>NC_141685.1:1144011201-1145211201 GCF_964263255.1 Lissotriton vulgaris | reverse complement strand
CGCCTTCCTTACAGAAACATGGATGAACACATCATCAGCACCCGACATCGCCATAGCCATACCGAACGCTTACAAGATTATCCGAAAAGACCGCACCAATCAAACAGGAGGTGACATCGCCATCGTCCATCGGAACACCATCAAAATCACGACCAGATCCGACGATAATCTTGCAACCGCCGAACATCTCCACTTTCAGATCCACACCGACCCTAGGACCACACTTAGAGGCACCCTCATTTACAGGCCTCCAGGTACCTGCACTCAATTCAGCGATGACATCACGGACTTCGTCAGCCCACATGCCCTCACCTCCGAGAACTACACTCTATTAGGAGACCTCAACTACCACCTTGAAAACAAACACGACAGCAACACCTCCACTCTTCTGGACAACCTGGCCAATCTCGGACTCAAACAACTTGTTGACACCCCCACCCATATAGCCGGACACACGCTCGACCCTATCTTCACCTCCAGCAAGCACATCTCCTTCGACCGCACCACAGCTCTCCACTGGACAGACCACAGCTGTGTTCACTTCAGCTACAAAACCACCCTGACCCACTACCGCCCACAACCTATTCCTCGGATAAACTGGAACAAAATCACCTCCGACCAACTCCTCACATCACTCAACCAAAACCCTCCCACCCTCTCACTGGACCCAAACCAAGCGGCCACCAATCTCAAGCAATGGATCACCCACAGTGCTGACGAATTAGCACCCCTGAAAAAGCACCAGATCAAATCAGCCAGCAAAAAGGCTCCCTGGTTCAATGATGACCTCAAAAAATCCAGGAAGCTATGCCGCACCCTGGAGAAAACATGGAGAAAAAACCCAACCACCGACAACATGGCCACCCTTAAGGCAGCCACCCGCAAACACCACCAACTGATTCGATCCGCCAAGAAATCAGCATTCAAGGATCGTCTCGACAACAACACTTGGTTGACTAATGCTTTGGATTCCTGTCTTCCAGTGCAAAAGAACAAACTACATATTCTTCATCCACCTGCTCCCTGGTTCACTGACGTCCTTCGTCTAGAAAAATCTAAATGCAAAAAACTGGAACGCATATGGCGCTCCAATTATGATGATGGTCAGAAAGCAGAATATAAGGCCGCTCTTAAAACCTACCACATGTCATGTGATAGTGCTAGAGCCTCCTTTGCAAACACCACGCTCCTTACGGCACAAAATAGACCTAAGGCCCTGTTCAAAATCGTGAAGGAGCTGTCAGGGGCATCTACTGTACCTAAGGCCCCCATTCTTGATACCCCCCAGTGTGAAGCTCTGGCCAATTTCTTTGTCGAAAAGATCGAGAAGATCTATGACACCTTTAACTCCTCTCCTGCTGTGTCCACTCATGTTGTTTTACCTGCAAGTGCTCCCCCACTTGTCACCCCCTCTTGTCATACTTCTACGCCCTCCCAACTTCTTGCTTGGGATCCCATTTCCCCTTCACTTCTAGAAAAGTATTTACAGGAGATCAAATCTGGGTCTCCACTTGACCCCATGCCCCCTCAAATCCTGAGCTCTCTGGATCCCACCTTACTCCTTATTATTTTGAAAGTCTTGAATGCCTCCCTTTCTGAAGCTATCGTGCCCAACGAATGGAAGCACGCTATGGTGGTCCCATTATTAAAAAAGGCCAACTTAGACCCTAACAACCCATCTAATTTTCGTCCTATTTCATTACTTTCATGTTTTTCTAAAATTTTGGAGAAACATATTAACTCTCTGCTTAATTTTCACGTGGAAACCTCTAACTTTCTTCATGGCTCTCAATCCGGGTTCAGGGCTGGCTTCTCGACTGAAACCACTCTCCTTGGTGTGTCAGAATCCATCAGGCAAAAAGTGGACAACGGGGAGACGGTGGCACTCATTTTGCTTGATCTGAGTGCCGCATTCGACACCGTCTCCCATTCCATCTTGTTGTCCACCCTGAGAGAGGTGGGTGTCGATGGTGCTGCCCTGGCCTGGATCTCTAATTTTTTATCTAATCGCACGTTTCAAGTCTTTTCCTCTACTTCTGTCTCTTCTACTTTTCCCTCTAATCACGGTGTCCCACAAGGTTCTATTCTCAGTCCTCTTTTTTTTAATTTATATGTGAGACCTCTTGCTTTTTTGGCGGAACAGGCAGGTCTCTCTATTTATTCCTACGCTGATGACACTCAAGTCATCTACTCTCTCTCCACCAACAAGCACCTCCCTTTCTCCTCTCTTCAAGCTGGACTAAAACTGATTTCGGCATGGATGTTGGAGCACAAATTAAAACTAAATGGGGAGAAAACAGAACTGCTTCTGTTTGGTTCTGACATCTCGCTCTGGGGCCCACAACATTGGCCGCCGGAGATGGGCCCTTCTCCCACTCCAACTCCTTTTGCTCGTAACCTTGGGGTCCTCCTGGACAATCAATTGTCTTTCAGGCAGCACGTCGTGAAAGTCTCTGCCACCTGTACCACCATCATCAGGTGGCTTAGGAAAATCGCGTGGATGCTGCCTGCTGACACCTTGAAATCTGTGGTCCAGGCTCTTGTCATCTCACGCCTGGACTATGGTAACATCCTACTTCTGGGTGCCTGTAAGGAGGTCACTAAGAAGTACCAGGTAGTACAAAATATGGCTGTTCGCCTTATTTGTAATCTACTCGCCAGATCCTCAGCCTCTTCCCACATGCGTAACCTACACTGGCTGCGGATCGAGAACAGGGTCAAATTTAAGGCATTATGTTTTATGCATAAAATCCTGACCGGAAAAGCTCCTCCTTATTTATCTATTCTGGTGCAGCAATATCTTCCACCGCGCACACTTAGGTCTTCTACCCAGAATAAGTTCAGGATACCACGCATCAAGAAAGCAAAAATGGGAGGTCGCTCATTTTCTCTGCTGGCTCCCTCTCTTTGGAACTCTTTACCTCCCCCTTTGCGTTCTGAAATGTGCTTCCTGACTTTCCGCAAGGGAATCAAGACCTGGCTCTTTAATATGTAAGTTCACTGATTTGACTACCTCCTCATCTGGTACATTGTTTTATATACCCAGCGCCGGGAAACCTACGGGTAGCTGAGCGCTTAAGAAATGTAATAATAAATAAATAAATAAATAAACACTCACAACAGCAAGGAACTTTTCAACATCGTCAAAGAATTCACCAACCCCACCGCAGCATCTAACGACATCACTCCCTCCCAAGACCTCTGCGATGCGTTATCCTCCTTCTTCTACAACAAAATTGCCGACATCCACAACAGCTTCGAGAATACTCCCAGCGATCAACCCTCCCCACCCCCCTCAGATCCTACTCCGCCAACTAACAACCTTAGCGCCTGGAACCCAATCACCACTGAAGACACCATCCGCCTAATGAACTCAATCCACTCTGGCTCGCCAACCGACCCCTGCTCCCACCACATCTTCAACAAAGCTGACTCCATCATCGCACCCCATCTCCGTGATGTCATCAACTGCTCGTTCAACTCTGCCACCTTCCCAGAAATCTGGAAACACACCGATCTCAGCGCCCTTTTGAAGAAACCCACAGCAGACCCCTCTGAACTTAAAAACTACCGCCCCATATCCCTCCTCCCGTTCCCGGCCAAAGTCATTGAGAAAGCTGTCAACAGCCAGCTCGCCGCCTTCCTTGAATCCAACAACTCCCTCGATCCCTCTCAGTCCGGATTTTGAGCCAAACACAGCACCGAAACCGCCCTCATTGCAGCAACAGACGACATCCGAACACTCCTGGACAACGGAGAAACAGTGGCCCTCATTCTACTCGACCTCTCCGCCGCTTTCGACACTGTCTGCCACAGCACCCTCATTCAACGCCTCAGCAATATTGGCATACAAGGAAAAGCCTTGGACTGGATCACCTCGTTCCTAGCTCGGAGAACTCAGAGAGTCCGACTTCCCCCATTCAACTCAGAGGCCACTGAAGTCATCTGTGGAGTACCACAAGGATCATCACTCAGTCCCCCCCTCTTCAACGTTTACATGAGCCCACTCGCATCCATCGCGCGCCAACACAACCTCAACATCACCTCTTACGCCGACGACACCCAATTAATCCTTTCCCTCACCAAAGACCCCAACACCGCCAAAACCAATCTTCACGAAGGCATGAAAGAAGTAGCCGAATGGATGAAACACCTAGGATCTTCCCCCTCTGCCTGGGACGACTCTTGGTGGCCTTCCGCTCTGGGCACGGCACCCACACCCACAGACCATGCACGTAACCTTGGCTTCATCCTAGACTCCTCTCTCTCGATGTCCAGACAAGTCAACGCAGTCTCATCCTCCTGCTTCAACGTACTTCGCATTCTCAAAAAGATCTTCCGCTGGATCCCCCTCGAGACAAGAAAGACTGTCACCCACGCACTAGTCACGAGTCGACTGGATTATGGTAACACACTATACGCCGGAATCACAGCAAAATTACAGAAAAAACTCCAACGCATCCAAAACGCATCAGCGTGACTCATATTGGACATCCCTCGCCAATATCACATCACCGGACACCTAAAAGACCTCCACTGGCTTCCCGTCAACAAAAGAATTACATTCCGTCTTCTCACCCACGCACACAAGGCCCTCTACAATCTAGGACCTGAATGCCTCAACACTCGACTGTCCTTCTACAAACCCACCCGCCAACTAAGATCGTCCAATCAAGCCCTCGCCGCAGTCCCGCGCATCCGAAAATCCACCATGGGAGGAAGATCCTTCTCCTTCCTGGCGGCCAAGACCTGGAACTCACTCCCCACCCGCCTCCGCCTTACTCAAAACCACATCTCCTTCAGAAAAGAACTTAAAACCTGGCTATTCGACAAATAATGAACCCCTTCCCAAGCGCCTTGAGACCCTCTGGGTGAGTAGTGCGCTATACAAATGCCCGAACTTGAACTTGATCTCAACAATCTGAGTTCTTTAAGGGTCGCTAGACCCATAACAATTACCGCAGGTTTATCCACCTCATACGAAAAGTATATAAGAAATTAATCCTGGCGGTCCTGTTGGCACTTGGCGCCGAGAATGTTATTGATCGTGTAGATTGATCTTTTTTAATGCATACGCTGTGCTTGTTTAGGTTCGGGACCCTTTTCTGAGAATGGGACAAGCAAATTATCATAGACCCAGACCCTGGGTGCTAGGCAATTGAATGATCTCTGATCCCTCCGACTTAACAAGGGGGATGAGGCAGGGACGTCCCCTATGATTTTTGCCCTTTGAATAGAACCCCTGGCGGTGAGGATATGAGCCAACCGTGAGATCCGAGTAATCCAGTTTGGGCTAGAAGAACACAAATTATTCGTGGATGATGTCTTTTTATCTGTAATCTCTCCACAAACCTCTCTACCGGCCTTACAGTTAGAGCTTCATAACTTTGAACTGGAGTCTGGCTTTAAGGTCAGCTTCTCGAAATTCTTTCTTCTTAACTTGTCAACCCTCCTGAATGAACTAGATGAGATACTGAAGACTTCGCTGTTCCAACAGGCCAAAAAGGAAATAACTTACCTAAGTATTATAATTGCACCTGACCTGGCAGACTTATACGAAGCTAGTTTTCTTCCTCTACTGCAACAATTTAATGAAGATCTTAAACGGTGAGCGGTGGTCTACTTTACCTGGATGGGCCGTATAATTGCGATTTAAATGATGGTACTCCGCGCATCTTGTACCTGTTTGAGGGTTATCCCAACAAAGTAAATAGGAAACCTTTTTCCGAACTGTGTACACTGATCCAGCAGTTTATTTAGCAGGGAGACCGAGCTAGACTCTTACCGTCTGCTAACATGCTCGAGATCTTCTGTGGGCCTGGCCTTACCCGACTTCCTATTTTAATACAGAGCGGCTCAACTTAGATTTATTTCTGAAAGGTCTCTCAGGCCTCGAATAAGCTTTGGCTCCATATTGACAGAACAGTGGTGGGCTGCACGATATAGGACCTTCTATGGAAACCCCGACAAGAACGACCGAGAAATGTTTACCTAAGTACTCCTACAGGCACTACACTTAAAGTCTGGGATATGGTCCTTAAAACCCATGAACTAAGAACATTCCCGTCCCTGTATACACCCATCTACAATAATCCTGCATTTCCTCAGGCACTCTCGGATGGCCCATTTGACGGGAAGCATCCATTAACACACGGGCATTGCATCGTGGGTATTACAACGCAAGTCGTTACAACGACTTGCGCTGGATGGCGCTCTAACCTAAGGAATAGTATGAATTACTATTCCAACACCTTCCCTACTGTACGTAGACTTGTGTTGGAATAGTAAATCATACTATTCCTAAGTCCAGCGCAAGTCGTTGTAGCAACAGCGATGTAACGTACCGCGATCATTTTGATCGCGTTGTAACATTACATACTCCCGTTTGACAGATTGCGGCAAGGGGCTGCCTTAACCCCTTCGATGCTCATGACGAGCTCAGCTCATCATGAGGCACGGTTGAGCTGTGCTGATGACGAGCTCAGCTCCTCATGAACAATGGGAAAGGATGGAAAGCAGCACAGGAGGGGAAAACCATCAGCAGCGATGGTGTTAACATCTCTGACCTGTTCCATTGAAATGATGTCCTGACCCTTAAATGTTGCTGCACAATTTCCATTTACCGCTATTGAGAGATTCCATTATATTCAATTGAAACATTGGGTGCTGCAGCCACAGATGGGACTGGTGGCTACCAGGGACCTCTTCCCTGTCAAGCAATTTTTTTTTTTTTTTTGTGGTGTAAGAAGTTTATTGCACTTTTCATATAAATAATATACATGTTTGCGCCTACAACCGTAACAGGCCGGCTACACAGTTGTACAGTCCGTAAATTACGTTCTTGTTGTACACGGCCCATCAGCCGACATCCTTAGGACCGGCGGCGTTGCAGGAAGAAGCATTTGAAATGTAGAACTGTGCTATATATGCATTCAATCATGTTTGTTTTCTTACTTTTTGTATATTTTTTGCTGGAAAGATAGCAAAACCAGTAAAAAACAAAGAACTCCTAGAATTAAGATCACTGTGTCACAGCATCCTCCCCCCCCCCATTTCAAACTGACAGTCCATTACTCCATTCCATGTACTGTGTCATAGTCCTTGCAATTAATTATCGTCATTCTGCGCCGTTTCATGTTCTAGTAAATAGGTACGTAAATACATCCAATAGTCTCTTGGACGTGACCTGATCGGCAACTCCTCCTCATAAGTGGCCAGTGTGTCTCGGCAATATGTTAAATCTTCCAGACAGTTTTTAACCTTCGGTCCCATTCTGCTATTCCAATGCAAAGACACCCTCCGTTTGGCCAGCAGCAGTGCCACCACACAAAATTTGTGCCTGTGCGCTTTCAGTTGCGGAACAATACCCAACAAACAAACCTTGGCCTTACATTCAAGTGATGCCCCAAGCATTTCGTTTAAAGCTTGCATCACCTGCTCCCAGAAACCCGCCACCCGGCGACAGTGCCACGCTAAATGCATGAAGTCTGCATTCTCCTGTCTACATCTAACACAGTTGGAGTCATCCCTTAACCCGTATCTGTGTAGTCTCTGGGGTGTATAGTACATTTGGTGCAGATATTTATAGTGAATGATCCTCAAGTTTCCATTTGGCGTCAGTATGCTAGTGAGCAGGCAAGTAGTTGTCCATTCGTCTTCTGAGAGTGGCTCCTCTAACACTGCGGTCCATTTGTCTCTCACCCCCTCAGTGTTCCCTCCAATGTCTTTTTGTATGCTTGTGTATAACTTCGATACCAAGTGGGAGGCCGTGGGTGTTGTGAGTACCAACTGCAATGGTGTCAGGGTCTTGGGTTCCTCCGGGTAAGTAGGAAAGTGCTCTCTTACCGCCCTTTGCAGCCTGTAGTAATTAAAAGTGAATAGTAGTGTCGGATTACTAATATACTCTAATTTGTCTAGTGTCTGGAAGACTCCATCTTTGTATAGGTCGCCTAGCTTGTCTATCCCAGCACACTTTAGTAAATACATTCCAACCTGTTCCTGCGTGACCGAAAGCGCCGGGTGATGTGCCAGCGGGAGCGTGGGTGCGTAAAGTGGTAGGCTGTCTGCTGCCTTTCCCATCAGTCTCCACGCTTCCGTGGTAGCGTTAACCGGGTTAATTTCGTGTTCATGTAATCTAATTAGTTTATGTGGTAATATGTTGGCCAGTGGGATCGGGTCTGCATCTCCTGCCTCCACCGCCACGTGAGTCAGGAAAGGTATCTCGTGGTACCAGTAGTGCGCAAATTGCGCCTGAGCGCATAGGTAATAAAGATATAAATCTAGGACCTTGAAACCCCCCTTAGCATATGGCAGTGTCATAGTGTGCAATTCCAGCCTGGCTTGTTTTCCCGCCCAGAGCAGACTAAGCACCAGTTTTTTAATGTTTCGGAATACCTCCGCAGGTGGCTTTATTGGGATATTATTGAATAAATAGAGGAACTTAGGCAAAAGCACCATTTTAACTATCGCCGCTCTGTCCGCCAGGGACAGTGGCAGTTTATTCCATTGTTTAACCTTGTCTTCTAAGGACGCTATCACTCTACCGTAGTTAGTACGGATGACCAGTTCTGGGTCCCTGTGGAACCATACTCCCAAGTACTTTGTTGGCTCATCTTGCCATTCTAGTGGATAGTCCAAGGCCGTCGGGTGTGTACCATCCGTCAGCGCCAAAATAAGGGACTTGGCCCAATTTATTTGTAAACCTGAATGCTGACCAAATTTTATGTATTCTCGTAATAATGGGTTAAGGTGCTGTTCCGGATTTTTAACGTACAGTACCATATCATCTGCATATAGCGAGATGTGTATGGGGCGTGTCGGGAGTTGTATGGGCGAATAATGGTGGTGTTGTCGAATTTTGCAAGCCAGGGGTTCTAGTATTAAAGCAAAAAGCATCGGTGAGCAGGGGCGGCCTTAGGCATGTGCAAGCTGTGCACCTGCACAGGGCCACCAAACCCCAGAGGCCACCACGCCAATATATATCCTTTATATAATAATCTTCTAAGGATGGATACATATTTGCGTGGCGGCCCCTGGCAAGGATTTGGCGGCCTCCGGCTCTGTTTCACTTCCAAACACCCTGACCCCCCCTCTTCACTGGCCTCCACGCTCCACTTCGCCCCACTTGGACCCCCTCTTCCGGGGCCCCCTACCTACGCTCCCTGCCCAGGGCCACCATGAGCCTAGAGCCGCCCCTGCGGTGAGAGTGGACACCCCTGTCTAGTGCCTCGACAGATTGGAATTGGCTCTGATACATATTTGTTTATCCTAATGCGCGCTGTTAAGTTCGTGTAAAGCATTGTAATCCACCCCATGAATATAGGCGGAAACCCCATGCGTAACAGAACTGCGTGAAGAAAGGGCCAGTCTATTGTGTCAAACGCTTTAGCCGCATCTAACAGTACTGCCACAGCTTTTATTTCTGGAGCCAGGTAGTGGGCTATTGCAAATAATGTGTGCGTGTTATGTGTAGTAGATCTGTCTGGTATGAAGCCAGATTGGTCAGGTCGTATCAGCAAGGGCATTAGTGGTTTAAGTCTGTCTGCCAATAAGCTCGCTATTATTTTCGTATCTTCGTTTATAAGTGAGAGGGGGCGATATGAGTCGCATTTATCCTCTTCTTTACCCAGTTTTAATAACACAATAAGCAGAGCCTTTCTCATAGACGTCGGTAGAGTTTGGGCCTCATGCGCTGCTCCATACAGTCTCACTAAGTGTGGGGCAAGCAAGTCCGCGAACATCTTATAGAATTCCGTCACGAATCCGTCTGGCCCCGGTGCTTTGCCATTCGGTAGTCGTTTGATAGTATCCGTGACTTTTTCCACTGTTATAGGGCGAGCCAGGTATTCCCTGTGACCGTCAGCTAGCCACGCAATTTCCACATCTGCCATGTAGGACAGTAGGTCCTCCTGCGGTATCGACGGACGTGCCTCATATAGTTTACCATATGAAGCCATGAATTCACCCGTTATAACCTTAATGTCCCTCGTTACACTTCCTGTCTGGGTTTGTATAGCGGTTATGTGTTGGGGCGCACATCCTGAACAAATTTTTTCAGCTAGGGCTCTGCCTGGTCTGCCTCCTTCTCCGTACATTCTAGCAGTTCTACGTTTGGACACATATTTAAGCTCGTCAGCTGCAAACTGTCGATGTTCCACCAGTAGAGCTTGTATTTCTCCCAATACTGTAGTGTCCCCTGTTTGTGTATATCTCTGTTCTAATGCGTGTATGGCACTCTCACGTGTTTTTAGCTGTTGCCTTATTTCCTTCAGTATGCCCGTGGATGTACTTATGCATACCCCCGTATTGTGGCTTTAAAAGCTTCCCATAATAGACAAGGGTCTTCAGTCGTGGGGCAGTTCAGGTCAAAGTAATCCACGATTGCCTTATGTATGGTGTCTACGTACAGTGGGTCACGCAATGCCGCCGCATTAAAACGCCAAGTGAAAGGCGGAGGCTCGTAGTTCGTGATATTTACTTCTAGGAGCACAGGGCTATGGTCTGAAAGCGTTCTTGGGAGATGTTTTATATGAGTAACCCATGAGATCACATCTTGTGTGCCTAGCCAGTAGTCCAGTCTAGACCAGCTGTTGTGTGCTGCATTTATGTGTGTTGCTATTATCTCCCCTGGGTGTTGAACCCTCCACATATCAGCCATCTGTAAGTCTTCCATAGCATCTCGGAGCATTTCTCTCGCTTTAAGATGTGGTTCCGGCGTGTGTAGTGTCCTGTCTAGCCCGTCCCGCAACGCTATGTTAAAATCCCCACCCCATATTATATTGTCGGCCTGGATATCTGCTATGGTGTGCCACACTTTCCTGAAGAACCCTGGGTCGTCTATGTTAGGGCCATAAGTGTTCACCAATACTACCTGTCGTTGTCTCACCGTACCCACCACAATGACGCTTCTGCCTTCAGAGTCTCTGTGTATGCTTGAGATCTTAAATTGTACCCCCTTCCGTACTAAAATGCTGACCCCTCTAGAATAAGATGAGTAATTCGAGCTGGTGACTGATTCCGCCCATCTAGCACCCAACGTAGATGTGCTGTTGGCTGCTATGTGCGTTTCCTGCAGGAAGGCTATGTCAATGTGTAAGTAATCAAAATATGCAAATATCTGCCGAATTTTTTCCGGGTTGCCTAGGCCTCTTACATTCCACGTGATAAATTTCAGTGTGCTAGGTCGTGTCACGGCATTGGGTGTAGTGTCTGCCGTGTCTTGCTAGGTGTCTGCCTCGTGTATGTTATGCTTGTAGTTTGCTCTATCCCTCGTCTAAAGATTGTGAACCTGAAATGGAGTATAACATCCGTTACAATGCATTTGATGAATAAGGAGGTCGCCATGCTTCTCAGACACAGTGATTCAAGTCGAAGAACTCCCAGTTCCCATTCCCGCCCTCCACCCACTTTAGCGCCCAAACTTTGCCAAAGCCGTCCCTTCACAACAATTAAACCAGTAGTAGAACTTGAGTTGGGGCGCACCCACTTGGGGGTGTCACCAGGTACACACGTCTCCATCCACATAGTGGACGTGGACAGGCGCATGTGCTCTATGCAAAATTCGCAATAATTCCCTTTTACCCCCTTGTCCCCCCGCCATAATCTAACAGCAGTACTATTCAATACAACCTCATTCGTTTGTGTCTGCCGTATCGTAGTAGTGCAGTACAATAAGGACCTCGTGTGCGAGACTATCTCTACTGTTTTGTCCAGTAGGACTGTGCAGTTTGGTTCAATTCCTCGGCCAGGCACACTTGTCCCATGTATTGTCCGCCCTCATGACCAGCGGGTCCAGAGTACCTTTCCCAATATGGCCCTGCATGTCTCGTTGGCAGTCATAAGGACTCTCCCACAACCCCGGTCCGCAATGTACCATCAGTGTACTCACCGTGCAAGATACCATCTCGTACTCAGGCTGTCAGTGTGGACCGTGTGCATGGCTCATTTGGGTTCCCGCTTTCATACACCGATCCGTTCTGGGTGTAGTCCACGGGCCCCCTGTTGATGCAATGTTCAGTAGCACAGGTGCTAATCAGTGGCGGCACCAAGGTGTCTCTAGCCCTGTCTTGCCTTGTAAAGCGATGTGGTCCCTATTCCCACGTAGACTCAGTCGATATCACTCGTTGGTTCATCTCGGTCCTGCGCCTTGTGCCGTTTTCCCATTTTCTTGAGATATTCCTGTGCTGCTTGTACCGTTGGAAGAATAACAGGCTTACCCGCATTCGTGATTTTAAGTTTCGCTGGGTATAGCATGGCATATTCCAGTCCTAGATCACGCAGTTTCTTTTTCACTGGAGCGAATTCCTTGCGCGCCAACTGTACTGCCATGGTGTGGTCTGGATAGAATTCCAGGGTATTTCCTTGATAAGCAATTTTACCCATTTCCCAGGGAGCGGGGCGCCCGTTCGACCAGGAATACCGATGACAGTTTTTCAGCGCCAAAGATCTCTTTCATTAACGTCTCGATGAAAGTCTCCATTTTGCCCGTGTTGGTGGACTCCGGCAGGCCGGATATGCGTACATTATTTCGCCTTGACTTCGCTTCCTGGTCCTCCACCTTGGCACGTAGGCCCTCCAGAGTCTTTTCCATGTCACCGCACGCTTTCGATGTGGTTCTGGAGTCGTCTTCCACTTTAGAGATCCTCTGCTCTGCCTCCACAATCCGCTCGTCGTGCTTTTCTATTTTCGTCGCCATATTGTCCACTCGTAACATCACATTATCTAGTTTGCTGTTCATCTCCTGTAGGCTTTGTTGAATTGCCCGCAATACCGTCTCCATGCCAGTCCCGTCGGTCATCTCCTGCTCACCCTCCACATCCGAGGTAGTTGCGTTGTTTTTGACCTGTTTCCTGGTCTCAAATGGAAGTTTGGTCTGTTGTTTATCCGGCTTTCCCATATTGCCGGTGCACGTTGGTGGGCTCCGTCTCAGCGCTCCCGGGCTCACTGCTGCCGGAGTTCTTGAAGTAGACAGGTTGCGGCGCGTTGGTGTTTTAGTCCCCCACAGGGAGGTAGTTTTATTCATCAGACGTCGTCTGGGTGTACATGTCCACTGGTGGCTGCTCAATGTTCGCGCGAGGACGCCAATGGCAGCGCAACAAAACACCCCTGCCGCACCCCAGTACTCACTCTCTTGCCACCAGTTATGCCTTCGGCGCTTTCTCGGGATGTTCCGCTATGGTCGCGGTGCCCGGGTGCCCCTTCAGCTGCTCCTTCACAGGCCTCCGTGCACTTCGCTCCCTAACAGTTCAGCACCCTTGTGAGCTTTAGTATAGTGCTAACTTGCACGCTGCTAGTATTTTCGTGGTGTTTACTCAGCTCCCATCGCACTACTTTTTCGCTCAAGTCAGGAGTGCCAGCATTCATAAAGTTTTAGGCATATGTCTTCCGATGCAGGCAGTCGTCTCATCCACACAGCAGGCACCGTTGGTAATGCGCCCTACCTCCCTCGATGGTTCTCAGTCTGTGCAGCAGTGAATTGCTGGGGGTTACGATCTTTTTTTGTGCCGTTAGATCGAGGCCTCTTCTCCTCTCGCCATCTCCCCCACTTGCCTTCCGCTCCAGCCGTCTGTCGTTCAGAGACACCCCGCGCTCGCTGTGACCCTTAACAGTCTTTTCACAGTCAGTCGTCGCTATAGTTTACCTGCGTTCCAGCGCCGCCGCCATTTTGTGGCCGCTGGAACGCATCCCGTGTTGTTGCGTTCTCCTTGCCTGTAGTTGACCACGGCCTTCACGCTATGTTGGTAGTTGGGCATTACCTTAGTATATTGCTCAGCAGGTCGGGGATAGTGCAGTTCTGGACCTGTAGCTGTCCAAATCACCAGCAGCATCGAGCGTCGGGCGCGGCCATCTTGGAGCTCCGCTCGTCTCCGCAGTAGTTTTCGCCGTTATATGCCACAGCGTTCCCTATTTTGGCATTATACCATCGGAAATGTATGGGCTGCTTGTTCCGACGTCCAGTTCGAACATTTTCATTTCATTGGCGGTGTCTTTAGAGGGTCAAAGGCCGCTATTTCTGCGCCCGTCCGGCGGAGCTGACATGCTAGACAGCCATTCCGCAATGCGCCCTCTAGCGCCCCCCTGTCAAGCAATTTGTACAAAGTTGTGGGGTATCCCGAGTTTGTATAACCTTTTTTTACTCCCTTTTGCTCTCTGCTAGACCCCTGCCTGCCCCTCGACGTGTTCTTTTGGGAATCCACACTGGATATCGCTATAAAAGGGAAACAATGGGCAACACTTTATAGAGCTGTCACTAGGTATAATCGCTCTGTGGGTCTGAGGGAAGCATATTGTAAGATTGTATACAATTGGTACCTCTAAACTGAGAAACTACATACAACATTCCCAGGCGCCACCGATAGATGCTGGAGAGGCTGCGCTATGTTGGTAAGTTTTTGCCATATCTGGTGGGATTGCCCCTCCATCCAACCTTTTTGGAAGGAAATTCTGTTGCAGATTAGGGCGATCTTGGGCAATCCGATCTCTGAGAGACCAGAACACGTGCTGCTAGTCCTACAAGTCCCTGCTTTGAAACGTCAAACAGGTGATCGATCCATTCTGTGTCTCTGTCAAGGGCAGCCAAGATTGCCCTGGCTGCACCTGGAAGAGGCTGGAGCCCCCTACTCTCTCTCTTAATGGTTCGCTAGGCTGTGGCAGGCCCTAGCTTTGGAGCCTATGACCGATATACAAGCCGATAAGCGGAAGAGCTTTGACTATATATGGGGGCCCCTTAGTATGACATCTTTTAGAGAGGCTTCCACGGATCTCCTGCCAGCCCTGACTGCGGGCACTTCACTTTTTCCAGACTTAGCTGGACCATACTCGCCTACTCTCCCCTGAAATTAAACAAGGTATTCTGTGGATGTGGCCCTCCTTGCATGGAGGCCTCTTGTGCCCCCTGCCCCTTCCCCCTTACAGGAATGAGGCAATTCTTCATCAGCAGCTGTTCACCCGGACATGCAGGTTCTGTTGTAATGGTTTTATCCACTTGGATAATTTCTTATGATGATGTTTGTTGTTTTATCCTACTAAGAGTACAGGACAATATATGATTGGAAATATGACAAATTGTAATGATTTCAAGTGTTTGTATATTCCTGCCGATCGTTGCCAGGTTTCTGAATTAAGAATGCAGGAACTCTCTGTAGCTTGCGGATGTAATTGACCTAACGTATCGAAGGTGTTGTTACCCTTGAAAAATTACGATGTCAATAAAAACATTTTGACACAAAGTATGTCAGGCTTGCAGGCATATTCTCGTTTGAATGATGATGACCCTCATTTGAATTAAGCTAATTACCCAGAAATGTATTACTATCTCCATTATGCACATTATTTGATACATACGACTAGCTATCCCAGAGAGATGTACACCTACACACACTGGGAACATTGTGAGGTACCGCTTCCTGATAATCACCCCTACTTTTAAAGTAAGGACGGATCACACCCTTCAGCTTTCCATTTTTCACAGGAGCCACAACAGTTTCAGAATAATCTATTTACCACTAAGAAACAAATTTAGGCCACTGAGTTTAGTCAAAATCTGGCTATACAGGGATATGAGTATTGGAAAAACAATATAGATGAGAAAAGCATTTGGGAGGCCAAAGTTTGGCAGCTCGAGGGCAAAGAAGCGCTGTTGCATTTATGCATAATTCCGAAGGAAATTAAATGTTTTAACAAAACTGTCCAACAGACTACCTATCTGGGATTTGGAACAATGAAGGACCGGAAGAGGCCCTCTATACCCAAGGTTCACCTGCCCATGTTCACGAACTGGCAACTTCAAATAAAAGAGACTAAATAAATAACTTCAGATAAATGAGACTTTCATAAGTGAAATGGTTCAAAATAGAGCATAAAATTCCACTAAATATTAAGGTTTTGGACTTATGATTCAGTTACCTGCACCCGTTGTTTCCTTTCCAGCACTCTAGGAAGTGAAGGTAATCGTCCTGATCATCATTATAACACATCAGCACCTGTAGTAGTTACCACACACAGTGGAGGCACACTACGCCAAAGAATGTTGGATCATTTTTAGCCTGTCAGCTGTGAAATACCATGTTCACTGATTAAAAAAAAAAAAGATTTTTCCGACTTCCTCTTGGAACCTAGTCCTAGCAGAAATACAGATTCCTGGCAAATGTAATATATGCAATACATAATAAGTTAAATATTCAGAGAAAGAGACTGCAGAACATATTAGGCAGATAAACCAAGAAACTTTATAAGCAGTCTTTATTTAAAGTTCTCGATGATGGAATGCATGCACTTTCCAACAGAGTGTACTCATGAAATCATATATTTTCCTCAGCCTTAGACCTCATGAGAGGAGACCTGGATTTGTTACAACATGAACAGGCACAATTGTAAGCCAATATACATCTGAATTGGACATTACCGACACTCAGATTAGGTGTTGTGGCTTGGCAACTTCTAAACGAAACAGCCATCTTTGAACCTTCCAATTTGACAGAAATCAATAGAACAATGGCGAAAAAGGAGTCCACATACACATTGGTAAACATGACGCAAATAGATGAGGCCCCTTTCACTTAGTGACATCCCACCTATCATCTAGTTGAAACATGGTACTATTTCTATACCTATTACCACATATTATTTTCAAAACTGCCAGAAGTACACACCCGAGTTGGTACGAAGCAACGCATAATACACAATTGTTTTATCCATGGATGTTTCCCTGTTCCCATATATTTTTTTTAATGAAAACGAGGATGACCTTGTGTTTATCAGTACTGACAATGGCACACATTCTTTGGGGCACTCCCTTTTATGTGTGATTCTATAAACCTTCCCGGCATGTGTAACTCTTCTATGGCATGGTTGAACTGTATCTTATCTGTAAACCCCACTAGGTCCATCCCTACACATCATGAACTACTAAACAACGGTTCTTAGTTATTGTTAACCAATGTTACTTGCTGTGGCTTGGAACCAGGCCATCCCTACCTGATTACAGCTTCAAAAATAATACAGTGTTGTGGAAGAACCTTGTATCCCCTTCCTAAACATGAAATCGGACATGTTGTTTTTCCTCATATTAGTATTAAGGACATGCCTCTTGACAACCTAAATAAGCTATTATCAATTTTATCGCAAAAATATGTCCCTTTGACTTCATCAGCCAAAGTATATTATCTACGGACAGCCAGAACTGCTTCAGAAATACAGAGGCTGTTGTACACACAGTACTGCACACACTTTGCTTATATTGTTCAGACTATATTCAACTCATCTGTGGCCACTTGTGCTGTGCATCTTTTTAAGAACTTCGATCTAGTCTGGTGACTGGGCTCAAAGCTGTATTTGGACTGATTTCCTAACTTTTTTTGCTCTCTGTTCTCCAGTATTTTTGGAGGAATCCGAATCATTCTACTGCTAATCAGCTGTTGTGTTTCTGCCTGCTTTCTTTCCCACTGTTTTTCTTGCTGTATCTTCCTCCTGCTTCCTGCACTTGCCAGCCCCGTCCACCACTTCTCAGCACTCCTTCCACCACCTCTCAGCGCCCCTTCCTCCTCCCAGGACATACTTAATGGAGAACACAGCATGGCTACACCACTGGCACTCCAAAGCCAAGCATGTCTGCACCTGGACCAAGCCCAGCGCCAGGAACCTTGGCTCTCCCGCTGCTTGTAGATACGCTGCCACTCAGCTCCTAGCCCTGGACCACAGACTTCACAACAACTGCTACCACACCTCTACATGATCAATGGTAGGACCTTTACCTGCAGAGACTGCCTCTTCTTCTGCAACACCGGAGCACCAGCACGCACGACTACCACCACCATGTCGACCACAACCCTTCAGAACAACTCCACAGCTTTCAGCTCAATGCATGGTCACTCTGCAAGCACACCACCAAGATCAAAAACACAATCACCTCCGACGTCCTCTTTCTCACAAAGAGCTGGCTCAACCGTGCATCCATGCCCGATAACCCCTCTGCAACGCCCAACGGCCAAAAGATAGCACAACCAGACCACATCTACAAACACGGTAGTGAAATCGCCATAATCCAAAAAGACACCATCCACTGCACCACCACAGCAGACAACAGCACCCGATCATGGAACACATCAAGGTCCAACTCCATAACCATGGCAAAATCACCATCAGAGACACCCTCACTTACAGACCTCCAGGACCTGGCCCTAGCATCTGCAACGCCATCTCTGAATTTATCGCTCTGCTCGCCATTGACTCGAAACACTATATCTTCCTGGAAGACCTCAAATTTCACCTCAACAACCTTAACAACACCAACACCTTCAACCTCCTCGGAAACATGTACATCGGCCTCACGCAACTGGTCACCAATTCCACATACATCGCAGGACACACACTCGACCCCCATCTTCTAGCAATAGTCAGTTACAGCCATGTCACCTGGACAGACCATGCCATTGCCCAATTCACCATCAAAGGCTCCCCTGATCCCACCACCAAGCTGCCCAGCACCTCACACTGTAGCTGGGACAAAGTATCCGAGAGCCAGTGGACTGATGTCCTCAACACCTCTCACCTTGACACTGCAACCAACTTAGAACGGCCTGTCAAGAACTTCTCCACCTGGATCACCATCTGCACCAACAGATGCCCCCATCAAGCCCACCAAACTCATGCGATCACCCAAACAGACCAGTTGGTGCACCACAGAAATCCACAAAAAGCAACTGCAAGCGAATGGGAAGGAAATGGCGCACCAGCAAGGAACCCACAGGCCGAGCATCCCTCAACCAATACCATCAACTCCTGAAAGAGAAGAAAAGAAGCGCCCTTGCCGACACCACATCGAAGCCAGTTCTAACAACAGCAAAGAACACCAGCATAGTCAGAAAGTACTCCAACGCATTCCGTCCACTCATGAGCACCTACGGACCCTTGATCAGTAACAAGCCCACCGCCATCTTCAACGCATCCATCACAACGGCCACCTTCCCCAAAGAATGGAAACACACGAACCCCTTCTCCAGAAACCAAGTGCATACATCACAATCATACCATCATGCATTCCACATTTCAACATAACTCGTACATCAATCAAACTGTTCACATCACACATAATATCCGAAATGTACATAGCAGCCACAAGATGATTAGATGACAGATTTGAAACAGATCATCAAAGGGGTAGGGGTAGAAACAATCCAGCTGCCCCCACACGAACAACGCCAACACGTGTTTCGATGTGTTGCCCCAGCCGGGGCTACACCTTCATCAGGGCGAAGATGCACAGTAAGGTGTGGGACAATACACCTGTAGACATGAAGAAGAAGAAACATAATCGCTAATACTGACAGGCTACTAGTTTTACGCAAATCAGATCAAATGTACTCCTTAATAGGCTCCTGGAAAACAACAACTTCTATATATACATCAGATATCCACATATAAGATACAACCTGGAATAGACTGCTTCATAACAACACATACAGAACAACAGACTACACAAGATAGCCATTATCCAAGGCTCATATATAGGGAGAAATAACAAACATATTCCAAAGAGACCCAATCACCCAGGCAAGAACATAACAGATATAAATGCTCTGTGGGTGCCAGTGTCAGAAAAGGAAATAAGAAAAAAAGAAGAAAAGAAAACACGTGGCAAGCAATTACATTAGACATTTGTGCCCATCCCGCATGTGACAAAAGTGGGGACTTCATGTACATCCATACCCGTTTTTGAATGGGCGCCAAGCATGGGACAATACACCCACACTTTACTGTACATCTCCGCCCTGATGAAGGTGTAGCCCCGGCTGGGGCAACACACCGAAACGCACGTTGGCGTTGTTCGTGTGGGGGCATCTGGATTGTTTCTACCCCTACCCCCTTGATGATCTGTTTCCAATCTGTCATCTGATCATCTTGTGGCTGCTATGTACATTTTGGATATTATGTGTGATGTGAATAGTTTGATTGATGTATGAGTTATGTTGAAATGTGGAATGCATGATATGATTGTGATGTATGAACTTGGTGTGTGGGACTTGATCTATTGATTTATGTCTTTTTTAAACTATGGCGTGATCTGATATGTCATGTTTGTTTATGAATTGATAAAACCTTTTCTATAATAAAATTATTATATATTTTGTATTTCTTGATGTCATTATTTGATTCAGCCCTTGTTTGCTCTGGTGTTAATGGATCAGTAGAAGGACCCTTAATTAGGGTTTTGTCTGGAATTACTGGGCAGGTATTCCTCTGTTTTTGTTGTTGACACCCACCTCATCCTCTCGCTATGAAAAGATTCCACTGCGATGACCAACTTCAGCATGTGCTTGATGAGAGTCGCCGACTGGATGAAAGACAAATGTCTAAAATGCAACAAAGACAAAATGGAAATATTCATCTTCGGGAACACCATTTTCTCATGGCGCAACGTCTGGTGGCCTTCCAAACTAAGATCAACACCCACTTTGACAGACCATCCCCGCAACTTTGCCATCCAGGACAACAAGTTCACAATGAAAAACCATATCAAAGCAGTCTCCTCCCTCTGCTTCCTCACCCTTCGCATACTTTGTAAGATCTTCAAATGGCTCCCAGCCAACACCAGATGACCAGTCACTCAAGCCGTAGTCACCGGACTGCTTGACTACGGCAGCGCACTCCATGTAGGAATCGCCTTGCATTCTTGAAGAGACTGCAGACCATACAGAATTCAGCAGCCAGATTCATCCTCAATCTCCGAATGTGAACCCACATGACCCCCCCACCCCCACCTTCAGAAGCTCCACTGGCTCCCCATTCATAAGAGATGTTAATTCAAGATGCTGATCCACACCTACAAAGCCCTACACAACAAAGAACCAGCATAGATTAACCACCGCCTTTACTTCCACCTAACCTCCAGACACGTGTTCCGCCTCCCTCTCCCTCACTCACACTCCCCGTATTTGCCGAAGCAACTGTAGAGGACGCTCCTTCTCCTACCTTGCTGCAAATTCATGGAACATACTTCCCCTTCACCTCCCGACCTCATCCTCTCTGTTGAAATACAGGAAGGGACTCCAGACCTGGCTGTTCAACTGAACCCCCTCCAAGCAGCAGGTTAGCAGTTCCTGGATACCCTCATGGGTGTTTAACTGTGTTTTATTAGTCTGGTTTGATTGATTCACTCAGAGCAGATGTTATTTTGATGAATTGTGTTACGTTGCCTCGACATAGAAATTGGTATTGCTTTAAAATGGATAGCATGAGTTTCTGTACAAGCTAATCACCCCCTTATTGACTAATATGCCCCTGTGATGTCATATTCAAATTTACAAGCCAGGAATGACGTAAAGTCCCTAAGCACATACACAAAAGAAAGTAAGGTAAGTATAGGTCGCAGTTATTTCATATAAGATTGAAATACATGGAACCATGTATCTGGAGCACATCCACTTTGTAAAAACTGCCCTCACCTACAACAAGTTGTGACATGCTTCATCATAGGGCTGCTGCAAAATGATCAGCGCAGACCAACGCTAGAGGTGGGGCAATAGGGAGGGGTTGTCAATACAAAAAAATAAAGAAGGAAAAGAAACAGATCCTAAATAAGCGCAGACAATAAATGTTAAAACTTTCGAAGGAGTACCCTCATAAAATGTTATTTCTGGATTCCCTTGTCGGGATTATAAACAGGGTAAGAGGTACCCTTGGATGGTGGAAGTGAGTGAATTATGCACTCTCCACCCCTCCTTACTGCATAGAGGTCAACATGTTTCTGCCGGATTCCGTCTCTCTACCGGCAATCATCAGGACAAACGGATCCCTATATGTCACATATACCCCTAGTATTCCCACTGTACTCAGTGTTACTGTACATGTTAATATGGTGTAGTCCAGTACAGTTACCACATCACTTCTGGGCAGGAGGGGGCTGGGAGAGAGGGACATATACCTCTCCTGCCCACTTATCACCCTCTTTTTTTATGCTGCCTTGATGCCGTTTTGTCCTCCGCTGGACATGCTGTGCTGGTCTGGCGTCGGCAGTGTGGTGGGTGCATCCACTGGCATCCTCCATCGTGTGGTGTGGGGCGGATGCGTTGCGTCGTTGTCTGGCCTCGTCTTTCCTGCGGTGAGTCTTTGTACCCGCCTGTACGTAGTGGGGGACAGCCCCATGGGTGTGAGGTGGGGTTGATGGGGTTGCTGCACGCTGTGGTGTGCGGTCCCCACGCTCACCGCTGAAGGCTTTGGCATGTCGCATCGTGGATACGGTTATGGATGTGGTTACAGTGGTTTAGAACGAGGGAGTTCAGGTCTTTTGCGTGCATCTCCAGTCAGAGGCTTAACGCGCTGGCGGCGGAGGTCCGTGAAAAACAGCGCAATTCCTATTTGGTCAGTTCACTAATTAACCTTTTCTGAAGTGCTTGATCTTGATGTGGAACGGCAGGCTGTAGAGGTAATTCCTAACAGCGGCTGCCGACCCACGATTTTAATGTCTGTAATCAGTAACCGAACATGATGTGATAGCCCCAGAAGGATCGTGAGGTGGCTATCTAGGGGTAGGTCATGGGTTCGGATCCTGACCTAGGAACATACACAGCAATGACTTGAATTGATGGGTATCTTTAGTGTAGCTAGAGGCCTAATATTCAAAGCTATAGGATAGTATAGGGTATGGTGTACAGGGTTGAAATCACAATATGGCCAGGTCGCTTCGCTTGACTATAGGAAACCTGATAATAGAGTTCTAATCCCCTGTTAGGGTTTCTGCTCTCCTCAAATGCACAGAAGCAGAATGTTGCAAGTTCCCAATTCCTTCCTAGGATTCCTCAGCCACATGTATATCTAAACTCCGTAGCCAATTGAACCCCACGGGGGAAAGGGGATGGGACAGAGAAGAGACAGCCACACTGCGTCTGACTTCAAAGAATGGTTCAGCAGTATCTGGATGAAAAAAAATTGGTGCTGTTGTGAAATCCTTTTTTATTCGAATGAATGCCTCCTCAGGTTCTCTTGTCCAATCAAATTTAACTCCTTTCTTCAAGAGTCTGGTTAAAGGGATCAATTTTTTAGAGAAATCTTGAATAAATCTCCTGTAGAAATTAGCAAATCTGATGAAACTCTGGATTTCTTTTACAGACTTAGGGGATTCCCACTCAATCACAGCCTTGGTCTTATTTTCATCCATGGTTATTCCGTCTGTTGCTTGCACAAACCCCAGAAATTCTACTGAAGAAACATTGAAGGCACATTTCTCTAATTTTACATATAAACTGTTGTCTCTCAGCCTCTGCAAAACCTTCTTTACATGTTCTTCATGTTCTGCCACAGTTTTTGAATAAATTAGTATATTATCTATATATACTATGACATTTTGATCAATGTACTCTTTGAACACGTCGTTAATAAAATTCTGAAAGGCAGCTGGGGCATTGCACAAACCATACGGCATTACTTGGTATTCATAGAGCCCATGTTTGGTTCTAAATGCCGTTTTCCACTCGTCTCCTTTTCGAATTCTGACAAGAGGATAAGCCCCTCTCAAATCCAATTTGGTGTAAATCTTTGCTTCTTTTACTTGATCCAATAACACAGATATCAAGGGCAAGGGATATCAGTTCTTTATTGTTATTCGATTGATACCCTATAATCTATGCAGGTTCGTAATTCTCCATTCTTCTTCGGAATAAAGAAAAGGGGTGAAGAGAAAGGGGATTGGGAGGGTCGGATGAATCCATTCTCCAAATACTCTCGTAAGTACTCTTTCAGATGCTTGTCTTCTCAAGGCATATATTCTGCTGCAGGGGAGACTGGATCCAGGCTCCAAATCGATTTAACAATCAAATTCTCGATGCAGAGGAAGTTTTTTGGCCTCCACTTCATTAAAAACATCTTAAAACTCCTGATATTCTTCTGGTAAGGAGTCTGTACTTATTATACAAATAGTCGTCTCATTCTCACTTAAATAAGATGCTGGTGATTTTTCATAATCTCTCCGGCAGTCCTTATGACAATTCTCTTCACAGTACTTGGAATTCAAAGCTATAGATCGAGCTCAATGCCCATGGTGACCAGAAACGATCCAATCCTGTACGATCTGGATTGACCAAGATGCAGCATCGCCACTTAAGTATGACATGAATGCCACTCGAGATTGCGCATCTGGGAAAACTGCTGGTCGGCACATGAAGTGCAAGGCACACTGTGTCAGAAACACCTGAGCTTTCTGTGGGTCTCCACTAAAACGCTCAGAGGGTGCCAGAGGAATCACTGGGGATAGAGAATGTATAACTTGTGTCGTTATCTTGAGTTGGGAAACTGATGTTTTGCCAAAATTTCCTTCTAAGGGTGGTTGAATATTTTAAGCTGGGACCAGAGACTAAACTGCTCACCTTTTGGGTTAAATCTGTAGTTTCTTTTTTAAGCTCCCTATTCTCTTCCCAAACTGAAATTAATTCCCTTTGTATCCCTTCAAAAATTTCTCCTAACTTCTTCAAATATAAACCTTCCGCCATTCTGCTCAGGTGCTAATTAATTCGTGGTCACTTCACTCTGTGAGGGTTAGTGCGCTCCTCAAATGCACAGGAGCAGAATGTCGCAAGTTCCCAATTCTTTCCTAGGATTCCTCAGCCACGTGTATATCTTAACTCCCTAGCCAATTGTACCCCACGGGGGAAAGGGGATGGGACAGAGAAGAGACAGCCACACTGCGTCTGATTTCTTTTTGCTACTGCTTCAGACGTTCCTTTCTTCCTGCATTCTTCTTGGGCTGGCTTGAATTATTTACTGTAACAAAGAATGAAAGATTATGTACAGTCATCCTTTCTTGTATTCCCTTTTCCTGATATTGGTCTTCTGCCTTGCACACCTACCCAGCTGTAGTGTGGCCTATGCTCCTCTTCTTTTCTTATTCTTTCTTTAGCTTCTGTGTGCTGCAACTAATTTATTAAACAGGTTAATTCTTTAGTGTCTACCTTAAATTTCTAACGTTTATTATCTTTATATATCTTACAGAGTCCTCACCTATTTAGACACCGGAGCTGGCATATATTGGGATTCTGTATAGGTAAGTATTTATAACAATTTGAGGTTGCTTCACTTTTTTTTTGTGGTGTAATGTAATTGTCCAATCTAAGCTCTAACTATAACTTGTCTGCAGTTAATTCACTGTATCAGTTTGATTTCTAATGGTAACCTGGCTAGTTATATTTCTTAATACTGACAATTAATTATTCTCAAAGGGTTCTATAGCCTTACTTTATTTAAATTAAATGTCTAAGAACTCCCAGAGTTTTTTGACACTTCAATGGGAATTACTCTTTCACTTTTTTCGTATTTAGCTTGCTTATTCACTCGACCCAAGTCCGATATTAATTGAGACTTGTGCTGACTCTGAAATCCTTCCTCGGAGGAATTAACCTTTTTATCCAAAGGTGCATGCTCTCGTAAATAATACTTCCTATCAGCTAGCTAAGGCTGAAATGCTTTCTCTATGGTATTACATGTGCATGCGAGAAGAAAATATACTGGAACAGTCTTACTTGACTCTTGACTCGGCTCCACAAATGAAACGAAACTCCGGCTGCAAACAATTACATTGAAACGCAATGAAGAAAGATTCCCTAACTATCTTCACAGCGCTTCGGTCATGAATGTCTTCTTTACCTCAAAACTCAGGTGAAGTGCGCAACAACTCGAGCGCTCCACCTGCATGTTCATAATTGGACTTGATCGCTAGAACGGTAATCTGCTTATCCAGCTCTCGATCTTTAGCGGCCACTTTAGAGTCAGGTTGCATTAATATTGTCCAAGGCCTGTTGGTCTGCTTTTTGCGTCTGGGTGCCTAATGGTTCCGCATCTTGACTTGCGTCTTTACACTCTAATGTTAATGATTATGATTTGAATTTTATGATTTAAATTGCATTGTTTGTAGTGTATTGCTCAGAATTATAGGAAAGCTTTTTGATTTGTATAGCAGACCTAGTACCTAACCAACTGGTTTACTTCCCCTCCAGTTTGTGCTGAGTACATTGTTTGAATGTTGGAATGTAAGAGGTTTGACTGTGAGATGTCTGAAGAATTATGAGTGATGGTATGCATGAGGTTTTTATCCCACTTTTGTGTCCTTATCTCGATTGTTCTTATATAACTTTGTTTTTGAACTGCAGCATTAATTCCAAAAAGTGTGCATGAACAAAAAAAAATAGAAATAAATAGCTATTCATTAGCACATACATGTATTGAACTGTGGTCTTTACATTGGGAATTAATTTGTTTTGAAATCAAGTGTCAGTATTGGCATCCTTCTTTTGTTGTTTGATATGCAAGCAACACACGTTTTAGGTGGCGGCAGGCTGCAGCAATAATTGTGTTCATCAACCTCATTAGAAGAGCGTATTGTCCGAACACGATGTTAGAGTAGCCGAGTATGTATATGTGTGTATCCTGTCTCCCTGGTTATTGTGGCCAGTGCTACGCGGGTCTGGGGCCCGCGGACTGGTTGGGATCGGATTAGGTTTCCGGATGCCATGGGCGCCGAGCCAAAGTGGTGTTGATGCTACCAACCCATGCGCTTTCAGGGGTTACTGAGGTTCTCGTCAGGGGTGGCGGGTCAGGCCTGCCAGTGCACATTTTGAGGGCATATTGGGAGTGTAAATATCACTATTTAGCTAGTAGAGTGTTTAATCAACTATTCTTTAATACCCTTCACCTACTGTGTGAGAATATATCCAGAGCACATCAAATCTGGTGACCCATTGGCAACGCCGCAGAATTCTCCACAGCAGCAACCGTCGTGCTGCCATGGGATCCAAAATGTGATCCTTTATACCACTTCTGAGGCCACAGATTTCCGACCTCTGAGGGTTGAGCCTTCACACCTCAGAGTAGGATAGTCTCCATCGGTGAGCAGGCTATGGGCATGCTTTGCCAGGTCATTTCCGGATCTGTCACCATGCAGGTGCTCGCCAGGGTTGAGCATGCATAGGGCTGTGCAAAAGTCTGTGCAAAAGTCTGGTCCAACTTTGCAGAGCAGTTACACTTGGGTTCCAGAGCCATGCTACAGGGCTTCTGTTACATCATTTTTCTCCTGCCCGGTCAGCTTTTGGTGTGGTTTCTTGCAACATCCTTAGCAGTATCTCAGACCAACACACGACGTCAAGTATGAGAATTGGAGAGGGGTCTTATATTATTTGCAGTAATATTAGTAAGCTGCTGCTGAGTTCCTGCGTTGAAAAACACAAGTCACTATCCCTTTATATTGATGCGAACACAATTTGAATTCAGCCCGAGTGGTCGTCAGTCCAGCAACCTGGCGAAGGAGGGCACTTAGGATAACGGTGCATGATACTTACCCCTTAGGTACACATATGCCAGCAGGCAGGGATGATATCTGCAATAATAGGTGCAGGCTTGTTGATCTATACTTTGTTTCGATCTGTAGGGATACATATGATCGAACTATGAACTGACGGACATAACACTGCCCTCATATACATAAGTTGTACCACAACATCAACAATTTCCTATACTCAGGGCCATTGGCATCATGGTGCTGCAGCAGCTCTGCACAGACCTTTGGGCCTGCATTAGCCGCACACATCCTCCTCCATTATGGCCCACGCTGTGACCATTCTGCTCCGACTCCACTTTTGGTCTGGCTGATACAATAACGCCTGTTACTTGTTTAATCTCATTGGACACATGTTGGCACATTTTGGCCAGGTAGTCTTTCTGTCTTAGCAGGAGGGCTTGCAATTGGTTTGGCATGTTCCTACTTGAAGGGTCCGGATGTGAACAGTGCGGTCTTCTTCAATATGCATAATCTTTTGTATGTGGGACAGGTTCAAAATTCATTTGAGAGCCACTTCAAGGGTGTTCAGCAGGTACAAGTAGCTCACGCATCACCTGTTAGAGACTTAATCGATATTAAGGTGCTCTTCACACAATGTGAGGACCATGTTGCACCAATCAAGGACGCAGAGGAAGTTTTACAACATTTTACAACATCTGGAATAGTCCTTGCTGGTGGCTAACTGTAGGATTGTTGAAAGTAGGTTACCCTCCCATTATTAAGGTTGGATTTAACATCATAGTTAACGCTACCAGTGGTAGGTTAAAAAAAGTTATTAACGAGTAATCATGAATTGGAATATTAGGGAGGTTTAGGTTCAGAGAAAGATATGGCCAGAGTTCATCAGAAAGGTCAGAGCTATTCAGGACCGACCGGTTCAAAGGACAGAAGATATGATACTGGCAGGACTATCTTGTCTGGGTTATCTGCAAGAGGGAACTGCTAAAACACCTTAGGCCTCAAAGGTTATACAATGCATGTGTCTGTGCGCACCCAGAAGTTTACCAGCTGTGGGACGCACCACACCTCTCCAGGCAATAGGAGCAGTTAGTACCGGGGCATCTAAGTTAAAGTTAACTAAAGGGGTTATAACTCTGTAGTAACTTGCCACGCCTGTTGTGCTTCAAAGACAGAGGTTGAAGGTCTGACAAGTTCTGCTTGCATTTGAATCGTTTAACAATGGGATGGGTGCTTACAATCTCCTTTCATTTTGCAGTCGGAGAAATAAATGGTAAATAAAGAACAGTGCATGAACTGGGCTCACTTAGCAGTAAAGCCGGCAATAACGAAGCACATACATCGTATTCCACTAGTAGGATGCAGAGGTTTCAGTTCACGTAGTATAGTGAGGACAGTCACCAACTTGTTTATGGTGTTTTTGGTTTCAAGAGACACGTACGCACCCTGTATGCTCCCTGCAGTCGTTTTCTGACTAGGGTGATGCAGGGGACAGGTTGCAAGCATGCGCTGAGGGATGGGTCCTTTGACTTCATCCACATGTGAACATGGTTAGTTTCAGGCGAAGGAGCGACTGCATGACCCCTGGGTGTCGGGGAGGGTTTTGTGGGTGTCAGCATTCCCCAAATATTGCACAGGGGGTTGTTTCCACAAAATGGGGGCAGGTTAGCAGGCCTCCTCTTGTCGGTGTTTGAGGTGTCAGACGGGTCTTTTAGACCGAGTACAAATGGGCTCTATCCTGTCTGCTGGGCCTTGAATTTGTCACTCCCAATAGGGTGCTGGTGCCCTAATAGTGTTAGAATAGAGGGAGTAGCACATAGATGGACTACTATCAGATCACACCCTGCTTTTATAGTTAAGAGTGTACAGGTACACTGACCATAGGTTTACTCCAGGTCCTCCGATCCACAGTGCATACTACAGGTTGCTTCAGTTAAGCAAAATATCATTGGGAGCGGTCAGCCAACAAGGGGACGAATGTCCCAATTTTGCCCTAGGAAGAAGGCAGGTGTGGTGCTCCCTTACAAGGGGTAGGGAGAAGAACACATTCCAACCAGGTTTGGCTGAAGGGTATTCTGTTACACCCAGCTGGGAGATAGATGTCTGGTCACCACTGACTTGGCCCTTCGGGAGAGGGGTACTCTCAGATGTATGCTGACACTTGCCCCTTACCAGTTTCAGGCTGAACGGGTAATACGGGCTCGATATTTATGGCTGGCAATGCGATTCCGGGTGGGTGCTTTTGCAGTAATTACTTTTGCAAGGGCAGCAAACACAGCATTCTGGGCGGGCTTGGCAGCGGAGCACACCATGCAGGTGGGATGATGGGAATCACAAGGTTTTATGGGTACAGCGTCTGCGGCCACCCAGGGGAGTGGCCGGATTGACAGGTTAAGTGTATCATGTACAGGCGAACTTTGAGTTGTCCAAAGGCACCGGGTGAGGCACCAGAGGTGATGGGGGCAGTGTTATTGTGCAAGCTGGGTAGTTGTATAAGATGGTGTGCAGTGCTCATTAAAGGATGCTAGCAACTGAGCATTTTGTTATTTTGCCAGGATCTAAGGTCTGGGCTAGGGCTGTCCATGCGTCCTGTGTGTGGCGTGACAGGCAAATACAATGAATGGAGGCATGCTCGAGGACCGCTTAGGGTAGAAGTTGCGGCACACTACTGAGATAATTTGGTTGGGGTCCCGGGGCATGCGCTGGAACAGCTAGCTGTAGAAGCTGCGACAGTCTTTGGGGGGGGGGGGGGGGTGTTCACCCCTCCCATCATTTTGGTTATACACTGGGGAAGCATGAGTTGACTTTCCAGGGTAGGAAGGCACTGCTGTAAGAAATGAAGTCCTCTATGGGTAAGATGAGCAGCTAATTGGGGGCATATGATTTATAGGGGTCAGGGATTACCCCTTGTTTAGTATGGTGAGGAGCCCGGTCAGGGGAGGCCAGGAATCCTCGTGCAGGAAATGTAACAGTGCCATGTGTAAAATTCACTGAACAGAGGTGCGTTAGCTTTATCAGGCACAGGTTTTAGCATTCCAAGTACACCGGTGTTTTGATTAAGAAGGGGTTCACCTGCCCAGAGTGAACAGGGACCTTGTACCTGGGAGAGGCCTGGGAATCAGCAGGATGTAGGTAAAGATGCCTACCTTGGTGGGGGTACCTAGGGTGACGGTAGCCACACCCAGTGCTGTGGCGGAGTTACAGGCTGATCCAGAGGCTGTAAGGTACAGAGGGGCACCCTCTGCAGGAGCACAGTAAGGGTGCTAAAGCCAAATATCCCTAGGAAGGTCCTCGCATTGGACCCTGGATGAGCGACGGTGCCCCGTTAGTCCTACGGGCAGTTGTGGACCTGAGCAACCGAGGGTTGCCTGCAATGCTCTGCTCCCCTTAGCTGGGGGGCATGAGTAAGGGGGTGGACTGGCGGTCCACCGGTGGGAGGGGCTGTCCCCTCCCCCAAATCTAACAAACACCAGTTGGCGAGGGCCACCGTGTATTTTGGCTCATCAGGCGGGCAAGCGAGGAGGGGCTGCCTGCCCCGGGATCGCCCATAAAATAACCCACCATGTTGGCATATTTGTTATGCAAATAAACCTGCAGCAATTTTCTCAACTAAGAATGTGTCTTGTCTGCTTATTTCTCTAAATTATTGCTGTGGGAGGGATGGGGAGTGTTGCCGATATTGGCACTATGCAGGGCTGCCCTGGGCCCAAGAAGGAGGCCCTCCTAAGAGGGCGGCCCCCCTTAGTGCCACAGGATGGCACACGACGAGTCAGCCTCCCAGTGTTTGGGACCCTCGAGGGTCCCCCAAGCCCACGTCACTTCTGGGCAGGAGGGGACTGGGGGAGAGGTACATATACTTCTCCCTCCCACTGATCACCCTCTGTTTTATGCTGCCTTGATGCCGTTTCCCTCCCCACTGATTACCCGGTGTACAGGCAGGGTTTTTTTTTATCTAACTTATTTTTTTGTGTTGCAGGCGGAATTACAGGGCGATCCAGAGGCTGTAAGGTACAGAGGGGTGCCCTCTGCAGGAGCACAGTAAGGGTGCTCAAGCCAAATATCCTGAGGGAGGTCCTCGCGTTGGACTCTGGAGGAGTGACAGCACCCCGTTAGTCCTACAGGCGGTTGTGGACCTGAGCAACCAGGGGTTGCCTGCAACGCTCCGCCCCCCTTAGCTGGGGGGCATGAGTAAGGGGGTGGACTGGCAGTCTGCCGGTGGGAGGGGCTATCCCCTCCCCCAAATCTAACAAACACCGGTTGGCGAGGGCCATAGTGTATTTTAGCTCATCAGGCGGGCAGGCAGCGAGGGGCTGCCTGCCCTGGGATCTCCCGTAAGATACCCCACCATGTTGGCATATTTGTTATGCAAATAAACCTGCAGCAATTTTCTCCACTTTTTCTCCATTTTCTCCACTAAGAATTGTCTTTTCTGATTATTTCTCTAAATTATTGCTGTGGGAGGGATGGGGAGTGTTGCCGATATTGGCACTAACATACTGGGAGGGAAAATGGGCACAAGGTAAGCATTTGTAGAGTAAAAGTGGGAAAAGCCCACTACCAAGGGGGGCTTGCCTCGTCCATAGTATTAGCCTGTGATAAAGCTGGTTTGGTATGATATGCGTAACCACACCTACAACAGCAAGTAACCTGGACTGACTGCCGATAACCCCAGTATTGGTACCCTTGTTAGGCAGACCTTGATAGTGATGAACAAATCCCCAACTTCTTACTTCGTCATGGGTGGCTCGCCGCATCCAGCTTGGTCTCTCCAAGTGCTGTGTCAGTACACGACCAGGGAGCGCTCCACTCATATGCGTAGATACTTCCCGTCACGTAGGTCGCCGGTGATGGCCGAGTCACGTGACGCATATGATGCTCGGGGGTATTACGATCTGGGAAGAGACTAGAGCGGTGACTCTTGCTCTATTGCACGCATGCGCTTAGTACTACTATGGCACAATTACCAATACAGTATTCCGGAACGTGTCACAGCAATGTATACAGTGTCATACGGTAGAGGATCCCCCTCCCCAGGTCTTGGAATCTTTCATACGGACCCGAGTGTCCTCATAGTGGTGGTGAAACCAGGTCCACAGGAGAGGTGTAAAAACACTGAAGAGGGGGGGCGTGGCCAAGATGGCGACGGAGTGAGACGTCTTTTCGAGTCCCTCCGGCGTCAAGCCCAGCTCAGCTTTGTTTCAGCATCGGAAGCGGCCTGCTTCTCGACCATTTGGGACCTGCTGTGACCCCTGGTGTTGAGGGGTCCGGTACGGAGTGTGAGCCGCGGAGGCCCGAGGGTAGACTTAGCTGCGGCGGCAGACTGCAGACTTGCAATCCCCGACCTGGAGTAGAGGGGAGAGCCGAACTTCCGGTCCGCGGCGGCGCGGAGCAGGCATTGACGGAGGCTGGACGGGGGCGACACTCCTGGCCCTCGCTACGCTGCGCAACGCCCCTACGCCCCAAAGGTGAGCGGCAACCGGCAAGAGCGCGCTAGCGGGGAGGATCGGCGGGATCTGGTGAGTGCAGCGGTCTCGCTGCTTCCCCTCCCCCCATCCCCGCTTCAACAGGCTTGACGGAGCGGCCCGGCTGAGATTTCCCCACCTGCGTCTGCCTCTGAAGCGAGCCCCGAAGCGGAGTGGTGGGAGCCGGCAGTCCGCTCTGGACTGGGGGAGGCCTGGAAGAGGGCTCCGGAGCCCTTGCGGATTGCGGTCTTGTGATCCCTGGCCCTAGGAGCTTGGCGGGCTCGGGCTCCGTGCACAGCAGAAGGGGGTAGGAGGCACTGAATAGGGGCCGTGACGGAGAAGACTCCTGGCCTTTGGGCTCGCGCCTGCCCCCCGCCGACCTGAGGAGCTGCTCCGGGCACCGGAGGAGAGTGGCTGTGAACCGTGGCCGGAGAGTGGGCGCCGCAGAGGGGGACCATAACAAACAATACACTTGCCAGTGCTGAGAAACTTATTTTTCACAAACTGTTGAAATATGTAGTATACATGACAATGATATGAACACTTGCTTTATGAATTGCAACTTTTTTATTTTTCTTTTTTCTTGTTACCTGTTTTTTTTAGTTCTGCATCATTTTGATTTTGTGCATGGGAATACAAAACATTCTATGTACATTTATATACAAACATGAAATACAGATAAACAAACAATTAGGTATGTACAATGAGTCCTCAACTTACATACAACACATTCTTGGCCATCCATTCATACAACACATACAAACTGGTCCCAGTGTCAAAATAAACTTTTTGTTCAACAAATGAATAGTCCGTTCTTTGACCTATCTGACACTCAATTGTAACAATTATAAGGAAAGCAGAAAAGTCTTTCTACGAGTTCCCCAAGAGTTTTCAGAAAAATCAGGGAAATGAACCGGGACCTGGCCGGTCGACGCGTTTCGAGCCCTGTGACTGGCAGGGTTCTCCTCAGGACCAAACAATAACTACAAGGAAAAGGAAAACAATCATGACTATAATGTTCTAAGGGATCAACACCTTGTTCGCAACCTAACCACCATCAGCCTACCTCTAGCGTTGGGTCATGGCTCCAACAGGCAATTGTATTCCAAAATGCAAGAAGTGGGTTGGGGGGAGTGCTGGAACAAGTGGGAAAAACACACGATAAGTGCACTGCATTTAGACACACACGCTCATCATGTTGTGATTCATTCGTGGGTGTGTGTGTATGCGCCTACCTGAGCTGTGAATGACAGTTGTCGGGAAAGAGTCTCCCGAGAGTCTGGTTCTTGGTGGAATATCGTTTCTGAATCTGCAGAAACAATCAAAGTGGAAAGCGTGAGTTAGCGCTTGCCATCTGACGTTTCATTGTAGAATTTAAGAAAGGACTTATGCATCCATACGGTAAGCTTCTTACCGTTAGTAAAGCTCCGCGCTGGTTCTCAAATTGAACCGCCGTTCCTGCCGGGGAAGAGTCTCCCGTGAGTTCGGCTCTTAGGTAAATGTCGTTCTGGATCTGCTGAAACAATCGAGAGGGAGAGCGTGTGTTAGTGCTTGCCGTCCGGCGTTTCATTGTAAAATTTGGGAAAGGACTCGTGGACCCGTCCGATTCCTTTCTTACCGTTAGTCAAGCTCCGCGCTAGTTCTAGGAGTGGGCCGCTAGTCGTGGTGTCCGCTCCTTCCCCTTCGGTCTGTTGCGACTGAGTGAGCACACTAACTGTTCTTGGCTGTGGGAGTGGCTACAAGTTGAAGGATTGTGGGGGATGTAGTCCCATTGATCTTGACTAGGGAAGGCGAACCAATTTACGTAGTGGGTTTGTAAATTTCAGACATCTCGTTGAGTCCAGTTACTGCTGTGTCAAATTTCATTATTAGCATAGCTTCTCTCTGATTTAATCTTGCTTCGATGTTACCGCCTCTCGGGTCGTTTTCAATTTTAGACATCACAGTCCACTTAAGCTTAGTTTTATCATGTTTCATGGCTACCCAGTGATTGACTAGCGGTGCATTTTCAACTTCTCTACGTATTCTTGATTTATGTTGGGTAATACGTTGCCTGACTTCTTGGGTTGTTCTTCCTATGTATAACATAGGGCATGGACACATTACAGCGTACACGACGTTTCTTGTCTTACAATTGGTAAAAGTGTCATGTTTCCAATTGATGTTGTTGAAAGAGAAGACTGACTCTTCTATTGTTTCTTCGCAGCAGATGCATGTTCCACATTTGTGGTGTCCTGTAGTTGGTGGAAAACCGAATAGACTTCTTATGGTCGGGCCTTTCTCAATAGGCAAAGCGGCTCTGACAATGTGGTTGGCCACACTTTTTTCTATTTTGTGCGCGAATAAGGGTGGTGTTTTAAAGTCCTCATGTAAATCTTTTACTAGATGCCAGTTGGATGTAATCAATTTCTTCAATTGGTTTGTAGCCGGGCAGAACGTAGATACACAGACTACTCGTTTCTGTTCCACTTTGGGCCTTTTCTGCAAAAGGGATTCACGCGGCGTCCACCAAGCTCTTTTCAATGAGTTTTTTAATAGTTTGTTAGGATATCCTCGTTGGAGAAGCCTTTCTTTGAGTTGGTTGGCATGTTCAAAGTAATCCTCTTTACGTGAACAATTCCTACGCACCCTGAGGAATTGGCCAAAGGGTAGATTTTGTCTTAGGCTGCGTGGGTGGTTACTTGAATACAGCAATGCCTTATTTCTGTCTGTCGCTTTTCGAAAAAGGGTGGTTGCAAGACCTCCCGCAGATGGTTCAATTTTTACATCCAAAAATGTGATGGATGTGTTGGATGATGTACAACTGAATTTTATGTCATTACTTCGTGCATTCAACCAGTTGACAAACCCATTTAGGGTTACAGGGCTGCCGGTCCAAATGAGGAATACATCATCGATGTATCTCATGTAGTGGGAAATCTGCTCTTTGAAAGGGTTGCCATTGTAGATGAATTTTTGTTCATAGAGTCCCATAAACATCACCGCTAATTCCGGGGCAAATGGACACCCCATAGCTACTCCTTTTATCTGTAAGAAGAATTCGGAGTCAAATGTAAAAAAGTTTTTTTGTAGAGCCAAAGTTGCCAGTTCTACTATAAATTCCGTGGGTACTTGGATCGGTCTATCACGTTTGTCCAGGAAGAATGACAATGTCTCCAGAGCTTGATCTTGGGGAATCTGGGTAAAGAGTGAGACGACGTCTAATGTGACCATTAGTTGTTGGTTTTGATCAAATTGTATTGTCTCAATCTTTTGAAGAAAAGCAGTCGTATCCTTGAGGTGAGCTGGAACCGTTTCAATGAATGGTTTCAAAAAGAAGTCTATGTACTTGGCTACTGGTTCGAAAAGGGATTCACATCCAGAAACTATTGGACGCCCAGGAGGGTTGTTTTCGTCTTTGTGGATTTTGGGCAGTACATAGAACACCGGGGTTCTGGGATTTTTATTCTGCAGAAATGCCAACTCCTTTGGACCTACAAAACCTTGGTCAAATCCTTTTTGGATGATTTGGAAAAGTTGATTTTGGAATTCATTCGTAGGATTTTTTGGAATACGTCTGTAGCAAGTGACATCATTCAGTTGTCGGTGGACTTCTGTTTTGTATTTGTTGACATCCCAGACCACCACTGCACCTCCTTTGTCTGCTTGCTTTATGACAACTGATCTATCATTTTTCAATGCGAATAATGCCTCCTTTTCTGTTTTAGGTAGATTGTATTTCACATAGCTTCTTTTTTTCTCTAAGGATGAAATGCCGGATAGAATTGTGCGTTCGAACGTGATGACTTCTTTTGGAATTTTAGACCCTGCTGGACAAAAAGTGGATTTTTTCTTTAGACCTGACACTTCAGGTTGGTGGTCTTCGATGGTATCTGAAAAAAATGTTTTCAGCCTGATCTTGCGGCAGATTTCTAAGGCTTCTAACTTCATTCTGACATAGTCTGTGGGCCTGGATGGTACAAAAGCTAGTCCTTTTGTCAAAATTGATGTCTCCGCTTCAGTCAAACTTTTGTCAGATAAATTGAATATGGGGGGAAGATTTAGTTCTTGTAAAATCAAGACCGTGTCCTCATTTCCCATGGTTGGACTGGTTGGGTGCGACCTCTCCCTTTCTGTTGACCCTGCCCTAAAAAAGGAATCTGATTTTGTTGCTGTCTTTGTTGTTGGTCTTGTTGGTTGCTTTGTCTGTTCTGGTAAGGTCTGCTTGTATTATTTGATTCACTTCCTGAGGAGGATGTGTCTGAAAATGTGACAAACTTGCGGCGTGATCGCCCTTGGTTGTCCTGTAGGAATCTCCTTGACTCGGTGTTTGAATAGAAATCTTTCCTAAGGTACGGATAGACGGATTCCAAGGAGAAATTTTTCTTATCCAATTCAAACTTGTTGCTCTTTTGGGCTACTGTGAAGTCCTTAAACTCTCCGATTTCTTTTTCTACCTTTTCCAGCAATCCTTTGAAATCCGTTATTAACTGATTGTCTTGGATTTCTTTCTCCAGTGCTGAGATTTCTTCCAATTCTTTGACAGATATTCTATGTGCTGTCTCAATTGTAAGGACCATCAAATCCCTGCTGCACTTTGTTTATATTCCACTGAAACCCTTTTTGTAATCAGGATCATCCGTAAATACGACTGGGATATTGCGGATTTGAAGGCCGGAAGGGATTGTGCCAGATCTTAAATGTTGAAGTAGAAAATGTCCGTGGAGATCCGTCCTGATTTGTTTTTTACGCAGTCGGAGTAACTTCTCTGACTCGTTTTGGGTGTTAGCCGTGAGACTAAGGGTAGCCGATGCAAACGGAGGTGGATCTCTTAAAAGGTTTTGAATGTGTTCCTCAGTGAAAGCTACTGTGTCCTGTTCAGCCATACCACAACTGAACACACGTGCTAGAAACAATAATACCAATGGGAATGGGAGGGGAAAATTAGGGGGATAATTGACACAAAATTCACTCTACTACAAAAAACCCAAAAACACTGAATCCACCACGTGAACAACCTAGTAATAACAAAGGGTGTAACCCTGTGGCAGCTGCTTCTCTGCCCAACAGGACCTCGCAAGCCTGAACACCCGCACTACAGTTTAGGAAACAAAAAGGGTCTTGACTCCTAAACTCAGCAAGGCTGAGCCAATATAAACTATAACAAACAATACACTTGCCAGTGCTGAGAAACTTATTTTTCACAAACTGTTGAAATATGTAGTATACATGACAATGACATGAACACTTGCTTTATGAATTGCAACTTTTTTATTTTTCTTTTTTCTTGTTACCTGTTTTTTTTAGTTCTGCATCATTTTGATTTTGTGCATGGGAATACAAAACATTCTATGTACATTTATATACAAACATGAAATACAGATAAACAAACAATTAGGTATGTACAATGAGTCCTCAACTTACATACAACACATTCTTGGCCATCCATTCATACAACACATACACACTGGTCCCAGTGTCAAAATAAACTTTTTGTTCAACAAATGAATAGTCCGTTCTTTGACCTATCTGACACTCAATTGTAACAATTATAAGGAAAGCAGAAAAGTCTTTCTACGAGTTCCCCAAGAGTTTTCAGAAAAATCAGGGAAATGACCCGGGACCTGGTCGGTTGACGCGTTTCGAGCCCTGTGACTGGCAGGGTTCTCCTCAGGACCAAACAATAACTACAAGGAAAAGGAAAACAATCATGACTATAATGTTCTAAGGGATCAACACCTTGTTCGCAACCTAACCACCATCAGCCTACCTCTAGCGTTGGGTCATGGCTCCAACAGGCAATTGTATTCCAAAATGCAAGAAGTGGGTTGGGGGGAGTGCTGGAACAAGTGGGAAAAACAAACGATAAGTGCACTGCATTTAGACACACACGCTCGTCATGTTGTGATTCATTCGTGGGTGTGTGTGTATGCGCCTACCTGAGCTGTGAATGACAGTTGTCGGGGAAGAGTCTCCCGAGAGTCTGGTTCTTGGTGGAATATCGTTTCTGAATCTGCAGAAACAATCAAAGTGGAAAGCGTGAGTTAGCGCTTGCCATCTGACGTTTCATTGTAGAATTTAAGAAAGGACTTATGCATCCATACGGTAAGCTTCTTACCGTTAGTAAAGCTCCGCGCTGGTTCTCAAATTGAACCGCCGTTCCTGCCGGGGAAGAGTCTCCCGTGAGTTCGGCTCTTAGGTAAATGTCGTTCTGGATCTGCTGAAACAATCGAGAGGGAGAGCGTGTGTTAGTGCTTGCCGTCCGGCGTTTCATTGTAAAATTTGGGAAAGGACTCGTGGACCCGTCCGATTCCTTTCTTACCGTTAGTCAAGCTCCGCGCTAGTTCTAGGAGTGGGCCGCTGGTCGTGGTGTCCGCTCCTTCCCCTTCGGTCTGTTGCGACTGAGTGAGCACACTAACTGTTCTTGGCTGTGGGAGTGGCTACAAGTTGAAGGATTGTGGGGGATGTAGTCCCATTGATCTTGACTAGGGAAGGCGAACCAATTTACGTAGTGGGTTTGTAAATTTCAGACATCTCGTTGAGTCCAGTTACTGCTGTGTCAAATTTCATTATTAGCATAGCTTCTCTCTGATTTAATCTTGCTTCGATGTTACCGCCTCTCGGGTCGTTTTCAATTTTAGACATCACAGTCCACTTAAGCTTGGTTTTATCATGTTTCATGGCTACCCAGTGATTGACTAGCGGTGCATTTTCAACTTCTCTACGTATTCTTGATTTATGTTGGGTAATACGTTGCCTGACTTCTTGGGTTGTTCTTCCTATGTATAACATAGGGCATGGACACATTACAGCGTACACGACGTTTCTTGTCTTACAATTGGTAAAAGTGTCATGTTTCCAATTGATGTTGTTGAAAGAGAAGACTGACTCTTCTATTGTTTCTTCGCAGCAGATGCATGTTCCACATTTGTGGTGTCCTGTAGTTGGTGGAAAACCGAATAGACTTCTTATGGTCGGGCCTTTCTCAATAGGCAAAGCGGCTCTGACAATGTGGTTGGCCACACTTTTTTCTATTTTGTGCGCGAATAAGGGTGGTGTTTTAAAGTCCTCATGTAAATCTTTTACTAGATGCCAGTTGGATGTAATCAATTTCTTCAATTGGTTTGTAGCCGGGCAGAACGTAGATACACAGACTACTCGTTTCTGTTCCACTTTGGGCCTTTTCTGCAAAAGGGATTCACGCGGCGTCCACCAAGCTCTTTTCAATGAGTTTTTTAATAGTTTAAAGAAGAGAGGTGCTGCACTGTTCCTCAGGAGGGAGAAAATTAAGGAAAAGCTGACGTGACCTAAGGTGTGGGTAGTACACCTTTGGGCATCCATTTAGTTGGATGTATTTGCCTCACACACCCAAAGGGTGTCATGCTTCATCATTGGCGGTTGCTCCTCGTCGGGGGGGCGGTGCAATCCCCAACGGGCTCACCTCTAGGAGGGGCTCTTTAGCGGAGATCTTTTGTATCCAACAGCCCTATGGTGAAGTGAGGGTATGTGGGCAGAGTATCAGATGGACTCGGTGTAGTGATTAAAATGCAGTAGGGGATGCCGGAAACAACTTTATTCTGGGGGTCCCCCTACTACAATTAAAACCAGTGTGGAAAGGCGAACAGCTAGGGGTAACCAAATTAGGTAAAGTAATCCTAGAGAGGCCTTGGAAAACAGTGGGTCAACATGTTTCTCGCATTTGGTTCATCACCTGCGATTCATCAGGACCATTAAATTAGAAGTGAAAAAGAGAATTTTAACATGCGAGTGTCATGTATGTGATGTAGGTGTATATTACCTTGGTGGGAAGTCCTATGCCTAAATGATGAGACAAAACGGAACATTAAAAATAATATTTCTTCTTCCCATCAAAAGCATGAACTGGGTCAGCGTCAGCATATAAAGATCAATGAGGCATGCTCCATGTGGTGTTGGGGGGGAGGGCCCAACCTAAACATGCCTGGTGAAAAACAGCGTGCAGTGCAAGGATCACACACTCACACTGTGGTAGTGAATGTGAAGCATTCATATAAAAACAGTGTTTAAAACAGTGTTTAAAAGCAGCAGTATCATTCTAAAACCACCATTCATTTTATGCAGTGTTCATATACAACGAGGATATGTGAAATATTCTGTAATCATCCAGGAGGTAAACCAAGTAAATGAAGACTGGTGGCTCACCTAAGGGTCAAGGTCTAAGAACCACATGAATACTCGGCGGGTCAGTTCTACAAGGGCAAACCTTCAGGTGTGGCTGTAAAGTACAAAGGATGTTAAACGAGGGGCCCCGAAAACGGGGTCAAGCTGGGGGTAACAAAGACCGGGTGGACCCTGGTACTCTTTTATGGATCCGCCTTACCTTACTCGTCCCGTGACCGCGCGGGTGCACCTACCCATCTCCGCCGAGTTCGGATAGATGGGTAGGTATGGCGGAGTTTGTTTATTAAAGGGAACCGGCGGGGAGGAGTCTCGTCACTGGCGCCCTTTCGTATAGGTCACATGACCATGATCGTTTCATTGGCGGCCATGACAGAAAGGTAAAATAAGTGTGGCGGTATGGGTGGATCTTCGTTTAAGTGCAGCAGTTAGTTAGCGGGCAGGTGTTAAACGAGTGGATGCTCGTTCTATTTGAATCGCGCCTTATGTGCGGCTCCGTAGTGTGTCTGGCCATGTATACGATTATGGAGTGACTCGATCACTGGAGTGAGCCGATTGAAATATAACCACTCACCGTTCCATAAAGTTGGAGACTAGCAAGTCTATCACCGGTATATGTTTATTGGGGAAGCATATATAAAACGATCCTAGGGTACTTAATTATATGTACGTGGCGGCCATGTTGGGTAGGTAGAAAGGCTCTGGATCGAACCCAGCCAATGAGTAGCTTTCACGTAAAGACCACGGGAGTGTGGATAGTATCAATGTCGGGGCATGTGTCATTATTGATAATTTGTCATCCAAATGCTCACAGAGTGCATGGTCATGTCCCTGATGTGAGTACTCTGAGCCTTACTGAATTAAACGAATAAAAGAGCAATATCAGTATGGGACCATTAATAAAGAATGACTTATAGCGAATGCCAGGGGATATCTTCGTTCAGGCCATGGCTGTCAGTAGATAGGCGATGGACCCATCTCTGCTCCTTCCTAAAAAGTGCATTCTTTGGTGAATTTGGGCTGGATTTCAAGATCACCCAATTGAGGGAATCTTCATTATGGTTGCATTCTACATAATGCTTGCACATTTTTGTATTTGTTTTCTTACAGCGAAAATTGCTGCGGTGCTCAATGATGCGGGTCTTGATGGGGCGGGTGGTCATCCCAATGTATTGCAAATTGCATGGGCAAGTCAGTAGGTAAATGCAATGTGAAGTATTACAATTAGTGTGTTGCCTGAGTTCCCAATTGAAGGTCTCTGAAAGTTTGATGGTTTTCACTACTGAGGTGTATTTACAGACACCACAGGAGCCACAAGGATAGTGGCCCCTGACAGGAGGTAGCTGCCAAAGGGTCTGTTGTGTCTCTTTCCTAACTTTCTTTGGCCTGGTACTAATCAGAATATCCTTCAGGTTCTGTGATCTCCTGAAAGCAAACCTAGGCTGCTCCATAACTAGATCGCCTGTGTTCAGGATACCCCAATGGCGTTTGATGGTCTGTTTGATTTTGTTGGACTGTGGGGTAAAGGTAGTAACACAGGTTATTGGTTGGTCCTCTAACGGTGTGTTCTCCCGTCTCTCTAGTAGGGCGTCTCGGTTGTTGTTCCGAGCCCGTTTTCTGGCTTTGTAAACATCACTTTTAGGATAGCCTCTGTCCATGAGGTTCCTAGACAGTATTGAGGATTCCTTCTTGTAGTCAGTCACATCGCTACAATTGCGTCTGATCCGGAGAAATTGTCCGAATGGTAAGTTTGAGCGCAATGCTTTCGGATGGTGACTTGTGTAATGGAGTAAACTGTTACGATCTGTGGGTTTTCTATACAGAGAAGTACTGAGGGAACCATCAGCCAATTTGATAGTCAGGTCAAGGAAGGCAATTTCCTTCGGTGAAGAGGACATCGTGAAGTGTAAAAAGGGGTTCAGTGTATTCACCCAATCAAAGAACTCCTCATGGGTTCTTATGGGGCCTGACCAAAGTATTAGGATGTCGTCGATGAAGCGCCTCCATACTAGAATATTCTCTAGAAAGGGGTTTGACTGGTGATGTATATGTCTGTCTTCAAACTCCGCCATGTAGAGACAGGCCACCGAGGGAGCAAAGGTACTACCCATGGAGGTCCCTTGGGTCTGATGATAATATTGTCCCTTATACTCAAAGTAATTCTCAGTGAGTGCAAGTGTAGCGCACTCCATGATGAAAGTTTTCGGAGTGTTGGAGTTCCAGGTTTGTTGCCCCAATCTTTCTTCTACTACTTCTAGGGTGGCCCTCTGTGGAATGTTCGTATAGAGGGCCTCCACATCTAGAGTAATCAGAAGGTCAATTCGTGTTGTGTCCTGAATGGAGTTCAAAATACGTAGGACATCAGTAGTATCCTGGACGTAGGAGGGAATGCATTTGACCAATGGTTGTAAAAAGTGGTCACAGAATTGTGAAAGTGGCTCTAGAATAGAATGGATCCCTGATACGATAGGTCTCCCTGGTACTGGTCTCGTGCCCTTATGGATCTTGGGCAGTATATAGAAGTAGGGTACCCGGGGGTCACTTTGAACTAGGAACTCTGCCTCTTTTTTGGAGATCCATTCTTCACTCTCAGCACCCATCACCAACCCTGTGATAATGGTCTGCAGGCGTCTGGTTGGGTCACCGGGGATAGGTGTATAGTACCTGTGATCATTAAGCTGTCTGGTGCATTCCAGATCATAATCAGTAGTATTCATCAGAACTGTTGCTCCACCCTTATCAGCCTGTTTAATGGTGATAAGGGGGTCTTCTGCCAGTGATTTTATAACCAAAATTTCGTTATTGGAAATGTTCGAGTGGCGAGTCTGTCTCTCCAACTGGTTGATATCTTTGAGTACTGCCTGTTCAAAGGTCAAAACTTCGTTTGGGACCATGCCATTATGTGGGGTAAATGTGGAAGGCTTATGTAAACCCGAGTCTTCAATAGGGTCACGAGTTTTGCCTTCAAAGAAGGCTTTGAGTCTTATTTTGCGGAAAAAGCATTTAATTTCCCTTGTCTGTTGGAATGAGTCCATTCTCGGGGTAGGGACAAAGCCCAACCCTTTTTGGAGGGCTTGTTCCTCTCCCTCAGTGAGGATACGATCTGATAGATTGACCACTAGACTCATTTTGGTCCTGATCGGGTCGTGTTCCTGGTGTCCATTCCTTGGGGGCGTGTGTCCTCCCATTGTACCCTCTTGTCTGGCACGTTCCCTCTTTTTCGCCCTCGCCCTCTGCCCCAACCTCTGCCTAAAAAAGGTGGGTTTGTAGAGTTTTGCGGCGCGTAGAAAGGGGGGTATTGTGGGGCTAAGGCTGGTTGAAAATGGGGGAATTGTGGATAGTGCCAAAATGGGGGGCCCTTTCAAAGAGCAGATTTCCCACTACATGAGATACATCGATGATGTATTCCTCATTTGGACCGGCAGCCCTGTAACCCTAAATGGGTTTGTCAACTGGTTGAATGCACGAAGTAATGACATAAAATTCAGTTGTACATCATCCAACACATCCATCACATTTTTGGATGTAAAAATTGAACCATCTGAGGGAGGTCTTGCAACCACCCTTTTTCGAAAAGTGACAGACAGAAATAAGGCATTGCTGTATTCAAGTAACCACCCACGCAGCCTAAGACAAAATCTACCTTTTGGCCAATTCCTCAGGGTGCGTAGGAATTGTTCACGTAAAGAGGATTACTTTGAACATGCCAACCAACTCAAAGAAAGGCTTCTCCAACGAGGATATCCTAACAAACTATTAAAAAACTCATTGAAAAGAGCTTGGTGGACACCGCGTGAATCCCTTTTGCAGAAAAGGCCCAAAGTGGAACAGAAACGAGTAGTCTGTGTATCTACGTTCTGCCCGGCTACAAACCAATTGAAGAAATTGATTACATCCAACTGGCATCTAGTAAAAGATTTACATGAGGACTTTAAAACACCACCCTTATTCGCGCACAAAAAAGAAAAAAGTGTGGCCAACCACATTGTCAGAGCCGCTTTGCCTATTGAGAAAGGCCCGACCATAAGAAGTCTATTCGGTTTTCCACCAACTACAGGACACCACAAATGTGGAACATGCATCTGCTGCGAAGAAACAATAGAAGAGTCAGTCTTCTCTTTCAACAACATCAATTGGAAACATGACACTTTTACCAATTGTAAGACAAGAAACGTCGTGTACGCTGTAATGTGTCCATGCCCTATGTTATACATAGGAAGAACAACCCAAGAAGTCAGGCAACGTATTACCCAACATAAATCAAGAATACGTAGAGAAGTTGAAAATGCACCGCTAGTCAATCACTGGGTAGCCATGAAACATGATAAAACCAAGCTTAAGTGGACTGTGATGTCTAAAATTGAAAACGACCCGAGAGGCGGTAACATCGAAGCAAGATTAAATCAGAGAGAAGCTATGCTAATAATGAAATTTGACACAGCAGTAACTGGACTCAACGAGATGTCTGAAATTTACAAACCCACTACGTAAATTGGTTCGCCTTCCCTAGTCAAGATCAATGGGACTACATCCCCCACAATCCTTCAACTTGTAGCCACTCCCACAGACAAGAACAGTTAGTGTGCTCACTCAGTCGCAACAGACCGAAGGGGAAGGAGCGGACACCACGACCAGCGGCCCACTCCTAGAACTAGCGCGGAGCTTGACTTACGGTAAGAAAGGAATCGGACGGGTCCACGAGTCCTTTCCCAAATTTTACAATGAAACGCCGGACGGCAAGCACTAACACACGCTCTCCCTCTCGATTGTTTCAGCAGATCCAGAACGACATTTACCTAAGAGCCGAACTCACGGGAGACTCTTCCCCGGCAGGAACGGCGGTTCAATTTGAGAACCAGTGCGGAGCTTTACTAACGGTAAGAAGCTTACCGTATGGATGCATAAGTCCTTTCTTAAATTCTACAATGAAATGTCAGATGGCAAGCGTGTGTGTCTAAATGCAGTGCACTTATCGTTTGTTTTTCCCACTTGTTCCAGCACTCCCCCCAACCCACTTCTTGCATTTTGGAATACAATTGCCTGTTGGAGCCATGACCCAACGCTAGAGGTAGGCTGATGGTGGTTAGGTTGCGAACAAGGTGTTGATCCCTTAGAACATTATAGTCATGATTGTTTTCCTTTTCCTTGTAGTTATTGTTTGGTCCTGAGGAGAACCCTGCCAGTCACAGGGCTCGAAACTCGTCGACCGACCAGGTCCCGGGTCATTTTTCTGATTTTTCTGAAAACTCTTGGGGAACTCGTAGAAAGACTTTTCTGCTTTCCTTATAATTGTTACAATTGAGTGTCAGATAGGTCAAAGAACGGACTATTCATTTGTTGAACAAAAAGTTTATTTTGACACTGGGACCAGTTTGTATGTGTTGTATGAATGGATGGCCAAGAATGTGTTGTATGTAAGTTGAGGACTCATTGTACATACCTAATTGTTTGTTTATCTGTATTTCATGTTTGTATATAAATGTACATAGAATGTTTTGTATTCCCATGCACAAAATCAAAATGATGCAGAACTAAAAAAAACAGGTAACAAGAAAAAAGAAAAAGAAAAAAGTTGCAATTCATAAAGCAAGTGTTCATGTCATTGTCATGTATACTACATATTTCAACAGTTTGTGAAAAATACGTTTCTCAGCACTGGCAAGTGTATTGTTTGTTATAGTTTATATTGGCTCAGCCTTGCTGAGTTTAGGAGTCAAGACCCTTTTTGTTTCCTAAGCAGAGGGGGACCAGCAGCCAAAAGGGGCCCCAGCAACGGCGCTATCTCTTCCCCACTACGTCCCTGAAGTGACCAGGAGGTTGGGGAGGCCCTGCTGGGGTGCAGCTCCCTGAGACCCGAGCGCCTGGGGGGACTCCTGGAGGAGCCTCGACGCTCCCCTGCTTGCGCCACACCTGTGCACCTGCGGTGCTGGTCCGTCGCAGAGGTGACCCTTCCTTGGAGGCCCGGCTGGAGAGCACAGCAGTTCGGTGAAGTGGGAAGCGTGCGCTGCACGGCGACGACTAGCCGCGGCGGGGCCGGACATATGCCTGGGCCGTAAGTCTGGAGGGCTCCATGACCATGGGACGTTAGCAGTGGAATCGGCTACGCGACCCCCGGAGGCGGAGTACCAGCGGTGGACACCTGGAATACGGATTGGGGCCTGCCCTTTGGAGAGCCCGGGCTGCAGGGGGATCAGTGCAGAAACTGCTTTACCGGCACTGGTGCAGAGGAGACCTTGTGACTACCGGAGGAGGGACTACTGCCCTACCCGGGGGTGCCGCGATGTCTTCCACGCTGCGCAAAGGGAAGCCTGGGAAAGATGGCGCAGCGAAGAATTCTCAACAACCGCCGTCCCCCGGACCCAGCGTATCGCCCAAGAAATCGGACGATGAGGCCCCTGCAACCAAGGCCTTTATGACAGAACTCTTTACCTCCATTAAGGAGGACATCTCTGAACTCCGCACCCAACTGACATCGGACATCCGTGAAGTGCGGAGAGACGTGGACGGCATCGGAGAGAGGGTGGCCACCTTGGAGGACCACGACTTAAGCGTGGCAAACGATGTCCACCAGCTACAGCAAGATATCATTAGGCTCACGGAGCAGAACCTGGACCTCCAGTCCCATACGGAGGATCTGGAGAACCGTTCCCGCCGGAACAACATCCGCATTCGGGCGGTGCCATGGGACGGAGAAGCAGGTGACCTGCGGGGTTATGTCCAAGCTCTTTTCTTACAGGTTCTGGGCGACGATGATGTTCAGGAAATCAGAATGGACAGAGTACACAGGTCGGTCTCCCTAGGAGGGGTGGGGGGCCGCCCCCGGACATCCTAGTCTGTGTACACGATTTCCAGCTAAAGGAGCGTATCTTACGGAAGGCACGGACCATCCCTTCATTGCAATTCAGAGAGCATCATCCACAGCTGTACCAGGATTTAGCGGCATCGACCCTCCAGAAGAGGCGGGAGTTCCGCCCGGTGACCACCTTCCTCCAGGAACGCAACATTTCCTACTCGTGGGGTCATCCTTTCCGCATTATCTTTAGGTGGGAAAACAGACTTGCGCAGATTTGATCTCTCCAGGTGGCGAAGGATCTGTTGGGTCTGGATGATGTGACTCCCTCACAGGAGGCTGGCAGCTCGCCGCCGCGAAGGCGCAGGTGTTCTTCCTCATGGCAGAGAGTGGGCCCGGTCACGAATCGTGGGCGGCCTGACCGTGCGGCTAGCCTACAAGAGAGAGGGAATGCAGTGGCTTCGGTGGCCTCGGCGACTTTGGCATCTTCCCAGCAGAGCTTCGGTGCCGCTTGATCGTTGAGCCGCCAGCTGGTTGGTGCCGGAGGGGCACGTGACACCGAGTACCGTGGGTTTCATTGTACTTTTGGAGAAGACACCTCATACCGTGGCCTATGGGGTCCCACCATGGGTGCCCCATCCCCAGCCCAGGAGGAACTCTACGAACTGTTCTCCGATGGGACTGCTAAGTACACTGTTTTGGTTTTGGTTGGGGTTTGGGGGGGGACGGGAGAGACTTGGGGGCCAATTTAGGAGGGGGGTTGTTGGGGACCGGGTTAGGGTTGGGCAGGGAGGTGGTGGTGTCCGGAATGAATGTGTAGTATGCTTGTTTCCCTCTGCAGGTGAGACACTTGGGATTTTGCGTATCAGGCCTCTGGGCGGGACTATTTATTGGATTGGAGTTGTGCTCATGTCTGGACTGCTGGGTTCTGGGGGGACCGGAATGGGCAATGGGAAGCTGGAGACAGATGGGGTCCGAAGGGATATCTGGCTGCCTTTGGCGGGGTGGGAGAGTGGGCATGGTTTCGGGGCGAGTACACAGAGATGGTTGCTAATAGTTCTCCATGCCGCTTAGTATCGGAACATGGAACGTAAAGGGCCTCAACTCCCCTCAGAAATGCCAGAAAATTCAGAAATATATATCTGACCACCACTTAGATATTGTGGGGCTCCAAGAGACTCACCTGGCACGTAAAGATGAGCTGCGACTAAGACACAAACATTTCCTACTCATCTATAGGTCTTCTGCATCTACCAAACATATAGGGGTGGCACTTCTATTCCGAGCGTCCCTGCACTTCCAACCTATGGGGATCAGTTGTGACAAGGAGGGACGTTGGTTGATGGTCAAGGGGGCACTTTACGGCAGAGTTTGTACGTTTGTGGTGGTGTATGTTCCCAACTCTGGGCAGAATGCTTTTCTTCGAGATTTGTTGGGTAGGGCGGGGGACTTTGTGGAGGGGCACATGGTTTTAATGGGGGATTTCAACATGGTTTGGGACAAGGATTTGGATAGCTCCCGAGCCCAGAGAGCGGATGTTGGGGTTTTCTCTACTGAAACGCAGCGTATGGTAGGTGAGCTTGGATTGATTGATACTTGGCGATTCCTGCATCCACAAGCGCGAGACTATACCTTCTTTTCCCATGTTCATCATACTTATTCCCGTTTGGATCATATTTTTGTGAGCCAGGCCCTCAGGGGAGATGTCCGTGATTCTACTGTCTTCCCGCTCTCCGTGTCAGATCATAGCTTGCTGGTTCTCGGGCTCCACTGGTCGGCGGGGAGTGACGGTGTGAGGAAATGGTACTTCCCGCCAGCGCTTGTCCGGGATGATACCTCATGTAAGGAACTGCGTAAAGCTATAGGGGAGTTTTTGGCCCTCAACCCGGTTGCGGACACTTCGCTTTTCAATACGTGGGATGCGTGTAAGGCATCACTGCGGGGCACATGCCTGGGTCTCAATGCTAACCTCAATAGGTTAAGGAGGAAGGAACGGGAAGACCTGGAGGCAGAACTAGCAATCTTAGAACAGGCACATAAAACAAACCCGTCTAGATTGACTCTTAGACCTTTGACGGCCGTGCGGGGTAAATTGAAGGCCCACTACAACAACCGTGCAGAGTTTACCCTCCTGCGGCTTAGGCGTGTCTCCTATTCACAGGGGAATAAGGTGGGCAGGCACTTAGCCCGTCAGCTCCGGGACAAGAGGGAGAGAGATTATATTGGTGGAATTCTGGACCCAACTGGTTCGCTACAACATAGGGATGTGGATAAGGCTGGTATTTTTGGCCGCTTCTACGAGGCGCTCTATGAGGGTGACTCCCTGGATCCGGCAGCGCAGGACCGTTTCCTGGCGGATCTCCCCATCCCACAAGTGTCTAAGGAGTGGAACAAACTCTTGGCCGCCCCCTTCTCTAGATCAGAGGTGTTGGACGCCATTAGAGATCTGAAGCTCCACAAGGCGCCGGGTCCTGACGGCTACACTGCCCTGTTTTACAAGACCTTTGCAGCAGAGATATGCGATTTCTTGGTGTCCCTTTTCAACGAAATGGCGGTAACTGGGAAAACCACGGGCACCATGGCCGAGGCCGTGATCACCATGATTCCCAAACCAGAGAAAGACCTTTCCAAATGTTCATCGTACCGCCCGATAGCACTTCTCAATGTGGATGCTAAATTGTATTCCACTATCATAGCACGCAGGCTCCAAGATTTAATGCCGACCATCATTCACCCGATCAATCCGGGTTTATTAAAGGCCGTCAGACGCATGACAACTTGAGGAGGGTCATACATCTTATAGAGAAGGCCACCCGGTTCCGTATCCCGGCGGTACTGGTGGGGTTGGACGCAGAAAAAGCCTTTGACCGGGTTGACTGAAGGTTCATGTTCCGCACCTTGGAGGCCTTCGGCTTCTCGCACCAGTTCATCACAATGATCCGGGCAAACTACAGCAGCCCTAGCTCTAGAGTAGTGATTAATGGACATCGATCCGCCAGCTTCTCGCACTCCCGGGGTACAAGGCAGGGTTGCCCCCTTTCCCCCCTCCTCTTTGCTTTGAGCATCGAACCTTTGGCCCTTGCAGTGCGCGAACGGGAGCAGATAAAGGGACTCCCCTTTTCGGGTGAACAACACAAAATCTCCCTTTTTGCGGATGACGTGTTGCTGTCGGTGGGGGAGCCGGCCCATTCCTTACCACATATCCAAACTCTGCTGTTCGACTATGAGACAGTGGCCGGATTGAAGGTTAATTTTGATAAGTCGTACATCTTGAACCTGACCCTCCCTCCAGCAGAATTGGAGCGACTGCGTCCGCTCACGCCCTTGGCGTGGGCACCTGCCTCCTTATTATATCTGGGAGTCCATCTGACCCCTTCTATAAGCTCCCTATTCACAGCAAATTTCCCACCGATGTTGGCGGCTGTGCGCAGGGAACTAGACCGGTGGAAACCGAAATATATCTCGTGGCTTGGTAGGATCCATACCATCAAGATGGTCCTCCTTCCTAGGTTTCTGTATCTCTTTCAGGCCCTCCCCATCCCCATGGAGCTGGACTTCTTCCGGCGCCTTAAGACTTTACTGCTGAAATACATCTGGCAGGGAAGCCGGGCGCGCTTCTCCTTCGCAACTCTGCGGCGCCCACGGGAGGAGGGAGGAGTGGGTCTTCCTGACATGCACCTGTACTACAAAGCTGCTCAACTGCGGGTATTAGTGGAATGGTTGCAGCAGCTTTCTGAGAAACACTGGCTGCATATGGATAGGAGTGTGGCCGGGAGATCGATCTGGGACCTTGCCTGGAAGCCCAAGGTGGACAGGCCTAAGAACGCCTACATCAGCACGCCCACTAGCACCGTCTTGAAAGTGTGGGATACGATCACGGGAGATGAGCGATGGACAATATTTCCCTCCCCTTCACTCCCTTACATTTCAAACCGGCCTTTCCGCCGGCGTTGCGGGAGGGTCCCTTCCGACTATGGCGAGAGGGAGGGTGTAGAGCCCTTACGCACTTATTCCACGGAACAGAACCTCTTACATTCCATAACTGCATGCGTGACTATGGTCTCCCGCCTTCGGAACGCTTCCGTCATGCTCAGCTGATCCACTGGGCGACCTCGACGGGACTGAGAGATGTGGCTACCAGGCCACTCTCGCTATTTGAGGCCTTTATTCTCCGGTCTTCCACGATGAAGGGGACAATTTCCTTTCTGTATAAACTCTTACTGACTACTGTGGTCTCCCCACGTCCCCGTTACATGGACCACTGGGAAACGCTCCTGGGCCGAGACATAGGATGAATGGAAGGGTCTCTGGCGGGATATTGTAGCTCACAACCACTCGGTGGACCTGCGAGAGGCCCATCTTAAAACCATGCTCGATTGGTACCTCTACCCGTCAAAACTGCATCGCATATTCCCGGCTTCTTCGGACCGGTGTTGGAGGGGCTGTGGACTGTTGGGAGACTTCCGCCACATTTGGTGGGACTGCCCGGTCATCCGGCCGTTTTGGGCCGAAATCTTCTCCCATATCAAGGACATATTAGGATACCCAATCCCGGATTCTTTGTCCTATGTCATCCTGGGCCTTCGAGATCCGATGTTAGAACACCAAACAAAGGCGGATAAACATATTCGATGGCTCTGCCTTGGAGCGACTAAACTTACGCTAGCCGCAGCCTGGAAGAATTTGTCGGCCCCAGCTCTGTCACTGTGGCACGCGAGACTGTGGAGATTATTGAGCATGGAGAGAATGGCGGACATCTTCTTGGGCAACTTTAAGAACTTTGTTTCGGTGGGGCCCCTTGGTTCGCTTTCTGTCGAGGGGCTTGCCCTCAGCGGTATGCCCGTATGCCCTGCGTGCCCTTCACCTTTTCCAGATTTAACTTGATTGTATGATTGAGGGAATGAGACTGAAAGTATGTGTAGGCGCCACCACTGGGGGAGGGGGTAAGGGGGGCTGGGCGGGGGGAAGTTGGGGGGGTTGTTCATTACTTGTTGCGGCACTGCATAGCTAATGGAGGCTTTTGATTGCCCGGGGGCTTTCGCAACATTCCGACTATATGGGAGTGACCATCCCTTTGGTGAGGACTGCCGTTGTGCCAGGAAGCGGCTGACTTTGATTTCCTTGCTACTCACTGGCAAGCACTGTCCTTAAGAGTTGCCAAGACTGATGTCATTTGTTATCCTAAGTGCCTCTTTGTAAGCTTCTTACTGGTCCCTTTATTGGGAGATGCTGCGGTTCTACCGCTTGTTTTCCTTCTATCTTTTTCTCTCTCCCTTTCTCACTTTATGCTTGAACTGCAATAAATAAAAACTTTTACAAAAAAAAACCACTGAAGAGTAAAACATACATCAATAAAGCTTTGTTGACAGGGTTAGTCATTGATAGAATAAAACTTTATTGGCCCTGGTAATGGGTCACTCTGCAGGGTGCACAACTGGAGGGTAGGACACTGGCAATGTATAAGTGGATTGTAGCAGACTGGACGAAGCTGCTAAACAAATATGCTTTACAGAAGTAGAGTCTTCTGTATAAAAGGCTCATTGAGTTGATATCTAGCTTGTGGTAGGTGAACATATTAAAATGTTAGAAACAATACTAGTGCAGTCACTAGAGTCCTACAGCAGTTGGTAAGGCAGACAGAGAGGGGCCAGAGTGAAGTAACTTGTAGGATGTTGGAACAGACTCCATTGCAACACATAGACATTAACCACAGGGGTGCCATACCACGGTCCAGTTACAGGTACGTCACAAATCCTTTATGACCTGCCCAGATTTGTCCATTGGATATCGTCATTCAGGCCTGTCTCATGACTCCGTATTCTGTAAACCCATTTTTGTTCACGTATAAACAGGGTACGAGTAGGATCTCTGGTGTTGGATGGGATGTATGGCTTATCCAGCACGGTCCAATACATATCCTCAGGAGTGTGTGCCTTCTCTGCATAATGTGATGTCAGGCGTGTGGTGGTCCTAGCACAGCAAATGTTACTTCTGTGCTCCGTGATTCTCACTTTTACTTTTCTGGAGGTTATACCAACATAGATCAACCCACACTGACACCTGATCACATAAACCAAGTTTGTGGCGTTATAGTTAGTGTGCACTCGTTCCCACAGGTAACTCAAGCCCACGTCTACACTTTTCGTGTTGTTGGTTAATCTACAGACATCACACAAACCCCACCTAGTATGTCATGTGACTGGTGGGAGGTACCCAGGCACCTGAGGAGCCCAGGTTACTTGCTCTTGTAGGGCAAGTGGTTTTACGCATACCATACCGAACCAGCTTCATGAAAGGCCAATACTATGGACGAGGCTAGCCCCCCTTGGTGGTGGACTTTTCCCATGTTTACTCTACAAATACTTACCTAACTGTCATTTTCCCTCACAGTGTGTGACTATGGGGGGGTCGCCCTATACTCCTGTGCCATTTCTAGCACTCAACTCAATAAACTCAGTAAGATGTGCCGAGTGGAGGGATGTGTGTGAACCTAAACACACTTATTGATAGCCTAATATTATGAGTACTGTCGGGGCTTGATTACCTGCATTAGCCTCTTTTTTATACAGGTGTGTTAATTTTCGCCAATGGACATATGCACATAATGTTTTAACATATGACACTTGCACCAAGCGTTCATAATAGAATAATAGAAAGCCATTGTTAGCCCATATTATCAGGTGGATATCTTAATTTGAAAGGATGCCCATGTCGCACCAAATTGATTGATTATATAAGGTATTATTAAGAGCACAATTTATTCACTTGTATCATTCATGTTGTTTGTCTGTTCATTACTTTACAGACCCTTTTCACTGTTTGTTTTTATTTTCTCACTTACACATCTCATAAATGAGTAAGTGTACTGGACATCACCATATTAACAGGTGCAGTAACACTTAGTACAGTGGGAATACTAGGGGTATGTGTGACAGCAAGGTAATTCAATATAGGGATCCGTTTGTGCTGATGAATGCCGGTTGTTGGATCTGGCCCTTCTTGCAGGGTCATCCCCAAACTTTTTGCTTCTTCCTCCCTTATATTTCCTGACCCGTAGCTGTTGGCAATAGGACTCTGCACACTTTACCACTGCTGATCAGTGCTAAAGTGCATATGCTCTCTATGTAAATTGCTATTCTGATTGGATATACATGTTTGGCATATTTGTATCACCATGAAGTCCCTAGTAAAGTGCACTGGGTGTGCCAGGGCTGGTGATGACAAATGCTACTAGTGGGCCTGCAGCACTGATTGTGCCACCCACAGGAGTAGCTCTAAAATGGTGTCTCAGGCCTGCCACTGCAGTGTCTATGGGCAGTTTAGAAACTGCCATGTCCTCCTGGTCAGTGTCCCCACTGCCCAGGCCTAACCCTTCCCTTTTTGTGCACCTCAGTCACCCCTATGGAAGGCCCAAGGTACCCCCCCCCCCCTGGGCAGGGTGTAGTGTATGTGAAAGGTAGAGCATGTACTGGTGCAGGTGACATGCTCTGGTAGTGAATTACAGCCATTTTCGTTTTTCACTATTGTAAGGCTATCTTGCTCCATTGATTAACATGGGGGATGCTGGCTACAGTGGCTTCCAGCATTTCTTCTCATAGGAACAAGATAGGACATAAGTATCTAGTATCCCTGAACTCAGAATTTAATAACACATCTTTTAGGAAAGGTTGTTTTTAGAATCAAACAATTTTATTCAGCAGGCACGTAGCAGTGAACACAGCTGGGCTGCCTACATCCACAGGCCGGCAGAGCGGAGTCAAATTGCACAGAACACAGTAACACAGCCATAGGGTCTACAACCCGGAGGGCGACCCGGCGAAGGTGGGCTAACAGCCAGGCGGTGAGTCCATGTAGGTAAGCAAGGCTGCTTTTTGTCAAAACCAGAAAGGAAAACAACCCGAAAGAAACCGACCCCTCCCGCCCCCCCAATACCCAACCAACTCTAGCTTTCCCCCCCCCCCCCACCCCTCCCACCCTCTCCGCATCAGCATAGTTCAGAAAACCCTCAGAATCCCAGGGTCAGAGACCCCGTTGTTGTCCTAAGACGACCTAGCAGCAGGCATGCCATCATGCCACAGCCCCAGGCGGTTCCAAGGGAATAAGTTGCAAAATCTGGAGGAATTTGGGGCACGTGACCTCCCGCAAGTCCCGGGACAACAGGTGTATGAAGGGTGCCCAAAGCTTAGCATACGTGTCCCCTTTACCATCCACACACAGGGAAAGCCTCTCCATCCCCAGAAGCAGCCACAGGCGCCTAATCCAGTCCCTAGGGTCAGGGGCGTCCAGTGAGCGCCACTTCGAGAGGATCACCAGGCGAGCCGCCAGGAGCGCCAGCGCAATCTGCCTACCTCGAGGGGAGCGCAAGGGAAACGCCTTAGGGTGAGGGAGGCCCAGTAGTACATATTCCGGAGCCCTGGGAAAGATGATACCGAAAGCATGGTCTATGTCATCTAAAACTGCTTGCCAGTAGCGCACCAGCTTGGGACAGTGCCAGAGCAAATGGGAAAGAGTGCCTGTAGCGCCGCAGCCCCTCCAGCAAAGCTTCGAGCACTTGGGGTCCCACCCATGGAGCCTCGCCGGTGTGTGGTACCAATAAGTCACGATTTTGAAGGCCGCTTCCGCTCCCGCCACATTCGCCGCTGTGTGGTGCGCGCGATAGAAAATTTTCCCCCATTCCTTGCTCGTCAGGGGGCGGCCCAACTCCGTCTCCCAACGAACCTGAGCCTTGGAGCGCTGCGGGTGGTGGCGTTTCATAATGAAGGCGTACAGCTCGGAGATAAGCTTGCGATCGTCCTTCTTGAAGACCACCCAGCGTTCCAGAGGTGTCATTGGGCGAGACATGTCCGCGATGTTATCAGGAAGCGTCACCCAGTGCGCTACCTGCGAGTAGTGAAAGGCGTCAGCCTCGGTCAGCTCAAAGTACTCCCGGCGCAAAGTGGTGAACGGTATCAGCCCCTCCGGCTGAAAGAGGTGACCCACTCTCTTACAGCCCAACTCCCTCCAACGCTGGAAGACCGGCGAGGCGCACCCGGGGGGGAAGTCCAGGTTGTCAACGATGGGCGTCAGTGGGGACGGGAAGGTGGTCCAGCCACGCCTGAGAGCTAGACGATCCCACACCGCCAGGGTCGGGGAGGTCACCGGGGAGGAGTAAAGGCCCCAGGACCTGTGCTTACGTGGGAGCCACAGCTCGCGCCAGATATTGCGCCCGGCCACAGTCTGGTCCATGAAGAGCCAGTGCTTGCTGGACAGCGGTCTATTCCATTCCAGAATGAAACGTAGGCACGCCGCCTGGTAGTACGCCTCCACGCACGGGAAGTTAAGGCCTCCGTCTTCGCGCGACGCCATGAGGCGGTCAATAGCAATGCGAGGGCGCTTATGGTTCCACAAAAAAGTGGTCAGCAACCGCTGGAGCTTCCGTAGAGTTCCCGGGGGGGGCGCAAAGGCAGCATCTGGAAGAGATAGAGGATGCGGGGAAGGATCGTCATTTTGATCGCCGCGAGGCGGCCCAACCAGGCCAGCTGCAGCCGGGACCAGTCTGAGACGGACTTAGCCGTTTGGTCAATGAGGAGCCTATAGTTGAGAGCAACCGTTTGCGTGAGCGTGGGTGCCAGCTGGATCCCGAGGTACGGGATGGCCGACTGGACCCATTGGAACGCGAAATCGGCCCGAGGTCCCGGACCTCCTCTTCCGGCACCGAGAGGTTCAGAATTTGGGACTTCGAGAAATTGACCTTGAAGCCGGCCACCAGGCCGAAGTCTTTCAGCTCCTGGGAGAGATGTCTCAGTGAGGAGCGCGGGTGTGTGAGGGATAGGATGACATCATCCGCATAGAGGCTCACCTTGTGCTCCTCTGCCCCAAAGCGCACCCCCTGTACGTCCGCATTGTCCCGGAGGCGTTGCGCAAAAGGCTCCATATAGAGCGCGAATAAGAGGGGCGAGAGAGGGCACCCCTGCCTCGTCCCCCGGGTAATCGGAAAATAATCCGACCGACAGCCGTTCACTCGAACAGCGGCTCGGGGGGAGGCGTAGAGGCAGCGGACCCAGCTAACAAACGAGTCCCCCAGCCCGAACTTACGCAGGACCGCAAACATGTACGACCAGTCAACACGGTCGAAAGCCTTCTCGGCGTCGATGGAGAGGAAGCATGCTTGCGTACGCGACCGGCGAATCAAGTCCATCAGATGCAGGAGGCGTTTGGTGTTCTCTCCGCCCTGACGCGTCGGAACAAAGCCCACCTGGTCGGGTTCAATGATACCGTCCATAAACGGGCTGAGGCGAGAGGCGAGAATGCCCGAAAATAACTTCATATCTATATTCAGGAGCGAAATGGGGCGGTAGGAGCCACACTCCTGGGCATCCTTGCCTGCCTTATGAATAACAGTGACCACGGCCTCGGCCATGGACGGCGTCACGTTCCCCGAGTCTCGGAAGGAGTTGAAGAGGCGCGTCAGGAAGGGGGCCAGCGCGGGACAAAACTTTTTGTAGAAGGCGGCCGTAAAGCCGTCAGGGCCAGGCGACTTCGCCACCTTCAGGCGGGCAATCGCTGAAATGACCTCCTCAATGCGTATCTCGGCGTCTAGTGACGCAGCCGAGGTCTGCGACAGGGGAGTGATGTCACAAGACTCCAAGTATGCTCGCACCTTGTCCGGATCCGGGGGGTCAGCAGAGTAGAGAGCTTGGTAGAAGCGCTGGAAGCTGTTCGCCACGTGTGCGTCAGCCACCTGTACTACCCCATGTTCGTCCTTGACGGCCGACACCATCGTCTGTTGCGTGTGCGCCCTCAGGCGGTGCGCCAGCATCCTACCCCCTTTGTCGCCACTAAGATAAAATTTATGCCGCAGTCGGAGGAGTGCGTACTCGGCCCTGTCAAGGTCAAGGTGTTTCAGCATGCGCCGCTTCGTCTCCAGTTCCCTCCAGACCCTTTGCGCCCCGGTCCGCTTATGTATCGCCTCCAGTCCGCGAACGTCCCTCTCGAGCTCCTCGCGCTTCTCTTTGCGCGCCTTCCCCAACGAGGCCGAAATCGCGATGCACTCCCCTCGCACCACCAGTTTAAGAGCTTCCCAAACCGAACTAAGCGGCATCCCGCCGGTGTCGTTGGTGTCAAAGTAATGTTTGATCGTGTCCTGCAAACGCTCCACTACCGAGGCGGCGTTAAGCAGAGAGTCGCGCAACCGCCAGCTCCCGCGCGCTCGTGTCCCGGGCCCGCCCGACAACATAACCGAGATAAGCGCATGGTCAGAGAGGGAGCGCGGCGCTATCTCCGCAGAAGAGAGGTGGGAAAGCAGGGAAGAGGAGGCAAGGAAGTGATCAAGGCGCGCATAAGACTTGTGCGCAGCAGAGTAATAGGTGAAATCGCGCTCAGCCGGGTGCAAATGCCGCCACACATCATGGAGCCCCCCCTCTTGCAACCAAAGCAGACCCCCTTTGGAGAGCGCGCCAGACGCGTGGGAGCGCGCCTCAGACCTATCGAGCGCCGGGTCCATCACCACATTCAGGTCGCCACCCACCAGGATCCCGGAATCAGGAGAAGCCAACACATCCGCGAGCGCTGAGGTCAAAAAGGTCTCCTGCTGCACATTGGGGGCGTAGATGGAGCCTACCGTGAGTTGGGAGTCCCCCCATTGGATCCTAACCGCCAGAAAGCGCCCTCTAATATCAACCACCTGGGACAGCACTTTACAATGGGCTTTCGCACTGATCAAGATCGCCACCCCCTGTCTCTTAGTGCCACAGGAGGACCATAACTGGGTGGGGAAGCGTCTGTCCTTCATCCGCCTCGTGTCTTTGGCGAGTAGGTGTGTCTCCTGCAGGAGACAGATGTCGCCACCTGGCCCCTTGGGCGAAACAGTCACCTTCGACACCGAGGCCACTGCGGCGTCACGCTCCTGCAGGCTGACAGACAAGTCCGGACCCACTGGCTTGGACGACCTGCCCACGGTGTGCCATTCCTCGGAGCGGCGGCGAGACCTCGAAGAGGGCGATGGGTGCTCCGCGGCTGGGTCGGCCTGCTCCATTCCCAACAGGTCGCGGGCCACCTCGACTGAGCGCACCTGTATCAGCTTCCCTTTCCATCGGAAGACTAGCCTGAAGGGGTGCCCCCAGGAGTAGGGGACACCCTGTTCTTTCAGAAAAGCCGTGACCTCCCGGAAGCCCCGTCGCTTGGCCAGGGTGGTGGCCGCCAAGTCCTGGTAGAGCACAGGGCGATGGTCACGGAACAGGAGGGGGTCATGCGCACGGGCTTTCTTCAGGATCCTCTCTTTGAGTTGGAAGTTGTGGACGCACACCAGGATGTCCGGGGGGGGTGCGTTGGAGCCTCGGGGTAAGCCGACTCTGTGGGCTCTGTCCAGCTGGATCTCGCCGAGCTCCTCGTCTTGTAAGATGTGGCGGAACAAGCCGTCGATGTACTCGCGCAGGTCCGGCCCCTCGCCTTTCCAAGGGACCGCACGAATACGAATGTTATTGCGCCTGGATCTGTTCTCCAGATCCTCTGTATGTAATTGCAGGTCGAGGTGCTGAGTGTTAAGGCGCAGGATCTCCTGCTGGAGCCTATGGACGTCCGCCGCCGTGTCCACGTCGTGCTCCTCGAGGGTCGCCACCCTCTCCCCGATGGCGTCGACGTCTCGGCGTACTTCCCGGAGGTCCGAGGCTAGCTGCGTCCGGAGTTCCTGTATGTCCTCCTTGATGGCCGCAAAGAGGTCACGCATAAAAGCCTTGGTGGCCGGCGCCTCCCCCTCCTCTGGCGCCGCCGCTTTGTCAGGCGCCGTCGACGACCGCGGCGGCGAGCTTTTCAGCGAAGCCTCCTTCAGGGCTTTCTCCTTCTCCTTGTCCTTTTTGGTTCTGTTGGCCGCCATGGCGGCGGTGGGCTCCCAGGCGCCAAAAGCGCGCCTCCGTGCAGTCGCCGGGCGTGTAGTAGGTTCCGCAGGCGTAGTGCGCCCAGGCAACAGTGCAGTCCAGGGGCCAGCAAACGTCAATTCCGCTGTCCTCAGTAGGGGCTCACCACCCAGAGGCTCTGGCCAAGCTGATGGAGCCGGGGGTGAGGGGAGGGACTACCGCCCCCACAAGCTGAGTTTGCGCCTCTTCCACCGCCGGTCCAGACGGGAGGGGGCGTCGAATGGCGCCACGCTGGTCTCCTCACCCCGGTCAGGGCCCAGGTACACAAGCGTTTCCACAGCGCCGGTTCAGTGTCATCAGGCGCAGCACGGTGCACCACGCTGAATGTCTCCGCCAGTCGCTCACCTCCGCCGGCCCAGGCGGGAGGGGGGAGGGGATGCTGGACGGTGTCACGCAGGCCTCTCCTCACCGGCCAGGACTCAGGCACGTCAATGCCCCGTTAGTGCTGCCTCTGTCCCGGGGGGCCCAGCTCTGTGCCCCCTGCTGGGTGCGTGTCTCTGTGAGGTGCCTTCCACCGCCGGCCCAGGTGGGAGGGGGGAGGGGATGCTGGATGGCGCCACGCGGGCCTCTCTTCACCGGCCAGGACCGAGGCACATCGATGCCCCCTTAGTGCCTCAATTGTCTCCCCGGGACCAGCGCTGTGCCGCCTGCTGGGCGTCTCCGTCGGTCGCCGTGCCCCGCCGACCCAGGCGGGAGGGGGGAGGGGATGAAGGACGGAGCCGCGTGGGCCTTCACACTCTGGCCGGGCCTCAGGCACACTCCCGCCCTCTCCTCGTCGGGTCTGCCCCACCAGCTGCAGCGCTGCGTACCTCGGCGGGTGTCTCTGTAGCCTCCGACGGACCTCCGTTGCGGCGCGGCGCCACAGCAATGGCGGCCCGCGCGATGCGGCACCAGTGCAGGCCGCTGAGCCGGGGCCCACAGTGGACAGCGCGCCGGCTGCGCGAACCACAAACTCCAGGTGCCGCGCTGGCTCCTCCGCCACCCAGCGACGCGTCTGCCTCTCCGGGGCTGGAGCACCAGGAACCGCACCCGCGGCTACCAGATCCGCACCGAGGCTGCCGGTGACGCTGAGGAGACAGCAGCCAGGTCCCCTGCGGTGCCAAATCAAAGCTTTGTAGGAGCGACAGCGGAGGGACCGAGAAAGACGTCCTACGCTGCCGCCATCTTGCCTTCGAAAGGTTGTTTTTAAATCCTGTGTTTGAGAATAGCACTTTTAGAAAGTTGCTGTTCTCTTGTCTGACCCTTCTGTGTGCCTTGGCCTGTTTGTGGATTGACTGTCTGGTTTGAGAGTGACAGAGGCTGGGGATTCCCCAGGAGGCTGGCTGAGTCAGCCCTACGCTGAATGACTGCATTTGCAACCTGTGTGGTGGGAGGAGTTAGCACCTGGGCCTGAATAGGACTGTGCCTGCCTGCCACAATGCTGGCTCCGCCTCCTGCTGGGCGGTTTACAACCCTGCCCCTCACTCTGAAAGGAAAGCAGAAGACAGGAAAACAAACTACTCGGGAGACACCCAGAACTGGTTCAGACCGGGCTCAGGGCCCACATGCACAAAGAGAACAAAGACTTTTAGGGGTATAAGTACAGGACCCCTGACAACAGAACATTAGATCATCCTGGAATCAAGAAGGAACCTCTGCCAAGGAAAAAGCTGAATCTGAAGAAGGAAGACTGTCCTGCTGTTGCTCTGCTGGACTGACCTGTTGCTTTGCTGCCAAGGAGAGGGGAAGGACTTTGCTGTTGTGCTGTGTCCCCTGTCTTGAAGGAATCTCCAAGGGCCTGAGTAGAGCTGGCTCCCTGTTCTGAAGTCCCAGGAACAAAAGGACTTCACCCCCCAGCTTCCCTGCACTCTGCTGAGAGAGTTCTGTCCTTCCTAGAGTGCTTGATCCAGTTGTGGGGCCTCTGGAAGTTGTACCTGTGCTGGGAAACTTGAAACTAAGCTTGAGAGACTTTTGCATTTGAAAAGTGTCACATCGCTCGCTTGCGGAGCGCATCCCTGACAGTGCGAGAAGTTTCCCGCCGCTACGAGTGTCGAGATCGTCGCAGCGCCTGACGCCGATGCCAGAGCCGTCGCATCCTTCGTTAGCGTGACACATCCGATCGGTGCAGGAAGCCGAACATCGCTGCGAGTGTCGTCGCAGAGCCTGTCGTCGCTAGGTGAGATCGCCGCACCGCTTGCTTGCGGACCGCATCACGTCGCTGTGATCATCGTCGCAGAACCATCGCATCGAGGAGCTGCGAGAGAGAGGATCCCCGCTGGACAGTGCATCGTCGCCCCGGAGATCGTCGCAGCCCCTACGAGATCGTCGCATCGTGCCTTTGCGAGAACAAACTTCCTACGGAACCTACGCACCGGAATCCATACAAGTGGCCTTCCTCTCCATACAGATCGGATTCGTTGCAACACGCCCGCTGCTGCAGCGGGGTTGTCCCATCGCCTCCCCAGGGTCTCAGGAGCAACGCATCGCTTGTTTTCCACTGCACCAGCTTCTGCTTTTGGAACTTTGTCGCAACTAGAAGGTACTGTGAGTAAACGTAACGCAACTGTGAACTTTTCACGTATCTGTGGATTATTTTATCGCAACAAAGAACTTTGATTACAACCTTAAGAACTCTTTTGAAACCATATTCTTGAACTGTGTATGTTGGATTTTTGTCGTTTTGGTCTTGTGTAGTTTAGAATTAATACCTTTATTTTCCTAAACTGTTGTAGAGTCAGTTTGTGGTGTTTTCACTGTATTACTGTGAGTGTTGCTACAAATACTTTACACATTGCCTCTGGTTAGCCTAGACTGCTCGTGCCAAGCTACCTAGAGGGTAAGCAGGGGTTATCTCACAGGGTTTCCTTCTTACCCTGACTAGAAGCAAGGGTCCCTATTTGGACAGTGGTACCTACCCCTGCCAACTAGAGACCCCCTGTTCTAACATTGGTGGCAGCGGTGGGATTTGAACTTGTATTTGTACTAGACCCACAGTGATTGGTGTACATCACTAGTGAGTGCAGACCACTACGCCACCGCATATTACATTTTTTATTTTTGGTTCTATTTTTGATAGTAACCCTGAAAGGATCCAAGCATCATGTCTCAGAATGATAAACCAGCAAGTGATGTTGCAGAACTGGAGTTTGATATTGAAATGTTAAGTGATTACAAAGTAGGTCAACTCAGGCAGTTCTGCAGGAGCTTTGGATGTCCCATGAAGTGCAGCTCCAAGAAGGAGGGGCTACAGGAGGCCGTTAGGGCCTGGTGGGAGACCAAAGAGGCTGGGGAGACAGATGATGCAGAAGTGGATGAGGATGCACAAAGGGATGGTTTCAGGCCACAGGATCTGCCTGTGTCCAGAGCGGCCTCAAGGGCTAGCAGCAACCATTCAGCTGACAGTTTGTCCCCAGAAGAGTTGGAGGAAAAACAAAGGGCTAGAGATCATAAATTAGAAATGTTGAGGCTTGAAATGAAGATGAAGCAGATGGAAAAAGAAAGAGAAAGGGTGGCGGAGGAGAGCAAAAATCCCCGTGCCCTGGAAGAATTATAATTGACCTTGGCCCATGAATTAAGAATGAGGAAACTTGAGTTGGAGCTCAAAAGGCGTGAGGCAATGAGAGTCTCAGCTGAAGAAGAAACATGGGTAGCTCAAGAGGTGAGCTTTGCTGAGTTGGAGGTGGAGTCCAGTTCAGATGGTGGCAGCAAGATTATAGTTTCCAGTGCTGAGAGAAAGGTACAAACACCCAGAGATGTGGCGCCTGACTTGAGGGAGGGGGTTGACATACACCAGGGGGATCAGGTTTATGATGTAGTTCCAGTGGAGTGCAGTGTCCATGAAGTAGATTGGGGGACTGGCACAAGGGACCATATTCCTAGTGGTGGGAGGGACACTCTACTGACTCTAGATGAGAGGTACAGGGAGAAGGGTTCCCCCGTGGTAGAAACCTTGGTGTGTGTGTGTGAAGACCAGCCAGAAAAGTGTGGGTTGTGTGACAGAGACAGTGAGATACTGTCTTGCCAGTCTAAGGAGAGTGGTGTGGGGTAATTGTGCGAGGCACTGGAGGGTGAGGCAAAGTGTAGCGTGGTTAACAACTGTGGGGGCTGTGTGATTCATTTGTTGGAGAGCATATTTTAAGTCCCTGTTTTCCAGAGCTATGCCAACACCCGGTGGAGTGTGAGTTCTCTGACCCCAGAGAGCTTGCGTTGGAGGCAGACCTCTTGGTGGATTCCAGAGAGTCCGAGGAGGCATTGGGGAGTGATCCCAAAAGGAGTGGCTTAGATATCTTCCAGACCTGTGAGGTGGAAGAGGTTCAGTATAGCCCAGGTAGGTCCCAGTGTAGTGGGAAGGGTGTAGGGGCTCATATCCGGTCTCCGTGGAGAAGGAATGAGTGTGGGACGGTGTGTCTCACGGTGCCTGAAACCCAGTCTCAGGGCCTGGAGGGTTCCTCAAGGGAACACCAGGTTGAGGACCTAGACTGTAATTGTAGGCCATTTGAGGAGGATCTCCTAGTGTCTGTTGAACGGGGAGTGCCAGTAACCAGGCCTCCATCAGTTCTGGTGTCTGGCAGTGCCACTCCAGTACGGAGGGTGCAGAAGTCCAGACTGAGAGGTGAGAGGGGGAAGAGGTCCCCAGTGGGAGAACCAGTGGGTCAGGGACCAGTCAGAAGGGCTGAGTCTCCCAGGATTGATCATGCTGACACCACTTCTGTCCTGGGGGATCTTCCCGCACTGTCAGGTGGACAGGGGTCGGGAGATCAGCGCCAGGCAGACTGTCACGGGATACATGAGTTGTGTGTCACCCTCAAGGGGGTACTGTATGAGTCCCCAGAAGTCCTGGCGTGCCAGGCAAGTACACAACCGCAGGTTTTGGTCCCAGGGTTGGGAGACAAGGTTCAGAATCTGCCTGACCTGGAAGGAAGGGCATCTGCAACCAGTGCCCTGACCAATATGGTTCCCAGGGGTACCCCTCCAGTAGGGAGGGTGCAGCGCTCTGGAAGGGGGTGCAGAGGGAGGGTGTCCTCGCCTCTGACCCCGATACAACCTGAGGGGTTAAACACTAGGTTGGGAAACCAGTTGCTGGAGGGAGGTCCTGAACTGGTAGGAAAGTTGAGTTTTTGGTGGTCTTGGTGGACAGAGTTGCCCCTGGAAGGAGGGCCGGAGTCCCACCCTGGGGGTGGACTAGGCCACACCCTTGCGTTGGCCAGGTGGGTACTGTCTGCTACTGTGGGCACACCAGTGAGTGAAGTCCTGGTGCGCCAGGCAAGTATTCCACTGCAGGGGTTGGTCCCTGGGTGGGGAAGCCAGGTTCAGGTGTTGTCTGACCTGGAAGCATTGGAGCCTAGGTTTGCGGGACAGGTCTGGGGTGTCCCTCCCGACCTGGAATACCAGTTGCAGGATAGAACCCCTGAACTGGTGGATGAATGGTGCAGGATACCTGCCACAGGTGCCCTGACTATTCTAGAAGGGGGTACCGCTCCAGGTGGGAGGGTACAGAGCCCCAAGGAAGAGGAGGGCCAGGTGTGGAGAAGCCCACCTCAGCCTCCTGTCCAGCTGCCGGATACAGGTCCGGGACTGGTGGGTCAGTGCCAGAGTGTCAGACTTGACCTGACAAGAGAGAGAGTGGACAAAGGTTGCCAAGCACCTTGGGCTACTGGCCCCCACCCTCTGATGCCACAGGGGTTTGAGAGGCATGAGGCCTGGGTCTCATCCCTGATCACTGTTGGTTTTCACTGTGGCTTGCTGTCGGTCTGTTGGGACACACCTGTGAGGAAATTAAGGTTAGGTGCTGCACAGGTGGTGTCCACAGGTGAGGTGAAGGGTTCCACATGGATTGGCATGGTGGACCCTGAGAGTATGGATGGAGTGATCCAACTAGGTTCAGGAAGGCGTAGAACAGGAATAGTGCCCTGCTGTTTGGGCCAGGTTCCGTGTTCTATCGCCTTAAGCAGGGAATCCCATTGAGGTATCGTTTGGTCTACCCCGGCTTTAGGCTGGAAGGGGGTTGTGTTGGAACTGGCCCTTCTTGCAGGGTCATCCCCAAACTTTTTGCTTCTTTCTCCCTTATTTTTCCTGACCCGTGGCTGTTGGCAATAGGACTCTGCACACTGTACCACTGCTGATCAGTGCTAAAGTGCATATGCTCTCTATGTAAATTGCTATTCTAATATGATATACATGTTTGGCATATTTGTATCACCATGAAGTCCCTAGTAAAGTGCACTGGGTGTGCCAGGCCTGGTGATGACAAATGCTACTAGTGGGCCTGCAGCACTGATTGTGCCACCCACAGGAGAATCTCTAAAATGGTGTCTCGGGCCTGCCACTGCAGTGCCTATGGGCAGTTTAGAAACTGCCATGTCCTCCTGGTCAGTGTCCCCAATGACCAGGCCTAACTCTTCCCTTTTTGTGCACCTCAGTCACCCCTATGGAAGGCATCAAGGTACCCCCTGGGCAGGGTGCAGTGTATGTGAAATATAGAGCATGTACTGGTGCAGGTGACATGTTCTGGTAGAGAATTACAGCCTTTTTCGTGTTTCACTATTGTAAGGCTATCTTGCTCCATAGATTAACATGGGGGATGCTGGCTACAGTGGCTTCCAGCATTTCTTCTCATAGGAACAAGATAGGACATAAGTATCTAGTATCCCTGAACTCAGAATTTAATAACACATCTTTTAGGAAAGGTTGTTTTTAAATCCTGTGTTTGAGAACAGCACTTTTAGAAAGTTGCTGTTCTCTTGTCTGACCCTTTTGTGTGCCTTGGCCTGTTTGTGGATTGACTGTCTGGTTTGAGAGTGACAGAGGCTGGGGATTCCCCAGGAGGCTGGCTGAGTCAGCCCTAGGCTGAATGACTGCATTTGCAACCTGAGTGGTGGGAGGAGTTAGCACCTGGACCTGAATAGGGCTGTGCCTGCCTGCCACAATGCTGGCTCCACCTCCTGCTAGGCGGCTGACGACCCTGCCCCTCACTCTGAAAGGAAAGAAGAAGACAGGAAAACAAACTACTCAGGAGACACCCAGAACCGATTCAGCCCGGGCTCAGGGCCCACATGCACAAAGAGAACAAAGACTTTTTGGGGTATAAGTACAGGACCCATGACAACAGAAAATTAGATCATCCTGGAATCAAGAATGAACCTCTGCCAAGGAGAAAGCTGAATCTGAAGAAGGAAGACTGTCCTGCTGTTGCTCTGCTGGACTGACCTGTTGCTTTGCTGCCAAGGAGAGGGGAAGGACTTTGCTGTTGTGCTGTGTCCCCTGTCTTGAAGGAATCTCCAAGGGCCTGAGTAGAGCTGGCTCCCTGTTCTGAAGTCCCAGGAACAAAAGGACTTCACCCCCCAGCTTCCCTGCACTCTGCTGAGAGAGTTCTGTCCTTCCTAGAGTCCTTGATCCAGTTGTGGGGCCTCTGGAAGTTGTACCTGTGCTGGGAAACTTGAAACTAAGCTTGAGAGACTTTTGCATTTGAAAAGTGTTGCATCGCTCGCTTGCGGAGCGCATCCCTGACAGTGCGAGAAGTGTCGAGATCGTCGCAGCGCCTGACGCCGCTGCCAGAGCCGTCGCATCCTTCGTTAGCGAGACGCACCCGATCGGTGCAGGAAGCCGAACATCGCTGCGAGTGTCGTCGCAGAGCCTGTCGTCGCTGGGTGAGATCGCCGCACCGCTTGCTTACGGACCGCATCACGTCGCTGCGATCATCGTCGCAGAACCATCGCATCGAGGAGCTGCGAGAGAGAGGATCCCCGCTGGACCGCGCATCGTCGCCCTGGAGATCGTCGCAGCCCCTACGAGATCGTCGCATCGTGCCTTTGCGAGAACAAACTTCCTACGGAACCTACGCACCGGAATCCATACAAGTGGCCTTCCTCCCCACACTGACCGGATTCGTTGCAACACGCCTGCTGCTGCAGCGGGGCTGTCGCATCGCCTCCCCAGTGTCTCAGGAGCAACGCATCGCTTGTTTTCCACCGCACCAGCTTCTGCTTTTGGAACTTTGTTGCAACTAGAAGGTACTGTGAGTAAACGTAACGCAACTGTGAACTTTTCACGCATCGAGGATAATTTTATCGCAACTTAAAGAACTTTGATTACAACCTTAAGAACTCTTTTGAAACCATATTCTTGAACTGTGTATGTTGGATTTTTGTCGTTTTGATCTTGTGTAGTTTAGAATAAATACCTTTATTTTCCTAAACTGTTGTAGAGTCAGTTTGTGGTGTTTTCACTGTATTACTGTGAGTATTGGTACAAATACTTTACACGTTGCCTCTGGTTAGCCTAGACTGCTCATGCCAAGCTACCTAGAGGGTGAGCAGGGGTTATCTCAGAGGGTTTCCTCCTTACCCTGACTGGAAGCAAGAGTCCCTATTTGGACAGTGGTAGCTACCCCTACCAACTAGAGACCCCCAGTTCTAACACCGGTAGGGAGACGGGATCCGGACGAAACATGTTGACCTCTTTGCAGAACGAAGGAGCGGATAGTGCATAATTCACTCACACCACCACCATCCGAGGTACTTCCTCCTCTTTTTTTTTAATCCTGACCAGTGACTTCAGAAATAAAATTGTTATGAGGATATCCCTTTGTTAGTTTTAACATTTATTGTCTGCACCTATTTAGGATCCTTTTCTTTTCCTTCTTTATTTGTTTGTATCGTCATCCCCTCTCTATTGCTCCGCCTGTAGCGTTGGTCTGCGCTGGGGCGTTTTGCAGCAGCCCTATGATGAACCATGCCACAACTTGTTGTAGGTGAGGGCAGTTTTTACAAAGTGGATGTGCTCCAGATACATGGTTTCTTGTATTTCAACCTTGTATGAAATAACTGTGAGTTATATTTACCTTACTTTCTTTTGTGTATGTGTATTGACTTGGAGGAGGGCTAAGTAACGTGTATTCCTTCTCCCCCTTAACTTGTGTACAGCAGTGTAAAGTCCCTAAGGTCTGACTCTAGTCCGGCCAGTCCCCCCACTCCATCTCAGACAATGCTTCTCCTTAGTTATGCCAACTCATTGTCGTATATGTTATGAGCAATAATAACATGAATAATGAGAATGTTATCTGCCCTTATTCTTACAACTGAGATAGTGTCAAGTCATTCTGATAATGCTTAGCAATAACACCTGATGTGACACCCAGTCTTTAGCAAGTGTTCCTGTATCACTATGTCAGGGTCATATAAGAACACCCATAAATAATTCTTCATAGGGATCTAGTCCGAAGTGACGTCCCTTCATTTCCTATTGTCTTAAATATATATCTAGGACCCCTTTCTTGGTGTCCTTAATCTATGTACCACATGCCTGAAATTATGTCAAAGGTTTTCCATCCCCGATTATGCTTAGTATTTAAGGACCACCATTCGACCCCTTAGGTAGAGAGGTCATTTGCCCCAGATTTAAAGGTGGGCGGTGAATTCCGATCTGCTCGCGGAGTTCACAGAGTTTTGGCACTCGTAGCTCAAAGCAGAGCACGGAGTTCAGCAAACAAAACTCTGCCTACTGTCAGCGGGGTGAAGTTTACTCTAGCTTCATTCAATCTATAATTGCATTTTTCATTCCAGAGCATTGGTCTGAAGACCAGAGGCTGCTGACAACATTTAAATATGCTTGGTTGGTGCCCCCATTCTCCAGTCACTGTTCCTGTGTACGTTATATTCTCCCAAGTTTTCATTCATAGCAGCCTTGCAACTGCCTCTGATGCTTAACTTAGTTGCTATTGGCCTGTCACTGCCCATAATACCTCTGCTATTGTTCGCCCCATTCTCTCATTACAGATTTGCCCTGCTACTGTGGCTGATACTCATTATGCCTGCTATTGCATTGAGTTTAATAAATGTAGCTTTGCGAAACATAAAAAATTCACCCACCCCCGGAGTGCGCCTTTTAGTGCTCACAGTCCCAAGCGCTACACTCAAGAGTTACTCCATCCAAAGGCGCCACCATTAGATGGAACATGGAAGGCAGACAAGGAGTGTCACTGCTGACATGAAGTGGGCACAGGGACATTTGAGTCTGAGAACCAAATATGCCAACCAAGAAGCTGAGAAGGAAATACAAGACTGTGTTAATTAAAACAAAAAACAACCACAAAAAACTGCCTCCACTCTTAAGATAGAGCGCCATAGCCTTTCCCACGCATGGAAGCGGTTGAGTGCCGCGTGGTATCTATTTCCACCCTGATCCTCGCTGGTCTGCATCAGAGACTTGCAGATAAGACCTCTGAGTCATCTCCTACCCTTCAGAGCAGGAGCAGCTCCTACGCTTGGCTTTAAACTGGCCGAGCTATACTCCGCCATTCAGCTGAACTCCACTCCGCAGAATCCATAGGATTTTTCAGTGACTCCCCCAAGTGAAAGTCTGGGAGCTCCGCCCAGGCCTACCCAGATTATCCTGCAAGACAGTGCCCAAGATGATCTTGATTATTGCTGGCCCTCCTAGAAGATGCCTCTTGCATTACACAGATACGCTCCAAAAACCCAAGTGAGGGTGCTACTGCAGCATGCGTTTGTCTTTCGCAGGGAACGCTTCCTGCATGTCTCTTTCGACAATGACAGCCTGAGCTGTCCAAGGTATGCAGTGTGCTGCTTCTCCCTAAGAAATTCTCGACTGAAAGTTACTCTACTACATGCTCTCTTAGGGTAGCGCATAGAAGTAGATTTTAGGGTGTCAGGCTTTTAGATGACACTTGAACCATGTTAGAAATGTTCATTTTATTCTTGTTGTTTACGCGCCTTGCTATTTTTATGATATCCTTTGTGATTATTTTAGACGTACTAAGAAACTGGTTCGCCCTGTTGTAATAAATACGTTTAGTGAAAAGTGTCTGTTCATCTTAATACTGTGTGAGAGATACTGTGAAGAGTAAAATAGGTTTACTGTTACCACAGAGCCCCTGATCCCTTCCCATGGATTATTAGTAACCCAAAAGCAATGACTTTACTTCAACTATGTATTGGGTGGGTTTCTGCTGCATAACAATAACCTGAGTTCTAATTCAGCGCTGGTGCATTGAACTAAGGGGCATATTACCAACAACTAGCGATAATTTTTGTCTCTAACTTGTTTAGAGACAAAAATTATCGCCGCACATTGGCGATTTTTATCGCAGATAAACCTTGCTATTAACAAGGTTTATCGCAAATGCGATAAAAAACGGCCGAAATGCATGAATATCGCTGAAAAGTCAGCGATATTCATGCATTATCGAGCAAATGCTCTTAGCCATGTTATCCATCTCCCATTGGATAACATGGCTAAGAACTGCTCAGGGCAGGTGTTAGCTTTTGGAGATATTCCCGCTTAGCGCGAATATCTCCAAACGTTGGTAATAGGAGATAGCGATGTTAGCGACTGTTTCCAGTCTCTAACATCTTGGCACGCCCACTTTGCATCTCATTAGTGATAAATATCACTGACATGCAAAGTGGGGCCCAAGATGGTCGCTATCTCCTACTAGCTGTCGCTAACTGGTGTTAGCGACAGCTTGGTAATAGGGAGATAATTTTATCTCCGCTTTCTTGGCTTTTAAAGCCAAAAAAGCGGAGATAAACCCCCTTGATAATATGCCCCTAAGTTCTCCTGTGACAACCGTAGGTAGGAAAGCAAACCTTGTAGAACTATGCCATTGTCGTAGTTTACACAACATTAGGATTAACTCATTTCCTTTCACTTCAATCAAACCATATATCTCCCAGTCTTTTTCCCTCCACGAGACGTATTAACACAAAAAGCTTTTCACACATTAGATGTCAAACGGGCTCTCATGTACTACATTGACAGAACCAAGCCTTTCGCAAAGCTGACCAGTTGCTCAAAGCTTTCCTAAACTCCACGAGGTCAGCTTATCTCCCAAACAGTTGTTGCAAGATATCTAGTCAAGTGCATCCAAACTTGCTATCATAAAGCTAAAGGAGCCCTCCCTGTGATCCCCAGGGAGCACTGTGCTCAGAAAGGCAGCAACCATGGATTTTCTGGTTAATGTTCACTTAGCTGAATTATGCACAGCAACCACTTGCTCAACCCCACACACCTTTACTAAACACTATTGTGTGGCTATCTTAGCTAGACAATTGACAGGGACTGACCAAATGGTCCTTAGGACATGATTTCAAACATCTGCATCATCCACATGCTAGCCACCGCTTGTAGAGATGTACTGCCTTACTTTTAAGCAGAACATTTGTATTCACAGCACATACATTCTGCAAATGGAAAATGTTACATTCCCTGTAAGCCAGGGCCGGACTAGCCATAGCGGGCACCGGGCCTTTCCCCGGTAGGCTGCTAGGGTGGGGGCTGGTTTTGGGCCCCTGGGGGCTGTTTTTGTTACCGGGAGTCGGCAATATCGGCCCCCTGTAACAAAATCGGCCGAAACCACCTTCGCAAACTGCTCTGCTGCACTCCCCATCACCCCATCTGTTCCCAGTCCGGCCCTGCTGTAAGCATCTGTTCATAGCATGTAGAACTGTATATTCAAGGGCCCATCTTCCTCTTTGGAAGTGCCTGGCTCTGATTACAAGCCTTTTCCTTTAGTAACTAACTTTCTTTTGCAATGCACGTTTGTACCATACTGCATTTACTCACCACTCCATACAACTCTCAATCGTTGTGTGAAAAACAATCTAACATGGAGTCCGTGTCAATGCACTTTGCCAACTAAGGCAGGGGGCACAACACCTTGTGACTCAACAACTTACTTTGAAGAAAAACATCTTGCAAACATTCTTTGTATAAATATTTAAAATCATTACAATATGTGTCAGAGATTCATAAAATACCTAAAATGTCTCCCTAATGTGAAAATATATGATGAGGCAAACTGATCAGGTTCCTTTGTACAACATGTGAATTCAAAACCATATTTACTATCTGTGTCATGTTATATGGCGGGGACCCCAAAGGGTGCAACAGCCAGAATCAGCTGAGACCCCAAATGGTGCAGCAACAGCCAGAAACAGCGGGGACCCAAAAGGGTGAAACAGCCTGGACCAACAGATATAAACACACAGAAAGTTCTTGCCCATCACAACACAGTCTCTCCAATAGAAGATATACCCTTGAAATATTACTTCAACTATCTAAGAAAATAATGTGTGGCTGTAGGAGGGCAATGCTTCAGGGATTGGGCTGTGCAAAGGTTACTACATGGAGAGGTTCAACAGGTTCTAATTCAGTCTAGAGCAGGGGTCTCCAAACCGGTCCTGGAGGGCCGGATCCATGCCAGATTTTTGGGATATCCCCTTTGAGATACATGTAGTAATTTTAAAAATCTGGCATGGATCCGGCCCTCCAGGACCGGTTTGGAGACCCCTGCTCTAGAGCGTCAACATTTGCAAACCTCTTTGAATGCAGTCTAAATGCATCTAAAATGTCGACCAGGCAACTTTTATCCCATTAAAAGACCTCAAGATAAGGGAAGGCCACTTTATTGGTAATAAAGTGCATGAGTGCTGTACTGTGCAAAAGTGGCTACCTGAGGCAAGTCCGTAGAATTCTTGTCAATACTCATTTGTCATTGGTAACATTGGAAATCCCCTTCGAAGATAATATAAAATGCATTATCAATTGCTTGTGCCTCGGGGCTGGTATCCCTTTCACAGCCCAAAAATCTAAGGTAAACCACTTTAAGGGTATAAAGTGCGCCATTGCTTGACTTAACAAAATTAGATAACTTCTTTGGGGGGGCTTCTGGCAGATCTGAGTATTAAAGTGATTCAAGTGCTGGGCTGTGCGATGGGTGCTACCTAGCAGAGATCCAGACAGATTTATTTCAATTCATTATGTTTTATCAATGCATAACCTGGGCAAAATTCGTTGAGAGCATATCTAAAGGCTTTGTCTTAAGCATGAAAACCCAAAGTCTGCTGCACCTTCAAATTGTCCAAAAGCTGAAGTGGCCCAATGCTAGGCAATCAAAAACAATGCTATTTGTGTAGGTGCTGTGAGGCCTATTGGGAGGTCCAATTATAAAAGATACTATGTTTAGTTTCTTTGCGGCCCCCTTTAGGAACTTCAGGAACCAGGCCGACAGCTGAGTCTATTCTTTCTGTAGGCAACATTCAATTGCCTCATTGTATGTATGCATTATCAAGATACTGGAGATAGCAATGATGGCAGGCGTATGCAGAGCATGCAAATCTACAGCACTACACACTATGGACACCTTATCACAGGGTAAGTAACAGTTTACTTAACTGGCTCAAAATAAATGACCTCTCACCAAAACCAAACAGCTATATTTTGATATTGTGAGTTGGTGTACTATCTGATTTACCGTGTGTGTGTGTGTGTGTGTGTGTGTTTTTCATTCACTGAAAAAAATAAAGGTTAGAGGGACAGTATAGTTAGGCTCAGATTTCACATGCACAAAACCATAGAAATGTTGCAATTATAGTTACCTGAGCTAACTATAACTTAAGATACTGCAATCCACTGCTTATGACCTCACATATTACATCACTCATGACATTTCAAACAACCACTGATGACATCATCCAGTGAGTGTAGGTTTTTTGTAAACGTTTCTGAGACTTGAAGATAAATCTACTAATCTACTGCATAAGTTAAATGACTACTCTTTCTTTACTAATAATTAATGATACTGTTTTTAACACATGTCATATGAGTGGCTATGTGTCTGTCTGCATCAGTGTGTGAGTGACTTTGGGTGTAAGAGAGGCTGTATGGATCCGTCACTGGGTATGTGAGTGCCTGTGCAATTCTGTCATTGGGTATGTGATTTGATGTATGAGTCTGTGAATGGGGTTGTGAGTGGTTTCTGGGCGTGTTAGAGGCAGCGAAGACATCGCCGACTTCATCAGCCCGCACGCCCTCCCCTCCGCTGACTACATCCTCCTCGGGGACCTCAACTTCCACCTGGAGAACAACAACGACCGCAACACCACCACCCTGCTGGACAACCTCGCCAACCTCGGACTCAAGCAGCTAGTGACCACCCCCACTCACTACGCCGGACACACACTCGACCCCGTCTTCTCATCCAGCAAGGACATCGCCTTCAGCCACACCTTCAGCCACGCCACCGGACTCCACTGGCCGGACCACAGCTGCGTCCACTTCAGCTTCAGAAGGACCACGATCCACCTCCACCAGCAACAGGTTGCACGCAGAAGCTGGAACAGGATCACAGCCGACCAGCTCGCGACTTCCCTGAGCATGAACCCTCCCACCAGAGCAACGAACCCAAGCCAGGCGGCCACCAACCTCGCGAAGTGGATCAGCAACTGCGCAGACGACCTCGCCCCTCTGAAGACCCTGCCTAGCAGACCCGGCAGCAAGAAAGCCCCATGGTTCACTGACGAACTCAAGAGCTCCAAGAAGAACTGCCGAGCCCTCGAGAAAGTCTGGCGCAGAGACCCAACACCGAACAACATGACTGCCCTCAAGCTCGCCACCCGAAAACACCACCAACTGATCCACGCCACCAAGAAAACTGCATTCAAGGAACGACTGGACAACAACGCCCACAACAGCAAGGAACTCTTCAACATTATTAAAGAGCTCTCCAACCCCAACGCCGGAAACAACGACATCACCCCTTCACAAGACCTCTGCGACTCCCTCGCCTCCTACTTCCACAACAAGATCGAGGACATACACAACAGCTTCAGCACTCAACCGACGCACGCCACGACTGAACCACTGCCCCCCCCCCCACCACCCTCCGCGCCTGGACCCCGATCAGCACCGAAGACACCATCCGCACGATGAACTCCATCCACTCCGGATCTCCGACCGACCCCTGCCCTCACCCCTGCCCTCACCACGTCTTCAACAATCCTGACGCTGTCATCGCACCCCACCTGCGGGACATCATCAACACCTCCTTCAACACCGCTACCTTCCCGGAGAGCTGGAAGCACGCCGAACTCAGCGCTCTACTAAAGAAGCCATCAGCCGACCCCACCGACCTCAAGAACTACCGCCCCATCTCGCTGCTCCTGTTTCTTGCAAAAGTCATCGAGAAGACCGTCAACAAGCAGCTGGCCGCCTTCCTTGAGACGAACGGATCCCTCGACCGCTCGCAGTCTGGCTACCGGGCCAACCACAGCACCGAGACCGCCCTGATCGCAGCCACCGATGACATCCGAGCCCTGCTCGACAACGGAGAAACAGCGGCCCTCTTCCTCCTAGACCTCTCCGCGGCCTTCGACACTGTCTGCCACCGCACCCTAGTGCAGCGCCTCAGCAACGTCGGAATCCAGGACTGGAATGGATCACCTCGTTCCTCGCCGGAAGGACACAGAGAGTCCGCCTCCCCCCGTTCAGATCAGAAGCCACCAAAGTCATCTGCGGCGTTCCTCAAGGCTCCTCGCTCAGCCCAACCCTCTTCAACGTCTACATGAGCCCCCTCGCAGCCATCGTACGCCAACACAACCTCAACATCATCTCCTACGCCGACAACACCCAACTGATCCTCTCCCTCACCAACGATCCCACCACCGCCAGAGCCAACCTACACGAAGGGATGACAGACGTAGCCAAGTGGATTATGAACAGCCGCCTGAAACTGAACTCAGACAAGACGGAAGTCCTCATCCTGGGATCTTCACCCTCCCCCTGGGACGACTCCTGGTGGCCCCCCGCCCTGGGCAGCGCACCCAAACCAACAGACCACGCACGCAACCTGGGCTTTATCCTGGACTCCTCCCTCTCCATGACTAGACAAGTCAACGCCGTCTCCTCGTCACCAGCCGTTTGGACTACAGCAACTCCCTCTACGCCGGAACCACTGCCAAAATACCAGAAGAGACTCCAGCGGATTCAGAACGCCTCAGCACGACTCATCCTGGACATCCCCCGTCGCAGCCACATCTCTGGACACCTGAGAGATCTGCACTGGCTCCCGGTCAACAAGAGAATCACCTTCCGTCTCCTCACCCACGCACTTAAAGCCCTACACAACCAAGGCCCAGGATACCTCAACAGCCGCCTCAACTTCTACGCTCCCACACGCCAACTTCGATCGACCGGCCACGCCCTCGCCGCCGTCCCCCACATCCAAAGATCCACCACAGGAGGAAGGTCCTTCTCCTACCTGGCCGCCAAGACTTGGAACTCCCTCCCGACCCACCTCCGCCTGACCCAGGACCACCTTGCCTTCAGGAAGCAGCTCAAGACCTGGCTGTTCAAGCAGTAGCGGACCCCCCCTCCCCTAGCGCCTTGAGACCCTCCGGGTGAGTAGTGCGCTATATAAATGCTTTGATTGATTGATTGTGAGTGGTTGTGTGTGAGTGGGTCTGTGAGTGGTTGTATGGGTGTGTAAGTGGTTGTAGGTGTCTGAGTGGGTGGGTGAGTGGTTGGATGGGTCTGAGTGGGTGGGTGAGTGGTTGTATGGGTGTGTGAGTAATTGTGGGTCTGTATGAGCAGTTGTATAAGTAAGTGGGTGTGTGAGTGGTTGTATGCATCGTGAGTGATTTTGAAGGTCTGTGAGTGGTTCTATTGAGTAAGTGTGGTAGTATGTAAGCGGGTGTGTGAGTTGTTGCTTGGGTGAGTGGGTGTGTATGGTTGTGTGAGTGGGTGTGTGGGTGGTTCTGTGAATGATGTCATCATTAATGTCACTGACCATGTCTTGAGAGATTAAATATGTGAGGTCATAAACAGTGCATTACGGGGGCGTAGGTTATAGAGATGAAAAACTGAGATGATGGATGAAATGTAGGATTGAGAATGTTTGAAGAGTAGGAATTTCTACGTTTTTTAATGTTCTTTGCAAATATAATGTCCTTGTAACCTTTGGTTTTTTGTTTGTGAATTTAGAAGGTTTTTTACATTTTATTTCCCAACTGTAACCTGTAACCTTTAAGAGTATGTGTGTGAGTGGTTGTATGGGTCTGGTCTGTGAGGGGTGTGTGAGTGATTTTATAAGTGTGTGAGTAGCGGTAGGGGTCTGTGAGTGGGTATGTGTGTGGCTGTATGGGTCAGAGAGTGGCTATATAAGTCTGTGAGTGGCTATATGAGTGGGTATGTGATTAATGTTGAGGGTGTGTGTGAGTGACTTGTGAGTGGGTGGGTGTGAGTGGCTGTATGGGTCTGAGTGGGTGTGAGTGGGTTTGTCAATGGCTCTATGAGTGGGTTTGTGAGTGCCTCTGGGTTTGTGAGTGGGTGTGTGATTGGCTGTATGGATGTGTGAGAGGGTTTGTGAGTAGTTTTGTGGGTATGTGAGTGGGTGTCTGAGTGGCTGTATGGATCTGTGAGTGGGTGTGTGAGTGGCTGTATGCATCTGTGAGTAGTTATGGGGATGTGTGAGTGGGTATATGAAAGGCTGTATGGGTGTGTGAGTAGTTTTGTGGGTGTGAGTTGCAGTACTGGTCTGAGAGTAGGTGTGTGAGTAGTTATGTGAGTGTGTGAGTGGATGTATGGGTTTGTGAGTGGGTGTATGAGTGACTGTAGGTCTGAGTGGGTGTGTGAGTGGCTGAATGGGTGTGCAAATAGGTCAATGAGTGTGTGTGTGGTTGTGTCAGTAGCTGTATGAGTGACTGACCAGAACGGAACCTCACCTGCCCCTTTATCCAACAAGAGTCTACAATATTCTACAAAATGTCTATCCAAATGGAGTACTTTCTACTGGTCAATTAGTATAAGTGATACCTCATTGGGATAATGTATAGTGAATATTCTAAACTACAGATGCGTAATGGACCATGAGGAAATGTCTCCAGTGACCTTGCTTGTGTTTTGGCAATGTGATTGTTCCTCATGCGTCTTCATCCAGAAATCTGTGATAACATGAATCCTTGTATAGAGAAGATGACAATGCTACAAAGAAACAAATCTTCACCAATCAAGGGTACTTCCCCTTAACTATATTAGGAAAGTGCTTCTTTGTTTGGTGGAGATGTCCTCACATTCTTCGGCATCGAGAATGCATCAATAAAATCGGCAGGAAACGCACTGGGGACCTTTTGGTATGCTGTCCATCATCCTGGCAAAGGGTATGAAGACCTTTGCATACCTCTAAGGTGGATGGGGTGGGGCCAAATGTGCATGGCTTCTAGGTGATTTTGTACATTTGCATACTCAAAGTAATTTAAAGGGAGAACCATGGACTCTGCTAACATGTCACTAAAAATCGTTGGGTAACGTGCTGGAGGGCTTTTGGGTAAGCTGACCATCATACTGTCAAAAGGCAGGAAGACGTTTGCATGCTACTACAGTGGATATGGTGGGGGCCAAATGAGTGAGGCTTCTAAATTATTTTGCACTTTTGCATACTCATAGTAATTTAGAGGGAGAGCCATGGACTCTGCTCTCACCAGGAGAGAAAAATAAAAAACCCAGTACCACTTCACAGAAGGGGAGGTGGGCATGCATCCCTGTTCTCAGGCCAATTTTGGCCCCGGAGACCCCATCCCCACAGTACCCGACCTCTTGATGCTGGGTGACCTAGAGCCCACCCAGGGCACTCAATCTGCATTGTTGGGGACTGAGAGGGGAGCCTCAATGCCCTTGTGGTCCCTGTCATGCTACCGCCTCCAGTGGGAGCCAGTATTGCTTTCCCATGCAGGGAGCAGCCAAATATTTCCTGCATGCTGGATCAGTTCTTTTATCTTGACAGCAGGCAGGAAAACAGATGAAAAGTCTGTTCCCATCGAGCTGGAGCAGTTTTCCTGCTCCCATCTGCTGGAAGAGGATCTACTGTGTACTTTTGCTTCAAGGGAGCTGTCATAGCTCCTGCAAAGCGACCGCAAACTACTATGTACCGAGGGTGGGATGGCTTTAATGGCTCCAGGAGAGGGGCCCTCATTCATTCATATTTCAGGGCCTGCCCCGGGGAGGTGGTGGCCCACACGGCCAAAAATGGCCAGGGGGGGGATGCGTGGTCCCCCTCCTCTTTGAAATGTTGGCCAAGCCCCAGGGAGATGGTGGTCCCAGAGGGTGGTGATGGCCCGGTAGTGGAGTTAATGTGGCCCCCCCCCTCCACTGCTAATTAATGTATTTGCCTTGCCCCGGGCTGTACATATATTATATTGACTTGGCCACCAACCAACGTGCTTACCAACTTTGCAAGAGTTATCCTCAAATCCAACAATTTTACCTTCAATGGTAAGCACTATCTGCAGATACAAGGAACTTCCTTGAGCATTTTGGTGGCTCCATCCTATTAAAATATATCTTCATGGGCAAACCAGAGGACTATATACTTGCTACTTCTAGCATTAAACCAGTGATATGGCTAATATACAATGGTGAAATATTTATAATATTATTTGAAATACCAACTGCAAAACAAAAAGTGACAAAAACCCAATGTGTGGTTGACTATCATCTATCAGTTCCCAACTACAGAAAAATAATGCAAAAAAGTGCCCCTTATTACCCACTTGTGAAAAATTGCAAGAGGTTTTGTCAAAACCACCAGTCATTGCTTAACCCCTTCGCCGCGGAGCTAATTCCCCCGTGACGCGGGGGGAGGGGGGGCCGCGCGCATCGCCGCAGTGCTTGTGACGAGCTCGGCTCGTTATGCAGCACTGTGGTGCTGTGCTCATGACGAGCTGAGCTCGTCATGACTCCGCCCACTCAATGGAACGCCCATTCTGCGGCAGTCATGACGAGCTCAGCTCGTCATGAGCACAGCGCCACTGTGCCTCATGACGAGCTGAGCTCGTCATGAGCACCCAAAGTGCTAACAGAGAGCTCCCAATTTAACGATCTCTTATTCTGGGAGCTGAACTCAAGCAAGTTCTAACTGTCATGTGTTGCAGACAGGGCCTATTGTAGTTTTTCCTATCTTAGCCTGACTGTGTACAACACATTCCGCTTTAGCTTTACACAAGATGCTACAGAATCATATTTGCTTATGTGCCACGTTATGTTTTCGCACAGAACCAGCAGTTGTTTTCTAGTTCTGTTCTTTCCTGGTATTTAGTCTGAACAGCAGACATGATCAAACAACAATGTCCCTTGTTATTATGTTCAGGTCAGGCACGCGCACCTAGATACAACACAGAAATGCAGCTGTAGTTTGTGAACATGTGAACCTTGTCATATAGGTATGCACACCGCTGTAACATAGAGAGCGAGAGATAGATTTTACCTGAAAAAAAGAAATACATTCATCTGTGTATGCTAAGGTACGAGGTCCGCTGCTAAACCCAGAGTTCTTCTCTGTACAATCAGTTCTGCTTCTGTAGAATGAGATTGTCTTATAATATGGCAGGGCTTTTCATACTATACAGGCATTTCTGATAGCATTTTTGCCAGGCAGTTGTTTTCCAATTGTGGAACGTGTACTGCATTTCAGAGCATAATTGTTTAAATAAACATTTCAAACAACCTTCGTTTCTCTTTCATATCTTATTGTGGACGAATAGGAGTGTGTGAGCGAAAGTGAGTGTCCTGTCACCACGATCGCTGAGAGGGTCGGTAGTGTTGTGTTCGGGAGTGTCAATACACTTAATCCTCTGGTTATGAGTAAGAGGGCAAGTGAGACACTCTAGCTGGTCAGACTCAGGCTCATGGTACTGAGGAGGTATGATGACTCAGTACCTAACTACTGATGTTCTATGGTTCCAAGCACAGTTCTGTTCCTGAACAGAATCCCTAAAACATAACAAATGCAGGGGGTCATTGGTGTGTTTCTAAAAGGTGAATCACAGGTGAATACCTTTTACAAACATCACCAGTAACTGGTTCTGTTACGAGAAGGACTTATGGAATAAAACAGTATGTTACATGCTGCTCAAAATAGATTATGTTATTCAGTGTCAAATCTATAAAAAAACAGTATGTAGGCCAAACAGTGAATGACCTCCATTGACTATTCAGGAAATACAAATCAGCAATAACTAATGAAAATAATTTGATCAGCCTGTAGCCAATCATTTTAACCTTGTGGACCTTTTTCTATCAGTTTTGAAGATTTTCCCTGTGAAACATGTCTTAAAGGAAGAACTACTGAACCCCAGAGAAAATGTCTTGATGTACTGTTTAAAATCATTGCATCCAGATGGACTGAACATCATTGATATTACTACCTGATTACTGCATATCTCAAGAGAGCTCTAAAATTAATTTATTCCACATTCCAAATGGAATCTTTACTCGGGGTGCATTTTGAAAATCTGGCACTGTAGGAAGGCAGAAGCCGAAACGTTGTTGTGAAAATATATTTGTGTTCTTTGGTGAGTCCATCTGTTTGAGTCACTTCTTTCTCCTGGGCCATTTTTGGCCATGGGGACCCCATCTCTTGGGGCATGGCCAAGGCATTGGGGACCACAGGGAGGATCCTCAATGCCTCCACAGACCCTGCCGGCTTCCCGCCTCCTGTGGGAGCGGGCATTGCTTTTGGGGAGAGGTAGCTGCTAACATGCAGTTCCCATTTACCCAAAAGCAATTCTGCTTCGCTTCATTGAAGCGAGAGCAGTTTTTCTGCTCTCACTTCCATGAAGCAAAAGCAGAAGTTTGCTGTGGCATGGCTGGAGCAGTGCTCCCGCCATGCCATAGCAAACTGCAATGTCCCCGCCATGCCATAGCAAACTGCAATGTCCCCGGGGTGGGCACCCCGGAACATTGCTGAATTCGACCTTCGGGGGTGGCGGTCCCCAGAGCCATGGAGGGCTGCCGGCCCCAGCAACACGTTTAAAGATGGAGGTCCCCCCCAGGGCCATGTGGGGGGACTTGAGCCCCCCCACACTAATTTTTTTTAAAGCTGAGCCATGGGAAGGTGGCGGTCGCCGGAGCTGCATGGGGGGCATGAGGCCCCCACCCATTTTAATATTAATAAAGGCCCAGGGAGGTGGTGGTCCCCGGGGCTTCGGGGGCCCCTGCATGCCCCAAAGCATATTTTCGCATTGCCCCCGGAACCCGGCCCAGGCGGGGGCTTAATTAAATGAAGCGCTGTTGATCGTGCTTAGTTTTGTTTTTTTCGCCTGGATTTGCGCACTCAGGGCGAATCTTGCAATAGTTTTATTTAGGCTTTTTGGGGCCCTAGGGGTCCCTGAGCTATCACAATTGTAGTTGCCAACAACAATTTTGTTTGGCATGTGCCAAAAATCTTTTCTTATGATCTTACTGAAAAGAGGAAGGAACAAGAAGGACAGGAGGGGTGGGGTTTTCAAATAATTTCTTATTTCTACATCATAGAGAACACAAAAGACCATGCATTCTCGATTTGAAATCAGTGACACAAGTGCATCAAAAGACTGTCAGAATGTCCATAATTGGTATTACATGCACACAGACAAAAGGCAGATGTTAATAACCCATCATTATGATTACCCCAAGTTCACATGCATCTTCTCATCCTGGTTAAGTCCCTCAGGGTGACAGCTAAGTAACAGGATGATGTACTTGGAATCTAGTCTTCCTAGGGTTCGTTCTCTGTCCCGACTCGTTTGTTCAGTGTCACCCTGTCAATTCCAAAAAGGAATTCTCATCAGTTTCCCTTGAATGTTGCTGTTGCCAATGCCTAGCAATTGGATAACTGGGGCCCCTATTTCTGATTACCCAAATGTGTTCAAAGATCCTCTTCTTAACCTCGTAAGTGCTGCGCCTAGTCCAACGGCCGACGGCACCACTACCTCGGGAGTGCTACCGTCGGCCGTTGGACGTTCGAACCTCACCTGCGCAATGGAACGTTCAGCACTGGAGCTGGACGTTCCATAGCTGCTAAGGTGTTAACTGGGAAGATGGTGTCCGTCGGAGCTGTTGCTCCATAGTGAACCCTCTTTCCATCCTCCTGAATAGCGCTCCGCCACTGGAAAACAAGCGGATCTCCTGGAAATAAATTTGACCCTTATCCGATCGAGCATTGCAGAGATATCCAAGTAAACCGCAAAATCAGCACCGCCGGGCTCGTCTGTCCCGGGAAAGTGGAGCAGTTGAAGAACAGCACCTTCGCTCACCACGAGAGCAGCGATCCTCCGGGAGTGCTATGGCTGAAGTGCAGTGAGAAGCCGGCCTGTATGGAGGAGGCCGCCCAATGCTGAGAGGAGATAACACAGATTCCAGCCGCCATTGCAGACACTCACCGCAAGACGAAATATGGTGAGTGGGGCATTGTTGTCATCACTGGGAGTACCGGGAGTCCCGATGGTAAGCCCGGGATGCTGGGGCTCTAGTCACTGCTCTCCTTAGACTCTTAGGGCAATGAAATCAATACTATCAGAGAGCCTTTTTTGTGTGAAACACGCCTGACCCCAAAATGGCACCTGCAGAAGATCGTCGCAAGGGGTCAAAATCAATCATCCTAAGGGAGGCTCCTTTAGCATCTACAGCGTACAGGCCACATAATTGATTGAAATAACAACAACAGCTCAGGCCTCAAGGGAAGATCTCGTTTAGGGTCACAAGCAACCGAGAGGGATACTGGAGGTGCCTCGCCTGATCCTATTATAGCTGCCGTCTCTCCCCCTGGCAGCTATAACACAGAAATACTTTCCCCCCCGGGGTTTAGAGGACACTGGCTCCGGCCTCAAGCTGCTCCATTGCACAACAAACACCCCACCCCCTTGAGCGAAAGACAAAATTGGGAACCGGCTGATTTTAACTCCAAGGTCAGAATCCCTTGCCTGACCCCAAGATGGCTGCCACAGAGGTCCTACCATGTCGTGGTACTACTCTGAGAAAAAAACGGACATCGACCAGACCTCGAACCCATCCCCCACCTGGCTTACCCATCAGGATACTGAATCTGTTAACTTACCTCTGTCCGTGGAGGCCTAGCTTTTTGGCCGGTGGAGCTACCTGATAGCTATAGAGGGAATGGGCTATGAGCTACCCCCTCGGCCGTCACCTACCCAGCCTGACTTTGGGCAGACCTTACTTCGCCTCTCCGTCGTAGTCTCCCTCCTACCCCTTTACTCAACCCCCGTTTTCCTCTACACTACATTTATCCCGTCCTCTGTGCTCTTCAAATGTTTTCCCATTGAGACCTAGCTATTTGGCTAATGCCCGGTGGAGCTACCCGATAGCTACAGAGGAGATGGGCTGTGGTCTTCCCCCTCCGCCGTCACCTGCCCAGCCGGACTTTAGGCAGACTCTCCTTCTGTCCTCCTACCCCTTTACCCCTCCCCCTTATCCTTCTAAGCTCCATTTATCTCATCTACGCTCTTGAAATGTCTTTCTAGTAACTGATGTAATGTGTAACAGATTTAATTTTGTGAAACCTTATGTAAAGCGCTCTGATACCTCCGGGTCTAGCCAGCGCTATAAAAAACTCTAATAAATAACAAAATTAAAAATAAAAACATATTGGAATCCACGCCAACAGGAAAGCACATAGATGACAAAATCGCTGTTACAATGAGTACATTTCTTGATGTTGGCCTCCCTGCCCGTGTACAGCATGTAGGTTTTCCTGTTTCTACTGGTATGCAGGCCCTACAATTGTCACATATATAGAAACCTTGTTGTTCTCTTAACCAGGATCCCGTACTCAAATTACCTTTGTTGGGGTAACTGTGTACAAGTATGTCCTTAAGGGATCTACTTTTCCTGTATGTTATTTGTGGGTGTGGGCTCACAAGATATTGTATCGCCTGATCTTATTTTACAAGTTTCCAGTGTCTGTTGACTGCTTGTACCAGGTTAATGGAGAACTAAAAATGACACTGAAGCAAATACCCAGGGATGGGACCAGAATCAGAATGGTGAGGAAAGATTATAAAAATGCCTTGCTTAAAAGGAAAAGGGAGATACGCGAGAAGGCTTGGGAGAAGCTAATTAAAGCAGCTGAGGTAAATGACCAAGCTCTTTTTGGGAAAACAATCAACCACCCTTTTTTCAAAGAGAATAACAGCTCAAATGAATACTGTAATAGCCCCTGAAGAATGGGTATCCCATTTAAAGTATTTTTAATCCTGAAGCAATAAGCATAGTTGATGTGATAACTGGTGATTTTATACAAATTGAGCCAACTGGTATTGCTCCAATAAGTCAAGATGAAATTAAATTAGCACTACACAAAAGTGCCAATGGTAAAGCAGCGGTAACAGATGGAGTACCAATTGATGTTTTTAAAAGAATATGATTTCTGGATACCCATCTTATTGAATGTTTTAATGCTGTCTGTGGGGGGTCAATACCTGTTACCTGGACTGAAAGCATTATGTCCCTATTTTTAAAAAAGGGGACAGAGGGAAAGCAAGTTGCTATCACCCTATATCCCTTTTGGATTCCTCCTCGAAAGTGATGGGCTGCATAATCTTGGAAAGGCTTGGAAACTGGGTTAGTGTGCAGAATATCCTAACAGAAGCCCAGTATGGGTTCAGAAGGGATATAGGGACAGTAGAGCAATGTTTGAATTTAGACCTAATAATAGAAAAATATATATTCGCAAAGAAAGGGGCGCTGCACTTATGTTTTGTCAACCTTACAAGCGCTTTTGATTTAGTTAATCAAAATAAACATTGGCAAGTACCGAAAGATCTAGGGGCACCGAGAGACATCAAGTATACCTCTCCCAGGTTTATAAACTTTTAACTTCTAAGGTTCGCTATGGGAAAATGGGAGAATGAACATCGGTCTTCAGAGTCATGCGTGGTATTAGACAAGGATGAGTGCTAGCACCACTTTTATTTTCCCTTTATATTAACAATGTTGACCCTCTCTTACAAACTTTAAATGCAGATGCCCCAAAAATAGGAGTAGGCCCTTCGCCTATTTTGTTATATGCAGAGGATGCAGTGTTAATGTCCAGAACAGCAAAAGGATTGCAACTCCTTATAGAACATTTCTCATTGTTTATAACTAATATAGATTTACAGTTAAACCTAAAGAAAACATTTGTCATGACATGCGGGAGTACTAGACCGCAGTCTAGACAGCACCATGTAGGTGGGACTCATAATGAGAGGGTCTCAACTTTTTCATATTTGGGAATGCTTTTTAACAGGAAAGGCTTTTGGAATACTCATATAGAATTGTGCAATATGAAATTTTTAAGATGCACCGAGGGGGTTTTTAGATTTTCGGCGAAGCTAGATAACAAACCAATACGTGAAATTTTAACATTATATCGAAGTAAATGTATTTCAGGGGTTTGTTACGGGGCCGAAATTTGGGGACAAGCAAATATAGCCTCCCTACAAACCCTGTAAAATAATTTCTTCAAAAGATTATTGGCAGTACCAAGATCTACTGCAAATTTTATTGTACATTAGGAATTGTGAGCCCCCTACTTAAGTGACCTGATAAACTTGGCTGGGTTGATACTCCGGCGAAGGTTATGGGTTAAAGAAGAAACCAAATTTACTAAAGACCTAATAATGGATTGTTTAACCCTGGACCATAGCCGGAAAATACTGTGTCTGGAATATATTTTTAAACAATTAAAATGTTGTAATATTGACGTTAATAAAATGAATCCAACATCAATAACGGAGCGCAATCAAAAAGACCTAAAGTCTAGATATTTAAGCATTGCAGAAACAGAAAGGCATAGGGCTGCTACTTTAAATAACAGCATCGTTGCCCTACTGCGAACGTCCAATAATGAAAGGTTTACAATCATACCTAGTGCTGGTAGGCAACACGCAGCATAGATTCTATCTAACTAGGCTAAGGCTCGGCACATTGCACTTTTTAGTATCATTCCCAAATATGGAAAAATGGCATCACAAGTTACCGAACTGCCCCTGTGATGGAAAAACACCTCAATCTACGCTGCATTTTATGTTGTTCTGCAGTTTTTATAAGGATATCCGAAAAGCATTTTTAAAGCCACTCTTTGTATCAAATATGATTTTTAATTATAGACAAGCTTTTAACTTCGTCTGTAGTTTGGAAAATATGAAAAATATAAGCTTTGCCATTAGATATGTGCAATCTGCAATTAGGAAAAGAAAAGATTGCACATACTTGGATGATTTGTTATACGAAAGTTGGACGACAAATCTTAGGAACATTTCTATTACTGCTTCCATGCACTTTATGTAGCCTACATCCAGTAACAATTGTACATGCTATTTTAATCTGTAGTATTATTATGACGTACCTATGATCACGAGCTACACTAACTGGTATGAATTATATCCTTATACCTGAAACCCTATGGATGTTTTTTATTATTGCTATTTAGGCATTTTATGTAGCTTATACGTAGGAATAATTGAATATGCCATTTTTTAATTTTTTTATTTATATTATTTTATTTTATAACTCCACAACATCAAACTAATACATACAGGAAAAAAAATAAACACAAAACAGCACATGAATATAACTAATTCAAAATTCGAAGGGATCACGAAACAACCCCCAAATGTTGAGACCAATCTGACGTTTTTTAAATCCTTTAACAGCAAATAAACTCCATTCTAACTTATATAGGTTATACATTTTAGCCCGCCATAGCTCAAATGCGGAGGGGTCTCTTTGAAGCCATTCAGTAGCAATACAAAGACGAGCAACAGACAAGGAAAAAAATATAAAATATCGGTGCTTATGTAATACATTCAATTGACTGTTAGCAGGCCACATCCCTAGTAACATAATCGCTGTAGTTATTTTCAACAGGGCATTAATAACTTCATTTCCTTTGGTTTTTCTTTGTCCGCCAAGTTGGCAGGGTATACTCAGACGTGAGTCCCTTGCTCACTTTGCCACTGGATTTAAGCAAGCCGGGCTGAAGACGGCTGGAATGCCAGAAACCGGTCCTCAGTACCTTGTTTCCGGTCCAGGGAAGGCGTGGTTTGGCAGTTTGGGCGGGAATGTTCCCATGAGGCACAGGGTCAAACTGATTTGCATATGGCCATGTCTGAACTGGGGTGGCAGAGTGGGCAAAAGAACGGTGATGGATTAAACCCAGATCAGTTGACTGGGGGTGAGTGCTTGTATTGTCAACGCTCTGTCCATCATTTCATTCCCTTTGGTTTTTCTTTGTTCGCCATAAGTTGGCAGGGTATGCTCAGACGTGAGTCCCTTGCTCACTTTGCCACTGGATTCAAGCAAGCCGGGCTGAAGACGGCTGGAATGCCAGAAACCGGTCCTCAGTACCTTGTTTCCGGTCCAGGGAAGGCATGGCTTGGCAGTTCGGGCTGGACTGTTCCCATAAGGCACAGGGTCAGACTGATTTGCATATGGCCATGTCTGAACTGGGGTGGCAGAGTTGGCTAAAGAACGGTGATGGATTAAACCCAGATCAGTTGACTGGGGGTGAGTGCTTGTATTGTCAACGCTCCGTCCATCATTTCCTTTGGTTTTTCATTAATAACTATAGACAAGAATTTCTCTATATCAGAAATAAATCTAAATAATTTGCAACAAAAAAAAAAAATATGCAGGCTATCTGCATTATCACCCCTGCATCGGAAGCACTTTCCATCAAACCCAGCTCCCCGTTTGGACATTTGGGCGGGGGTGTAATATAAATCAAATATAGTTTAAAAAAATTGTACCTTCAAATAGGCTGACATTACCTCCCTAGAACTATGGCCTTCTCAATGGAAATGTTTTGCTCTCCCAATATCATAGACCATTTAGCATTATATTTGTCAAGGTCATCTGGTCCATATGACAATAATAACTGATATAGCACCCCGATTTTCTCCTGTCGTCTGACCATCTCTATAAGAGAGTGGGGTACTGGATTAACTTTTGTCCGAACTAAAAAGTCCCGGCTCTGGAGAAATTTAAAAAACTGGAATTTGGACAAATCATATGTTTAACTAATTCATCAAAAGATTTACAACCCCCCCCCCTAGAATAAAAGAAATCCTCTACTTTGATAATTCCGTTCTTTCTCCAGCCATAAACAATATTATCACCAAATATAGAGGGTAAGATCTTTACAGCATTGAGGTGTGTATAGTGCGATATTTTCTCCAGTGAAGCAACATTTTTTATTCTTTTCCATACTTTGTACGCACTGTGCAGAACTTTAAACCGTGTGCGCTTGAAATAACTCCCATCAACTTCTCTAAATAAACACTGTCTGGCAATTGGGCCCATAAGTATTTTAAAGATCAGCTATAGTCGTGGCTCCCTCCCCCGTTAATAATACCCGCATTTTTAACAAAAAACATGTATTAAAATATAAAGTAAAGTTAGGAATAGCTAGCCCCTCTCTATCAACTGGAAGCGTCATGAAGCTCATTGCGCGTCTGGGCCTACCAGGAGCCCAAATAAACTTTCCACAAATTGATTGAAGGTGTTGTAACCTGGCGCTTGTCACTTCCAAAGGAACTGAACGAAATAAGTATAAAACTTTGGGAAGGAAATTAATTTTTATAATATGACTAGCAGCCCATCCCGACGTTGTCCGGGGATGAAATGCGAGTCCATTTGGCGCTTGAGAAAGCGTCGACCCTCTTTTTTTGGGCAGCCCCCTCTGACAACGTGCGAAGTTTGAGAAATGAGGAAAGGTTAATCCGCGTGAAGCCTGCCTCCTTTGAAAGGCTACTCCAGCATTTTATTTATTGGCCCTGGGCACACCTGTGCACATTACTAGGGTCTTGCTAGTCAATCAAATAGGCCAATCATGGAAACACAAATCCATTAACACAATTTACAGTAGGAGCACTTGCACTTTAGTAATGATCAGCAGTATTAAAGTGTGCAGAAACAATAAAACAGCACAGAAACCAGGCGGTCAGAAGCAAAAAGACAGGAGAAACATGCCAAAAGAGGCCGGGCCTAACAACAAGTATAGCCAGAGTTATGTATTTTAGATTGAAAAATAAATCCGTGCAAAACAATACAGCAGTGGAAAAAAGCACTAGTGACTGACAATCGGTCTTGTTGCATGGAACCCACTGGGGGTTATGGTGATGCGGGTCCCGCGATCAAACCACGACAGTCAGTTTGATTTTACCTGACTCGAGAGGCCTGGGTGCAGCATTGTCCTGGCTGTCCTTGGTGCTAGAGCGGATGCCACAGGGCAAATGGTTTTACTGCTTACATGGTGCTGGTGAGGAAACAAGTGTAAAAAGTCAACTACAGGGCCAGTGCTGTGGTCGGTTGAAGGTGCTACGGAGTTCCCTTGGGTTGTAGCATCGAGTAAAGATAGTGGTAGCCAGACTGGCCACCAACAAGCCTTGGCAACGGTAAGGTCAGCAAGAAGTTGTTTTGACGTCTGGAAGTCCAGGGGAAAACAGTAGTCACCTGAAACTTGCTGGAGGTCAGGACTATGTTTCCCACAGTGTACTGGACAATCTATTTTGTGAGGATCCCTGGGAGGGCCCGATGGCCAGCAATTCTTTGGTTCCGGGATGTTGTTTTTACCTGTGGACTGCAGGGGACTAGTGTCTCTAGTCCAAGGAAGTCTGGAGTTGCCTTTGGCTCTCAAAGTGGTCCCTCTGTCTGGGGGAACTGGTCTTTGGTGCAGGGCAAGTCACAGTATTAGGATGGTTGTCACAGATGCTGAATTTCATGCCGTTGCTTTGTGCATGTTCAGTTGTTGCAGACTAGAGTCTCTTCTCTGACCTCTATTGCAATTCGAATCAGAACTGAGGTTCTAGTGCCAGGGGTGCCTCTTAAATCCTAGATTTTGGGGTTCTAGGGGTGTGGGTGCAAGTAGCCAATGGGCTACTTGCCTCAGAGGCTAATCCGCGTCTGAGGTGACCACATCTGGGGGAAGGTCATCTTTTCTACCAACAACCTTCTGTTCTGCCACTTTTAGAAATGGAAGAAACCTTCTTTGGCTGTACAAACAGGTAGCCCACCCTACGAGTGTAGCTAGCCTTCTAGTAGTTTACTACTCCTGACTACATAATTTCCCCATATGCCTGGTTGCAAATGTGCCTGGGGCACGGAGATTCCTCCTGGTTGCATATCAGAGGTGGTGTAAGCTTTGAAGCTCACTGCCTTTATGTGTCACTTCACAAGCATCCTGTCAGGGAGGGAAGTGTCACCTCCTTTCCATCCAGGCCTTTGTTTCTGACTCCTGGGAGAGTTCATACCTCTGGGCAGGATGTCAGATTTCTGTCTTGGTGGCAGCAGCAGCGGGCTGTCAGCCAGTGCACAAGAAAAATTGGGGCAACCAGGTGGGTAACCTCTAAGGTAGCCACATGGGTGCATTCCACATGGACTCTGACACAGGAATCATGTAAGGGGTGATGAGGCAAGTTGTTTGATACCAAATATGACATATTTCAGTGGTACCATAATGGAGCTGGCAACTTTGGGTGGTGCCCGGTTGCCAGTCCATGTTATCCTATGGACCGCTGCTCACTTATAGTAGCCTTTAATGGAAAGAGGCTACTATAGGGACATATAAGCTTGCACTTATATGTCTACACATTTAATAGAAGGCACCCTCCCTCCTGTGCTCAGACGGCCTTCTTTAGGGGTGACTGGCATATATTAAAAATAGTGCTTTGACCTTGCCACGCATGGTGAGGGCAAAGACGAGTCTGAGCAGTTTGTACTGCTCCTGCAGTCTGCAATGGGAGGACTGCTGTCATCCGTTTACTTGGGTCACTCAGGGTTGCACAAACAGTGCTTTAGACCCTAGTGACCCCTGTAACTCCCATGCCCTGGATACTACTGTTACCAATTACATGGGTCTTATAAAGGGGTTAAAGTCCTTGCCAATTAGGATTACCAATTCACATGTATTAGTTTTAGGGAGAGATGACTGGCAATGGTGCCTGGGCAGCAGGCTCCAGTGCACTTTCAGAGTCATAACCAGAGTCATAACCAGCAGCACTGGGGCAAAAGGTGGGGGATGACCGTACAAAAAGTGCTCTTTCTCACAGTGGCGCCACCAAGGGTGTTTCCTAGGCTGGGCCCTCCAGGTAGCAAAGTGAAGACAAAAAAAGCTTCACCAGCAGGCTGGCTGCCCTTAGGTATATTTTGAATATTAAATATTTGCTTTGTGGCTTTGATAATGCGTCGCTGCACTTCATGAAAGAATTGTTTGAGCCATAAATACACAGAAGCAGCATACCCTGTTGGCCTATAAATGCCCTTGCTATCACATATCTGCCTCCCTAGTCTATAACTATGTCCTGTATTTTCACTCGGCACCCACACTAGGACCTCCCTGGCACGCGTGCTAAATAACTCAACATAGCACCCCCCTTTAACGCATATCTAATGTGGTGTTCAGGGTAATGTGCGTTCCCTGCAAAAAAGATATATACACTTCATGTCTCTATGGGTAGGCTGTATTTTTCGATAGTCAATGAGGCCTCGAACGTTCCATGTGAGTAATTGCAGAGTAGGCCTACTTATAGTAGTGCCAGTGACCACAGTCGCAGCACTGACTTATTCTGCAAGATTGATGAACAAGTCTCTGCCTGTACAAATCTAGTCTGAACCTGTTCTGCATCCCCACTCGGACAATTGAAGTTCAATATACAGCCCCCCGACACAACACACACACACCGCTGTAACCAACTTGCTTCCCCCAAATCCCATTTAGAAATACCCATGCCTTTGGTCTGTGGGGAACAGGCACAGGGGCAATGCATGCAAGTCTCACCCCCACTGCTTGTGCATTGGTGGTCGCATCCCATGTCGCTGGGTGGTCAGCGCAGGGATATGTTTAAATCTTTATAGGTGTGTCGGTGGGAATTGACCCAGGCGATTGTCCAAATTCGCACATCACAATTACTCACCACTGTTATTGTTTCCTATAATTATGTTCCTTGTCTTTGAGGGCTCAGGTGTTCACACATTCTCTGGTGTACTCTCATGTAGGTGTTGCTATCCACATTTGGTCACTTTGACAATTCATAGCAGACCAATAAATGACCTGTTTATGCAGTTTTAGTCATATTCCTAGAGACCGGATATCAAAGAATTCGCCTCCTCAGTAATAGCAATTCGTTTCCAAGTTGTGTGTCGATTTTAAGCTCCTTCATACCTGCTTGCAAGTCATTATAGATGCGGGGTTTGCCACCAAGAATTATTATAAAATGGGACGGGCATAGCATACTGTATTTGATGTTCATTTCCTGTAGCATTTTCTTGGCCGGTAGGAATGCCCTCCCCGCCTCCTGCACCTGCAGTTTGAAGTCAGGAAACAGTGATACCTCTACACCAGCAGATTGCATTCTCTTTAATTCTCTTGCTTTCTTTAAGTGTTGCAGTCATTATAATTTACTATTCTGGCTCATATGGGTTGTGGTCTGGCTCATGCTATTGGTCTTCGTGCCAGCTAACGATGGGCGTCTTCCACCATGAAAACTACATAAAAACGTTCCTGGCCCAGGAGTTCAAGTAGCAGCTTTTCGACAAATTGGTCCATGTTGTCTGTGTTTGTTCTCTCAGGAACACCCATTATACAGATATTGTTGTGCTACAAGCATTGGTCTTGGCTTTGACTAAGTCCAGTTTTTTAGCCATTTTAGTCTGGTTTGCTTTTTGTACGGCATTCTCATCCTTAACTTCCGATACTCTGCATTCAACCATGTCTATTCTGGTTGCGGCTGTTTCCAGCCTCTCTGACATCCTGTCCATTCTGTATAATACTGCATCCATTTTGCCATCTGTAGTTTGCAAGCTGTGTTGCATATCCTTTAGCAATGCCATCGCTTCCTGCATCTGTGTCTGGGAAGATTACAGGCTGTTCAGAAGTGGCCTCGTCTTCTTATCCTCTGTGTGGTCTCCTGGGATCAAACGACAGTTTGAGTTGTGTTTTTTCTGTTTTTCACATCTTGATCAGGTCACTGCCATGTGAGTGTCACTCTACCAAATCAGATATCTAACGCCTGTCCCTGCATGTCAAAAGGGGTTCAGCCATTAAATCTGAGGTGTCACTCTTAGCTGTTTTAAAAAACAAATTATTGCCATTTGTGTAATTTTAAACAGTTAGCTTGCATGGCAACATTTACAGCATTTTCGAACAGTATATCCATACATATTCAGTCTGGCCTGGTACAACAACTTAAAAGAACGTGTGCAGCTTAATGGAGACAAATAAATAAAAATACTTTGCCATTTGTGGATCATCAACAGTTGTTATTAGGGCCAGCCAACATCAGCATCCATTCTATACGAGACCATTGCATGTTGATGATTCTGTCAGTAACAACACAAGCATAGGCAGAATAGGTCTAGCAGTGGACATCGTCTATTTGTATTACACTAAAAGACTTTTGACCGGGGGGAGGAGCCAAGCTGGCGACCATGATGGCCGCTTAGACTCTCAGCTCCGCCGACCTTCTTGCTTTGTGCATACATCCTGTAACTCATCCTGAATTCGAGCCGCGTCTTGGTGAGGGAGAAATGATGCTGCCTTCGTTGGCGTGTTCCCGGGATCTCTACTAGCTGTAAAACCAATGAAACGTCCTCGCCTAATCTCCGGCCCTTAACGTCCACATGACCGGGGCTTTGAGTGTGGGGGACGGCCAGCCCCTGATGGAATAACAACGGCCATCTGTGTCGGGGAGGAGTCGGCTGGACGGAGTGAACCTTCTGAACTGCCCATCCCTTGCTGCAGCCATCCAGCCCACCCAGCGGTGTCGTGTGTCCGCGGGACATCGCGGATCTGGGGGATTACATTGTATCTGGTTCTCCGCCCGTGAGCCGCCCGGACAATCCCTTCATCTTTCCCGAGGCTCTTTTGGGCGACATCTTGAGCGTCACATAATCGGCGCTTGACACTGAGGGCTCTGGGACGCGACTGCGGGACCGGCGACTGCTGAGTCCGCATTCGCGCCACCGATCGTGATGCTATGGAGTCCGCTGGTCCCGAGGTCCCGACCCAATTGTACTCCGGTGAGTGGCAGTGTGGTGACCGGTTGGACGCATGTGAGAGCAACGTTCGGGCTCATGAATCCCGATCTGCCGGGGAGGCTCGTGTGAGGAGGAGTGCTGGAGCCTATGCTTCTGGGGCAACGCAGGGGATCAGGGATGTTCTGGTTGCTCTAGGTGCTTTGCGCATTGCCCTGGATTGTCGTGCCAGAGCTCTGGGGAGTAAACTAGACGCCATTGCTCCCGCTGTGTACTACGCTGAATGTGACTGCTCTCGGTTGCGGGGCACTGCGCCACACCCTGCACCCGAACGCGGTGCAATGCTTTCCCGGGTGGAAATGGGGACTTCGGAGGACCGGGATCTCGTGCCAGCCACGGGGCTGATTGCTGCCGTTGGGGAGTGGTCCGGTGATGGTGGCCCAGCGCTGTGTGTGGAGAATCGGTTCCGGACGCTGCGTCCGGCTACTCAGCTGTGGACTGACGGGGTGACTCTCCCTCTTCTCCTGGAACTGATACTATTGGGCTGGTTAACAGACTTTGGTGGATTATTGTTGCGCTTGGATCCTTTCCAAATTGTCTCTGATCACACACTGTTGCTTTTGGCTGGCTTTGGTGGGCAGCCCAACGGATTATCATGGACACCCCGTTCACCCACTACATCCAATATGGCGGCTGGCCGGCTGGACTCCGTGGCTACAATTGATCGCATGGGGCAAGGCTGAGGATGTTCTTTTGAGTACTGGTGCACGGACGGCTGGTGACTACGCGGGACAGGCTGTACAATGACTGAATCGAATGTTGGCTCTGTATTGGTTTGAGGGTCTCGGCTCGGAGGGTGGGTGGCTGGGAGCCCGTATACTAATTTTTTCTCCTCCTCCGCATTTCTTACTTTCTTCTCACTACATTTCGGGTCTCCTATTTAGGGCGACAGGCACACTGATGGCGGGGGGGGGGGGGGGGGAGGGGGGGTAGGCCGTAGCCTTCTGCAGGGGTGCGGGGTGGGGGGTTGGAGTTTTTTTTTTCTCTTTTTCTTTCTTGTTTCCTCATTGGTTCTATGGCCCTTTTTCTTTCTTCTCTTTTTCGACGTCATCGTCTTCTGTGGTTCCTGCAGCATACTCAGTTTAGAGCGGTGGGGCGATGGTTCGTTATGAAACATGCTTGTGCTGATGTCTATCCTGATTCGCGTACTTCGCTTCCACCACTCCTACTGTAATTGTGTTGCCCGTTGATTTCCGACATATGTTTGTCAACTGCAGGACCTGGTACGATCGTATGGCATTGATCCTGTTATTTTTTGTGGCAAAATGAACCTTCTTTAATCCTGACTGCCTACATTGATATATGTTATATCCTGAACCTTAGTTATAATTCCTGGCATTGGACTGTTACGTCTGTTTTCTCTATACATGCTTTGTGATAATCATGATGTGTTTAGTGGACGGCCAGGATGGTTGTAGGCCTCTGCTTGTAACTGCTTGATAGTACAATAAAGGTTCCCCAAAAATAAAAATAAATAAAAATAAAAAAGACTTTTGACCATACAGATGTACAACTTGTTTATTCTGGTGGGCAGGTATCTGTGTCAAGCTATCTAACCTAGCCTGGGGGGTGAGTCAGAGGTGATGTTGAGCCAGTGTCGTTTTTGGATTTCAAATAGCTTAACAGGGGTTCCCAGATATCTTTAGGGCGAGATATTTGCGGCATCATGCCCCGAAGTGCCATAATTGATCAGAACAGTAGGCTACGTCCTGAAGAAAATATTTCTCTGTCAGTCCCAACACTCTTCCCCATGTCATAGCCCCTCTACGCTTGGATACATGGAGGAGCATAGCCACGAGTTTGGGGCAGCCTGGTGGGACATCCCTCCCGTAGCCCAAGAGCCTCATCAGTGGTGTGCACTCAATGAGTATCCCAACCATGGCCTAGATTGTTGAAAAATTGAATTCCAGTAAGCCGCAATCTTGGGACAGTTCCATGCCAGATGGAGGAATTCCGCACCGGGTGCACCGCATCTCAGGCAGTTATTGGTGTCAGTTAGTCCCAGTTTATTTAGTTGCAGTGGTGTGCGTGGTAGGACCTTAAAATGTATCAAACTGAGTCTGTAGTTCAGCGAGAACCCCTCCAACTGCCCACAGCATAATGCCCCGTTTGTGTCCATGAACTCTGGGCCTTCATCTGCGTTCCATTTTTCCCTAGCACGGAATGCTACCTTTGGTGTGCGCTGCTGTCCCCCGGAATGTAAGCGTATTATCAATTTACGGGCTGAGGATGTGTTGATCATGTGTTTTAATAAAGGTAATGTTTGAGTTTGTGTCGGGAAATTGGCATTCTGAGTGGGGCACGTAGCTCTGATTTGATAGCATAGTAGAGTGCAGAACGCATTGACAGTGTTTGCTTTATCTAAGGAGGGCAACCGGAGGAACGTGTTCGCCGGGTACAAGTCAGAGAAAGTATTAAGGTGAAAGCGTTTTGCTCTCTATTTTGCCCTCGCATCTTGGAGTGGCGGCATCGGTATACAACCTTTAGCACGCATTTTTTACAACGCACTACCATTACAACGCAGGCATTACCACGCATACCATTACAACGCATTGCGCTGGGGTGCGCTCTAGGATAGGGAATACGTTTAATTTTCTATCCAACACCTTCCCTAGTGTCCACGGGGACTGGAGTTGGAATCGAAAATTATACTTACCACTATCCAGCACCTCTAAGCGCTATGCGTTGTAACGGTATTCGTTGTAAATACCGCGTTGTAAAGGTATGCATGGTAAAAGTATGCGTTGTAACGTCATACATCCGGCGGCATCACAAGCTTATCATAAAGTGGGATTGATGGAGCATATAATTATGGAAGTCCTGTCCTTTTCCTTACTCCCTCCCATGCTCATCTTACACGTTCAAGTTCAAATTTTATGTTTGATTACTTAAAATCATAACAAAATGTTAAAACCGTATGACTCACGTATACATGTATTAATTTAAAAAGGATCGGAAAAGGAACTTTGATTAGTACAACAGCAGTGCAATAGTCTAGCAGTAGAATTGGTTAAAATTAAAAAATTCTCCGAATGTACGTTTGTCTTTTACAGATCAAGCACATTAAGTAACATGGCAGTCACAGAGGGGTTTTAAGAAAGTTTAAAAAAGGGAGACAAGCCAATATGACAGCTGGTTTTGGGATGCTGAACACGGTGTCCTTGTAGGCCTTGCTTAGGGGGGCCGTTGGCCGCTTAAGTTTTATTAGAGGGGGATGTCTGGGTCAACCGGCAAAAGAAATGCTGCCTTTTCTTTCCCCAACGTTTTTGCAGCTCTGGCAACAAATTTGGTAAACCGGATGTTCAGATTTATGTTTTCTTGATTCATAGCTGCCATTATTGCCTGACGACATGTATGAACGCCTAATTTAATCTACTCCACTCTCAGTAAGGTCCTTCTGTCTTGTAGCAGAGCTGGGCATGCGCAGGATATGTTCTCCAGACTTTCAGAGTGGTAACCGCATTCCCTGCATTCGATTTTCTGATTAGGGCTCCGTTGTTGCAGTAAATGCTTTAAAAAAGGCCATTCGCCTAGCCTTAGGGCCATAAATTTGACCTTCCAGAAGATTGAATAAGTACTTGATAGGTAGGATGACTCAACTCCTGGTTTGTAATCTGAGACAACGGCCCATGCGGGCTTCCTTCTGGATAATTTTGCTCTGTCGAAATGGAAGGACCAGAGCCGGATGCTTCGCTTGATTACGCTCTTCACTGCCTGTTGTGAAGGATTTGTCCCCCAGTATTCTGAAATTCCAAGGAGCTGTAGGGATTGATCCAAGTGGAGCCGATGTTTTTGGCTACATGTACTGGTCGATATTTCGTTCCAGAGTTTGATCTCAACACTGTTTTCTGGGGAATTACGCAGTCTGTTGCACAACTTAATAAAAGCACCAGCCTCAACACCATTGTGGTCTAGCAGACCAAGTTCTAGTCTGACTTGTGCCTCGGCAAACGCCATGCTCGCTTGAAGGTTCTGGTGATTGATTTGTTGAGTATGATGTTTGTTGAGCCCGTCATAATCTCATGGCCATATGATAGAGAGTTTGTGATCTTGGCCTTCATCACCTTGAGCAGGGGGTTTGGCTTGGTCCTAGTAGATGTTTTGAAAGTTTTGCCGATGGGACCTCCAGCGACAGTGCCTTACCCTTGATGGCATCTTTTTGTTTGGTGAAGGAATCTCTGGAATCGAGAAAAATTCCTAAATATTTGTAGTGTGGCACTGTATCGATGCTTTTGTTGTTAAAAAAACACCTTTTGTCTGCTGTTTCTGTTTGTTAAAATTAATTAATTTTGTTTTTGACAGGTTCAATTCCAGGGCATTTTCAGATGTATAAGATAGAGGTTCGCCAAGAAGCTTTTGTAAACCAACCTTTGTGTGGCTCAAAAACACGAGGTTATCAGCCTCAGCGTATAACAGGTTACTGATGTGGGTCCCGTCCAGTTGGGGCGGATGCGAGTTGACCTTGTCAAGTATGGAGGATAGGTCGGAAATAAACAGGTTAAAGAGCAGGGGTACCAAGACGCACCCTTGTTTGACGCCGCTTCCTGTTTGGATCTTTTTTGAAACATGGGGCCCGTCGCCTAGCTTTATCCTTATCCAGGTCTGTCTGTGGAGTTGGATGATGGCTTGTAAGAGGGATGGAGGTATGCCCCAGCGGACCAATTTTTGCCACAGGTGACTGCGTGGCACTCGGTCGAAGGCCGCCTTAAAGTCAACAAATCAGCAGTATAGTTGCATGCGACGGACGTCTGCCTTCTCCATCAATACGGCTAATGTGAGTAGGTTGCTGGTTGTGCCTGACTTGGCTAGGAAGCCGGTCTGGTTGAAGGGAAGGCGCTGTGTTGATTCAACTCATGATGTCCGTTCTTCTAGTAGGATGCTGGCATAGTATTTGGATTCAATGTCAAGGAGAGCTATCATTCTATAATTTTTTGGGTCGTCTCTTTTACCACTTTTATAAATGGGATGAATGATGGCAATCTTTCCAAGAATCCGGGATGTGATTGTTAAGCCTGCAGTGTAAGAAGAGTGGTGCGAGGAGGCCTGAACACACCGTTTTGTTGTATTTCTATCTAGGACCCTAATTCGATTTTCCCGATTCATGCCCTTATGTGGTTATAATAAATAGTATCCTTATAAAGGCATAAGAATCATATCCATATTTAGTAATAGCCCATGCAGTCCAAAGCACGGCAAGGCTACTCCCATAGACTCCTAGAAAGCACAACGCGTTCTTTAAACAAACCAAGCCTTCAGCAGCCCGGGAATCCACCTCCTGCTTTTGCTTTGATTTGCACAAGAACTCCTGGAGTCCAGAAAGAACTGTTAGTTCTTAGTGACGTCTTATGTCCAACCTTACGTCAAACCCGGCACCTTTCAGGTATAAATATACCAACGTTGCCTTAAGCAAACACACGGTGGTGAGGAGCAGAGCGGTTATCTATTTATCCGAAGCCCAGCTGATGCGAGAGCCGAAGATAGACGCCCCTCCCCTTTTGACGAGCTGGAGAAGCTGCCTTTTCTGACGCAGAGAAATCCAGCTCCGGTGTTCCCAAGTCACCCTCGCGGGTTGCTGGGAGATCGAGTCCTGAGAAACGAGATACAAGACCTCCTTCATTCTATAACTGCAGCTCGCCTCCTGCTGAGCCTCAACAAACGAGAGTCAGCCACCACTGCCCTGAGGAACCTGCACTGGCTCCCTGTTAAGGCTAGAGTGCTATTTAAATCTCTTTGCTTTATGCACAAAGCTATGTGGAAGAATGCCCCTACTATGATCTGTTCCTTGGCAAAACCCTATCTTCCTCACAGATCCCTAAGATCCAGCACTGCCTTTCTGGCTACTGTCAGTAAAGTCAGACGGACAAGATGGGGCGGACGCTCCTTCTCCTGGAATGCCGCGAAGGAATGGAACTCCCTGCCCACCTCCCTTCGCAGTGAACCTAGCCTTCTAAAATTTCGGAAGGCTTTGAAAACGCATCTGTTTATTTAATCTCTTTCCTTTTAGTATGACGGTACTTAGCGCTACGAGGCCTCCGGGTTGTTTGCGCTCTACAAAACCCGATTAATAATAATAATAACCAAGGTACGGAGCTGATTAAAACCTTAGAGAGAATTCTTGATTCCAATACTTGGCAAAAACCTAACTTAACTTAAAGACTGCAACTTCCTTACTCCTTCCCACGTATTAGGCTTAGGTCAGGTATACTGGGGTAGGCGTATCTTAGAAGCACCAGTTGAGTTTGTTAGTCAATGTTTTTATGTATGTATATATTTTATCCATTTTAAAGTATCATATGGCTAAGAAACCATATCAATGATTTACAGTATTATTTCATAATACTACTTTTACTGTACGCACTTTACTTTATGATAAGTATTGCAATTATGGCAATTCATTTCTCTTGCATGAGAAAGAAGACTGCTCAATAAAATAACACCTTTTTATTGAAAAACGCCCGTCTCTCTATTTCTCTGCACTCTGGTGAAACGAAGCATGCACGATTGACTGAGTGAAATAGCTGCCTATTGTTTTCACACGACTCTAGAGATACACTCTTTATTCTGAGGGAGCAAAGTTGTCATGTTTATGCGGTTGTCAGAAACTGAATCCCTTCTTGTCTAATCAAGGAAGTTCACTCCTCCCTGTTCATTCGAGAAAGTTTCTAGTGACCTCTGAGCTAGCTGGCAAACCTAAATTAAGTCTAACATAGTCAGTAGAGACCTAGATGACCTCAGTCCTACGTCTACACTGCTGTTTATGTTATTCCAATGCGCATAGCCTATTGGGAAAATAGGAACTACACTACATGGCGCCCAACGTTTGGTAAGGCGATAATCTAAAGCAAGACACTAGAGTAACTCAGTCGTGCTTTTCACACAGACCCCTTTTTTCCCGTAAAAAAACTCCAATAGACGTCTGGAGTGGGTGAAAGGTTAATATCCGCCGGAACTTAGTAGGATGAGAATCCTATGTATTAGTTTTTGGTTTAGTCAACGTTGAAGGATACAGTGTTCCAAAATATTGTGCACCAAATCTTTGTTTCCTTGAAACTTGATCTGCAACAAAAAAACTTTCTTTCAGTAAAATGACGGAAAGTGAAGAAGAAAGAGATAGAGAAGCATTAGCGGCTCAACTCTTAGCAGACGACACACTTGTCCAAAACACCGACCCGGATGCAATACTCATCCCGGTCAATATAAGGAAAACCATAACTATAAAACTTATAGAAAATGGATTAACATCAAGAGGTGGTACAGTCGTATTTGTGGTAGAGGCACATGAGTTTCGGCAGACAGAAGTATTCTATACCTGGATAACCTTTCCAGCAGCAAATCCTGTAACACATGAGTTCCTCCACTACAAAATAGCGGAAGTTTCGAGGAAGTTGAAATTCCACTAACGTATCAAGAGCACCTGCTCTTATTTAAAGGCGCCCTAAAACATCAAAATCACATCACCAGGCTCGGTCCACTAGGTAGACCAGGAGCCACGTGGCCGGTTCTAGCCAGCTACACACCACACCCAGATATTGAAGCAATGTCAGCCATAGAACTTTTAGTTCAGTTAAAACAACTAATTAGAATACATAGACAATTAGTCCAATATGTCATGCGGACTTCAACAGTCCAACCTGCAATGAAACTTCCAAAAAAACACCCCTCATCAGGGGAACACAAACAAGATTACACCACAGAATATACAGTCATGTCTTGGAAAAACACCCGTAAAACGGGAACAAATTCCATTCTGGTTAGCTCAAAAAATCACCCAGATAGAGGCAGTATTTCCTGATACTACCCCACACGAAAAACACAGAATTCTGACTATCTGCCTCCCAATGGGGATCGCACCACATGTGGAGGACTGTGACACTTGGGGCACAGTCTTTGCTTCTATCTACACAAAAACAAATGGTGTTCCGTCTATGGCGGTTATACCAGATGTCCTAAGACAGATTCAAAATGAATACGGTCCAGAACCTGCTTTAACTCTGGGTATGAAATTACTGAAGGACTTCAAGCAGGTCTCAGCTATATTATTAGCCAATATAAAAGGAGAAGCAGCATGTGTGGCAATCCGCCAGAAATTAAAGGAAACGGATATAACAGACCAACCTTTTGAGCTTGCTAAAATCATAGGAAAATCCTATGAAGAACTAGGCAGAGATAGTTTAGGTGGGAAACCAGTAAAACCTCAACTAATTGAAAATCCTGAACAAACCTATATTAAAAATAATTTAAATACTCCAAAAAAGAGCTGGGATGGTATTAAACAAACCACTCCCAGAGAAAAACAATTTCAGTCCAGAGGAAAGTCTCCCCAACGAAGGAATAAATCACCGGTTGGAAGAGACAAGTCTCCCCAAAGGGAACCCTCTGAAAAAAGATATAATCTTAGAGATAGGGATAAAATAAGAAAACCTGACAGATATCAAGACATTGATACACGTCCCTCTCGATCCTTCTCACTCAATCCTTCTCGATCTTCCTCACAGAAATCGGAAAGAAGAGGACGGTCAGAACACAAGGAAGAGCACGTCAAGTCCAAAGACAAAGAACCTGCTCATCAAAGTAAAAAATCACAATTTCCCAGAAAGAAGGTAGCAAGTATAAAAATAAAACATGCCGAGGATTCTGAGGACACAACTGAAAAACGGAGAGTGGGCCCAGACAATGCTAGACAGCGCAGCAGAAGTGACCATAGCTCGCAAGATCCTGATGAATCTTCTGGAGACAGTGGACACAAATGAATACATTCAGGTGGAAACTGCAGACACATGAGTTAGTGTGCCCCATAAACTATATGAAATAACATTGCGTATAGAGGGAGATAAAACTAGGAAAATAAAAGGTCTCTTTTGGGAGAATCTTTCTAAAGGCTATGACATCCTGTTAGCTGAAAAAGACTGGCCACCAGAGTTTGTCAGGGAGTGCCCTCATGGTGAAGAAATGATTATGCCTGCCTTCTCAAATCATATCCCAATTCATAAAAAATACACATTCGCAAGAAAATGGTCAGTGGCCCAAGCCCCTGCATTATACAAAAATCATGTAGGATGGGATGAGGACTCACCTCACCATAAAATCCGGTTAAAAAATCAACCTACTGCACAAAGGCAGTACCCAGTTAAACAAGAAGCTAAAAAGCAAGTCAGGGAGATCTTAGATCAACTTGAATATCAAGGGGTGATTGAAACATGCACCTCACAAATGAACAATCCTTTGTTTCCTGTCTCCAAGCCAGACGATTCATATCGCCTAGTTCTGGATTACTCTTATTGAATATCTTTATTCGGCAACTTGATCACCATAAAAGAATACATATAAAATACATTTCCAATACACAATAAAATATTAAAATACAGTAAAAGAATAAGGTGCAACACAATCACCAATTTGCTACCAGCAGATATGGCATCAGACCGTTGGGCCCCCCGACTGCAGTTTCAGTAAGCGGGATCGCGTCATCCATGCACTTCCCAAGAACTTTGCTACCCCACAAATCATAAAGGAAGATGATGAGTCCGTGGAGAGTACACGAAGAGCCTGTCTATGGCACCTCAACCCCAGTTCCCTGCAGAGAGGTTTCAGGCAAAATTTCCGCGCCCCTTTATAAGCTGGGCAGGCAAAAAATAGATGGGCCACAGACTCTGTTGGTGCTACACAGCCAGGGCATGAACGCAGGGGGGCACCAGAGTTTGACACCTCACCATAAAGTCATGCACCGGAAGCGTCCCATATCGCAGTTTTAGGTATAGTGCGCGATCAAAGGGTTTAGTTATCAGGTCGAGGAAGGGTTCCAATTTCCTCACACATTTAAATAACAAAAATTGGTCCGTGAGTGAGCCCCCATCCGTGGTCCTCAACACATTACTCTGAACCCAGTCCCAGTATAACTTTTTGATCACATCCTTTGGTGGCGGCGATTGTGACTCCCAAGCATCTCTTAGCCCTAACTTAAGAACCAAGTCTTTCAATTTATTCAACCATCCAATTTTTTTTCCCGTGTCCAGTAAAAGAAGATCGTCCAGCCCCTCAGCATATTTTGCAAGCTCTTCCGTTCTTCTTAAACGGGTCCAAAAGAGCAACGGGCGTAGCCTTACCAAGTCCTTAAATGCTCTTCTGCCCAGATCTAATCTCAGGGGAATTAGTGGGGTGGAAGCAGGAAGAGCCACCACCTTCCTTAGAAAATTATTTTCCGCTGTCGATAGATCTGATACATTTTCGAACCCCCAAAGTTCAGAGCCATATAATGCAGCTGGGAGAATCTGACCCTCGTATATGGCCATGGCCGGGGAGACAGGTTTACTACATGATTCACGGACTTCCCTCAGAATCACCCCCGATACTCTTTGATGACTGAGTAACATTTTGGCCAAGTGATCCTTCCAGGTCATTCGGCTGTTTATCCGGACACCAAGGTAGTCAAAAGACTCAACCAGCTCCAAAGGGACACCATTAAGCAGGAAATTATTTTTGAATCTTTTAGAGGGGGAGAGTGCCATCAATTTAGTTTTTGAGGTATTGATGGTTAAGCCTCGGGCGGTACAGAAGGAGCTAAACCGGTTCAAGAGTTTTTGTAGACCCACTGGGGATTTGGAGATTAATATGGTGTCATCGGCGAAGAGTAAAGTGGGGATTCTTTCCCCCGCCAGGGATGGGGCATCCGTCTCCTCCCCCTTCAGATGGTCCACCACTCCATTCACGAATAGGGAGAAGAGGGTCGGAGCCATAACACATCCCTGACGTACTCCTCTCCGCACAGGGATCCTCTCTGTCAATTGTCCCTGGGGTCCCCATCTAACCTTCGCGTAATTCCCCTCGTGGAGCTTTACGATAAGGTTCAGGAGACCACTTGGGAAACCCATCTCTCCTAGAATCTCCCATAATTTTGCCCGGGGGACCAGGTCAAAAGCCGTCTTGAGATCTATGAAGGCCATATATAAACTGCCTTTCTTGATGGTAACTGCCTTCCAATAGATAACAAAAAAATGAAAGACCTGGTCCATCGTGCCTACCTTTCTTCTGAACCCCGCCTGTAGGTGAGAGAGAATACTGGCCTCCTCCATCCAATCTCCTACTCTTGAGATGATGACCCTGCCGACCAATTTCTGAATTATGTCTATCAGACTAATAGGTCTGTAGTTCGCAGGGTCGTCTCTTACCCCCTTCTTGAACACGGTTACTACCTCTGCCCCTTTCCAGGAGTCTGGCACCTGGTGACCGCTGGTGATCAAATTCATTATAGTAGCGATTAATTTAGCCCAAGCCTGCGGCTCCGCTATCAACAGGTCTCCAGGAATCCCGTCCTGTCCAGCTGCTTTCTTTGGGGTTAGGTGCCTGATCGCCATCACTACTTCCATGGTCGTAAATGGAGGATCGTCCACCCCAGAGAAAACTCCATCTCTCAACCTATCTGCCCCAGGGCTAGTTATTTCCTCATTACCTCCATAAAGGGATGAGAAATGATCAAACCATTGCTGGCTGGTTATATGTACAGCCAATGGTTGCGATTTCCTCTGCCTAGTTCTATTGATCAGGTCCCAGAAAAGGTTCGGGTTCCTACTACTTACAGCATTGGATAAGTCCTGCCAATGTTGTTCCTCCCACTCCCGCTTGGCCAATAATAATACATTTAGGTATTCCTTCCTGGCCACTCTAACCAGCAAAGGATCCCCAGAAATCAGGGCTTTTGTCAGATTTTTCCTTTTGCCCTTACACAGGACTGTATACCAAGGTTTATTAGAAGAGGGGGGATTGACAGTATCCCTATTGCTTTTCCCTTTCGAGATGAAAAATTTGCCAACATGATCAATTGTAGCTTTATAGGCTGAGTCAAGGGAGGGGTATGGGACCCTGCTGGTCTGATTTTCACCCACCCAATCTTCCAGATCAGAAGACAAGCCCTCAACCAATAATTTTATCGCCCCTAAATCTTCCTCCTTGAGTTTAGCCTTATCCCATTTTAATCTACGGTTGTTATTATAGGGGATAATCTCTTTAGATGTTTTTAAGGTGACATTCATCCTCCTATCTTTAAGGGTGCCCCAATAAAACTTGCAGCACAAGGGATTGTGATCGCTATCCTGGCTTGGGAGGAATTCCATGTCAATAAGCTCTGCCCAAAAATTAATATCCATTAGGATATAGTCAATTCGGGATGGCCCAGTAAGCCTATTAAAGGTCAATGCCCCTGCCTGGTCGGATATAGTCCTGCCATTGAGGGCTCTTAACTTGTGAACCCTGGTCAATGTATTGATTTGAATAGCCCTAGCCGACCACCTCCTAATGGGGGGCAAGGATAAACTTGGGATGGACCATTTTGAATCCTCCTCTTCAATGCCCAAGGGGTCATCTCCGAGGAGGGGTTAAAATCACCCCCACAATAATTTTTGCTGTTGAAGGGCAATTAGCTAAGGCGGAGTCCAGGGCTGTTAAAGTCAGAGAGGTAGAGTCACCAGGTGTCCCTCTAGCATAGACATTGAAAATGTCAAGCCTACTACCCTCTAACTTTCCTCTGGAGGAGAGATGGAGTATATCATTACACTCCAAATTGTGGCGTGTGACCACCCAATCCAGTTCTACTTTAATCCAGACCATGAGACCTCCCGCTGGTCTACCCTTTCCCTTACTTACTGCTGACAGAAAATGGGTTGTATACCCTGATTTGTGTAATGGTGATAGGCTCCAAGTTTCCTGAAATAGGCAAACATCGAACCCCTCAATGAACGTATGCCACTCTGGAATGTCTAACTTCCTTTTTAGCCCCGCAATGTTCCAAGAAAGGAAATTTATAACCCGCCTGGTCTTACATCTCCCCCCCTCCTGTGCCGGGTGAATAGGTGTTACGAGGCAACCAACCATGCTAGTCATAGGCCCGTCAAAGGAAGGAACCTCTGTAATGTTATTAATACTAACAGTTTGAGCTGGAAAAGAACTACCTTCCCCTATACCTATGCTACCACATGGTCTTGTTGGGGCCCCCCCACCCAGAAGTTCACTTGCCTCCCCCCCAGGCGCTGAACTTCAATCGCAATCTTCCAGCCCAGAAAGCTGGGAAAACCGATTGTAAGTGTCCAGTGGGGTAAAAGGCCTCAAATGATTCATCCTGGTGCCATGGTTCATCGTATGTCTATAAGGGACAGTAGACCAGGCAGAGATCTGTTCAGGTACCAAGAAGAAGTGTTGCCCAAAATGGGTATAATTGTTATTGTAGGGCAAAGTAAGGGGTGGTCTATAAGAATGAGGTTTATTTGGATATCTAAATGGAGTGTCCTCTGGCCTAGGATAGAAGTATGTTAGGGCCCGAGAAATGATGCAAGTTCCCCCGTTTCCTGGTGGCCAATTTAGGATATAATCAACGGCCCGAGGGTCTCTAAAATTGACCACCACTAGATCCCCCTCCATATTTTTAGTTCTACTCCCCAGCCAGTTAATCCGTCTAACATGGACTATATCTCCATCTATGTTGGGCGCTATCGGCCTATACGTCCTTAACCAATGAATAATTTTATTCTTAAGGTCAACATATCCCTCCTTCTTATTTTCTGCTAGCTGAGGGACCCCTGTTAGGACCACCACAAAGGGCACTGCTTCAGGGGGAATCTCCACTTGTGGCACCTTTTTGCGTGGTATTCTATTATTACTAGTTTCCCCTTGTACATCCTGGTTGTTGCTTGCCGGGACCTTAGGAATAGATTTATTTGAGGCGCCACCCGATTCAACTACTGGTGTGTTTACATGTTTAGGAGGCAGTGGGTTTTCGGAGGGAAGGTCAGCTCTACCCTGGGCCTGAATAGTTTGCTTGGCCGACTGAGCTGGGGCAGGTGGGTTCTTTTGGACAGAGGTAGGGGGGGGCCTTATCGGGGGTGTAGGATGCACCCCCCCACTCCCCTGGGTTTTTGACAGAGTGGCCATACTAGTTATAGCTGCTTCCAATATGGTAAGTCTGATTTCCACCTTTTTGATAGACTCATTGATTGGTACAAGGAGAGATCTCAACAAAAACTCCAAGTTTCCTATCAATGTGGGGGGAGGTAAAGTATCAGCTGCTGTATCTCTAATATTACTGTCAGAAGCCACCACCTGCATGGCTACTTCAGGTAAAGTACAAATCAATGATGGTACTACTGCTGGTGTAGAATCCCGAACCTCTGCTGGGGTAATCTCAATTGAAATGGGGGTTTTTGCCCTTTTACCAAACTCAGTATGCGGGGTTTTTGCTTTACCTGGGGCCTCCCTAAGTTTTCTCCTTTTTTTACTAGGTGGTGGGCGATGAATCTGAGCCGCGGGTAGAGGCTTAAGTTTCTGTTTCCTAGGTTTAGGTGTGGCCCTAATGCGACTGGGACTAGGGGTAGGAGAAACTATTGTGATATTATCCACAGGCAGACAAGGTGTGGATACAAAATCACGGAACAATAGTGGGACGCCTTCTAGACTAGCATTGTCCTCACTCAAGTCTACTGAACCTCCTTCCCGGGTCATAACAAGCAAGGAGCTATCCGTGAGGGGTCTATGCTTCATGCTCTCAACAGAGCGACGGCGCTCTGCCCTACGCTCTGCTAGAATAGAGTCCTTTTCGCCCTCACTCTTCTTCTGAAAATAGTTCTCCAATGACCCATTGCGTAATCTACCTTTTTTTCCAGGGGTATCCTCCTCTGTCGTCATATCCGACGAAGCAGGTCAGGGGCCACTGGGCAGCAGATGTTAGGGAGGTGGCCCAGCCCGGCCTCCTCTGGCCTAGGAGGGCCTTAGAGGGCCCGCCCTTGTCCCGGGCTTCTCCCGGCGAGCTCCCGGCGAGCTCCCGCGCAGCGGTATTCACACGTTATTTTATGGCTGTTATGGTGATGGACGGGTTGTCGGGGGCGGGGCGGGGAGGGAGAGCAGCCCAGGTGGAACGGGCGGGGTTACTGGGACTCCTGGGAAATGTAGTCCCAGCCCTCTTGCTCGCAGCCCTCAGCCCCTGTTTTACCCCAGCAGCAGCTAACAGCCCACAAAGGAGAGCGCCCCTCTGCGAAGCGGGACCCGCGCAGCAATCCAAACAGCAAGGCAGGTTTGTCAGGGTGTCCCACGAAGTGCAGGGCAGGCCGGTATTTGATCACCCGGTCGTTGGGGGCGGGGCGGGGAGGGAGAGCAGCCCAGGTGGAACGGGCGGGGTTACTGGGACTCCTGGGAAATGTAGTCCCAGCCCTCTTGCTCGCAGCCCTCAGCCCCTGTTTTACCCCAGCAGCAGCTAACAGCCCACAAAGGAGAGCGCCCCTCTGCGAAGCGGGACCCGCGCAGCGGGTTCCGCGAGGCGTTGGTGGAGATGCAAGGAGTCCACGGGCAATCCAAACAGCAAGGCAGGTTTGTCAGGGTGTCCCACGAAGTGCAGGGAAGGCCGGTATTTGATCACCCGGTCGTTGGGGGCGGGGCGGGGAGGGAGAGCAGCCCAGGTGGAACGGGCAGGGTTACTGGGACTCCTGGGAAATGTAGTCCCAGCCCTCTTGCTCGCAGCCCTCTTGCTCGCAGCCCTCAGCCCCTGTTTTACCCCAGCAGCAGCTAACAGCCCACAAAGGAGAGCGCCCCTCTGCGAAGCGGGACCCGCGCAGCGGGTTCCGCGAGGCGTTGGTGGAGATGCAAGGAGTCCACGGGCAATCCAAACAGCAAGGCAGGTTTGTCAGGGTGTCCCACGAAGTGCAGGGCAGGCCGGTATTTGATCACCCGGTCGTTGGGGGCGGGGCGGGGAGGGAGAGCAGCCCAGGTGGAACGGGCGGGGTTACTGGGACTCCTGGGAAATGTAGTCCCAGCCCTCTTGCTCGCAGCCCTCAGCCCCTGTTTTACCCCAGCAGCAGCTAACAGCCCACAAAGGAGAGCGCCCCTCTGCGAAGCGGGACCCGCGCAGCGGGTTCCGCGAGGTGTTGGTGGAGATGCAAGGAGTCCACGGGCAATCCAAACAGCAAGGCAGGTTTGTCAGGGTGTCCCCCCTGTTCTGGATTACAGACATTTAAACTCCTGTTGCAAAACATTTGCAGTACACAATTCACACAGTGCAGCACTAATGAACAACATCGTGCGAAAAAAATATAAAACGACATTAGATATCTCTAATGGGTTCTTCTGTCAAAACATTGCACCAGAAAGCAGGTATTTGACCGCTTTCTCAATAATGGGGTCGCAAAACAATTTTGCTGACTCCCCCAGGGATTACAGAATAGCCCAGGATTATTCTCAGCCAGAGTAACAGAAATACTACAAATATATGATGATGAGGCATTATCATATGTCGATGACATCTATCTTACAGATGATGACCTGGAGACTCACTTAAAAAGACTGAATTTCGGTAGAACATACATTCTAAATTACGCAGAGAGGGTTAAACCTCTCTACGAATTAATAAAACCTGATTTCAAACCAATATATTGGACTCAAAAACACACAAAAATTCTGAGATCATTACAGACAGACATGTTAACTAAAACAAAACTGCAAACACGCGAAAACATACGCAACTTGTAATCCGAGTCATCCCAGGGAGATGCATATTCACATACCTGACCTCTAATGAGAGAGAAACGGTACCTATAGCTTACAAATCACACTTGTACACTCAAGCTGAAATGAAATTCAGTTGTACAGAAAAAATTCTGGCAGCGGTTCAAACTGCTGTAGCAAAAGAAAGAGCCCTAGCCCAAGGCAAGAGGATAACTGTTTATACAACAGAATCAGCCCTTGAGGCATTAACAAGTACACGCAATCTGAATGCAGTGGCATTAGATCCAAAATGGATACAATGGGAAAATTCTCTTGCTGCAGAAGACGTGAAATACTATTTTGACCGAAAATGAAAAAACTAGATGATCTAGAATACGAACAAGAATATCCTCTGCCAATTGAAATTCTGCCTCTCGAACAATACACCTGCGTAATCTATATGGACAGATTTGCACACCATTACGATGTAGAGAAAAAATCCTACAATGCAGCGTGCGCGATTGTTAAAGGTCGCTGGTGCTCCGGTAAATTCAAACCAATGATTACCAAGATTGAATCACTCAGAAACTGCTCATCTCAGCGAGCTGAAATAAGATCTTTAAAGATGGCGCTTGAAAATGCCGATCGCGAATTCCCCACACTAATAGTGTGCGATTCGCATTACTGCGTCAAGTCATACAACAGTGACATGCAGACCTGGAACAAAAACGGTTACAGAGATGACACAGGTGCCACAATAAAGCATAAAAAGCTTTGGGAACAAGTAGTTCTTTTACATAAAGAACTACAAAAGACTCACGTAATACATACACTGAGTCATCAACGTGATGGCGTTCACGTTGCAGGGAATTCATTGGCTAACAGAGCCACAATGGAAGCGACTGTAATGGCCGGATATTCCGCTTAGATGGGATCAGCCCCTAGGGGCCCCGATAACCCAGCCAAAACGTACTCACCTCCCTCCTTAGAACGTATTCACAATGGATATGGATAGATATATGTATATACAGGTCGTACCTAAGGATGGGGAAATAGCAATACACATGCATGGATTTTCTATAATATCTTATTCACATCAGTTAGTCTCGCGGCCACTCCGACCCAGACTGATCTACCCCAGGGCAGATATGACACACAATCCGGTGCGTCTACACATGGGCCTGCAGAACCCAATGCTCTCCTTTCCAAACGGTTCGCAATCCGGCAAACCTACACGCCAGTCATCCCCCCTGACGCTCTCACTTATGCAAGCCACAATCCTGTGGGTATACACGCTGGTAATCCTACCCAACGTTCTCACTAACGCCGCATATCAACGACGACCACATTCCTATGAGCACTTATTGGAACAATTTCTCCTTTGTCTACTTGGGATAAAACTATAATAATAGGATTTGGTATGGTTTCCAAATAGTTTAATGTGCCTACTATCCTCGGCATCGAAGGTCCACGTTATTCCCTATTTATGTGATCACCTCTTACCTGAGTGGGATTACTCGTCCATTCATATAAATGGAAATCGCCTAGGAATGCTGTTTACCAGGATTGAACAAGAATACCAGGCACACATTAGTTCACTAAGAACTAGGGTATTTATTGACAATGAACATACATCACAATACTATGCAACATAATTTCTGCAAAGAAAAGGTAAAGGTTAGAATGCGCGCTCATTAAAGAAAGGGCGGAGATCACCTTGTTAACGTGAAGTCGGGACTCGGCAGTCATCTAGGTTCCCTTCTCGTCTCTGTGTCCTGGCTCGCCTTGCAGTCACACCCCAGCCGTCACAAGTACACGTCTGCACCGCTAGGCTCAACCTCGTCTGCTTCCCTCCAGGCCACCGGAACCTTGCTGGTTATTAACTACCGTCTCTCTCTCTCTCTCTGTTTCAGTGCGCTCCGCGCTAATTCTCCTTCAGTCTTTCTCAGAGAGTTTCGGTCTTAAATCTTTCTCGGACTTCAAAGATGGCGACTGTCCGCCATGGAATAATTAATGGCAGAGATGCTAACGGCCAGATGCCGCCTACGAACTGACTGACGACTAACTAACACCTTCGCTAATATCAAAGCCCGTTCCTTCATGGAAAGTTACGGTCAGCCACCTGCCGCCCACCAAATTCTTGTACCTCCCCGTACCAAGGACACGTTCCCAGCCGGCCGGCCTGAAGTTGTGTCTTCGGAGTGGAGAAAAATACATTCCTTCGATAAGGGCCAGCCTGAGCCGGTTCTCTCCAAGCGAACAACAGCTTGAAACTAAAACACTACACTTGACCTAGAAGGCCTCTCAAGCTACCAGGCAGAGAGCAAGATGGAGTCTGTCTCGTTTAAGGCCTACAGGGCCCGCCATATGCGCAACTCCATGGAAAATATCCTAACACTTTAGCAAATGGGCAAATCATGATTAATACTTATGTATCTATCCCCTAACTTAGATTCATAAGCCCTACACTAAGGAAAGGGACACAAAAATACTCTACTATATAAAAGGCAGGGATCCTGTCTATAGTCCTAATCCCTATGCTATGGGGGTGATAGACTGGAGTCACTCTCCATCATTCTCCCTCTTAAAGGAGCCAGAAAAGGGCAGCCATTACATTACACCCCTTGACTCCAGTCTATAAACCACAAACTAAATAGAACTCACATCAGTAGAAGAATAATAGGAAACAAAATTAACTGATCTATGCCTCTTGCTAAGTCTACAAAATTGAAGCAGGGAAGGAATGCACTGAATAAAACAACAAATAGCTATTAAAACACAAATGGCAACGATAACTCCCCCTAAAATCTGTCGCAAAGAATGTAGGTCAGGTAACCAATTAAAGAGCCAGTCAAAGAAACCCTGATCTATGTGTTGTCTAATTTCTGCAGTCAAGTCGTGTAGTTTGTCAATATGGGCTTGGATTGATTTAGAATGGTCGGACAAATTAAAACAGCATAGACCTTCAAAATCAGAACATTCATGTCCATGTTTTAGCAAAAGATAATCAATAGCAGCGCGATTCTGTAAAATAGCTCTACGTTCGCCTTGGGCATCTAATAACAGATCAGATAAAACAGTAGAGGTTTGATTGATGGACTTAACCATCCAGCAGGCCATCTTGCCGATTGTTTTGGCATTGTAAACGGCCAACGCAGGGACTCCAATAATAGAAAAAGCTAAACCAAGATATTCCGATTTAGAGTAAAGATGGACAGCAACAATCGCCCCTCGGCAGGTCGAAACGCTCCTGCAAGTCCTGAAACTGCAGCAACACCCCATCCTCATATAGATCACCCAACATTTGTATCCCCGCCTCCTCCCAACCTAGCAAGCGCGACCAGTCCCCTCCATGCGGGAGGGCCGTGACCATTCCCAATGGAATTTCAGGGGCATACATAAGGCGGACTCCCGCCCGCTTACGGGCCCGGTCCCAGCAGAGTCGAAACGTCTGCTCCTCGACCGTCAAATCTCCCACCCGGAGCTTCTGGTGCAGCGTGATGTACGCCAGAACATGCCGCGGGGTACCATCTACTCTCGCGTCTTCAGGGCCTCTATACACTCTCGCAACCTCCTGAGTAAAAATCTGCAGCTGCGCAGCCAGGTAATACCCTTCAAAATCCGGCACCGCCATCCCCCCTTCATCCTTGGGGCGCAGCAGAGTGTCGAGCGCTATGCGCCTCCTTCCCGTGCCCCATAAGAACGCTATGACCAGAGATCTCAGGCGTTTAAAGATAGAGCTCGGGATCCACACCGGAAGTGTCCTAAAATAATACAAAAGCCTGGGCAGGGCCACCATTTTGAGCAGGGAGATCCTACCAGCCAGGGATAATGGCAGGGTCGACCAGAAGTCCATGGACCCCCGTAGGGCATTAATACAGCGGGTGATGTTGCCTTCCAGTAAATCAGCCGGGGTATGATAAACATAGACCCCCAAATAATGCAGGCAGCGCGGCTCCCATCTAAGTTCTTGCGCAGTGAGTGGGCATGGTTCTCCTGACCTCAGGGGGAACAGGCAGGATTTAGGCCAGTTGACCCTCAGGCCCGACAACCAGCCGAACCGCCCTAGTAGCCGCCGTGCCCCCTCGAGCTCGGGGCCCGCGTCGGCCAGAAACATCAACAGGTCATCTGCGTATAAAGAAATGAAGTGCGGTTTGCCCCTAAACGATAAACCGGCATAGTGGCGGCCCAGCCTGGCCTCCACAGCGAAGGGTTCCATCGCCAAAGCGAACAGGAGCGGAGATAGGGAACATCCTTGTCTGGTGCCACGCCTGACCGGGTATTGCCTCGAGATCAGAGTACCCACTCGAACTCTCGCTACCGCGTCAGTGTACAGGACCTTAGTCCAGTTTATGTATCCGCCCCCCAGTCCGAAGCGTCGCATCACCTCATACAGGTAACCCCACTCAAGGCTGTCAAAGGCCTTCTCTATGTCAATGGAAAGGACAAATGGGGAAACGGCGCTCGGCCAGTCCGCACCCATCAGTCTCGTAAGCCTACGAATATTGTGGGTAGTGTTGCGTGTCGGAATAAAACCGCATTGGTCCTTATGAACAAGGCCCGTCATGTGCACCAGCAGTCTGTTGGCAAGAATTTTACTCAGGATCTTGTAGTCCGTCGTCAACATGGACAGCGGACGGTACGAGGACAAAGCCGCACCCTCTCTGCCCGGTTTTAAGAGCGGGATCATGAGGGCCTCACTCATGGAGGTCGGGAGCCTACCCTTCGTTTGAGCTTCATTGTATACCTCGCGCAGCCGCGGAGCAAGGTACTCTAGATATTTACTGTAGAATTCGATCGGGAGCCCGTCAAGTCCCGGGGTCTTGTTCCTGGCCATTTGCTTTACTGCACACCCTATCTCTCCAAGAGTGATGGGCCGACCCAGCTCTTCCGCCTCTGAGTCCTCCACCCTTGGCAGTTGTAAGCCGTCCAAGAACTCTCCTAGCTCATCCGCCCCTCCTGTCTCACCACTCTTATAGAGCCCCTCGTAATAAGTACGAAACTTATTCAGGATCCCGGGTTGAGTATGGCAGGGCTCCTCCCCCACCTCCTGGATCATCATGATCGGCATGCCCCTCCCGACTGGGTTAGCGAGCCATGCCAGCATAGACCCCGCCTTATCGCCCTCCGCATGTGCCCTCGTCATGTACGCCTTATGGTCAAAGCTGCGCAGCCGTTCCAGCTCTACAGCCAGCCCCTCCCGTGCCCCACTAAGCCCCTCCTGCAACTCAGGGTGATTCGGGCGACTCTTCTCCAGTTCCCTCAGCCGCGTTTCAGCCTTATCCAAATCGTCCATCAAAGTCTTGCGAGCCCCAGCCGTGTGCCCAATACAGTGTCCCCGCACCACCACCTTAAACGCATCCCACTCTACCGCCCTCGTGGAGGCCGAACCACTGTTCTCCTCAAAGTAACTCTCAATGCGTTCTCCCAGAGCCTCCCTAAACAGCAGATCATCCAGGGTGTCGGGTTGCAGGCGCCATGTTGGCACGCAGTTAACAGTCACCATCCAGTTCAGAGATATCAACAATGGGTTGTGGTCCGATAGCGTCCTGGCCAAGTATTCCGCCCCACCCACTGCAGGGAGCACGCATGGCGAACAAAGAAACGCATCTAGCCTTACGTGCAGATCATGCAGGTGCGAGTGAAAAGAGTAGTCCCTAGTCGTGGGGTGCAACGCCCTCCATGCATCCCTGAGGGCCCAGCTCTCCTGCCATTCCAACCTGCGCTTGGCGACTCTATGCACTGGGGACGCGCGCAGTGGGGGATGGGACCTATCCAATAACACATCCTCGACTGAGTTGAAATCCCCCCCCAAGAGGACCGGCCCTGCTAAATAACCCGCCAGTTTGCCCGAGATTGTAGACAGAAATGCGGGCAGATCTACATTAGGGGCGTACACATTGCAGAGAGATATCACCCTGCCCCTCAGCCTCCCCTCCACCGCCACATACCTGCCCTCCGGGTCCACCAATGTTTTTGTCACCTGGAAGGGGACCCCCGCCCGTATCCAAATCAGTGTCCCCCTTGCAAAAGCTGAGAACGTCGTGTAAAACAGCTGCCCCCTCCAGCGTCTCTGCAGAGCAGCCCCCTCTTGCTTATTTAGATGCGTTTCTTGAAGGAACGCTATATGAACCCCCCTACGCTTGAGGTATGCCTGAACTTTATGCCTGCGTGTCATTGACTGCATACCCCGCACATTCCAGGACACACATTTCAATGCCCCGGTACTAGCCATCCCTCCCCACACAACTGGACCAGACAACAAAGAACAATGTCCTCACATGTCCCGCGACCACGGGCCACCCCACCCACCCTCTCCAAACAGGAAGCCAAACCCCTCCAACAACAACTACCCCCTGAGCAACCCCAACTGCTCGCAACGCCCACCCCCCCAGGACAGGCCCCCCCGCAACTGGAAGTACCCCCATCCAAACCAACACTCCCAACCACCCCTCAAAGGAAGGCAGTAATGGCCGCAGTCTCCACTGCGGTGACCTTAGGGGCCAGTAAGGCGTGGCTCGATGTGCTAGATCCTCAAAGCAAATCAGCCCCGCGCACTCCACCCCACAATCCCCACATTATAGCGCCCCAAGACCTCAAGTAGCAGCGTTCCACTGCCACGGGCCCAATGCCCCGGTGTCCAACCAGCGAGTCCACTCCACTAGTTCAGTTCAACACGCCTCAAGTATCTCCTCCGAAGTCTGCGGCGTCACAATAGGGCCCCGGGCTCCACCAAATTCCGATTGTCCCGTCTCCGAGCCCGTGCCCGGGTCCTCCGAGCCCGTACCCTTCCCGGACTGGCTTCTGGTCCTGGATAAGTCCGCTACCGCCTGTAGGGCCGCCTGCCTCTCCGCCTCAGTCTGCGACACCGAAGGCTTACCGGTCCTCCTGCGGTTCCTCCTGATCCGTTGGGACTTCCTGACCGGTTGCGCCACCTTGGCCTCCTCCTCCCTGGCCTTAGCACCGTCCGTTCCCGCTTTATAAGTGTCCCACCAGGTCCAAGCGTCCGCAGAGGACGTAAAGAAGAGAGATTGTTCATCCACCACCACTCTCAGCTTGGCGGGGAACAGCAGAGAGTACTTGATGCCTTCATCGCGGAGCTCCCGCTTAAGGGACAGAAAGTTCGCCCTGAGCCGCTGCGTCTCAAACGTATAATCCGGGAACATAGTGACCCTGCTGTTGTCCACTTGAAAGGGCCCTGCCTCTCTCGCCCTCTGCAAAAGCCAATCCCTGTCCCGGTAATGGAGCAACTTGAACACCACTGGGCGAGGTGGGATGCCTGAGGCCGGCGGGCGCGCCGGAACCCTATGCGCCCGTTCCAGGGAGAAGAAGGGGGACAGTCCCTCCGGCGCCACCTCCGTTCGCAACCAGTTATCGAGGTAGCCCACCATATCGTCGCCTTCAATTTTTTCCGGCAGGCCCACGAGGCGTACGTTGTTGCGCCTATTCCGGTTTTCCGCATCTTCGGCCCTCCGTTCCAGCACCTGCAAGCGGTCCATCACCTCCGACATCTGCGCCTTCACCGCTGCATGGCCCGGGGCTAATTCCTTAACCGTGATCTCCACGGACTTCACTCTGTCCTTAAGTTTATCATGGTCGGCCTTCAGGAGGCCCAATCCCGTCGCCACCTGAGCTATATCTTGTTGCAAAGCGTCCCTTGTGGTGGCGATGGCCTCCAGGATACGGTCCTGCATCTGCTGTAGTGCCGATTGGTCTCGATCCGCTCCTTCCGCAGCCTCTGTATCGGTCGCACCTTCTCCCTTCCTATTTGGCTTCCCCATCTGGGCCGGCTCGAGCGGTGGTCTCCAACTCTGTCCCTGCTCTCTCTCCGCACGTCGCCGGGCTCTGCCCTCAGGATAGGGTCCCTGCAGCCGCAGCGGAAAAGCCTGCCTTTTTCGTGCCCGGGGCGCTGCTCAGGTCTCCGGATCCAAGGCTGTCTCTAGGGATCAGGGTCTCCGATCTACCGCTAGCCCGGATGGCGCCAGTCGTGCTCAGAGGCCCGGGGTCACCGTCACTGGGTCATAGCCACACTGTCGCCTCCACTACCAAGGGGCGGATCCCAACCGCCCGGGGTGCGCCCAGGGTCCACTCCAACACCCAGGGAGGGGTGCGATGCAACCGCTAGCACCTCCGACCTGTAGGGGTAGCAGCTCCTAGGGGGGCTCCGGCCCGGCGATTCCGTCGTCTCCGTATCTCATGCCACCGCCGCCATTTTAGGTCGAGGACTTCGCGCCTGAGTCCAACTTTCTGAGTCGGATAACTGGCTTGGAATGGCCCGGTGTCGTCCTCCGTGGGCACCGGACCCTCCGTGGTACCTTCCAGTGTCGAATGATATCAATTACGTCGGGGTCCGATCAGATTTTCAGGATATTTTCCGGGATCGGGCGCGGAGCTCCGAGCTCACGCTGCCTACCTCCTCGGCATCCAAGCCACGCCTCCCCTTATTTAAAATCAATAATGCTTGAAACAAAACATCTTTCCAATTCTTGTATCGATCATCTGTCAATTTACGTAATTGTTCTTTTAGCAAACCATTCATTCTCTCAATCAAACCCGAAGCTTGTGGATAATATGGAATGTGAAACACCCAATCAATGTTATTTTCCACACAGAATTCCTGTACTAATCTTCCACGAAAGTGGGATGCATTGTCTGATTGAATTTGGAATGGGACACCATAGTACAGAATAAGCAGCTCCAGGGTTTTAATGGTATTCACTTGGGTAGCGTTCTTGCAAGGGAAAGCGACCAGGAGGTCACTATAAGTATCAACAACTGTACAAATATACTGACAATTCCTGCTCATAGGGAGCGGACCAATATAGTCAATCTGCCAAATTTGAGCGGGCAATTTTCCTCGATGTAACTGGCCTCGAACAATTTGAGGCACCTCCTTTTTTCTAGAAAGCTGACAAATGGGACAATGTAGAATGACATCTTTAATTAAAGAAAAAGGAATATGAATTCCCCTATCGGCAGCCCACCTGCTAGTGGCCTTTTCTCCAAAATGTCCCGCTTTCTGGTGGGCCCACTTCGCCAATCCCGCCAAATCAGAATCTTGCATATCCACCACTGCCTCAGCAATTTTAGATTTCTCATCTGCAATGTTATGAAAGAATTTATCAAGGGAATCAATTGGAGTGTGAGCATCCACATGAAAGATTGTTACAGTACTCTGCGGGAGCAACTCCCAAATTTCTTGCCATAATTCTTTTCCCCACAATTCTTTTGAATGCAATTCCCAATTATGAGAATGCCATGTTGGTAACCATACCGCCAGTCCATTCGCAGTGACCAGGAATCAGTGAAAATATGACATGTGCCAGGCAATTCCTGTTTCAAAACCTGGTAAACTGCATAGAGTTCAGCATACTGACTACTCTTACCATCACCAGTTGTACTCAATAATTTCTGCGTGATTGGGTTATAGGAAACAGCCTTCCAATGTTTTTTCTCACCGATGAACTTCGCCGAACCATCCGTAAACCACACATGTTTTCTATCCTCCGCGGACAGATCATCAAATGATTTACCCCACTTAACAGGAGACTCCTGCACTACGGGTACGGAACAATCGCTTCCAGTCTCACTGGAGGGCGCCTGCGCCACTCGCTCATGTAAAACCGCCACACCTTTCGGACCCACACGTGCCCTGTCCTGAATGTACCATTTCCATTTAATCACACTCGCCTCTTGAGCATGTCCAATTCGATGGGATTTCGGCAAACTCAAAACCCACTGCATAATGGGAATTTCAGGCCTCAAAATCACAGCATGGCCTAGGGTCAGTTGCTCGGTATCCACCAGAGCCCAATAACAAGCAAGTAATTGTTTCTCAAAGGGTGAGTAACGCTCACCAGCCTCAGGTAACTTTTTAGTCCAAAAACCCAATGGCACTTTTTGTCTGCCCTGCTTTTGCCACAGGCTCCAATTAGCATACAGACCTTCCACGGACACATTCAAGTCCACATCACCTTCACCCACCGGCCACAAATCCAAAGCATATTGAATAGCTTCTTTTGCCAAATTAAAAGCATTCTGTTGAGACTCACCCCATTCAAACGCATTCTTCTTACGAGTGACTCGATATAATGGAGCCAAAATCTGACTTAGATGGGGAATATGCTGACGCCAAAAGCCAAACAAACCAATGAAACATTGAGCCTCTTTCCTGTTCCTTGGGACTGCAAAATCAAGGATTTTCCGCTTCACCTGTGGGATCACCTCTCTGTGACCTTCATGCCAATTAATTCCTAAAAATTTCACATTTTGGGATGGACCTTGTAACTTATCAGGATTAATTTCCCAACCTTTTGCTCGCAAACAGTCAAGGATTTGATCTAAATGTGACCGTACCTGGTCTTGCGTTTCACCTTGAATCAAAATGTCGTCAATATAATGACACACCTGAACTTGTGGATTCGTGGGCACTTCAGACAAATGCTCTGCCACCAGCCGGTGACAGATCGTAGGACTGTGCACATAGCCTTGAGGAAGACTCCGGCACGTCATTTGACGTCCATTCCACGTAAAACTGAATTGTTCCTGACACTCGGGGGCAATCGGAATTGAAAAGAAAGCATTAGCAATATCAATAGAAGCATACCATGTACCCGGATGCTTTTGAATTCTCTGAATCAAAGTAACAATGTCTGGTACTGCAACAGTCAATTTAGGTGTGTGTTTATTCAATTCTCGATAATCAACAGTCATGCGCCAAGAATTATCACTTTTGCGCACGGGCCAGACAGGGTTATTCCAAGCAGATGTGACCGGAGTTATAACTCCCGCGTCAACCAAATCCTGAATTGTAGCAGTAATTTCTTCATGACCACCTGGGATACGATATTGCTTCTGAGAAACCACTTTCGTGGCTAAAGGAATTTTAATAGGGGGCATTCGCAAACGGCCAACCCGTACGGGTCTGGTCGAAATGTACTGTCTAGTTCCAAATTGATAACAACCATCATCCAAATGCAAAGTCATTCCTTTCAAAATGTCAATTCCAATTATATATTCCAAAAGTGGTACAACCAACACAGAGTATTCTCTACGAGGAATCCTACCAATTCTAATGTCAAGTGCAGTTTGTACTGCGGGGGTTTCTTTTCCACCTAAACCAGTAATTGTAAAAAACTGTCCTTTAAATTTCTTTGATTTACCGTGAATTAAAGTGGCCTCCGTCCCAGTATCAACTAATGCTCGGGCCCTTTGGATATTACAATGTTTCCAAAAAATCTCAATATCTACATAGGGTCTGTTGTCTCTGTGAGCCCACTTGTGTACCGGAGCTTGACCTATTTCCTAGTCATTTTTCCTGCGTTCTGTCAACCAAGACAAATCAGGGTAAATGCTTTCTGTTTTCTTCGGTATCAAAATGTCTTGTTCATATCCGTCTCCAGTACGAAACGGATTATTGTCATTTTCAAAAAATTGTGAATGACGGTCAGAAAGTCTGTCACGATCCTCCCGTCTTTTCATTTCAGGGGAACAACTCCTCTCATCTCTATGTCGGTTGGAACCACGATCATCTCTCCCTCTTTCATGTTCACCCTCTCTCCCCCTCTCGACATTACGACGAGGGGATACGTCACGTGCATAACGCCGATCATCACGGCGATCAGAATTCACACGGCGTCTCTCATCACCACTGTCATCAGAACCACGATCATACTCATTCTTTCGCACACGAAGGGCACCCTCTTTCCAATCCAAACCACGCTTACGAAACATATCCCATAAGCGATTATTAGGCTCGCCGTCAATGTCCTCCCTCTTGACACCATCAGCAATGAGAGCAAGAAACATGTCACGTCTAGAGAACTTATAGTCCCCACCAGTACGACCCTCAGGTCGAGATTGTCTTTCAGGTTTAAACCACTCACCCAGCTCACCAAGCTGACGAACGGACTCAAGCACAGCAGACAAAGGATTGCCAGTTTGATTAATCAACAAAGTCATCATAACCTGCTTGTAAGCAACAGGCGAAGAACGGATAATGCGATTACGCACAGAAGATGTTAAAAGCCCATCCAGCAATCTGTCAGAAGTACTAAGAAAAATAGCAGTTTTCATGACTTCCTCCTTCAAACGTTGCGACGCATCGCGCAAAGTGTACCATGGCTTGTCATCAATAGGCCAATCAGATTCAGTAGGATATTTGTGGTTACAGCCGTCAGACGCAAGCTGGAGCAAGGTAATTTGACCAGCACCATTATAGTTCCGAAAATGATCTTGAATAGTGGAATCAGAACTCAAAGAGCAAAACCGCAAGCAATCAACAGCATCAAGCATAATACCGGCAGCGCCGAGTTCATAAAGGCGCACCATCCAGGTAAGCAAGGGCTCACCAGGCCGTTGTCGAAATCGTTGTAAAATGTCACTAACCTCCTGTTGAGTAAAATCTTCAATACAATCCAAAGCAATACCAGCTGGATTACCAGGGGCTTGTTGTAATTTGCGTCGAAACACAGGGTGAGCAGAAACCTCCGGAAGAGCTTCCGAGGAAGCCCGCATCTTAGATCTAGAAGAGCAATCGGGGCAAGATACATCATTCAAATGGGAAGAACGTGCACGGTCACCGTGAGGAACCGTGTCATCAGAAGAAGCAGATTTACAATCACGTCCGGAGCGAGAAGATTCGCGCTTGCCACCCTCCTCAGCCGAGGAGTCCGAAGCATTTGAATCCCAGATATTACCATCCCACTCATCAGGGTTCCAATCCATTCCGGCTTTTGCTACAACCAGACGCACTTTCCGTGTCGATACCCGACCACGACGATGTTTGTACTTATATCGTGCAATGCGGACCGCAGCTCTTTCGGCTATGGTCTGATATGTTTCAAGTTTGTCGGCAAGCAATTTATTTTGACAACGCAAAAGAGTATGCGCATTTTGCAACTCAACACACTGTCCTTCCATGTCCTTAAACTGTCTTTGTAGCAGAACAAATCTCTCATGAAGTATTCTGTATGCATTAAGAACAATCCAACCTCTGCGTCCTAAAATAGGAAGCTCATCACCCTTCACTACTGGCGCTTTCTGTAAGCACGATACCACATCGGCAGGCTCCGCCTGCTCCAAACAAGAAGACCAATTTTCACTCAAACCAGTAGAATCAGCCCATTCACGAGCCAAAGCCTCATAAGGCGTACACTCCCAGCCGGGAATCTGAATCGGTAACTTGAAAACCGACGGTGATTTTTTCGCAAACATATTGACACGCAAAAATGATATACACAATTATATACAAAATATTATAAGTACGAGCCGAGCGCAAACCAACAAGATCAAAACAATACAGCGCACACAGGCTTCGTAAACAGTTCGTGACGCCAGATGTAGTGGCCGGATTTTCCGCTTAGATGGGATCAGCCCCTAGGGGCCCCGATAACCCAGCCAAAACGTACTCACCTCCCTCCTTAGAACGTATTCACAATGGATATGGATAGATATATGTATATACAGGTCGTACCTAAGGATGGGGAAATAGCAATACACATGCATGGATTTTCTATAATATCTTATTCACATCAGTTAGTCTCGCGGCCACTCCGACCCAGACTGATCTACCCCAGGGCAGATATGACACACAATCCGGTGCGTCTACACATGGGCCTGCAGAACCCAATGCTCTCCTTTCCAAACGGTTCGCAATCCGGCAAACCTACACGCCAGTCATCCCCCCTGACGCTCTCACTTATGCAAGCCACAATCCTGTGGGTATACACGCTGGTAATCCTACCCAACGTTCTCACTAACGCCGCATATCAACGACGACCACATTCCTATGAGCACTTATTGGAACAATTTCTCCTTTGTCTACTTGGGATAAAACTATAATAATAGGATTTGGTATGGTTTCCAAATAGTTTAATGTGCCTACTATCCTCGGCATCGAAGGTCCACGTTATTCCCTATTTATGTGATCACCTCTTACCTGAGTGGGATTACTCGTCCATTCATATAAATGGAAATCGCCTAGGAATGCTGTTTACCAGGATTGAACAAGAATACCAGGCACACATTAGTTCACTAAGAACTAGGGTATTTATTGACAATGAACATACATCACAATACTATGCAACATAATTTCTGCAAAGAAAAGGTAAAGGTTAGAATGCGCGCTCATTAAAGAAAGGGCGGAGATCACCTTGTTAACGTGAAGTCGGGACTCGGCAGTCATCTAGGTTCCCTTCTCGTCTCTGTGTCCTGGCTCGCCTCGCAGTCACACCCCAGCCGTCACAAGTACACGTCTGCACCGCTAGGCTCAACCTCGTCTGCTTCCCTCCAGGCCACCGGAACCTTGCTGGTTATTAACTACCGTCTCTCTCTCTCTCTCTGTTTCAGTGCGCTCCGCGCTAATTCTCCTTCAGTCTTTCTCAGAGAGTTTCGGTCTTAAATCTTTCTCGGACTTCAAAGATGGCGACTGTCCGCCATGGAATAATTAATGGCAGAGATGCTAACGGCCAGATGCCGCCTACGAACTGACTGACGACTAACTAACACCTTCGCTAATATCAAAGCCCGTTCCTTCATGGAAAGTTACGGTCAGCCACCTGCCGCCCACCAAATTCTTGTACCTCCCCGTACCAAGGACACGTTCCCAGCCGGCCGGCCTGAAGTTGTGTCTTCGGAGTGGAGAAAAATACATTCCTTCGATAAGGGCCAGCCTGAGCCGGTTCTCTCCAAGCGAACAACAGCTTGAAACTAAAACACTACACTTGACCTAGAAGGCCTCTCAAGCTACCAGGCAGAGAGCAAGATGGAGTCTGTCTCGTTTAAGGCCTACAGGGCCCGCCATATGCGCAACTCCATGGAAAATATCCTAACACTTTAGCAAATGGGCAAATCATGATTAATACTTATGTATCTATCCCCTAACTTAGATTCATAAGCCCTACACTAAGGAAAGGGACACGAAAATACTCTACTATATAAAAGGCAGGGATCCTGTCTATAGTCCTAATCCCTATGCTATGGGGGTGATAGACTGGAGTCACTCTCCATCATTCTCCCTCTTAAAGGAGCCAGAAAAGGGCAGCCATTACAGCGACTCAACCGGCTTCCGTAGCCACAAAAAAGCGTTCAAAAAAACACATAGACGGAGAAACTATGCTGGCAGTAAAAGCATCGTTAAAAGGCAATTATGCAGCATTACCTCTCAACTATCCACTCAGTAATACATACATAATTGATGCAAACTCCGTTCCTTTTGCCCAAATCCCTGGAGTGGGGGATAGAGTAATTCCAAACACGAGCCGGAGAGTTTTCTTGATTGAAGACGCACCCATGGGACTGGGTCTAAGGCACCAAGAGATATTGAAATCTCTAATAGAATTACAATCACAATACTGGTGGCCGGGAATGAGCGTAGATATTTACAATTTTGCAAAAAATTGTGAAGACTGCAACAGAGATCGCAGTTGTGAACCGGACCAGACAGCAGCCCAGACACCACTATTAGACAGCATCAGGCTATCTATGTGCAGACGTCCGACTGGACAAATGCGGTCCCATAATTATTAAGACTTGATTCACTAAAAATGTGGCCCCAGCGCTCGGCTGACGCCAGAACTGTTATAAAAGATGTGCGAGTCTTTATTGGCACATACGCAATTGGCATGCTACATTCTGACCAGGGTCCTGCGTTTAGCTCTCGAGCTTACAAAGAGGCCATGGCCAGCATGGGCATTGCATTGCGGTACTCTTCTCCCTTCCATCCTGAGGGAAATGTGGTAGTGGAAAGAAAAAATCGTGTCATAGAGCAATCTATAACGGCGTGGGTATTAGGTTCGGGTGATGGGTGGGTCAAACATTTAATAAGTGTCCAACGTAGTCTTAATAACATGCCAAGAAATTCTCTAAAAGGTTTCAGTCCGTATGAACTTTTGTTTGGAACTAGAATGAAAATTCAGGATTTAGATTGTCATACTTCAGTGGTAGAAGAAAAAACCTTTGACATCAAAGATCGTTTGGCTGTTTTACAGGATTTGAATGAAAAAAGAAAAAGTCTACCGTATTTTCCGGCGTATAAGACGACCCGGCGTATAAGACGACCCCCTACTTTGCTTGATAAAATTTAGGTTTCGTGCTATACTCGCCGTATAAGACTACCCCCACTTCCAGCGCAGTCCAACGCAGTCCTGCATAGCCATTCCGAGAATTTATTTTGAGCTTACCGTATTAGTGATTCTAATCCTCCTCCCTGTGGGTGAGCAGTAAGGCTTTATCAGTGGACAGTGTTAAGCGTTTATTGTACAAACTCAAAGACTGAACTCAAACAAATTGGTTGTATAAACAATATTGCTTTAGTCGCAATATTTTTATTTAGAACCATATGAAAAACTGTCACTTGTGAACATACCTGTTTGTCATCAAACATGTACGGTACGATAAACATAAATTAGTGCATGAAACAGTGCAAGTGGATTAAACTTTTCATAACTTTTCATAAGTCCAAGCGATTTTTACAGGATTTACAACGTTCCCTTTAAAAGCCTTCAAAATCCTCCTCTTCGTCATCTGATCTCATAAGTAAATCAATGAGATCTTGTGGTACATCTGTAAGGCAGTCATCGTATGGATCTGGTACCAATTCCGTATCAGATGATGTGGTCTCTGCTTCGGCATCCTCTTCATCTTGCCACAAGTAGTCATCCTCTATACCATCTAATGAATTTGATATGCCACACTTCTTGAAAGACTTTATGACTGTTTCTGCATCGATGTCGTTCCAGGCCTTTATGACAAAGTTGCACAAAACATCCAACTGTGGAGCACGCATGTTTCCTCCTTTTGTGAATGTTTTTTCACCACTAACCATCCACTCATTCCACTGTTCTCGGATGCGATCTTTAAATGGCTTGTTTAGGCACACATCCAGTGGCTGCACCAACGATGTCAATCCTCCAGGTATAACTGCAGCATCTGTTTTTAGTCTTGCCAGCCTTTGCTTGGTGCTTGGAGTTAAATGAGCCCTGAACATATCCCACACCAGTAGACTACGCCTTTGTAGAAGTCCACCTGGTCGCCTGCTCCATACATTATCAAGCCATAGCTTTACCCCTTCTTCATCCATCCATCCTTTCTCATTCACATGCACAAAACAACCAACAGGAAACTTGAGTTTCGGCATTGTTTTTCTTTTGAAAATTAACATTGGTCTCAGTTTTGCGCCATCAGCTGTGCATGCTAGTACCACTGTGAAACTGGACTTCTCATGTCCTGTTGTTTTTATTAAAATTGTCTTTTCACCTTTTTGATGGACAGTTTTGTTTGCAATCATATCGAAATTCATTGGAGTTTCATCCATATTTCCGATACTACTTAGCGCATAACCATGTTCATTGCGCAGCCTAATAACGTAGCGATGGAAGCTATGCATTTTGGCATCAAGATCCGCAGGTAATTTTTGGGCAATTTTTGTCTTTTGCCGCAATACCAGATTATGACTTCCCAAGAATCTAGTACACCAGGATACAGTGGCCTTAAATCTGTTGCTGAGATCTGGGTTAGATTTGGCCCACTGAAGTGCAACCAATCGGATTTTATTTCGGGTCACTACATAACCGCTTTGGCGATGCTCAGTCACCATGTCTGCTACATGCTTTTCGAGTTCTGGCCAATGTGGGGTGCCTCTTCTTAATGCACACTTGCCCCTTGGCATACTCCTTAATGCTTTCTCATTTGCTCTCCAGGCCCGAACCATCTTTTCTGTTACTCCATATTGTCTTGCAGCAGCACAGTTATTATGTTCCGTGGCAAAATCCACAACTTTAAGTTTGTAACTGGCTTCATATTTCCTTCTTCTTGCCACTGCTGGAGCCTTGCTGGGTTCTTGACTGCCAGCCATTTGCACTGGATGTACTGCTGGAGCCTTGCCGGGTTCTTCACTGTCAGCCATTTGCACTGGATGTACTGGTGCTGTACAGTATGAACAGGTGCAGAGACAATCACGGCAAGTGCTCTACTGCCTTTGGGAACATTCTACAGTCCCCTTTCTATGCCCATGCCCATGTCATGGAGAGAGGAGCGCGTGCCAAACCTGCAACACAGCGGGGGATGCCATCTTCGGCGCTGGCTGCCCGTTATATATTTCGGACGTCCTGCTGCCTCGTCCTGCTGCCTCGTCTGCCTGGGGATGTGCAAGCGGTTGGAGGCGCGTGTGCAGCGGCAGCGGCAGTCGAGGTAAGACTCATGGCGCCATTTGCTCGCTTGTGAAGCGGTCTGACACCTTCGAGTGAAGTCCTCGCTATGAAAAAACGCTTGCTTTCGATACTTGCACAGTTCATGGCGCGAGGCCTGGGTGTGGACGTTGCCAGTGCCGGTGGCTGTATTTTTTAACATAAAGTGTGTTGTATTTCCTACTGTGAAGCGGTCTGACACCTTCGAGTGAAGTCCTCGCTATGAAAAAAAACGCTTGCTTTCGATACTTGCACAGTTCATGGCGCAGGGCCTTGGTGTGAACGTTGCCAGTGCCGGTGGCTGTATTTTTTAACATAAGGTGTGTTGTTTCTTGTTATTTCCTATTGTGAAGCGGTCTGACACCTTCGAGTGAAGTCGTCGCTATGAAACAGCGCATGAAAACAGACCATAAAATTTGGCACCCGGCGTATAAGACGACCCCCGACTTTCCAGAACATTTTACGGGGTTAAAAAGTCATCTTATACGCCGGAAAATACGGTAAGTAACATAAAGTTTAAGCCAATAACCACTGAAGAACCACCTGTCCCAGCAAGACCTGTCTGGATTCCAAAGATTGGGGATCTGGTCAGAGAGAAGATCGCGGTGAAGAAGGAATTTGGGCCTTCTTACAGAAAAGCAGTACCTGTCTTAGCTGTCAGCGGAACAAGATCAGTAGTACTACCGCCACTTGCTGGTAAAAAGGAAAACAGAATTGTTTCCATCGATCTGCTTAAACCACAATCATGTGGCCGATAATAAGTAGTAGGCCCAGTGGACTACCAAGAAATAGCAGAAGACCAAACTTTGCTACAATCCAAGAGGTTCAAACTGAGAGACTAATCACATTCGATAAACCAACAGTAAATAAAAAAGGAATATGCAACAAAGCCATGGAACTTGTGCCTCTTGAAACCCAAATTGCAACAATTCGTAATGAAACACCAATATATAACGATGTTGCCTCAGACTGTACAAGTATAACAAAAGAAAATGCAAAGATCAATGGAAATCCAGAAGCAATCCCACCAATTGACAGAACAGCATCTGGCTATTTTATCAACTTTGATGACATTTCCGATGATCCAAGTGAACATGGAGACAAGCCAGAAACAAAAACTTTCAAAGACAAAATGATCGAGCTTTGTCAAAAACTAAAAGAAACATATCTGATTTCACCATGGATTGAATTTTGGACTGTGTTAGGTGTACTTTTCCTCCTGCTTTGGCTCATCATGGTTTTATGCTTGGGTAGATTCATTGAGGGAAAATATAGTACAATGGACACAGCAAGCCAGAACATCAACTTGCTTCTAAAATCACACAGATCCTCTCACATCGAGAAAAGAGAACTATCATCAGTGAACATCACAGCCAATCCAATACCTGGTGGTATAGCATGGGACAGAACTGACTATGATATTTATGGCCCGATTGAGCTCCTGAAGTATTCACGCCAGTTTAAGGTTTCCCTAAGTGACTTTGTGATACCAAGTTCTTTTTCTGATGATTGGGACTTTGAAAATATTGAAAATATGATGTCAGATTTAGTAATGTCAGCTAAATTTACAGAACATGATTAATTACAGGGTTCATCAAATTATGAAGAATTATACTGTTACAACCACTATGGTCATCACTATTTGCATAAATCTGCACAACCTAGAAATGTTTTTACGTATAATCAATGGGAACATTGTCAAACTCCACCAAAAGGGAGTTCTAAGACATTTTTTGAGAAATGTCCATACTTCTCAGGGTTTAACAACAGTGATCCAGAAACGTTTTATTTTAAAATGTTAAATAAGACAGGAATGAAAACAATGCTGACAAATACTAAACTGATTTATTCTGAGAAATTTTATGACAAAATGTCTACATTTGGTTTTGAATTTTGGAAAAATAACATTGAAACAAAAACCATCTGGGGAACAAAAGAATGGCAGGTACAAGGTCTAGAAGCATTATTTAGAGCCTGCATGACCCCAGAACAAATAATTTTCCTGAATGATACCATTCAACAAACTACTTGTCTTGGTTTAGCTAAGATAAAAGACTTAAATAAACTGTCTATTCCAATGCCCATACCTGATAGTGATAGCTCTACAGATGTGGAAATAGACGTATCCCATTTTTTTCACCAAAACAGAACAAATCCTGATTGGAAAAAATGGTTGATCTGGCCCACAGACACGAATAACTGTCAAGAAAGATTCCTGAATAAAAAACAGGGGTTTAAACAGACTAGGCCAGACCTGTGTCTATTTGGGTGTCTATATGGGTGTCTGCAGTGTCTATAGCCCTTGTTTCGCCGAGCCCGCCCCCAGTAATACCTTTGGCACCCCCACGCCCCCGCCCGGTCACCTTACTTGAAAGTAGATCAAGATCACGATCACTGCTGATGTCCACTGCACGTTCTGCTCCTTCCTCCGTTGCAGCCCTTACCTCAGGTTTAAGTTTAAGGCGCAGTGTCCGTGACTTTGATTTGTCTGTGCGAGGGGGCTCGATCCCTGGTCACGTTACCTTTGATGGATCGAGGTAGCCTCCCTTCAGCCACACATCCGCCGGGTAGGCGTTCACTCCTCACACCGACCTGCCGACCCGCTGAACTGCCGAGCCCAAGGCCGACTCCGAGGTGGGCGCCTGCCACGGACGCCACCGCGAATGCCACCACACAACACCTTGAGCCGCGTCCGAAGGGATCCAAGGACGCTCAAAAGAATCACAAGCGGCAAGACAGTCTAGGGCGGGCACTGCCGCACAACACCGCGCGCCGCGCCCAATATCCGGAGAGGCTCAGGCGAAGCAAGGGCACTCGGACAAGAAGAGGAGAGAGACCAAAAGGACACCCAAGAAAGTGAAAGCGGTATGCGATTCATATTCTGCCGAATTTCCGCTACGTTTCCACCGGGGTACGGGAGCTCCGCTAGAGAGACGCGACCTGCCCTAGCCGGCGGCCGCCATGTTTTCCCCCATCTCAGAACTCTGAAATTGGCCTTCAATTCTGTTAAACAAAGCAACTGAAAATATTTGGAACTATTTTTTCCCCTGAAAGCGAAATTATTTTTCTTTCAAATCCAAAATATTTACCATTTTTCCTGGCACATGGTACTTTGCTTAAAGTAGAACTATTCTTAAAGAACAGAGCTTCTATTTTTAGAGACATTAGAAACAATATTTTACCTCAGCCTCTAGCACATGTACATAATCGTATAAATATGTGATAAAATGGTCTCGACCTTCTCTTCTGTATACAGAGCCATTTCATGTGTAATTTTCGCAAATTCATTCAGCTGTTATATATGCATTTAACAGAATGACAACCCTGCTTGAAAAGACGTACAGTCCCAGATACTCATTTTCGTGTATAATCCATACACCATTTCAAATGCAAAATATGTATTTTTGGGGTGGGTTGGAAAACACACATGCATCAAATGTTTAATATTGCTTATTTTGAATAATGATGGACATTAATACGTGGAGTGGGTGTTGTATTTCTATCTAGGACCCTAATTCGATCTTCCCGATTCATGCCCTTATGTGGTTATAATAAATAGTATCCTTATAAAGGCATAAGAATCATATCCATATTTAGTAATAGCCCATGCAGTCCAAAGCACGGCAAGGCTACTCCCATAGACTCCTAGAAAGCACAACACGTTCTTTAAACAAACCAAGCCTTCAGCAGCCTGGGAATCCCCCTCCTGTTTTTGTTTTGATTTGCACAAGAACTCCTGGAGTCCAGAAAGAACTGTTAGTTCTTAGTGACGTCTTATGTCCAACCTTACGTCAAACCCGGCACCTTTCAGGTATAAATATACCAACGTTGCCTTAAGCAAACACACAGTGGTGAGGAGCAGAGCGGTTATCTACTTATCCGAAGCCCAGCTGATGCGAGAGCCGAAGGAAGCCGCCCCTCCCCTTTTGACGCGCTGGAGAAGCTGCCTTTTCTCACACCGAGAAATCCAGCTCCGGTGTTCCCAAGTCACCCTAGCGGGTTGCTGGGAGATCGAGTCCTGAGAAACGAGATACAAGACCTCCTTCATTCTATAACCAAGGTACGGAGCTGATTAAAACCTTAGAGAGAATTCTTGATTCTGATACTTTGCAAAAACTTAACTTAACTTAAAGACTGCAAATTCCTTACTCCTTCCCACGCATTAGGCTTAGGTCAGGTACACTGGGGTAGGCGTATCTTAGAAGCACCAGTTGAGTTTGTTAGTCAATGTTTTTATGTATGTATATATTTTATCCATTTTAAAGTATCATTTGGGTAAGAAACCATATCAATGCTTTTACAGTATTATTTCATAATACTACTTTTACTGTACGCACTTTACTTTATGATAATATTGCAATTATGCAAATTAATTTCTCTTGCAGCCTAACACCTTTTTATTGAAAAACGCCCGTCTCTCTATTTCTCTGCACTCTGGTGAAACGAAGCATGCACGATTGACTGAGTGAAATAGCTGCCCATTGTTTTCACACGACTCTAGAGATACACTCTTTATTCTGAGGGAGCAAAGTTGTCATGTTTATGCAGTTGTCAGAAACTGAATCCCTTCTTGGAAAGTTTCTAGTGACCTCTGAGCTAGCTGGCAAACCTAAATTAAGTCAAGCATAGTCAGTAGAGACCTAGATGATCTCAGTCCTACGTCTACACTGCTGTTTATGTTATTCCAATGCGCAGAGCCTATTGGGAAAATAGGAACTACACTACAGTTCCGTCTGATTTAAACAAGGCCTGAGGTAGTCCGTTGGGGCCGGGTGCTCCGTCCGACCTACCCTTCCTAATAATCCGGGCGATGTTATTTATTGAGATTCCATGTGTCGTCAGCTTTCCTGGGGGAGAGTCGTTTCGTAGCTCCTCAGATGATGGTATGTCCGTGACACCTTCTACCTTGGTAGGTGGGCCAGCGTTTCCTATGACTTGATCTTCGGTGGGTGGTAGTCGGGATTTGAGTGTCAAGTGGGGACTAGGGGGCCCTCGCCCACTTGAGTTTTCTCTAAAGTGATTAGATAGAAACTTGGTCCAGTTGTCCGCACATATGTTTGTGGTGGTGTATCTTCTGCCTCCTAACGGGCCTCTTTTCAAAAGGGTCCAAAATAACTTGGTGTTGGACTTTTTGCTAGCGTGGACTAACTTCATCCAGAACTTGTCTAACACTAATTGTTTGTTTCTATGTACAGATGCCTTAAATGCTTTTTGAGCTTGCTTGTAATGACTAAATAAAGTTACATTTCCCTGCTTTTTCTATTCTAGCGCAAAGCAGCGTTTCTTTGTTGTTTTAACGTTTTTGTCCGGAATTGAGGTGGATCTGGCCGGGAATGGTGTTTGGTCGGAAATTCGTTTAATAAACTGTTCACAAGCGCTTCCCATCCGATGATAATAGGCATGTCCGTTTCACCTTTTGAACATAGAAGATGACAGCATTTCTCCATGACTGTAGGGACAGCTCTTGACGACCATTTCATTTGTCTTAGATTCTCCGTGTAACTGTCTGATATAGTGTGAGCAAGTGCGTGATGGTGAGGAGCATCGAAGGATAATGTTATTATTTGGAGTCGATGTTCACTTTCACCCAGTGCTGCGATATAATGGGACTCAATTAGGGTGAACATTTCGCTGTTTGCCAGTGTGAAGTCCAGAAATGAATGGGTTTGCCCATTGGTTCTTGTCCAGGCCGGGGGGTATCTGTTGGTGAGCAACCATTTATTATCAGGTAGCCTACTCTGCTAAGTTGGAGAACTGCGTATTCGGCCAATTTGGATGGTCTGAGGCCGGGCGGTAATGTTTGTGAGGCGAGATGTGGGGGGACCGCTGGGAAATTAATTCCTGAGTCTTCAAACTGGTTGTAAAAAAGGTTAGTGTTAAAATCTCCAGAGATTAGACATGGTATGCTACTGTATGTGCTTAGAATGTTACATATGATTTCGATCAGGCGGTCCAGTTTGGGTTTTTTCTCACTGGGGCATGAAGAGATGTAAACATTTAGCAATAGTATCAAGCAAAGTTTTGAGAAACTATTGACAGCACTCCTGTAGACAAGTAATTCTAACAGTTGGGGCATAAGTTATAAGCCCTGCTTATCTCCAATATATCAAGCTCTACTCATTATAGAGTTTTACAGAAAGGGAAACTGATGACAGAATAATATTCAAATGAGTGTTGTCAACACAGGGAGTTCAAAAATATAGCCCACTTATTTCGATTTCTTCAATCTTTATTCTTTCAATTTTCATAAAAACAGATATTCCCAGCAATAAGTAAAGATCATCAGTTTCCCTTTCTGTAAAACTCTATAATGAGTAGAGCTTGATATATTGGAGATAAGCAGGGCTTATAACTTATGCCCCAACTGTTAGAATTACTTGTCTACAGGAGTGCTGTCAATAGTTTCTCAAAACTTTGCTTGATTGTATGTGTATCACTTCTGTGTGCACTAACGGCACCTCGAGGTGGTAGGTGCCTTGAGTTTCTTTAGCACCCTTTTTTGATAACTTTTCCTATAAAACATATACTGTTTGATGTGTACTGAATTTGGAGATACTATAATTGTTCTGTAGAGTGTGTGCGGACGTTTCCCTTTTGGGAACACTACCACCTGTGTCTTTTTGTATTTAGCAATAGTAGCTTAATCTCTGAAGGAAAGTTGTCGACCAAGATGCCAGTAACCCAGTCAAGGTCAAATTTTAGATGTCTGATACGTACTGACAGTCTGCAAGCCACGTAAATAGACAGCCCACCATACTTGCTCTGTCTTATGGCTGGCAATGTGAATTCCAGATACCCTTCAAGTAGGTTACTTGTTGATAGCCAAGTTTCCTGGAGGAGAATGATGTCCTGGTTTTTGAGGAATCTGACAGTGTCCGAAGATTGCAGTTTTGACAAAAGACCATTGATGTTCCAGGAACAGATTGTTAGGCCGTGTTCCGTGTTATTTCAATCGGTCCTGCTTTGGGCGAGGGCTGCTGGCAGCCATGACCAATCAGCGCTTCCATTGGTTTGCTGAACTTCACTGCACTCATCGATGGCTGCTCGGGAGCGATGTCTGGCTGACTTTAATATTGAGAAAAGGGTTGCAGCTTATGCTTGAAACTGGGGCCTTGCTAAGAGCAAGTATTTAAGGATATCGGGGCACTCGAGGCGTTGCTATAATTATTCCCCAGTTTTTAAATTGGTCAGCTTTTGATTGAACCAGTTCCCTTATGGCTTTAGATGCTAATGTAATTAGGGTTGATTCTCCCATATGAGGGCCAGTGATGGGTTTAAATTCGATGGCAAGGATGTCTTTTGATTACAGCTTGCGCAGGTCTGGATTTGATGTAAAGAGCCGGATTATGTTCCCGCGATTTAATATGTCATGCGGGCCTTGAGAGATGTACTCTGGTGTTAACAATAGTTTGGTTTCATTGGAGTCTATGGCCAGAATTTGAATATCGGCGGGTATGGGCTTGGATGACGTAGGCTTGTCTACTAACAATCGTTCAGAGGTTGATGTACAGTGCTTTGGGGGGGGGGGGGGCTTGCTCACTTGCTTGGTTGACTGGTGCTATAGTGAAAACTGATTTGCTCATACTTGCCGAAGGAAGTATGCTGGGTTGGAGTGCCGGGAACTGGGGATCCGCTTCTTTGACGAAGTTAAATGTGCTATATGAGCCTTGGCTGATAATCGTCGGTTTCAGTGGTGAGGACGATTCAGTGAATGGTAGACACTTTATGGGCGGCATGGTTGCACCCAGCCTGGTGGCTGTTATTGGCTCATCATTTGTTTGTAAGTGCTTATTTCCATTATCTTCAATTTTGTCCTGAAGTATTGGGTGTAGGGAGACTTGTGATGACTCTGTTTTTATTGAGTGTTTTGATTGTGAAAGTCCTTTTTGGGGTGTTCGGAGCTGGGCTACTTGCATCTGGCTGGTGAAGGCAGTGGGCACTGTGCTCAATACCTGTGCTGTCGCTGGTTTGTTGGTTGTAAAGTAGTTACAAATTGTTTTTTTGGGTGCTTCTGGGATCCTTTTGCGGGATTTCCAGAGTCTTTTTTTTCTGAAAGTCGGTGAGCAGGTGACTGGGAGGATTTGTTGTTAGATGTTGAGTCGGTGGGAGCGTTGGAAACTGCTGTTGCTTTGGGCGATGGTGGAGAAACCGGTGGTGGATTGTCGGGCGTGTGCTTGTTGGTGGAATGTTTGCTGTGGGAGGGGGCCAGTGATGCTGAATCAGGGTGCCTGGACTCTGGGATCCTCTGGACTTCTGTTAGTACTGATGTCAGAAATTGGGGCAGTGAGGATAGAGAGTCAATAATGGGAGAGCAGCAACATACTGATTGGACTAGTTGCACTTGTGATTGGGCTTTGATTATCAGCGAATTAAGCACCTCCATTTTTTGATCGATTCTTACAGTGTACACGGTAAGAGTGTTTAATAAATCTACCTTTTGATTCATTTTGTCTGAGTGATAATTCAGTGCTAACACTGTGGAGTGCAGGGTTTGGAGGAGTTGTGACCAGAGCACGTTTAGGTCTAGGGATGAAGGGTTAACAGGCAATATGTTGGGTTCTTTAGTGAAAAAGGATAAATCCAGGTGAGTGTTGGGCATGGTGTTGTTGCCCCATCCAGTATTGATCTCTTGTCGACATCTTTTAGCAGTTGGTGATGACGTTGTGGAATTGCTTAGTTGCTTGTTTGCCCTGTTTACTCCTTGCAGTGTGAGGACTTTAGTTGTAGCTGTTAGGTGAACGTTGGGCGCTTGGGGCTTGATTGCTGGGGGGGAAACTGGCTAGGGATCCAAATGGAATGATGGTCTGAAGAGGCTAACTAGCTTTGGGTGAGGGAGGGGGGAGACAGGGGATGATACATGGGCAGATACGTGGACATTGTTTACTTGGAAGTCAAAGAGGGACTGGTCAAAAGACTGGGCGTGAGCTTGGGGAGATGGAGTGGTCGCTAATGCTTCTTTTTATTTTTTGGTCGCCGCTTCTTAGTAAACCTGGGAGCGATGAACTGTAAATGTAAATGTAAATGTACATGTATTTATATAGCGCAAATCGCCCACATCGCAGGCATCTATGCGCTTGCTTAGGGAACCCGTCCTGGTATTCCCCTGTGAGATACCCCGGCAGGGTATCCACAAGGTGAAAGCCAGGCATCCCACCGCGAGGGGCCGTTGTGGAGATTAAGCAAGCTATTGCCCAGAGTCGCAGAGTGTGAACCCGTGAGTCGAGTAGGCACAGGAGTGAGAATTATCGAATCTGTGGAATTATTGAGCCCAACCCCCGTCGGGGCGGGGAATTGAACCCTGGTCCAGGGCCGATCTCAGCTTCCGGGTCTGCCGCCTCTAACCCCTGAGCCACACTTCTCCACTGAGGCCTTCATCACTGGCATGCACGTGGAGCATGGGCTGAACCAGTCTTTGATGCTGGGCTGGGACTGAGGGTACAGGTGAATCTTTTAAGGCAGGAAGTCGAGATATATCGAGTGAGGTTGATCATAGCTTAGAGGAAGATACAGAGCTTCTAAAGTAGTCCCTCAAAGAAATTTTTTTTATGATGGGCTGGAAGTCTCAGGTACATGTCTTTGCAGGTTTGAATTTCCTTGTGCACAGCAACTCCACCCGCTACACTTGTTGTTTGATGGACGAGGGGAGGCTGGACTTTAAGTGTGGACTGGGGGAGTTGGGGCTTAAATGAAATGTTCATGGCTGTGTCTGTAACTGTTTCTGTGGCATTACCCAGGTGCAGCTGTGAGTCAGATGATTTTGCCTGTTCTTCAAGCAACGATTGCTCTGCTGCTGTTTAGCTTATGGCCTTTTTTAAAATCCTTTTTAAATGGATTGGATGGAGTTTCCAAGTTCTCCCGGATCTCATCGCTGTGAGGCGTTCGGGTAAGGTTTAAGGATGATCCTCGCACCCCCCCCACTGACAGGGCTACTCGCTGTTTAAGATGATCCGTGCTACCGGAGGGTATCTACTGGAGGGGTCATGGCTCAGTTATACCACACAGGGAGCAGACAATTTGTTATTCTCCTTAGCTGGTTCTAGTGAAACAATAACTGCTCAGATAAACAAAGGTTGGGACTTTTATTTGATTTTTATTTGATCTGGTTTGGTTAGGTGATATTTTAAGAGCACTTGTTGAAAGGCACTGGTGTTAACACTGATTAAACTCGTGGGCGTACTCTTAGCGTTGAAATTTGAGACTGACCGGTGAATATTGAATAGTCGAGTAGATGCTCCTTACGGGGTTGATGTAACTTGTGACTTGGTTGACTTGAAGTGCAGCGAGCGCGTGGAAGAACTCAAAAATCTGTGCGGGGCCAGCACCAACACCACTGCTAGGCACGACAGAGCACGGCTGAGCACTCACCGGGGTCTTTCCTGTTGCTGATGGGGTTTTCACCGCTGCTGCACCCACTACCCCTACCGCTGCTAGTAGAGGGCTGTGAAAGGCTGTAGAGGCTCTGTGGGGCGGCTACCACGATTGAGCGGCTCTGGTGGTACTGCCTGGCCTGCCCTGCCTTGCACGGCTCCTGGCTGGATGCTTGTATTTTGTGACTTGTGGCTGCGAGGATGCTCCTGCGGAGGTGCTCCTGTGTGGATGTGGATTATGGCACCAACAGCCAGATTAATGAAAACCATATTCTGCGAATTCTAAATTGCGTTTAATACCGAATCGCAATTTAGAATTCGCATAATGGGATTTATGTAAATTTGCGAGAAAGTATAGCGATTCGCATTCGGCCGCAAAAGCCGATAGCGATTATTCTGAAATCGAGAAAAAACGCTAAATCAGACAAATCCTGTGTTGAAATTGCGATCTCGCTATTAGCGAGATCGCAAAAACGGGAAGTCGCATTTCGAGCACAGTGATGACATCACAACCAGGAAGCAGGCAGTTCCCTCCCTCATTCTGAATACTGAGGCTGATCTGGTAGCTGCACTGCTCAGAGCTCCACTCCAACCACCTCCAGTTTTGGTATTTGGATACTCCAGACTGCAGCTATGTCACAGGAAGCAGCAGGGCCCAGTGCCGCAGGGAGAAAGCGTAAAATTAAATTCTCCGAACAGGAGCTGGAACATCTCATCGAGGGAGTCTGTAAAGACCATGATAGACTGTTTGGGAAGGACTCCAGGAGGGTGCCAGAGGCCGAGAAACGGCGACTGTGGTTGCGCATCCGCGCAAAAGTGAACTCTGTTGGAGTCACCCAGAGATCAATTGACGATCTCAAAAAGAGGTGGAACGACCTCCGAGGTCGTGCCAAGGAGAGGGTTGCCGAGAGGCTAGGTGAGCGCCTTGGAACATGAGGGGGAGAGCCAACAGTCCCTCCCAACACCCCATTGGAGGATCTTTTTGAAGACACATTGCAACCTGAGGCATGCGTGAGGGGTAACCCGTCTGGACTCCTCCCGACCCACCCAAGACAGCCAAGGTAAGTGCCATGCGACTGCGACCCTGTCCCCTAACAATGGCCATGACCCTAGAGCTACCCATAAGAAACCCCTGTCATGCAGCCCATGCACACCAGAATATCCCTATTGCATTGTGGGACATGTAGTCTGACCACAATTTAAAAACGGTCCCATATAGCCAGACATGTCCTAATGGAGTCAATTCAACAGCCAGTCAGGGAATGGTAGCCTGCATGCATGTAGCAACCTTCCATGTGAAAGATACATGTAATTAATCAACGTCCACTTTCCATCATAGGTGGCGCTGAAAACACCAGCAGCGACAGTGAGGGACTGCAAATTGATGAAACTCATGAGAATTCTGAGGGTGAGGAAGATACATCCACACAACCAGGTCCATCTGGCCAAGCACCAGTGCCAGCAGCCGTACCACCACCAGCAACGCCAGCTACAACAGGCGCGCCACCATCGTCAGCAGTGACACCCATGCCAGTGGCATTGGCAACACCAGCAGCCGCCAGGCCACCAACACAACGCACACCTACTGTGCCCACCCAGTCCAGCGGACAGGTCAGGGAGCGGCGCCAAAGTACACCATGCACCGGCAGGAGGGGGATGACTGTGCGTGTGCCAGGGCTCTCAATAGAGCGAAGCATGCTGCGCGTCCACCAACTGCAGGCACGACACCTTGCAGCAATACACCTGCAGCTGCACAATACAGGCAAGAATGTTGGCCAGCTGTCCGACCGGATGGACCGAATGACCACAGCTGTGGAGGCAAACACTGCGGCCATGCTTAGCCAGCGAGACCTCACCCGCCGCCGCCACCGCCAGCTCCTCACACGCCTCTAGGCGTACACGCGCTCCAATTATGTAATTGGCAACGCAACTTCCCAGCTGTCCCGTAGATCATTGGCCATGCAACTCCAGATGGTCCAATGCTGTCAGGACGTGGCACGGGCACTCGAGCAGGTAACCACTGCTGTTCAGGCTCTGCAGCCAACCGGCCACGGCCTTGCAGGAGGGGATGACACAAGTGAGGGAACATCTAGCCACAGCAGCCTGTCTTTGTCACAGGTCAGTGTTCCACGCCGCAGCAGCAGGCCCGCTGCGGCATCACGTGCTCAGCCAGAGGAAGAGGTCGAGAGGCGACTGGGAGCTTCACGCCGGAGGCGCCAATGACATTAATGCTCATAGGGTAGGGACATGCTGATGACATAAGCATGCCCACTACAAAATCTGGAGTTGTATGTTGCAACACACCTCAAATGTTACTGCAATAATGCAATATTATTGTGCAACCAAAAACAATATTTATTCAATAATAGTACATCAGACTCATGTCATTATTTCCTTTGTCATGCATGAGTGAAGTGTTGGGTGAGGGGAGTGGGTGCACTAGAAACAGTTCATTGTGATTTGGTTGCGCCATCTGTGTCCTTCAGCAGGATTTCCCCCGCGTGCATGATGCGCATGTGCAGGTGGGCAGTGGTCCCCTTCCGACTCACTGCCAGATATCTCGACAGGTATCTGGCGCTTGGTAGCAATGTTGTGGAGTATTGCACACACGGCCACAATGCTGCAGCAGACCTCAGGCTCGTATTTGATGGCACCACCAGTCTTGTGAAGTATGCAGAATCTGCTCTTCAAAAGGCCAAATGTCCTCTAATGCAATTTCTTGTGCGTATGTGTGCTGCATTGTAACGCCGTTGCTGTGGTGTTGCAGGGTTGAGGTATGGGGTGAGGAGGTACTCACGGAGAGCGTAGCCGCTGTCACCTGAATGATAGGAGCAGAGGGTGAGTGCCTGTTCTGCGCAGCTACATCATCACAGTGTAACATTGTGGGGCAAGTGTACTTACTGTTAGACGGACCGGGAGGGTCGGCCGAGTATAAGGGGAGAGGTCTCCAGGGAGAGCCGTCTCCAGCGATCGTACAGACAAGTAACTTCCCCCCCACAGACGGACACCACACAAGGATAAGGTTAAACGATACTTTATCAGCACTTCTTCGAGTTCGGTCAAATGATACAAGGAGGTCTGGACTCAGGGGTCCCCTCGGTTCGGGTCTCTGGTTAGGAAAAGGGGTAGCGGGACAGTCTTGTTACCAATTGGGTGGATGGATAGCTCTCAATCCTCGAGCTCGGCGTTCTAGATGATCGGGCCGCGGCGGAGCCAGCTGGTCCCGAGGTGGTTGAAGGTAGCGACGGTCCGCGGCGGAGCCAGCAGGTCCCGATGAAGATGGTAGCACAAACGGTCCGCGGCCACGCCAGCAGGTCCCGACGACGATGAAGGTTTACGGAGGTTGCGGCAGCGCCAGCAGGCAGGACGATAGTTCACAAGGTAGGGCTACGGCAGCGCCAGTAGTCCGTCAAGGATGAGTTCTTCTCTGCGTCTCTCGACTCCAGGATACAACTGCCTTCCTGCTCTGGAGCTGCCTCAGTTATAGGGCTGGTGCCCTTTGATGTCCGGACCCTCGCACTTGGAGGTCGGGGGGTCCAGGATGAGGGAATCCAGACACCCAGCAGGGGGGTGGAGCCAGCGCCCGGGGGAGCTGGGGGCGAGCGGTACCTGGCGGGGGAGAGCCATCGACACCTCTTTCTCCCATTGACCTGCCAAGTAGTCCGCTCACCTCCTGGGTGGATGGTGGTGCCGGGATGTCTGAGGCCTGGCCAGGCCCAGGGTTAGGGTCGCTCGGAGGCCACGCGGCCTCGTGGTGCAGTGTCCAAGATGGCGCCCAGGTCGGGCGCGCGGGCCAGTAGGGGAACGGGCCCAAGAGGTCGAGATGTTCAGAGGCAGGAGTCCCGAAGGGGACGGAATACGTGGAGTGGTGGTGTGTAACACTTGAGGGACCGGGCTCGGGCCTGGTCGGGCAGAGGGGGAGCGGACCCTTCATGTGGCCTGTCCAACATGCGTCCCCCCCAGCTGAAGGCGGGGAGAGTCACCCATCCTCTTGGGGACTCTCCTCGTCGAGGCGGAAAAAGCGTGACAGGCCATCCGCGTTGGCGTGGTCTTGTCCAGGTCGATGTTCCACAGTGAAGTCCATCCCCTGTAGGGAGATGGACCAACGTAGTAGTTTTGGGTTCTCCCCCCGCATCTGCATCAGCCACTGCAGGGGTCGGTGATCGGTCTGTACCCGAAAGTGTGTGCCAAAGAGATAGGGCCGGAGCTTTTTGAGGGCCCATACCACGGCGAAGGCCTCCCTCTCGATGGTGCTCCAGCGTTGCTCTTGAGGCAGGAGTCGCCTGCTGATGAAGGCCACTGGCTGATCAAGGCCTTCGGGGTTCAATTGCGACAGGACCGCCCCAATGCCGTGGTCGGAGGCATCCGTCTGAACGACGAATTCCCGGCTGTAGTCGGGGGCCTGGAGCACAGGGGCGGAGCACATGGCGGCCTTTAGTTGTTCGAAGGCTGTTTGACAATCTGGGGTCCAGTTGACCTTCTTTGGTTGATTTTTGGATGTGAGTTCTGTGAGGGGCCCCACTATGCTACCATAGTCCTTCACGAACCGTCGGTAATAGCCCGTGAGTCCCAGAAAGGCGCGTACCTTGGTCTGGGTGATGGGGGGCTGCCAGGACTGGATGGCGGCGATCTTGAGCTGCAGAGGGGCCACCAGGCCGCTTCCCACCTGGTGTCCGAGGTAGGTCACGGACCCCTGACCAATCTGGCATTTGCTGGCCTTGATCGTGAGGCCAGCTCGCTGAAGGGCCTGTAGCACCTCTCGGAGGTGGCGGAGGTGGTCGGACCAGTGGTGGCTGTATACAGCGATGTCGTCTAGGTAGGCGGCACTGAATCCTTCGAGTCCGGCCAAGACCTGATTAACGAGTCGCTGAAACGTTGCTGGGGCATTCTTCAATCCGAAGGGCATGACCTTGAAATGATAATGGCCGTCAGGAGTGGAAAACGCAGATCCTTCTTGTGCCCGGGGTGTGAGGCCGATCTGCCAGTAGCCCGCCGTCAGGTCGAAAATGCTGAGGTAGCGGGCAGCTCCCATGCGGTCGATTAGTTCATCTGCCCGGGGGATGGGATGTGCGTCTGTTCTGGTGACCGCATTCAAGCCCCGGTAGTCGACGCAGAACCGGAGTTCCGGTGTGGTGCCGGGGGTGGCTGCTTTGGGGACCAGTACTACTGGGCTGGCCCAGGGGCTGTCTGAGGGCTCAATGACCCTGAGCGTGAGCATCTTGGTTACTTCTTCTTGAATGCAGGCCCGTACCCGATCTGGTACGCGGTAGGCCCGGTGGCGGATAGGGGGGCTGTCCCCCGTGTCCACGTCGTGCACACACCAGGAGGTGACACCTGGGGTGAGGGAGAACAGGCTGGCGAACTGCAGCAGAAGGTCTCGACATTCTTGGCGTTGTTCCAGGGTGAGGGCCTCCGAGAGTCGGACCCCGTCCACGGAGCCGTCTTTCTCCCGAGTCCGTAGGAGGTCAGGGAGGGGTTCGGAGTCTTCTTCGGCTCCATTGTCTGTGGCCATCAGGAGGCTGAGTTCTGAACGCACGAAATGGGGTTTCAGTCTATTAGCGTGGAGGACCCGGAGGGGGTTTCGTGAAGATTCCATGTCGATGAGATAGGTGACAGGGCCCTTGCGCTCGACTACTTTGAAGGGCCCCGTCCACTTGTCTTGCAGGGCGCATGGTTCGGTGGGGGACATTACCCATACTTGTTGGCCGGGTTCAAATTCGATGGAGGAGGCATTTTGGTCATACCACTTTTTCATGTCCTCTTGACTGGCCTCCAAGTTTGCTTTCGCTGTCTCCCTGAATCGTCGGGTCTGGTTGCGGAGGGTTAGGAGGTATTTGAAGACATCTGGAGGGTTCTTTAGAGGGGGCATTTCCCAGCCTTCCTTGACTAGGCTGAGCGGCCCCCGTACGGGGTGTCCATACAACAGTTCAAACGGGCTGAAGCCGAGGGACTTCTGGGGGACTTCTCGATATGCGAAGAGGAGGCACGGCAGTAGCACATCCCACTGGCGACGGAGGGGCTCTTCCAACCCCCCAATCATCCCTTTGAGCGTGCGGTTGAACCGCTCAACGAGTCCGTTTCCTTGAGGGTGATAGGGGGTCGTGAATCGGTAGGTGACCCCACACTGTTGCCAGAGGGACTTCATATATTTTGAAATAAAGTTCGTGCCTCTGTCGCTGACGACTTCTCGGGGGAAGCCCACACGGTAGAAGATCCCCATCAGGGCCCGGCCGACTACCGGGGCTGTCACAGTTCGCAGGGGAACAGCCTCGGGGTAGCGGGTGGCGTGGTCCACCAGTTCCAGGATGAACCGATGTCCTTGTGCTGTACGGGGGTCCAGGGGCCCCACAATGTCTATCCCCACCCTCTCGAACGGGGTGGTGACCACTGGAAATGGTTGCAGGGGGGCTTTTAGTTTGCGGCCGCTCTTCCCACTGGCTTGGCACGTGGGGCAAGATCGGCAATGCTGGAGTACATCATTCCTCATTTTAGGCCAGAAGAAGTGGGTCACTAGGCGGCTGTAAGTTTTATCCTGACCCAGGTGCCCAGCCAGGGGGACATCGTGGGCCAGATTTAGCAAGAAGTCTCTAAAACGGAGGGGTACCACTAGCACTCGACTGGCCCCCAACTCCGCGATCCTTTGTTCACTGTATAGCAGATCATTGTCCCAATAGACCCAATGTGTTCCGGAGGTATCCCCTGCGCTCTGGGCGAGGGCTTGTTGGCGGAGTCCCTCGAGGGAGGGACAGGTCTTCTGCTCTTGGCGAAACTGCTCCTGTGTGGGCCCCCCCTCTTGATGCCACTGGTCGAGGCCAGAGAGGTCCGGAGGTTGAGCTGGTTCTGGGGGGACGGCACGGTCGGCGTCTTCTACTGGAGCGACCGGGGGAGGAGGCGCCGGCCATTCAGGTTCCTCGGGTCGGGGATTGGCACGGGCGGCCATGGACCGGGTGGTGACGCACGCCCAGTCCGGGATGCCTAACATCCCCAGGTGTTCTCTTCGTTCTACGGCTGCCCACGGAGAGCTTTCAAGGTCATTCCCCAGGAGGCAGTCTACGGGAGCATCATCTCGGACCGTCACCTTCAACATGCCGGAGACTCCTCCCCATTCGAAAGGGACGCAGGCCATCCGACACAGACTCCCCGAGTTATCGGCTGAACGGACAGGGCAGAGAATATTTGGTAGGAATTGTTCTGGGGTCACCAGGTGACAGCGGACGGCTGTTACACTGGCCCCGGTGTCACGGAGGGCTTCGGCCCGGCGTCCATTGATGCTCACCCATTGACTGTACTTCCGGGTGTTAGCGGGTAGGGGGACCCGCGGGACCATGTCTTTCCCCCCTAAGCAGGCTAGAGCCATGGCGGCTGGCTCCCATTCTTGATGCTCTTGCTCATATTCTTCTTGTTCCTCGGAGATCTGTTCTTCCCCCAGGGCAGCAGCAGCTACCTGGCGGGGTCTCGGGCTCTGGTTCTGTGGGCAATTTGGGTCGTTTGCGTAGTGGCCGACTCGCTGGCATCGGTGACACGTGACATTGGCCCTATATCCCGGTCGTGCCGGGGTGCTGCCCCGGTTGGCCGGGGGGGTGGTGCTGGCAGCGGGGGCGGCCGGAGCGCTGTCTCTTCCTCGTCCTTGGCCCCCTCCTCCTCGGGGACGGTGCTGACCGTGGTGGTTTCGGTTCTGTTCATAGGACCCATTCCGGCCCACTCTGGTGTTTTCCCACCGGTCAGCTTCGGCTGCGAGCTGCCGTGGATCAGTCAATTTGCTGTCGAGGAGGTGCTGCCGGAGCTCGATGAAGCAATTGTTTGACAGATGCTCCCACACCATGAGGTTGAAGAGCTGTTCGTAAGTTGTGACATTGCTTCCTTTGATCCAACCCTCGAAGGCTCTGCTGAAATAGTTCACGTACTCCACCCAAGTTGTACCCGGGATGCGGGTGCAGTCTCTGAACCTCTGGCGGTACATCTCGGGTGTGAGCCCATAGCGGGTGAGGAGGGCCGCTTTCATGTGGTCATAGGAGGTCATCAGATGGTCCGGGAGCTGTAGCAGGGCATCGCGGCCCTCATTGAGGAATCTCCCCCATAGACCGGCTCCCCAGTCGCTTCGATCGATCCGGTGGGAGGTCATAGCTATTTCGTAGGCCTTGAACCATTGTTGGATGTCGTCCTCTCGGAAGTACTCTCGGACGACATCCTTGGGGATGTGTACCTTCTTATCTGTTGCTCCCGGGGTGCGGGGTTGCTCGGTCGCCCCTGATTCCTTGTTCTGCTTGCGTAAGTCTATCTCAGCTAATTTGCGCTCATGTTCATATGCCAGTCTTTTTTCCTCGAGCTCTCTTTGTCTCTGTTTTTCCTCTCTTTCTTCTCGGAGCCTCAGATGTTCTAAGTTCAGTTTCTGTTCGGCCAACTTGAGTTCACCATCCATTTTGAGCCGGGCCATTTCTAGTTCATGTAGTCTTGTTCTTTCTCGTTCCTGGATCTCGTCTTGCGAGAGGCCCGTTCTTCGCTCCTCGGGAGCCGCGGTGTCTTTTTCTACTGCTGCGATATTTTGGTCCGGGGGTCTGACGGCCCCGGTTTCTGCCCAGGACTCCAGGGCATGCTTGAAATCGTCTTTGGTACTTAGACCGGTGGTAGCGATACCTAGTTCGATGCAGAATTGTTTTAATTCACGATGGCTATATTCTTCCAATTTCTCCATCTGAAATTTCTCGGTGGATCCGCTTTCTTTGGTTGACATCGTGATTTCGTCGTGGGGTGAGCTACTCTCTGTACGATTATGCGGTGATTCGGATCGCGCCGCTGGCCACCAATGTTAGACGGACCGGGAGGGTCGGCCGAGTATAAGGGGAGAGGTCTCCAGGGAGAGCCATCTCCAGCGATCGTACAGACAAGTAACTTCCCCCCCACAGACGGACACCACACAAGGATAAGGTTAAACGATACTTTATCAGCACTTCTTCGAGTTCGGTCAAATGATACAAGGAGGTCTGGACTAAGGGGTCCCCTCGGTTCGGGTCTCTGGTTGGGAAAAGGGGTAGCGGGACAGTCTTGTTACCAATTGGGTGGATGGATAGCTCTCAATCCTCGAGCTCGGCGTTCTAGATGATCGGGCCGCGGCGGAGCCAGCTGGTCCCGAGGTGGTTGAAGGTAGCGACGGTCCGCGGCGGAGCCAGCAGGTCCCGATGAAGATGGTAGCACAAACGGTCCGCGGCCACGCCAGCAGGTCCCGACGACGATGAAGGTTTACGGAGGTTGCGGCAGCGCCAGCAGGCAGGACGATAGTTCACAAGGTAGGGCTACGGCAGCGCCAGTAGTCCGTCAAGGATGAGTTCTTCTCTGCGTCTCTCGACTCCAGGATACAACTGCCTTCCTGCTCTGGAGCTGCCTCAGTTATAGGGCTGGTGCCCTTTGATGTCCGGACCCTCGCACTTGGAGGTCGGGGGGTCCAGGATGAGGGAATCCAGACACCCAGCAGGGGGGTGGAGCCAGCGCCCGGGGGAGCTGGGGGCGAGCGGTACCTGGCGGGGGAGAGCCATCGACACCTCTTTCTCCCATTGACCTGCCAAGTAGTCCGCTCACCTCCTGGGTGGATGGTGGTGCCGGGATGTCTGAGGCCTGGCCAGGCCCAGGGTTAGGGTCGCTCGGAGGCCACGCGGCCTCGTGGTGCAGTGTCCAAGATGGCGCCCAGGTCGGGCGCGCGGGCCAGTAGGGGAACGGGCCCAAGAGGTCGAGATGTTCAGAGGCAGGAGTCCCGAAGGGGACGGAATACGTGGAGTGGTGGTGTGTAACACTTGAGGGACCGGGCTCGGGCCTGGTCGGGCAGAGGGGGAGCGGACCCTTCATGTGGCCTGTCCAACACTTACCGAGTAGGTGTCCTTCACCAAAGTCTCCCCTGGCCAGTCGTGTGTGGATGCCGCTGTGCCGGAATATGAATGAGTCATGTGTGCTCCCGGGGTACTGTGCCACTATGTCCGTGATGAATGTCTTGGCATTGCACACCATCTGGATATTGAGGGAGTGGTAGGACTTGCGGTTGCAGTACATGTATTCCGTTCGTGCTGGTGGGCAGATGTGGATGTGGGTACAGTCAATGCATCCTATTACATGTGGGAATTGTGCAACGTTGTAAAATTGAAGCTTGGTCTCATTCAAGTCCTGTTGGCTGGTGGGGAATGAGATGTAGTGGTGTAGCCGGGTCAGCATAGCCTCCAGGAAACTCCTTAGGCAGCGGGACATGGTGGGCTGGGATATCCCCCCTGCAACAGCGACTATCCCCTGGAAGCTTCCGGAGGCCAGAAGGTGCAGGCTGCACAATACCTGGACATGTGTGGGCACGGCATTGGTCCTCCTTGTTGGGTGCTGCATGAGGGGGTCTAGGTCCCGGATCAGCTTGATGATCATTGGCCCATTCAGGCGGTACTTAGCGTAAATTTGCTCCGCAGTTTGGCCCAGAAGGGTGACCCGCTGGCTGAATATTCGCTCCTGGATCCTACGTCTGTTCCGTGCTGCTTGCTGTAGCCTTCGCCGCCTGACCACCATATAGAGTCCTGGCATTGTGAGAGTCCTCATGCTCCAGCTGCATTCCCTTAAGTATGTTTGGTGAGGCCTGCACCTGTTGGTAGTTAGTTAAAGTAATTTTTTTACAATTTTTTTTTCTTACTGGTTACCACCTGGTTTGGGTTCTCCTTAAATTGCGCGTCGCTAATAGCGATTTTCGGGTTTTTCGCATTTTGCAAATTTACTTGAATAGCGATTGCGATTATTTAGCGATTTCGCAAATTAATTTGCAGATTCCATGCTTTCTCGCAATTTCCGATTCGCTAATGGGCTTCTACCATGATTCTGCGAATTTATTTGCGAAATCGCAATTTTTATTTAGCGAATTCGCTTTTTTGGATATTTCAGTACCATGAATTCCTTTTTGTCAAATTGTGATCGCAATTGCTAATTCGCAGCTATTGCGATTGCAATTTGGCTTCATGAATCTAGCTGTATGCTCCTTGCGCCTAGAGTTGGAGGTGTCTTGAGCGGCTTGTACTCAAACAGCTCCTCCTGCTGCGGGTGCCTCCTAACGCTGCGGGGGCTCGTGGCTCCAGTCGCTGCTACCAGGCACTGCTGTTTGGCCGGAGTGGTCGCTCCCAGTGCCCCTAGCGCCTCTGTGGTATCGTTAGCAGCGCTCTTGCCGAATTTTGCTTTGTGATTTCAGCCTTCAGCTGTGCCTGGCTGCCGCTCTGCTGTGTATGCGCTTTAACGTGATTGTGTTTACATTTTATGCTGCATTAGCGCTCTGGCCGAATTTGCTTCGTGATTTCAGCCTCAGCTGTGCCTGGCTGCCGCTTTGTTCAGTAGGCGCTTTAACCTGATTGTGATTATATTTTTACTGCATTAGCGCGTTCTCCCCAAGCGCTCTGTCGTGCTCCCCCCTCCTCCATTTGTGTTTGTTGTTGTCGTGCGCAGCCCGCCCCGCCTCCCAGCTGAGCCGCCCTCCCACAGTCTACAAACGACGCTTCCCGACCTGGAAGCGCTGTGACTCACTCTACGCTTTGGCCGGAGTGGTCGCTCCCAGTGCCCCTAGCGCCTCTGTGGTATCGTTAGCAGCGCTCTTGCCGAATTTTGCTTTGTGATTTCAGCCTTCAGCTGTGCCTGGCTGCCGCTCTGCTGTGTATGCGCTTTAACGTGATTGTCTTTACATTTTATGCTGCATTAGCGCTCTGGCCGAATTTGCTTCGTGATTTCAGCCTCAGCTGTGCCTGGCTGCCGCTTTGTTCAGTAGGCGCTTTAACCTGATTGTGATTATATTTTTACTGCATTAGCGCGTTCTCCCCAAGCGCTCTGTCGTGCTCCCCCCTCCTCCATTTTGTTTGTTGTTGTCGTGCGCAGCCCGCCCCGCCTCCCAGCTGAGCCGCCCTCGCCCCTCCCCCCTTCACTATCCATATATGACAGTAGTTCCCGCGCGCAGCGTTTACGCGCAGCGACCGCGCCCAATTCGCGCCGAAGGTGCGCCAAAGGTAAGCCCGTCTACGCCCGTCCGCGCCTGGACCGCGCCCAGCGCCAGACCCCCTGCCCCTCGCGCCGCCCTACCCTCCCGCATTACTTACGATGCCACCACCCTCCTAGCCCTTAACCCCGGCCGCTCCCCCAACTGCGTCCAAGCCGCTCCTGGACACACCCATGGACCTTTCTCCTGCTACTCCTGCAAATTCAGCGGCACCGACAACATCTCCGCTTCAACCACACATCAGACTCCCGAGCCCAACCACCTACAATGCATCCTTCTCAACACCCGCTCGGTCCACAGACACGCCATTGACCTATGGAATCTACTAGACACCATCTCTCCAGACATCGCCTTCCTAACGGAAACATGGATGAACGCTTCCTCCGCCCCAGACATCACCATTGCCATCCCTGAAGACTATAAGATCACTCGCAAAGACCGTACCGGCCACACAGGAGGAGGAATCGCTATCGTCCATAAGAAATCAATCCACATCTCAACCAGCTCTGACGCCAACCTCGCCAACTCCGAACACCTTCACTTCCAGATCCACATCGACCCCAAGACCACACTCAGAGGCACCCTCCTCTACAGACCACCAGGACCCCGCGCAAAATTCAGTGAAGACATCACGGACTTCATCACTCCACACGCGCTCCCCTCCAAAGATTACATCCTTCTGGGAGACCTCAACTTTCACCTTGAAAAGAACAACGACCGCAACACCGCCACCCTCTTGGACAACCTCGCCAACCTCGGACTTAAACAACTGGTCACTTCCCCCACCCACATCGCAGGTCACACACTCGACCCCATCTTCACCTCCAGCAATCATGTCTCCTTCAGCCACACTACGGATCTCCTCTGGACTGACCACAGCTGCGTCCACTTCACCTACAACAAGCCCAAACCCACCAACCACCTCCAACCAACTCTACAAAGAAACTGGAACAAAATCACCACCGACCAGATCTCCTCATCGCTCCTTCTAAGCACCCCAGCCCACTCTTCTAACCCAAACCAAGCCGCCGCCAACTTCAACCTATGGTTATCCAACACCGCCGACACCTTAGCACCACTGAAAAAACGTCAAAGCAAACCTGGCAACAAGAAGGCCTCATGGTTCAACGATGATCTTAAGAAGTCCAAGAAACTCTGCCGCACCCTTGAAAAAGCTTGGAAAAAAGACCCAACCACCAGCACCAAGGACGCCTTCAAAAACGCCACCCGCACTCACCACCAACTAATCCGAAAGGCCAAGAAAACAGCATTCAAGGATCGACTTGACAACAACGCCCACAACAGCAAGGAACTTTTCAACATCGTCAAGGAATTTTCCAATCCCTCGGCCAACTCCAACGACATCACCCCCTCTCAAGCCCTCTGCGACTCCCTATCCTCATTCTTCCACAACAAGATTGCAGACATCCACAACAGCTTCGACAACCAACCCGGAGTCCAACCCACCCAACCATATGCTGAACACTCTCCTCCCGCGAACACCCTTAACGACTGGAACCCAATCTCCACCGAGGACACCATCCGCCTGATGAACTCCATCCACTCAGGATCCCCCACAGACCCATGCCCTCACCACATCTTCAACAAAGCAGACTCCGCCATAGCACCGTACCTCCGAGACGTCATCAACTGCTCCTTCAACTCCGCCACCTTCCCGGAAAACTGGAAACACGCTGAACTCACCGCCCTTCTGAAAAAACCCACAGCGGACCCCACCGAACTCAAAAATTACCGCCCCATTTCGCTCCTTCCATTCCCGGCCAAAGTCATCGAGAAAGCCGTCAACAACCAGCTCGCCGCTTTCCTCGAAGACAACAAATCCCTCGACTCCTCACAATCTGGCTTCCGAGCAAAACACAGCACTGAGACCGCCCTTATCGCAGCAACAGACGACATTCGAACTCTACTGGACAATGGAGACACAGTCGCCCTCATCCTCCTCGACCTCTCTGCAGCATTCGACACAGTCTGCCACAGCACCCTTTTACAACGCCTCAGCAACATCGGAATACAAGGAAAAGCACTTGAATGGATCACCTCGTTCCTCACCGGAAGAACCCAGAGAGTCCGCCTCCCACCATTCAAGTCCGAGGCCACCGAAGTCATCTGTGGCGTACCACAAGGATCCTCACTCAGCCCCACCCTCTTCAACGTATACATGAGCCCCCTCGCGGCCATCGCCCGCCAACACAACCTCAACATCATCTCTTACGCGGATGACACTCAACTAATCCTTTCTCTCACCAAGGACCCCAGCATCGCCAAAACTAACCTACACGAAGGAATGAAAGAAGTCGCTGAATGGATGAAACACAGCCGTCTGAAACTGAACTCAGATAAAACAGAAGTCCTCATCCTAGGTACATCCCCCACTACATGGGACGACTCTTGGTGGCCGGAAGTCCTTGGAAAAGCACCCATCCCAACAGACCATGCACGGAACCTAGGCGTTATCCTGGATTCCTCACTCTCAATGAACAGACAAGTCAGCGCCGTATCCTCATCCTGCTTCAACATTCTTCGCATGCTCAAAAAAACATTCCGCTGGATCCCCACCGAAACCAGGAAAACAGTCACCCATGCTCTGGTCACGAGCCGACTGGACTACGGAAACACCCTCTACGCAGGTACTACAGCTAAACTCCAGAAGAAACTCCAACGAATCCAAAACGCCTCAGCCAGAATCATATTGGACATCCCACGCAACGAACACATCTCTGGTCACCTGAAAGACCTCCACTGGCTACCCGTCAATAAGAGAATCACTTTCCGACTGCTAACCCACGCACACAAATCACTCTACAACATTGGACCAGAATGCCTCAACTCACGACTGTCCTTCTACACCCCCCCGCCAACTACGTTCCTCCAGCCAAGCCCTCGCCACTGTACCTCGCATCAACAAGACCACCATGGGAGGCAGATCCTTCTCATACCTGGCTGCTAAAACATGGAACTCACTTCCCACTTACCTTCGCCTCACCCAGAACCACCTAGCATTCAGAAAGCAACTTAAAACGTGGATATTTGACAAGTAATCCTCCTCCCCTTCCTAAGCGCCTTGAGACCCTCTGGGTATGTAGTGCGCTATATAAATTCTCTGACTTGACTTGACTTGACTGTTTGCGATGGTTGCAGGAGAGAATAGCGGCTCCGACAACCGCCGTAGGCAAGCTCTCCCCCCGCTCTTTCCCGCTGTGGAGCAAACCCGCGGGGCAGACTCCCAACACCCCGCGGCTCCTAATTGGGCTCTATCTAAACAACTCGTAAGAGAGGGTCTGAGGGAAGTGTTTAACGACAAAACAGGCTAATACCCCCTGTAAGACTATCTAAATAACAACAAAGCCTGTAAGTCAAATGGTGCTGAGGTATGACAATTGACACTGGTATAATTACACAGGAGTGAATCCAACAAAAGACTATCAACTGTAGCTGATTAAGTCCTATCAGCCCACCAGATGGCGGAGCCTCATCATGTAGGACTCCAGTACCAAGGTAAGTGTGCGGTCGCCCAGATGTAATTTAGCGACGCATTACTAAACCATGGTATGGTCACCACAGTTGTTAGACCAGAGGGTGAGGCTGATATGTGCAGTGCAAAAACATAAACTAAAGTGATGTGTGTTAAAATGGCTATCAAGGCAAACAAGGACCTTTATTAGCGTTTGCCTGGACGTCAGATTAAAAATAGTGAAATAACAGTGTGAAAAAATCACTGTTTGACTTGCTTGGTAGAAAACTAAGTAAGATATAAGAGGGCCAACATGTTTCTGCCTTAAGTGTGAAAAGTCACTGGCATTCGTCAGGGCCGAATTAATATCTGCTACTGCAAGGCACTATAATATGTGCTAAACTAAAGAAAATATACAACGAAGTGAACAAAACAGAACCATCCTACCACATCTTCTCAGTGTTGTTCTGGTGATGCGATAGGTCTTTCCTGTGAAAGCACAAGAAGATGAAAAAGAACAATGTAGGCATTGCATTTAGACATTGTTCAAAAAAATTAAATCTAAACCAACCATTCTGTAGTGAATGATGTACCGTGCAAAACCAGTGAAAACTCTCAAACCTCAGACTGGACCATCACTCATTAGTCACATACAAGGTGCATTGTAATACGTCACCCAGTGGTTGAAATGATGTACACAAGTTTAACACTTACCCAGCTGTGTGTGGGAAGTGGACCTCACCTCACCCGGCAACTGCTCGGACGGATAAGGCACCGCTCTGAACATACAAAGACAATATCTGTAAAAGATGCATGTCTAGAGGATACGACCTCAGTGTATTATTAAAACCCACATACTTTCTCAACTGTCTGTAACATGTACCCCACCGGTGTCTAAGTTGGCCACATCTAACGACTATGGCATCAGCCCCTCCAGTGTATTCAAGGGGATGCTCATCAATTGTACTAAAGCAACTCCTGTTTCCAAGCTCAACTACTGAGTAATGATGTTAATTACTACTGTTTAGAACCAGTGGGGAAATATCCCCCTCATCTTTCCTTACTAAAGTCCATCTCAACAGCAGAGTAAGGGTGTTAATTAATGCTGTTCAGAGCTTGGTGAAAGGGAGTCCTCCTGTTCTTATCTATTAACTGAGTGGAGGAATCAAACAATAAACTACTTAGCCTATCCAGTTTAAATAACCCAGTCCCTGCTTACCTGTCCGTCGGTACCTTGAGGCTGAATGACGCGCCGAAGGGGAGGCACCGAACGGACGGTCTGGCGTCTATTTATAGCGCTATACCTTCTGTAATGAGGCTCAGCTGAGTGTCAATGTGTACGCGCTGCAAATGCGCGATACACGACTTACTACACCCTCGCGCATGTGCACAGCACTGTAGTCCTCTAGCGCGCATGCGCGAATCCAAGTACGCCTGCTCACGCGTACCGCGCATGCGCGTTGACACAGCGCTGACTAGATCTGTCTCGGCAAGTAGCGAGACGCTGCCATCTAGCGCGCATGCGCGAATCCAAGTACGCCTGCTCACGCGTACCGCGCATGCGTGTTGACACAGCGCTGACTAGATCTATCTCGGCAAGTAGCGAGACGCTGCCTACGTGCAGCTGTCTCGCGCTTGCGTGTTACAACCCCAATCCAGTTATATTTATCACGTGTTGGAAGGGGAAGGAGACGCAATTAACACCGCGACTTGATAGTTAACTTATCGGACGGGAGCCAATTTTTATTTAGCGAATTCGCTTTTTTGGATATTTCAGTACCATGAATTCCTTTTTGTCAAATTGTGATCCTAAACTGTAACTCCGCTCAATCAATCAATCAATCAAAGACATTTAAGAGCGCACTACTTACCCGGAGGGTCTCAAAGCGCTTGGGGGGGGGGGCTGCTACTGCTCGAACAGCCAGGTCTTGAGCTTCTTCCTGAAGGAGAGGTGGTCTTGGGTCAGGTGCAGGGAGGGAGGGAGGGAGTTCCAGGGCTTGGCGGCCAGGTAGGAAAAGGACCTCCCTCCTGTTGTCGCTCTTCGGATGCGGGGGACGGCGACGAGGGCGTGGTTGGTCGATCGGAGGTGGCGTTTGGGAGCGTAGAAGTTGAGGCGGTTGTTGAGTTAGCTCGGGCCTTGGTTGTGTAGGGCTTTGTGTGCGTGGGTGAGGAGACGGAAGGTGATTCTCTTGTTGAATGGGAGCCAGTGCAGGTCTCTCAGATGTCCGGAGATATGGCTGCGTCGGGGGATGAGTCTGGCTGAGGCGTTCTGGATCCGCTGGAGTCTCTTCTGGAGCTTGGCGGTGGTTCAGGCGTAGAGGGCGTTGCCGTAGTCCAGTCGGCTGGTGACGAGGGCCTGGGTGACCGTCTTCCTGGTCTCAGTGGGGATCCACCGGAAGAACTTCCGTAGCATGCGCAGGATGTTAAAACAGGACGCGGAGACGGCGTTGACTTGTCTGGTCATGGAGAGGGAGGAGTCCAGGATGAAGCCCAGTTTGCGTGCGTGGTCTGTCGGTTTGGGTGCGGTGCCCAGGGCGGGGGGCCACCAGGAGTCGTCCCAGGCGGAGGGCGAGGAGCCCAGGATGAGGACTTCCGTCTTGTCTGAGTTCAGTTTCAGGCGGCTGGTTGTCATCCACTCGGCTACGTCTTTCATCCCTTCGTGAAGGTTGGCTCTGGCGGTGGCGGGGTCGTTGGTGAGGGAGAGAATCAGCTGGGTGTCGTCAGCGTAGGAGATGATGTTGAGGTTGTGTTGGCGTGCGATGGCCGCGAGGGGGCTCATGTAGACGTTAAAGAGGGTGGGGCTCAGCGAGGATCCTTGAGGGACGCCGCAGATGACTTCGGTGGCCTCTGACTTGTACGGTGGTAGACGGACTCTCTGTGTTCTTCCGTCGAGGAAGGAGATGATCCATTCCAGTGCCTTCTCCTGGATTCCGACGTTGCTGAGGCGCTGCACTAGGGTGCAGTGGCAGACAGTGTTGAATGCCGCGGAAAGGGCTAGGAGGATGAGGGCCGCTGTTTCTCCGTTGTCCATCAGGGCTCGGATGTCATCGGTGGCAGCGATGAGGGCGGTCTCGGTGCTGTGGTTGGCTCGGAAGCCAGACTGTGAGGGGTCGAGGGATCCATTCATCTCGAGGAAGGCGGCCAGCTGTTTGTTGACGGTCTTCTCGATGACTTTGGCTGGAAACGGGAGGAGCGAGATGGGGCGGTAATTCTTGAGTTCGGTGGGGTCCTCTGTAGGTTTCTTGAGTAGGGCGCTGAATTCGGCGTGCTTCCAGCTCTCCGGGAAGGTGGCGGTGTCGAAGGAGGTGTTGATGATGTCCCGCAGGTGGGGTGCGATGACAGCGTCGGCCTTGTTGAAGACGTGGTGAGGGCAGGGGTCGGTTGGAGATCCGGAGTGGATGGAGTTCATCATGCGGACAGTGTCTTCGGTGCTGATCAGAGTCCAGGCACGGAGGGTGGTGGTGGGGGGCGGTGGTTCGGTCGTGGCGTGCGTCGGTTGAGTGCTGAAGCTGTTGTGTATGTCCGCGATCTTGTTGTGGAAGTAGGAGGCGAGGGAGTTGCAGAGGTCTTGCGATGGGGTGATGTTGTTGTTTCCGGCGTTGGTGTTGGAGAGCTCTTTCACGATGTTGAAGAGTTCTTTGTAGTTTTGTGCGTTGTTATCCCGCCGGTCCTTGAATGCAATTTTCTTGGTGGCACGGATCAGTTGGTGGTGCTTCCGGGTGGCAAGCTTGAGGGTGGTCATGTTGTCCGGAGTTGGTTCCTTTCTCCAGGCTTTCTCGAGGGCTCGGCAGTTCTTCTTGGAGCTCTTGAGTTCGTTGGTGAACCAGGGGGCCTTCTTGCTGCCGGGTCTGCTGGGCGGGGTCCTCAGTGGGGCGAGTTCGTCCACGCAGTTGCTGATCCACTTCGTGAGGTTGTCGGCGGCCTGGCTGGGGTTCGCTGAGCTGGCGGGAGGGTGCTGGCTCAGGGAAGCGGCGAGCTGGTCGGCTGTGATCTTGTTCCAGCTTCTTCGAGCAACCTGTTGCTGGTGGTGGTGGATCGTCGTTCTTTTGAAGGTGAAGTGGACCCAGCTGTGGTCCGTCCAGTGGAGTCCGGTGGCGTGGCTGAAGGCGATGTCTTTGCTGGATGAGAAGACGTCGTCGAGTGTGTGTCCGGCGAGGTGGGTGGGGGTGGACACCAGCTGCTTGAGACCGAGGTTGGCGAGGTTGTCGAGCAGGGTGATGGTGTTGCGGTCATTGTTGTTCTCCAGGTGGAAGTTGATGTCCCCCAGGAGGATGTAGTCGGCGGAGGGGAGGGCATGCGGGCTGATGAAGTCGGCGATGTCCTCGCTGAATTGTGTGCGTGGTCCCGGGGGTCAGTAGATCAGGGTGCCTCTGAGGGTGGTTTTGGGGTCCGTGTGGATCTGGAAGTGCAGGTGTTCGGCGGTTGTCAGGGTGTCGTCGGTGTTGGTCTTGATGCGGATGGTGTCCCTGTAGATGATGGCAATGCCTCCTCCAGTCTGGTTGTCGCGGTCTCTTCGGGTGATCTTGTAGCCCTCTGGGATGGCGATGGCGATGTCGGGCGCTGAGGAGTCGTTCATCCAGGTTTCCGTGAGGAAGGCGACGTCAGGGGCTGTGGTGTCGAGGAGGTTCCAGAGTTCGATGGCGTGTCTGTGGACGGAGCGGGTGTTGAGGAGGATGCACTTCAGGTGGTTGCTGCTGGTGTTCGGCTTGGCGGGTGTTGGTGCGGGACAGGTCCGGATGCAGGTGAACTTGCAGGCGTGGCAGCTGAAGGGTCCGTGGGTTCGTCTCGGGGTGGCTCGGTAGCATCCCGGGATTCGGCCGGTGTTGAGTGCGTTGAGGGTGGCGGCGTCGTAGGTCCGGCGGGTGGGCTGGTGTCTGCGGGCCCAGGGGTCCTGGCACTGGGCGCGGTCCAGGCGCGGACGGGCGCAGACGGGCTTGCCTTTGGCGCGCCTTCGGCGCACAATCGGCGCTCCCGCTGCGCGCGTCCGCTGCGCAGTCGCTCCGGGGGCGTCATAAGAGGGAGCCGGTAGGGAGGGTCTGCGGGGAGGCGGGAGCGGGCAGACCAATCGGCTGGCGGGGGGGCGGGGCCGTGGGCTGGCAGCGGCGGGAAAATGGAAGTCGGGCTTGGTGGGCGGCCCTGCGGCGGCTGGGGCAGCGGCGGTAGAAACAGGAGGCAGAGGCTTGGAGGGCGGCCCTGCGGCGGCTGGGTCAGCGGCGGTATAAACAGGAGGCAGAGGCTTGGAGGGCGGCCCTGCGGCGGCTGGGGCAGCGGCGGTGAAATCAGGTAGGCAGCGGGCGGCAGGTAGGCAGAGGGGGCGACCAGGCCGGAGGCGCAGTGGTCGCTCCCTTGGAAGAGTCTGGGTCCCCTTAAAGAAGGGAGCCGGTAGGGAGGGTCTGCGGGGTGGCGGGAGCGGGCAGACCAATCGGCTGGCGGGGGGCGGGGCCGCAGGCTGGCAGCGGCGGGAATATGGAAGTCGGGCTTGGTGGGCGGCCCTGCGGCGGCTGGGGCAGCGGCGGTAGAAACAGGAGGCAGAAGCTTGGAGGGCGGCCCTGCGGCGGCTGGGGCAGCGGCGGTAGAAACAGGAGGCAGAGGCTTGGAGGGCGGCCCTGCGGCGGCTGGGGCAGCGGCGGTGAAATCAGGTAGGCAGCGGGCAGCAGGTAGGCAGAGGGGGCGACCAGGCCGGAGGCTCCCCCACACACGGCAGCAGGACACACAGTATCGGCAACCTGAGAGTCGAGAATCGTTGCCACGGCTACACAGCTTCTAGCAGCCTCCAGCCGCAGTGGCAAACAGCAAAACGTGGAATGGAAGAGGCTTTAGATAGGTCTGGTTACCTTACACATTCCACCGTGTTTATTTCACCTCTGGGCATCTTGTACCGGGCACACAGGGTGGTGGTTAGGGGCAATGGGCGGCGTGATCTTTTTCTATTGCGACGTGGGGTTGGAATGGGGTGAGGTGAATACAAAATTTTCTAGCTATCGCGACAAGAATTTTAGATTCTATTAAGGACACGGAGGCGAGGATTATGCTTTCTCATTTCTTTACTGCACAAACAGCAGCCAATGAAAGTAAAACTACAATGGTAAAAAACAACATTTCCCATGAGGCTTTGAACCACGCCTCCAGTATTACAACCAATCACAGTAGTAACAAGCATATACAGTATAGAGACACTAATCTGGCCTCCTCTTTCTTTGCGCAAACAGTCTTGTCATAATAACCAAGTCTTGAACTCTCAACGGAGAGAAAAAACAGTTCCTTAGAAATTCTCAACGGAGAACAATCCATGACCACGAAGGAATCATCTTCTGTCAGGAAGGGACAGCAGCACAATCCAAAGAAGGCACTCAACTCTTGTTGGAGTCATTTCCTGAAACAGAAAAAGAAGTTCGAGAAAAGGAGCCCACCAACTACATTTCTCATAGGGTGGGTACAAAGTTGTTAAACAACATCATTTCAAAGAACTTTACAGTTACATAACTGTCCCAACGGGTGGGATAATCCTCGCCTCCGTGTCCTTAATAGAATCTAAAATTCTTGTCGCAATAGCTAGAAAATGTTGTATTCTATGGCAGGACCGGAGGCTTCTAATTATGCTGGTTCAAAGCTCATCAATCACAGCATCAGAAACATGAGGAATAGGTTTATAAGAAAATACTTTAAACATTGAATCAGAGGATCAATCAGCCGCTTTTAGGATATCCTCCAAGCGAGAACCCAACAAATAGGCTTTAGAAGCCATCGCACCTCTAACTGAATGAGCACCATGCACAGAGATATCAATGCCAGCCTCTGACATAATCCATCGAATCCATCTGGCTAATGTAGCCGCAGCGACTGGTTTGAAGGGTTTCTGAACAGAGATTAGCAACTGGCCTAAAGGATCAACCCTGTGTGCAATAGTACGCTCTTCATAGCATTTGAGACACTGCAACACACATAGCTTGCTGTTATGTGGAAAGGCGGGATACTCCACTGAGCGTGACATGGTTTTAGTTCGTTGTGTAATAACAAAGGAGACACCTTGTGGAGAAAACATCCTACCAGCCAAATCTAAAGCTTTAACATCTGAAACCCTGCGACATGAAATGAGACACAGCAACATAGTAAGCTTGGCAGAAAGCTGTTTTAAGGATAAATCACCATTATCGGGCCAGGTTTCCAACAGTGTAAGAACTTTTGTAACATCCCAAAGCGTGGAATAGCTGGGCCGAGGAGGGTTGGCCACACGAACTCCTTTAAGTAACTTACAAACCAAGGGATGCATCCCCACAGGCTTACCATCAATGTGATCGTGACCAGCAGAAATAGCAGACCTGAAATTATTAACTGACCTGTAAGCCAGGCCTGAAGCTGCACATTCAGACAGAAAATTCAACACATCAGTCACATTTGATCCCACGGGATCCACCTGTTTTGGAAGGCATCAACCCACCCACTTCTTCCAAGATGCAGAGTATCGTTTCCGGGTGGAAGGAGCCCACGCCTGTTGCATAAAGCTGGAAGCCTCTCGTGAAAGGCCTGCAAGGCACTCATGTCTCCGGAGAGCGTCCACACCATCAAGGTCAACTGATTCTGCAGGATTATGGGATGGCAAGATCCCACTGGGTCCTGCAGAAGCGTCGGGAAGACTGGGAGCTGGAAGGGAAGGTCCACAGATAACTCCAACACGACAGTCGACCAGAACAGAGTCACCAACACTATTGTCGTCCACTGCCGGCGCACCAAGGCCGCCACTCTCGGGATCAGAGCAAACGGGGGAAAGGCATAATTCCTCTGTTGCCCCCAATGGTGTAAGAACGCATCCGTTCCCATTGCCATCGGATCCGGTCTCCAACTGTAAAACAGGGGAAGATGGGCATTGAGGCGAGAGGCAAACAAGTCTATCTGACAAGGGCCTCGCATAGTCATGATCTGAGCAAACAGCGATGGGTGAAGCCTCCAGTCGCTGAAGTCTCGAAGAAACCTGGAATTCCAATCCGCCACCTGATTGAATTTCCCCGGAAGGTATTCTGCCACCACAGCGATCTTGCGATCCAGGCAAAAGTGCCAAAATTCCTTCGCAATGTGGACCAGCATGCGATACTTCGTCCCCCCTAACCGATCGATGTATCTCACCGCTGAAACATTGTCCATCCGAAGGAGTATACAACAATTGCTCTTCAGCTGTGAGACAGACCTGATGGCAAAGGACCCTGCCAACAACTCCAGACAGTTTATGTGTAGTGTGAGTTTGTCCGCTGACCACCGTCCTCCTGTGGTAAAGTCTCCACAGCGAGCGCCCCAGCCCCATTAACTGGCGTCTGACTCGACAACCACATCTGGGGCTGCGCCGAAGATGGCTCGGCCATTCCAGGCTGACATGTGCTCCAGCCACCACTGAAGTTCCTCTCGGGCTTCGGGGGAAAGGGGAATGAGGTGGTCGTAATGAAATTTCCTCTGTAAGTAAAAGATTTTCAGTCTCTGTAGGGCCCTGTAATGCAAGGGGCCCGGGAAAATGGCTTGGATCGACGAAGCCAGAAGGCCCACAATCCTCGCCAGGACACGCAAGGAGATCCTCTCCTTGTTCAAAGTGGATAGAATTTCCCTCTTGATGACCTGATCTTGTGAAGAGGAAGGAGTAGTTGAGCTGAAACAGAGTCTATCAGAAAACCTAGGAATTCCATCTGTTGGTTCGGTATCATCACCGATTTCTCGGTATTGATAACGAACCCCAGATTCTGCAGCAGGGACGTCGTCCACTCTAAGTGGGTGAGAAGAAGGGACCAATCTTGGGCTAGAATGAGCATGCCGTCTAGGTAGACGATGAGGCGCACTCCCATCTCCCGGAGGCGAGAGATCACAGGTTTGAGAAGCTTGGTGAATACCCAAGGGGCTGAGGACAGACCAAAGGGAAGCACCCTGTAATGGTACCACCGCCCTTTCCAAGGGAACTGCAAGTACTTTTGATGAGAGGGGCAGATGGGGACTGTCAGATAGGCATCCTTTAAATCTAAACGGACCATCCAGTCATTCTCCAACAGAAGATCCCGTAAAAGATGGATACCCTCCATCTTGAAGTGGCGATAAGTGACATAGGGATTGAAGTCTCTTAAATTTAAAACTAGGCGCTGGCCGCCTCCTTTCTTCTGTACAAGGAAGACGTTGCTGCAGAAGCCTTCTGGAATGAAGATTCCTATAGCAATGGCCTTTTTGGCTAACAATTCTTCCAGTTCTGAGTTGATAAAACTCTGTTCTAGACGGGAAAAAAGGAGAGGCTGAGGGGGGAGGCCTGAAAGGGACATTCTACCATCTCTATCTGGTAGCCCTGGACGGCCTGGAGGACCCAAGCATCTGAAGTGAGACTCGTCCAATTCATCACAAAGTGACGCAGCCTGCCCCCTAAAGGAGCCAATGGGCACACTGGACTTACCAGAGGGCTGATTGTCGAAATTCTTGTAACCCCTGTTGACACCTCGATTATAGCGGCCTCTGAAGCCGCGGGATCTTGACGGGTAGAAACCGGCCTGGTCCGGCTCTTGCGTGTACCCTCTGCCACGTCTAGGTGCGTATCCCCTTTGAGGACTGGTATTCGACTAGCAGCACCCTCTTCAAGGAGGCTTGAGATTTATCCAGGGAGGCGAAGGTATTAACAAATTTCGCAATATCTTTCACAAAAATTCTCCAAACAATTGTCCTTCCGCCAAAGGACCTGGCTCAGAAGAAGCCAACTCTACCAACTGAGGATCAATCCGGAGCAAGACCGACTTCCGTCTTTCAGACGCTAAAGCGCAGTTGGCGTTTCCCAGCATGCAGATGGCACGTTGCGCCCAACCCGCTAGGACCTCAGAATGAATGGCATCCCCTGTCTCTTGAGCTTGGAGGGCCAGTTCCAGGATCTTGGCCAACGGTCCCGAAAGGTCAAGGACCTTATCTTGGCACGCTCTGAGCGCACGATCAATCCCTTTCTTGGGGTCTTTTTTATATTTCTTGAGGAAAGTAGTCATGGAAGGGTCAATGTCTGGGGTGACGGCCACCTTGTGGGCCAAATCGGGACGGGGGCACTCTGACTTAAGGCGTGCTCTCACCTCTTTATCAAAACCTTTACGGAGGTGAGTTTCTAGGTACTCCGCCACAGCGGAGGGAGGGACCCAATCAGAGGACCTAGGATGTACAATGTCCGCTGGATCAAAGGAGAAGGGCGAAGGGTTGACAGTAGGAGAGGCATGCTTACACTTCTTAGTGCGCTTGCGAGGAGCAGTATCCGAGGAGTCCGTATCAGTGCCAGTGTCAGTAGTGGTATCATTTGGGGGGGGAAGGGGAGGGACGGGACGGTAAGGCCTTGTCACCAGAAGAAGACTCTTTGGATTTATATAGCTTATCATAGGACTGGGCGTGGGGCCAGGCCGGGTCAATAGCCACCTTCTTAGGGGGGGGGGCGGGAAAGGTCTTGGCCAGGAAGGGGAAGAGGCTTACCAGGGACTAACAGCTCTAGTTTCTTGGCTAATGGAAGCAGGGCCGAGGAAAGGGCTTTATCAAGTTTAGCGTCCAGTTTCTTGTCAATAATATCCTCCATGGACTCCTCTTCATAATATTCATCATTGCCCTGGTAGCCACACGCAGTACCCTCCTCATCGCAGTACTCCGTATCTGCCATATTCACAAAGAATTTCCAAATTCCACTCTAGTCCCCAGAGGGAAGCAATATTGCCAGCCCAGGCGAGGGCGTCGATCAGGGGAAGTGCCAGGCACAGGAGCCGGAAATACCAGTCAAAATTTTTGGTGAATAAAGTCCAATTCTAGGACTAATGGAGGGAATAACCCTTCTCTAGGCCAGAGAAGGGATTCCAAAAATGTGTCCCGCTTCCTCACTCACTGGGAAGCAAGGGGTTAATGCTGAGAAGCTCCGGTGCAATTTGCGATGGAAAACGCTGCTTATTGGTGTCAAAAACAGCCCTTCGGCTCCTGGCCAAACTGTGTGATTCCCCACTTCAGCCGGGGGCAGAGCTTCAAGCAGGCATTAATGGAGGGCTGCGCGCGCACACTGACGTGCGCGAGACCTCGAAGACGCACGCAGGGCCTCACCGGGCTCCGACGTGCGCCTCCTTCCCCGAGGGGGGGCCAAGTCCCTCGTAATCGCGGACCGCGAGTCAGGCGGCCGCGATCGAAGCAGCGATGCAGGGAGAGAGCGGGGGCCTACGAGCGCAACACGCGCTCCAAGAGCTAACTAAGGGGCACGGAGCAGGCAAGAAGCGCCGATCCGAAATCTGAACGGGAAAAAGGAGCCAACAGCAGCGTCGATAATAGCTTTACGATAATATTAGCTGTCATTTGAAATACCTCTACCCAGTATATCATGATTTGGGGGCATGTCCAGGTCATATGAGCAAAATTGGTGTCTAGCGCCTTACACTTAGGGCAACTTGATGATTTAGTAGGATCAAATTTGGCTAATTGGCATGGGGTGATGTCGATCTAAGAACCACACTAGCGGCACAAGCAGCTCATACAAGGTGAAAAACAATGCAGATATACACGAAATCAGTAATGATAAACAATTAAGCACGCCAGAGGCAATATGGTCAACATGAGGCCTGCCATGCAACAGTACAAGCATATAAAGTAAAGAGCACTTATCTGGGCTGCGGAGCAGCAAAGAAAGAGGAGGCCAGATTAGTGTCTCTATACTTTATATGCTTGTTACTACTGTGATTAGTTGTAATACTGGAGGCGTGGTTCAAAGCCTCATGGGAAATGTTGTTTTTTACCATTGTAGTTTTACTTTCATTGGCTGCTGTTTGTGCAGTAAAGAAATGAGAAAGCATAATCAGAAGCCTCCGGTCCTGCCATAGAATCCAGAAGTGCAGGAATTGTACTTGTGCGCATAGAGAGTAGAGCGTCATGTCTGGTGCTCCAAGTCCATCCTGCACTAGGTGCAACATGAGGATTTCCCATGAGATGCAGTACTGTCTGCCTGCCCACACCAGCGTAAATAAGTTAGAGCGAAGGCGCTGGAGGAATGAGCCTGTTAATGGCAAGGAGATGTTTTGAAAGAAGTATAGAAACGTCAGTAAAATTACCATTTTGGCTTCTGCGATGCGCCCGGCCACACCGGAATTTTATTTTCAAGCCAATAAATTGCCCAGCCAAAGTTTGCAGACCCCAGCTCCTGTATATCTCAGCATATCCATATACCCAGGTAGAGGACTAGCCTGGAGGCCCATTTTAAGGGATAGTCAGTGTGAAAAGAGGCAGTATGGTTAGTGAGAGAGAACAATACTGATTTTTCCCAATTAATGTTTATCCCAGACAGGCCTCCAAATTGGATCATCTTGTGTATTATCGGAGCTATGTCTGTGCGTGGGTCACATACATATAGCGTAACATCATATGCATATAATGAGATTATTAACCCTCATGCGGTGAATCTTATACTCCGCTGTGTGTGGTGTAGTGGGTGGGAACAAATAATCCCATGCCAAAGAGTCAAAAGCCTTAGTGGCGCCCAACAGAGCTGCCACCGCCTGCACATCCGGGTCAAGATGATGCATAACTACAAATAACATGTGTAAATTGTGCACTGTGGAGAGCCCTGGAATAAATCCTGCCTGATCAGGTCTTATAATAGTGGGCAACAGGGGCAGGATACGGTTCGCTAGGATTTTAGACAGGATTTTAGTGTTAGGGGTTGTGTGTACAGAGTGCCTGTCGTGATAATATACCTCCCTTCCTTATCTGTGATGATATCTCTGAGATGCGCCGGAAAATCCCTTCAGAGCAGGATGGCTACGCCTCTTGCATAATTTGAGTATCCGGATATGTATGCATCATTGTACCATATGGCCTTTTAAAAATAAATATTGAAAGAGAAAAAATTTGACAAACATACAATATCAAATAATAAGAATGTGATACAGAAACTGTAATTACCGTAAAACAGAAAATTATGTACAGAGGAGCGAAATACCAGAGGGGAGGGGATAGGGGAAGTCTCCATTGGTCTGTATCCATTGGTTTATACAGTCTATCATAGCAGGAAAGCATTATACATGTCTTCCAGGGTGTAGGTCGTGAAGGGACGAGTATAAAGTGTGATGTTACGGTGTCTCTGGACATTGACCGGCACCAGGGAGGAGCTGGGTACGATAACCTCAGAAGCCTCCTGAAGTTCCGGAGATGATGCAAGGGAGGGGTTTTAGGCCTGTTGCAAGTAAGTGCGATAGACATGCCCTATGTCCTTAGGTCGTCAGGTTGGGGGTTGAAGCGTGGCATATATATCAGTCTGCAGACTGCAGTATGACATGCTGCAGAGCCATGCTGCGTAGCCATGCTGCTTTAGTAGGGCAATGTTTGGCTCCCCAGTGTATTGCTATTTCCTGTTTTGCTAGTATCAATGCAATGGCTACAAACGTACAAAAGCACGGTTTAATATATATGACCAGCTCTAATAGGCCTAGCCTCGGAGAAGGGAGGTGAGGTGCGGCGATAATATTAGCTGTCATTTGAAATACCTCTACCCAGTATATCATGATTTGGGGGCATGTCCAGGTCATATGAGCAAAATGGGCGTCTAGCGCCTTACACCTAGGGCAACTTGATGATTTAGTAGGATCAAATTTGGCTAATTGGCGATGGGTGATGTAAATCCTGTGAACAAATTTGAAATGAACGTGTTTATGTCTATGATTGGGGGAAACTTTCTGTACTTGGTCAATACAGAAAGTCCATTCTTTGTCAGTCAATGAGTGTCCCAGGTTTTCTTCCCAGCGTTGTCTTACCCCTCTGTTGCGGACCTGTCTGAGTGCGAAACAAGCCTGGTATAGTTTAGTAACCAAGTGGGTTCCTTCCTTATCGGAAATAAGCAGAGTATGTGGGGTGAAATCGGCAGGCGGGGATGGGAAGGAGGTGACTGATGAACAAAGGGTACCCAGCAATCTGGCAGCTATAAAGCTGTCCATATACGTCATCTCAGGGTGTGGGGACATTTCCATCAGGGTACGTGCCAGGCCCTCTGGGAATTGGGAGCCAAGGGTACCCAAGCCCAGTTTGGTGAGAGTGTGTTGTATCACCTTTTCAGAGGTTAGCGGGAGGAACGGGTTGGTGGGTAGTGGAATGGCTGGAGAATAGAGAGGGCCGTTGCCCAGCATGTTGTTAAGTTTACACCAAGTCCAACATGTGGTTGAAAGGGGTTGGATATCATGGGGATCAAGTGGTATGCCCTTTGGGAGGTGGGCTTCCAATGGTGTCGGGGTGGCCAGGTCACGCGCAGGTTTCGCATAAGTTATACGAGCAACTGGATGGAACTAGAGATAAGCAAATTGAGCCTGTGCTACCAAAAAGTAGAGTTGAAGATCAGGATCCGCGAATTTGCCCAGGTTGTATGGGAGTGTCAGAGTATCCCAAGAAACTCTCGGTCTACGTCCCGCCCAGATGAGGCGTATAAGTAATCCCCGCAGTTGAAGAAAGAAATTGTAGGTAAGCGGGATAGGTATATTACTGAATAAATATAAGAACCTGGGCAGCATTTTCATTTTGATAAGGGTGATACGTCCAGCCATAGACAGGGGCAATTTGATCCACCTTTTAACCTGCATAGTAAGCTGCTCAATTGCAGGCTCATAATTTAAGCGTATAACCTGCTCTTTATCTCTGTGCAAGTGTACACCAAGGTTCTTAGTGGTGTCACCTGCCCCAATAAAACTTTTTACACAGTTTTGGCATTTTTCTGGGACATAGCCTATTTTTGCTATTTTTTGTGATTTCAGCCTCTTTCCAGTTAATGGTAGAAATGGGTATGAAAGCAATAATGTATCCTGGAAAGCTATACATTTTAGAAAAGTAAACCAAATTCTGAATTCAGCAAGGGGTCATTTGTGTAGATCCTTCAAGGTTTCTTTATAGAAACTAATTGTTGAATATAGTAAAAATTGAAATGTAGTTTAAAAAAACAGCTATTTGTGTCAACGTTTTCACCTGTAACTTCTTTTAATTATGACAGCTGTTTGAAAGCAATATACCGTTACATCCCCTGGACCTTTCAGGTTATGGGATATATAGGACTTGTAGGTTAACCAAGAACCCGACAAACCCAGAGTCAATAACTGAGCAGAGTCTTGCAATGGTTTTTTTATTATGTACTGGGTATATAGCAAATAATTTGGGAAAATATATACATGGAAAAATCGGTATAAAAGATACCTATGTATTTCTAAAATTGGAACAAAATATAGAGTTTAGAAACAGAAGATATTTCCACAGTGAAAACGGACCCTTTTTTTGCAAAGTGGCTAGCTGTAGATTTTGAAACCTAGCTCTGTCGGCACCTAGGGAAACCTAGCAAGCATATACATTTTTGAAAACTAGACACCCAGGGGAATCTAGGATGAGGGGACTTGTCTGACTCTTACTAGGTTATGTTACCCAGAATCCCTCGAAAACCTAAAAATGTGTCCAAAAAAACAAAATTTCCTCTTAATTCTGTAGTGGAAAGGGCTGGAATCTACGTGGACCCACAGAATTCCACCTACCCCGCATTTCCAAAAGTCTTCTGAGAAAAATGGAACCTCACTTGTATGGGTAGACCTAGGGCCCGCAACAGGAAACAGCCCAAAACGCAACATTCACACACCACATTTTCACAGTGAAAAGGGACCCTTTTTTTGCAAAGTGCCTAGCTGTAGATTTTGAACCCTAGCTCTGCCGGCACTTAGGGAAACCTAGCAAACATATACATTTTTGAAAACTAGACACCCAGAGAAATTGTCTGACTCTCACAAGGTTCTGTTACCCAGAATCCCTTGCAAACCTCAAAATTTGTAAAAAGAATAACACATTTTCCTCACATTTCTGTGGTGGAAAGTTCTGGAATCTGTGTGGATCCACAAAATTCCACCCACCCCACATTCCCCAAAGTCTTTTGGGAAAAATGATACCTCACTTGTGTGGGTAGGTCTAGTGCCCTTGACAGGAAATGGCTCAAAACGCAACGTGGACACAACACATTTTCACAGTGAAAACGGACCCTTTTTTTGCAATGTGCCTAGCTGTAGATTTTGAACCCTAGCTCTGCCGGCACCTAGGGAAACCTAGCAAACTTATATATTTTGAAAACTAGACACCCAGGGGAATCCAGGATGGAGTGACTTGTCTGGCTCGCACCAGGTTCTGTTACCCAGAATCCCTTGCAAACCTCAAAATGTTATCAAACATACACAGTTTCCTCACATTTCTGTGGTGGAAAGTTCTAAAATCTTTGTGGATCCACAAAATTCCACTCAGCCTGCATTCCCCAAAGTCTTCCGAGAAAATTGGTACCTCACTTGTGTGCGTGGGCTAACTACCCGCGAGAGGCAAGGGCCCAAAACCTATTGAGGGGACTTCAAAATTATCTATCACAAATCAACCTGGTTTTGCTAGAGGGGTCCCATGAATATTTGGCTTTGGGCTTGGCGGCCATGTAGGGAATCCTACCAATCCCACATATTTCTGAAAACACAACACCCGGGGGAGTCCATCAACGTATGGCTTGCCAGGGTCCCCAGATATTTCTCTACCCAGAATCCCCTGCAAACCTCAGATTTAGCTGAAAAAAATCACTTTTTTCTCAAATTTCTGTGTGGGAAAGTCCTGGAATCTGCATGGCTCCACAAATTTCCTTCTACACAGCATTCCCGAAAGGTCTGCTGTGTGGGTTTGGTAGCTTCCCCTAGATGGCCATTGATCCAGCGCTCTGATTGAAAAACTGTCTCACAAACGCTACCTATCACCTCAATTACTCACCATTAATCATGAAACACATATACAGGCACATAACACCAATGAGACAATTTTTGAGCAACTGAATCAGGTGGTCTGATTAATCAAAACTATTCACATAATATTTATATTATTATATACAACTGCAGTTTATCTTTCTTCACCATGGATTCAGACATTTATCATTCATTAATCACACCACTTAAGGCGATTGGATCAACTGATGGAAACTAGACCATGAATAAACAAGACCAGCTTGTCTTTTCAAATCTAATTTTATTAACTTTATTTTTAATAAGGAAAAAGCATTTATGTTTTAGAATCTTTATTTTATAAGCAAATAAGAAAGCAGCTTTTTAATAAGGAAATTAATTTAAAACCGACATCTTCAAAGCAGGTTCAGAATCATGAAATATTAGCAGAATAACAGTTTCCATTTCCTAAGTCTATTTCCCTGACTATTTCTCTCTTTTCCTAAAAAGGAAAGAATCATTTAAAGTCTGCTGTCCTTACATGCGCCAAAGGTCCATCAGCATGTCACGTCATTCAGGAATCGGAAAGTAAGAGTTTTTTCCTTGCTCATAGTGTCAGACTTTATACCTTTCTCTCTAGCTAAACTTTCTACATTTTACATTCTTTTTAGCAAATCCAAACTTTTCATTGGCTGTCCGGTGTCAGTTCATGATAAAATTATTAGGTCATCTCCGACTCTTGACCAAGTCCAGGCTTCATATAAGCCCTATTGTCTTTCATTTCCATGTCTTCCAGCTTCCTCAAGAAAGATACTTTTTCCTCGAGTTTCGAACGTTTACTTCCTAACCTTGGCAGACACATTAAGATCCTGTTCTTGAGCCATCTCTCCATGAACACGTTCAACGCGACCAAAGAACTGTTTTTTTAATTTTTGATGACGGTTGGAATTGGGCCTGTATGGTCGACTACAGTTGGTCCGAGAATTCAATGCGTGCATTGGGTCATCCGGGGAGCTGGGGGGGGGGGGGGTGTATGCAGTTCATAGTTGTGTGAGTGTGTGATGGGTTGTGAGGGGTGTGTGGGGGGGCTGTGCACGTCCTGGCACCAGCGGGGGAAGGGCGGGTTGACAGGTTGGGTTGTCGTTATCCTGCTCGTGGGCGGGGGAGGGGGGGAATGTTCTGCTGATGTTGCAATTTTGGGGGGGGGTGGAGGGGGGGAAACTGTTTAAAAATGTTGGCATAGGCATCATGTGTATCACTGTTCAGGCCCCTAGGAGGCGGTATTTTGGCAGCAGACTGCATGGCCCGGCTGGGCACTTACAGGAGATATGGGATACAAATTTTTAACGTGGAATGTGCGTGGGTTGGGCACTTGTACCAAACGATATAGGGTCCTATCTTTCCTTCGGAGGCATGGCATATCGATTGCATGTTTGCAAGAAACGCATCTGAATGAGGAGGGGGCGCAAAAGCTTGCTAAAAAATGGCGGGGTCAGGTCTTTCACTCTTCCTTTTCGATGTATGCGCGTGGGGTCTTGATCTGGGTAGCGCCCGGGGTCCCCCTCGCGGTACAGTATGCGGAGGCGGACATTGAGGGCAGGTACTTGCTGCTGAGGGTGCTGTTGAATGGCAGGGACCTTACGCTACTTAATACATATGCGCCTAACGTAGATGACGCGACCTTCTACCCACAAATGCAAGACGTCTTAGGGTCGGATGTGGACAGCCCTCTCCTGTGGTTCGGAGAATTTAACTGTGTCTTGGACTGTGTCCTGGATCGGCATCCTCCCCGAGCGGGGACGAAGCCTCGCATGACGGCGAGACTGCGCGAGGTCATGGCAAACCTGGGAGCGGTAGATGTGTGGCGCCAGGGTCACCCGTCACAGAAACTGTACACTTGTTACACCCCTACGCACGACACTCATAGCAGGCTAGATAGGGTCCTCGCCGCAAATATGGATGCGTCGTACTCCCTACAGGTCACCCATCTGGCCCGCTTCCTGTCCGACCACTCCCCGGTGCTGTGCGCTACGCAGGACGTCGACCAGCCTTGCCGTCCTCGTACATGGCGGATGCCCGCGGACCTCCTACAGGACCCATTGGGCAGAGAGCATGTGCAGACTGCACTCACTAATTACGTGGACCTGAATTGGGAGGGAGGCGACGTACCCCTGTCGACAAAATGGGAGGCACTGAAGGCAGTGGTACGGGGTGAATGCATGGCTCTTACCTATGGAGTCCGCCGACAGCTGACCCGCGAACTGAGAGAGGCCGAAGACTCCCTGCGGACTCGGCAGGCCTCACCAGACCCTGGGGACCCGGAACTGGCCCTGGAGCGGGAAGCCCAGGCGCAAGTACATGATATACTTACGCGCCTCGACAGATACACGCTGGGTCAATTTAGACAGCGCCTCCACAGGGAGGGGGACAAGTCCGGCCGGTTATTGGCCTGGATTTTGAAGAAGGAAGCGGCCCCGGTTCAGATAGCTGCCCTGAGGGGCCCTGATGGGGTCATGGTCCATTCGGAGTCAGGTATATTGCGGGTTCTCAAAACACACCTGCAGCAGGTGTATACGGCAGATCCGCTGGTCACGGAGGCATCCTATCAGTCCTACCTCCGGGGAGTGACTCTGCCGGCCCTTCCGAGAGAGGCGGCGGAGGAATTGGATGGGGCCTTGACCCTACACGAGGTGCGGGTGGCTATGGCAGGCTTGCCGACGGCGAAATCCCCGGGGGGAGACGGGTTTCCTTCCGAGTTCTACCACGCATTCGGGGATGTCCTTGGCCCCCTCCTCCTTCAAGTCTTCCACACGGCGCTAGAGGAGGGCGCTCTTCCGCCCACAATGTACCAGGGTGAGATCTGCATGCTTTTAAAGCCGGGAGGTGATGGATATGACCTCGCGGCGTACCGCCCTATTACAATGATTAACATGGATGTCAAGATCCTGACCAAACTCTTAGCCGCTCGGTTGGCGCCGTACATGGTCCAGTTGGTCCATGAGGACCAGTGTGGGTTCATCCCCGGACGCAACACCGCGATGAATCTACGGCGATTAACCCATGTTATGCATGAGGTGCACGGTAGGGAGGACCCCCAGGTCCTAGTTTCAATAGACTTGGCCAAGGCATTTGACACGGTTAGCTGGGGGTACCTATCGGCGGTGCTTCAACAGGTGGGACTGGGGCCCGTGTTTCGCAGGTGGGTCCAGATACTGTACCGGGCGCCTCGAGCCAGAGTCAAACTTGGGGCCGCACGCTCGGAGGACTGGGCGTTAGGGAGAGGCACCCGCCAGGGATGCCCCCTCTCGCCACTCCTGTTCGCCCTGGCAATTGAGCCATTGGCGGTGGAAGCCCGTACCACAATGGCCCAATGGGGAATCAAGGTGGGGAGTAATGTCCACACAGTGTCCTTGTACGCAGACGATGCTCTGTTTTACTTAACATTTCCGCAGGATGCGCTGCCGGTTTTGCTTCAGCTACTGGACCGTTTTGGCGCAGCGTCGGGCCTGCGTATCAATGCAGGGAAGTCCCTGGTCTTCCCCCTAGCGGGATATGATGTGGACGCGCGCGGGGACCTGCCGCGCCTGGGCTGCGGTGGGAACTGGAGGCCTTCCGCTATCTGGGGATGCAGGTGGCGTCGTCGGACGAACAGTTGCTGGCCCGCAATGCGGACAAGGTGGTGCAGTCCCTACGACAGTCGGTAGCATTCTGGAACACGTTGCCTCTCTCCCTGATGGGGCGACTGGCAGTGGCAAAAATGGTGATGCTGCCGCGAGTGCTTTATGTGTTGCAGAATTCACTGTGCCCACTTCCCCCGCGGATGTTCTGCACTCTCAATACACTCCTTACGTCCTTACTCTGGGCAGGCAGGCGAAGTAGAGTTGCTTTACACATGGTTGTCCGGAGCTGGGAGGAGGGGGGTTGGAGGCGCCGAGATTCGACCTCTACTACTATGCGGCTCAGCTGTTGCCAGCGGCCAGGTGGTTCGCGGATGCGGACACCTGGGAACTGCGGCTCCTCGCGGGGAGCGCGGATGAAAGGACAGTACAGATGGCCCTGATGCGCGGCAGGGGAGCGGACGAGACACTGCCATATATAGTGTGCCACACCGCAGCCATTTGGCAACGTGTGGTGGAAAAAATCCTACGGAGGGCCCCCTTTCACAGGGAACTGCCGATATGGATTATGGCCCCGGTGGTGGACATGGAGGTACACATGCCATTCCATGAATGGAGAGCGGGTGGATGTGAGCTGTTGGCAGATCTCTACCCGGATGACACGTTCCTATCTATCGAACGGGCGACGGAGACGTTCGGTCTCGGTGAGGGCCAATTCCTACAGTACAGGGGCCTCCATGCGTTGGCTCGGGACACTTGGCCGCAATTCCCTGATGTGCCCCCTGTGTCCCATACCCTCAATGTTATCCTTTCCTGTGGTAGGGGCAGGAAGCTGATCACCCTATTGTACTCGGCCATGCGGCTGGACTCCACCCCGCCGGTGCCCCCGGCGTGGGCGGCTTGGGAGGCTGACCTGGGAATTGTGCTGGAACCGGCACAGCGCAAACGCATCGGTACCCTCACCCGGAAGGTGTCGTGCAATGCACGGTTCAAACTGGCACACTTTAACTTTTTACACCGAACTTATGTGACTCCGGTTACCTTGAAGCGTATTGCCCCGGACAAGCGCGATGACTGCCCTAGGTGTGGCGCGTCGGGTGCATCATTCCTTCATCTGGCGTGGGAGTGCCCGTTGGTACACACCTTCTGGCAATCGGTAGTGGCACACATTCATAAGGTTACTGAACTCCGGGTGGAACTGACCCCCCTGCACTGCTTGTTAGCCCTAGTCCCCAAGCCCAAGAAGTGTAATTTGTCCTACAAAATGTTGCAACTGCTTTTAGTACTGGCAAGGAGGAGGGTGGCCATCACATGGATGGGACAGAGGGCCCCAGTGATGTCACAGTGGCTTAGGGATGTGGGGGAATGGACCCTGGCGGAGGAAACCTTTATGCAAACAGTGCGTAGGGATGAGAAGCTGCAGTACGACCTGCTTGCGTGGAGAATGATGCGAGAGGTGGGGGAGGCAGCCGAGGACTCGGATGGAACAAGTGCGGAGTTGTTCACTCCTGGGGACACAGGGTCTGAAGATGAGGGTGGTGGGGAGGGTGAGGGAGGGCAGTGAGTCAGGGGAGTGCCTGACCGCACACGCACATGTAGGATACACCTGAGTGGAATTGGGATTTGGTATCTGCAAGTTTCATGCCTAATACACGTAATGATCGCTGCTATTTTCTGCCGATAGGAGTGCCATAATGAGGTGAACGACCTGTGTACACATGTTTTAGTCACGAATGCCGAAGTGTTGGGGGGGAGGGTTCCATTGGGGAGTTGGGGGGTAACCTGTATGGGGAAAAAAAAAAAAAAGTAAAAGCAGATTAGAATATCCTGCCGCGCAGTTGCATGGCTAGGTTCAATGCCTGGCTTCCATACTACCACCTATCGCCGCCCGGCCTTCGGGTTGTGGGCTGAAGGGCCGTGTACACAGCAGTATGTTATTGGCCATAATGTCGTTGATTTGCTGTAACTGTCGGCGCAACTGTTATATACTATCATTGTCTGCGACAAAAATAAAGTTTAAAAAAAAAAAAACAAACACAAGACATCAATTATTAAAAGAATTGAGACCCATTCTGTTACCTTCCCCCTTTACTAATTAATCCTGTTAATTATGTTACCTAGCAAAAGCACATACATGCAGCATTATAATTACTTTTCCTTTTCGAACCGCACGAACTCCATGAGCTTTTTATCACAAAAAGACATAACATAAGCACATAAAATAAGCACATGCCATTAACTTAACTGCCGCATTTAATACTGACAAAGACAATAGACAAGGTTAGTTTATTATTTTCTTTGTGTTTGCAACATAAAAGCACACTAGTTTATCCCGCGTGTAATGATGAATGTATTCTTAAACTAAGTTGATTAATAATTTCACCACAAATTTATTAATCTGATTACTTTGTTATGAGAGATTAACTTCACAAGTTTGAACAAAATCTTGTTCTTCACCTTGCTCCATCACCATCAAGCCCGGGACCAGAAACTCATGTGACCCGCTCTTGCAAAACCAGGCCATTTTCGGATATATAGGGGGCATCTGAGTTTTTGGTCCCGAGTCGGCAGCCATCTAAAGAAACAAACCAAACCCACATATTTCTGAAAGCTAGAGACCCAGGAGAGTCCAGGGGAGGTATTGCTTGCCTGGGTCCCCTAACGTTTTCTTACCCAGAATCCCCTGCAAACCTCAAATTTTGATGATAAAATCACTTTTTCTCAAATTTCTGTGGGGGTAGGTTCTGGAATCTATGTGGATCCACAAATTTCCAACCACCCAGCATTCCCCCAGGTCTCCCAATAAAAATGGTATCTAACTCGCATGGGTGGGTCAAGCACCCGCGACAGGCAAGGGCCCAAAACAAATTGAGGAGACATCAAAATGACCTATTACTAAACAACCTAGTTTCGCAAGGGGGGTCACCAGGGTTTTTGGCCCCAGGCTCGGCGGCCATCTTAGAAACCTACCAAACCCACACATTTCTAAAAACTAGACGCCCGGGGGAGTCCAGCAAGGTATGGCTTGCGTGGGTCCCCCAACATTTCCCTACCCAGAATCGCCTGCAAACCTCAAATTTAGCTGAAAAAATCACGTTTTTCTCAAATTTCTTTGTGGGAAAGTTCTGGAATCCGTGTGGATCCACAAATTTCCTTCTACACAGCATTCCCCCAGGTCTCCCGATAAAAATGGAACCTCACTCGTGTGGGTGGGTCAAGTACCCGCAACAGGCAAGGGCACAAAACCTATTGAGGTGACATCAAAATAATCTATTACTAAACAGTCAGGTTTTACAAGGGGGATTCCATGAGTTTTTGGCTCCGGGCTCGGCAGCCACCTAGGGAAACCTACCAAACCCTTGCATTTCTGAAAACTAGACAACCAGGGGAGTCCAGCCAGTTATGGCTTGCATGGTTGCCCTAACAATTCCCTATCCAGAATCCCCGCAAAAATGGTACCTCACTTGTGTGGGGAGGCATAGTGGCTGCAACAGCAAATGGCCCAAATCGTACTGTGGAGACTTTAAAATTACCTATAACAAAACTACCTGGTTGTGGGAGGGCACCTGGAGTTTTGGCCCCGGCCTCGCCGCCATCTTGGGAAACCTACTAAACCCACACATTTCTGAAAACTAGACACCCTGGGGAGTCCAACAAGGTATGGCTTGCGTAAATCCCCCAACGTTTCCCTACCCATAATCTCCTGCAAACCTAAAATTTTGCAAGGGCCCAAAACGTATTGAGGCAACATCAAAATTAGCTATCACAAAACAACCTGGTTTTGCAAGGGTGGTCACCTGGGTTTTTGGCCCCGGCGGCCATCCTGGGAAACTACCAAACCCACACATTTCAGAAAACTAGACACCCGGGGGAGTCCAGCGAGGTATGGCTTGCATGGATCCCCCAAAGTTTTCCTACCAAGAATGCCCTGCAAACCTAAAATGTAGCTGGAAAAACCCCCAAATTTCCCACATATTTTTGAGTACAATTACAGTACCGTCACAAATGTCCTACCCACAACGTTCCCCTCCGTCTACGGTTAAAAGGATACCTCACTTGTGTTGGTGGGGCAACGACCTGTGACGGGGAAGAGCCCAAAAGATAGGGAATAATGGTATAGCACCGAGAATTCTAAGCACTACAGTAAAAAAAATAAGTTTTTAACCAATTCTGCATTTGCTACACACACAAGTGAGGTGTCATTTTACTCAGGACACTAAAGAGAACACTGTGGGGTAGGACATTTGTGCCACCATGGTAATTCCACAAAAAATATGTGGAAATGTGTTTTTTTCAGCAAAATTTTAGGTTTGCAGGAGATTATGGGTAGGGAAACGTTGGGGGATTTACGCAAGCCATACCTTGTTGGACTCCCCAGGGTGTCTAGTTTTCAGAAATGTGTGGGTTTAGTAGGTTTCCCAAGATGGCGGCGAGGCCGGGGCCAAAACTCCAGGTGCCCTCCCACAACCAGGTAGTTTTGTTATAGGTAATTTTAAAGTCTCCACAGTACGATTTGGGCCATTTGCTGTTGCAGCCACTATGCCTCCCCACACAAGTGAGGTACCATTTTTGCGGGGATTCTGGATAGGGAATTGTTAGGGCAACCATGCAAGCCATAACTGGCTGGACTCCCCTGGTTGTCTAGTTTTCAGAAATGCAAGGGTTTGGTAGGTTTCCCTAGGTGGCTGCCGAGCCCGGAGCCAAAAACTCATGGAATCCCCCTTGTAAAACCTGACTGTTTAGTAATAGATTATTTTGATGTCACCTCAATAGGTTTTGTGCCCTTGCCTGTTGCGGGTACTTGACCCACCCACACGAGTGAGGTTCCATTTTTATCGGGAGACCTGGGGGAATGCTGTGTAGAAGGAAATTTGTGGATCCACACGGATTCCAGAACTTTCCCACAAAGAAATTTGAGAAAAACGTGATTTTTTCAGCTAAATTTGAGGTTTGCAGGCGATTCTGGGTAGGGAAATGTTGGGGGACCCACGCAAGCCATACCTTGCTGGACTCCCCCGGGCGTCTAGTTTTTAGAAATGTGTGGGTTTGGTAGGTTTCTAAGATGGCCGCCGAGCCTGGGGCCAAAAACCCTGGTGACCCCCCTTGCGAAACTAGGTTGTTTAGTAATAGGTCATTTTGATGTCTCCTCAATTTGTTTTGGGCCCTTGCCTGTCGCGGGTGCTTGACCCACCCATGCGAGTTAGATACCATTTTTATTGGGAGACCTGGGGGAATGCTGGGCGGTTGGAAATTTGTGGATCCACATAGATTCCAGAACCTACCCCCACAGAAATTTGAGAAAAAGTGATTTTATCATCAAAATTTGAGGTTTGCAGGGGATTCTGGGTAAGAAAACGTTAGGGGACCCAGGCAAGCAATACCTCCCCTGGACTCTCCTGGGTCTCTAGCTTTCAGAAATATGTGGGTTTGGTTTGTTTCTTTAGATGGCTGCCGACTCGGGACCAAAAACTCAGATGCCCCCTATATATCCGAAAATGGCCTGGTTTTGCAAGAGCGGGTCACATGAGTTTCTGGTCCCGGGCTTGATGGTGATGGAGCAAGGTGAAGAACAAGATTTTGTTCAAACTTGTGAAGTTAATCTCTCATAACAAAGTAATCAGATTAATAAATTTGTGGTGAAATTATTAATCAACTTAGTTTAAGAATACATTCATCATTACACGCGGGATAAACTAGTGTGCTTTTATGTTGCAAACACAAAGAAAATAATAAACTAACCTTGTCTATTGTCTTTGTCAGTATTAAATGCGGCAGTTAAGTTAATGGCCTCAATACGTTTTGGGCCCTTGCCTATTGTGGGTACTTGACCCAGCCAAGCATGTGAGGTATCATTTTTATCGGAAGACCTGAGGAAACGGTGAGTGGTAGGAAATTTGTGGATCCACATGGTTTCCAGAACTTTCCCACACAGAAATTTGAGAAAAAGTGATTGTTTTAGCTACATGTGAGGTTTGCAGGGCATTCTGGGTAGGAAAATGTTGGGGGATCCTTGCAAGCGATACCTCGCTGGACTCCCCCAGGTGTCTAGTTTTTAGAAGTATATGGGTGGTAGTTTTCCAAGATGGCCACCGAGCCCGGGCCAAAACCCCAGGTGACCCCCCTTGCAAAATCAGGTTGTTTTGTGATAGGTCATTTTGATGTCTCCTCAATACGTTTTAAGCCCTTGCCTGTCGCGGGTTCTGGACCCACCCACGCAAGTGAGGTACCATTTTCCTCGGAAGACCTGGGGAAATGCTGGGTGGTAGGAAATTTGTGGATCCACGTAGATTCCAGAACGAAATTTGGGAATAAAGTGATTTTTTCATTAGAATTTGAGGTTTGCAAGGGATTCTGGGTAGAGAAACGTTGGGGGATCCACGCAAGCCATACCTTTCTGGACTGCGCCGGGTCTCTAGCTTTCAGAAATGTGTGGGTTTGGTAGCATTCCCTAGATGGCCCGCCAAGTCCGGGACCAAAAACTCATGTGAGGGAGGAGCCAAGATGGCGGACGGGACGGACGCTTGAGCTCCCGGCTCCGCAAGCCGTCTGGCTTCTTTCGGACATCCTGAACATTTATCCTGACCTGCGCCGTCCTACCAAAGTGGAATATTGGCGCGGAATTGACTGGCTATCTTCCGGTACCTTTGCCGGCGGAATCGGTGGCAGACTCGATGTTTTCTGACCTCCGGCGCTTCCCTTGGACCCTGCGCTGATGGCCGCCGCTGGACGCCGTGAGACGTGGATGGGGAGACGAGCTGGTGAAACTCTGTGGACCTCGGGGGCGTAGAGCGCTGCCCGGACGACCGGAGTCGGACCCTTCCAACTGGGTCGGACTCTCCTTCGCACAGCTTGCGGTGTGATTGACGCGGAAGCCCCCCCACGGTCGGCACTCCCCTGCCACCCCGTTGAGCATTGGGCGACCTCCATCTTGAAGCGTCTTCACCGTAGTGGACGGCGGTTACCCACGGGACATGTAGAAGACTCCTATCCGGTGCTGCCTCCTAGTTGCTCACGGAGTTCCCCCGGCGGCTCCGTTATTGCCTCTTCGGATGCCGCTCTCGCCCCCGTATCGTCATTTGTTGGGCGCAGCAGGCACGGACATGGCGCCTGTCCTCCCTGCCGATGCGTTGGCTGATCCGGGGTCTGCAGTGACTGGGGGCCCATACGCCCTGTTACCAGTGACCGCATTGTGTGCACCGGGGGATACTGCGGACCGGCTACCGACGCGGAGTGACCCGACCTGTGGTGACATCCTGGCCGCTCTCATGGACCTGAAGGCTGAAATGCGGTGCACGGTCCGGGCATTGGTCCGAAGATTCGATGACACGCTGCCAGACACGGGGCGATCCCGGCTGGAGGTTTCCCCGCCGTCCCTGTTTCAACCTGGAGGGGCTACACTGTTGCCGAATGTGGAGAAGACGGTGAGGCGTTCTCCTGGATACAAGGTACAGAGTCTGTCCATTGACGATGCTACAGTAGCAGAGGTACCCTTTACTTTCCGCGAGACGGCTCTGCCTACAAACTATCCACCGGGGCCCGGAAACTCCTTTTCATCGTTGCCTGTTTCCCTCGCTGCCTCTACCATTGGAGTCCCCGGGGTCTGTCTATGTACTGCTTGGGTCCCTATGGCACATGGAATCTTCATCGTCCTCTCTCCGCGTAAGCGGCCATCTTGCCTCTTTGTCCTGGTTACAGGCGCCACACAGCAATGGACGGGCCTGGAGAACTTCTGCCTGTCCGGTCAGGGTTGAGGGATTATTAGTAGTTGTAATGATGGGATCGGCTGGCGAGGACCTGGACTGACTTATGTTTTACACTACTGGCTGAGTGATCTTTAATATCCTGGTTTTTTTTGCTGCACGTTGTTGTCGATTTCTCCAGTTGTTTATTTTACCTGCTGGGGGGGGGGACTTGCGCTGGACTGAGGTACTGGGTGTTACTACTTCGGATCGACTGGGAGCACAGGTTTTTGTCATTGTAATGTGGTTGGCGCGGGAGATCTTGACCGTGAGGGGTGCCGGGAGTTCGGTTGCTGGGTGGGCTCCTCCCCACTTTTCCTTTTCCTGGGGGTAGTAGGGTAGTGTATTCTTCCCTCTCTCCCTACGTGCTACCGTGCATTTCTGAACTTTTTCTTTTCCTTCTTTGCTTGCACTCTATATTTCGGGTTCTTTTTGGGGCGACAGACACACTGCTAGGGGGGGGTAGGCCATAGCCTCGGCATGCGTGTAGGGTGGGGGGTCTTCATCGGTTCGTTTTTTGTTTCTATGGGCCTTCTTTTACTCTTTTTCTGTTTCCTTTTCTCATATGCTTTTTCCCGGGTCAGTGGGTGGGATTGGTGTTAGGAGGGTAACGGCTGGGGGGTACATTTCACTATGGTTTGTTGTCCCGATATCCTGGATTTGTGCCGCCATTTTAGATGTTTATTGTAAGTGGAATCTCCTGATGGACGTTGCCCAGTTATTGTTCAGATGTCTGTACTGTACACTGATCCGCTCTAGCTTCTGTATCTCCTTATATATAAAATTATTTTAAAAATTAACCTCACTACTTCCTGACGCTTGGGACACGCGGATTTACTGTAATACATGTCGTAGGCTTTTATATGCTGCAGTGCTCCCGAGTGAATCTATACTTTGCTACCGAGCTACTTAAGTGTCGAGGCCGGCCGGATGGTTGTAGGCCTGTATATGTCTTATGAATCGTGCTCAATAAAGGTTTTCAAAAAAAAAAAAAAAAAACCTCATGTGACCCCCTTGCAAAACCAGGTCCTTTTCAAATACATAGAGGGCATCTGAGTTTTTGGTCCTGAGTCGGCAGCTATGTAGAGAAACCTACCAAATTCACACATTTCTGAAAACTAGAGACCCAGGAGAGTCCAGAGAAGTATGGCTTGCATGGGTCCACCAACCTTTTCCTACTCAGAATCCCCTGCAAACCTCAAACTTTGATGATAAAATCCCTTTTTTCTCAAACTTCTGTCCGGGTAGGTTCTGAAATCTATATGGATCCACAAATTTCCAACCATCCAGCTTTCCCCCAGGTCTCCCGATAAAAATGACACCTCACTCGCGTGGGTGAGTCAAATACCCGTGACAGCCAAGGGCCCAAAACCTATTGAGGCGACATCCAAATTACCTATCACTAAACAACCTCGTTTTGCACGGGGGTTCCATGAGTTTTTCGCCCCAGGTTCGGCTGCTGTCTTAGAAACCTACCAAACCCACACATTTCTGAAAGCTAAACACCCTGGGGAGTCCAGCAAGGTATGGCTTGCATGGGTCCCCAACATTTCCCTATCGAGAATCCCCTGCAAACGTCACATTTTGTTGAAAAAATACAAATTTTCTAACATTTCTGTGTGGGAAAGTTTTAGGATCACTGGGCTGACACAAATTTGCTCCCACTCAGCATTCCCCAGGTCTCCCAATAAAAATGGTACCTCACTTGTGTGGGTAGGTGTAGTGGCTGGAAATGACCCAAATCGTACTTTGGAGAATTCAAAATTACCTATAACAAAACGACCTAGTTTTGGGGAGGGGCACCTGGGGTTTTGGCCCCAGGCTCGCCGTTATCTAGGGAAACCTACTAAACCCACACATTTCTGAAAACTAGACACCCTGGGGAGTCCAATGAGGTATGCCTTGCATGGATCCCCCAACGTTTTCCTACCCAGAATCCCCAGCAAACCTCAAATTTAACTGAAAAAAACACATTTTCCACATATTTTGTGTGGAATCACCGTGGCGGCACAAACATCCTACCCCACAGCGTTCTCCTTAGTGTCCTGAGTAAAATGAGCCCAGGTCAAAAACCCAGGTGACCTCTCTTGAAAAACTAGGTTGTTTGGTGATATGTCATTTTGGGTACAATTACCATGCCGTCACAAATGTCCTACCCCACAACGTTCCCCTCAGTTTATGGGTAAAAGGGTTCCTCACTTGTGTTGGTGGGGCAACGGCCTGTGACGGGGAAGAGCCCAAAAGATATGGAATAATGGTATAGCACCGAGAATTCTAAGCGCTACAGTAAAAAAAAGATACGTTTTTAGCCAATTCTGCATTTGCCACACACACAAGTGAGGTATCATTTTACTCAGGACACTAAAGAGAACACTGTGGGGTAGGACATTTGCGCTGTCACTGTGATTCCACACACAAATATGTGGATAATTAGTTTTTTTCAGCTAAATTTGAGGTTTACTGGGGATTCTGGAGAGGGAAAAGCTCGGGGATCTACGCAAGCCATACCTCATTGGACTCCCCAGGGTATCTAGTTTTCAGAAATGTGTGGGTTTGGTAGGTTTCCAAAGATGGCGGCGAACTCGGGGCCAAAACTCCAGGTGGCTCACCCCAAAACCAGGTTGTTTTGTTATGGGTAATTTTGAAGTCTCCACAGTATAATTTGGGCCATTTTCTGTTGCAGCCACTATGCCTACCCACACAAGTGAGGTACCGTTTTTATCGGGAGACCTGGGGGAACGCTGGGTGGTAGGAAATTTGTGTCAGCCCGATGAACCTACACCTTTCACACGCAGATTCAAAAACTTTCCCACACAGAAATTTGAGAAAAAAAGTGATTTTTTCATCTAAATTTGAGGTTTACAAGGGTTTCTCGGTAGGGAAATGTTGGGGGACCCACGCAAGCCATACCTTGCTAGACTCCCCAGGGTGTCTAGTTTTCAGAAATGTGTGGGTTTGGTAGGTATCCTTAGATGGCTGCCGAGCCCGGGACCAAAAACTCATGGGACCCCCCCTTGCAAAACCAGGTTGTTTTGTGATAGGTAATTTTGAAGTCGCCTCAATAGATTTTGGGCCCTTGCCTGTCGTGGGCACTTGACCCACCCACACAAGTGAAGTACCATTTTTCTTGGAAGACTGTTGGGAATGCATGCTTTGTGGATTTTTGTGGATCCACACAGATTCCAGAACTTTCTACCACAGAAATATAAGGAAAATGTGGTTTTTTGGACAAATTTTGAGGTTTGCAAGGGATTCTGGGTAACAAACCTGGTGAGAGCCACACAAGTCACCCCATCCTGAATTCCCCTGGGTGTCTAGTTTTTAAAAATATATAAGTTTGCTAGGTTTCCTTAGGTGCCGGCAGAGCTAGGGTTCGAAATCTACAGCTAGGCACTATGCAAAAAAAGGGTCAGTTTTCACTGTGAAAATGTGTTTTGTCCATTTTGCGTTTATGGCCATTTCCTGTTGCAGGCACTATGCCTACCCACATAAGTGAGGTACCACTTTTCTCGGGAGACTTTGGGGAATGAGCGGTGGGTAGAATTTTGTGGAGCCATGCAAATTCCATAACTTTCCTCGACAGAAATGTGAGAAAAATGTGTTTTTGGGATAAATGTTGAGGTTTGCAAGGGATTCTGGGTAACAGACCTGGTGAGAGCCAGACAAGTCACCCCATCCTGATTACCCCTGGATATCTAATTTTTAAAAATGTATAGGTTTGCTAAGTTTCCCTAGGTGCCGGCAGAGCTAGGGTTAAACATCTAGAGCTAGGGTTAAAAATCTACAGCTAGGCGCTTTGCAAAATAGTGTCAGTTTTCACTGTAAAATGTGGTGTGTCCACGTTGCATTTTGGGTCGTTTCCTGTCATGGGCACTAGGCCAACCCACACATGTGAGGTACCATTTTTCTCGGAAGACATTGGGGAATGTGGGTTGGGTCGAATTATGTGGATCCACGCAGATTCCAGAACTTTGCACCAGAGAAATGTGAGGAAAATGGTTTTTTTTACAAATTTTGAGGTGTGCAAGGGATTCTGGGTAACAGAACCTGGTGAGAGCCAGACAATGTAAAAAGAAGGAATGCACAGTTCCCCTGGATCCAAAACCTTGGATGGGACAGTTGAAAACTAAAAGTGAGTGAAGGCCCACAGGAGGGGGATCCTCCTTTTCGGAACTAAAGACCTCACACACCCAGCAAGCTAGGTGTCATGCTCATCATATGGCCTTGCCCCTCGTCGGGTCGGCGGTGCAATACCCGACGGGCACCCATAAAGGGGCTCTTTGGCGGGAACATTTTTATTCCTGCTGTATGGTGCTGTGGGTGTGAGGGCCCTAGGGAGTGAAAGTGACTGGTGTAGATGTGCTAAAATGATATTAATAAAGGTTGAGTAGTCCACAAAAAGAATTTTAATGAAGTGGTTGCTTTATCAGGCTCTAAGGTCCGTGAATGCAAAAACCCACTCTCACAAAGTGGTCGACATGTTTCATGCTTATTGGTTCAAAGTGATACACAGCATTTCCTCAGGACCAAAATAAGGGAAACTATCTACACTACTAGATATCCATAATGTTGATCTAGTCTAATGTGTGCCTGGTTCCGCCATGTAGAAACCTGGAGAGGATGACATATGGAGAATATATATGTCATCCACAACGTGCTCACTTATTAGGATCAACTGTCTGCAGGAAAAATTAAAGGAATGGAATTACCATTCCAAAATCAAAAGTTAGAGTCGGGATTAAAATACCTAAAAAGTCATGACGACGGGTATCTGGCTTAGAGAATAGTTAAAACAGCCGAAGATCAGCTGGAATGTGTACAGATAACTCACCCGCCATTCATGGAGCGAGTGCTGTCACGATTTCCCCTGGCGCTAAGACACCACGTAGTTGATGTCCTGCAAATGGGTAGAAGGTTGGGAAGACAAGTACCCCTCGTGAAAAATGTACAAGTTGGATGCGTAGTCAAGTGCGCTGTGGCATTAGTGTAGGTATAATGCGATGTAACTGTAGCCAGTGCAGTCATAAAGGATCGCTAGAGCGTCAGCCATTTTGTAGTGGTGAAAGGTATAGGGGCAACCCAAGTAGACTTGTACTACTAGCATCAGATTCAAAGTTAAAGGGCCAAATGGTGTGTACACAAGTGGTGAAGTTCCATGCCCTAGTGTAAGATAACCTGATATCGCGGGGGTGTCGTTATGGTAATGCCACCAGGGGACAGCCAATGATGGCGGTTGGAGCATGGACTATTTTGCAGTGGTGAAAGGCCTAGCGGGAACCCAAGTATTCCGATACTACTAGTATCGGATTCGAAGTAAAAGTGTCAATGGTTGGTTATAATCATACCCGTGCAGTGAAGTTCCAGTGTAGAATAACCCAATATCACGGGGGTTTCGTTATGATCATGACATCGTAGCTACTGTCAAGATGTCAGTAGTGTATTAAAGCTTGTGCAAAACTGTCATGGAGGCCATAGTTACCTACAAAAGGGGCCCAATATTACTCATAGGACAACCCACCTAATGGAATTGAGGCCCAGGAGTGCATGGGATGGGTATGTAGCAGACATCTCTACGTGTAGGGGCAATTAGTCAGTATTAAACATGGTCACATGTTGTTTCGTCCGCTCAGGCACTCAAGGTGGGCTATTGTCAGGTCCCCAGCATAATTGGCTATCAAGGTGGTTGTCCAAATATATGACTTATAGGGAGAGGTCCCTAATGGTTACTGAGAGCAGCCCACGGAATGCTATCGTTAAGGCCAATGCTGTCTGTGTTGAGGCGATGAACCCAGAGCTGTTCAATCCTGAACAGTGCGTTCTGTGTAATGTTCTGGTGTGCCTCAAGTATCAGTCACCTGAGGCTTTCCGCTTTATGTTTGAATTCCCAGCAATGTGTGTACAGCTTTGTCATGGGTTTCAAGCACCTGATGTTGCTCTTATGTTCAGTGATTCTCAGTTTCACCTGTCTCATGGTCATACCAACATAAATCAAATCACATGGGCATAAGAGGACGAAGATGCACTTAGTGGTGTTACAATTAGTGTGCCTTCTGAGTTGCCATCTAAAGGAGTTCGTCAGCTGGATCTCCTTGCACGTGTTTGTCTGGGCACAGACTGAACAGCCACCACATGGGTAGTGGCCGACCACTGGAGGTAAATCCCAGAGGGTTCTCTGGACATTCACTTCTTTAGTCCTCGGTCTGGTGTGGACAAGGGCATCTTTCAGATTCGCAGTGCGCTTGAATGCAAATCTAGGTTTAGGGATTCTCAGTGCCCCGGTGTTCACTACCCCCAGTGTCTGTTGATTGTTTTTCTGATGAAGTTGGAATTACAGGTAAAGGAGGTTACTCAGGTGATGATTTCAGTGATATCCCTCACTCTACTTTATAGCAATGCCTCCTTTGGGTTATTCATAGCCCGTTTGTACGATTGTTTAGTATTGTGGGCTGGGTACCCCCTGTCCAGTAAGTTTTTTTGTAGGATTTGACCTTCAGTCTTATAGCCGTCCAGGGAGGTGCAGTTCCTCCTAATGCGGAGGAACTGACCAAACGGGAGGTCATCCCGTAGGGATTTAGGATGGTAACTTTGGTATAAGAGGAGACTGTTCCTGTCTGTTTTCTTTTTGTATAGGCTAGTGTGTAGACCCGCCTCAGTCAGCCAAATCCTCAGATCTAGGAAGGGGATATCGGTGTGGGATATTGTACTCGTGAACTTGAGGAATGGATTTTGTGCATTAATCCACTCACAGAAGGCTTTACAAGTGTCCACATCACCTTGCCAGAGCAGGAGGATGTTGTGTATAAAGCGTTTCCACAAGGTGAGGTTGCCCCTGTACGGATTGATGGGGTTCATGATGATCCCTCTCGAATGTGGCCATGTATAAACACGCCAAACTAGGGGCAAATGTGCTCCCCATAGACGTACCTTGAGTTTGCTTGAAGAGGAGGGTATTGTACTCAAAGAAATTTTCAGTGAGTGCTAATGTGGCACAATTCATAATGAACGAGATGGGAGTTGGAGAGACCCACTCCTCGGTTAGGAGGCGAGATTCCATGGCCTCTAGGGTGGCGCCCTGGGGGATATTTGTAAAGAGCGCTTCCACGTCTAAGGTGACCAAAAAAGGTGAGGTACCAATTTTCTCGGAAGAATTTGAGGAATGCAGGCTGAGTGGAATTTTGTGGATCCACACAGATTTTTGAACTTTCCACCACAGAAATGTGAGGAAAATGTGTACATTTCACCCCATCCTGGATTCCCCTGGGTGTCTAGTTTTCAAGAATGTATAGGTTTGCTAGGTTTCCCTAGGTGCCAGTAGAGCTAGGGTTCAAAATCGACAGCTAAGCACTTTGCCAAAAAAGGGTTAGTTTTCACTATGAAAATGTGGTGTGTCCACGTTGCGTTTTGCGCCATTTCCTGTCGCGGGCACATGGCCAACCCACACAAGTGAGGTACCATTTTTCTCTGAAGACTTTGGGTAATTCGGGGTGGGTGGAATTTTGTGGATCCATGCATATCCCAGAACTTTCCATCGCAGAATTGTGAGAAAAAGTGTTTTTTCACTAAGTTTGAGGTTTGCAAGGGATTCTGGGTAACAGAACCTGTTGAGAGGCACACAAGTTACCCCATCCTGGATTCCCCTTCGTGTCTAGTTTTCAAAAATGTACAGGATTACTAGGTTTCCCTATGTGCCGGCTGCGCTAGGGCCCAAAATCCACAGGTAGGCACATTGCTAAAAACAAGTCTGTGCAAGAGGGCTCTCTGCTGCCCTGGGGGGACATCTGTGGTACGGGGGGAAGGGTTCCCCGATATGCCCCAAAGTAAGTAGATAGGCTGTGGCTATTGTTTTGCCAGTGGGGGCATTGGTATGCCCATTCTGGACAGCCCCAAACCCACGCATAAAAAAAGCCAGTGTAATCGCTGGCCCCTATTGGGCTTTCTGCCCCCCGGGGGCAGATCAGGGGCCACTGCCTTCATGCACCCCTGGAGGGGCAGAAAGACTGGCATTTTTGGGGGGAGATGTGGGCATTCTGGCCGACCTCACCCCTGAATTTTAAAAAAAACTCCTGAGGCCTTGTGGGCTTTCTGCCTCTCCCCCAATATGCCTCTGGAGAGGGGCAGAAAGACTGTGGTAATTGTTTTTGGGGTGCGGGCCTTATTATGCCCATTCTGGGCATCCCCACCCCTGCATTATTAAAAAAAAGAAAATCCCTGGATTCTAGTGGGCTTTCTGCCTCTCTGGCGGAGCAGGAAGACTGACATTTTGTGTGGGGGGGGGGGGGGCATTGCCAAGCCCTTTTGGGCAGCCCCCACCCCAACGTAAAAAAAACAATCCCTGGTGTCTAGTGGGCTTTCTGCCCCCTCCCCAGGGGGGATGATTGGGGGCTACTGCCCCCCCCCCGAGGGCAGAAAGACTGTGGTGGCCAGAAGAAAATGGGGGACAAAGGCCCTTGTACAAGGGGCCGCTCTCCACTCCGCGGGGCTAGTGGGTGGATCCCTGCTTGGGGATCACCCTCATGGGGTGATCCCCAAGCAGGGATCCACTAGTGAAGGGTACCATTGGAAAGATGAGATTCTCCCCTTTCCAACGATACCTCTCTCATCTTTTTCAGTGCTGAGGGGGCTGAGAGAGCCCCACAAGCACCGAAACGGAGAAACTGAAACTAAGTTTCAGTTTCAATGTCGTTGTAATGACGATAGCGCGCCATGCTCGTGATCATCATTTCAATGAAATACAAAAATAGGCCTGGGGAAGTTGGGGAAGCTCTTCCCCACCTTCCCAGGCAAAAAAAGGGAAATCCCTCTGCTGTCTGCAGCAGAGAGATTTCCTGAGCATGTGCTCATGACGGAATGGTTCCGTCATGAGCACACTAGAACTTGTACTCATGACGGAACCATTCCGTCATGAGCATAGAAGGGGTTAACAGAGAAATTACAGGCCACGAAACATGTGTTTTTCTTGCATGTGTCAAACCAATGGTTCCAAGGCCACTAAAAAAAGCAACGGGAACAGCGGACAACCCTGCCGGGTCTCGCGTGTAATTGAAATCGGAGAGGATATAGAGCCATTTACTCTGAGCCGCACAGTTGAAGACAAATAAAGCAACGCATTCAAAGCAATGAAGTTGCCCGGGTGCCCAACTTGCGCAGTGTAGCAGTGAGGAAGGGCCATTCGAGAGAATCGAAGGCCTTCTCTGCATCCAGGAGGGCCACAGCTGCAGGAGTAGTAGGTTCAATTTGATTTATAACAGAGAGGACAGTTCTTAAGTTTAAGGCAGTGGACATGTGTGGTATAAAACCCGACTGTTCTGGGGAGTTGTTGATTTGTTCCAATAACAACAACAACCTGGAGGATAATATTTTGGCCAGGATTTTACTGTCAAAATTTATTAGGGAGATGTGGCGATAGGAGGAGCAATTAGTGGGTTCCTTACCCGGCTTTAGTAGCAAAGAGATGGCCACCTATCTCATAGAAGGGGGGAGTGTGCCAACCTCCAGGGCTTCCTCATAAACCTCTAGAAGCTGTGGCCCCAGACTCTCTTTGAAGGTCTTATAAAAAATCCCCGATAGCCCATCAAGTCCTTGTGCTTTAGAACCGACCAAGGCAACTATAGCAAGTGTAAATTTCTCAACAGTTAAAGGAACTGCCAGAAATTCTGCTTGCCCAGTAGTAAGCCAAACCATTGCGTTCTCCCCTAAATAAGCTAAGTGTTGAGAGAAGTCCTTAGGAAGTTTGGTTGTATAAAAGGATCGGTAATATGCGACTAGTTCTGCTAGTATGTTTGTGTCTTCTGTAGCTATGGAGTCATCCGCGCGTTTTATTGCTGCTATGTGCCCGGATCCCCTAGGGGGTCACACCAAACATGCCAGAGTTCTACCAGGACACTCTCCCTCCTCATACCTAAGAGCCATATAAAATTTGCCAAGCAACGATGCCTCCCTATCAGCATGCCCATTAAATTCTAAGATGAGGGCACTACGTTTGGTTTGGGCTTGTGGCTTGAGCGGTGTGGCATCTAGCAATGTTATTTCAGCTTCGACTCGAGCATGACTCCCACGGACTGATCGCAGGATGCCCGCCTGCTTGGATATGATAACGCTCCGAATATACGTCTTAAAGGCATCCCACAAGTTGCGTATTTAGCTACCGTGCCCATATTCAGGGTCAAATATTCAGTGAAGGCCTCTTGTAATTCCAACTGGAACACCTCATCCAGCAACGCAGAAGCCGGAAAAGACCTTCTACGTTCCCACCCGGCTGAGTGTGGAATATGAAAATGAAGGAGCACTGGCGCATGATCGGACAGAGTACGTGGCAACAAATCAATGCCCTTGGTCCATTGACATCCCTGCAAATCTGTTAACAAGTAATCTATGAGTGTGTGTGTGTGTGTGGGTGTGTGTGTGTGTGTGTGGGTGTGGAGTACAAACATTTGCAAGTTAAGAAATATCAAAACATTATTGAATTTCTAAGTATATAAACTGCCACCAGTTCAAAGTCGAATTTTGGTATCATATATAGACAACTTAGCCGATAAACGAGCACTGAAACAAAATCCGCAGTCCGCAGTAAAGAGGTCTGCACTAGCGGCCAGCTGTTTATCCAGGGAAGAATGCCCAGAGTAGTGCACACGGCTCCTCCGAGCCGCACCTTGACGTTGCTTGCAGAAGGCCAAGGTGTTAGTAGCATTTTCAAAGATGCGGAGTTCACCGTCCACTGTCACTCTCAATTTTGCTGGGTAGAGCATAGCATAGAGTCCCAGTGTACGAATTTGGCGCTTGGCTTCCAGGAATTTGCATTGGGCCTCCTGAACTGCTATGGTGTGATCAGGGTAAAAAAAAGCACAGTCCACTTCGATTGTACATGGGACTTCTCCCGGGCCAGTCGGAGAACTGTATCACAGTCCCTGTAGTTGAACAAGCGTACTATGATGGAGCATGGGGGGTTCCCGGGATGAGGCCATGGGCCAATGGATTGATGCACCCGCTCAACCATGAAATTTCCAGAGAGGTTCTCTCCCCAACATATTCTCAATTAAGGGTTCTGGGTGGTCCATGTTTGTGGACTCCGCAAGGCCCATAATGCGGATATTGTTTCTGCGCGATCGGGCCTCAAGGTCCTCATTCTTTATTGCCACTGTTTTTAGGAACCGCTCCATCCGTTGCAGCCTTTGAGTCGTGTTTCGAGTCTGATCCTCCTGGGCAGATATTCTCTTTTCCTCCTCATCAAGACTGGTGTTGTGTCCATCCATATATAAACAAAATGATTCTACCCAATTTTTTGTTTTGTATTTTAACGTTTTTGTGATAAACCAGCTAGTGAGTGTTGCTGATCCCTGAAATGTCATGGAGAAGCACTAGGTGTTTTTAAAATACCCCTCACACACTAAGAATCCCATAGTGTCATGCTTCATCATGGGGGTCTTCCTGTCCCTCTACAGGGTGGGGCATGCTTCGACGTACGGATACGCGGGAGCATTTGATTTTATGTATATTTAGCGTGTTTTTTGCATGTTTTGGTAGCGTTGGGACAGCGTTTTTCATTATTGCAGCAGAAGACTTTAGGGTGCTCGAAGCCCTTAGGCTCTTGAGCGAAGCAGGTCGCATGGACCTGGTTATTGGTGACGCGGCTGGGCCTCCCTGCCCCGCGCGGCAGGCCTCAGCGGGCGTGGCAGCAGCGGTGGCTGCCTGCACGTCACCCAAGTGTCCAAGAATGACCCCTGTATTTAGAGCGGGCCTCCCGTGTTCCAGGAAGACTGCCCCGGTGCGGAGTTTGTGGTCCGGTGGTGAGGTCAGCGTGGGAGAGGTAGGCGATGGGCTGTGGGAAGGAGGGAGGAGTGCGGCAGGGGGAGCGCTGCTGAGTTAATCCCTGGAGAGCCTTTCCCCCCGCGCGGAAGGGAAAGCGCGGGGTGCGGGGCAGCAAGAGGTGCTCTGCCATTCTCTCTGCCGCTCCGGAACTGTGTGCGGCAGCGGTGGGTGAGCGGAAGGGGGTTTCTTTTAGGCAAGCGGCGCGTCACCTGGCCTGAGTCTGACAAGGGAGGGGGAGCACAGTCAACATATCGCCCCTTCTGTTTCTGTGAGGGACCTACCGGCTTCTAGTAGAGGAGGGGAGGGGAACCAGCAAGGGCACGCTGCTCCCATTACTATCATGGGCCAGCAATTGGAGGCTGCTAGGGTATAGAGAGGAGAGGGGGAGTGGGCCGCAGAGGTGAGGCCTCCTTTAGTTGTATGGTCCACCTCATCTGAGTGCATTGGCAGGGAGGTGGGTGTTGGGTTGCAGGTGGTGGGTGGGAGGAATACAGTCAGCCATCTTCTTTTTTCCCCTACTCCTTCTTCTAGAGGTGAGGTGGGTTCAGTGGGTGGCAGTTCTGCTGGGGAGGGGGAATGGGCACAGGTTGGGGGGTGGGGGGTTGCAACCTGTTGGGGTAGCACAGAGGCAGGTTATTAAGGTGGGGGAGAGCAATGTGAGGTATTTTGGGCTTTTGGAGGCAGACTTGGACCCCGCAGTTGGGGGCCAAGCATAGGAGGGTTTGGATGTCTTTCCATCGTGGGCGGAGGGAGTGAGGGGCATTGGGGTTGGGGGTCGCTGTGAACTTCTTACCCCCCTCGGAGCGTGTGAGCTATGAGGGGTGCAGGTAAGACAGGGGGAGATGAGGGGGCTAGGTTTGGGTCCTTTGGGCTGTTGTGGGGGAGGGGAGGGGTTGCCAAGTTTTGGCCCCTTCTGCGCCGGGGGTACAAGTGAGTTTGGAGTGGAGGCGGGATGAGGTGGAGGGGGACCCCTCCCCATCAACCCCCGGGTAAGTAAGGTGAGTTCTCGGTGTGTGGGGCAAGGTGGTGATAGGTTTTCAGAGGGTGGTTTTGGGGGCAGGAAGGACAGCAGGCCAGTTAGTGTTTTGGGAGCTCCCAGCACAACAGTCCAAACGTTTTCTTCACAGGGTAGGGAGGATCGCGGGACAGCAGACTCAGTAGGGTGAGGTTCGGCCCAACTGCGCCGACGAGGAGGGAGGTTGGAGGCTTGCGCGGCACATTCCATACCACCGGGGATCCCGGCGCGGCCAGCACACGAAGGTCCAGCGCAACCCCGCTGGCCCCAACGTCATGCAGAACACGATGGTCACCAGGGCCACTGGACAGGAACGCTCAAGAAAGTCAACGTAGAGGGCAGTATCAGCAAGTACAGTCGGCTCCCCTACCAGGAGAATTTTCAGGGGCCGCTAAGACTGGTGTAAGCAATGTTGGGTCGGTTAAGGCCCGCAGTGTTGGTTTTGGGACGGATCCTCTAAAGATAGACAAAGCGATTGTACTGGATTATGATGAGGACAGCCCCGAAGAAGGGGAGTGGAGGGACAATGAGGAGGGGGGATACCTTCTCATGTGTCTCCTAGTGTTTTACAGGCACCAGAGGCATTGCAGCCCAGGAGGGCAGTGTCGTTGGGACCCAGAAGAGAGCGCAGCCCCTCGGTGAGGGCTCCTTGGATGGTGGACCGTGTTGAGCAAGTGACATGGAGATCGGCGCCTCGTCAGGCAGCCCTGTTAGAGCCAGGTGAGAATGTTGTCCCATGGGCCAAACCAAAAATGATGTCGGTGGGGACTGGGGGTGAGGACGTATGTGGGGAGCTGGGAGGTAAGCTCCATAAAGGTAAATATGTTAAGGATCAAGGTGTGGGGACGGGTGATGTGGTTGCACCAGGCGCTAAAGTGGAGAGTGGAATGAATACGGAAACAGAAGTGCCAGGTAAAGAGCCTTTACAGAGTAAAGAGTTAAAGTTTAAAAAGCTGCTCTACATGGGTGTGACAAAGCCCCTGGGTGCGCATTTGATGTTAACCACTAAAGAGCGCATCTGGAAAGGGGAATATGTTGAAATTTTGAAGCTACTTCACAGGGAGGTGCGGTCCTAAGAGGGATCTAAGGAGGAGGAGTATGAGCTGGCCAAGCGGCCTAAGGTGCCGTTGACCATTGAAAATTGGACGGCGGCGTTTTTGATATATGCCAGCGTATATTGCGAAAAGTTTCCCGAGCGCTGCATGGCTATTTTTAAATATATGGATGTCATTCGTAAAGCGCAGATCACGGGTAGTAGGTATGCATGGGCACAATATGATGAGGAATTCAGGGCCCGTATGGCTTGGGATCCGGAGACAAAGTGGGGGGAATTGGACTCTGATTTATGGCAACACACAATGGGGGCAACAACGGGGGGTAAGACTATCTTTACTGCAAGTGGTTTACCTTTAGTGTACCGGCCCTTTCAGGGGAAACCCACCAGGGGTTGGGTGGGGAGTAAAACAACTACACAATCTGGGTCCGGGCTTGCTGGGAGTTTAATAAAGACATGTGCACAAGGGAGTATTGTAGATTCAGACACGAGTGCTCTCAGTGTGGAAAGAAACACCCCTTGGTTAAAAGTTGGGGAGTCAAGCCGCAAGGAAGTCAGCAGTGGCAACAGACAGGTGCTAGCATATTTGGACCCTTGCAGCAATTCCAAAGTGGTAGGGGAGGTAAGGGATCTCAGGGGGCTGGGCCCAAGGGCTCTCACGCCAGTTAGACTGGCAGCATTGGAGGCAGGTTTGAGGGGTTATGGGGATTTGGAAGCAAAGCAGGTACTGTTGGAGGGCTTTGAAGGGGGGTTTCGTTTGGGTTACAAGGGGCCACTGCAGAGGCAGTGGGCACAAAATCTGAAGTCAGCATTTGAACATAAGTCAGTGGTGCAAGACAAGTTAGACAAAGAAGTCTGAGAAGGAAGGATGGCAGGTCCTTTTTGTTGACTGGCCTGTGGACGATTTGATTGTTTCTCCAATCGGGGTGGTTCCCAAAAAAGAAGTTGGACAGAACAACACCTATCGTGGCCTGGGAGGTCTTCAGTCAATGACTTTATCGATGAGGAGGCAGCCTCTGTGTCATATTCCTCAGTTGACGTTGCTATGTCACTGGTTGTGACCGCCGGCACAACTGCAGAGATGGCGAAATGCGACATAAAATCTGCATTTCGTTTGCTTCCCATACATCCGGATGATTGGAGTCTTTTGGGAATCCATTTTGAAGGACAATGGTACGTGGACAAGGCATTACCGATGGGTTGTTCAATGTCTTGTGCTTTGTTTGAGTGTTTCAGCACTTTCTTCCAGTGGTATTTCACACAGCACACTGGTCATGGGCTGGTAACACACTACTTAGACAACTTCTTTTTTGTTGGTTCCCCAGGCTCCATGGAGTGCCAGGAAGCACTGGACACGTTCCATGAGCTTATGGGAGAGCTGGGTGTGCCCTTGCACCAGAGAAAACAATGAGTCCATGTACGACCATGTCATTCTTAGGCATTGAAATTGATTCAGTAAGAATGCAGGCACGGTTGCCGGCTGATAAGAAAGCAAAAATGTTGGATTTGTTGGAAGAAATACTTGCAAAACATAAGGTAACAGTGAAGGACATTCAGGTTTTGTTGGGACATCTCAATTTCGCCTGCAGGGTAATCAGGGCAGGGAGGATTTTTTACAGGAGACTGAGACGTGCTTTGTCAGGACACCATCTGCCTCACCACCATGTCCGCTGGTTGGCTGGAGTGAAGGAGGATCTGCATATGTGAAGAACATTTTTAGATTCCTTTAATAGAATACCATTGGTCAGAGAGGATGACTTTCTGTGGGATGTTCACATTTTTTCAGATGCAGCAAGCAGTGATGGTTTTGGTATATACTGGCAGGGCAGGTGGTGTGCGGAGAAGTGGCCTGAGCAGTGGAAGGATGATGGGAGGAGCATCACCTTTTTGGACTGTTTCCGGTGCTCGTGGCATTGACCCTGTGGGGTGAGGAGCTGGCACATAAGAAGGTGTTGTTCAGGATTGACAATCATTGTCGGCTTCCACTCGTGCAGCTTATGCTTTGGCCTGGAGTGAATTCCTAGCATCAGGTGCCTGTCGGCGGGAGGAGTCGTGGAGGCGATCAGAGGATGTGATACAGTTTCTGCTGGACCTCATTGAGAAGGGTCCTTCTAAGATTACCATTGTAGGGAAATTGGAAGGTATTTCTTTTATGGGGAAACTTCTGTGGGTCTACGCCCCTTCTGCTGGGGAAGTAGGGAGGAGGATGTTGGAAGTTTGGGCTAGGGAGCGGGGGGAAACGCTTAGCATGTAGGCCGTTATCATGGCGGACTTTAGCGCTTTTGTTAGAGGCGTTACCTGTTGTTTGTCGGAATGGTTTTGAGGTATGTTTGTTTCCTCGCTCATGGTCTGGATGTTTTTTGGAGCCTTTAGGGTCTCCGAGCTTTTAGTTTCCAGGTTAAAAATAGGTATCACTTGGCAGGAGGTTTTCTACTCTGAGAGGGGGATTCATATTTGGCTGGCCAGTGCAAAAACAGACCAGAGAAGTTGTGGTAAGGGAGTATGGCTGGAAGCAGCTTCTCCAGTGTCGACATGCCCTTTACATTGTGCCAGGCGGTGGAGGACTCTGTCTGGAGGGGAAGGTAGTGAAAGGGTTTTTCGACATGCTGGTGGGGGCCGGGTGACGGACTATCAACTGTGCATGGTCCTGCGTAAAGCCTTGTGGCATATTGTTCTGGAAGGGTCTCAGTTTGGCAAATAAATATAGGGGCCCCCTGAAGGCACGAATGAAGGGCAGACGGGCAGGGGAATCAGAAACAATTCAATACAGAAAACAATCTGCCCAAATTGACATAGAAAGAGGGCTCAGCTAGAGTCCCAACATAGTGTCATCAGCAGAAAGCTCACTTAGACTAGCAGAAAATCATAACATCCAAAACTATACAGTCAAAAGAGATATTCAATATTTCAGTCTCAGTTTGGGACACATTCTTTTAGGATCGGGGCAGCAACAGAAGCTTGTAATCTAGGCTGGTCTAGAGGGGATATTATGCGGCTTGGGCGCTGGTCATCCAACTGTTTCCAACGCTAGGTGAGGAGTACTGCGGAAGAAGCGCTTGCGTCATCCTCTTTTACATGAATCTCATATTGTTTTTTCTTGTTGCAGGTTCTGTAGGCGGTCCTCGCTCCCCGTAACTGACCATATGGATAGTGGGGAACTCTTTTGTAAAATGGGCTCAAGTCCAGGCTGGCATTTGTTATTTCGGGAAAATGTTGGGTTTTAATGAGCGTTTGTTTAAAATTGTTTGGAAAGGGAAGGGAGGGATGTTGTGGAAGGAGTTGGTTCCTACTTTGAACAAGTGGTTGGTGGGGGGCCAGTGCCCAGATGTTTTGTTAATTTACTTGGGGGAGAAAGACCTTTGCGGGGTAAAAGGTGTTGTGCTGTTATGGGCAATGAAGAGGGATTTGGCCCTTTTGCGGGAACAGTGGTCTGGTTGCCATGTTTTGTGGACTGAGCTAATGCCGTGCGGAAGGTGGAGTGGCGCCCGGAACCTCAGGGCGATTGATAGGGCACGTATGAAGGTAAATTTGGAGATTTCAAGATTTTGCAGGAGTTTAGGCTTTGGGAGGGTGTCTCATAGGGACATCCGTTTTGAGTCAGTGGAGTTTTTCAGGAGCGATGGGGTCCACTTATCCAGAATGGGTATGGACCTTTGCCTTTTGGAGATTAGAGAAGTTCTGTCCAGGTGTCTCGATGTCCAGGAGCGTTCAAGAGAAGCATAGATGAGTTGTTTTAGTTGGGGGGCAGCAAGGGGGGGTCGTTCCCCCCCCGCCCCCCCGGCTTTCTGGGTGGTGGGAATTATTGGAAGTTTGCCAGGGTTGGCAGAGTTTTTGTTGTTTAGTTTAAAGTTGGGTCATCGACAGGGATTGTTTAGGCAGGTTGATTTTTGGGGTACTTACAGAGGTTGGGTGATCGTAAGTGGTGAAGGGGCAGGCAGGGGAGTTTGTGTAATAGATGTTTTAGATTTATAGGCTTATATGTTTAAGCATTGAATTATAGTGTTTGTAATTTTGTAATGTTGTAATGTTCGGGTAGGGGCGGGTTGGAGAAAATATTTGGGGCGGGAGAGAGGGGACGCGGTTAGGTAAGCGTTTTTATTTAGTGAGGTTTAGTTTTGTAAGGCATTGGCCGAGGAGTTTAAATGTTATGTGCACCTGTTCCAATAAAGTGGCCTTTTACACACAAATTCTGTTCGTAGTCTGCTTCCCCCCACCCCTCCTTCCCAAGGGTGGCTGTGGGGGGTGGATGACGGCAGGGAGGCCCCCCCCACTGGGCGGTTTAGGAGGGGCAGGGGGTGGGGGGTTTGCCGGCAACGTGCGGGCATTTTGTATTTTGGGCTTGTTTTTTGTAGCCCAACGTATAAATGCGTTGGGCTACTGCTCCCAGCCACCATTTTGGTTTCGGTGACCTGGTGGCTGGGAGCTTTAGTTAGGGAAATGTTTCCCCCTCCCTCCCACCCTTTACTTTTTATTAGTTTAATTTGCATAGTTTTTTTTCTGTATTTCCTTTTCCCTCCTTTTTTCTATCCGGTCTCTTTGTTGGTTCTGGTGCGCATGGTAGGTTTTTGTATTGTCGCTTGGAGCAGGTGCAGTGTGGGGATTATTGAAAGTTTGCCAGGGTTGGTAGAGTTTTTGTTGTTTAGTTTAAAGTTGGGTCATCGACAGGGATTGCTTAAGCAGGTTGATTGTTGGGGTCCTTACAGAGGTTGGGTGATCATAAGTGGTGAAGGGGCAGGCAGGGGAGTTTGTGTAATAGATGTTTTAGATTTATAGGCTTTTGGGCCAGATGTATCCAAGGGTTTTACCCATTCTGTGTCTATGGGAAAATGTGTTCATACATATGGCCCTATATGTTTAAGCATTGAATTATAGTGTTTGTGATTTTGTAATGTAATGTTCGGGTGGGGGCGGGTTCGAGAAAATGTTCGGGGCATGGGAGGGGGGACGGGGTTAGGTAAGCGTTTTTATTTAGTGAGGTTTAGTTTTGAAAGGTATTGGCCGAGGAGTTTAATTGTTATGTGCACCTGTTCCAATAAAGCTGCCTTTTACACACAAATTCTGTTCGTGGTCAGCTTCCCCCCCCCCCACCCCTTGCTCCCAAATGTCTCCCACTGGGGTTTAAGCAGGGTAGGGCGGAGCACCAAAATTCAGTCAGATCATGCCCAGGATGGGCTCCCGCGGCAAGCTTCCGATGGGCCACAAATATTCACAGGCCCTCTCCCCGGTTGACTAGGGTATCACCAACCCTGTCTGTAGGTGGGGTGTCGCGGTTCTTCCCACACGTCTCCCAAATTGTAAGGCCCGTGGCGTAGTTTAGTAAGGGTGAAGGCCGCACTCCCACCCAGCGGTCCAGCTGCCACAGAGATCAGCCATGTGGAGCAAATGATAGTATCAAGGTGAGGAAGGGCAACACTGACCTCTCCTAATGCCCTATGGGCTTCTGTGTGGCAGTGGCATGGGCGCCCATCCAGGCCAGCCAGCGATGCCGGTATCAGCCCCAGGTCAAGAGCCTGCAGATGCGCTGCTCGAATATTTGGTCCCTGAAAGTCCACAGTTTCGGTGGTGTCAGGAGCGCTTAGTGGCATACAAGGGGGGTGGGGGGGAGGAAGGGTTTCAGGGACACTGCAGCGGCCCACAGCACCAGCGATATCAGCCCTCAATAAGATAAGCAGTGACTGGGCCTAGTTTACCACTCTCAATCCCTCACCCACCCTGTGAGAAGTTGGCCCGATATGCAACGTTCGCTATTCTAGCGACCGCTATGTATCGTTCCAACGACCCTTATGGTGTTTGGTTGTAAGTCAACCTATAGACCAGCTATCCTAGTAGCGTGGATACGAGCAGTCTAAGGCTAAAGACTCGAGAGGGCGTGTTAAGCCAGCTGTTTACCACACATGTACCCCTTGAACACCCAGTGAAAGGACACCACACAAGTGTTATGAAAATAAACAGTATATTTATTAAGAATCACAACAGCCATGTACTCTTTATGAGGACAGGGTACTTAGCACAAACCAAATCTCTTTAGCAAATACTTTAAGTGCACAGTTAAAACAAGTGTCCGAGGACACGGAAAGGTTAAGGCAAGTCGGAAGCGAGGGACTCGGGACCCTAGAGTAAGGAGGCTATGCAGGCACTGAAATGCCGAGTTACCTAGCCACGAGGGCTGCGGCTGCACAAGTCTTACAGGCGTCGGGGTCTTCGCTGACGAGCCAGGAGCCGGAAGAAAAGGAGTTGCTGGCCGGCGACCAGTGCTGAATAGTTCGTAGAGATCCAAGCCTGGATCCGAGATTGATGAAACCTGAAAGCAGAGGGGACCAAGTTCGTACTACTAGCCAGTAGTCAGAGGGTACCAGGAAGGCACCGGTTGGCCGTCACCTCGACCAGGTGAGTGGGCGACGCTAGGCTCTGCAGTCTCACGGACCAGGAGGCGTTGTCGGCGACCACGGTGGAGGTGCGAGCTGTCCCACGACGGATGTCGCTGTCGGCGTCTTGAGTGGACCAGGAGGGTCCGGGGTGCTTCTCGAAAAGATGGAAGCAAGGGCCAGTCTGGAGCAACCAGACCGGCAGTGATGATTCTCGGATGTCGTCACAGAAGGGCACAAGCCAGCGGCTAGTGACCAGGCGACGTGCTGAGCTGCGAGCAGAAGGGCCCCACGCAGATCGTGGAGATGCTGGGGGACTGCACTTCGGAGCTGGAGCGGCTCAGGGTCGGGGCTTCTCGGACCCCAGAGCACTCACCAGAGAGTTACCTCGATGGTCGTGCTGGGTTTAAGAGCGTGCAGGTTCTGATGATGGCCGGTCCCTCGAGGTCTCGTCGCACCCACAGATCACAGCTGAGCTGATGACGTGGGTAGAGGTCAGAGGTGCCAGGGAAGCCGGTTCTCGTCGAGCTGGGCCGTCGGATTCCTTGAGGAAGGACTTACAGCAAACCGCAGAGTTCTTAGATGGTGCCCGCTGATGCAGGGTGACTACTCCTTAGCCACAAGGGAGAAATCTTGAGAAGAGTCTTGAAGTCCTTTCGTAGAAAGTATTCTTGATTCAAAGATGATCTAATTTGGAAGGGTCCCCGCTCCGGCCTTTATCCTAAAGAAAGGGGTGGGTACATGACTAGGTCCTGCCCTAAGGGTGGGACCAGGAAGGGGGGTAGTTACACCCCTCTCCCCTGCCGGACTTTCCCCAGGCCAGGGCTGTCGCCCCTGGAACTGGTTCCAACCGGCAGATGCGTAGTGAGCACCGGGGTGCCACTCCGCAGTCACCTTCTCGCAAAAGCCCTACCTACCCAGAATACACAAACCCTGTCTGGGACGGTGCGAACACCGCCCTCGACAGGAAACCCTTTGTCCAAGTGCTCCTCGCTGGAAGGACTCCCAGCAGCAGGAGGTCAGACTCGTGTCTGTGGTGGCAGCGTCCATTTGGTGGAGCTGAGGCTTTCGTTAACTTTAACCGGGGTTCACAGTTACGTACATGTCGTGTCCCTCTAGAAGGGCGGAATGCTAACCTCGTCGCCAGAGTTGGTGAGAGGGCAGCATCCCGATTCGTATGACACCTTACTCGACATGTCTTGATAACGCGACACCGAAGTTACCGATGTGGCACGCGTTATCATGGAACAGCCATTGGGTCTTTTCTCCGCAAGCTGCAACTGGCTCGGCTCGGGCCAGAACACAGTTCACGCGAGCCCATGCACTCTGCCTTCAGGATTGTCAAGGCCTGCCATAGGAGTGACTGATAGGGACTCGGGTGTCCATTGTATGGTTAGATATAGAGCTACTATATCTAAAGCAAAGGGTGGTTACACGACTTCGCCCCAGCTGTCATGCAGCCAGTTGTGTCAAATTTAGGAGGCCAGCCAGGGGTGGCATAATACATGCTGCAGCCCCTGGCGGCCCTGGGTACACCTATGCCCTGAGTTACAGGGTCTGATAAGGTGGCCCAGTACCAATTGGTAAATGCACCTAGGGTACATGTTGTAATTTAGAAAGAGAACAGCCAGGCTGTGGGTCTGATTGGCAGGCCCACAGCCAGAGAAAGTCGTAAACCAGTGAAACAAAAGCAAAAAAATCTGGGTGATCATAGGATTGCAGACCCTACTCTCCTACACACCCGTCCCCTGGCGTGATCAGCACACTTCAGGCTGGCTGCCACTCCAAGCACAGCTGCTCCCGCAGCAGTCTGGGCCAATCTGGCCTTTAACATACTGTAAGGTGTAGTTCCTGCAGAAAGCTGATGGTGAACTATATATGCATGGACCAGTTTAGATGTACGTTAATCATTAATGCCTCTAATGTTCCAAGTGAGACATTTTAAATACATCTAATACAGACCAATATGCTGCGTCAGTCGATGTGTCTGCGCAAATGTATGAAGTGGGAAGCTTGTGTCTTGGCCCTTGTTATAAAACAACATTGGATGCTGCAGAACATGTCAAACTTAAACCAACAAGAATTTGCATGCAAGGGTCTCCTGACCCAGCCTCCTCCTTCCCACTTCAACCCCTGAACTTCGTTGAGCTGTGCATCCCTCTCTCTACACCAAAATCCCTTAACATCTCTATGTTCTATGCCGGGAAACATCCCTGGGGTTAGAGCAGGACTGGGCATTCTCCCCCACCACTGAGGGTGGGTGGGTGACCAGATGGGCCAAAGCCCTTTACGACAGTACCAGACACTTTCTGAAATATCTGACCAGACAGTACCCTGAGATGCCTAATAGTTAATCGTGTAATCACAAATCTGAGGCAGTACATAAGCGACTTCAACCGCAGTGGGCCCCACTGTGTCTTGTACTCCTGCTTTCGCTTCTCGGAGAGCCAACTAGGGATGCCTGGGTTTTGGTGAGATTCTTGGTAAACTTGTGGGCCTCCTTGGCATTCGCGAAGAAATGGAGAGTGTGGCCTCTCATGATGCGAAGCTTGGCAGGGTATAAGAGTGCATACAGGATTTTTGCCTGCTGTTGTAATCTTTTGGTTGGAAGGAATTCCGTTCTGGCATTTTGGACTGCAATGGTAAAAACAGGATAAAAAGAAATGGATTTGCCTTGGTGAGTTATTGATTGTTTCTCCCAGGCAGGTAACAGAATCGTATCTCTGTCCCTGTAGGTTAGTAATCTAGCCATGATGGGATGCGCGGGCGCACTAGGAGGTGATCATGGGCCCAGAGAGCAGTGCACCCGCCCCACTATGAAGAAGGGCGACAGTGCCTCACTGAAAAGATCTAGAAGGAGTGCCTCCATGTATCCCTCCATTGTGGTGATAGCATTAGACTAAGGAATTCTTGTTATTCTGAAGTTGTCCCTCTGTGCCCTCAATTCAAGGTCTTCATCTTTAGCTTTGATCAGATCTAGAACTTTATCCATACTTAATAAATGTTCCTTGATCTCTACTTGGGCATCTTCACCGTCTGAGATCTGAGTTTCCACCTGCTCAAGCTGATTATCATTGTATACCCTTTGTTTTATGTGGTCCAGTCTCGTGGTGAGCGCGTCCAATTTTGTGTCAATGGTTCTCAAACTGGACTTAACGTCCAATAATAGTTCTTTGATGTTGGTGTCTTGGGCAGGTTCTTTTTCGGTCATCTCCGCCGACGTCGCATGGTCTATGTGGTGCGTTTATTTCCAAAATTAAGATTGGGCTGCTTTGTATCTTACTTGTCCATGGTCTCGGGTGGCATATGTACACTCCACCAACCACACCAGTTGCCATTGTCCACTGAGCACGGAGTAGTGACCTCAGCTGCTCTAGATGGACGTTTTGTGATGTGCGTCTCTTCTACAAGCCCCACCACACCCCTATTTCAAACGGGGATGAGCAGGCCCAACACGTATAGATCCACCGCCTTTACCCACTTAGCTTGTCACTATGGGCCACAGATCCCACCATGCATACTATGGCTCCTGCACAGCTTCTGAAATTTCCACTGAGTCGGGTTTGTTTCCTTCCCCGACACGTACCTTAGGCCACAGCACAGCCGGCAGCCCTCCCTGGATAGGGGCCTGCTGCTTCAATCCCAGCCCTGTAGTTCAGCTCGTTTCAAGCCTTGGGCCTCCTCTAAGTATGGGTGAATTTTGCGAATTTGCGGTTCGCGAATTTGCGTATTCACAAATTTGCGATCCGCAAAATCCGCGAACTCTCGTGAATTTGTGATTTTTTTCTTTTTTTTGTGTTCGCAAGGGTTTCTGCCAGTTCGCAAGGGTTTTGTACCAGTTCGCAATTGCGAACTTACTTGTCGACTCGCAACGTTCACGACTATGTTGTTTCTACATCTGGCTCATCATCACAGGTTCACAGCACCCTCTGTTTTACCACTGCCACCCTCTGGTTTACCCATGCCACCCTCTGGTACATCACTGCCGCCCTCTGGTTCATCACTGTAGATTATGGGGGGGGAAAGCAAGCACACCTGCCCTGCTTCAACTGACATGAATTAATTTGGGGTTGATTAATGTGTCACTGAATTTTAACTTCCAGTCTGGCACCTGCTTCCTTATCTGTAATTTGCTTTCTGTTGCAGTGCAATTTTTTTTCACAGGACCTTTGTGGCCTACTTGTAGCTATTCTATGAGCCTGCTGTGAGGGTCAGAGCAGGGTCATAGAATAGTTGCAAGTAGGCAACGGAACTCTGGAGGGGCCCCTCAGGAAGCACTACAGGGAATGGTTACTAATGATGAGTTTGAACTTTTGCACCTGCTGAGTGCTTTCAGTTTTGCAAAACTCGTTTTTCTGCAATTTCGCGGGGCGCGAATTTGCGCGAGATCGAATTCGGAAGCCGCGAATTTGTGCGAATATGCGATTTGTTTTTTTGCAGCGTGTTAGTTCGCAAGGTTTTGTGCGTTTTAGCGAGCAGCTTGTAGCGCAACGGCGGGAAGTTACCCTCACGGTCGTTCACGGGCGCGGCTATCTTGTTTGCATGACGTATTTCCGTTTCCGGGCGCTATGTGTAATCTCGCAAAGTGTGCGGCTCGCTAGTACAAGTTCGCGTGTAATCGCGAGGGAAATCTCGCGCGAACTTACCCACGTGGTCGTGAACTGGCGCGGCCATCTTGTTTCTCATTCATTGCTATGGTTCTGGGCATGCTTTCTGTATCCTCTCTGAATCTCTGCCATCCTTTGCTTGTTTGAAGTTTTTTTTAATCTATTTTACTTATTATCTATCCCTCTATTTTTCTAGCTCTATATTTGTGTGTTTTCTGCTACTTTTGGTTCATTTTAAACTACTTTTTTAAACTCTTTTCTTTTCTTCTTCCCTATTCTATTTCTTATTTATTATTTACCTTCCTTTCTGCCCAGACCATGGTAAAGGGAGCCGGGAAGCATCCTGAGAAGGGGAAGGGTCCCGCACCCCGTGCCCCGTGCCCCGCTCCCGTGCGGGCGTTTGAGGGGGTAGACAGTCACAGCCCGGGAGATCTTCAGCGCGGAGGAGGTGGCCGCACTAGTTTTTTATGTTCAGCGCCGCCTCCCGAGGACCATCATGGCAGGCGGCAAGATCGCTAGCGGGTACGGGATCCGGGAGCGCCGGAAGCGGTGGGAGAAGGTGTGCCGGGCCATGTACCAACACTCTCGGGTCCGGCGCACCTACAACCAGGCCACCCACCATTGGACGGATCTCCTGGACCGGGAACGCGACTTGATCGACCTGCTCGGCCTCGAGATCCCCGGGCTTGGTGAGTAGTAGTAGCTATTTCTGCACTACTCTGTTTTCTCCTGCTCTGTGTGTTATTATATTGCAAATTTTTGTTTTTTACCAAGAGCAATACTGCTGCTGATTACATTGTAGGTAAATTATATTTCAAAATCTGTGCATTTCAGGTGCACTGCTCTCCTTCTCAGTAGCGTTGCTACTATGCTTATTTGTTTTCGATTTTGTGTTCATTTCATTGGCCTGAGAAATTATGTATGAGTGTAGTTTAAAGAACTGCGTAATGCTAGACACTAAGGGTCAGATTTTTAATTACCGGCGCATCCCTGCAAAGTAGCAGGGATGCGCCAGTAATTGTGCACCACGCCACCACCACCCATGGTGCACCGTATTTACAATGCGGCGCACCATGGGCCCAAAACGTCACCGAAGCGTTACGCATCTGTGCCGTAAAGGCGGCGCATTGCTGGAGTTGTGTCACAACGATGGCGCAGCTCCAGCAATGCTCTGGGGTGCCCTATCTCCCCAATGCTGCATCAAGCCGTACGTCTGCTTCAAGCAGGCGCAGGGTTTGAGTCACGCATCATTGTCCTAAAAGTGACTGATTGAAATCTTGTAGATTTCCCTCAGCCACTTTTAGTATGCGTTCCTGCGCAGGAACGCCCTCCCTTGCGCCGGAACGCCCCCTGATGGCGCAGGGCTTTACAAAGTGATGCATCTCCCATATGCGCCACGTTGTTAATATACGCCGCATCATGGGGCCTCTTTTGTTCTGCCGCTGCGTCACGCAACAATGGAGTAAAAGAGCTGCAAGGGGCTTCTAAATCTGCCCCTACAGACTCCAGTCCAGTCCTTCCTTGTACACCTGGCAATAAGAAGAAATAGGGGTGGAGGATTGATAGTTTGAGTATTTTAATGACTGGTTAATGTAGTAGGAAACTTTTTAGTGTTGTCGCTGCTCTGCAATCACGATGGACTTTGTCTGTCACTTCGCGTGCTGCGGACTGCTGCCTGCCAGTCCTAGGCGAACCTTTTTAGTAGTTTGTTTAGTGAGTTACATAAGTTTCCAAGTCGACGGTCCGCAAATCAAGCAATACTAATATCGTAGTAGACCACATGAGATAGGTCAATATATCCCGTGGAATAGTTGTCTATTTGCTATTTCGCCAAAATATTTTGTTATTGTTCTTTTGAAATGTTTGATTTGGTTGACAAATATCATCCATGTTTTCTGGTCTTTCTTTCTTTCATGTTGTACATCAGCTCCCCCCAGGGGCAAGAGGACATTGGAGGAGGCTGCTGCTGCTGCTGAACAAGGCCAGGATCGGTCAGGCGAGGGCTCCTTTGCTGGCCCCGGTAAGTTTTAATTTTAATATAGAGTACCTATTTTTTCCTAGCGTTCCTCATTCGATTTTCTCTAAATCAGCTTTGATCTTCTTGTAGACTGTATCTAAATTCTTATCCTGCCTCGACTATGACTCCATGTGGTATTACTAGATTATTCTTATTAGTCTGTGTGTGTAGCTAACTAAGATTGCACATTTGGCAAAAGGTGTAAAACGAAACTTCCATTCTAGTCAGCAATAGCTCTATGCACTGAGTGCAGTCCTCTGGGATTGTCCATAATGTCTTTTCAAGTCTTCTAAATGTTTATGCTTCTTTGACAATTACCAACAATAAAAAGGTGAATGACCACCAAGAAAGAATAAGATACTAGTACTTTACTTTTGGTTTGGATAGGAGGACAATCCATACCACTACTGTTGCTGGGACAAATCTGCACAAACAGAACTATGGACACTAAATAGTGCATTGTTTATCAATTATAATAGGCGCAGGTAGACTTTCCACATACCTCAGTGATATCAGTCTTTGAAGAACCCCCAATCTCCTTACTGACTAGATAGTGTGGCAGAGTCATTTAGCTCCCGAATTCATCGATAATTGATCCCCAATGATGATTATCCAACGCAGGACAAGAGTACGGAGTCAGAGTCCAGAAGTGTCAGAGGCACGGACTCATGCTTGCAAATTGCAAAACCTTTTGCTCATTCACTCAACCACAGAGTCTATTTAAGTTTTAAAGCTTTATTAAAAGTAAAAATATTTATTAAAATCAAGCTTGTCATAAAACATAAAGTACGGTTGATTAAAAATGGAAAAGGGCTTATAGTGAATAGTGATTATTTCACACATTTATTGTGGGCGAGCCAAGCCCTCACCTGGTTTGAACTTCTTTTTGGTGCTAAATCGTTGGTCCCTCTGTCCTAGTGGTGATGATGATGATTTCTTCTTAGAAGTGAAGCTTCTGTCTGTTATGAGAAAAATGGTGCGTGTTAAAAAGCAAGCATTCATCAGTTGTGCCAAAAAGTGCAGCAAGACAACACCCTTCCCTGGAAAAAGGGACATTTTTACTTTAGAGTAGGCAGTCACAAATTATTAGATTGGTTTCTGTATTCACATTTCTTCATTCCTAGACAAAATACTAGTGAGTGGTGTAAGTCTATGACATCTAACAATCTTAAATGTACTTTGTAGGTGGAACATCTGGTGCTGGGCCGCTGGGCCCAGCGCGGAGGTGGAGGAGGAAAGCTCTGGGGAGGATGCGGTGCAAGTGCCGGACCAAACTGCTGTGCGGGTTGCCACGGTAGTGGCGGGCAGTGGTAATCTCTTATATTCCTTACTTATTGAGATTGCAGACTGCATAGTGTGCTCCCCGTGAGAAAACGTAAGGTTTGTCCAGATGAGAGACAGGAAGAAGAATGATTGACATATAGTTTCAATGGATAGATGCCTGGATCATGGTACTATCTGACTCTTAGATAGCATATGTGTATCTAGAGAGAGTAGACGGTCACTGGATGAACTAAGTGTTACTTTGAAGAGCATGTAACACCGCATCCGCACGTCCGTCCCAGTGTAGGAAAGGCAAGGAAAAGAAGTTGTAATACTAATTTTGTCCGAATACTACCATGAATAGTAGCAGTAGTTTGTATTGCAAGCACAGCATATATCCGGCTATTACGATGGCCACTCACTACCTCTGTTAATAAGTTTAGTAGAACTCGGTCATTCATGTGTGGATGTATCACTGTTCACTCAATAAAAAGCTAAGCACCTAAAGTCATCCCATATGTAAGCAAATACATACCATGTGCAGTGATAGATAATCAGATTATTTATCTTCTTCATTTTCCTTTTCTAGTATTCATTGGCACTGTAGGGTGAAAGTTACATTAATTAAGCAGTAGCCCTTGTAACAGAGTATTCTCAGTGCCACCCATAATAGAAAAGTAAGAGCATCACCACCTGCATGTACTGGACTGGTACAGTAACGCAAGTCTGTCTCACTCATCATGGCGGGCGTCTGTTTTTCTCGGGTGCAACTTGACTGCGCTGGCATTATGCCGGCTTGCAGAAGTTAACGTACCAATTTTGCTAAACAAGAGAGAAGAAGAAGAATAAGACTCGTGTACTGTCATAGTTGACTCTAAAGGAGTGAGTCCATAGTGCTCGTAGAATTGATTCCTTAGACTCCCACTAATGTTAGAGCAAGGATTAAGAAGTGGGAGATTAGATAGATACTGGCCACAATAGTTATGTACTGCGCTTGCAAGTTGCTAGTTCTACTGTGACACAACTTTCTGCTGAATCATTTTGTGTTAATCTTAAAGAGCATTGGTCACAGACTATGTCTTTTTCTTTCTTCATATAGATGCTCCTTCCAAACCAACACGGAAGGAGTTGGCTAGACGGGCCCGGCAACGGAGGCTGGAGGCCACTGTCGCCGAATATCGGCGGCTGGTGGCCCAGGAGGAGGAGGACACGCAGAGTACGTCTACAACATCTACAGCGACACCTGCATCCTCCTCCGTGCTCCCTGGGTCAGCCAGTCAGCGCAGCAGGTCTCCAGCGGTACGGAGCCGGGGTACCGCAGCCACCCGCCACCGCCGAGCAGCAAAGAAATCAGCTGCCCCCCACAGCAGTTACAAAAAAAGTATGCACCGCCTTTCCCTGAGGGTCTCCTACCTCGAGCAGGAGCTCCTCAACACCAAAACCCTGCTCGAGACCCTCCGCAAGGAGCATGCCGACCTGGCCCGGAAAGTCAACAGCAGCAGCCAGCAGTAGGAGGAGACTGTCCCTTGCCCCTTTTATAAAGACTTCTGGGGGGTGGGAATTGGGAGTTGGGTTTTTTAGACTTTTCACGGACATTCGTTGGGGTTAGGGAGTGGGGGTGGGTTGGGTCTTGTGGGAGATTATTTTTGTTAGGGATATAAATTTACTTTAAACTTTATCGTAGCATACATGTTTTTTTTACTGATTTTGAGGCTGGTGGGTGGGGGTTTAACAGTAAGTTTGTTTTCCTGAAACTTAAGTGGCATCTTGATTCAAGTTGTGTAATTAATTGCCCAAATGTTTTCAAAACTAAGTGCCTCTCACAGAGTAAGTGAATTCAATCAATAGTCCTAGGACTTTACTAGTACTAGCGTCAGTCTCTCGTCTCCCCTAATACTCCATTATACTTCCTGCCCCCAAACGTTTATCTTACCTGTAATTTGTGTTTGGAAATAAGGCTAGGCACAGGGCTGGCTGCACAGCAAATGGCGATTAAGGTTGGCAATCCTGGACGGATGAAATGTCATAATGGCCGTGGTATTAGTGGTGTTACACAGTGGCAGTTGCAGCATCTGAAAAAAAGAAAATGAAACCTTGTTTGTCCTTATCATAGCATTAGAACGGTACAATAGAGAATATAGCAGCTGACAGTACACTAGAACAGTGCCACAATGTAGCCTAACAAATGGTAAAGTATTGAAAGTATAACTAGTACTTGCGTTGAATTTCTTTGACATTGGCTACTACTACAAGAAATAGTACCGAAGGTGAAGGACACAGCAGCGTAATAATTTGCCGCGTCTAGGAGGAGGATGTTCTTGATGACCAATCAAGTTGATGGCGCACTTGAAAATCTGCTTTCATTTGCCATTAGTGACTGAGTGTCAAGCTGAGTAAGAATATATCCTCGGATTCCTAGACCAGCCTGTTGCTATGACCTTATCCTCCCCAGCAAGTGTGTGGAATTATTGCTGTCATTTAGTCACACATCAATCAAAACCACACAGCCCGGGGGAAGAGGGTTAGGGTTTGGAAAATAGATGGAAATGGGTTTTTTTGGGGGGGGGGGAAGTTTTGTTGAGAGAAGAAAAAAAAAGCACAGCATGGACAAACAATAATTGAAGATAAAGAAATCTTTGTGTACAAAGCTAACCATAAATCTTTTAAGTGACATAAAGGAAGTGCATGCACTACTGCATGCATGGTTACTGAAAAGTAAGTAGTACTTTCGTCAACCGTGACTGAAAGAATGCGACAGTACAGTGCTGCAGCGTTTTCACTTGCCTATCTCTGCACTCAGAGAAACAGTTCCTACATTAAATTAGGTTTAAAAAATAGCAGAAGTAAAACCTATAGAATGGCTGTTGGGATGAATTCAGAAGCAGAGATCAAAGAAATGCAGAGTCACACTCATAGAAGTTCACAGCAATAACATAACTTAAAAGATAATTAGAAAAGAACGGATACTGTATCTGTATGTTGTTGTAGTTGTCCTGTTGAATTTGGTAAGTTGCATGCATCAAACCATTCCTCTTATTAGCGGGACTCCTCCATTCCAGCTGACGCTCGGTCCATCAATGTTAGTGACCAGAAGACACCCTGTCCACTGCCTGCCTGGCGGATGCTGAATTGCGGCTCGCTAATGTGAAGCCTGACTTCATCCTTTTTTTCCCATTGCACAGACTGAAACCCGGCCTGTAATTATTGATGGAAAAACAGGAATTGATATTAGAACACCACTGACAAATAAATATAAGGTATGTACGCTGTGTAGTGCAAAAAGTCACACTTTAAGTTTAATATTTTTGAAAGTGCGTACTCTGTCTGAGTCTCCTTTTGAAGGATAAATAAGTATGGGCGAATTAATTTAGCGGATATTTTCCCTTAAGCTAGGTGTACTGTAAACTGTGTTTTAGCACAAAATTAGACCTTCCCAGCAGTGCTCCCAGACCCTTAATAAACCCAGTCGCAAAAATGTAGAAGACCTCCAATCAGATCTCAAAAAACGAGGCCTAGTAGAAAAATGGTGACAAAACGTACTTTGAAAGTAAAGTAGGCCAAAAACCCCCCTTACCCACCGTGGATTGTATTCAAACCACTTGCAAGCAAGCAAAAGTATCCATACCCAGCATTGCTCCAAGACTCGCAAACCCCCCCCACAAACAGCCCCCTGCCCAAACACATGCAATACAATACCGCTAACCCTAACGAGCCCTAAGTTAAGAATAGTGGCAAACGCTTTCTTTAACTAGGCCAAATCCCCCTTTTCCCACCATGGATTTTCTTCAAATCACTTGCAACCAAAATTACACATTCCCACGAGTGCTCTAAGACCACAGAACTCAGTTGCAAAAATCTAGAACACCCGAAACACATGCAATCCTGCTGCTAGTGCTAACCCTAACGAACCCTAAGTTACAAAAAGTGCCAAAAGGCTTTTCAGCATAGTTTTCTCCAAACCACTTTTATCCGGTATTAGACCTTCCCAGAAATGCCCCAAGAGCCGCCAACCCACCCGCAAAAAAGCACAACACCCCCAAGCAGGCAAAAAGCAAAAATGGAAAATCTCATACTTACAATTGTTTTCGGCCTTCTGTCCAAACGCGCTGTGCAGCTAGGCCATAACTCCTCTTTTCCACCATGGATTTCCTGAAAAACAAATGCAATCAAAATTAGACTGTGCCAGCAGTGCTCCCAGACCCCAAAACCCACCCACAAACACTCGGAACCCCCCCAAACAGCACCTCAAAGACAAGCAAGTCAGCAAAAACGCAAAAAAAAATTTGCCTCCGATTTTGTCCAAACCACTTTTATCCGGTATTAGACCTTCCCAGCAATGGCCCCAGAGCCGTCAACCCAGGCGAAAACAAGTAGAAGACCCCCAAACAGCCAAAAAGCAAAACTACAAAAATGGGGACTTAGTCATTTTCAGCCCAATTTCCAAAATCACTCTGCGCGCGCTCTGCAGCTAGGCCCTAACTCCCGCCTGCCACCACGGATTTGCTTCAAACCTTTTGCAATCAAAAGTATCCATACCCAGCAGTGCTCCCAGACCCCGAAACCCACCCACAAACACCAGGAAGCTTCCCAAACAGGCCCCCGAAAACGCTAAATTGAGCAAAATGTCAAAAAAAGCAAAAACTTTTCCCGCATGGATTTTGTCCAAACCACTTTTATCCGGTATTAGACCTTCCCAGCAATGGCCCCAGAGCCTTCAACCCAGGCGAAAACAAGTAGAAGACTCCCAAACAGCCAAAAAGCAAAACTACAAAAATGGGGACTTTGTCATTTTCAGCCCAATTTCCAAAATCACTCCGCACGCGCTCTGCAGCTAGGCCCTAACTCCCCTCTGCCACGACGGATTTGCTTCAAACCTCTTGCAATCAAAAGTATCCATACCCAGCAGTGCTCCCAGACCCCGAAACCCACCCACAAACACCAGGAAGCCCCCCAAACAGGCCCCCGAAAACATGATAGTGAGCAAAAAGGCAAAAACTTTTTCAAGTCTGATTTTTGCCAAACCACTTCCCAGCAATGGCCCCAGAGCCGTCAACTTACCCGCAAAGAAGTAGAACACCCCCGCAAGTGCAGAGTCTTTCTTCATTGGGCGTAATCCAGCCCTCTGCTTTGAGGGAAATAGGAGTCTGGAGGAGGAGGATAGAGGAGCATGTTCTTGTGAACTTGTGAACCTGAGGAATGCAGACTGCGGCACCATCAAATCAATAAGCAAATAAGTGAAGACAGTTCTGCTGATGGGCTTGTTTTTGTGATTAGGTGATTAAAGTTTTTATTTATATTGACTTTGCAAAACAAAGAAAGACATACACACAGGAATAAAAGTGAATAACGACGAAAAAGAAAGTTATTGATTCATTGGCTCATTTTCAGGGCTCGGTGTCAGGGAAGCAGAGTTCGTCCTCATACTCTGCGAATTCAGGGGGGAGTAGGTCACCTAACAGAGAAGAAATTCCCTCATCTAAGTTGGTGTCCTCCTCGTCTTCTTCCGGCGTGTATTCTCGTACTTTGTAATCTGGTGGTATGAGGTGCTGATTCATCTTGATCATTGTTAACCTCTCCACATTTTTGGGCGAGAGGTGGGTCCTTTTGCAAGTTACAATGCCACCAGCAGCACTGAAAACACGTTCAGAAGACACGCTTGCGAGTGGGCAAGACAAGTAGTTTATAGCCAGGTTGGAGATCTCTGGCCACAATTCTTTTTTCCTATGCCAATACGACAATGGGTCATCATGAACATAGACCTCTGTTGAGTCATTCAGTTAGTCCTGCACCATTCGACTCAAGGTTCTCCACGGTTCCTCCACTTTGCTTACTTTTTGCTGGCACCTTTTGAGAAGCAAACCCAAGCTGAGTTAGCCAATCCTCTTCTTCACACAATGTTACTGTTGTGTCTGGTGCAGATGATCCGGTTGCTGGTGTCTTTAACGGCTGAGAGGTCACTTCTGCCACAGCCACAGGTGTAGAAGTGGGTTCTTTTGACTCCGGATGGCCTGCTGATGCTGATGTACTGCCTTTTCCTTCAATTTCCTGCCGTTCTCTTTCAAACCTCATGGCTGACACAGCTAGCCAACGTTTGTACTTTAAAACTTCTGCGTCACCAAAAGGAAATGCCTGCCAGTGCCTTTTTGTAACGTGTATCCAGAATAGTAGCACAACTGTAATTCTGTTCTGTGTGGATCTTTTGAAGACGTTCATCGCAAAGTAGGCGCTGTAATAATTTCTCCGCCAAATCAAAAGCTTCTTGCTTTTTTTCATCTTTTTGAAATGTAGAAGACACCGCCTTCAGTTGGTGCTCTAGCATGCGCAACAATGGGATAGCTTTTCCCAAATTACAGTCCTCCCTGCTGACTGCACGCGTGAAGACCTCAAAAGGACGAAGCATGTCTGTCAGGCTTTTAACTAGCTCCCATTGCTCCGCATGTAACCTCAGGTCCTTCACAGCTGTACCCAGTGTAAGGAAATACTGATCGACTACCGTAAACTGCTCATACAGACGCTCAAGCATGTAGAAGGTTGAGTTCCAACGTGTTGCCACCTCCTGGATGAGTGCTTTCACTGGCAGTCGACGTTCATATAGCAGGCCCCTCAGATGCTTCCGGGCCTTAAAAGAATGGCTGAAATGCGTGCACATTCTTCGGCAGGTGGTCAGTAACTTACACGCTGGACTTTCTTCACTCAAAATTTTTTTAACAACCAGGTTTATACAGTGCGCCAAACACGGCACTCTGAAATAGTGACCCAGATCCGTGGCCTTAACTACATTGGCGCCATTATCCGTGGAAACATAACCAATCTTGCGTTTTATTGGGGACAGCCATTTATTTATTTATGGGATTTTTAATGCGCAACTAATACCCTAGGGTGTCTAGGCGCAGTGAGATACTCTGGGATGCACAAAATTCAGGGCATGAACTTATTGGTTGAATAGCCATGTCTTCAAGGCCTTGCGAAAGGCAATGAGTGTTGGTACAGTTTTAATGTGCAAGGGGAGTGTGTTCCACAATCTGGGGGTTGCTACCAGGAAACGTCTGTCTCCCCATGTGGCCGTACTTGTGCGGGGGACATGCAATAGACAGCTTGCCGCTGATCTTAAATCCTTTTCAGGTATGTACACCTGAAAAGCTTCCTTTAGGAACTTCGGTCCAGTCTGATGGATGGCCTTATAGGCGATACAGAGAGCCTTAAATTTGATTCTGCTCTCCACCCTTAGCCAGTGTAGATGGCGTATGGCTACTGAAGTGGAGTGTCGCCAGGGAATATTAAGTAGGATCCGTGCTGCCATATTTTGCACAGACTGTAGTTTATTCAGAATGTATTTGTTTGTACCAAGGAAGAGGGCGTTTTTTATAATCCAGCTTCGAAAACACTAAGGTGGTGATGAGTGTTTTCCCTGCTGAGGCAGGCAGGTATGGCATGAGTTTTTTTATTTTCTTCAGCACGAAGAATGCAGCAGAGACCACCTTATTTACATGGTAACCAAATGATAACTTGTTATCGAAGATAACTCCCAAATTCCTAACCTTAACAGCAGGAACCGGGGGAGAGCCCATCTGACTGGGCCACCATGTTGAGGACCATTCGGGAGAGATCTTACCGAAGGTCATAACTTAGGTTTTCTCTGCATTAAGTTTCAGGCAGTTACTGTGCATCCATGATTGTACATCCAGTAGCCCCTCCTGAAACTTAGCTGCTACCACTGGACCGTTCTTGTGTACTGCCAACACAAGTTGGGTGTCATCCGCGTAGGTAGTCAATCGCATCCCATGAGATTTAATGACCCTCGCCAAGTCCGCAACGTAGATATTAAAAAGCGTGGGACTTAGCGAGGATCCTTGCGGGACCCCACAGAGCAGTTCAGAAGTTGGCAAATAGTAGTTGCCCAATTTGACTGCCTGTTTGCGATTGACTAGGAAAGAGGCTATAAGATCTTTAGCCAGATGATTAATTCCAATGGCTGCGACACGGTCGACCAAGATGACGTGGTCGACCGTGTCAAAGGCAGCAGACAGGTCCAACAAGATAAGCACTGCCGCGCCTCCCGAATCCATGATCTCTCGAATTTCATCCGAGGCTTTTACCAATGCTGTCTCAGTTCCGTGTTCCTTCCGGAACTTGAACTGAGTATCATCTAGGAGCTTATGTTGTTCAATAAACTCGGAGAGCTGTTTATTCATTATTGCCTCTACTATTTTGGCAGGGAAGGGAAGGCAGGCAATAGGCCTGTAGTTGGAGGTGATGGTAGGGTCTAAGGAAGGCTTCTTAATCAAAGGTTTAACAATAGCCTTCTTCCAGGTCTGTGGATAGACACCGGTTTTGAAGATGGAATTGCATATGTTGGTCAGCGGCTGGGTAACAACATTGTGTAGTTGGTTCATTATGGTCGGAGGGCATGGGTCCAATGGAGAGCCTGATTTAGTCTTGCCAACAAGTACGTTGACCTGATCTTCGGTAGCTGACTGAAACTGAGTAAGGGAAGGATACTTCAGTGCTGGTTGAATGGTTAAATCAGCGGTTCTTCCTGCCAGCTCTTTGGAGAAAGTGGAATAAATATCCATTAACTGAGTGGTAAAAAATGTGGCTAGTGCGGTACAAAATTCCTGCGAATTCTCTATTGTAGATCCAGCTGGAGGATTGGACAGAGAGTTCACCACTTGAAATAGCATCCTAGCTGAGTTCTGTGCGTGCTCAATTCGACCAGTGAAGAACAGATTCTTTTGTGTGCTGATGGCTTTTTTATATATTGCTAGCGCACTTTTATATTCTTGTTTAGCCGAAGGACTATAGTGCTTTCTCCAGCGCCTTTCTAAATTTCTACAGAACTGACGCTGGAGCCGCAGCTCCTCTGTGTACCACTGAGCAGAAGGAGTCGCTCTATTGGGGCGATAGATTTTTTCAGGTGCAACTTCGTTCGCTGCTTTTAAGATCCATTCCTGAAATTTAGTGGACATGGTTTCAGTGTCGCCTCCGTTTTCCGGGGCTGATGACAACAGGAGATTTGAAAGATGTGGTATATCTACATTTTTCCACATTCGTGCCCCCACTGATGCTCTAATGCTGTTCTGAGGGGGTTTGAGTGGTAGCATCCGAATCCTAAAAGTAATGGCTTGGTGGTCAGACCATATCAGAGGTAAAATTGCTCCTAGCTCAATGCTTTGGTCATTAGTGAACAGGCCATCCAGCGTGTGTCCGGCTTCATGCGTGGGGCCCTTCACCAGCTGCTGCAGTCCTATTGCCTGCATATCAGTGATAAGCTGGGATGTATCTTTATTTTCCATATTTTCCAGAGGAAAATTAAAATCCCCAAGAATCGTATAAGTCGGGGATTCTATTACTGATTCCATAATTTCAGTAAGTGCAGCTAGGAATTTAGTGCGCGGCCCAGGTGGCCTGTACACCAGGGTTCCTTTGAAAGCCTGTTTATGTGTAAGATTAATAGTAAATGCGAAAGCTTCGCAACTGGTGCTTTGAATAGGCTCAAATTTGGCACGATAAATGTCCCTATAGATAATGGCTAGGCCTTCCCCTCGCCCCGAGGCTCTATCTTGTCTAGCTACGCTATAACCTTCAGGGGTAGCTTGCACAAAATCTGGGCCTGATGCTTCATCTCCCCATGATTCTGTGATGAACAAGATGTCCAGTTCGTGATTAATAATGCTCTCCCTGATGTCCAGACTATGTTTGGGGAGGGAACGTGCATTAATAAGTGCGGCTCTAGTATACTGTGCCACTAGGGAAGGGGCACCCGCAGTTATAGATGAATAGGATGTGGTATTTATCGCAGGCCGGGGAGGTGGCAGCGTGAAAGAACAGCCTACACATGATATGGACGTGGATATTGAATGTTTTAGAGACGGCAGTACTTGACAAGACGTACCCAATCCCGTGTTCCATTCCTTCAGCTGAGTGGAGGTGTAGCGTAGGGTAGATGCGGTATTCAGGATGTCAGTAGGACCAGGGGGGTTGGCCCTGGGCCCGGATCTGGCTCGGACGGGTGCAGACGGGCTTGTCTTAGGCGCGTCTTCGGCGCGCGCCCGCTGCGCTCGTCCGCTGCGCATCCTAGGCGAGCGAGGACTAAATAGCTCTCTCCCGGAAGTGGAGAAGAGCTAGACCGCGTCCCGCCCCAGCCCCAAGATGGCGGCTGGTGCTCGTGGTCGAGTGCCCTATTCCCTTCGCTCTAGCGCGTCGGGTAGGTGCCAAACAGTGTGCAAAATTATGCTAGGATCAGTGCAATATTAGTATCTTCGTAATCAGCAATTAAAAATACACTTTTTAAAATTTGTCAAATTTTCTAAAATTCATTCAGCAGCTTCCTAAATTCGTTTCTATCAGCCTTCAAGGTAAATAAAAGGTTTCTATATGAAAACGATCAGCGCTAGTGCAAGTTCAGCTTCGTGTAATGTGCAAATGGTATCAACAGATCGGTGGGCTCCCTCGCTCTAAATAGCTCTCCCCCGGAAGTGGAGAAGAGCTAGACCGCGTCCCGCCACAGCCCGAAGATGGCGGCTGGTGCTCGTGGTAGGGTGCCCTATTCCCTTCGCTCTAGCACTTCGGGTAGGTGCCAAACAGTGTGCAAAATTATGCTAGGATCAGTGCAATATTAGTATCTTCGTAATCAGCAATTAAAAATACACTTTTTAAAATTTGTCAAATTTTCTAAAATTCAATCAGCAGCTTCCTAAATTCGTTTCTAGCAGCCTACAAGGTAAATAAAAGGTTTCTATATGAAAACGATCAGCGCTAGTACAAGTTCAGCTTTGTGTAATGTGCAAATGGTATCAACAGATCGGTGGGCTCCCTCGCTCTAAATAGCTCTCTCCCGGAAGTGGAGAAGAGCTAGACCGCGTCCCGCCCCAGCCTCAAGATGGCGGCTGGTGCTCGTGGTCGAGTGCCCTATTCCCTTCGCTCTAGCGCGTCGGGTAGGTGCCAAACAGTGTGCAAAATTATGCTAGGATCAGTGCAATATTAGTATCTTCGTAATCAGCAATTAAAAATACACTTTTTAAAATTTGTCAAATTTTCTAAAATTCATTCAGCAGCTTCCTAAATTTGTTTCTAGCAGCCTACAAGGTAAATAAAAGGTTTCTATATGAAAACGATCAGCGCTAGTGCAAGTTCAGCTTCGTGTAATGTGCAAATGGTATCAACAGATCGGTGGGCTCCCTCGCTCTAAATAGCTCTCTCCCGGAAGTGGAGAAGAGCTAGACCGCGTCCCGCCCCAGCCCCAAGATGGCGGCTGGTGCTTGTGGTCGAGTGCCCTATTCCCTTCGCTCTAGCGCGTCGGGTAGGTGCCAAACAGTGTGCAAAATTATGCTAGGATCAGTGCAATATTAGTATCTTCATAATCAGCAATTAAAAATACACTTTTTAAAATTTGACAAATTTTCTAAAATTAATTCAGCAGCTTCCTAAATTCGTTTCTAGCAGCCTACAAGGTAAATAAAAGGTTTCTATATGAAAACGATCAGCGCTAGTGCAAGTTCAGCTTCGCGTAATGTGCGTTAAACTCCTGCAAAATGTTTTCTGCTGTATGACTTGACTCCATGCCAAACATGGCTAGTGTTGCATGTTTCCGAGCAGCTTTAAAAACGTTGTCCCAGTCAACACCTGCCCTTAGCTTTGCTGCAACTCCTGAAAAAGAGACCCAGTGTGAAGTGATGCACAGGTAATCATTGCCTGCGCCACTAATCCACATGTCTGTTGTCAGATGTATAGTCTGAACAGCACTCTTCTGCAAAGCTGCCCCAATCACCTTCAGCACATCTTCATGTAGTGCTGGAACCGCAACTCTGGCAAAATAGAACCGGCTAGGAACCTTCCATTTAGGGGAGAGGGTTGCCACTAATTCAAGAAAACCAACCCCTTCCACAAAAGAAAAAGGGAGAAGGTCCAGCGCTAGCATTTTAGCCAGCTTAGTGTTATACAGACGCGTCATTGGGTGGTTGCGTTCAAATGGCGCTTCTGAAAACAACATGCTTCTAATGGTGGGCTGGACCATGATTTTACGGGATGATGATGATGACTTCTTCGACCCAGTTACGCTCGGTGATGATGAACTTTTTCGCATTGGTGTCTCACTCTCTCCCACACTCTTAGTTTGGCTCACAGGGGGTGTGCTGCTGACAGGGGTACTGGGTGTAGGTGAAGAAATGTTTGACGCTTCTTCTTCCTCGTCATTACCAGATGAAACATCAACGGATACAGTTTGTTGACTTCCAATTCGGGCTTCCTTGATCTCCTTTAGGTGCGCAAGCCATTGGACAGTGTGCTGTCTCTCAAGATGACCTCTCTGGCCTCCGGAACCATAGTTGGTACCAAGCTTACCACGACTAACTGCAAGCTTACAAATGCTACAAATGGCTATGATTTCCCTTCTTGCGCAAACACTAAAGAAGTCCCAAACTGCGGACTTCCAATGTCTGTGGGGGGCGGAGGCGGCGATACTGGTCATGCTGCTAATGCCAGATGAAGTGGAGGATGTGTGTTGCCGAACTTTACTACGTTGTGCACTTGCAGCACCACTAATTGAGGAAATGGAGGTCGAGGTGGATGGAGGTCCCTTCTGGCGAGAAAATATGGAAGAGGTAGGTGGTGGTGCACTAGTTAACTGCAATGGTGGTGGTCCTCCCATTGCCTTGTCGACAACATCACGCTCAGCAGCTTTTCGGGATAGGGTAAAAATGTCTGTTTGCTGCATGCCCGCTGAGCCTGGAGTGACGTTTATGATGACTGCGTCGTCGTCGTGAGAGTCTTCATCAGCAGGACTAGTATACGCCACTTCTTCTTTAGCGTCATGATCACACTCCATAAGTACGAGAGTTTCGGAGACCTTCCTTTTACGCTTAGCTACCTTTGTCAGATCATGGTGTGCCACACTCTCAGACAGCAGTGGTGGTTCCCAAGTTGGATCCATATCATCAGAAGGAAGGGGGCTTGAAGAAGATGTAGACACCATCCTTGATCTTTTCCTTGCTAGGGATGTGGAAGACAATGAATGATCAGGAGGAGTGGCTTCCTCAAATGATACCTCGGCTTGAATGCCGATTTCCGGATGTGCCCCTACTTCGGGAGGAACAACTATTGTGGGCACTTGTGCTGCTCCATGCACCTCTGCTTGTGCATCTCCTTGTGCTGCCTCTCCTTCCACATGTACTTGGGCTTGTACTTGCACATGTGGTTGTTGTTGCGGCTGTGGTTGTTGAACACTCGTCAGATCAGTTACAACAACCTGTGTTGATTGAGGGACATTGCTGCTACTTTCTTACGATGAGCCAACATCACTGGTCGATGGTAATTGAACAACTATACTGGCGGCCTCTAAAGCACTCAAGGGCTTGGACTTAAGTTGGCGTGGTGGTGGTGGCACTGAGCCCAATGGAACGGGGGTGCTGCTCCCAGCTTGGTCCCCAGCAGATCCCGCTGCTGCTGCAGGCGTACTTTTTTTTCCCCAAAAATGTGGCGGCCGGCACACCAGTCTCCTTGGTAAGTGGCGCCACTTGCTTCTTCTGCTCCTTACTGGCAACTTTCTTGCTAGAGGAGCTACGGGAACATTTTTTGGGGCCATCTTCTTCAGATGTCAGAACAGCAGGCCGCAGTTGCACGAGTTGCAGAGTTGTCTTGTCTGTGGCCACACGTGACGTCGCGTGACGTTATGCTGCACACACCGCTGCAGGACTTCTTCCTGGCACTGGTGTTTCTCTTGTGCACCTAAAAGCAATGGAAGACAGAGGAACATCAGTTATGCAGCCAAAAAAATCGAAAAACACACAAAAATCAGCACAATCCCATGCCATCCATGCCCTCCATGATGTTTAAATTCAAGACACCCCACAGAAAGACTAGGCCCATGCACCACTCACTACCCCTGGGCATAATGGATGAAAGCTAGGCAAAATGGGTGCAGGCCTGAGAACACTGCCTGCATTCAAAATGGCCCCTTGCCCCCAGCACATGGGCAGGGCCTGCCTGTACCAGCACTCAAAATGGCCCCCACCCACATGGCCAGTCCCCATCAACACCCCAAAAAATCGAAAACACACACAAAAATCAGCACAATCCCATGCCATCCATGCCCTCCATGATGTTTACACTAAAGAGACTCCACAGAAAGACTAGGCCCATGCACAACTCACTACCCCTGGGCAAAAGGCCCCAATAGCAGCCAAAGAAATCGAAAAAACACACAAAAATCAGCACAATCCCATGCCATCCATGCCCTCCATGATGTTTAAATTCAAGACACCCCACAGAAAGACTAGGCCCATGCACCACTCACTACCCCTGGGTAATGGATGAAAGCTAGGCAAAATGGGTGCAGGCCTGAGAACACTGCCTGCATTCAAAATGGCCCCCACCCACATGGACAGTCCCCATCAACACCTCAAAAAATAAAAAAAAAACACAAAAATCAGCACAATCCCATGCCATCCATGCCCTCCATGATGTTTACATTCAAGAGACCCCACAGAAAGACTAGGCCCATGCACCACTCACTACCCCTGGCCAAAAGGCCCCAATAGCAGCCAAAAAAATCGAAAAACACAAAAATCAGCACAATCCCATGCCATCCATGCCCTCCATGATGTTTACATTAAAGAGACCCCACAGAAAGACTCAGTCCATCCACCACTGAGTACCCCTGGGCAAAAGGCCCCAACAGTAGCCAAAAAAATCGAAAAACACACAAAAATCAGCACAATCCCATGCCATCCATGATGTTTACATTAAAGAGACCCCACAGAAAGACTCAGTCCATCCACCACTGAGTACCCCTGGGCAAAAGGCCCCAACAACAGTCCAAAAATCGAAAATTCCAAAATTGTAGTTGCAGCAACTGTAATGCCCCAAACAAACTTACTTGTGAAATTTCTAATCCAAAAGTGATCCAAAGAAAGTCAAAAAGGCCTCAAATCCAAATATCCAGCAGCATCCACAGAAATTAATCCTTCCAGGTCAAGATCCAAATGAAAGTGGCCAGCACATGAAGAAAGCACTGGGAGGAGCCTGCTGGACAGGAACAGGAAGTTGGAGACTGTGGGGCACTTCCTTCCTCCCAACCCCCCCCCCCCCACCCCAAAAATGGACTCCTTGCAAAGTGCAGGCAAAGGTCAACCTGAGGAGTTATTCTGATAAAAATCATCATTTTCAGAAGGTTTATGCTGCTTGCAGGTGGATTTCTTGTGCAGGAATTGCAAATTTTGCAATTTCGCAAGTGCGAGATTGTTGCTGCCCGCCACATCTACGTGTTCGTAATTGCGAGCTCTCGCGATGCGGGCCGTGGAAGGTGGCAAGCCGTGATGACGTAATCGCGGTCGCCAATCTCCCGCGGGATCCCGCAGCAAGATCCAAAATGGCGCAGCACACGCAAAATATTGAGAAAAACAACTCTGCAAACGCTGAATGACGGTAAGTGAACGCCGCGCGCCGCAATATTGTATCACCAAGCAAAAAAATCTGCTGCGTGCGAATTTGCGAATTTTCGGCAAATTCGCGAGAGTTCGCAGATTGCGAATTTGCCGAAAATCCGCAAATTCCGCGAGCGGAACGGATTTTACGCCCATGCATAGCCTCCTCGTCCGTGAAGCGTGGCAGCCATAGTATCTCCTGACATGCAGCCAAGAATCGCCCAGGGCCCCATTATGGGAGCGCCGCATGCCCACGGGACTTGCCCTGCTCGCTCACCATTGTCTTCTGGGAAGGAACGGATGCCTCAAGTTCTACCCGGCCGCGCCATCTCGCGATCCAACCTGCCCGCTTCCTATGTAGCAGGCACAGCGTATCTCATGGTGGATCACCAAAGGGGGAGCGGCCCAGGCCTCCTCTGGTATGGACTGTGAGCCGCCGGTTCCTGTGGTTTGGGGTGGGCTGCAGTACACCCCATGGCGGTTGTCGCTCACAGAGTCTCAGCAATCGCCCGCCAGCACGGGAGTGCCATCATACTTTTGCCCCCGATACCTGCCTGTCATTTGAGATGTCATTAGTGATATCACTAACCATGTCATGAGTGATGTAATATGTGGGGTCATAAGCAGCGCGTTGCACGGACGTAAGTGATAGATAGCTCATGTAACTATAACTATCTATCAGTCCCGTTACATAGATGAAACCAATCAAACACCAGGGCACAGACTCCGATATATAAGTGCCAATTTTTATTGCATATATATATAGAATCCTGACCTTGTTCACATAGCGCGCTATGGAACTGCTGTTGCTTTTTGTAGTGCCCATGTGATGCATACCAACCACAACATAAAAAACAGACTGTCAGAAGATAGGCACTGTTGCTGTCAACATCTTAACAATATATAATTCAATAGACATATCATTCAGGACTGCAATTCATAAACCTTAAACCTGCAGCATGATGTAAACAAAAAATTGGAGTGCTCATTTACATTAATATGCCAGATATTTTTAAATATCCATACATACATGATTGGAGATATCCACTGCATATACATAGAAGTAATTAAAAACAACTCTTATATAGAGCAGCATAGAAACAGATCAAAATACAATTAGGCATGTGTGCAAAAATAGCATGTGTTCAAAATTCACAAATAGTTGTAAAGTGCATAATGCATTTTGTTCACTGTTAGCTGCTGCTCTTGTTTTTCAATACATTTAAGCCCAAAGCGAGCTAAATCTAGGCCTAATGATGTATGTTCTCAAAATAAAGCTCCTGTAGATCAATCTATTTATAACATTGCGATTTTCCAAATGTAAAGACAATTTTGGCAGTTAATAAATTATGGATATTTGTATGATTTATAGCAGCACATATAAAACAAAGATTAAAGTAAAGTTATATTTAGTTGTGATGAATAGATCTGTTTTTGTTTAAAAAACATTAGAAATTCATTGACAAAACCAAAGGTTAAAGTGACGCTATAATTAGGTGAATATGTCAGTGACAACATTATTGTTTTGAACTAAGAAAAACACATAAATTCATCAGTTATAGTTAGAAGACCTAACCATAACTTGCATCCCCACCATGCAGTGCTTATGACCTCACATAATACATCACTCATGACATGTCCTATTGCATCATTTAGGACATCGCTGATGACATCTCAAATGACATTATTGATGACATCCTTGGTGACAGCATCCAAGCTTCTTTTGTACACATCACTCAATAAACAGGTATGGCATTAGAGCTATGAAAGTAAGTGCAAAATAACTCAGAATAATAAGAAGCATCATTATTGCTGTCGTACATACAACCCCCATAGGTGAAGCAAGATTGTGTTATGTGCAACATTGATCCTATGTCATACACTTCATGGGTAGCCAAGCTCATGTTCACTATCAACCACAGATAAAAAAAAGTAACCTGTATTGCGCACAGTGTTCATCTGTATACAGCTGTTGAGGGAAAGCAAAGTTCCTCAAGATACTAAATCCCTGTTACATAACTAATACCTTACTATGGACAGCCTTTATCTGTATCAAACCCCTCACAGTCACTGAATCTACATTGAGAAATTAGGCGAATATGAATAGAAACATGGGTATTTTAAACAGTGTTTACTCTGTGGAGAGAGTTTACTCTGTACCACACTGTTTGCAGGGAGTGAAGCTCTCATGAGAAATACACCACAGAGTCTAAAAAATATATATAATGAACAGTATACACTATTTGCAAAAAGTGTCCAAAGGAAGACTATTCACTTAAAATAACCATGTACTGAAGGTGCTAAAGATCCTTCTACCTGCAGCCTTCATGCTGTGGTGAAAACTTTACAGATAGATTATCTTCTGAAGTAAAACCAGCACTTTTACATAGGTGGGCACCTAGTGCACGCAGTCTTCCATGTTATGAAGAAATTGTCATGCTGAGGCAATTCTGTCTAATAACTTAAGACTGTTTGCAATACTTAGTATGTAGTATATAGACTCTTTGCCCTGTTGGAAACTTTCTCTGCAGAGCCTAAAAATGTATGTGGAACATTGTGGAAGGGCTGGGCGGATATATAAACAATGAGGCTCAATATATTTTTGAATATTGCCGTTTATTTTGTATTTAGTGTAAAGAATAAAGGTTGTTGGAAATACAGGTAGCGGATGTGCAAGTCATTAATCAGTCCGTCTTGGTCTGCTTTCCTTCTAGAGGATCCTCCCCTCAGAATGGCACCACCCGGATGTAGGAAGCTGGCTCTGTATAATATACTAAAGTTAGGTATAGTGTGCACAGAGTCCAGTGGATCCCCAAACTCTCTATGTGTGGTAGTGTGGTAAAGCAGTAAGGCTTTATCAGAGGACAGTGTTAAGCATTTGTTGTACACACTCAGTCAGCAAATGAATTCACACACTCAAAGACTGAACTTCAGACCAATTGTTTTTTTAATAAAATATTCTTTTAGTTATTTTATTTCCTAGAAGCAAGCAAGCCTGGCACAGGTAAGTGATACATACTTTGCAGTAAATATACAGTTGTAACACAGTTTGGATGGTAATTGTATATACACTTACTGAGAAATGCAATGCTTTGGTAATAGTAAAATGACCAGTACATTACTTTCAGATTACTTTTCTTACACTGTGTAGTATACCTGGATACCACAGTGGTACATTTCCTGTAAACAGGTAAGTAAAAGCATTTTGTTATTTAGTACAGTTGTAAAAGGTTTTCATAGATTTTCCAACTCCACACTTAGAAACTTTTCATAGAAAAACAGTCAATGTTCTCCTAAGGAGGAAAATAATATTATCGGTTTAAAGGTAAGTAGTTTGTTGTGGGAGTTGGTGTTCTGAGGTTAGACTCAGGGGTCCCCTAGGGTCTAGGATACATTCTTGTTACACCCTCAGTGACACTACAGCGGCCGGGTGCAGAATGCTGAGGTCCAATCACTTAGAGGTCACTATAATAAAGTGTATGAGGCAAAAAAGGCTTATTTTATTAACAAAATAGAATTGTCTAAATTTAAAAGTCAAGAGCTTTTTAAAATTGTAAAAACCTTCACGAACCCGGCCATGGAGGCGAAGACTGCACCGGCCACCGTAGATTGGCCGGTAGTATTAGCAACTTTCTTTCATGATAAGATTAGGACGATCCAAGAAACTCTGAGGGCAAGTCCGCCCCGGATGGCGAAATATTATTAGGCCCCTCTATGGAGCCTGTGCTAGGTGCTACGCACTAGCTACAACAATTCCCCTCGATGTCATTGGAAACCTCCCTAGCTAGCATCACAGCCCTGAAGTCAGGCTCTCCCTCCGACTCTTGTCCAGAAAAATGGCTTGTGTCTATTATACAGGCAATTAACCCAGTGGTAAATGAAACATGAAACACCTCTTCAGAATCTGGACACATGCCATCTAGATGGAAGCAGGCAAAAATGTTGCCACTGCTGAAAAAAACGTCCCCTGGCCCAAAAATTGCAGAAAGCTACAGGCCCATCTCCCTTCTCCCCGCCTTCTCTAAGGTGTTAGATAAATATGCTAACTCAGTGATTACTGAATATGTGGAAACCAACAACTTTCTCCACAGTAGTCAGGCCGGGTTTAGAGCCAATAATAGCACAGAGTCTGCTTTATTAGAAGTCTCCGAACACATTAGGAAGAGCTTGGATGGGGGTGGGAAATACATTCTGATCCTGTTATACTTATCAGCGGCTTTCGATACTGTGCCCCATGATAAACTGTTGGACAGGATCCAGGGCTCCGTATCGTATGCACAGTTTTAAAGTGGCTTGCCTCCTATTTGAAAGACAGGGACCAGAAGGTTTGGCTTCCTCCTTTTGCAGCTGTAATTCCGGGAATGGAGATGGGAGTCTCTTAGGGCTTCATTTTGAGCCCTACACTATTCAACCTTTATATATCTCCCTCAGCTGTCCTAGCAGAGACATATGGAGCGAAAATCATCTTTTACGCTGTCGATACTCTGCTCCTTTTTTCCTGTGACAAAGTGAAAAGCTTTGAGGAATCCAAGATTAAAATTTGCCCATCTAAAGTGTTTGCATGGCTAATCTTGAACCAGCTTAAGTGCAACTCGGAAAAATCGGAAATCATCTTTTTTGAGCCCCAACCACTAGATGATTGGAGACATTGGTGGCCCTATGATATGTTGCCACTGCTTGTTGCACAACAAAAGGTAAAGAATTTGGGCGTCTTAATAGATGATCATCTATTGATAAAAGCCAAGTTCCAATCTGTGTAGGGAACGTTTTCTGGCCTCCTGAGGATGCTGAGGAACTTCCTTCCACTCCTCACTTTATACTATAGGAGATCTGTGGTTCAGGCACTGATTACTTCAAGACTGGACTATGTGAATGTACTCTACCTCGGCCTTCCAGAATATCTCCTCAAGCGTCTGCAGGTTGCACAGAATGCTGCCGCCAGAGCCATCCTTAGGCTTAAAGCTAAGGCTCATATGTCCCCCCCATATCAGAGCGCTCCATTTATACAGAATAGAATCAGATTTAAAGCTATGGTCCTATTCTTTGCAAAAGGATTACACACTACGTTCCTTCTAGGACTCTGAGATCTTCTTCGAGGAATTTAGCCACGGTCCCTAGATTTTCCAGAGTCCGGGCTGGGGGCTCCTCGTTTGGGTTTCTGGGAGCTCACACCTGGAATGCGCTGCCCGCCTCATTTAGAGCGGTGTCAGATTTAGCTACTTTCAGGAAGCGTCTCAAAACTCTGTTTTTTAATCAATAGTGGGAGTTCTTCGGCCCTCACTTTCTGCTGTCCTCATTTCCCTTTTCTTTTCTGCATTTGTAGCTGGTAGGGGGGTCTTATCCAGGAGCCATGGATGCACCGGGACACTCTTTTGAGTAGCTGTGCGCTATAGAAATGCCTTTCATTCATTCATTCATTCATTCAATGTTATCCAATGGGGGATAGGGGGGCTACGGTTGGTGGCTGCTGACGAGCAGGCCACTGGGTTGTGGGAGCAAAGCTCCTGGACGTAAGCTCAGGGCAAATGGGGGTTTAGGCCAGCACAAAAGATGCACCCTCAGCTGCACTGGGATAGCCAGGTGCAGAGTGCAGTTTTGGTGTTGGGCGCCCTGTAGCTTTCAATGGGGAGTCTCTGGTTTGCAAACACACTGCAGGCTCGGGGCGAAGATCTTATGGGTGCGACTACCACTTGGAGAGGTAAGTTGGGATGTTGGGGGTTGGTTAGACACTGTTGGTTGGGCCACCCAAGGCCGTGGGGCGTCAGGTAGAGTCCCTGGTCGCGGTTGAGGGACCTTCTGGTTTGAGGCTGCAGTCATCGGCTGGAGACTTGAGGTAGGTCAGCTGTCACCGGATCTTGGGTCAAGATCGCAGGGGAGACCTACTCTTTGTGTTGGGCTACTCAAACTCGGGCCGTGTGTGACGGGGGCAGAGTGGTGCAGACTCACGGATCCTTGCTGAGCTGGAATCTGAGGATGAGCAAATCCGGTGTTCACTTGAGACAGAGAGTTTTTGGGATGGAAGGCAGGCAGGTCCTCTGAGTTTCTCGAGGTTGCTGGCTGCAGGACACACCGAGATTTCACTGGAGCAGGTTCGAGGTGGGGACAGGTTGGTAGGTCTGGGGCCAAGTCAGTGGGCGTCCTCCTCTTGTTAGCTTTGGCATGGCTGTTTGATCCTTCTTCTTTTCTTCTTCTGGTTTCTTGTCGGAAGAAGCAAAGTTCAGGGGTGCCCCTAAATACTAGTTTTAGGGGTGTTACAGGTAGGTAAAAGGTTAGGGCCAATGGGTCCCTTCCCTGGGGTGGGTACACCCTCCAGTTGGAGGGGGGCATAAGCCGTTCCCTGGTTGGCTGAGTCCCCCATCTGCAAGATGGTGGGGACTGAGAGTTGTGCTTCACCTTGCCTCCCCACACCTGAGGGGTGAAGTTGGCAGAGGTGGGCACACCTCTCTTCCTTGTTTGTTTTTCCCGCCGGTTCTCCCGCCCAAAGTGGGGGTCAGAACCAGTAGGGACCAGTTGTTGAAAGCAGCAAGTGGCCTGGGGAAGCTCACAAAGGTGGCAAGCCTTTGAAGCTTCCCCTTCGTGGACCCTGCCCATCCTGGGGGAGGAGGCTTGGCACCACGTCCCTGGATGTGCATTTTTTGAGGCCTCCGAGAGCAGCAGGCTCTCAACCCAGGGGACCAGAAACATTTCTGGTGGTGGCAGCTGAAAGCAGCCACTCAGCCTAAACACTAGTGGTAGGTCGTTTTTCAGGGGGCATCTCTAAGATGCCCTCTGTGTGCATTTTTCATTAAATCCCACACTAGCATCAGTGTGGGTTTAATGTGCAGAGAAGTTTGATACCAAACTTCTCAGTTTTCAGTGTAGTAATTATGGTGCTGTGGAGTTCGTAATGAAAAGCTCCCATCACCATATACTCTTAATGGCAGCACTGCACTTACAATGTCTAAGAATGGACTTAGAAACTGTAGGGGTACAGGGTTCATGCACCTGTACCCTCACCACTGGTATAGAGCACCCAGCTAGAGGGGTGACTGATCTATGCCAGGGTAGTGGGTTGTAGGCATGGCATACAGGGATGTGTGTCATGTTGACTCTTCACTTTGTTCTGCACCAATACACGCAGCCTCAAAAGGCAGTGTATGAGTGTAAAGGCACAGGACCTCTAAGAGTGGCATAATAAGTGCTGCAACCCTTAGAGGCCTTCCATGGTCACAGTGCCATGGGTACCTGTGGTACCATTTACCAGCGGCTGACCTTGTACTAGAGATGCCAATTGGGTTTTGTTTTCAATGCAGTTTTAGGGAAAGAACATAGGCCCTGGGTACTTGATTAGCCGGAGCCCAGGGCACACTCAGTCAAAGCACATCAGCAGTTCAGCAAAAAGTGGGGGCTGCCATGCAGAAAGAAGGCACTTTTTTCACACCGGAGTCTCAAAGTAATGGGAAAAATAGCGGTAAGTAAGAGTTAGGAAATGGGGTTCATTTGGAGTGGGTTGTGCCTGGGGATGAGTACAGCATGCACCTCTTTAGTTTTGGAAAGATATAGTCTGCAATCAGCCCTGTTAATGCAGGCCTCAGACCTTCCCCCTCTTCGTGTCAGGGCTAAGGATACAAGCCAGGTTAACATCACCTGGAATCAAGGTCTTATGTCCCCAAGGATTTGTGCCAGTATTTAACACATGCAAGGTCAGGTATGCCGGTATTTAACCCTGGGACATTTTCAGGCTTCTCAGTCGGAACAATAAAAGGAAATGACCCCCTGTGCTTAATCTCACCCGCTATGCCGCAAATCTCCTAAGTTGCAGCGAATCTCCAGCATCCACTGACTGCATCCTCTACTCCTCACTCCAGGAGTCAGGGGTCTTGCCCAGACTAATGGCATCCATTGTACTGGATGGCTTCTCCCAGTGTTGATCCTCGGTTTCTCCATTTTCTTCCTTTCCGGTTTCCTCCTCCCTTACTGTCCGTCCTGCTCTGTCGTCAATTTCTCCTCCTCCTCCTCTTCAGGATTTGCCCTTGCTCATGGTAACTCTGCCCCTCTGTCCAGAAGCATGGTAGTCCTTTGTTAGTTTTGTTTGAGGTTTTGATGTGGTAATTCTTTTTCTTTTTCCATTACAGGTGTTCCGTGGCTTCAGGAGTCGGTGGTGTAGACTTGGGGACAAATATAAGCTAAGTAGGGGCGTGCGGGCCAATTTCCTCACAAACATGCTGAACAGAAGTCCTCAACTATCACCACCACACAGAGCTACTCTTCAATATCAAGATTTATAACGTGTTCAATACCTCTTTCTACACACCGATAATGGATTAGGGCACATGTGGTTTGTAAACACTTACACCCATTAGCTGGACACTTGTTGGACAAAATTAGGTATTTTATGTAAATAATAAAACAAACAAACACACTCATTGGTTGATCTCATCAGTGATGTCAATTGTCAGTTGAGATATCACCAGTGATGTCATAGAACAGGCCATAAGGGATGTAGTATGTAAGGTCATATGCAATGCACAGTGGTTGAAGTGAGGGGGATCTGAGGGGCATGATGTGCCAATACTTTTTTAGTTTTAGAAAAACAGTTCTCCTACTTTTTAGGTCGAGCCTGGGAACCGAATGCACTGCTTTGCGAGGCATGCTCTTTTGAGGTATGGCATAGAAGCTCTGCCCATCTTTTCAATTGGCTCCTGTTACTGTCCGTACGAAATCGTTGCTTTTCATTTGTGAAAAGGTTTAGTAGTCCCTCCTTGTCTGCATTTGTAACCTCCCATAACAACTGGACTTTTTACTTGTGTTGCTACACGAGCTTAGTTATGTAGTCGGTGAGCACTATTTTCTTTAATGATCTTCTCCTATTCCACCCACGACATCGCAGCACAATGAACACTTTTATATTATTAGAAATGTATTTATTTAAATTACAGCGCGGTCTGCTTTAACTATAGCGGCCGTGTTACTTAAATATTTAATTTACAGCACGGTCTGCTTTTACTTTAGCCGCAGCGCTTATTTCATTATTTAACTTACAGCGCAGGCCGCTGTTACTTTAGCGGCCACGCTTATTTATTTATTTATTCAATTAACAGCCCAGGACGCTTTCACTTTATCGGCCGCGCTACAGAAGCATTCTTTATTAAAAAAAATGTTTTCGCTCTGGGTGAAAGCGCCCCATATGTGCTTTCACTTTCATGTCGGCCGCCTCCTTTCTTTAAACTCTGTAACCTTAATACAGCGAGAAGCGTCTAAAGAAAGAGGTGCGGCCACCATTAAAGTGGTCTTGCATTTGTGAGAAATAGAGCTATTGGCATAAAAAATAACAATGCCTTTTATATATGTGTTGTTTTTTAAAGCACATAAATAAAACCCATTGTCATTTACAATGCCAATAGCTTAAACTCTCGCGAATGGAGACCTATTGCATTAAAAATGCTTGTTGAGAAAAGACAGCTGTCCTGAGATGGTTAATTCCGATTGTTGAAATGCTTCGGCTGAAGTGTAAGGCAGGGAGCCTCCTGTGCTGTGCTGAAGCGAAGGAGGGGGGATGACAGCTAAAACAAACCTTCTTGCCAGTGTGCCTGCTTGCCTGAAAGAAGGGTAAATGTGTGAAACTGGTCAATCTGCAAATGTAAAGGGTGTCTAGAAAATGGCATTGTAAGGGATCTGGTAAATACACCAACTTCTCAATGTATAGTAACTGGCTACACCATCAATAGTATGGTGGTATAATGCGGACCCGCAGTCAAAAAGCTGCTCATTACTGGTAAATACACCAACTTCTCAAAAGGGGGGGGGTCCAAGGGATATAGTGTTTAAAGACCCACACCTGGTTTTATCCCCAGCTCCAAATAGATATACACCATAAGAAACACAGGGGGTCTATTAGCTAACTATTAGAGCTATGCTATCACTACGGAGTCACCTAGATCTCAACGTGTGTGCAAAAGAATAAGGACAAAGTAAGAAAACAAGTGGATACAAAGGTGAAAAAGAGATCGATACATTATAGACTATTCATCAGTGGCTGACCAGTCCAAAAGAGTGATGTAGGGTTTCCATCAAAAAAGACTTTTGTGATCAGTCATATCATCTGGCCAAACCCTGGAGTGTGAACGGCTAGTCCCCTGATCAATGGGACTGAACCACACAGTGTTGATATCTTAGGATTTGGTCCACCAGTACTGATGAAACATCCGCAATGACTGATCTATTGATGGTTTTGAAAAAGGTGCAACAAAACAGAAAATGTGACTTAAAATAGGATGGAATGTCCTCCTTTACGCAACTTTATTCTATGGACAAGACATGCCTCCTAATTAAAAACAGAAAAGTGCAAGATGACAGTAACAAATATCTGTCTGTAAAGGGGCCAACATGTTTCTGCCTATTGGGTGTCTAATCCCACGGCATTCATCAGGGCCTCTGTTCTTATACTCGTTGCACTCTTACAAGTGAAAAAAGTTCACCTCCACCATAAGAAGAAATGGGAAAACTGAAAAGAGATGGTTCACTACGGTACAACCTGTAATAACCATATGTTGTCACCCTCCGACTCACTCGTACTCTAGTGAATCCTGCGAAGGAAAACACATCAAACAATAACTTATATATCTGATTGTATCGGTTCTCAATACACCCTATCCACCCAACAATAATGTGTGCAAAAAGTAGTAAATTCAATGCTCACCCTGACTGATGGGTGAAGCTACCTCACCTCGCCTGGACACTGCTCAGGTATAGGAGGCACCGCACTGGTATAGGGAAGAAAGGAGGAAATGTCGCATAATAAAGCTAAAAACATATAAGCCTATCACTGTGTCAAACTCCTTCCTGTATTGCCCTATTTCCCAGAGTTTAAAACTGAAGTAGGTCCATAGCAGCTCCAGTGGACCCAGCAAACTAGTGTCCTAACACTATTACCTCTGACAACTACTGGTCTAAATCCCAGCAGAATTCTAATCACAAGATGTTATTTATTCATTTTGATACCAACTCTGTAGTATCTTGGCAGCAAATAGTCTCACTTACCTAACCGTCGGTACCTCAAGCTGTCATCTGAGGCTTGGGGGAGGCAGCAACCTCAGTGTGGATTGAGTATAAATAGGCTATGGGGGGTAGTTTGTATGGTAACCTTCCGCCTAACTTGGATACTACATCTCAACCCAATAATCAATGTGACATGTCCTGTACTATATTGTTTGCCCCAAAACATAGAGGACAGTACCTTTTCCAGTGTTCAATACCCATTAATGATCAAATATTAAGTATATTCCACTGCGCACTACTTTGTGTTCGAAACCACGCTCCAAATCACGCGTGATCTCATGTAAGAACTACAAAACTGCATCATCGCGGCCATCTTAGTAGTCTTCCCGCGATCACTAGGAAATAACGCGTGATCGCGCGCGAAGGACTACCAGATATCGTCATGGCAGCCATAATTGTAGTCCCGGCATCGGCGTCTTTCAAGATAGACACAATTACGCCGATATTAGGACAACAACAAAAGGGAAACAGTCTCCCTAGGTTTAAATTAAGTGTTAACCCCTCAGCTCTCCCTTAGTGGCAATAAATAGGGAAATAGAAGGACTAATGGGTATGGCGTGATATCGCGAGATCTAGCGAGGTCTCCATGGTGGGAACTACTCAGTGACATCACTTCAGGGCAAACTGGTAGTCCAGCAATGTCGCGCATAGGCAAACTATATAGGATTACAAATGCAAAGTAGATGACTAATGGGCTAAACAGAATTGCACAGCCAATCTGTGTATTTTGACCTTACAGAGACCAATATTACTGTATATAGAGAATGATTTTCAAAAAACACTATGCCAATTTAATTCCAAGGTGGTAGTATTTTATGGCCAGTGGTCTTCGTGTTCATAGTGCAGTATCTATGTGATTTAATAGTATATCAGAGCTGTCTCGCTCACATGTTGCACCAGGACTTCTATATCAGTGTGTAACGAGTCTCAACAGCTCGCATTGGCTTGTCATGTGTCCATGTACCTATTGATAACATTTGCAATGCCGTAGTAAGGAGTTACAGTAGAGTCCACGGAATATCATCGTTTAATCCCCTTTTGTCTGACTCCAGCTTATAAATCCATTGTTGTTCTTTTCTGAAAAGGTATTGAGACACATCACTTATATGACTAGGTATATGCGGTTTCTCTAACACTGTCCATTGAAAATCAGTTTCGTGATGTGCCTGTTCTACAAAATGTCTGGTGAGTCTAGTATGACTTTTTTACATCGGAATGAACTCTTGTGTTCCAGTATTCTCGTGCGAACACGCCTAGTGGTCATTCCTACATATCGTGTAGAACACGAACAGGTCAGCATATAAATCAGATTAGTGCTGTTGCAATTACTGAAGTTGTTCAGTTGCCAAGGTCTATTCGTACCTATGTCAATTTCCTTGGCGTGTCTCATCTGGGGACATACCGAGCATGTGCCGCATGGATGATGCCCTGCCACCGGAGGGAGATCCCAAAGGGTTTTGCCAAGTTTTTTCGGAGTCTCTCTTGGTCGTGTATGAACCAGGCGATCACGAATACAGGTGGCCCTTTTGAATGCAAACAGAGGTTGTGCTATTTTGTCTTTACCATGATTCAAAAGACGCCAGTGTCTTTTAACTATCTTTTGTATTGCATTGCTTCTGGTATTGAAGGTACTCACAAACGTGAGTCTTTCCAATGGTGGTTTGACACATGGGGCTTCGAGGAGTGCCTCTCTGTTGTTGTTCAAAGCTCTTTTTCTCGATTGCTTGATGAGCCGTTTGGGATAATGTCTATCTCTCAATTGTTGACCCAGGTTATCAGCATGTATCTCAAAGTCCTCTCTACTAGAACAATTCCTACGAACACGTAGGAATTGGCCATAAGGTAAATTTTGGCGCAGGGACTTAGGGTGATAACTCTCATACAGGAGAAGTGAGTTTCGCGCCATTGGTTTCCTATAGAGTTCACTCTGCATGCCTGCAGGAGTGGCATAGATAGATAAGTCCAGGAAAGCTATTCTATCTCTGTTGGCTTCCATGGTGAATTTCAGGAACTGATTTTGGCTATTCAACCATTGATGGAATTGGTTGGCAGAGTCCAGTGATCCCCTCCACACCACCAAAACGTCATCAATATAACGCTTCCACCACCTGATAGAGGTGTGGAAGGGGTTGGTGGGGGTTAACACATATTGTTGTTCAAACTGGTGTACATAAAGGTTCGCCAGACTCGGCGTGAAAACGCTGCCCATACTGGTTCCAGAGATCTGGAGAAACAGCTTGTCTTCGTGTCTGAAAAAGTTCCTTTTCATGGCCAAAGTGGCTAAGGCCATTATGAAGGGTACAGGTGTAATTGTGTCCCCTATGCTATCCCTCAGGATGGATGTTACAACTTCTAAAGTCTCATCCTGAGGGATAGAGGTGTACAGAGATTCTACGTCTAGAGATACCAACAGGTCTCTCTCTATGTCAAAGTCTATTAGTGGTAGGACTCTAAGCACATCTTTAGTATCCTGCAAGTATGTTGGCATCTGTTGTACAATTGGCCGCAGGAAATGGTCAACAAAAGTCGACAAAGGCTCCAATACTGACCCAATGCCAGATATAATAGGCCTTCCAGGAGGTGGCCTCTGTGGTTTGTGTACCTTTGGCAATAGGTAAAAGTAAGGTGTTATCGGATGTTTTGAGACCAGAAACATTGCTTCATTTTGAGTAATCCACCCCTCAGAGAGTGCCTCTTCAACTAGATGCTTTATCTCCCTAGTGATATCCTCCGTGGGGTCAGCAGTCAAAGGGGAATATGCTTGTGTGTTGTCTAGTTGTCTGTAACACTCCTTCTTGTAATCCGTAGTGTTCAATATAACTATAGAGCCACCCTTATCTGCGGGCTTTATAGTTATTGACTGATCCTCAGACAAAGTTTTCAGTATCAATTGTTCGGACTTACTCAGGTTATTGTATGACCTGATCTTCTGATTCCATAGTCCCGTGACATCGTCAACTACAGCTTGTTCAAACGCTAGGACCTGCGGCGGAACAGTGTGTAAAGGTGGCTGAAATCTGGATTTATTTTTTAATCCAGTGTTAGTGACTGTCGTCTGACTTTCCTCAGTGTTCTTATCTTTAAAAAGATAATGGAGTCTCAATTTTCTGAAGAACTGGCTGAGTTCGCATTGGAAGGTAAAAGGGTCCCCCTGGTTCGTCATGACAAACCCTAAACCTTTGTTTAATACCTCTTCCTCAAGTGTAGTAATTATCTTGGAGGATAGGTTGACTACGAGGGAGGGTTCCCTGATGGACCTGCTTTCTGGCTCTTGGCAGTCTGGCTCCGTGTCCCCATGCGTGGGCCTGTCTGGTCTTGCCATTGTACCCCCGTGTTTTGTGCCGGTCTCCTTTTGCCTCTGGGTCGGCGGGGACCAAACCCTAAAAAATGTTGAGGATTATAGGCATTGGGAAACCCTTGAAAGTTGGGAGGCGGTGGTGGTATTCCGGGATAGGGTTGTTGATTAGGCGGAAAACCCCAAGGATTAGGTGGCCACCACTGCTGGTATTGTTGGTTGCCATACGAATAAGGTCTACCCCCCCTGGCCCTCCCACGTTGTGGGAAACTTGGTGTGCTTGTGTAGGTGTTATCTGGATCACTACTATCAGATCCTGAGCTAGAGTAATTGGAACCAAAGCGTCTGCCATTGTTCCTGAACACAGGAGGTGAATAAGTGTCACTTGTGTAGGGATACACACGTTCATGTTTCCATTTTGCTAGATCTTTTTTGAATTTGTCCAATTTGGCTTGCAAAATAGTTTCATGGAACTCACCCGAAGATTTATTTGATTCGTCTTGTTGTTTTTTGAACACAATTGGAGTTATCGTTGTTCTTATTGCTGCTTCTAAAACCTGTATCTCTACAAGAATAGTGTCAGCTATTCTTTTGGCTGTGCTGATAATCAGTATGAGCCAGTCTCTAGTGCATCTCCATGCTATTAACGACCAGTCCTTCAGAAAGGCTTTATCTTGTAGGAAAAGTCGGGGGGCATTGGAGACCACTAGCCCAGGTGGAGCACAGCTTACTCTCAGATATTCCGCCATGGCTATACCATGGACCAGAGTCCGGGCTTGTGATTTTTTTAAAACCTGAACTTGAGCCCAATCATCTCCTGTACTTGTGGTGACTGTAGAGGATGTGTCTAAGACACTGGGCATACTATCCAAAACAGATTTGTACATGGCATCATCATACGCAAGGCCACTAATTTCTGCCATGATTGTGTTAAGAATTAATGTCAGAGAAATGTGTCTGGAACGCCGAAGCCTAGTCAACACTGAAACTGCGGTCAACCCCCTCTCAGTATCAAGTTAGCAGTCCCAATGTATAGTAACTGGCTACACCATCAATAGTATGGTGGTATAATGCGGACCCGCAGCCAAAAAGCTGCTCATTACTGGTAAATACACCAACTTCTCAAAAGGGGGGGGGTCCAAGGGATATAGTGTTTAAAGACCCACACCTGGTTTTATCCCCAGCTACCAAATAGATATACACCATAAGAAACACAGGGGGTCTATTAGCTAACTATTAGAGCTATGCTATCACTACGGAGTCACCTAGATCTCAACGTGTGTGCAAAAGAATAAGGACAAAGTAAGAAAACAAGTTGATACAAAGGTGAAAAAGAGATCGATACATTATAGACTATTCATCAGTGGCTGACCAGTCCAAAAGTGTGATGTAGGGTTTCCATCAAAAAAGACTTTTGTGATCAGTCATATCATCTGGCCAAACCCTGGAGTGTGAACGGCTAGTCCCCTGATCAATGGGACTGAACCACACAGTGTTGATATCTTAGGATTTGGTCCACCAGTACTGATGAAACATCCGCAATGACTGATCTATTGATGGTTTTGAAAAAAGTGCAACAAAACAGAAAATGTGACTTAAAATAGGATGGAATGTCCTCCTTTACACAACTTTATTCTATGGACAAGACATGCCTCCTAATTAAAAACAGAACAGTGCAAGATGACAGTAACAAATATCTATCTGTAAAGGGGCCAACATGTTTCTGCCTATTGGGTGTCTAATCCTACAGCATTCATCAGGGCCTCTGTTCTTATACTCGTTGCACTCTTACAAGTGAAAAAAGTTCACCTCCACCATAAGAAGAAATGGGAAAACTGAAAAGAGATGGTTCACTACGGTACAACCTGTAATAACCATATGTTGTCACCCTCCGACTCACTCGTACTCTAGTGAATCCTGCGAAGGAAAACACATCAAACAATAACTTATATATCTGATTGTATCGGTTCTCAATATACCCTATCCACCCAACATTAATGTGTGAAAAAAGTAGTAAATTCAATGCTCACCCTGACTGATGGGTGAAGCTACCTCACCTCGCCTGGACACTGCTCAGGTATAGGAGGCACCGCACTGGTATAGGGAAGAAAGGAGGAAATGTCGCATAATAAAGCTAAAAACATATAAGCCTATCACTGTGTCAAACTCCTTCCTGTATTGCCCTATTTCCCAGAGTTTAAAACTGAAGTAGGTCCATAGCAGCTCCAGTGGACCCAGCAAACTAGTGTCCTAACACTATTACCTCTGACAACTACTGGTCTAAATCCCAGCAAGATTCTAATCACAAGATGTTATTTATTCATTTTGATACCAACTCTGTAGTATCTTGGCAGCAAATAGTCTCACTTACCTAACCGTCGGTACCTCAAGCTGTCATCTGAGGCTTGGGGGAGGCAGCGACCTCAGTGTGGATTGAGTATAAATAGGCTATGGGGGGTAGTTTGTATGGTAACCTTCCGCCTAACTTGGATACTACATCTCAACCCAATAATCAATGTGACATGTCCTGTACTATATTGTTTGCCCCAAAACATAGAGGACAGTACCTTTTCCAGTGTTCAATACCCATTAATGATCAAATATTAAGTATATTCCACTGCGCACTACTTTGTGTTCGAAACCACGCTCCAAATCACCGTGATCTCATGTAAGAACTACAAAACTGCATCATCGCGGCCATCTTAGTAGTCTTCCCGCGATCACTAGGAAATAACGCGTGATCGCGCGCGAAGGACTACCAGATATCGTCATGGCAGCCATAATTGTAGTCCCGGCATCGGCGTCTTTCAAGATAGACACAATTACGCCGATATTAGGACAACAACAAAAGGGAAACAGTCTCCCTAGGTGTAAAATAAGTGTTAACCCCTCAGCTCTCCCTTAGTGGCAATAAATAGGGAAATAGAAGGACTAATGGGTATGGCGTGATATCGCGAGATCTAGCGAGGTCTCCATGGTGGGAACTACTCAGTGACATCACTTCAGGGCAAACTGGTAGTCCAGCAATGTCGCGCATAGGCAAACTATATAGGATTACAAATGCAAAGTAGATGACTAATGGGCTAAACAGAATTGCACAGCCAATCTGTGTATTTTGACCTTACAGAGACCAATACTACTGTATATAGAGAATGATTTTCAAAAAACACTATGCAAATTTAATTCCAAGGTGGTAGTATTTTATGGCCAGTGGTCTTCGTGTTCATAGTGCAGTATCTATGTGATTTAATAGTATATCAGAGCTGTCTCGCTCACATGTTGCACCAGGACTTCTATATCAGTGTGTAACGAGTCTCAACAGCTCGCATTGGCTTGTCATGTATCCATGTACCTATTGATAACATTTGCAATGCCGTAGTAAGGAGTTACAGTAGAGTCCACGGAATATCATCGTTTAATCCCCTTTTGTCTGACTCCAGCTTATAAATCCATTGTTGTTCTTTTCTGAAAAGGTATTGAGACACATCACTTATATGACTAGGTATATGCGGTTTCTCTAACACTGTCCATTGAAAATCAGTTTCGTGATGTGCCTGTTCTACAAAATGTCTGGTGAGTCTAGTATGACTTTTTTTACATCGGAATGAACTCTTGTGTTCCAGTATTCTCGTGCGAACACGCCTAGTGGTCATTCCTACATATCGTGTAGAACACGAACAGGTCAGAATAGACGAGACACGCCAAGGAAATTGACATAGGTACGAATAGACCTTGGCAACTGAACAACTTCAGTAATTGCAACAGCACTAATCTGATTTATATGCTGACCTGTTCGTGTTCTACACGATATGTAGGAATGACCACTAGGCGTGTTCGCACGAGAATACTGGAACACAAGAGTTCATTCCGATGTAAAAAAAGTCATACTAGACTCACCAGACATTTTGTAGAACAGGCACATCACGAAACTGATTTTCAATGGACAGTGTTAGAGAAACCGCATATACCTAGTCATATAAGTGATGTGTCTCAATACCTTTTCAGAAAAGAACAACAATGGATTTATAAGCTGGAGTCAGACAAAAGGGGATTAAACGATGATATTCCGTGGACTCTACTGTAACTCCTTACTACGGCATTGCAAATGTTATCAATAGGTACATGGACACATGACAAGCCAATGCGAGCTGTTGAGACTCGTTACACACTGATATAGAAGTCCTGGTGCAACATGTGAGCGAGACAGCTCTGATATACTATTAAATCACATAGATACTGCACTATGAACACGAAGACCACTGGCCATAAAATACTACCACCTTGGAATTAAATTGGCATAGTGTTTTTTGAAAATCATTCTCTATATACAGTAATATTGGTCTCTGTAAGGTCAAAATACACAGATTGGCTGTGCAATTCTGTTTAGCCCATTAGTCATCTACTTTGCATTTGTAATCCTATATAGTTTGCCTATGCGTGACATTGCTGGACTACCAGTTTGCCCTGAAGTGATGTCACTGAGTAGTTCCCACCATGGAGACTTTGCTAGATCTCGCGATATCACGCCATACCCATTAGTCCTTCTATTTCCCTATTTATTGCCACTAAGGGAGAGCTGAGGGGTTAACAATTATTTTACACCTGGCGAGACTGTTTCCCTTTTGTTGTTGTCCTAATATCGGCGTAATTGTGTCTATCTTGAAAGACGCCGATGCCGGGACTACAATTATGGCTGCCATGACGATATCTGGTAGTCCTTCGCGCGCGATCACGCGTTATTTCCTAGTGATCGCGGGAAGACTACTAAGATGGCCGCGATGATGCAGTTTTGTAGTTCTTACATGAGATCACGCGTGATTTGGAGCGTGGTTTCGAACACAAAGTAGTGCGCAGTGGAATATACTTAATATTTGATCATTAATGGGTATTGAACACTGGAAAAGGTACTGTCCTCTATGTTTTGGGGCAAACAATATAGTACAGGACATGTCACATTGATTATTGGGTTGAGATGTAGTATCCAAGTTAGGCGGAAGGTTACCATACAAACTACCCCCCATAGCCTATTTATACTCAATCCACACTGAGGTCGCTGCCTCCCCCAAGCCTCAGATGACAGCTTGAGGTACCGACAGTTAGGTAAGTGAGACTATTTGCTGCCAAGATACTACAGAGTTGGTATCAAAATGAATAAATAACATCTTGTGATTAGAATCTTGCTGGGATTTAGACCAGTAGTTGTCAGAGGTAATAGTGTTAGGACACTAGTTTGCTGGGTCTGCTGGGAGCTGCTATGGACCTACTTCAGTTTTAAACTCTGGGAAATAGGGCAATACAGGAAGGAGTTTGACACAGTGATAGGCTTATATGTTTTTAGCTTTATTATGCGACATTTCCTCCTTTCTTCCCTATACCAGTGCGGTGCCTCCTATACCTGAGCAGTGTCCAGGCGAGGTGAGGTAGCTTCACCCATCAGTCAGGGTGAGCATTGAATTTACTACTTTTTTCACACATTAATGTAGGGTGGATAGGGTGTATTGAGAACCGATACAATCAGATATATAAGTTATTGTTTGATGTGTTTTCCTTCGCAGGATTCACTAGAGTACGAGTGAGTCGGAGGGTGACAACATATGGTTATTACAGGTTGTACCGTAGTGAACCATCTCTTTTCAGTTTTCCCATTTCTTCTTATGGTGGAGGTGAACTTTTTTCACTTGTAAGAGTGCAACGAGTATAAGAACAGAGGCCCTGATGAATGCCGTGGAATTAGACACCCAATAGGCAGAAACATGTTGGCCCCTTTACAGACAGATATTTGTTACTGTCATCTTGCACTGTTCTGTTTTTAATTAGGAGGCATGTCTTGTCCATAGAATAAAGTTGCGTAAAGGAGGACATTCCATCCTATTTTAAGTCACATTTTCTGTTTTGTTGCACCTTTTTCAAAACCATCAATAGATCAGTCATTGCGGATGTTTCATCAGTACTGGTGGACCAAATCCTAAGATATCAACACTGTGTGGTTCAGTCCCATTGATCAGGGGACTAGCCGTTCACACTCCAGGGTTTGGCCAGATGATATGACTGATCACAAAAGTCTTTTTTGATGGAAACCCTACATCACTCTTTTGGACTGGTCAGCCACTGATGAATAGTCTATAATGTATCGATCTCTTTTTCACCTTTGTATCCACTTGTTTTCTTACTTTGTCCTTATTCTTTTGCACACACGTTGAGATCTAGGTGACTCCGTAGTGATAGCATAGCTCTAATAGTTAGCTAATAGACCCCCTGTGTTTCTTATTGTGTATATCTATTTGGAGCTGGGGATAAAACCAGGTGTGGGTCTTTAAACTCTATATCCCTTGGACCCCCCCCCTTTTGAGAAGTTGGTGTATTTACCAGTAATGAGCAGCTTTTTGGCTGCGGGTCCGCATTATACCACCATACTATTGATGGTGTAGCCAGTTACTATACATTGGGACTGCTAACTTGATACTGAGAGGGGGTTGACCGCAGTTTCAGTGTTGACTAGGCTTCGGCGTTCCTGACACATTCCTCTGACATTAATTCTTAACACAATCATGGCAGAAATTAGTGGCCTCGCGTATGATGATGCCATGTACAAATCTGTTTTGGATAGTATGCCAAGTGTCTTAGACACATCCTCTACAGTCACCACAAGTACAGGAGATGATTGGGCTCAAGTTCAGGTTTTAAAAAAATCACAAGCCCGGACTCTGGTCCATGGTATAGGCATGGCGGAATATCTGAGAGTAAGCTGTGCTCCACCTGGGCTAGTGGTCTCCAATGCCCCCGACTTTTCCTACAAGATAAAGCCTTTCTGATGGACTGGTCGTTAATAGCATGGAGATGCACTAGAGACTGGCTCATACTGATTATCAGCACAGCCAAAAGAATAGCTGACACTATTCTTGTAGAGATACAGGTTTTAGAAGCAGCAATAAGAACAACGATAACTCCAATTGTGTTCAAAAAACAACAAGACGAATCAAATAAATCTTCGGGTGAGTTCCATGAAACTATTTTGCAAGCCAAATTGGACAAATTCAAAAAAGATCTAGCAAAATGGAAACATGAACGTGTGTATCCCTACACAAGTGACACTTATTCACCTCCTGTGTTCAGGAACAATGGCAGACGCTTTGGTTCCAATTACTCTAGCTCAGGATCTGATAGTAGTGATCCAGATAACACCTACACAAGCACACCAAGTTTCCCACAACGTGGGAGGGCCAGGGGGGGTAGACCTTATTCGTATGGCAACCAACAATACCAGCAGTGGTGGCCACCCAATCCTTGGGGTTTTCCGCCTAATCAACAACCCTATCCCGGAATACCACCATCGCCTCCCAACTTTCAAGGGTTTCCCAATGCCTATAATCCTCAACATTTTTTAGGGTTTGGTCCCCGCCGACCCAGAGGCAAAAGGAGACCGGCACAAAACACGGGGGTACAATGGCAAGACCAGACAGGCCCACGCATGGGGACACGGAGCCAGACTGCCAAGAGCCAGAAAGCAGGTCCATCAGGGAACCCTCCCTCGTAGTCAACCTATCCTCCAAGATAATAACTACACTTGAGGAAGAGGTATTAAACAAAGGTTTAGGGTTTGTCATGACGAACCAGGGGGACCCTTTTACCTTCCAATGCGAACTCAGCCAGTTCTTCAGAAAATTGAGACTCCATTATCTTTTTAAAGATAAGAACACTGAGGAAAGTCAGACGACAGTCACTAACACTGGATTAAAAAATAAATCCAGATTTCAGCCACCTTTACACACTGTTCCGCCGCAGGTCCTAGCGTTTGAACAAGCTGTAGCTGACGATGTCACGGGACTATGGAATCAGAAGATCAGGTCATACAATAACCTAAGTAAGTCTGAACAATTGATACTGAAAACTTTGTCTGAGGATCAGTCAATAACTATAAAGCCCACAGATAAGGGTGGCTCTATAGTTATATTGAACACTACGGATTACAAGAAGGAGTGTTACAGACAACTAGACAACACACAAGCATATTCCCCTTTGACTGCTGACCCCACAGAGGATATCACTAGGGAGATAAAGCATCTAGTTGAAGAGGCACTCTCTGAGGGGTGGATTACTCAAAATGAAGCAATGTTTCTGGTCTCAAAACATCCGATAACACCTTACTTTTACCTATTGCCAAAGGTACACAAACCACAGAGGCCACCTCCTGGAAGGCCTAATATATCTGGCATTGGGTCAGTATTGGAGCCTTTGTCGACTTTTGTTGACCATTTCCTGCGGCCAATTGTACAACAGATGCCAACATACTTGCAGGATACTAAAGATGTGCTTAGAGTCCTACCACTAATAGACTTTGACATAGAGAGAGCCTGTTGGTATCTCTAGACGTAGAATCTCTGTACACCTCTATCCCTCAGGATGAGACTTTAGAAGTTGTAACATCCATCCTGAGGGATAGCATAGGGGACACAATTACACCTGTACCCTTCATAATGGCCTTAGCCACTTTGGCCATGAAAAGGAACTTTTTCAGACACGAAGACAAGCTGTTTCTCCAGATCTCTGGAACCAGTATGGGCAGCGTTTTCGCGCCGAGTCTGGCGAACCTTTATGTACACCAGTTTGAACAACAATATGTGTTAACCCCCACCAACCCCTTCCACACCTCTATCAGGTGGTGGAAGCGTTATATTGATGACGTTTTGGTGGTGTGGAGGGGATCACTGGACTCTGCCAACCAATTCCATCAATGGTTGAATAGCCAAAATCAGTTCCTGAAATTCACCATGGAAGCCAACAGAGATAGAATAGCTTTCCTGGACTTATCTATCTATGCCACTCCTGCAGGCCTGCAGAGTGAACTCTATGGGAAACCAATGGCGCGAAACTCACTTCTCCTGTATGAGAGTTATCACCCTAAGTCCATGCGCCAAAATTTACCTTATGGCCAATTCCTACGTGTTCGTAGGAATTGTTCTAGTAGAGAGGACTTTGAGATCCATGCTGATAACCTGGGTCAACAATTGAGAGATAGACATTATCCCAAACGGCTCATCAAGCAATCGAGAAAAAGAGCTTTGAACAACAACAGAGAGGCACTCCTCGAAGCCCCATGTGTCAAACCACCATTGGAAAGACTCACGTTTGTGAGTACCTTCAATACCAGAAGCAATGCAATACAAAAGATAGTTAAAAGACACTGGCGTCTTTTGAATCATGGTAAAGACAAAATAGCACAACCTCTGTTTGCATTCAAAAGGGCCACCAGTATTCGTGATCGCCTGGTTCATACACGACCAAGAGAGACTCCGAAAAAACTTGGCAAAACCCTTTGGGATCTCCCTCCGGTGGCAGGGCATCATCCATGCGGCACATGCTCGGTATGTCCCCAGACGAGACACGCCAAGGAAATTGACATAGGTACGAATAGACCTTGGCAACTGAACAACTTCAGTAATTGCAACAGCACTAATCTGATTTATATGCTGACCTGTTCGTGTTCTACACGATATGTAGGAATGACCACTAGGCGTGTTCGCACGAGAATACTGGAACACAAGAGTTCATTCCGATGTAAAAAAAGTCATACTAGACTCACCAGACATTTTGTAGAACAGGCACATCACGAAACTGATTTTCAATGGACAGTGTTAGAGAAACCGCATTTACCTAGTCATATAAGTGATGTGTCTCAATACCTTTTCAGAAAAGAACAACAATGGATTTATAAGCTGGAGTCAGACAAAAGGGGATTAAACGATGATATTCCGTGGACTCTACTGTAACTCCTTACTACGGCATTGCAAATGTTATCAATAGGTACATGGACACATGACAAGCCAATGCGAGCTGTTGAGACTCGTTACACACTGATATAGAAGTCCTGGTGCAACATGTGAGCGAGACAGCTCTGATATACTATTAAATCACATAGATACTGCACTATGAACACGAAGACCACTGGCCATAAAATACTACCACCTTGGAATTAAATTGGCATAGTGTTTTTTGAAAATCATTCTCTATATACAGTAATATTGGTCTCTGTAAGGTCAAAATACACAGATTGGCTGTGCAATTCTGTTTAGCCCATTAGTCATCTACTTTGCATTTGTAATCCTATATAGTTTGCCTATGCGCGACATTGCTGGACTGCCAGTTTGCCCTGAAGTGATGTAACTGAGTAGTTCCCACCATGGAGACCTCGCTAGATCTCGCGATATCACGCCATACCCATTAGTCCTTCTATTTCCCTATTTATTGCCACTAAGGGAGAGCTGAGGGGTTAACACTTGTTTTACACCTAGGGAGACTGTTTCCCTTTTGTTGTTGTCCTAATATCGGCGTAATTGTGTCTATCTTGAAAGACGCCGATGCCGGGACTACAATTATGGCTGCCATGACGATATCTGGTAGTCCTTCGCGCGCGATCACGCGTTATTTCCTAGTGATCGCGGGAAGACTACTAAGATGGCCGCGATGATGCAGTTTTGTAGTTCTTACATGAGATCACGGTGATTTGGAGCGTGGTTTCGAACACAAAGTAGTGCGCAGTGGAATATACTTAATATTTGATCATTAATGGGTATTGAACACTGGAAAAGGTACTGTCCTCTATGTTTTGGGGCAAACAATATAGTACAGGACATGTCACATTGATTATTGGGTTGAGATGTAGTATCCAAGTTAGGCGGAAGGTTACCATACAAACTACCCCCCATAGCCTATTTATACTCAATCCACACTGAGGTCGCTGCCTCCCCCAAGCCTAAGATGACAGCTTGAGGTACCGACGGTTAGGTAAGTGAGACTATTTGCTGCCAAGATACTACAGAGTTGGTATCAAAATGAATAAATAACATCTTGTGATTAGAATCTTGCTGGGATTTAGACCAGTAGTTGTCAGAGGTAATAGTGTTAGGACACTAGTTTGCTGGGTCCACTGGAGCTGCTATGGACCTACTTCAGTTTTAAACTCTGGGAAATAGGGCAATACAGGAAGGAGTTTGACACAGTGATAGGCTTATATGTTTTTAGCTTTATTATGCGACATTTCCTCCTTTCTTCCCTATACCAGTGCGGTGCCTCCTATACCTGAGCAGTGTCCAGGCGAGGTGAGGTAGCTTCACCCATCAGTCAGGGTGAGCATTGAATTTACTACTTTTTTCACACATTAATGTTGGGTGGATAGGGTGTATTGAGAACCGATACAATCAGATATATAAGTTATTGTTTGATGTGTTTTCCTTCGCAGGATTCACTAGAGTACGAGTGAGTCAGAGGGTGACAACATATGGTTATTACAGGTTGTACCGTAGTGAACCATCTCTTTTCAGTTTTCCCATTTCTTCTTATGGTGGAGGTGAACTTTTTTCACTTGTAAGAGTGCAACGAGTATAAGAACAGAGGCCCTGATGAATGCCGTGGGATTAGACACCCAATAGGCAGAAACATGTTGGCCCCTTTACAGACAGATATTTGTTACTGTCATCTTGCACTGTTCTGTTTTTAATTAGGAGGCATGTCTTGTCCATAGAATAAAGTTGCGTAAAGGAGGACATTCCATCCTATTTTAAGTCACATTTCCTGTTTTGTTGCACCTTTTTCAAAACCATCAATAGATCAGTCATTGCGGATGTTTCATCAGTACTGGTGGACCAAATCCTAAGAAATCAACACTGTGTGGTTCAGTCCCATTGATCAGGGGACTAGCCGTTCACACTCCAGGGTTTGGCCAGATGATATGACTGATCACAAAAGTCTTTTTTGATGGAAACCCTACATCACTCTTTTGGACTGGTCAGCCACTGATGAATAGTCTATAATCTATCGATCTCTTTTTCACCTTTGTATCCACTTGTTTTCTTACTTTGTCCTTATTCTTTTGCACACACGTTGAGATCTAGGTGACTCCGTAGTGATAGCATAGCTCTAATAGTTAGCTAATAGACCCCCTGTGTTTCTTATGGTGTATATCTATTGTAAGGGATCTACCAGCAAAACTGTGAAGTGTGTTTTTATAAAAGACAGCTGTAAGAAAATGTGCACTACGTACAGTCTGGGTATTACTAAAATCTATGCTTTGAAAACACTTAAAACTTTTTAGTTATTGCATAGCTGCCTATCTTATATTGCAAGTAATGCAAGTTTAAAATAATGACTAACATGTTTACAGTGCATTCGGCCACAGACTGGGACCATGAAGCACTAAACACACACGTCACTTTTTTCCACTGCACCAACCAGGATTCTGTTCTGTGGCTCTCTGGTGCAGTACATTAACTAATAAATGTTTCATACTGTATAATAGTGCATTTTCTACATTAACATCATTTGCATTTCAGTATCATGTAAGCTGTGCATTATTTTATATGTAGCTACCCGAGGGTGAAAGATACTTATCTAAAGGTGAAAGACCGAAAAAAGTAACAGAATATTTTGCTTTTCAGACCCCCCTCCCCCCCCCAGCTACCTCACCCTGCTCTCACTGTGGGCGGAATCATAGTTCCCATACTTTTTTTAATGGACTTCGACCAGTGGCAGTGAATGGTTTAGGGGAAAGTTATAGTTGACTCTGCTAATTATAAGTGGTGAAGTTCTGTGCTTTTTTTTAGTTCAAAACGTTAATGTTGTAACTGACATTTTCACCTAACTATAACTTCACTTTAACCTTGTTTTTTTTCCAGTGAATTTCTAAGGTTTTCTTTTTCAACAAAACAGATCTTTTTTTATCACACCTAACTATAATGTTACTTTAACCTTTAGCCAGGCCGTGCGGCAAACCCCTCATAAACAGCCAACACCTCACTGCATGCGGCTTTTGGCCATGCGAAGCTGGGGGTTGGCCATAGGGCTTGACCTGCCACCAAGCCCCATGTTCAAACCCTCTAGCAGGCTGCCAAACCCATGCTACGCACAGCCTTTGGTTGGGCCAGTTACAATAAAAAGGGGAGGGTGCAGTTTGCCCCCCAAACCTTAAATTGCCCTGGGAACGCTGTCCCTGTGGGCCAAATGAAATCAAATATGGGAGGTGAGACGTGCAGCTGCTCTCCCGGGCCTTCTTGGGCCCTGAGGACCCCATCCTGTGCCAAAATCTAAGGGGAGGTGGGCATGCAGCTCCCCCTCCCGAGCCCTAATAGTGCCAGGGGACCCTATCCGATGGGGCCAAATGCAATAAAAAAACAAGCATTTGCAATGCAATGGTCTCGGCATCATTAAAGGTAGAGCAATTGGCATTGCTCATGACATTTCTTTTTTTTTTTTAAATCATAAATAAATGGCATTGTCATTTACATTGCCAATACACACCACTCTGCACCTGCACTCACTGCTCTGCACACTCACTACTCTGCACACTCACTACTCTGCACACTCACTACTCTGCACTCACTACTCTGCACACTCACTACTCTGCACTCACTACTCTGCACTCACTACTCTGCACTCACTACTCTGCACTCTGCACTCACTACTCACTACTCTGCACTCACTACTCTGCACTCTGCACTCACTACTCTGCACTCTGCACTCACTACTCTGCACTCACTACTCTGCACTCACTACTCTGCACTCACTACTCTGCACTCACTACTCTGCACTCACTACTCTGCACTCACTACTCTGCACTCACTACTCTGCACTCACTACTCTGCACTCTGCACTCACTACTCTGCACTCTGCACTCACTACTCTGCACTCACTACTCTGCAGTGACTGAAGACAGCGCGGAGTGAGGCTGTTGGTGAGCGAGTCCAATCAGAGAGCTTGATATGGAGTGAGCCCAGTGGTGAGTGAGCATGGCAGTGAGTGAGCACACAGCGTGAGCCTCCGACGGAGTAAACCTGCCGGCGGGAATGATTCAATCTGAGTTGGGCTGCTGGCGGGAGGGGGCAGCAGTTCATGAAAGCCCTGTGGGGAGTGTTGGCTTTCTGTGTGGACGCCCAGTGCCTCTTTTCACTATGTTAAATGCATTTTTAGGTGTTACTGAAAATGTGCAATGACTTTATTGAAGATGGTGTATGCATGTAGTTCTAAATACCATTAAAGATCCGCTCGAAGCTGGCAGGGGGCGCTGGTAGCAGGGAGTGCCCGAGCGGGACTCCCACAGACTGCGCCGCGGGGTGCCCTCCGGTGCCCGCAGGGTCGCATCCTGACCGGCCGCCGCGTGATTGGAGGGCGCGCTGTGCGCAGTGTGGTGCTGGCAGCCGTGTCCGTGGTCACTCCCTGCGTGTCTGGGCAGCAGCCGTTCTCCACCTCCGTGTGTCTGGCGGCTGGGCCTGGCACAGAGCGGGCTTCCCCAGAGGGAGTCCCCATTCCTGGAGAGGGAGGGCAGGACGCGGGTGGGGCAGGGTCACTGTGAGTGTGAACAGGTCAGCGCCTCCCTGCAGCCTCGCAGATTAATTAAAGAGTGCTAATCGGGCTCAGCAGACAGTTGGCAAGGGGATACTGGCAGAGAGTGCCCGCCTGTCACGGCGTGTGAGGGCTTCCAGACACTGCATTCTGGAGCTGGGCACCACGGGTATGGACACTGCCAGCCTGGGCGAGCCTGTCCATCCCACTGCTCGTGATCGCTTCCAGACACTGAGTTCTATGTGAGAGCAGGGGCGCTGCTGGGAATGGCGCAGCAGGCGCGGTAGCACCGGGGTCCGTGGAATCCTCGCTACGTCACTGAGCCGCGCAATACTGGCGGCAGTGGCGTGCATTCACCAGGGTATTCCGCGCTGAGAAGTACTGGGGTGCCCTGGAGCAGGGCGGCGGAGGGGGCACGGGCGGAAGTGAGGAGGGTGCTGGCAGTGAGTACTGAGTGTGCGGCCTGGCGGTCCAGCTGTGTGGTTTCACATCGCCCGCTGCACTGGTCTCTGTGCTGGCGCTGGTTAACTGCAGTGGCGCGTGGGTTATGGCAATGTGGAACGCGAGGTGTTGAATTATTGGCTTAATAGTGGCCTGAGCTCATACTGGTGCACACGAGGCCGCACTGCACTACACTGCAAGCCGATCCTGGAAACATGCAGTGCGCAGCTGCACGGCGGTGAATTTATTATTGATAAAGGACGAGGTGTGATGCATGTACTCCTTGTTGTGGAAGAAGACAGCTTTCCTGTGCACGTGCTCAGTGGTGTACAATCAGCGCTTTAAACTCTGAGGCACTGTCAGGCACTGAGTATGTGCACTTCTTTCATTCGCAGTGAGCGAGCCTGCACTTCTTTGATTTGCAGGGAGAGAGCATGCACTTGTTTCATTTGCCTAACGTGGGGCGGGACTGAGAAAACGAAACCTATCGTGGGGCGGGACTTCCGTTTTGTGAAGCCCGCGCCCACGGAGTGCCTGGAGGAGCACCGAGGGAGAGCCCCGCGGTCGGAGGGCCTTTGACCGGTGAGCGGAGCGGCGGGGGGGGGGGGGGGGGGGGGGGGGGGGAGAGAATGCCTGTATGTCTGCGTGTCCGGAGGGCCTTTGACCGGTGAGCGGAGCGGGGGGGGGGGGGAGAGAATGCCTGTATGTCTGCGTGTGTGTGTGCGCGACGGCGGAGGGGTGGGGGGCGGGGTGCGACGGCGGAGGGGAGGGGTGCGACGACGGAGGGGTGGGGGGGGATGCTCGGTGCACGTGTGTGTGTGTGTATGCATGCGACGCTGGGTTCGCTGTATGTGTGGGTGCGTGCGTGCATGAGCGCTCGTGTGTGTCTGTCGCTGTTTCTGCGCATGCGCGTGTGGTGTATCTGCTTCCCAGGAGACAGCAGCTGAGCGCGTTCGCGAGCGCGTGGCCAGCGGAAATCGCCTCCAGAGAGGCAAAGCGCGCGACAGACCCTGTCTCCTGGGAAGCATCGTCCCTGACATAAGATCTCGGCGGAGACGCGCTTACGCGCGTCTTTTAGCCGAGACCTAAAGAGTGGGCTGAATGGCACCCATCCCTGAGACTTATTAGGCCCCCTGGGACCCCATACCCTGGGCTGGTTGTTCGTTAAAAGAAGAGGGGGGCTGCTTGGCCCCCCTCCCAAGGGTATTATGACCCGGGGAACCCCATCCCCCATGACCTCCATTAATAATAGGTGGGTGTTCCAGTGCTCAACCGGGTACCCATCAAACACCATGTTGCGGCCATGGGGGGAGAACCAGGCCCCCACTATCCCAGTGCAACAGTGCGGGAAAGGAAACGGAATGCAAGTCTGCTCCCAGCTGGTGGGAGCATTTTTTAATTTCCAGCTGGCTAGGAGTGGAGTTAGTGTTTGATCCTGCTAGACTGGAGCAAACACATCTCCCTGCCAGCAGTATTTCATGCAGGGAAACTAATGTGTCCTGGGATGACCAACATGGCCCCCTCCTCTTTTTTTCTTGTGATTTCAGTCCCAGGGGATGGGTACTCTGGGCCTTCACATTGGACTGGCATCAGTAGGGACCCCTACCCAGATATTTATATATATATATATATACTCGCGTTCCGAAACGCCTCTGGCATTGTTTGCCACACTTTGAAAATGAAATACAAGCACGTTGAAATTGGGGTTCGGCGCAATCTTTGTTATTACAAGGTTGTTCTGTTTGGATATATATATCTATATAGTTGTGTACTGCTTTTTGCCAAATAAAGAAGAACTTGCCTAGATTTTGGGATTCGAGTTGCCTTCTGTTTCTGGGGCTCCGGAATTGCAGTTGTGCTTTGCTTTGCATCTATATATATATATATATATATATAAAGGTTCAACGCTCCGAGGATGAAGATTGCTCTTCGATCCCTGAACTCTCCCCCTACTCAAGGGTTTAATAAACGTGGCAAAATTATGTTTCAAACCGGCAAACCTACTCAAGGGATGAAATGAAGCCTTCACCTGGGACTACAATTACCATCATTCTTGGTGGAACTACACGCTCTAGCCACGCCCACTTAGGGCGTCTTTTCCAATGAAATAAAGTTGGAACCATCAGGTGGAAGCACAGCCTGTTTCTCACAGCCCCATGAAGAAGAGGCGTTGGCCTCGAAACGCGTTGGGCGCATGAAGTAATTGAAGGAGAAAACGGGGATCAGGGAGCACGAGGAAATATTAAGCTGGAAGGCACGGAGCGCTGAGAGTGACTGCTGAAAGCGCAGGTGCGCTCTTTGCGAGACTTATAACACACGGCTGCCCCTGGCCGTGCAGCAGAGCACCATCCCTGGCTGAACCAAACCGGCAGCACAGCGCAGAGAGGCCTGAGCGCTGCACTGTGCAGCGCCATCAAAAGGTTCCACGCTCCGAGGATGAAGATTCCTGAACTCTCCCCCTACTCAAGGGTTTAATAAACGTGGCAAAATTATGTTTCAAACCGGCAAACCTACTCAAGGGATGAAATGAAGCCTTCACCTGGGACTACAATTACCATCATTCTTGGTGGAACTACACGCTCTAGCCACGCCCACTTAGGGCGTCTTTTCTAATGAAATAAAGTGGAACCATCAGGTGGAAGCACAGCCTGTTTCTCACAGCCCCATGAAGAAGAGGCGTTAGCCTCGAAACGCGTTGGGCGCATGAAGTAATTGAAGGAGAAAACGGGGATCAGAGAGCACGAGGAAATATTAAGCTGGAAGGCACAGAGCGCTGAGAGTGACTGCTGAAAGCGCAGGTGCGCTCTTTGCGAGACTTATAACACACGGCTGCCCCTGGCCGTGCAGCAGAGCACCATCCCTGGCTGAACCAAACCGGCAGCACAGCGCAGAGAGGCCTGAGCGCTGCACTGTGCAGCGCCATCAAAAGGTTCCACGCTCCGAGGATGAAGATTCCTGAACTCTCCCCCTACTCAAGGGTTTAATAAACGTGGCAAAATTATGTTTCAAACCGGCAAACCTACTCAAGGGATGAAATGAAGCCTTCACCTGGGACTACAATTACCATCATTCTTGGTGGAACTACACGCTCTAGCCACGCCCACTTAGGGCGTCTTTTCTAATGAAATAAAGTGGAACCATCAGGTGGAAGCACAGCCTGTTTCTCACAGCCCCATGAAGAAGAGGCGTTAGCCTCGAAACGCGTTGGGCGCATGAAGTAATTGAAGGAGAAAACGGGGATCAGAGAGCACGAGGAAATATTAAGCTGGAAGGCACAGAGCGCTGAGAGTGACTGCTGAAAGCGCAGGTGCGCTCTTTGCGAGACATATATATATATATATATATATATATATATATATATATATATATATATATATATATATATATATATATATATATATATCCCAATTCAATTAGCTCAGCAGACGCCAAGCTCCGTTCTGCTTAAGCCACTGAACGAAGAAGGTTCGTGTGTAGGTTGCGAACCTACAAATCAATTCAAATCCTGACCTTTTTGCTCCTAGTCAAGAACACACGAACACTTCTTTGCTGGAAAATAGCCTTTAATGCAGTGTAAAGGCAACCAAAACTCGACGTGTTTCAGGAGCTCACCTCCCTTGGTTGCCTGAGTGTTTATGTGGGTGGGGTGTGTGTGACTCTGTGCATAGATATGTGAGTGGGTGATTCACTGGGTGCATGGTTTCAAGAGTGCGAGTGTGTGATTGTGAGAGTGGCTGTATGGATGAGTGTGTGCTTGTATCAGTGATTGTATAAGAGTGTAAGAATGTGCTAGTATTTGTATGAGTGATTGAGCTGGTGTGTGTATAACTGTATAGGTGAGTAAATGGCAGTGTGATTAATTATATGCGTAACTGACTAGGTGTGTGAGTACCTCTATGAATGAGTGGTGGTGTGTGAGTGTTTATATAGGTGTATGTCAAGTCAAGTCAAGTCAGAGAATTTATATAGCGCACTACATACCCAGAGGGTCCCAAGGCGCTTAGAAAGGAGAGGAGGATTATTTGTCAAATATCCACGTTTTAAGTTGCTTTCTGAATGCTAGGTGGTTCTGGGTAAGGCGAAGGTAAGCGGGGAGTGAGTTCCAAGTTTTAGCGGCCAGGTATGAGAAGGATCTGCCTCCCATGGAGGTCTTGTTGATGCGAGGTACAGTGGCGAGGGCTTGGCTGGAAGAACGTAGTTGGCGGGACGGGGTGTAGAAGGACAGTCGTGAGTTGAGGCATTCTGGTCCGATGTCGTAGAGTGATTTGTGTGCATGGGTTAGCAGTCGGAAAGTGACCCTCTTGTTGACGGGTAGCCAGTGGAGGTCTTTAAGGTGACCGGAGATGTGTTCGTTGCGTGGGATGTCTAATATGATCCTGGCTGAGGCGTTTTGGATCCGTTGGAGGTGTCTGTACGGGTGAGTGAGTGGATGTGTGTGTAAACCTAAGAATCAGTGAATGTGTATGTAGTTATTGCTGTTGGAGTGTTTATGGTTTTGAGAATTGCAGTCTGTAATTTAAAGTGGGTGTATCAAAGGTTATATCAGGGTGTGAGAAGGTGCAACAAATTATCACATGGATGATGCCATCAGTGATGTCATCAGTGATGTCATTTGAGATGTCACTGATCATGTCATGAGTGATGTAATATGTGACGTCATCAGCAGTGCATTGTGGGGGCAGAGTTATAGTTAGCTGAACTAACTATAACGGAGGAATTTCTCTGGTTTTGTACAAGTGAAATGTCCAACTAACTATAACGTTCCCTTTAACCTATGGTTTTTCAGTGAATTTCTAAGGTTTTTAAAATGCTAATTTCTAACTATAATTGCCTGAAACCTATGGTTTCTTCAGGGAATTTCAAAGGTTTTTAAATGCTAATTTCTAACAATAACGTGCATGAAGCCTATGGTTTTTTAGTGAATTTCAAATGTTTTTCAAATGCTAGTTTCTAACTATGCCTACAGAGGTAGGACAAGTGAAGAAAGAAGAAAAACGCACAGAAAGAAGCAAAGGAAATGCAGAAAGAAGCAACAGAATTCCACAAAGATGAAGAAAAGTGCAGGAAGAAGCAAGACATGTTCAGGAAGAACCAACAGAGGAGCAGAAAGAGGCCTTGTTCCAAAATCATCCTGTGCCCACAACTTTTTCAGACAGGTATTGGTGGTAACTGACTCTAACTAACCAGGCCTAGAGCCAGTGCTATGCTAAAAGACACTTAGAATACAGTGAAAACACCTACATACACTAGGGAACACTATGCGTTGGGGGACCCCTGTGATTAGCATGACCTCCTCTGTAAGGCCCTAGTTCAGAATAGGGCAGGGGGATTAAAACTACTTCTCAAAACGTGCTACGGGCGCGTATGCACAGTGGGGAAGGGAGGGGGAGCTTGAGATGACAAGTTTGCAAACACGCCATGTGGCCGTTTTAAGTTGGGAGATTAAGTCCCCTTGAATCCCGATGGTTCCTGGGGTCCAACTAGCCAACCAGGTACCTCCAGTTAGCGCCAGAGGGCTGTATTGCAAAGAGTTGTAAAAAGGGGCATGACCTACACCACCTCTCTGCAAAGCAGCGCAGTGGCACTTACTGGAAGCACCTGGTGGGCTAGTTGGCCCCCAGGTGCCCTCAGGATTGAAAGGGATTTAATTCCCCAAATTTAAACGTGCCACAGGGCATGTTTGCACACATGCCACCTCAGGCCCCGCCCCCTCCCTTCACCACTGTGCAAATGCGCCTGCGGCGCGTTTTAAGTTGAGGGATAAGGTCCCCTTCAATCCTGAGGGCCCCTGGGAGCCAACTAGCCTACCAGGGGCCTCCAGTAAGCGCCACAGAGCTACCTTGCAGAGAGGTGTAAAAAGGGGCATGGCCTGGACTGTCTCTCTTCAACGCAGCGCAGTGGCACTTACTAGAAGCACCTGGTGGCCTAGTTGGCCCCCAGCTGCCCTCAGGATTGAAAGGAAATTAATTCCCCAACTTCGGAAGCGCCACAGGGCGTGTTTGCACACATGTCACCTCAGGCCCCGCCCCTTCCCTTCACCACTTTGCAAACGCGCTCCGTGGCACGTTTTAAGTTGGGAGATTAAGTCCCCTTGAATCCTGAGGGTCTCTGGGATCCAACTAGCCCACGAGGTACCTTCAGTAAGCACCACTGAGCTGAATTGCAGAGAGGTGTAAAAAGGGGCGTGGCCTTTGAACACCTTTCTGCAATGCAGCTCCCTGGCGCATACTGGAGGTACCTGGTGGGCTAGTTGGCTCCCAGGGGCCTTCAGTATTCAAGGGGAATGAATTGCCCAACTTACAATGCACCAGGGGGCACGTTTGCACAGTGTTGCAGGGAGGGGGCGTGGCCTGAGGTGACAGGTGTGCAAACACACCCTGTGGCGCGTTTTAAGTTGGGCAATTAATTCCTCTTTAATCCTGAGGGTCCCTGGGGGCCAACTAGCCCACCAGGAACCTCCAGTAAGCGCCCCTGCGCTGCGTTGCAGAGAGGTGGCCCAGGCCATGCCCCTTTTTAAACCACTCTGCAACGCAGCTCTGTGGCACTTACTGGAGGTACGTGGTGGGCTAGTTGGACCCCAGGGACCCTCAGGATTTAATTCCCCAACTTAAAATGCGCCACAGGGCTTGTTTCCACACATGTCACCTCAGGCCCCTCCCCCTCCCTGCCAGCCTGCAGAGTGAGCCTGCGCTTGGGGACCCACATGGTGTGGCGCTGGGAGGCCTGAAGTGTGGCACGAAGGAGCCCCGTGATGGGCACCACAGAAGGATATGCTGCAGTGAGACCCCACCCAAAGACGGGGCTGAGTTTTGTGACATCTGGGCTACCGTGTGAGGCTGCGGGGGGACACCCAGGGGCGAAAAGAAGACACACCACTTGGGGCTAGCCCCCCTCTGTGTGGACCACGTGGACCCATGAGAAGGCACAAGAGCCGTATGCCACCCAGTGACTGGGAGCAGGCGTTCTGCCGTGCTGGGAAGGGGGCTGCAGCTTTAAGTGTGTGAGAGACCTCTGTCAAAACGGCGCGAAAGCGCCACTGCAGACCACCAACGGTACGGCACTCCCGCTGCCAAGGATACATGCAAGACTTCTGACGATCTGTGCCCCTGGACAGTGGTCGAAGTGGGAAAAAAAAGGTAGGGGAACTGTGGGTGGAGAATCAGGGGGCGGGAATAACTGAAGATTGAATTAGTGGGCAGAGTCAGGGGTGTGGCTAGAAATAGCAAAACATACAAATTTTTAGTACGTTTAGCATTTCACTGACCAGTTACAGCTTATAACGTTATTTAATTAAAACAATGGATAAACATGTTTATTTGAGGTTTAATTCAGGAAAAAGCAAACACTCATTAGGAATACAAGTTTATGTAAAGCGTGTGAAATATAAGCAGGAACAACATGTTACCTTAATGCTTTTACTCTCATTGTTCAGAAATCCATGATTATTTTTTGTCTCAAACATTGAGGACATGAATACAGGGCTCCTCCTGTACACATGTGTTAAGCAGGGCTCAGAAGAGAAAGGGACTCTTCAGGAGAATCTAGACTCACGGAAACCCACAAAGGCTCCTTCATATTCATGTCAGCCAGCTAGCTGCTCAATCATAATATAGCAAAAAGAAGAACTGAATGCAGAAAAATATCATACATTCACCCCAGTACAGAGATCGGGGCCTAAATCCATTGTTTCTTTGCTCACCATGCCATTCCAGTTTGGACCCAGCCATATGCAAATCAGTCTTGATCCTGCACCCAATGGGAACAGGGTCCTCCCTGGACTGGAATCAAGCATCCTAGGACCGGTTTCGGGCTTTCAGCCCTCATCAGCCAGGATAGCTTGACTCCAGTGGCAGGTAGAGCACGGGACTGATGTCTGACCATACCTGTCTCACTCGGGGTGACAAATGCAAAAAGAACATTTGATGGACAGAATGCAGAACAATGTCAAACATTCACCCCAGTTCAGAGATCTGGGCTTAAATCCATCATTTTTTGCTCACCATGCCATTCCAGTTTGGACCCAGCCATATGCAAATCAGTCTTGATCCTGCGCCCAATGTGAACAGTCCAGCCCGAATTGCCAGGCCATATGTATTCAAGTGTCCTTTCATATGGGAGGTGAAAACAAAGCAGTAACCCCTGAACTATGCACATAACATTGCTCTTTGATATGCATGGTACATGTTCTTTGCAGGAGGCATATTACCCCTCTGCACTACCTTAGATCTCTCTCCAGCAGGTACATTGATCACCAAAGTTATCTTGGCACTTGTATTGTTGACCAAAACCTGCTGAATATACAAAGAAATTTGCAGTGTTTTTAAAACTCCTGCACTTATACAAGACCGGTCCCCCCCAAACTAAACTGGCCCCCTACCCTTCCAGTCGCCCTGGGAAACGCCTGCTCCTGTCCTTTCACTTCTCCTGTCCAGTCAGTACTCCTGCTCGATCAACACTGCAGCTTCGTCAATTCCCCAGCCCCCTCCCTTCTCCTGTCCTGTCACTGCTCCTGCCCTGTTCACTGCTCCTGCCCTGTTCACTGCTCCTGCCCTGTTTACTGCTCCTGCCCTGTTTACTGCTCCTGCCCTGTTCACTGCTCCTGCCTTGTTCACTGCTCCTGCCTTGTTCACTGCTCCTGCCCTGTTCACTGCTCCTGCCATGTTTACTGCTCCTGCCCTGTTCACTGCTCCTGCCCTGTTCACTGCTCCTGCCCTGTTCACTGCTCCTGCCCTGTTCACTGCTCCTGCCCTGTTCACTGCTCCTGCCCTGTTCACTGCTCCTGCCCTGTTCACTGCTCCTGCCCCGTTCACTGCTCCTGCCCCGTTCACTGCTCCTGCTCTGTTCACTGCTCCTGTCCGTTCCCCGCTCCTGCCCTGTTCACCGCTCCTGCCCTGTTCACCGCTCCTGTCTGTTTCCCGCTCCTGTCCGTTCCCCGCTCCTGTCCGTTCCCAGTGCCTAATCACTGCTTCTGCCCCGTCACCTCTCCTGCCCTGTCACCTCTCCTGCCCCGTCACCTCTCCTGCCCCGTCACCTCTCCTGCTCCGTCACCTCACCTGCCAGTCATGTCACCTGCCTGTCATCTTGCCTGCCCGGCACTTCTTGTACACGATCACCTCTCCTGCCCCATCACTTCTCACTTCTCCTGTCCCGTCACTTCTCCTGTCTTGTCACTTCTCCTGTCCCGTCACTTCTCCTGTCCCATCACCGCTCCTACCCTGTTCACCGCTCCTGCCCCATTCACCGCTCCTGCCGCGTTCACCGCTCCTGCCGCGTTCACTGCTCCTGCCCCGCTCACCGCTCCTTCCCCGTTCACTTCTCCTGCCCCGCTCACTGCTCCTGCCCTGTTCACTGCTTCTGCCCTGTTCACTGCTTCTGCCCTGTTCACTGCTCCTGTCCGTTCCCTGCTCCTGCCCCGTTCACTGCTCCTGCCCCGTTCACTGCTCCTGCCGGCTCAGAAGAGAAAGGGACCGTTCACTGCTCCTGCCCGGTTACCAATCCTGCTCAAGGCTAATCATTGCTCCTGCCCCATTACTTCTAATGCTTCGTCACTTCTCCTGCCCCAATACCTCTCCTGCCCCGTCGCCTCCCCTGCCTAGTCGCCTCCCCTGCCCAGTCGCCTCTCCTGCCCAGTCACCTCTTCCTTCCTGCAAAGTTCACATAGTGCCAAGAAGTAACTCAGTTCTGTGAGACTGCTGTACAGACTGCTCACTCAGAGTTACTAGCATCCACCTCAAGAGCTGTAGCTTTAGGCTCGCTGGCCCAATGCTGTTAAATTTCACACCAGCTGAAATTCGTTTTGGCAAACAGCCTTCTGTCCAGTCCACTACACAGCTCCAGACCCTGCTGTTCATATACAATCCTTGGGACAATTAGGAGCTTAGCAGGGAAGTGTATGTTCTTTTGTGCAGTTTATCATACCCAAATCCCCCTCAACATGCACAGCTACCAAATTAAACATTGATACCGTCTCTAGTGGTACGCGCATAACACCCCAAATTAGTGATGCATGCTGAGACGTTTGCTGGAATCTCCCATCCACCCCCACCCCCACCCCAGCCCTCAACACGCCTCCCTTGGCCCACTAGGCCTGCATTCAACATTTAGTAGCCCGATTGGCTCCTGTAAGACACAGCCCTCTACTGACTTCAGACAGAAATACTTTTACTCAGCCATCAACAAAAATCAGGAATTTGAGTGCAGCTGGAGTTAAAATGACTAACAAACAGCATCAGTAATCTATGCGTGTGAGTGATGCAACCTACTTTCTATTGGTGTCTATTCAAGGCAATTGGTTTCATATTGCGTGGTAAAAAAACATATCATATTTTGCAGTGAAATACTCCTTACGAATGTGCAACAGCTTCTGCCCCAGAGTTCAAACAGCCTTTCACACTGATGCCTTAGTTTGCATTCCAGCACGCCCAGGCTGAAATTTGAGCTAAAAGTTTGCTCGAGACTTTGACTTAGAGGAGGTACATAATTAATAATTATAGCATCTGTTTTCGCGACGCCCCTGTTTAGTTTTAAAGGCACACCAGGGTGCGGCACAGATTGGGAACCCCTGTGCTAAAGGCAAAGGGCAGGCGCATTGTCATTCGAAAGGGGCTAATCAGCCTCAATCGGAATGATAATGGGCCTGCCCTCAGTCTGAGAGTGCTCAGGGAGGGGCTGCTGCAGCCTCTGGAGTCACAGAGAAGTGCGAGCAGACCCTGGTATCGGGATGAAAAAAAAAAGTTCTCGTTTTTATTTAGGACTATTCTTTGTGTCCCGGGATGCTTTGTGGAAAGTAAGAAGTAGGGGAACGGACAGAAAGAATTTTTAGAAGTAGGGGCACGCCGTGCCCTTCCGTCCCCGCCCACTTCTATCACTGCCCCTGGAGGTCAAAGGAAGGAGAAGAAGACATTCCCCAAAGGTGACAAGAGGGAAAGCCCTTAAAGAAATCACCATTGACACGGCCCCACAACAGGACACTTGCTAGAAGCGCCAAACCCACAGACACCGGTGGGCCCACGGTCTTCCTAGCATCTACAACCTTGCCGCTCTGCCCTGGTGGTGGTCCCAGATGGCGCGGGACAAAGACCCAAAACCACAGAGGCAGGGGAAGATGGACAAAATTGCCAAACCCCTGCTTATGACGGCCCCCATCCCTCTGCTTCCACGGACGCACCGGATAATAACGTCATCCTTCAGGCAATTCAATCTTCCAGAGAGGCGTTGGAAGGTAAAATTGATGAAATTAAAATAGACGTTAATCTGCTCCATCAACACCAGCGGAATGTCTCTGAAAAAGTTACGCAAGCCGAGCATGGCATATCAGAAGTTGAAGACACAGCACACATGCTCTGAGGGAAGGTCGCGGCCTTAACAGGTGCCATGAAGGAAGGGCTCTGGAGGGTCAACGATGCCGAAAATCGAGCTAGGAGAAACAATCTCCAATTTCTTGGCTTTCCAGAGGCCATTGCAGGGTTGGACACTGGTGCCTACCTGCGTAAATGGCTACTGGACTCACTCCCTGAGCACGCTTTTCACCATGCCTTGTAATCGAAAGAGCGCACAGAATACCGGGAATTCGGCCTCCAAGCGGAGCCGGAGCTCCACCACGTCCGCTGATCACGAGGCTTCTTAATTATCAGAACAGAGACTTCATCCTCCGAGAAATCAGGCACAAGGGGGAAATACGGATGAACAATACTAAAATATTGGTGTTCCCAGACTACTCACGAGAGGTGCAGAAACAACGCGAAACATTTGATTTGGTGAAAGATAAACTACGGCAGTTGCAAATCACATACATGCTCCTCTTCCCCGCTAAACTCAAAGTGATCTATCAGTCCAAGACACTGTTCTTTAACACTCCAGAAGTGGCCTGGCATTGGTTAGAGGAGCGCCCTCTGATAAGAGCAGCAGGAAGCCTGGCGCCATTATCAGGAAAAGCACCGTTGGTACGCAGTAACAAATTAAGATCACAACGTGTTAAATGGAGGAGCACAGCGACTGCCCCGAGTGCACAACTTAGGGCAACACCACATCGGAGCAGGAGGGTGGCATGGTCAACGCCATGGGCCTCGGACTCTGAAAGCACGCACCGCAGGTATAGACTAAGTGTGAAACCACAAGCGGAGAAACCTGCTCTGCAGCGCCCGATCAGGACATTACCATGGACTCGGAGGAGGATCACTTCTTATTGCAAAACATTAATCTCCTTGAAAACCCAGGAGATGCAGGCACTGAGAATGACACAGACACTCAGACTCGGCAAGCAGAAATCGAAGTACGGTGAGCAGCACCAGGCCCGGAGAGCTACAAGCACAGTAAGCTGACAGAGGAGCTCGCATTTGCCCCACGTGTTCAGTTTTCCCTGGTGTATTTGACTTTCCTTCTTCCCCTTCCCTTACACCCCCCATGTTGTCTCGCCCTCCCTTGCCTAACTCCCCCACCCCCCCCCTTCTTTTGTCCCAATTTTCTTTTTGTTCTAGGTTGGACTTCTTGAACTGTTTACTTCTATGTAGGGTGTCCCTCACCTCTCAGATAGCCTCGGACACTGGTAGCCCGAGATCCTGGCCCCCTGATAGCCTAATAAAGGCCAGCAGACCTGAGCCAGGGGGGCTGGAGAGGCAGGAAGACACTACAGGAAGGAAGTTTGGTGGGTTGGGTGACAGACCTCTACAGTCCAAACACAACACAGTTGGTCATGTTGACCCAAGGGGCAGTCGGCTGGGGAATGGGGGAGTGTAGGAGGTGGGGGGGTCTGGGTTGGGGTTCTTATTCGGTTACTTGGCAAAATATCAGGAATGTATGTTTTATGAGATTGCAGGGGCAGAGACAGAGGGACCAGGGAAGAGGCTACAGCAATAGGAAGGGCAAGGCACAACGCCATGATGATGACACCTAGTAAGGTCGCCTATTTGGTCCTCTCATGGAAAGTAAATTGGATGGGGAACAAGGAAGTTTTCGGTGTTTTTCAAAAGACTAAAGCCAGATGTCATCTTTCTGCAAGAGACGCATTTGAAAGGCACACAATGTGGTTTCCTAAGCCGAGGGGCATAAAAGACACTAGCCCACCCGGGGTTCTCCGGCGGGCCGAGAGGAGTGGCCATCCTAATCAGAAAAAGTCCACCATTCAGAACTAAGCGCACCTGGATAGATCCCAATGGTACACATGTCGCTGTTAAGGGTGTGTGGGACAGATGGAACATCACCTTCATTAGTGTATATGCACCCCCAAGTAACAACGACAAACGTTGGAGAAGCTTGCAGCAGTCCTTCTGGAAGTGCGCTCTGAAACCCACATTATTGGAGGAGACTTCAATAATGTAATAGACCCCACACTGGACTGTACGACTATCCCAACGGGCGGCCCCAAAGAGACACCGCTTAAACGGTTTGCAGACACACTGACACTTATTGACATATGGCGCAGGCAACATTCCCAGACCAAGGCCTATTCCTTTTATTCGGGTGCCCACAAAGCTTTTTCAAGGTTAGACTATATACTAACCCCAGCAGGAGAAACAGGGGAGATACAAAAAGTTGAATACCTGGCGAGATGTCTTTTGGACCATTCGCCCCTGTGGCTCACAGTGGGTGCCTGTACACAACGCCCAGCCGGGGAGTCGAAGCTCAACCCATGGGAACTGAGGGACCCTCAGGTTGCCCAAGAAATCAGGGTGGACACGGAACTATACTTTCGTGAAAATGTGGGGTCACTAGACTCCACCATCACGCTATGGGAGGCATATAAACCTGTTCTGCGGGATAGGGCCCTGAACAATCTAGCTTATAAAAAGTGGAAAGAAGGTGAAGAGATCGCGGGTCTTGAATCCCAGCTCCTACAGACCAAAACACAGACCATCACGAGTGACGACCCTTCCCTGTTGCGAAGACTACAAATTCTTTGACGGGAATATTTTGCGTTGGCCAAGAAGGACGCTCAACTCGTGGTACAAGCCATGCATCGGTGTCTGTACGATGCGGGTGACAAAACGGGTAGATTGTTTGCATGGCTTAGCAAAAAAGAGCTAGATAGTATGTGGGTTACTCAGATACAGGCAGAGGGCGATCAGACCCATACAACTCTCGTTGAAATAGCCAAAGCCTTCGCCGGGTACTATGAAGTCTTCTATGCACAACGCCCTCTGGCAGAGCCAGCACGTATACAGGCATATCTTCAGACAATACAGTTCCCCAAACTAGCAACCAGTGAGTCACAGACACTAGACGAAAAGATCACAAAAGAGGAAATCATAAAAGCCATTGGTCAGTTGAAAACTGGGAAGCTTCCGAGCTCTAATGGGCTCCGCCCCGGAATTTTTTAAGCAGAAGGTGACACTATTTATTCCATACCTCCTTCAACTCTACCTAGAGGCGCAGGAGGTGGGCAGTCTCCCCAGGAATTTGCGGACAGCTGCGATCGTGGTGATTCCAAAGAAGGACAGACCGCCACAGAAGTGTAGCTCATATGGACCCATCTCCCTTAATAATATGGAGACCAAGATACTGGCCAGAATACTAGCTAACAGGCTTACCACAGTAATAACCAGTCTCATACATCAAGATCAGTCTGGCTTTATGCCAAAGAGGTCTACGAGACTTAACCTTAGGAGGCTACATAATTGACTGGAGGTGGTAACCACAAGGACGGACCCGCACCTCATCCTGTTCCTCGATGCTAAGAAAGCATTCAACACCGTTCATTGGCCCTTTCTTATTTCCGCCCTGGAGGAGTTTGGATTTGGCCCTGCCCTCAGGCAATGGATCGCCATTCTCTATGAGAGACCCCTGGTCAGGACCAGAGTTAATGGTGTGGTGTTACGGAATTCTCAATAGGAAGTGGTACTCGACTGGGGTCTCCCCTGTCCCCTCTACTCTTTGCTCTGGTTCTGGAGCCCCTCACATTTGTCATCCGAGCGCATCCGTGTATAACGGGTTTCCGGGGGGCAGAGAAAGAGGTCTTTGACGAGCGCATCTCCCTGTATGCCGATAACATACTACTGTATGTTTCAAACCCCAAACCGACGCTCCCTAACATCATGGCTAGTTGTGAAAATTACGGCGCACATACGGTATAAAATTAACCGGGAGAAATCATGCCTGTATCCAGTGGGTCAGGATAGAGGGTATAATGATCACCCAAGACAGCTTCAGATAGCCCCCAATGGCATAACATATCTGGGGATTTATGGTACTATGGATACAGCAGTGGCACTAGATCGCAATCTTTATAGCGTGCTCAGGGAGTTTCGCTCAGATGTGGAAAGGTGGAAATCCTTGCCGTTGACACTGCTGGGCAGAGCGGCGCTTTATAAAATGATAGTGCTCTGGAAATTCTTATATGTTCTGCAAAATACATATCAGCTGATACCAGATGAGGTGCTCACTAAAATGTATGACACAGTGAGGACGGTCCTCTAGGCTGGGAGACCTCCAAGGATAGCACTGGCGACAACACTTCCAACACAACCAATATAATGGTGGCATTTCCCTATCTGATCTTCGGGCATACTACTGGGCGGCCGATTAAATTGTTGTAAATGAATGTGAACCTCTGGGGAGAGACCACCCTAAGTACGTACTGGACGCACGCAATTTGCTGGGTGCCCCGCACACACACAGCCTCTATGGAGGGAGATGTTTCGCAAAACTTCTAACAGGTACACAGATTGTGATCGCTGCATGGAAGAAGGCTGAACGGCAGATGAAGTGGGATGATGTAGCGATTTCCTGCCTGCATACTACCATTCATAGGCTATTTCCCAGAGTTAGAGTACGCAAGGGCCGCCAGAACTACAATTGCCAGCAGGCCATAGGGCGAGTACAGCTGAGGCAAGGGCGGTCCCAATATAAGCACCGCCTCTGTAATGGGAAGGTGCTTGACAACCTTCCTTCTAATTTGGAGTGGCGGATGGTGTGTCCACGCCGGATTCCAGCGTGAAGACTTCAGCCGTAGTTTCCTGTTCTTTCTTATCCTGCTCGTATCCCGAGGAAGCCCCTTGGAGATTGCACCATCTGGTTCTTTGGCGTTCTATTACAGGAATCTTCTCTGTAACATTGCTTGTACATTTCAAATGTATGTTTTTGATTAACATTATTTTTTCCCCATTAAGGATTCTATCAAGCAGCCAATTAATTTGTGTTGTGACATTTATAACAAACAACAGAGAATTTAGGTTCACTATTTTCCTTGGAGTGATTGAGTATATCTATTACTGCTTCATCTTTTCTGAACTCCAGTTTTCATTGAGAATATTAATAACCTGCCATTAGCTGTTGAGATCTGGTGAGTGGGTGTGGAGAAGTACTGCTTTTAGTCACAGATGAAACCAGAGAGTGATTATCTCATTCCTGTTTTCTTGTCTTCCTGTCCTGCAGTACATACTTCCCTACTGTTACCGTGCTGTTCCCCAGACCAGACTTTGAAGGGATCACAGACCTCACAGCTAGTTTGTTATTTTATCCGCTTCCCTTTTCCCCTGGGCTCAATTTCACGCAGAAGGATCTTTTCCTCTGCTGGAGGTTGCGTTAAAGGGAATTGGGGGGATAACACAACAGTCATCCTCTCTGCTGGCCACAAGAGAAAGGTTATTGGCGATTTATATATTCTTGTGCTACTGACAATCACGACAGATGATCGGGTGACCAGGTAAATCCCACTTTGGGTGGGGAGCCAGCTTAAAGAAATTGCAAATGTAGGAAGGTGGCTAGCTGACTATGGTTACCCCAGATTTTTGCCTTGTGTTTAGCTGGTTTTCGACTTAGTTGGCCTGGCTCCCTGCTAATCAGGGCCCCAGGCTATCTGCTCTCTCTTTAAAATGGATTCCATGTACCCTAGGTGCATAACTAAATTGGCTTGGGTCACCTTATCAGCCCCTGTACAGTGCACTATCAGTGCCCAGGGCATAGGTGCATCCAAGGCCTACCAGGGGCTGCAGCATATCTTTTGCCACCCCTGGCTGGCTATCCAAAATTGACACAACTGGCTGACACTCAGCTGGGGCTAGGTGGTGTAATCACCCCTTGCTTAGATATAGTATGCCTATATCTAAACCTATCTGGACACATATATACCCATAAGTCACTCCTATGGCAGGCCTTAACAATCCTGGAGGCAGAGTGCTTGGTTTTATGTGAGATGGTGCTCTAGCATGAGCTGAGCCTGTCTGCAGCTGTCGGGACCAATTCCCTAAGCTGTTCCGGGATATTGCCATACCATATACTCTTAAGTGCATTATAATCCATCGCTGTTATGTGCTAACTTTAGTTTGGCTTTATCAAAATATGTCGTGTAAGGTGTCATACGCTTTGGAATACTACCCCCTCGCCAGTCCTGCCAACGGGGGTAGCATTCCACCCTTCTAGAGGGAGAAGACATGTTACTTTGCTAAAACGCGGTTGATTTTAAAAGAGCCTTAGCATCACGAAATGGACGCTTCTGCCACAGACACGAGTCTGACCTCCTGGTGCTGACCAAAACTTGGCAGAGGAGGCCTGGACAAAGGGTTTCCTGTCGCGGGGAGGTGTCACACCACCCCAGACAGGAGATAGTGGATTGTAGCAGGGAGGTTTGAAAGAAACCAGACTGTGCCTGGGGAGCACCAGGCTTCCCCTTGCATAATCCGGTCAAACCGGTTCTGGGGCTCACCAGCCCCAGTCCCAGCGTGACCCTGGACAAAGGGAAAGGGGTGTAACCACCCCCTTCCTGGGTCCCACCCATAGGAGGGACCTAGCAGGTAATCCAGCCCACCAGATTGGTATAAGAGTGGGAGCAATGCCCAAGCATTCAGATTATCCTGCCTGAAACTTATGAAACGAAACTCTGGACCCTTCGACATCCTACTCGACGTAGAAGACTGAAGAATCTCCCTTGTGGTCAAGGAGTGACCACCCTGTGCAAACAGGCACCATCCAGCACCTCAATGTTTGCTTTGTTGCAGTTCCCGCCGGAACTCGAGCGACAGAGTTCAACAAGACCCAGCGTTCCTGCCTTCTAACAGCTCGAGTGAGAAGTTGGCCTGATATATGATGTCTCCAATTCTGGGGGCACCTTGTATCAGTCCAAACAACCCTTATGGTGTCTGGTTGTAAGTCAACCTTATTAGACAAGCTATCCTAATGGTAGCATGGACTAAGCAGCCTTAAAGGCTTAACTCAAGAGGTCGTGTTAAGCGAGCTGTTTTACCAATCACAATCCTGTAATATCAAATGAAAGGACACCACACAAGTTATATATTCTAAAAATATATGTATTTATTACTAAAATAATCCTCTATACTCCTTATGAGTCTAGAGGCACAAGCGTTTAAACAAAAGCACAGTTAAACATATGAAAGTTGCACAATTATGGATGAGGCCGGGTGGCCACTCAAACCATATATTAAGAAAGTGGTATAAGAGATACCAATCGAACAGTGGTCAGGCCTAGGGCCTGGGGAATCGCTGGGACTGGTCGGGACTAGCAATGCTGAAGTCGGGAAAAGCCCGCGGGACTCGGGTGCAGCGCTTAAAGCACACGCATGCACCAATGCAAAGTCAATGGTGCGTAAAAGTTATAAAGTTACTGTAAAAGGAGACTTCCCCTTAACCTAGAAGGATTAAACTTAAGACACATACACTAGAGGTGTGTACCAGTGTGGGAACACCGGCGTTACTGAGTTACCTCACCCACAGGTGCGAAGTTGTGTCGGGTTTCGTCACGCAGGTCGATGGTGCCTGAAGATGAAGATGCTGCAGGCGTCTCGAAGGGAAGTGTCCGGTGTGATCCAAGGGGGGATCGAAGATAAAGATGATCTGAAAGCAGAAGGGACAGAGTCTGGGTCACTCAGCAGTGACCAGGGTGGATCCAGGAAGGAACCAGGCAATGTCGGGCGCTTTCAGGTCGCTGTCGTGAAGCTTCTCTCCGCCCCCACACATCCTATTCCTTGAAGAAACAGGAACAAAATTACCACCGACCTACTCTTCACATCGCTTAACCAAAACCCTCCTGCCATATCATCGGACCCAAACCAAGCTGCCACCAAACTCACACAATGGATCACCCACAGCGCTGACGAATTAGCACCCTTGAAAAACCACCAGACAGAACAAGGCAGCAAGAAGGCCCCCTGGTTCAACGATGACCTTAAGAAATCCAAGAAGTTATGTCGTACCCTCGAGAAAACCTGGAGAAAAAATCCAACCACTGACAACCTGACCACCTTCAAGGACGCCACCCGCAAACACCATCAACTGATCCGATCCACCAAGAAATCAGCATTCAAGGATCGACTCCACAACAACGCCCACAACAGCAAGGAACTATTCAACATCGTCAAAGAATTCACCAACCCCACCGCAGGCACCAACGACATCACTCCCTCCCAAGACCTCTGCGACTCTTTATCCTCTTTCTTCCACAACAAAATCGCCGACATACATAACAGCTTTGAAAACCAGTCCGAAGAACAGACCACTCCACCCACCCCCGAACCAAAACAGCACTCTCACAACCTTTGCGCCTGGAGCCCAATCACTACTGAAGACACCATCCGCCTGATGAACTCCATCCACTCAGGTTCACCAACCGACCCATGTCCCCACCACATCTTCAACAAAGCGGACTCCATCATTGCACCCCATCTCCGCGAAGTCATCAACTGTTCCTTCAACTCCACTTCCTTCTCGGAAAGCTGGAAACATGCCGAAGTCAGCGCCCTTCTGAAGAAACCCACAGCAGACCCCTCTGAACTTAAGAACTACCGCCCCATCTCACTCCTCCCTTTCCCTGCTAAAGTCATTGAGAAAGCCGTCAATAGTCAGCTCGCCGCCTTCCTTGAATCCAACAACTCCCTCGACCCCACACAGTCCGGCTTCCGAGCCAAACACAGCACCGAACCGCCCTCATCGCTGCTACAGACGACATCCGAACACTACTGGACAACGGAGAAACAGTTGCCCTAATCCTACTTGACCTCTCCGCCGCCTTCAACACAGTCTCTCATAGCACCCTCATACAACGCCTCAGCAACGTCGGAATACAAGGAAAAGCTTTGGACTGGATCATCTCGTTTCTCACCGGAAGAACCCAGAGAGTCCGCATCCCCCCATTCAAATCAGAGGCCACCGAAGTCATCTGCGGCGTACCACAAGGATCATCACTCAGTCCCACCCTCTTCAACGTTTACATGAGTCCCCTCGCATCCATCGCACGACAACACAACCTCAACATCATCTCCTACGCAGACAACACCCAGCTGATCCTCTCCCTCACCAAAGACCCAAACACCGCCAAAACCAATCTACACGAAGGAATGAAAGAAGTAGCCGAATGGATGAAGAACAGCCGTTTAAAACTAAACTCGGACAAAACAGAAGTCCTCATCTTAGGATCATCCCCCTCTGCCTGGGACGACTCATGGTGGCCACCGGCCCTGGGTACAGCACCTATACCCACAGATCACGCACGTAACCTGGGCTTCATCCTAGACTCCTCCCTCTCGATGACCAGACAAGTTAACACCGTTTCATCTTCATGCTTCAACATCCTACGCATGCTCAAAAGAATCTTCCGTTGGATCCCCACCGAAACAAGAAAGACAGTCACCCACGCACTGGTCACCAGCCGACTGGATTATGGAAATACCCTTTACGCCGGAACCACAGCCAAACTACAGAAAAAACTCCAACGCATCCAAAATGCCTCAGCCAGACTCATACTGGACATCCCCCATCAAGCTCACATTTCCGGTCACCTGAAAGACCTCCACTGGCTCCCCGTCAACAAGAGAATAATGTTCCGTCTCCTCACCCACGCACACAAGGCCCTCTACGACCTAGGACCCGAATGCCTCAACACACGACTGTCCTTCTACACACCCACCCGCCAACTACGATCATCCAATCAAGCCCTCGCCGCAATTCCGCATATCCATAGATCCACCATGGAAGGAAGATCCTTCTCCTACTTAGCGGCCAAAACCTGGAATTCTCTCCCCACTCACCTCCGCCTCACACAGAACCACCTCTCCTTCAGAAAGCAGCTAAAAACCTGGCTTTTCGATAAGTAATGCACCCACCCTCCCTCAAGCGCCTTGAGACCCTCTGGGTGAGTAGTGCGCTATATAAATTCCTGAACTTGAACTTGCCACGTGGACTCTGGGGCACCGAGGATGTCCAGGAGTGGATCATGAGCTGTCCCACGCAGGCTCTCGCTGTCGGCGGTGTCGGCTTCCGGATCGGAGCAAACAACCCTTGGCAAGCGCAACCCACACAGGATTCGAAGATTGCTTACTACTCGGACCAGGAGGGTCAGAACGGGTGCTCCTTTTCAGAGGAGCGAGTGCAAGTCTGGAGCAACCAGAATCACAAGTTAGATTTCAAGGTTCATTGGCACAGGGGCCACAAGCCAACGGGCAAGTGACCGGGCCAACGCGTTGAGCCAAAAGATGCAGAAGGGCCCCATGCAGCACTCGGTGAGTGTAGAGGGGTGAGCTTCGGTGCAAGAGAGGCTCAGGGCTGGAGCTTCTCAAACCCCAATGCACAGCTTCGAGGGTCACTCGTGGGCTGCACGGTCAGCGTCTCGTTGTCTTTCCAAGATGGCGGGCCACCCGCTTCAGGTCGCCTCCACGGGTCTCAGCTCTGCAGGGACTGTGGATCCGGCAGTTAGAAGGCAGGCACGCTTGGTCTTGTCGAACTCTGTCGCTCGAGTTCCGGCGGGAACTGCAACAAAGCAAATGTTGAGGTGCTGGATGGTGCCTGTTTGCACAGGGTGGTCACTCCTTGACCACAAGGGAGATTCTTCAGTCTTCTACGTCGAGTAGGATGTCGAAGGGTCCATAGTTTTGTTTCATAAGTTTCAGTCAGGATAATCTGAATGCTTGGGCATTGCTCCCACTCTTATACCAATCTGGTGGGCTGGATTACCTACTAGGTCCCTCCTATGGGTGGGACCCAGGAAGGGGGTGGTTACACCCCTTTCCCTTTGTCCAGAGTCGCACTGGGACTGGGGCTGGTGAGCCCCAGAACCGGTTTGACCGGATTATGCAAGGGGAAGCCTTGAGCTCCCCAGGCACTGTCTGGTTTCTTTCAAACCTCCCTGCTACAATCCACTATCTCCTGTCTGGGGTGGTGTGACACCTCCCTGTGACAGGAAACCCTTTGTCCAGGCCTCCTTGGCTGAGTTTCGGCCAGCAGCAGGAGGTCAGACCCGTGTCTGTGGCAGAAGCGTCCATTTTGTGGTGCTGAGACTCTTTTAAAATCAACCGCGTTTAAGCAAAGTAACATGTCTTCTCCCTCTAGGGGGGTGGAATGCTATCCCCGTCAACATGACTATCATGGGGATAGTATTCCAAATCATATGACACCTTACACAACATGTTTTGATAAAGCCAAACCAAAGTTAACATATAACTGCGAGGATTATAATGCACTTAATAGTATATGGTATGGCAATATCCCGGAACAGCTTAGGGAATTGGTTCCGACAGCTGCAGACAGGCTCAGCTCATGCTAGAGCACCACCTCACGTAAAACCAAGCACTCTGCCTCCAGGATTGTTAAGGCCTGCCATAGGAGTGACTTATAGGTATATATGTGTCCAGTTAGGTTTAGATATAGGCATACTAGATCTAAGCAAGGGGTGATTACACCACCTTGCCCCAGCTGAGTGATCAACCAGTTGTGTCAATTTTGGATAGCCAGTCAGGGGTGGCAAAAGATATGCTGCAGCCCCTGGTAGGCCTTGGATGCACCTATGCCCTGGGCACCTATAGTGCTCTGTACAGGGGCTGATAAGGCCACCAAAGCCAATTTAGCTATGCACCTAGGGTACATGGAATCCAATTTACAGAGAGAGCAGATAGCCTGGGGCCCTGACTAGCAGGGAACCAGGCCAACTAAGTCGAAAACCAGCTAAACACAAGGCAAAAAATTTGGGGTAACCATAGTCAAGTAGCCACCTTCCTACACAACCCCCCCCAACGAAAGGAGATAAGGCTATCCTTGACCAGGTAAGCCTATATTGCCTGAGTGGCCATATAAGGAAGTGCCTCCACTAGCATGGGTACCCCCTGTCTCATGGTCCACTAAGCAATCCCTCACCCATGGGGTATTAGGGGGTCTCCACAATAGGGAATCACTACCTTGGGTGTGTTTATGCAAAGTAAAAGGCTGGTTTTGATATGGAGTATTGAAGTGAGGCTCCACTAATTTAGGGCTCAGCTTCCTCCAATTATCTTCCACCATGTGTGCCTTTCTTTCTTCAACTGAGTTGCACTGTGCTCTCAGGGTCAACCTCTGGCTACCCAAACCTGGAGGCTGGGTCCCTCTGTTTGGTTTACCGGAGAGACTGTTCAGGTTTGGGCCCTTTGGGTCCCAGGTTTGGCTGTGCCCAACAGAATCATCTGTGGGAGGTCCCTAACTGATTTTAAGGGGGATCCCTCAGGAGTTTTTAACGTTTTCACCTGGCTAGGGCTGCTAGCTTCGGTGCCCCTAATCTGTTGATGGGGGTGCTTTATTTGACAGGGGCCCTTTGGGGTCTCACTGTCCTTCTTGTCCTCTGCAGCCCTGGGCTGACTAAGGTAAGGTAGAGAGGGGCACGATACCTGCTCCAGACTGGATCCCACCTGAGAAGGATCCACTGCCATGAGGCTCTGTCAGACCAGGCCTAACAATCTCTGGGATAGTTCCTTCATCAGGGGTAAGATCAGTTCCCTGAGGAGGCTGATCCCGTCCTAATGTCTGGTGGGAGGGAGATTTCTCTTCCTCCTCAATGCTCTCAGTTTGTGTGGAGTGATCCATCATCTCAGGCTTCACAACACATATGTCAGTTTGAGTTTGGGCTGTGGCCATCACAGCTCCACCAACCTTTTCAGGAGGAGACTCGGTTTGGGTATGAGCTGTTATTATAACAGCTCTGCTATTCTGTTCAGGAAGGGAGTTAGCTAAAGATGGGGCTGAGTCTTGCACAGCCCTACCAACCTTTTCAGGAAGGACATCTTGTATTGGGGCTGTAGCCATTACAGCCCCACTAACCTTTCCATTGGCATTTACCATTCTAGAATGGATTTTCTGTTCAACCTCAGCCCAGGCTGAGATGCCCAAATCATTTCCTAGTAGGCAGTCTACAGGCAAGTTTGCTGACACTGCCACTCTCTTTGGGCCAGTGACACCTCCCCAGCTGAGACTTACTACTGCCATGGGATGATTGGTTTGTATTCCATCAATGTATGTCACCTGGTATGTGGCACCAGGTAAAAGTTGCCTTGAGGGGACTAGACATTCAGCCACCAAGGTGATGCTAGCCCCTGTGTCTCTAAAGGCCTCAACTTTCAAGCCATTGATGAGGGGTTCCTGTCTATATTTGCTCAAGGTATTTGGGCAATCAGTGAAATTGGCAAACCCCATGCCAGTCTCATAGACAAGATCATTTGGGGATGGGGTCCTGGATAGGCCAGGGTCCACCTGTGCTCCAAAGGTAAACCCACCCAGATTCCTGGGGTTGCTCCCACTTCCCGGGGGATTACTGCTAACAGTAACAGGAGGTGTTGGAGTTGTTTTGGAGGTATATTTTCTTTATTGCCATTCTTTGGACAACAGCTGTCTGTTTTCCAATGGCCAACCTGTTTACAGGCATGGCAATAAGGCTTTTTCTGAGTTGATGCCGTGTCTTGGGACCCACCCCCCATCCTTGGAGTTTTGGGGCCTTGGGGAGGTTTTCTCTTTTGATTTATTCCCACCCTTATCTTGAGGCTTGGTAGACTCCTTCTTCTGGTCATTTCCCTAATTTCTAGGCCTAATCCTGGTTCTGACCCATTTATCTGCCCTCTTTCCCAATTCGTGGGGAGAGGTCGATTCTGAGTCCACCAGGTGCTGGTGTAAGAGCTGGTTCTGACAATTACTTAGGATCTGCTCCCTCATAATCAAATTATACAATCCTGTATAGTCATGTACTTTGCTGCCATGTAGCCAACCCTCCAGAGCCTTAGTAGCACAATCTACAAAATCAGTCCAGTCCTGATTCTGTGTCTTCTGGGTGTCTCTGAACTTCAACCTGTACTGTTCAGTGGTTAAGCCAAACCCATCTATTAGAGCACTCTTCAGGACATTGTAATTTTTAGCATCCTCCTGACTGACAGTGAGGAGCTTGTCCCTCCCTTTCTCAGAAAAGGAGTACCATAAAATTGCAGCCCACTGATCTTGAGGAACCAGCTGAACCATGCAGGCTATCTCCAGAGTAGTCATCCATTTGTGGATGTCATCCCCTTCCTGATAGGGGGGCACAATCTTTGTCAGGTTTCTAATATCATAGGACCTGGTCTTCTCTCTAGGAATTATGTTGCTGCCACCAGTGGACTCTAATCCACACAATTTTTGTTCCCTTGCCAAAGCAAGTTTAGCTTGGGCCAAGGCTACCTCTTCCCTCTCTATCTGGAGTTGGACAGCCCTCATCCTGACCTTATGCTCTCTTCTTTGGGGGGAAGTCATTCCCCTTTGAGATTCTCTTGAGGCACTAGAAATGTGAGAGTCCCTGGAGGGAGATCTCAATCTTCTATTGCCTGGAACAATTCTAGTATGTACTCTGGGGAGGTGATGGCCCTCTCCATTTCCAAGTTGGTCCAAGTTGGCTTGGCTAAGCCTCCCCACTTGTACCTGGATATCTCCTTGGTCATGATCTGACTCATTACCTTCTGAGTCTGGGTCCACCACATCTTCTGGGGTCTTCTCATTCTCTAGGGGAGTCACTCCATCTCCTGATCCTAAGGGAGCTATGCTAGCTTTCTCAAGGTCATCCTTCTCCAGGATGGCTATCAGGATGGGAATGGTAGGGTTGTGACCCTTTCTTAGCCCCCTTGAAGTGCACAAGGCACTCAAGTCTCTGTGGCTGAGGTTGTCATAGCTGGAAGGTGCCTTGGTAAGGTCAACCATCACAGGTGAAGAGCCTGAAGCTCCCTCTGTGCCAGCCATGACTGCTAGTGAGGTGCAAGTGGTGCACTTACCTACACTAAGTGTTTTCCTACTGTACCTTGCTAGTGAGTTGTAGGTATGGTGTGCTAAGCCCTTTGATCTACAACTACTAAGTTCAGTAGAACTTAAATATGCTAAGCTTTTGTTTATATGTACCTAAGGTACTTGATGTGATCTTTCAATTTGATAAAAAGATTGCAATGGTAAAACAACAGCAAGCTCAAATCTGCACCGCTGCGCACCAATGTGAGAAGCTGGCCTGATATATGATGTCTCCAATTCTGGGGGCACCTTGTATCAGTCCAAACAACCCTTATCGTGTCTGGTTGTAAGTCAACCTTATTAGACAATCTATCCTAATGGTAGCATGGTCTAAGCAGCCTTAAAGGCTTAACTCAAGAGGTCGTGTTAAGCGAGCTGTTTTACCAATCACAATCCTGTAATATCAAATGAAAGGACACCACACAAGTTATATATTATAAAAATATATGTATTTATTACTAAAATAATCCTCTATACTCTTTATGAGTCTAGAGGCACAAGCGTTTAAACAAAAGCACAGTTAAACATATGAAAGTTGCACAATTATGGATGAGGCCGGGTGGCCACTCAAACCATATTTTAAGAAAGTGGTATAAGAGATACCAATCGAACAGTGGTCAGGCCTAGGGCCTGGAGAATCACTGGGACTGGTCGGGACTAGCAATTCTGAAGTCGGGAAAAGCCCGCGGGACTCGGGTGCAGCGCTTAAAGCACACGCATGCACCAATGCAAAGTCAATGGTGCGTAAAAGTTATAAAGTTACTGTAAAAGGAGACTTCCGCTTAACCTAGAAGGATGAAACTTAAGACACATACACTAGAGGTATGTACCAGTGTGGGAACACCGGCGTTGCTGAGTTACCTCACCCACAGGAAGCGGGTGCACAGGTGCGAAGTTGTGTCGGGTTTCGTCACGCAGGTCGATGGTGCCTGAAGATGAAGATGCTGCAGGCGTCGTGAAGGGAAGTGTCCGGTGTGATCCAAGGGTGGATCGAAGATAAAGATGATCTGAAAGCAGAGGGGACAGAGTCTGGGTCACTCAGCAGTGATCAAGGTGGATCCAGGAAGGAACCAGGCAATGTCGGGTGCTTTCAGGTCGCTGTTGTGAAGCTTCTCTCCGCTGCCACGTGGACTCTGGGGCACCGAGGATGTCCAGGAGTGGATCACGAGCTGTCCCACGCAGGCTCTCGCTGTCGGCGGTGCCGGCTTCCAGATCGGAGCAAACAATCCTTGGCAAGCGCAACCCACGCAGGATTCGAAGTTGGCTTACTACTCAGACCAGGAGAGTGAGAGCGGGTGCTCCTCTTCAGAGGAGCGAGTGCAAGTGTGGAGCAACCAGAATCAAAAGTTCGATTTCAAGGTTCATCGGCACAGGGGCCACAAGCCAATGGGCAAGTGACCGGGCCAATGCGTTGAGCCAAAAGATGCAGAAGGGTCCCAAGCAGCACTCGGTAGTGTAGAGGGGTGAGCTTCAGTGCAGGAGATGCTCAGGGCTGGGGCTTCTCAAACCCCAATGCACAGCTTCGAGGGTCACTCGTGGGCTGCACGGTCAGCGTATCATGGTCTTTCCAAGATGGCGGGCCCCACGGTTCAGGTCGCCTCCACGGGTCTCAGCTCTGCATGGACTGTGGATCGGGCTGTTAGAAGGCAGGCACGCTTGGTCTTCTTGAACTCTGCCGCTCGAATTCCGGCGGGAACTGCAACAAAGCAAACATCGAGATGCTTGATGGTGCCTGTTTGCACAGGGTGGTCACTCCTTGACCACAAGGGAGATTCTTCAGTCTTCTACGTCGAGTAGGATGTCGAAGGGTCCAGAGTTTTGTTTCATAAGTTTCAGTCAGGATAATCTGAATGCTTGGGCATTGCTCCCACTCTTATACCAATCTGGTGGGCTGGATTACCTGCTAGGTCCCTCCCATGGGTGGGACCCAGGAAGGTGGTGGTTACACCCCTTTCCCTTTGTCCAGAGTCGCACTGGGACTGGGGCTGGTGAGCCCCAGAACCGGTTTGACCGGATTATGCAAGGGGAAGCCTTGTGCTCCCCAGGCACTGTCTGGTTTCTTTCAAACCTCCCTGCTACAATCCACTATCTCCTGTCTGGGGTGGTGTGACACCTCCCTGTGACAGGAAACCCTTTGTCCAGGCCTCCTTTGCTGAGTTTCGATCAGCAGCAGGAGGTCAGACCCGTGTCTGTGGCAGAAGCGTCCATTTTGTGGTGCTGAGGCTCTTTTAAAATCAACCGCGTTTTAGCAAAGTAACAGGTCTTCTCCCTCTAGGGGGGAGGAATACTATCCCCGTCGACAGGACTGTCGAGGGGATAGAATTCCAAATCGTATGACACCTTACACATCATGTTTTGATAAAGCCAAACCAAAGTTAACACATAACCGCGAGGATTATAATGCACTTAATAGTATATGGTATGGCAATATCCCGGAACAGCTTAGGGAATAGGTCCCGACAGCTGCAGACAGGCTCAGCTCATGCTAGAGCACCATCTCACATAAAACCAAGCACTCTGCCTCCAGGATTGTTAAGGCCTGCCATAGGAGTGACTTATGGGTATATATGTGTCCAGTTAGGTTTAGATATAGGCATACTAGATCTAAGCAATGGGTGATTACACAACCTTGCCCCAGCTGAGTGATCAGCCAGTTGTGTCAATTTTGGATAGCCAGCCAGGGGTGGCAAAAGATATGCTGGAGCCCCTGGTAGGCCTTGGATGCACCTATGCCCTGGGCACCTATAGTGCTCTGTACAGGGGCTGATAAGGCGACCCAAGCCAATTTAGTTATGCACCTAGGGTACATGGAATCCATTTTACAGAGAGAGCAGATAGCCTGGGGCCCTGATTAGCAGGGAGCCAGGCCAACTAAGTCGAAAACCAGCTAAACACAAGGCAAAAATCTGGGGTAACCATAGTCAGGTAGCCACCTTCCTACACAACCCCCTCCCCCCCCAAACGAAAGGAGATAAGGCTATCCTTGTCCAGGTAAGCCTATATTGCCTGAGTGGCCATATAAGGAAGTACCTGCACTAGCATGGTTACCCCCTGTCTCATGGTCCACTAAGCAATCCCTCACCCTTGGGGTATTAGAGGGTCTCCACCATCCACCAACAGAGTGTTTGATTGGTTCAGATGCTCCGTCCATTACCACCCCCTATTGTACCGCTTTCGGCCGCCATAAGTGTGGCAGGGTATGCTCAGACGTGAGTCCCTTGCTCACTTTGCCACTGGATTCAAGCAAGCCGGGCTGAAGACGGCTGGAATGCCAGAAACCGGTCCTCGGAAGCTTGTTTCCGGTCCAGGGAAGGCATGGCTTGGCAGTTCGGGCTGCACTGTTCCCATGAGGCACAGGGTCAGACTGATTTGCATATAGCCATGTCTGAACTGGGGTGGCAGAGTGGGCTAAAGAACGGTGATGGATTAAACCCAGATCTTTTGACTGGGTGTGAGTGTTTGATTGGTTCAGATGCTCCATCCATTACCACCCCCTTTTGTACCCCCAGTAGCTGGTAGACACTGTGCCATATTTATAACTGAAAAATACAGTAGTTTTCTTTTATATGGGAGAAATTTAAAGTGAAGAAAGAATTTTGCATGATACATTGTCTTAATGTTTTTCTCTACTTTAAATTAAGCCAATCAAGTCCTAATGTTTTATGAAGCATGTTTCTTCACTTTAAATTCCTCACATTTAAACAAATGACTGTATTTTCCTGTTATAAATATGGAAGAATGTCTACAGGCCACTGGGAGTAATATGCCTCTTTTTGTAAAGACACTTTGACATGTGAGAAAATTAAATTGATGCGTTCTATGCAATGTATATAAACATAAAGTTAACCCTTTAGTTGAATTTATACACAGCAGGCATCTTGCTCCCACTGGCTAGTAGACACGCTGCCATTTATAGCTGAAAAATACAGCCATTTTTTTAAAAGGGAGAAATTTAAAGTGCAGAAAAAGGTTCCTTCAAGTGCAGGAAAATGTTCCTTATAAAGAACATTTTTGCTGAACATTTTCTGCACTTTAAATTTCTCCCATTTAAAAAAAATATATATTTGTAAGTTTGATTTGGACATGTATTGGTGCCACATATGGTGAAAGGTATGTCCTGTGCCACAAGTACATACAACACAGGTTCTCAGTCACCCAAGCATATACATATCCCATTCATTCACACATTTGTTCACATATATCCCCACAGACCATGCACTCACTGACGCACATGGTAACCCTGTCATAGTACCTCTAGTCACAGCATTTTGTTGAAACCACATTATCGGGCTCCATGGACATTAGGTTTAAAGCAATGAAGCTGGGCAAGTGGGTGTCTAATAACAATGTGCAAGCTACATGGCCTTCAGTAGCTCACGATGATTTTCACTAATCAGAAGTAGCTGTCATTACAGAAAAGGCTGGCCACCCCTGCTCTATACACAAATATGAGGACATACGATCTGGCAAACCATCCGCTGAGAGCCTTACTTGACGTGGACGCAATAGCATATGTGAAAATACTCTTAAAGGACGTAGAAGATTGGGCGGACAAAGAGGAATTAATACCTTACTGCCAGGCTGGATTTAGGCAAAAAGCCTCAACCATAGACAACATTGCTACACATTCATATCTGGCCCTGCAAACGAACAATCCTTCCCAGTCACTGATTTTTGCTTGCGTTGTAGACTACTCCGTGACTTTTGATGGCATGGACCGGCAAATATTATGGAAGAAATTAGCTGATTGGGACATACCGCAAATACTACTGAAAGCAATAATCGCACTCTAATCAGATACCTGGGTACGAATCTAACTGGTTCATGGAGACAGGGTGTCAGAAAAAATATTTACATATAGGGGGGTATTCATCAAGGCTGTATATCGGCCCCACTGTTGTTTATCCTGTACTTTACTGACTTGGAGATTCCAATAAGAAAGTCAAAATCATTTCTTCCAATGATAGGGCAGCACAAAATCCCTATCTTACAATACACCAACAACCTAGTCATTTTGGACAAAACACAAATTGGGCTACAAATGTTGTTGGACAAGCTCCTCAAGTACAACCTGAACAACAAACTGGTGGCAAACGCTAATACAATGAAATAATGGTATTCAGGAAATTTAAGGGGAAATCAAAGAAAGTCTAGAAACTGGGTGAAGACAAGATCAACTACTCAACAACATATGACTACCTGAGGATTTAGCTATAGATCCCGAGCAAAGCACTAACTCATCTAAGATCAAAAGCATGGAATTTAATATTTGCACTGTGCAGACTAAGTGCAAAGTTATATCGTTCATCGGCAGAATCCAACATAAATGCCTAACTAGTACCTCCAATATTGTACAGTCAAAAAGCCTTTACGGCCAAAAAAAAACCATTTTGATAAGTTGCAATGTATCACCTACAGATGTATATTCCAACTTCTGGGGTATACCCGATGTAAGTCCCAGTTTCTGAAATTCCGCTACCAAATAATCCATGCGAAAGGCTGAGTCCCTGAAAACAATAATGCAAGACATTTTTCATAGACCTGATAATACGTGGACTAGATATTTAAACATGGTGATTTCTGACATTGATCTGAATCTGAATGCCTTAAGATCAAACAGTCTTAGCAGTTATTCACAAGCTGACTTTAAGAGAAAGGTATTTAAAACAACACTAATAGCTTGTAGTATTTGTTATTGAATGCTGTTCTTATTAATGAAAATGGACTTAACTGTTTTTTATCTCATAAAAGGACATTTTAGTGTGTACTCTGGAAAGATTTTAAATGATTATATACAGTAAAATAATAACCTTAAATCAATGACTTCATTGATAATAGGGATATGAGCATTAAGAAAGAAAGGGCCAGAGGGACTCAGAAGAGAAAAAACATTTAGATGAATCTGGTAGTGCCAAAGAAGAGGATGAAGCGTGGGGCACTGATGGCAGAAGTGGCTACCAGGAGTTACTGTGCTGCATTCACCATTCGCCTGTGGTCTTTCTTCCCTGACCCCTGGTCTCCGGATTGAACTCCTCTGCCCCAGCTCCTCATGGACGATGAAGCTGTGACTTTGCCCTCTTCCTGGACTTTCGGACTTGGACCTTTATGCTCCCGGCCATTTTCTTTTTATGACTCGCTTCTTCTTCTACCTTTCTATTCCGCCATTTTAGCAATTTCTGACCTCCCCCTCTGTCCCAGCGACCTTTCTTTTGTCTCTCCTGTTGCCTCTGACACACTCCTCACTGTCTTACTCGTTACTATCTGCTTCCTTCTCTCGTTTGGCTCCCTTTCCTGCCCTTCTCTGTCCCTCCCTTGGTGCTGTGACTGCATCCCCCCTCCGACCCCACTTAATGGAACTCTGCTTTTCTGTATATAGAGATAACTCTAATAACTAGTATATGCAGTAGACCTTTGTACTCTCTACCATTCCTATGTGACTCTTAGAGTATATCCATTCATATCCCTTCCTTATGTATATAGAGATAACTCTAATCACTAGTATATGCAGTAGACCTTTGTACTCTCTACCATTCCTATGTGACTCTTAGAGTATATCCATTCGTATCCCTTCCCTATGTATATAGCGATAACTCTAATCACTAGTTTATGCAGTAGACCTTTGTACTCTCTACCATTCCTATGTGACTCTTAGAGTATATCCATTTGTATCCCTTCCCTATGTATACAGAGATAACTCTAATCACTAGTATATGCAGTAGACCTTTGTATTCTCTACCATTCCTATGTGACTCTTAGAGTATAACCATTCGCATCCCTTCCCTATGTATATAGAGATAACTCTAATCTCTAGTATATGCAGTAGACCTTTGTACTCTCTACCATTCCTATGTGACTCTTAGAGTATATCCATATGTATCCCTTCCCTATGTATATAGAGATAACTCTAATCACTAGTACATGCAGTAGACCTTTGTATTCTATACCATTCCTATGTGACTCTTAGAGTATAACCATTCGCATCCCTTCCCTATGTATATAGAGATAACTCTAATCTCTAGTACATGCAGTAGACCTTTGTACTCTCTACCATTCCTATGTGACTCTTAGAGTATATCCATTCGTATCCCTTCCCTATGTATATAGAGATAACTCTAATCACTAGTATATGGAGTAGACCTTGGTACTCTCTACCATTCCTATGTGACTCTTAGAGTATATCCATGTGTATCCCTCCCCTATGTATAAAGAGATAACTCTAATCACTAGTATATGCAGTAGACCGTTGTATTCTCTACCATTCCTATGTGACTCTTAGAGTATATCCATGTGTATCCCTTCCCTATGTATAAAGAGATAACTCTAATCACTAGTATATGCAGTAGACCTTTGTATTCTCTACCATTCCTATGTGACTCTTAGAGTATATCCATTCGTATCCCTTCCCTATGTATACAGAGATAACTCTAATCACTAGTATATGCAGTAGACCTTTGTATTCTCTACCATTCCTATGTGACTCTTAGAGTATATCCATGTGTATCCCTTCCCTATGTATAAAGAGATAACTCTAATCACTAGTATATGCAGTAGACCTTTGTATTCTCTACCATTCCTATGTGACTCTTAGAGTATATCCATGTGTATCCCTTCCCTATGTATAAAGAGATAACTCTAATCACTAGTATATGCAGCAGACCTTTGTATTCTCTACCATTCCTATGTGACTCTTAGAGTATATCCATGTGTATCCCTTCCCTATGTATAAAGAGATAACTCTAATCACTAGTATATGCAGTAGACCTTTGTATTCTCTACCATTCCAATGTGACTCTTAGAGTATATCCATGTGTATCCCTTCCCTATGCATAAAGAGATAACTCTAATCACTAGTATATGCAGTAGACCTTTGTATTCTCTACCATTCCTATGTGACTCTTAGAGTATATCCATGTGTATCCCTTCCCTATGTATAAAGAGATAACCCTAATCACTAGTATATGCAGTAGACCTTTGTATTCTCTACCATTCCTATGTGACTCTTAGAGTATATCCATTCGTATCCCTTCCCTATGTATATAGAGATAACTCTAATCACTAGTATATGCAGTAGACCTTTGTATTCTCTACCATTCCTATGTGACTCTTAGAGTATATCCATGTGTATCCCTTCCCTATGCATAAAGAGATAACTCTAATCACTAGTATATGCAGTAGACCTTTGTATTCTCTACCATTCCTATGTGACTCTTAGAGTATATCCATGTGTATCCCTTCCCTATGTATAAAGAGATAACCCTAATCACTAGTATATGCAGTAGACCTTTGTATTCTCTACCATTCCTATGTGACTCTTAGAGTATATCCATTCATATCCCTTCCTTATGTATATAGAGATAACTCTAATCACTAGTATATGCAGTAGACCTTTGTACTCTCTACCATTCCTATGTGACTCTTAGAGTATATCCATTCGTATCCCTTCCCTATGTATATAGCGATAACTCTAATCACTAGTTTATGCAGTAGACCTTTGTACTCTCTACCATTCCTATGTGACTCTTAGAGTATATCCATTTGTATCCCTTCCCTATGTATACAGAGATAACTCTAATCACTAGTATATGCAGTAGACCTTTGTATTCTCTACCATTCCTATGTGACTCTTAGAGTATAACCATTCGCATCCCTTCCCTATGTATATAGAGATAACTCTAATCTCTAGTATATGCAGTAGACCTTTGTACTCTCTACCATTCCTATGTGACTCTTAGAGTATATCCATATGTATCCCTTCCCTATGTATATAGAGATAACTCTAATCACTAGTACATGCAGTAGACCTTTGTATTCTATACCATTCCTATGTGACTCTTAGAGTATAACCATTCGCATCCCTTCCCTATGTATATAGAGATAACTCTAATCTCTAGTACATGCAGTAGACCTTTGTACTCTCTACCATTCCTATGTGACTCTTAGAGTATATCCATTCGTATCCCTTCCCTATGTATATAGAGATAACTCTAATCACTAGTATATGGAGTAGACCTTGGTACTCTCTACCATTCCTATGTGACTCTTAGAGTATATCCATGTGTATCCCTCCCCTATGTATATAGAGATAACTCTAATCACTAGTATATGCAGTAGACCTTTGTATTCTCTACCATTCCTATGTGACTCTTAGAGTATATCCATGTGTATCCCTTCCCTATGTATAAAGAGATAACTCTAATCACTAGTATATGCAGTAGACCTTTGTATTCTCTACCATTCCTATGTGACTCTTAGAGTATATCCATGTGTATCCCTTCCCTATGTATAAAGAGATAACTCTAATCACTAGTATATGCAGCAGACCTTTGTATTCTCTACCATTCCTATGTGACTCTTAGAGTATATCCATGTGTATCCCTTCCCTATGTATAAAGAGATAACTCTAATCACTAGTATATGCAGTAGACCTTTGTATTCTCTACCATTCCAATGTGACTCTTAGAGTATATCCATGTGTATCCCTTCCCTATGCATAAAGAGATAACTCTAATCACTAGTATATGCAGTAGACCTTTGTATTCTCTACCATTCCTATGTGACTCTTAGAGTATATCCATGTGTATCCCTTCCCTATGTATAAAGAGATAACCCTAATCACTAGTATATGCAGTAGACCTTTGTATTCTCTACCATTCCTATGTGACTCTTAGAGTATATCCATTCGTATCCCTTCCCTATGTATATAGAGATAACTCTAATCACTAGTATATGCAGTAGACCTTTGTATTCTCTACCATTCCTATGTGACTCTTAGAGTATATCCATGTGTATCCCTTCCCTATGTATAAAGAGATAACTCTAATCACTAGTATATGCAGTAGACCTTTGTATTCTCTACCATTCCTATGTGACTCTTAGAGTATATCCATTCATATCCCTTCCCTATGTATATAGAGATAATTATAATCACCAGTCTCTTCTTTGTGTGACTTTACATCTTGTACATTTGCATTTTTTTTCTGTGTGTATCTTCTATGTAACACATGTAATCCTAAGTCCTTATGTTTTGCAACTGGTTCTTATGTAAAGCGCTCTGACACATTCGGGTAAAGTTTGCGCTATATAAAATCGCATTAAATAAAATAAATAAAAAAAATTTAAAAACAGGTCCAGAGACTGGTCTTGGACTAGAGATCTCCATGTAAAACAATAGCGGAGAATTCATTAAAAAAGATGAAGAAGGTGGGGATACAGGGCACCACCATCATCATAAAGGAATCAATTAGGACTGAAAAGGTGTCAGCACAGTTATTATGCAGTAATGAAAAATTCAGGGAGCACTTTGGTGTAAACAGTAATTAGATGAGTTTGGGGATTTGGAATCTACAATCTAGAGCAATGATGCTCAAAGTGCTGCCCTCCTAACCTTTATATGCGGTCCCTTGGTCAACAGCAGCACTGGGCTGCTGTTTACTTTACTCTGCACTAACATTAACAAAATGTTTTAAAGACAGGCAAATATTTATGTAAAGGTTAAATGAAGTTAAAGGAAGTAACTAGGGTGGACTTCACCACTTAATTTTTAGAAACGCTTTCATTTTTAAAGACATCCTGCAGCAAAGTGTAAAAGTATCATCAAGTCTGTTCAGAATTCAAAAAGTGTATTTCATTAACATGCAGAACCAGTTTACCTTAGTACATCATGTTATATCAGTGCTTTGAAAAGTATTTTGTTAAGTGAATTTAGAAATACCCTGATGACAATCAGGGCCGGACTGGCAATGCAATCCCCCGGTAGGCTGCCAGGGGTGGGGGCCATTTTTTTTAGCAAGGGGCCAGTTTTATTGCTGGGGCGATTTTTGGTCCGGTGTTAGTCAGATAAAATGAATCTGAGAAGTTCACCCGCTCCTTTCTTAGGCAAAAAAAAGCCCTATCTCTGGATCTTTCTCAACCATTATCATCTGTATAATAATGCATTGGGAGCGTGTCTGTCAGGGCACAAGTACTAAAAAAAGAAGTGGGGGGGACGCTGTCACCGGAAGTGACGTCACGACAGGAAGTGACATCACGAAAGGTGGCTTGCGCCATCGGGCTCATTGCCTCCCGTCGCTCACCCCTTAGATGCGATTGCATCTGAGAAATCAGCACGATGGAGCATGCTGTGAGCTTCGATCTTGTCCCAGAGAGGCCAAAGAGTGAAGTCCAGCTGTTTTTCAGGGGGGACGGCATCCACCCGGTAAAATAAGTGGGGGGACACCGTCCACCCGCGTGGTACCCCAACTCGAGCCCTGATGTCTGTGCACCATTTAATAGGGGGTGGGTCGCGCTCAGCGCGCACATGTCTCTGCCGCCGCGTCTGTTTGCACGGTCTCAGTTCATCCACCTTAGGGAGGGGTGGCCGGTGGTGGTGACATGCACATTGGAGTTTGCGCACTAAAAAGTGCGCGTGACCCTGACGTGAGGCCAGGTCGAGATTCCAGAACAACTAAGCCAGAGACTGAGTGAGGAGGCACAGGCACCCCATATTTTAATTTTTTCTAGCACCTGCCTGCCTGTCCCTCCCTGTTGCTGACTGTGTCTGCCGCCCCCCCCCCCCCCGCTCGCAGGTGAATCACTAATGTTGTTTGTATTTTTGAAAATTGCATTTGCAGTCATCAGATTCATCATGGCATTGGCACTCTGGGCCGGGATTAAACAAAAGGTATAGGCGGCAGCGACCTCCTGACATGTCTGGGGTACCTCAAATATTCACACTGAAATGTTCCTAATGTAAGATGAAAACATTTCAATAAAGCAAATAAAAGACAGTTGGAGGCGGTAGCACTATACCCTGTCTGCTTAGGTGTTTGCGTCCTGGAGAATTAGTATTTTACTGATCCATATGACAAAAACTCAGCCAGAAATCACACATTCGAGGAGGCGCATTAGAGCGTCGCTGTTGGAGTACTGCACGTGTTCTCTACCTACATTCGGGGTCACTCCCAGGTCTCTCACAAAGTGTGAGGTCTGAGGTGATGGGTGGCAAGGCAGCCTTCTTTTAGCAGCAACGGACCGATCCCTGTAGGCTCTAAGTAAGGCAGCCTGGACTCACTCACTGTGCAATATTCAGCACAGAATCTGGTTTGGAAGTACCTAGTCTGGGTCTGGAAGCCCTTTTATTGAGCTTGTGTGTTGTTACCCTAGTTAAAGGCACTTTTCTTTTTAGGTGTGGGTTGTTGTAGTTTGGGTCTGGGCTGCCAGTCATTATGGTGCTGAGAGAACTAGTAAGTATCAAAGATGGCACTGGATATTGTGTAAGCGGTCTTGCAATCCATTGATCAGGGTCATCTTGCAATCTCTGCTTCATTCTTTCTCCTTGGCAGCGATGTCAGACCCCTCCCACAACCGCCCCTTAGCATGTCAGTCAGAGATCGTGAATAACCGATTACGTTGGAAGATATGTAAAGACTCCTGTACAGAATAAATTTAAAGAAGTAGGCCCTGATGAAGTCGCTGTGTAAATAATTAACAAGACGAAACACGTGTTAATCCAATGACTTCTGTATGTGGAATGTGGAGGATTTGAATTCGGAGAAAAGAGAAAAATAAAAATCCATGATTTGAAGGACTTTTGTTGATAAATTATTTTGGATTACCAACCTGGGACTGCTTCAGATGAATTCAGCGGAACTTTATTATTTTTGATACTGAACTATACAATCTGAGTGCTCAGGAAAGTTAATTTGTTTTGTAGACCTACTGGATAGGTTGTGTGGGGTGTTGGTGACCACACCTTTCCTTAGGAGCACCGATAGATACTTGGAAACTTACACTACTCCCTTACTTGCAGAGCGCCCTCTTGACCTGGGTTACCGATTGTCTGTTGTTCACTTTTCTTTTTAGGTGTGGGTTGTTGTAGTTTGGGTCTGGGCTGCCAGTCATGGTGGTGCTGAGAGAACTAGTAAGTATCAAAGATGGCACTGGATATTGTGTAAGCGGTCTTGCAATCCATTGATCAGGGTCATCTTGCATTCTCTGCTTCATTCTTTCTCCTTGGCAGCGATGTCAGAGGAGAAGGACACAGAACGGCAGGCGGTGGCGCATGAGATACAGTATACAACACCAGCGCAATGCCTAACAAATCAAGGGCTGTCAATGTGGAGCATTTGCTGAAAGGAAATTGGCTTTTTCCATTATCTTAAAAGGACAACTCACCCAAAAAATACAAAAACGTCAAAACCGGGTTCAAACCCAATCAACCTTCAAATGTGATGGACCCAAATATGTATGAAGACATCAGGTCATATGCATCCAGAATGGGAGCAATTTTACTCTAAGGACTGTTGTCAAAATCACTTCTTTCAGCATCTGTAGCTGCTGTATATGTTTTACAATCAGTGCCTCTCGTTCCATCGGTTTTTAATCTCAAGGCTGGCAAGGGGATAGAGCCTCATGGCCCCAACTCCTGTTGGACGAATTTGAAAGTCCACAGTACAGCATAGATCTCATGGGGCGGCGCTGTTGCTTTCAGGTGCATCTTCAACAGATTACTAGTGTGAGATCAAGCACAGTGATCTCAACGTGCTGGAAGAGGCTAACTAGTGCTTGGGCAATCATGTGAATCATGGTAAAGCTCTGGATTTTTCAAAATCAGGAGGACCAGTCAATTGACTAGTTTTCAGCAACACAAACCCAAAGTCCCACATCCTGCCGGAGGCTCAAGGGGCAGGGTACCTCTAGAGGACAGTGGTTATCGGGATGAGAGAGGGTAAGTGCTATGCTCTGAGGGATCTATTCAAGCAGCTGAAGGCAGGTAAGGCTGGGTCTCAAAGTATTAACTTCAAAAATAAAAATGCATTAAGCCCGTTCTTTGATCACTGCATTCACAAACTCCTGTGCACGGAGCAAAAACACACAGCGGGTGGAGGCTGGGTTGGGGTGGTGAGAATCAGACAGTGGGAGCAAAATACAAACACAGCAATGACTTCAAAATAAAAATGCATTAAGCTTGAAAAAAAAGAATATTTTCAGCACAGAAGAGCACCGTCCGGTCGCCCCCAGCCCAGCCCAATGAGGACACGCTGACGCTCATCCAGGCAGTTAGGCAATGAGGGGCACTTGTCACCGGTGAGTTGTGATGTGAATGGGATAAGGTGGTGAGGGATAGACCAGTACGCTGCCATCTTACCCAGGGAATGATACTGGCACTTTCTAATGTTGGAAGGTTCTCCAAAAGCCTAGACATGATAAACAGGACTCTATACGAATAGTTTGTATTCCTTTTTAATACTGACTTTCTGCCTTTCATTACTTTATTAGTCACCAACCATCAAAGCAGCTCCTCCACACATTTTAAATTGCCAACTTTTGGTGATTCGTGTGCTGAGACATTACAATTGTAATCAGCCAGATTTAAAAACAGCCGGGTACCAACTCTATAGTCTGGTTCTGGTTGCTGTATCTGGGGCCAGATTTGCTTAAACTGACTGGGCTGCATAGATATGGTGTTTGCATGCACCGGCGGGCTGACTGAATCATACTGGGAAAAGGCTACTAGATGGGACTGGGCAGGGCCAGGATGGTTGTGTTGAGGGTTACACGGTTTGGAATGCACTGGGCAAGGTCACACTAGTTTTGGTGGATACGAATGAGCTAGAATGAAATTCAGTTGGCTGGGATGTCTCTGATGGAGGTAAGGGGGTTAGAGTGCATTGAGCAGGGGTAATTCTGCTGGAAGTGTTCAGGGTTCCAACACACTGGGCTGGCCCTGGCTGTTTCTGATCCGGTCAATGAAGTTAGGATGCACTGAGTGGGTCAGGCTACTTCTGATTGGCTGTTAAAGGTGTTAAAATGGAGAGTATTGTCTGGTAAGTTCTCCTCATTGCCCAAAAGGTGAGTAATGTGTGATATTTAACTCTCAATATGAACTTAATTGCTTATGTCTACTGGGGAGAAAGTGCCACTGATTTTGCCACACATTAGGCAGTAGAATGTCACTCACAAGTACACTAAAACCATGGAAATCTCACACATAAGCAATCTGAAAATGTGGCTGCTATGCTATAAACTCAGCTTTTAGGCTAGTGTGTGGCTATAAATGATCAGATCAATGAGATCATCTTCTGAGTTGCTGCAGTGCCTGTCTGCCCTCTGTTACTGCGAACTGCAGTCATGCAGTCTGTCTCTGGTTAGTGCCCTTCCATTTCTGGTGCTATGCAGCAGTTTTAACATCTTTTTAGAGTTTCTTTTTAAAAAAAAAAAAATTTAAATTAATTTTTTATTGCAGATACTCAGATAAAAGATGGTCATCATTGGCATAGTTGTGCAAATAAAACAGTATTACACATTAGGATATAGACCATGGAGCCCCAAGTGTCTCTTCAGCGCATAACCCAAAAGTCAATCTGGCAATATCAGTGGTTCGCTCTCCGTACACCATCCACCTAGCATAGGAGGTATCCATGTAAGCCATCTAGGCATCCGCTTTTTCTGTTAATGTACCCCCCCCTCCCCCCCACAACAAACATTACTGTGAACGAAAGATCGGCTCAATAACACTTATTTCAGAACTTAACTGTACAGTCATGGTAGTGGCATCATACATTTCCATCAATCCCCATCCCTCCCTCATGCGCCCGGTAGACAATTGGTACAAGTGAAGCTTGTCCATCAGAGTAGTTCTGTTGCATCTTCTTAGACTTTCTTGTTGCTCATATGGGTGTAATATCTGATATTTATATGTTTCCCTCCTCTTCATTGCTTGATTTCGCTCGCGATAAAGTGTCACTCATAGTCATTGAAATGTCACTCATAATTACATTGATTTTAAGAAAATGTCACGCATAAGCAATATGAAACCTTGGCAGCTATGCAAAAGGGGTCTGACGTAAGCATGTAAACACAAACCACAGCGCCACCAGTTGCTGTTAGCTTTTTGCCTGAACTTCTTGTGCTGCCCTGCTTAACATTAATGTTTTATTTAGAATGAAGATTTCACATAATGATTATGATACACTTTTATTGACTGTATTTATTTTTGAACTTTTTATAGCGCTGTACTGGAAGCTAAAATGCATCTGGGCACTTTTCAGTCCATTTCAGAAGTGAAATCCTGGCAATTTGACAAACCATTGGTCTGCATAGCTTTACAGCGCTCCACTAACTATAGCCGCTATCATACAAGCTCTAATTGTCTGTATTTTCAGACCACTGCCATTTTTTAATATTCTGTTCTTTTGAGACCACTAGAGCAGTGGGTGGGTTGCTTGGTGCAATCGCAGTCTCACGCAGAGCCAGTTACAGATGGAATTTCCCAGCAGCACTAGTGCAACAGTTTAAGATCTTAGAGTTTCTGGTTGCTCAAATAAGTGCAATTTCAGATATTTATATGTTTCCCTCATGTTTATTGCTTGATTTTTTCTCACAAGAAAGTGTCACTCATAGTCATTGAATATCACACATAATTACACGGAATTGATGAAAATGTCACACATAGCAATATGAAACCTTGGAAGCTATGCACAGTGCAGTGTGCACTCCGGCCTCTGCTCTGCGGGGAAAAAGCACAACTGCCATTGGTGAGGTGACCTCTCACTCATGAATGGTAGTGGTGCTTTTTACCCGCACAGACAGACAAAGGTGCTGCGGTGCAGTAGTTGGGTTCAATGTAGTAGTGCATGTGCCTCACACACGCACTACTAAATTCAACCCAAGTTACCATACCAGTCCACCCAGCTACTGCACTGTGCGTGTGCGTGCAGGCTGCGGCCCGCGTACACTTACTTTCTGCGCCACAACCCACTGTCTACCCCCCCCCCCGCCTCGTGACCAGGCAGGCACTGAGGCACCTGACCTGCCTTAATTGTAGCCATAATGACTGGATAACCAGGTGCTCTTTAAGGTCATCATGTACTATTTACTGTGCTTTAAAAGTTAATACACTTACATTTGTAATGTAAAAATGTGCTGTAAAATGCACCATTTTGGTCTGTCTTTTTCCAAAATTTTCTAGGGAGGAGAACCTCCCCCAAACCCTCCTAGTAGTAGCCGGGCTTGATCGCAGCGTTTGCTCGCAGCGTTCGCTCGCTACGCGTCAGATGGGGGCTGCTCTGGAAAAATTTGCCAGGGCTGCTTTCAGTTCCCAGTCCGGCCCTGATGACAATGCCAATAGTGACCTAAGAGGCAAACACAGAAGGTTTTGTACAGCACACATCCTGAAGTAATGTATTTCGAGATCCTCGTATGTGATAGTGAAGAAAAAGGAGGTAAAGTTAAATAAAACAATTGTCTAGGATCACATAATTTGGTTAAACGGGGAAGCTAAGATTAAGCCCAAGTTTTTAGGTTCACTTTGTGCAATTAAGATATATATGTTTTCCCTCTCCTGCACCCGCCTATACACCAAACCCTAAACCCAAACACCTTCCTCAGACCGCCACCCTGCTGGCACTAGTGTGGCCCTCGGTCACATCACAGACCAAACTTTGTGGTCCTTGGAAGAATAGCACTCTTTACAACGCATGCGTTTACAACGACGCGTTGTTACATCACATGCCATTGCAACTCAAGTCGTTACAATGACTTGCTGTAGGGAGGGTGCTGGAGTTTGGAATTGTATGATTTACTATTCCAACTCCAGTGTGTGCAACAGTAGGGAAGGTGTTGGATTGAAAATCCAACACCTTCTGCCCCAGACAGCATGTTGTTGAAATGACTTGCGTTGTAATGGCATGCGATGTAACAAAGCATCGTTGTAACAACTTGTGTTGTAAATGCATGTGTTGTAAATGATGCGTTGTAAACGCTGTTTACCCCTTGGGAAAATAATTGTGAGTACCTATGATTTAGAGGGACTCTGTTGGAGGAAGTTTGCAGTACTGCCGGAACCTTCGGAACCAGATGTACTGCAGGGAAGGAGGGAGGTAAGCATGAGAGAGTTATATGCTACAGTAGTCACTAGAGGCTTGGAATGAGTACTTCCCGAGCTTGTAAGAAGGAAATATGTGCTGTAGGATCCTGAATCCTAGCAGGAGGAAATGTGAAACAAGACTGTTTCGAGGGCACAGCAGGCGAAAGAGAACACTGACAGCATGTCTGCAGTGCTGACACGAGAGGGGCGTCCTTACACGTGCTGCACCATGGCTGGCTACTCCTTGAACAATTCTATGTCAGAACCGGAGGCTCTAATTATGCTTCTATTTCTATGCTTTCTTTTTCAGCAGCCATTCAGAAGTTAAAACTCAAAACAACACATATCCCATGAACAATCATTGACATATGCACCAATCAGACCCCACAGCCCTATATAACTCCAGAAACACCATCTTCTGTCCTCTTTCTTTGCTGCTTCACAGCCAGTTAAATGTTTATTCCCCTATCTATTATTGTATTTGTTAGATTCATGCTGTTTACATATAGCTGTGTATTACATAGAGGGCAAGCAGATGTCATTTGTTTTTATCGATTCAATTGTCTGATGTTAGAGCTCTGGATCTTTCCAGCAGAGTGCTTTCTCCAGAAGGTGTGTCCTTTACTATTACCTGAAGGACAAAAACGAATTGCAGGTTTATTTCTTATCCTGCGTTCACAGATAATAGCAAACTTTGTGCGGTATGATGTTTAAAGGCTTGTGTATTTTGCTGTTCACCCTATGTGGGAAGGGTATGCCCAGACGTGGGCCCCGTGCTCCCTGCGCCACTGGAGTCAAGCTATCCTGGTTGAAGACGGCTGATAGCCAGAAACCGGTCCTAGGACGCTTGATTCCGGTCCAGGGAAGACATGGCTTGGCAGTTCGGTCTGGACTGTTCCCATGAGGCACAGGGTCAAGACTGATTTGCATATGGCCATGTCTGAACTGGGGTGGCTTGGTGAGCAAAATAACAATGGATTAAACCCAGATCTGTGACTGGGGGTGAATGTTTTGCCATTGTGCAACATTCTGTCCATCATCTTGCGTATTTTGTCAATATATATGGCCCCAACATAGATGACCCAAACTTCTGGGAGGGTATCTCAAACACTATAGAAACTCTTCCCCAGAATGATCTTATCATTGTTGGCAGTGATTTTAACATTCCGCTAGATCCGATAATAGACCGTCAATCTACATGCAAATATCATGTTACACGGTCAAACAGCATAGTTCATAAAATATGTGCTAATTTTAATCTCAAAGATGCCTGGCATCTTCAGTACCCAGATGCCAGAGACTATACATTTTATTCAACCCCACATAATTCATAAACTAGAATAGATTACATCCTTATTTCTTGTTCCTTTACACACTTAATCGAACACTCAGATATAGCGCCCAAATTTGTGTCTGATCATTCCTATATCAATGTTAAACTGGCTGGCAGTCATACTGAACCTTCTCCCAAAAGATGGCGCTTCAATAATGAGGTACTATCAGACCCTGAGGACATAAAGAAAATTGAAGATTTAATTTAATCCACTTCCAGTTGGGTAACTTCCCTAAATGGGCGAAACCGGAGGCAGCCCCATTTTGTAAATGCGACAATAGATCTGTACAAAATACAATGCACTTGACTATGTTCTGCAGGTTTTTTACTGTGGAAAGGGCTAAATTTTTGTTACCTATTTTAAGGAAGGAAGCCTTTAATCAAGTAAGGCCTGCTGTAATTTACCTTCAGCTCCTAGGTAGCACTTATGTTATATTTAGTGTTGCTAGTTTCCTATTAGCTGCGATAAGAACGAAATCTCGCTTAACAAGAACATTAATTTATTAATATTTGTATTGTTCACACTCTCTGAATTGAAATGAAATCTTTATAATTAATTGTACTTTTTATAATTCTTGCAGCTAATTCGTTTTAATTATGTGCTACTTTACATTTGAAATGTATGTACATTGAATTTTATACCTTTTATGATTTTAACAATCGAATAAAGTGTACTTGACTGACTGATTCAAATGTCTGATGTTAGAGCTCTGGATCTTTCCAGCAGAGTGCCTACTCCAGAAGGTGTGTCCTTTACTATTACCAGAAGGACAAAAACGAATTGCAGGTTTATTTCTATAACACTATAGAAACTCTTCCCCAGAATGATCTTATCATTGTTGGCAGCGATTTTAACATTCCGCTAGATCCGATAATAGACCGTCAATCTACATGCAAATATCATGTTACACGGTCACACAGCATAGTTCATAAAATATGTGCTAAATTTAATCTTAATCTCAAAGATGCCTGGCATCTTCAGTACCCAGATGCCAGAGACTATACATTTTATTCAACCCCACATAATTCATAAACTAGAATAGATTACATCCTTATTTCTGGTTCCTTTACACACTTAATCGAACACTCAGATATAGCGCCCAAATTAGTGTCTGATCATTCCTGTATCAATGTTAAACTGACTGGCAGTCATACTGGACCTTCTCCCAAAAGATGGCGCTTCAATAATGAGGTACTATCAGACCCTGAGGACATAAAGAAAATTGAAGATGCAATTACAGACTAGCTCAAGCATAATGACAATGATGAAACTAACATAGACACATTTTGGGACACATTGGAGGCTACTATCAGGGGGTTACTTATCGAAATGAAAACAAGAACCAATAAAAACTTTAATTCCGAAATTAAAACAAGAATCAATAAAAACTTTAATTCCGAATTAGTTAAACTTGAACAAGAAATTAAAACCCTGGAGTCCTCCCATGCCACTTCATTGAATGATACCACGACCCTTAACCTCCTAACGCAAAAGAAATATGATTATAATAAAATTCTGAGTGAACGCGCTGGATATTGGTGAACAAATTCAAAGCCCTTCAACTTTGCGAAGCTAACAAAGCAGGAAAGTTACTGGTTCCATACTTTAAACATAAAGAGAACCAAAATGTTATTTCATCTATCAAGGATGTTAATAACCAAACACATACAAAGCAAAAGGATATTCTAAATACTTTTAAATCCTTCTATGAGGACCTATATAAAAATTGATCAGAAATTTTATTCAGATGAATGTCACCATTACTTGAAAAGATTGAACCTACCCCAATTAAACGAAACAGACAAACTGGCCTTGGGAAAACCAATTAGCTCATTGGAAGTGGAGACCTCAATCAAGGTTTTGAAAGATTATAAGGCTCCAGAACCTGATGGTTTTACTGCCGCATTCTATAAAACTTTTTCAGACCAATTGCAACCAACTATGTTGAAACTATTTGGGGGCGCTAGAGGGCGCACTAGCTAATGGCCGCACTCTAGTGAGGCTCTGGCTGCCTGGCCAGAAAGATCCTTGATTTATCTTTTCGAACTGCGGGTGGACGCCCAGGAATTGCAACACAGGTGCACCTACCCGAGCCACAGCTCCGGTCCGACTTTGGAAGAAATCCGACATCGGATGCCGGAGTTACGCGGCTGAGAGTCCTGACCGGTGAACGCTGCTGAGTCGCACTGCTGAGGCGTCCGGACACCGGACCACGCGAGGCCGCGGCTCTCCACGAGGCGGCTGGGCCTCGGTGCTGAGGGGCCTGTATCATTGACGGAGAATTCTGTTGGAGGCCTTAGTGCGGCGCCGGGGGTGAGTCACTCCCCCTGCGAAGCCACTGCGGTGCGCTGAGGTGCTGCTCACTCCCCCGGCGGACCGCTGCAGGACCGGGTGAACATCGCGGCGCCTGCCTTGATCTGCCGAAGGGGGCGGACATCTTCCCGACCTCGCGCCTTACAGCCCCGCAGCTGCCCCTGTCTCCTGCTGCGACCTGGGAGCGGGAACCTGCGAGGCAACAGCGTACCCCCGGAGGGCATAGGTATTGTCCAGCCTGCGGACCCTGCTTACTGCACTTGGCGCTCTGGCCTCCCACTACGCCCTGCGGCCTACCGCCACCCCCCGCTGCCTCACCCTGGACTCCGGACCGCGGGGCTTAACGCAGCGCCTCACCACATCACCTGCAGCTACATCACCGGTGCGGGGGCTCTGGGGGTGAGAGAGAGATCGCCCGTGGTACCCCTGCCCTCGAGGAGAAGATACCGCCATATACGCGATTGCCGCAAGGGGGGCCATCAGGTCACGCTGACTGGGTTCGGAGCAGTGGGCAAAGACATTGGCATCAGTCGCAGGACCCGGTGGGTGCTCGCAGTTGAGGCACGATGGGCAAAAATGACAATAAACAACCCAAGCTCTCTTTCGAACCTGCGGCTGCCAAAAAACCGTTACGCAGCATGGCGGGGACCAGCGGAGCCTCGGGACCGTCGGGCACTGAGCCCCCCTCTGCTCCCTTAGCCCCGGAGCTGAGACTGATGATGGAGGAGATGCGGCAGGGCTTCGCCACGATAGTCGACAAGGTTGACCGCTTATCATCCAGAATGGATGGGGTTGCGCAGAAACTGGAGGTCCATGAGGAGCGCTTGGGGGAGACGGAGAGGCGCATCTCTACATCAGAGGACACGGCCGCTGCCCACGATACGCGCCTATCTAGAATGGACAATATCCTGAGAGTTATAGCGGCGAAGAACGAGGAGTTGGAGGCGAGGAGCAGACGCAACAACATTCGCGTCACGGGGGTTCCGGAATCCACCAACACTGGGTGCATGGAGGATTATGTGGAGCGAATCCTCATCACGGCAGTGGGTAAGGAGGCCTTCTCCAGCCAATTTATTGTAGAGCGGGCGCATCGCTCCTTGGGTCCGGTCCCCGCGACCCATCATCGCCCGGTTGCTTAACTACCGGGACCGCGATACGGCACTTCACGCAGCCCGCTCGAATCGGAACCTAACTTGTGACGGCGTACAGTTCTCCCTATATCCGGACTTTACGCCCATGGTGCAGGACCAGCGAAGGAAATTCTTGGACGTGAAGAAGAAGCTGAGGGACATGCAAGTGGACTACGCGCTTCTGTACCCGGCGCGGCTCAGGGTGACCCACCAGGGCAAACAACACTTCTTCATGAACCCGCAGCAGGCCGAGGACTATGTTCGGAAGCTACGCGCTGCCAGAAGGGGCAGACAAAATGAGGGGGAGGATGAGGCAGACGTGAACCCTGCCGAGCACGAGGAGTCCTAACTGTGTCCTTGTGAACATTCGACCACTGACTCCGACGGATGGTACGGCGGCTGGACCTAGAGCTGTGATGCCTGCTACCGTGGATGGTGGGTTTGCTGTATTTTTGATTACTGGTGAGCGACAACTGCTTTTGTACATTGTTGCCCCTCTGCTGGTGGTGGTCTAGGGCCGGGCAATCCGACAGCGGAGCAGAGACAGTGATGAACGGCGGTTGCTCCTGGGATGGACCTCATGTACCCTTTTTTGGTGATTTTTCCGGTGTGGGGGGAGGTGTTGGAAGGAGCCGACTTGACATATGGGCTCTAGCCTGCAGGGATAACACATGCCAGGCACCACCCCACCTTCTCTGTCTTCCCCGTATGGCGCACGTGGGTCGAGAGGGGAGTGTAGGGGTGATTGGGTGCATTCCTCTAGTGTCCTTAGGAGGGGATTCCCCAAATGGTTTTTCTATTGTTCTTGAATGTTGGGGTCGGGGTGGAGGGGGGGCATGTGGTACTGGCAAGATTGGGTTGCTTCAGTGGGTGGGGGGGGGAGCTGGAGATCAGGGGGGGGGGGTTGTTGTGCATGGAGGGAGGGGTGGGACTTGGCTGTTGGGATGCGAGTTGTTGAAAGCAGAACTGGTGTTGCGGAAGACTTTAATGACAAGTGTGCAGGTACTGGAGTTCGGGTGTATGAAAGTATGGCTGTTTGTATGCAGAGAATGTTCTGGACAGCGGAAAGATTTGCATCAGGTGCGTCTAGATTGAGGGCTGCAGCATTGACCAAACGCTTCTTTCAGGGATACGGTGACCAACACAGGTGATGATACGTCGAATACTGTCTCAATACTGTCCTGGAATGTCCGTGGCCTTAATAACCCCAGCAAATGCAGGAATGTGATTGCTTATTTAGATCGGCACCATGTGCAGATAGCTATGCTCCAGGAAACCCACCTTAACCCGAATGGTATTCCTAAGTTTGCGAGTAGATGGGCGAGTGTGAGAGAGTTTTCCTCCTATTCCACGTACTCTAGGGGGACTGTTATTTTAGTCAACAAACAACTACCGTTTCAAAAGCTGGGAGTGCGAGCGGATAGGGAGGGGAGATACGTCATCCTTTGGGGGAGATTGGGCACTGATGTAATAATACTTGTGAATAGTTATGCGCCTAATGTTGACACTCCTGGTTTCTTTTTGTCGCTGTGGGGCCATGTACTGGAAATTGAAGCCACTCACATTCTTTGGGGGGGGGACTTCAACCTATCGTTATGTCCCATAGCGGATAGATCGGACGGTAGTGTACAATACAACACTAACGCCAGAGATACACTTCAGGGCATACTAACAGAGGCTGGTCTAGTGGATAGCTGGAGGCACACACACCCGACGGTTAGGGAAGGCACACATTTTACGGCACATGCACGCTCATGGGCAAGGATTGATTACTGTTTTGTCTTGCGTGGCCTCGCTGGGGGAGTGGTTCGGGTGAAACATCTGCCTCGTACCTACTCGGACCATTGTCCTGTCTTGACAGTCCTGGGGATGCCGGGGTATGCTAGGGTGCGACCGCCGTGGCGGCTCTTTCCCTCAGCCTTGCTGGACCCTGTCTTTAGACAAGAACTGGGAGAGGAGATTGAAGCCTTCTTTCCGAGGAACAAGGGATCGGTCGACAAGGTCGAAACAATCTGGGAAGCCTTTAAGGTGACAGTGAGGGGGATCACGATCTCTAAAAGTTGCGGAATACTGAGGGACCTTGTGCGCACATTAACTAAAATTGAAACAGAGCTTAATGTTATGTTATGTTATGTTAAAATGGGACTTTTATAGCGCAACGGCTACTCCAAAGGAGTGTCCCGGCGCTTTGTGCTCCCGACCAAAGAAAGAGCTGGAAAACATAACAGTTAAAAAGCGGGGGCCTAAAAGAGGGGACAGATTATCCAGCGAACTGCCAAGTTTTTAAGTCTTTCCTGAAGACAAGCAGGTTTGCGGTGTTTCGCAAGGACACCGGTAAGGAATTCCATAGCTGAGGAGCAAGGAATCTAAAGGACCGGCCGCCTAGCCGAGCCCTTTTGATGCGTGGCACCCGAGCCAAAGCCAAAGCTTCTGACCTGAGGGACCGTGCAGGTCGATAGAAATCCAGCCTCCTCTGAAGATATTTGGCACCACTGCCATGCAAGGCCTTGTGGGCGAGAGTCATGGCCTTGAACAGTATCCTCTTCCGCACCGGAAGCCAGTGAAGGGATACAAGGAGATTGGAGGCACTGGTGCGGCGGTGCAAGCCATAGATTGCACGAGCAGCAGCGTTCTGGGTAACCTGCAGACGCTGGAGGAGGTATTCAGGCAGACCCAGATATAGGACATTTGCATAGTCCAATCTGGATCCTATGAGTGCCTGAACAGTGATCCTCCGATGTTCCTCCGAGAGAAGGGGAAAGAACTTGCGTAGCATCTTGAGGATCCCAAAGCATGTTCCCGTAAGAGTAGAAACCTGGGATTTGAGCGAGAGCTCGTTGTCAATTTTAACTCCCAGGTTCTTAGCCCACTTGGAGGACTGAGTGGGAGGGAACATGTCAGCAGGCCACCATCCCTGCCAATCTGGTTCCGATGGGCATCCGAAGAATAGTATTTCGGATTTGTCCGAGTTGCACTTGAGGCTGTTGTGTTGAAACCAGCTAAAGACAGCCCCAAGGCACTCGCGGATCCTTTCTCCATCGAACTCTTCGCTCTTGCGACAGGTGAATAGGAGCTGGGTGTCGTCAGCATAAGAGACGATCCGGGCCCCATAGGATTCCGCCAATGTCGCCAGAGGGGTCATAAGGATGTTAAATAGAGTGGGGCTCAATACAGAGCCCTGAGGCACTCCGACTCCCAGTGGCGGCATCTCGGCGGACCCGGGTGGGACCCAGACCGTCTGCCGGCGGTTGGCCAGAAAGGAACGAAACCAGTTGAGCACCGTCCCCCCTAGTCCGATGTCATGAAGTCTAGTGAGGAGATCCTCATGGGGGACGGTGTCGAACGCCGCCGACAGGTCTAACATGACTAACATTACCCTGCCTCCCATGTCCAGCACCTCCTTAACGGTCTCCGAGACTTCCAGGAGCGCCGTCTCGGTGCTTAGGTTGGAACGAAAGCCCGATTGGGATTCATGAAGTAACTCATTAGACTCCAGGAAGTTAGAGAGCACGCTGTGCACGTGTTTCTCCAGGATCTTGGTCAGTGCTGGAAGGAGCGAGATTGGCCTGTAATTGGAAGGCGCCTCTGGGTCAAGATTGGGCTTCTTAATCAGGGGAATGACCATGGCTTGCTTCCAAGCCTGGGGCAGAAAACCCTGACTCAGGGATAGATTGAGGATAGGATTAGCAATGGGATTGATGACGTCAGCCATTTTTGCTAAGAATTTTGCTGGGCACGGATCTAACGGTGAGCCCGATTTAAGGCGCTGGAGGCAGAGATGATCAGTAACCCCTGCCCTGACCTAGCGGGAAAATTCAGGGCTCTTCTGTCGACTTATGAGGAGGAAGCGGCCAGGGAAACGAAATTCCGGGGCAAATACTGGACGGCTAGGCGCTACTGTGAGGGGGACCGTCCGGGAAAGGTGCTGGCTGCTCTCACGAGGCACCAGCGCTTCGCCACTCATATCCTGGAAATCTCTGATGGGGAGGGTAGGACTTACCAGGATTCCCAAGGAATTCAAAACACCTTCCTACAGCACTACCAGCGGTTATACTCCACGCAGCAGGTGGGTGAGGTGGAGTTCGGTCATTTCCTGGATGACATCGCACTCTGCTGGCTTAGTGATAGCGACAGGGCGTTCTTGGGATGCCCGTTCGAACTGGACGAGATCAGAGAGGCGATCATGTCCCTTAGCAATGGCAAGGCGGCGGGGCTGGACGGCCTACCGGCCGAATTTTATAAATGCTACATCGACATTATGGCGCCGGTACTTAAGGAGGTCTTCGAGGACTCGCTCGAGGTAGGGATACTGCCGGGCTCCATGAGAGAGGTAGCGATCACGTCACTTCTGAAGCCGGGGAAGGATCCGAAGGACACAGATGCCTATCGCCCTCTGTCGCTGCTAAACTGCGACGCGAAGATCCTTGCGAAAGTGCTGGCGACTAGGCTGTCCCTACTTATGAATACCCTGGTGCTGCCGGACCAATCTGGCTTTGTCCCGGGGAGAGCTACATCCCATAACTTACGTACACTGTTCTCCCTGATACCCACCATTTCGCCCGACTTGCCGATCGCTGCCGTGTTTCTGGACGCCACCAAGGCGTTCGATTCGGTAGAGTGGGGTTACCTAATAGCTATTCTGAGCAGAATGGGGTTCCCCCGGATCTTCATAGCCTGGGTGCAACTGCTCTACACCTCACCGGTTGCCAGGGTCGTCGTCAATGGGGTACTTTCGACACAGATGCCGATCACGAGAGGGACTAGGCAGGGTTGCCCCCTGTCACCCCTACTTTTCGCCTTGGCGATAGAGCCATTGGCTTGCAGAGTCCGACAGTTGCACAAGGCTAGTGCCTTTAACTGTCTTCAGCGGCAGATAAGTATTTCCCTCTACGCAGATGACGTTACTTTGTACGTGCGTCACCCACAAGATCACCTTAATTCGCTACTGAGGGAATTCGTGGCGTTCGGTGGCATATCCGGGGTACATATAAACTGGAAGAAGTCGCAATTCTTCCCCCTCACGGCATCGGTAACCCGGTTCCCGCTGGATTACCCCCTGGAATGGTGCAGCTCTGACTTAAGGTACCTGGGCATTGAGGTGTCGCTCGATAAAGACGACACTATCCGGTCAAATTACGGGGTGGCTATCTCGCAGTTGACTGATAATGTGTCCCGCTGGCGGGCCCTGCCGATCTCGATGGCAGGAAGAGCTTCGCTGATCAAGATGGTCGTCCTGCCGCGGTTCTTATATCTATTCCAAAACATTCCCTACTACCCGGGGGCCTTTTTTTTTAAACGGCTCCGTTCTGAGCTACTGCGCCTTTTCTGGGGTGGTAAGCAACCACGCCTTAGCTGGAGGGTCTTAACGCATCCATACGATAGGGGAGGATTCGATGTGCCCGACATGGAAATATACTATCTCAGTGCTCAGGCTCAACACTCCTATCACTGGGTTAACCCCGCTCCCTTTATGCCACAGGTCGCTGCTGAGGACTGGATCGTTCATCCGCTCCCGCTTAAGGGCATGCTGATGGGACTGATTGGGGATGTTGAGACGCCTGCTACCACTGTCACCTGTACTATTGATGCCTGGCGGAGAGTAACTAAGCTGCTGGACGCCCCCATGCTTTATTCCCCGGCACTGCCCCTTGCATATCACCCGAAACTTTCTCTTTTAACGGAAAACGGATTTCGGTCCATGTGTAAACGCATACACCTTAATACATGGGGCGACCTATTTCAGGAAGGAACGTTCCGTACCAAAGAACAGATGTTCCAGACTACTCCTCCGACACCCATGGAGGTGTTTTACTATATCAGACTCCGGCAGGGTATGCGTGACATACTCCCCAACTTCCCGGAAGAACCTGGGACGGTACTGCCATTGCATGTCATGCTCGTATCAGATGGCAAGCACTTAGTGTCTAAACTGTATGCCGCTGTACGTGGGCAACGCCCACTGATACTGCCGAAGGCCCGGACTAACTGGGACTCTGAACTGCCTTCTGCACTCACGGATGAGCAATGGAGCTATTGCTGCGCGGTCACGGCTAGGGTTTCCTCCAGCTGTCGGTTGAAAATTATTCACTATAAGTTTGTGCAACGCTACTATTATACCCCAGTCAGGAAACTTCGGTTTCATCTCTCGGAGGATGATAGGTGTGCTAGGTGCCGGGCGGCTGGCGCGGATTTCCTTCATCTGGCCTGGGAATGTGGAGCCATACAAACTTATTGGGAACAGGTACACGCCGCACTCCAGATAATGATTGCTGGCCCACTGCCCATGGAGCCAATAGTGATGCTGCTGGGTTATACCAAACATGTGCCCAAGCCGGACCGCAGATTTGTTGACATTGCGTTGCTCCTCGCTAAGCGGAGAATAGCTTGCAAATGGGGAGAGGGAGAGCACCAAAATTTAAGGAATGGCTAGACGACCTCACATACTGCCAGGACCAGCATGGTGTTTATGCGGAACTGTTGCCCACCCGGTGCACGCCTAGCGATTTTTGGTCCCCCTTACAGGTGTACTGGCTGTCTCAGGCGACACACAGCGACTCCTCTGGAGATGACGAACCGATCCCGGGCCAGTGAGCGTATAGTTGCTATGTATTGCATTCACCATACTACTTCACACATGGTGGGAGGTAATTCGCACCGCCTACATTAAGACGGGTAGTCGTGACAGTTGGTTAACACTGATGTTGAGGGGACTGGGAATACCCGAAGGCCTTGTGACACTGTTTAAGGGAGGGACCTCTCTTACTCATCCATACCTTGGGATAGTGATGGTGGACGCACACACTGATGGCCACACATACTCGTCGATGCAGGTGACACTTGAGAAGGGGAGCGTTGTGCACGACTTCGCTCTATGGTATGACCTGAATATCCCTACACTAGATGTTGGCTGCACTGCTTGGCGAGGATGCACACGCTTGCCGTACGTATGGAGCACTGCTGCACATAATGACATAGCCGGCTGACTGGACAGATCACAGACGATTAAGGGTTGGTGGGTTGTGGCGATGCCGCCCCTGCTGGCCTGTCCTCATGCCTGAAAGCGGAGGGGCGGAGGGTGTCATCCTCCTTACGCCCTTGACTGTTGAGGGGGGGGAGGATCCTGGTATACTGGCATCACATTGATGTACATATAAAGCTGTGCCTGTGTTGTCTTGGACCGAGTGAAGCTGCTACCTCTCTATGGAATGTACCATGATTATTGCTTTTATGGATTGCAGATGCTGTCACTGTCATGTTTTTGTGCTGAACGCAACTAATAAAGGTTTAAAAAAAAAAAACTATGTTGAAACTATTTGATAATATAGCTACGGTAGGTCGTAAGACTGATTCCATGACGGAAGCTAACATAATAGTTATACCCAAAGAGGGGAAGGACTCTCTATTGCCAAAGAACTTTAGGCCAATATCCCTCATAAATGTTGATTGTAAAATGTATGCAAAAATTTTAGCCACAAGACTTAACACTGTCCTCCCACACTTAATAAGCAATCCCCAAGTCAGCTTTCTTAATAGGCGTATGTCCAATGATAACACTTGTTTACACTAAGCCATGTTTTAGAACATGCCACAGTTAAACTAGATCCAACAATAGCAATCACATTGGACGCAGAAAAGGCTTTTGACAGAGTCTTGTGGCTTTTTTTAAAACAATGTATGAGTTCATTTAACTTGGGGGAATCATACATAAATATGGTTATGGCCCTTTACTTAATGCCTTGGGCTCGTATTGCAATCAATGGCTCACTCTCCGATTCTTTTGCCCTGCAACAAGGCACCAGACAAGGATGCCCTCTGTCCCATCTCTTTTTCTTTTAGCTTTGGAACCTTTAATTCAAGACATTAAGATGAATATTGATATAAACGGAGTAGGGTTCAATGATACTCAAGTTAAGTTAGCCGCGTATGCGGACGATATATTAAAAATAACTGAAAATCCAGAACCTTTAATAAAGGCTTTGATGCTTACAAAAGGAGACTATTCAGTAGACTCAGGATACAAACTTAATAGGGACAAATTAGAGGTTAAACCATTGAATATTCATTGTACCAAAGACATTTTAGGTAACCCAGGCCTGATGTGGAAACCGGGGTATATAAAGTATTTAGGTATCGAATTCAGTAGCAATATAATCGACACCCTTCATCACAATGAGAAACTTATATTAGACAAGGTCACGAAACTTCTTGATTCATGGTCACACAAATTCATCACATGGTGGGGAGAATAGAATCAATAAAGATGATGATTACACCTTTGATGAATTATCTTATTAATATGCTCCCACTTATCTTGACAGACGATTTTCATCAGAAGCTTGATATCCTCCTCACAAAATTTTTATGGCAAGGCAAGAAGGCTCGAATTGGACTCAAGAAGCTGAGACTTGACAAATCCTTAGGTGGAGTTAATTTAGCCGATTTTAGATTGTATCAACCAGCATTTTTAGCAAAGCAGTGTTCTTATTCGATTTCTTCTCCAACCCATTATACTCCGGTGTGGTTAGAAGTTTAAAGATCTATTCTTGATAATCTTAATCTTTTGGCCCTACTCACTTCTAATCAACTTTATCCGATTAGCTCTAAATCTATCATCGAAACCACAAAATTGGCGCTTCTTTAGATAGGCAAGAAACTCGATTCAAGTATTAAGGGTTAAAGTTAAGGGTATTAAGGGTTCCAAGTTGGAGTCTATTTGGCATAATCGCAACATTTCATATAAAGGGAAAAGCCTACATTTTGGTACTTGGGTCAATATGGGTATATTTTTCCCAGGGGGGTCTTCGACTGGGTCTCCTGTTGAGCCCTGGTTTCTCAAAGTTTGCAAGGTTCCTTCGATGAGGGATTCCGGAGTGATAAACAGTTATTTCCCATATCTAGGCAAAGAAGAAGGCATTTCTGGAATTATACAAGGCTGTGGGCTCTATGATTGGTGCATGTGAATATTTTTATTACTGTAATATGTAGTGTTTTGCATTTTAACTTGGCTGCTGAAAAAAAAGCATACAAAGAGAAGCATAATCCTCGCCTCCATGTAATTAATAGAATTGAAAATTCTTATTGCAAATGCTAGATAATGTTTTACTCCTCTGGGTTACATTTATACTGCTGCAATTATTCCTCCTACAATTGGGGTAATTCCTCTCATTTGTATTTACAGATCACACTGCAAAAAGGAGGGTGTACTTATTACTTTGCGCCAAAAATACAGTGGCACACATCTGATGTGAAAATGATACTAATAAGCACATTATAAATGTGAACATTTTATAAGCAGTGGGAAAAACAAGATGGCAGCCGCATAGGAGTACAGCGGCGGAGCTCTTACACCGGCCCCATCCTCCTCCCTTTAGAAGGCCTTACCTGCCAGCTGTGTTTTTGGTACCCGATGGTGCAGTGATCCTTCGGAGCCCTCAATGTTTTTAGGTCTCGCCTGTCGATGCGCATGCGCATCGAGCAAGCGAGACTATGGGGGCTTATCCACTCTTTGTCCAACTTGCAAGGAATCGTGGCGATTCCTTGCAGTGCCCGTGACTTTTAAGCTCAATGCGCATGCGCATTGAGCTTAAAAGCGCGTGCACATGCCCCCAGCCGTATTTTCCCTCAAGGCGCACTCCTCCCACACCCCCGCTCCGCCCCCCCCCTGCCCGCCGTGTCGCATTTCTCCTCCCCCTCCCCTTCCCCTTCTCTGCCTTCGCCGTGCCTACCCTACTCTCCTCCCCCCTCCTCCTCTCCTCCCCCCTCCTCCTCCTACTCTCCTCCCCACTCTCTCTCTCTCCCAGCACTCTTCTACAGTCTTTCCGCTGCAACCTTCCATCGAATCTCTTCCTCCTACTGCTCCCAATACTACCTTAACTGTTCTTCTCTTCACTCCTAACACCGTCCTTCTTATGTTCGTAAACCACCCGCTCCTCAGGTTGCCCCGTCCGCCTTGATCTCGGAGCCGATCCTTCTCCTTCCCTCCCCCGATTATGTTTCTCCTTCGTGTCGCCCCGGTGTTTACCTTCTTAGGCTCGCCGTCACCGGTCAGTCTTGTTTTTTGCAGCTGATAGATCTGCCCGCGTCACGCTGCCATTGTTCCGGAAGGCTGTGCGCAAGTCACGGGAGCAGGTATTGTTTGTTACTGTGGTGACTAGACGCTGTAAGTAAACACTGCCAACACATACCGTTGAATACTGTGTAGTGCAGTGCATACAGCGCAGAGTGAATATTCATGCTACCAGGCTAGGGGTTCAGAATGCTTTGACTGGAAACTGTTTTTGCGGTGGAATTGTAATTGTCTACCACCAATTATTTGTAATAGGTCCCATAACATTCGAGAAACCCACGTCCAGTTCTTGTATTTAAGTAGTAGTCTCCTCACCACAGAGCTGTTACAGTAATGATATATGAATCTATTTGCCTGTACAACATTTATTGTTGAAATGCTTTGAGATGTGTGACTACATTCGTTTCCCTTCACTAGATGTCCAGCTTGCCTAAGTGGCCGTGATGGGGCGGTTTCTGCTTTGCTGTGCAGACATGGCCCCCCGTTTTGAGTGGGTCCCTGTGAGCGCTGCTACTCACCCGTCCCCTTCTTATGTCTGTAGGACAGTACCCTCAAGGTCACCTTTATTTAGAGTGCAGGGTCGCCCCGTACTGAGGAGCCCCGGACGACACCGGAAACAGTATTCTGCGATGTGGTGGTGCACACGGACCTCTTCCGGGTCACCGGGTGCCCAATATCAATGCCCTGAGTACATGCCGAAAGCAAACCTACGTAGCTCTTCCGTGTGCCTTTTAAAACCCGTTTAAGACTTGAAAACCCAGAGAGAGCTTGCTTAGCAGGGGGATTGATTTATCGACACAAACCAGAAAGTCCTGCGCTATCTTCTGATCCTGCCTGCGGGCCAGATTAGATTTTACTTGGAGATTTCAGGTGCGCCTTTAATGAAGCCGGCGCAGACATAGCTGCTGGCTACGTGCAGCAATTGCCTTCGTCTTCTGGATGACACTGTGAAATTACCTGCGGAAGGAATTCATTGTGTCCGGAGACAGCAGTATAAGCAGCTCCCGTTTTTAAGCGCCCCCCTCCACCCCCAACAAATCACTTCGGTGCCTTTTCAGTAAATCGTCTGCAGTTTTAATTTCCTCTGCCTCTGAGACTGTCGGTGACTCACGCCTGCTACTTTAAACCCCTACTGTTTGTAGGAAGCCACAATGCTGGAGGCAGACGGGGCTGGAACATGTAGTTTACTAGTTTCTGTGAGACTGAGCTATTTGGGAGGCAAGATGGCGAAAGCTGGTCCCTACGCGTCTCGGTCAGAATCATGCAGATTTTTTTCTAAAGATGTCCGGATCTGGCAGAATCAAGACAACCCTCTTGAATTTGTGTGTCTTTAGACTGCTGCATAGTTTAAGCAGTCCAACGTTCTCACTGCTTTTTAAAGTCACTGCAGTCACAAAGTAACCCCACGCTGTTGAGCTCTGTCAAAGGTTTCGTGCAAATGAGAACGCACTGCAGCAAAATGTGCCTGTCTCTTGATTTGGGTAGACTCCTGTTTGGTTTGCTTACTGGACCCCTGTGCTGATTTACAACTCAGTTTCTGGTGGATGGAGAGAGCAAGCAGTCACCTCAGCTGGACACAGACCAACTGGTTATGTTCGAAGGGTAACTAACTCAAGTCCTTTATATGCAAAATTGGCACACCCTTCTTTACATACGTCCTCAAATAGCATTCTTGGCAAGTTTAGCTCATCCCGCCTTGACTGCGGCTTGTCTGGCTAGGCTACCTGCATAGTGCAAACAATGCAAACTGCATCAACAGTGTTGGCCGGTGGAACAAAGAGGACATTCTCTAGCTCGCTGATCCTGGCACCTATTCATCAGCCGCTGGTGCATTAGTGTACAAAGTCTACAGAGACCTTTACACAGCACATGCACCATATCATAGCCCATCTTTAGCTTTTGCTAAATTCCTTAATTTAACTAGTAACTCGGTGACATCCCGCGGGGGCCGAGGAGCCACACTTAGTGGCAAAGACTCACCCTCACTCACCCTCACCCTCACTCACCCTCACTCACCCTCACCCTCAATCACCCTCACCCACCCTCAACACCTCATCCTCACTCACCCTCACCCTCAACCCCTCACCCTCACTCACCCTCACCCTCACTCACCCTCACCCTCACTCACCCTCAACCCCTCACCCTCAACCCCTCACCCTCACTCACCCTCAACCCCTCACCCTCACTCACCCTCACCCTCACCCTCACTCACCCTCAACCCCTCACCCTCACTCACCCTCACTCACCCTCATTCACCCTCACTCACCCTCACTCACCCTCACTCACCCTCACTCACCCTCACTCACCCTTACTCACCCTCACTCACCCTCACCCACCCTCACTCACCCTCAACCCCTCACCCACCCTCACTCACCCTCAACCCCTCACCCTCACTCACCCTCAACCCCTCACTCACCCTCACTCACCCTCACCCTCACTCACCCTCACTCAGCGCAACCACAGCATCTTCACTAAATATATTTAATAAGCTTTAAGCTATTGGCAATATAAAATAAAATCCATTTTATTTACGTATTAATTATTAATTGTTTTTTAAAGCCATTGATTTTTTTTATATCAATACATATAAGTCACATATAAGTCCCGTTAATACAAAACATGTTGCTTTACAAATGGTAGAGGTGTCACATTTACAAAAATTATAACTATTGGCTTTGTAAAGAAGAAAGCTATTAATTTAGCTATTTAGAAAAAACAACACATAAATAAAAAACAAAAAAATAAATAACACCTATAGCTCAAACTTTACTACTGCGAGACCTATTGCATTTCCAATGCTTGTTTTTGCTTGGGTGCTGTCTGGGAAGTGTCTCGGAGGGTGTGGGCCTCTGCGCGGGCACTCCGCTCTTCTGCAGCTGTGTGCATTACGGAGCGACCGCTGTGCTGGGCGGAAGGCGATCTTCCTTTCAGTGTTTGTGTGGAGTATCTCATCTCGTCAGCAGTATTTTCGGCAACCGATGGCACGGTGATTCCTCAGAGCCCCTGGAGTGTGGAGCGTGGGCTGAGCAGACTGAGTGGATTCTGACACAGCATGTTTAGTAAACACAGTGCAGTGGAAACTTGGAGGAGGTGTGTCAGAGCGCTGACGGCTCTGGCAGGGAGGCAGATCCCTGAACCGCGTCTTGAGTGGGTGGGTGGGTCTTCCTACAGGATATTCCAGATCAGCCCTGACGACAGCGTCAATCTCTCCTTGTGGGCTAGCTTCCTTGATGCTCTGTACTATGGCACCCAAGACTGCTAAACAACCTAAGGAGGCATCCTTGCGGCTGCTATACAGGTGCATGGATCAAGACAGGAGTCTCCCCTGTCCACAACGAGGAGAACGCAGATAAGCCAAGTGATTCTTGTGCTGCCAAAAACCGGCTGGTAGGGGGTAGGGAGGAAGAAGAATCTGCCAGACTGCACTCAAGCTGTGGTCAAATAACAGGGGGCAACACAATTCTCTGAGGAGGGGGTTTTGGGGTCCGGCAAAGACTCTCTTGTCCCATCTTTGGCCCCACCGCCTCCAGCTATCCCCACATTTTTCAGAGTTAGGGACGTAAGTGGGGGCCAGCCAGCTCAGGAAGTACTCCAGGAGCTTGACAAGTCAGGTCAGAGCGCGGGCCCGGTATCAGATGACCGATCTAGGATAACACTGGCGCAGCAGAAGAAGACCGAGGTGGCAGGCGAGGCAGCAGCCGATGGGGGCTCTTTTTCATCTGAGTTGGGGCTACCCTCACTACGGGAGACCAGTGAACAGGGAGAAGTGGTCAGTACCACCAGACAGGTGAATCGGGTAGCCCCAGAGAAAGAGCGCAGTTACGTATGATTCCGGATCTTTAGCTCCCGGTGGAGTCATGAGTAATTTGGACAATAATACGAAAACTAATGGTCTGGTAGAAGCTGATCTTACATCTGATGGGGCTGATAAATTATTTTCACTCACTGCTGGTTCTAGCTCGGAGAACTCTAACTCTAGTCAAAGTGAAGCCAGGTGCAGCTCTTCAGCATCAGGCTCTAGCACACTTGAAGCACCCAAGATGGCCTTCAAGTGCCAAATGTCAAGTAGGAGCTCTAAGTGCAACACAGACTCATGAAAGAACTGGATGAAGTCCACCACCGGCAGCAGGCTGAAATGGGACTATTCTCTTATGAAAATACTGGGAACACCAGAGACAGCAACCGCCCAGGCAGAAACTGCTCTGTGCGCATCACAAGCTATAGGGGCAGTAACTATGGATCCCGCTCTGGCCCTGATCTTAGACTTGATCAAGGAGCATTGTGCTAAGACCCGTGTGGATGGGGAAAAAAGTTAAGCAGGCCACAAAAAAACTGGAAGGCGCAGTTCGGAAAGTCGGTAAGGCATGCTCTGAGATTGGTGAGCAGCTCAACAGTATAGAGGAGAGAACAACCGTTTTGGAGACTGAGTTGGTTACTGTCAAAGAGCAGGCCAAGTCCCACAATGCCCAAATGACTGATGTCATGTGGAAATTGGAAGTTCTGGAAAATCGCTAGAGAAGAAACAATCTTAATTTTCTTGGGCTCGAGGAAGGCTTGGAAGGGGACGATATTTGATCCTTTATGCTGGATCTTCTCAAGGAAGCCTTTCCCGAACTTGTAGGATGGGATTAGGAACGAGAAGTTCAGAGGGTTCACCAGTTTTCATTAATACGCAACCAAGCCACAATGCCAGCCAAGGTGAGAGGCAGCCAAGGGTCATCTTAGTCCTTTTCTGGAATTTCCTGTTACACCAAGCCATTTTTGAGAAGGCTCGACCAAACGCAAGAAGAAAATACCGAAAGTCCTCCTTTTTTGTACACCCTGACTTCTGCCACATAACAGTAGAGCGTAGCTGGTGTCTACAGCAGGTCATTGAGCCTTATCAAGGTGCCGGCTTTGAGGCTATTTTGCTGGCTCCAGCAAGATTGAAAACAATAGTTAGAGGGGCTGTAAAAAAGTTTACCTCTGAAATACAAGCTAGCGACTATCTTGAGCAGGCTCTGGCAGATAGAAGCAATATATAATTCATGGGATGTTATAGCCGGAGACTACGAGGCAGGCTAAACATAGTTGGGTCTCTCCTCAGCATTACTAGTATTGTTTGTTTTTTTTAATGTTTTTTTTTATTGGCATTTCAAAAACTTACAAAGTCATCAATATTAAGTGAACTCGAACATGGCTCAACAGCATCCATCTTTCAGTTTCAAGTACAATACATTAGGCTTCAGAAATAATACACATTGAAGGTAAATGCTTCTCGGTTCAGGTTAATACATGGAATTAGTCAATCTGGTACGTTTTCAGAAATTCCACTAAATATGTCCAATAATCCTTAGGCATAGAACGAGCAGGTAACTCTTCCTCATATGTTAGTAACGTATCTTTACAGTATGTCAAGTCCAGAATCCATTGTTTGGTTGTTGGAGCCTTTTTACCATTCCATCCCATGGACACCCTGCGTTTTGCCAAAAGTAGTGCTACTACACAGTATTTACGCTTAAGGGCTTTCATTTGAGGCAGCAGACCTAGTAGACATGTACGCACTGTGCAGTCAATGCCAACATCAACCATGTCGCTCAATAGTGTGGTGACCTTTAACCAGTATTCCGCTATCTTCGGGCAATGCCATGCTAAATGTATAAAATCGGTGTCATACGCATGACATCTCTTACATTTGGAGTCTGCACTGAGGCCATATTTGTGGAGTCTGGCAGGTGTGTAATAAACCTGGTGTAGGTATTTGTAATGGATTATTCGTAGGTTGCCGTTAGGTGTTAGCAGCCCCGTAAGGGAACAGGCTGTGGTCCATTCCTCCGGTGTCAATGGAACCTCTAGGGTGGTATTCCATTTATCCAGCATGCGCTGTGTGTTGTCTGCAATGTCAGTCTGCAATGTGCTATATAATTTGGACACCATATAAGTCGCAGTGGGGGTCATGAGAATTAGTTGTAGAGGTGCCAATTGTTGCGGTTCTGCAGGGTAGGAAGGGTATAGCTTCTGCATCGCTTTCTGCAGTCTGTAGTATGTGAATTGAAAAAGTAAGGTTGGGTTACTTATGTATGTTAGGTCTTTGAAGGTAGTAAATTCGCCATCCTTGTATAAGTCGCCCATAGTGACTATACCAACTTTGTGTAGCAGTCCCATTCCCACCTTCTCCTGAGTGACAGACAGTTCTGGGTGATGGTGTAGCGGCAGTGCCGCTGCATACAACGGCAGCTTGTTAGCCTTTTTCCCCATTATGTGCCATGCTTCGTTTGTTGCATCAATAGTGTTGATGTCTCTACTATGTAGGGGGGGTCGATGGTGAGTTACGATAGCCAACAGAGGGACAGGTTGTGCATCGCCTTCTTCGACTGCCACGTGAGTAAGAAATGGGATTTCATGATACCAATGGTGTGCATATTGTGCTTGTGCACATAAGTAGTAGAGGAAGAAATACGGCACCCTGTATTCTCCCTGTGAGAACGGCAGCGTTAATGCACGCATTCCTATTCTGGCTTGCTTGCCTGCCCATATTAATGTTAGCACCATGGATGTTATTCTACGAAACACCTCCATCGGTGGTTTGATCGGAATATTATTGAATAAATACAATAGTTTGGGCAGAATCACCATTTTGACTATGGCCGTGCGGTCAGCCAGTGACAGTGGTAAGCAGTTCCAACGTTTGATTTTATCTTCTATGGCACTGATCGCCCTTCCATAGTTTGTGCGAATTACAGTTTCTGGGTCCCTGTGAAACCACACACCCAAGTATCTTACGGGTTCATATTGCCACTCAAGCGGGTAGTCCAGTGGTTGTGGGGTTGTGGTATCCGTCAGTGGGATAATTTGTGACTTTACCCAATTAAAGCGAGTCCTGAATGTTGACCGAATTTGATATATTCACGTAGCAGTGGGTTTAAGTTCAGGATCGGGTCACAAACGTATAGCATCATATCATCTGCGTATAATGATATGTGTAATGGACGACTTGGGAACTGCAGAGCAGAGTAGTGGTGACGTTGTCTAATTTTGCATGCTAGTGGTTCCAGCGCCAGTGCAAATAACAATGGGGACAGGGGACATCCCTGCCTCGTTCCTCTGCTGATCCGAATTGGGTCAGATATATACTTATTTACCTTAATGCGTGCTGTAGGGGCGGAATATAATAACGTTATCCATTGCAAGTATATAGTTGGGAATCCCATTCTGTGCAGTACTGTATATAGGTACGGCCATTCAATGGAATCGAAGGCTTTGGCCGCATCTAGTAAGACCGCCGCCGCCTTTGTGTCGGGCTCCAGATAGTGTGACATTGCAAACAATGTTCTAGTGTTGTGTGCTGTGGATCTTGCCGGGATAAAACCCGATTGGTCCGGTCGTACCAGTAGTGCCATTAACGGCTGTAGGCGTGTGGCAATAAGTTTCGCAATTATTTTTGTATCTACGTTTATAAGGGAGAGTGGTCTGTAAGAGTCACAATATTCTGGATCCTTGCCTGGTTTTAACAGCGTGATCAGCATGGCTTCACGGAGCGATGGGGGGAGTTTTTGTTTATCATGTGCATCTCCGTACATGCGCACTAGATGAGGAGCCAACAAGTCTGCAAATGTTTTATAAAATTCGCATGTGAAGCCGTCAGGGCCTGAGGCTTTGCCGTTCGGCAAGGATTTGATAACAGTTGTGACCTCCTCAACCGTTACAGGTAATGAAAGGCATTCCCTATGTGTGTCCGATAACCAAGCTATCTCCATATCTGCCAGGTATGCCATAATGTCATCTGTGTCGGGGGTGGAGTGTGACGTATAAAGTGTTTTGTACGTGTGCATAAATTCACATAGTATGTTATGAGTGTCATACCGTGGGGTATCTGTGGCATCTCTGACCATCTGTACCGATTGAGGTGCGCATGTCCTGCAAAGTTTGTTTCCCAAAGTCTTACCAGGTCTGCCCCCTTCACCATAGGCCCTCACAGTATGCCGTTTTGTGATGTAGTTTAATTTGTCCTTTGCAAATGATTGATATTCTAATAGTATTGTTCTGATTTCCCCTAGTAAGTCTGAGTTCTGGGTGCATGTATAATCTCTTTCTAGGTCCCGCAATTTATCTTCCCGTACAGCTAGTTGTCTCCTTATGTCTTTAAGTATGCCGGCAGTGGTGTTAATGCAGACCCCCCTTACTGTTGCCTTGAACGCTTCCCATGGTCTTCCGTCGTGGGAGCGTTAAGTTGGAAGTATTCCATGATTGCATTATGTATAGTGTCTGTGTATACTGAATCTAGTAGGGCGGCGGCATTAAACCTCCAGATAAATGGAGGAGGGGCGTAATGTGGTATGCTGAGAGAGAGGAACACTGGGTTGTGATCGGACACTGTCCTGGGCAGGTGTCTAACATCCGTCGTCCACAACGATATATATTCTGTGCTTAGCCAGTAATCAATACGGGATCAGCTATTATATGCTGCCGTTAAATGAGTGGCTTCTGTACTGTCTAGGTTGCGTACCCTCCATAAGTCAGTGAGGTGGATATCCATCATGATGTCTTTTAGTGTAAGTAATGCACGTTTGTGTGGTTCTGGTGTGTTCCCTGACCTGTCTAATCCATCCTTTAATGCAATATTAAAATCTCCGCCCCATAAAATCTGCACGTCTCGCAATTCAGACAGTACTCGCCATATTTCACGATAAAAGTCTGGGTCATCTATATTTGGGCAATATATATTGACCAGTGCCATGTTCTGCCCTCATATATTTCCCAGCACCACCACATAGCGCCCTGCCTCATCTTTGAGAACTTTGGTGACATTGTAGTTTAGTCCTTTTCGTATTAAAGTGAGAACCCCTCTAGAATATGTGGAGTAATTAGAGCTATGGATCGATTCTGCCCACCTGCGGCCAATGGTGTGTTGTACATGTGGAGCAAGGTGTGTTTCCTGTAGGAGAGCGATATCCACTTTCTGTCTATCTAATTAAGCAAAAATTTGGCGCATCTTCTTTGGATTATTCAGCCCTCGGACATTCCATGTTAGGAAGTTTATATGCTTGGGTGCTAACCGCTCAGCGAATCTTTAGCATTTCCTATATCATACCAGTAAATGACAAACAGTCGATATTTACACACTCTTATGATCATTTTGGTTTTGAAGTCATAACTTCACACCTTTCGATAGGGTACTGAAGTGCAGCAATGCTTCTCAAGAGCCTTGGTTCGTAATGCAAAACCCAACAACCCCCCCCACCACCACCCACCCACTTCGGCATCCCAATTATGCCAAAGACATACCCTCAATAGAACAACTTTAGAAATAAACTGTTTGTGGGGAGCACCCATATGGGGGGTCCGCCCGGTGCACATGGCTCCATCCAAAAACATGGATGTGACCAGGTATTCATGAGTTACACGAATAACGATTCCTGTATGATTTGGTGCACAACAACAGACGTTAGGAACGCCCAATGAATCGATATTGACATTATGAATTACCCGCCAATAGCTCAGTGACAGTACGAATAATATGCCTGTCAACTATATTCAAGCATTGCCTCTAATACCGGGACAGTGGAAACCAGTTTAGCTTCCTAGTTCGGGGTGTATGTACCATGTGTCTAAGCCGCGGCTACAACTAGGGCTGTTATTACAGCTACATTCTTAAAAAGTCACAAGTAGTATGTGGCATCAACAGCAATCTATAGTGCAACAATTAGTAGACCTTAAGAGTGATCCCCATGGTGTCAAGTTCCTGCCCCTCCACCTGTCCGATGTTCATAACATAGTGTGTAGAGAAGCGGGACGTTCCCTAACTCAAAGTGCAAAAAAACATTGTGTATGAGCCATTAATGATACATGTCAACACCCATGTGGGCCACGTTTCCACAAAGTTTGTCGACAATGTGAAACCTCGTAACATAGGCGCGGCACAGCTAAACCACAAATAGGTCCCGCAAAACGGCGAGCACATGTCTGTTCCATACTATAGCGCCAAAGTACAAGAAACCTGCAAGCCGGCTATATCGACAATAACATTTATATATGGCTTACTAGTATTTAGTGCCGGATTGATATGTCCCGGCATATCACGCTTCCTTCAGTCCGAGTCCTGTTGTAAATCCGCGTGTTGCTTTTCCTTACGTTTACGGTGAAGTTTCTTCAGGAAGTCTTGTGCAGCCTGTGGAGTATGGAGAATGAGAGGACGGCCATCTTGTGATACCTTGAGTCGCGCTGGGTATAACATTGCATACTCGATACCCAGCTCGCACAGTTTCTGTTTCGCCGGGTTGAATTCTTTCCTCGTATGTTGTACTGTCATTGTAAAATCAGGGTAGAATTCCAACATATTTCCTTGGTAGTTGATGTCGCGTTTCTCCCAAGCCATACGTAGGATAGTGTCTCTATCTATGTAGTTGAGGATGCGGGCAACTATCGGACGTGGAGGTGCGGCAGGTTTCGGTCTCGGTGCGAGAGATCTATGGGCCCGTTCTACTAGCATAACAGATGAGAAGGATTCCGCGCCGAAAACCGTGCGACATAGCTCTTCCACGTACATTTCCAGTTTGCCGGTGTTTGTGGATTCTGGTACGCCCATGATACGTACGTTATTCCGGCGCGATCTAGCTTCCAAATCCTCTGTCTTGTTGCGGAGAACCTCCAGCAGTTTTCCCATTTCAGAGCATGTCTTGGTGGTAGCATGAGACTCGTCCTCCACCGCTGAGATTCTAGTTTTGGCTTCCACCAGGCGCTTCCCATGTTTATCCAACTTGGCCGCCATATTATCCACTCTTTGCGTGAGGGTGTCCAGTTTACCGTTTATGTCCTGGAGACTTTGTTGAAGAGCATGTAGAACTTTTTCCATACCTCTGTTTGTCGGCTCTTCGGAGTCATGTTCAGTATCTGATTGAGCTGTTGTGCCTGCATTGCCCTCCCCCTGTTTTTTAGCCTCGAACTGCAGTTTAGTTTGTTGCTTTTCTGGTTTCCCCATGGCGTAGTTGGGTGATTGAGACAGATGTCGATCTGTACCTCGTCTTGCTGTAAGGGTCCACCATATATCGTAGCTGGGCTCAATATGCCACTATATCACAGTTCCAGTATAGCTGCAGCCCCCAATATCGCGCCTATGTATGTGAAAGCAGGCACTAGTCGATGACTGCACTCGGGATCTTAATGTTAGCTTGGTTGCAGATTACAGATCTGTTAGTGCCGGTTGTTACTGGCTCCAAAGTTTACTGATCGCAGCATATCTCATTGAGCAGGCATCCCAGTGGCGGGCAGCAGCACACTTCCCGCTGCGCACATAGATGCAATATAATGCGTTAGGTGCATGGTATCGTACAGATATGTAGCGCATGCAGTGCCGGCAGTCTTGATTGTTGTATATTGTAGCTTCTAACCGTGGTGTAGTGTTCCTGGGTTGCTCTTGCACAAAGGGCCGATGAATGGCATTATAAACTGTATTTCATTTAGCGCGGGCAGCAGTGGTGTGTCCGCCATCTTGGTGCAGTATATGAGGCATTTGCATTAATTGGAGTTTGTTGCCTCGTATATTCGAGCACAACTAGCCCGAGTTCCCAGGCATATGCGCTGGATGCTGGGACCGCTTGGTAATGCTTGGGGTGACGCGTGCCAATGTCTACCTTTGAGTTTCAGCTGGGGAGTTGCAGCCGATGTTCTCCGTAGGGCGCCGCCATTTTGAATCGCGCGTTTCGCGCCCGTGCCTGTAGGTGCTGGCAGTGAATTTCGGTGCCTTGCTGTCCATATAACATTTTCATTTCAATCTCCCTGCATGGCCCAGGTGTTTCGAGAGCGTCCGCTGTCCGTGTATGCTAATTTCGCATTAGTTAACCGCAGTTATCCAACGCGGGACGGACCTGGTCGGCGGAGCTGTCGTATCAGGCAGCCATTCCGCTGTGCGCCCTCTAGCGCCACCCAGTATTGTTTGTTTTTTGTATATCGGGGGCTTAGGTTCTCGTGGGCTGTATCTTTCAGGTTATCACGTTGTTGTGGAGGTGTGTGGAGGAGGGGTTAGGGGCGTGAGCTTGCGGTTCCTTTTGCAATCACCATCACACAGACCTGGTTGGTCTGGCTGCTTTAATTGGCAGAGGAGGGGGAATTTTTGGTGGGGGAGGGAGTTTTCAGGGGTTTGGGGGCGCAAGAGTGTCAGGAAGGGGGTCGGATGAAGTGGCATCTAAACTGCAACAAGGAACTTTTAGAAGGTTGGTCTTTTTGGTTGCACTCGCTGGCTTGAATATAAGCTCGGGTGGAGGAATGTGTCTCGGCATTATAGGGATTCTATCAGTTTTGGGGGACATTGCTGGTGGCTAGAGCAATATTCCGGGGGGATGGCTAAGCTCGGTATCGCCACTTTCAATATCTGTGGGCTTAACGATAGATCTAAAAGGAGAAGGGTGCACTTAGATTTTACATTTCTCAAAGCAGATATATATTGCCTTTAGGAAGCCTTATAGCACGGGTTGATAGTGTTGTGTTGAACTATCTAGGTTTGAAGGTAGTATGTCATACAACCCAGGACATTAGGACTAAGGAGGTAGCTATTGTAGTTAAAGGGAATGCTGTTACTCCGGGTCGTAAAGCAGCGGATAAGCATGACAGGTGGGCAATAATGGTGTGCAATCTGGCAGTGGTGCTTTTACACTGTGCTCAATTAATATGAGGGCACATAGAGTACTTTGTTTACAATTTTTCCATGTTTTTGTACATTGGGACTTCAACATAATGCTGCTATTTGTAATTTTAATGTTATTTATTAATTTGCCTACTCCTTTTTGCACATTGCACCTTGCACTTTAGCATTGAAGTTACAATTGGCTCTGTGATCTTTAATTTGCACATTGCACTCTGGCACTTTAGTATTGAAGCTGCAACTGGCTATGTGACTTACTACTTTGTTTGCTCCCTGCATATTTGCACATCGCACCTTGGCACTTTAGTACTGAAGCTGCAATTGGTCATGTGATTCACTAATTTGCCTGCCACCTGCATATTTGCACATTGCACCCTGCACTTTAGTATTGAAGTTGTAATTGGTTATGCGTGATATTCTTGTAATTTTTTATAGATTAGCTGTAGAACTAAACTGGTTTAAACATTTTTTTTTATTGATGAAGGATTATGTAACTGACAATGAGAAATGCTTAAACAATAAGCTTGGATTATGTGAAATGTATGTACTTTTATGGATAACACATATCCGAATAAAGATCGTGATTGATTTATTGACTGTGCTCAATTTATGCCCCAGTTTTAGATGATCCTGGCCTTTTGAATTTTTTTGCTATGGAATTGCCTTCCTGGCCTGCACCATATGTAGTCTTTGAGGATCTAGATTTAAATGGTGTTGTGTATCGATTTAGATTCCGTATTAATTTCCCGATTCATGCCCTTATATAGGTTTATTTCACATTGCCCTTATATAGGCATAGAAATCGAGTGATTATTTAGGCATAGTCCATGATACCCAAATACAGGCATGGCTACTTACATCCGTTCATCTATGTCACAACCAGTTCTTGGAAAACCAGACTCTTAAGCTTTAGGGACTTCCCCTGTCTTGGATATTGATTTCTCCAAGAACTCATTTATTATGCATAAACATCTATTCCCTTGGGGTTCATTCATGGCGTTCATATGCCCGACTTCTATGTCAATACTGGCATTCCTAAACACCTTCAAGGTATAAATATACCTTCACTTGCTTTGGCAAGGCATGGTGCGGTTCGACTACCCACTTGCACACAGCTCGCCACAGCAAGTCCCCAGCTGACGCACTGACCAGACACTGTCATCCTCCTCACCACAATCCAGCTCCAGTGTTTCTGACTCCCCTTGAGGGGTGTTAGAGATTCGAGTCCTGGGAAACAGATACCAACCTCTCTCATTCTAAGGTATGGAGCTGATTAGAACCTAGAGAAACCTTTGGCAATTCTTGGCACAACTAAACTAAACTATATTTATATTACTTATTTTATATTACTGTTTATGCTGTACGCATTATACTTCACATCCTGTCTTACGATTGTAGCAGTTCAAATCTCTTGCATGAGAAAGAAGACTGTTTAATAAACCCTTTTTATTGAAATGCCCGTCTCTCTATTTCTGTGCAACTCTGTAGAAACGAAGCCTGCACGATTAACTGAGTGAAATAGTTATCTATTGTTTGCACAACTCTGAAGATATTGTTCCGACTCTAAGAGAAACAAAGTTGTCATGTTTATGCGCTTGTCAGAGACTAATCCCTTCTTGTTCATTCGAGAAAGTTTCTAGTGACCTCTGAGTTAGCTGGCACACACAATTAAGTTTAATGTACTCGATAGAGACATGCTGACCTCAGTCCTTTGTCAAAACTTTAGTGTATATTATTCCAATGCGCAGAGCCTATTAGGGTTATAGGAACTACACTACATGGCGCCCAACGGTTTGGTAAGGCACTAATTTAACGCTAGACACTGAAGTAACTCAGTCGTGCTTTTCTCAGAGACCCCTTTACTCATAATACTCCAATAAACGTCTGGAGTGAGTAAGGGATAAATATCCGCCATAGCTGAGTAGGACGGAAAATCCTATGTATTAGCTTTTTGTTTTGTTTAACGTTGAAGGACTCAGTGTTCCAAAATATTGTGCACCTTTTCTTTGTTCCATCGAAATTTTCTCTGCAACTTTCATTAAAATATGTCAGAGGACAACGACACCGAAGCCTGTGGAGCTACAGGCGACAACGCAAAGCTTTTAACTTTACAAGTTTCCAAGAAACTGATGAGAATGTTGTGATAATTCCTCCAAATTTAAGGAAAGCCATCACTATAAAATCTTATAAAACACGGCCTATCATCAAGAGGTGGTAGAGCAGTTTTTGTGATATAGGCACATGAATATCAGAAGACAGAGGTATTCTGTTTGTGGATAGTCTTCCCAGAAGCAAATCCAGTAACACATATGTTTCACTTCTAAAAAGAAGATGATCCACCGGAGGAATATATTCCTTTCGAGGGTATTGAAATTCCACTCTCACACCAGGAGCATGAGCTCTGGTTTAAAGGCTCCCTAAAACATTTAAATCACATTACCAGGCTCGGTCCGCTAGGTAGACTAGCAGCAACATGACTGAGTTTAGCAGGTTATACACCTCATCCTGAAATCGAAGACATGACAGACTTGGAATTACTTGCTCAAATCAAAGAGTTAATCAAAATCTACAGCCAATTGGTCCAATATGTCATGCGGACTCTCACAGTCCAACCTCCAGTGGTTATTCCACAACAAACTCCTCACCAGGGGAATACACTAAGAATTACACCACAGACTTTACATGCAGTAATGGGTAAATTACCCACAAAACGTGAATAAATACCGTTCTGGATAGCTCAAAAAATTACTCAAACTGAAGCAGTATTTCCTAATACTAGCCCACATGAAAACACAGAATTTTAACAATCTGTTTACCAATGGGGATCACACCACATCTGGAAGACTGCACCACTTGGGGTACAGTCTTCGCTGCAATCTACACTAAAACACATGGCGGTAATACCTGACGTCCTAAAACAGATTCAAAATGAATACGGGGCAGAGCCTGCTCTAAATTTAGGTATGAAATTACTGAAAATTTGTAACCCAGTCTCATCAAAAATATTATCTAATATTAAAGGAGAAGCAGCATCAGTGGCCATCCACCAGAAATTAAGGGAAATTGATGTAACAGAACAACCATAAGAACTAGCCAGAATAATTGAAAAATCCTATGAAGAATTAGGCAGAGACAGTTTGGGTTGGAAACCAGTGAAACCACAACTGTCTGAAAGTCCTGAAAAGGTCTTTACTAAAATCACTCCTACTCCTTCTAAAAAGAAGTGGGAAAATAGCAAACAAACTTGCAAAGAGAAGCGTTCTCATTCCTGAGGTAGGTCTGCTCAAAAGGAGCCCTCTGAAAGGAGGTATAACCTCAGGAATAGGGATAACTTGAGGAACCCTGACAGGTATCATGATACTGATACATGTTCCTCTCGAACCTTTCAGATATCGTCAAAGACATTCGAAAGAAGAGGACGGTCAGAGAACAAAGAAGAACGTGTGAAGTCCAAAGACAATCAACACGTTCAGAAAAGCAAACAAAAACCTCAATTCACCCAAAAGAAGGTAGCCTGAACCTGAAGGGACTTCTGGAGACAGTGGACTTGAATGAAAACATTGAAGTTGAAACTGCACTTACCCGGGTTAGTTCTCCACATAGGTTATATGAAATAACACTCCGGATGGAGGGAGGCATACCAAGAAAAGTGAAAGCTCTCTTTTGGGAGCGTCTTTCTAAGGGTTATGATATACTTCAAGCTGATCAAGACTGGCCACCAGAATTTGTCAGGGAGTGCCCACATGGTGAAGACATCATTATGCCAGCCTTCTCTAAACATGTTCCAATACATTTTAAATATACGTATGCCAGGAAATGGGCAGTTGCCCAAGTGCCAGCATTATACAAAAATCAAGTAGGATGAGGAATCTCCTCACCATAAAATCCAATTAAAATATCAGCCAACTGCACAAAGGAAGTATCCAGTTAAGCAAGAAGCTAATAAACAGGTCAGGGAGATCTTAGATCAACTTAAATATCAAGGGGTGATTGAAACATGTACCTCATCAATGAACAATACTTTGTTTCCTGTCTCCAAACCAGACAATGCATATCGTCCAGTATTGGATTACAGACACTTCAACTCTTGTTGCAAAACATTTGCAGTGCAACATGCACACAGTACAGCATTAATGAATAACATTGTGCGTAAAAAATATTAAACCACATTAGATATTTCTAACAGTTTCTTTTGTTAAAATATTGCACCTGAAAATAGGTATTTGACCACTTTCTCAATAATGGGGACACAGTGTCACTTCTGTCGTCTCCCTCAAGGATTCAAGAATAGTCCTGCATTATTCTCAGCAAGGGTAACAGAGTTACTACAAACTTATAATGACGAGGCTTTGTCATATGTCGATGATATCTACCTGACAGACGATGACCTGGATAGGCACTTGAACAGGGTGAACACCATTATACTGGGCTTCGCCTCTGAGAGGTATAAATTCAACTTTAAAAAATCTAGAATTGCCCATCTCAACGTCCTGTTTCTAGGATATGAACTATCAAGTGAAGGCAAAAGCCTGGCAGCCAACTTTTTAGAAAAGTGTGCGCTGCTCCAACTTCCAAAAACGCTGAAAAACTTACAGTCGATTCTAGGTTTCCTGAATTTTGGAAGAACTTACATTCTCAACTATGCAGAAAGGGTTAAACCTCTCTACGAATTAATCAAACCTGATTTTAAAATTATTCATTGGAAAAAAGAACACACAGAAATTTAGCGTTCACTCCAAACAGACATGTTAGCAACTAAACATTTACAAACACCCGTAAACATATGCAACTTAGTGATCTGGATCATTCCGAGTCAATGCGGATTTACCTACTTAACTTTTAACGAAGGTGAAACAGTCCCAATTGCATACAAATCACATTTATACACACAAGCAGAAATGAAATTTACTTCTACAGGAAAAATTCTGACAGCAGTTCACACCCCTGTAGCAAGAGAAACAGCTCTAGCACATGGGAAACGCATGATGGTCGTGACTCCAGTACCTGCCTTAGAGGCAGTGTCAAAAGCGAGTATTCCAAATGTGAAAGCTTTACATCCGAAATGGCTACAATGGGTTAATTCTCTTACTGCAACTGATGTGGAATAAGTTTTGATCCTTATTTGAAAACACAAGCATTCCTGCAATATGAACAAGAATGTCCTCTGCCTACTGAAATTCTGCCTCTAGACCAGTATGAATGTATAATTTATACTGACGGCTCAGCACAACCCGCTACGGGAGGTAAACAAGCTTATAGTGCAGCATGCGCAATTGTTAAAGGTCGTATGCGCGATGGCAAATTCAGACCTATGGTCACAAAAACGCAATCTCTAGGAGATTATACAGCTCAGCAAGCTGAACTACAAGCATCCATAATGACACTCATAGTGTGCGATTCTTTTTACTGTGTACAATCATATAATTAATATTTACAGAATTGGCTTCAAAACAAGTTCAAAGATGCAAAAGGTGGAACAATCAAGCATAAAACGTTTTGGGAACAAGTAGTTCAGTTACGAAAAAGACTACAAAACACTCATGTGATACACACGCTGAGTCATCAATGTGATGGCGTTCACGTTGAAGGGAATTCATTGGCTGATGAAGCCGCAAAGGGGGCTGTGCAATTGGCTTGCGTAGCTGCAATCACTCATTCAAAAACTAAAATAGACAGTGAAATAATGCTGGCTGTCAATACGACAAGCAAAGGCAGCGGTGTAACGTTACCTAAAAAGTTTCCACTCAAATACTCATATATAATTGATGCGAATAGTGTTCCGTTTGCTCGAATCCCTGGAGTGAGGGATAGAGTAATTCCAAACGGGGAACGAAGAGCAGCTTTGATTTTCTAAGCACATTTGGGAGGGGGTCTGATACATCAAGGGATCTCTAAAACAATATTAACTGTAAAAGAGATGTGCTGGTGGCTAGGAATGACTGCTCACATTCACATGTTTGTCATTGAATGCATTGACTGCAATAGAGATCGCAGTACAGGACTCCGCCAGATACTTGACTACAGCATAGCCAGCCCAGTACAAACACCATTGTTAGACAGCACTAGACTTTCTGCACGAAGATATCCCTATGGACAGATGCAGTCCCACAAATATTAGGACTAGGTTCCTTTGGATGTGGCCTCAGCGCTCGGCTGACGCTCAAACTGTAATAAAAGATTTGCGAATCTCTATCGGCACATACGCAATTGGCATGCTACATTCTGACCAGGGTCCTGCATTTAGCTCTAGGGCTTACAAAGAGGTCATGGCCAGTTTGAGCGTTGCATTGCGGTACTCTTTTCCATTTCATCCTGAGGAAAATTCGGTTGTGGAAAGAAAAAACCGGGACATAAAGCAGTCTATAACAGTTAGGGTATTAGGTACGGGTGACGGGTGGGTTAAACACCTAATAAGTGTCCAACGTAGTCTTCACAACTTGCCAAGAAGTTCTCTGGGGGTATCACTCCATATGAGGTCCTATTTGAGACAAGAATGTTGGTCCTGGACCTTGATTGTCACACAGCAGTGGTGGATACTAAGAAATTTGATATCAAAGATCGTATGGCTGTTTTACAGGACTTAAATGAACTAAGAATAAAACAAAGCAATGAGTTCCTGAAGCCAACCACCACTGGGGAAAAACCAACCGTCCCAGCAAGGCCTGTCTGGATCCCAAAGCTTGGTAATCTAGTCAGAGAAAACATCATGGACAAGAAGGAATTTGGGCCTTCTTACAGACAACCAGTACCTGTCCTAGCAATCCACGGAACAAGAACAGTGATACTGCCGCCCCTTGCTGGAATAAAGGAGAACAGGTTTGTGTGCATCGCCCTGATCAAACCACACTATGTGGCCGATACTGAGCAGTAGGCCAAGTGGACTCCGACAATGTAGCAGACGCACTCCTCTAGCTACAATCCAAGAGGTTCAAACTGAGAGACTCATCACCTTTAAAGAATCTGCAGTGAGAAAAGAAGGACTAAGCAACAAAGCTATGGAATTTGTACCTCTTGAGACCCAAATAACAGTTCGTCATGAAACACCTGTCTACAACGAAGTAACACCTGTCTACAACGAAGTAACAAGGGATCAAGTGGTTCCAGCGATTTCAACAAATCCGGATACAATTCCAACCATTGACAGAACTGCCTCTGCCTAATTCATTAACTTTGATACGTTTTCTGAGGATCCCAGTGAACCTGAAACAATGCCAGCAAAAAGAACTTTCAAAGAACAAGCAACTGACTTTTTTCATCACCTGTAAAAAACTTATCTGGTTTCCCCATGGATTGAACTTTGGATTGTGTTGGGAATAATTTTTCTTCTACTTTGGCTAGCTCTGGCGATACTCTGGGTATGCTGATAAATGGACACAGCAAGTAAGAAAGTCAACTTACTCCTCAAGCCACACAAATCATCCCATCGTGAACAAAGAGACTTGTCAGCAGTGAACATCACAGCCATTCCTATACATGATGGTATAACTTGGGACAAAGCAGAATTTGACATGTTTGGCCCATCGGAGCTGTTGAAGATTTCACACTTATTCAATATTTCATTGAGTGACTTTATTACCTCTAGTACCTTTTCTGATGATTGGGACTTCGAGACTGTTAATAATATGATGTCTGATCTAGAGATGTCTGCAGTATTCACAAATCATGAATATTTAGAAGGTTCATCAGACATGAACAAATGTATTGTTATAACCATAATGGTCATCCTTTCTTGCACAAATCTACAATGCCTAGAAATGTATATATGTATAACCAATGGGAACATTGTTCTACGCCTCCAAAGGGTAGCTCAAAAACTTTTGCGAATAAGTTTCCATATTTTTCAGGGTTCAATGTATCAAATGCAGAAACATTTTATTTTAGAAATGTGAACAGAACAGGAATGAAAAGTATGTTAACCAATACAAAAGGGTTTCGACTTTTGGAAAGACAACATTGAGACAAAAACTGTCTGGGGTTCAAAAGATTGGCAAGTGCAGGGGTAGAAGCGTTGTTTAGAGCATGTATCATCCCTGAGAAAATTATGTTTTTGAATGATTCTGTCCAACAAACGTCTTGCCTTGGGTTAGTCAAGATCAAGGACATGAACACAACGACCATACCAATACCTGCAAGTAATAGCTCTAAACGGGGGGAGGTCGATGTACATAATATTTTGTATCACAACAGATCAGATTGGAACAAATGGTTGCTCTGGCCCATAGACACAAATAACTGTCAATATGGATTCCTGAACAAAACTTAAGGTTTCAAAGTCAATAGGCCAGACTCAAGATATGTTTAAAGACAGCATCCGGGGGTAAGAACAACATACAGTGTAGGGAAGCTATGCCTTGATTGGTTACAGAAAGCTACACTACAGGAGGTAAAACAACACTTATCTTTACTTAAAGATGGCGCAGACCTTAGGGAATTCTTTCTAGGACCAAGAAAACCACATCAAGAACGTTTCATATATGCCGGTATATATGCTGCATATAACAAAATATGGAAGATTATGCAAGCAGAGACTGCAGAACGAATACGAGAAATTGATCGTATTAATTTAGAGAAATCTCTCTCTGTAGTTGACAATGGGTTAACGACTCTGTCGTCCAGGATATATTCATTGGACAGCATAGTATCCCAGGGGTGGTGCATCCATTCGGGCGCTTGGGCGTTGCCCTACTAGTTAATTTGAGGCACTCGAGTGCTGAGTTGAGTAACAAGCATTGCTGTGACGCCGTCACTTTCTCTCACTCAATTTGCAATCCCAGGCCACCGGAGGCAGTAGAAGGCGGGGCAGCAGGAGTTTAGTGCAGGTGTCAGAAGAGTCATCATGACATTGACTGTAATTTGTATCACTGGTGGACGGAGGAAAGCACAGCAAGAGTGCGCATGTTCTGTGTAGGACATAAAAATGTTGCGACCAGCCCCAACATGTGCACTAGGCTGCTCATTAGAAGAGCGAGGGTTGTTCCATGCCACTCTCTAATGAACAGCCTAGTGCGCATGTTCGGGCTGGTCGCAAAATTTTCTAAGCCCTACACAGAACATGCACACTACTGCTCAAGCCAATCCTGGCGCTGCTGCTGGAGCAGCGCCTGGATTGGCTGAGACGCAGGCAGTACTTGCCTCGTGTTCACTGTGAAGGGAACCGGCTGAACCTGCAGCAGCAGGGACCCTCGGTCTGAATGGTAACGTTAATTTGTTTATTTTTAAGCTCTTTCACCTAAAATTAAAGAGACAAAGAAAGGAACGACCAACAAGCACATCATCTCTTTTCCTTAAATGTGAAGAATGGGCAGCATTTGTGTCTGTTCGCTAACTGTCCGTTCACTTGTCACCAGTGTCTCAAGGGAACTAGCGCAGCTCGAGATATTTTAATTAAGTTACCCCACACAGGCATGCGTGTCCATTTATCTCAGTAAATGAGGTGTAGTAGGTGTATACGTACCGAGCACCCTCTGAGCAGCACACTGTCTGCAGCAATCAGTAATGGCCGAATTTCACAGAGAAATGATGTCAAGGGAGACTCGCGGAAATATCTTATAACCACCACGGGGAATGTGAAAAGACGTATTTCTTCGTTTGTACAACGAAGCAGGTGGGCAGATGTCAAGCAAGTTTTAAATCGAAACACCGTTGTATACTTCTGTTAGGGAAGTTCGAGCGTCCGGTATATTCTCCTGTTGTGCCCCACTGAACACAAATGAGTCTCCTTTCCTATGGTGTTTGCTGACTGGTTTAGACCAATGGCTGCAATTTAAAACTTTGCAGTAGTATACTAGTTAATGAATAAATGACAGTGATTTGTAGGCTGGAGTTTGTAAAGGGTGAATGAATGGAGTGGGAAGCAGGGGTCATTTAATGCAAACATGAACGGAGGGGAGGGTTGTGACCTTTATTATTGTAAGAATCGATAGCTCTCATGCAGCTCTTGTGATTACTGGCGTTGTTTACAGTGACTTGTTTGCTGGGTTTCTAAGCGCAGTCATTACATATAACTTTTGCTGTATGATATAGGCGGGTGAAAGGCTGATCGAAAGGCATACATGTTCGGTTAAAACTCTGATTACTGGAGAGAGGTTCAACAAAGGCAGTACCGAACGCTTGTTCTCTGAAGTTCTGTGCATTTTGTGATGTATACCAGCACGTCGGTTTCGCTGTTACACAAGTGCCCTCTAACGTCTTGGCGCAGTAGAGAATGCTATGCTCTTGTTGTAGAGTACCCAAGCGGATGTAGACATGGTTGGTGAGCTCGCTGGGAGTTATTCTGTTGCCTGTACTAAATCAAAGAATATGCAATGTTAAAATGTCAATAAATTGTGTTTTTTCACTGAACGCGATAGTCCTGTGGGTGAAGCTCAGATGCAAAGCAACTCTGTGTCTGTTGTCTTTATTAGAGGATGAGCTATTGTTTCACACAATATAACTGCATTGCCTTCGATTATCCAACTATAGAACGGGTTTTAATTGGCACAATGAGAGCCCTGCAGACTGTCAATGACCCTGTCAATGTGTTCTGAGAATGTGTTTAAATGTCTTTAAGTGCTCCTGCTTTGGACCTTTCTGTGCCATCTCTTGGGTTCCCTTTGCTTTTGAACTGGTCACTCCTTTCATCCTCGAGAGCTCAGCATCGTGTTGGAGGTCACATCTGTTTCTGTGGCGAATGTTTCGCTGGGAGTCTCACCACAACCATGGGTTAAGATGAAAATGTGGTCAGCCCCACTGGAGTGGGGGGTTGACGTTCACTAAAGACAGATGGATGGCATAGTCTGGGCATGTCCCTCAACAATGTTGGCCAGGCAGCCCTAGTCGGGATGCTTTGGTGTTGTACATGGATAGCACCCCTTCACATTTTGTTGCGAGATCCTTGCAAACAATGAATGTTAAAAACCTCGAGGGAATGCATTTCAGTGATCTAGTTCCTCTCTTATTTTACATGTTTACTTGATCTTGCATTCCCACGAGTTAGCTATTTTATAATGTTGTTGTTTATCTGTATTTTTTTCTGTGCATACTTTGAGGCTTTAGCCATGCCAGGTGTTTAGGAGGGACTTTGATTGAGCAAGCAGGCGCTAAAGCCAAACAAAGTGCCTGTCAGTGGGTTGGCCTCTCTGCAGAGCACACATAACAATATTTGTGTATTCCATTTGCAACTGAAATTCTGTGGAAATGTGTGTGAAGGGGCTACACTGATGTCAAAATACTTGCAAGGCAAAAGTAAGAAAAATTAAAGTGCTTATCTTTGAGGGAGTGCAGTGCATGTTGGGGGCGGTGAAGTCAAGTGACAGATGTGAGGAAGGGCATTCAGGGAAGAGTGAAAAGAGGATTCTGAACAGGAAAGAGAGGGGGTGGAAGATGTGCAGATGGACAAGATATGCAGAGAAAAAGAGGATAAATATCCAACATAAAGCACACATAATTGAAGGCCAATACTCCTTCCACAGGCCTCAATGCTATTTAATTCACAGACTCACTATTTCAGAATTTAACATTTTTAAATGTTAATTATTTATAAGAAATCATTTTTGTCACTCATTTATCTTAAACAGCTAACACCCAGTGACCAAGCCAATCATACTGACAGGCTTTAGGCATATGTCAGTTGATGTGCCATTTATTTGGATTATTGCCGTCGGCCTCGCTCGCTACGCTTGCTCGCATACATTGATTCATCCTGCATATGCCTCACCAGTTTCAAATTCCACCAGCCGCCACTGTAGTATCCACTGCCACCAGCCGCCACTGTAGTATCCACTGCCAGAGACATCATGGAACAAGACTTGGTCATGTTGCAACATGGTCAGTCTCAGCTACATTCTATCATGCTATTAGGTTGGACGCTCCAAAACCTGCGTTCAGGCTATGTGCCGTGGTGTTTAATCAATACTACGTCACTGTTTTCAGAATTCAATCTCACTGATAAACAGATCAAGTGTGGAGAAGTGTGGCTCAAGTGGAGAAGTGTGGCTCAATGGCTAGAGCGGTAGACCCTGATGCAGAGGTCTAGCCCGGGACCAGGGTTCAATTCCCCGCCTCGGCAGGTCTTGGGCTCAAAAATTCCACGGGCCTGATAATTCTCGCCTCAGTGCCTATTCTAATCATGGAGTCCCACTCTGCAACTCTGGGCAATAGCTTGCTTAATCTCCACAACGGCCCCCACAACGCTAAGGATGCCTGGCCTTCACCCTGGTGGTGCCCAGGAGTGGACGCCTCACAGGGAAAGCCAGGACGGGTTCCACAGCGGTATTCGTACAAGCGGCTTGAGACCCTTGCGGGTGAGTAGTGCGCTATACAAGTATCAATTTACATTTACATTTACATCAAACTGGCACAAAGGGGAGCAGACTATACAGTGCTGAGCATTGAATAACTGGAAAGATTACCATTTACGGTGGCAGAAAAAATAGCTACTGAATAAATAATACATGGAACAATCACTCTGCCTGTTACAATTTTCCATTTTCAGTTTTGCCTAAAACACATATCAGCAGGCAAATATGAAAGGTTGGGTAAAGAATACATCAAGACATCCTGGGATATGCTATACACACACAGATGTTAGAGGGGGGGGGTGAAGTGTTTCTTAGCGTTTCAAACTGTGAAAACGCACTAAGTGGTTCTCTCCTTTGTCAGGGTATTAATTTACACGGGCCTGCGATGGTTCCTCTAACAGCTTATCCTGCCACCTGCAAGGTTCACCAGCTGCAGTGATTGATCCAATTTTTGGAAAACTTTCGAATGGAAGTTACCTCATGTTGAACGATCACAGCTGCTGTGGCATGTTGCCAGGTATTCCGTATCTAGTAACTGTGTCATCCAGGGTCACTTGCTGTATGCAAGTATTGTTTTCACAAACCAAGACAGCCAGGGATTCGCCTTTATGTCCTTCACTGAACATCTCTTCTATACAAATTGATACTCTAAGCAGAATGAAAGCCATTCTTTTGCAAAAAACTGTGCCACTGACCTCGGCCAAAGAAACCTATGATCTACAAGTCGCAAGGACTTCTGCCGAGATACATGCCCTTTTGAACACAACCTGCCCTATACATTTCTCAGAAATGTAGGTCGTATCTTAAAAATGTCTGATACGAGCGGTATTGTACATCTATTTAAGAACGTATGTTCCAGACTGTTAGCACCTTTTCAAGCAGTCCTCTGTGTCATGATTTTCATGTTGTGATTCGCGGCGGCCGTTATTGGAGTAACCCAGCCTGCCACGAACTCTTCTTTCCACAGTACTCGAGTCGGCGGGAGACCAGAACTACAACTCCAGGCAGGCCTGCATGGGAGAGACGGAGAGCCAGGCGTCACGTACGTCGTGACGCATACCAGGAAGTAAAACGAGCCGGTTCGACCAGAATCGCTGCCGATAATTCGTTTGGTTCTGGTGGCTTGTCCAGAAGTCCGGTAAGGCCGTTCCGACTTAATCCAGCGTTTGAGTACATCCTTGCGGTGGTTCAGAATCTACGGAGCCGTAGAGTCGTTTGTTCTTATGACTTGGTTATTATCTTTTCCGCCTGAGGTATCTTTGACTCGTTCTGTGTATTATTGACTGCACAGGTTGCGTTGTAGAACCTACAACTTATTGACCTTCTTTAGAGACTTCGGGCTCTGAGGCTAAGAGTCGCGTGGTCTGCTAAACCTTTTTCACTTACCTCTCATCACCAAAAAGGGATCCCTTGGTAGAGCTCTGACGTAAGAGCTTGGTGGTTATATCTCCAGTACTGCACTTGTTGGAGATGTGAAGTGGTACCCAGTGCATCGAGTACAGACAGTGAACTTATTGTTGTGGTATTCTGTGTTGGGTTTGGTGCATGGACATTCTATTGCGGCACCTTGTGTCTGTGTTACTACGATAACACAAATCTCGAATCATCACCAGCAGTGTTCAAGGTTAAGACGTATTAACAATTGAAGCTGCCATTTATTTCTACTTGTGTTCCTGTTTATTCATTATAGGAGAGAAAAACCGGGAGGAACTGTCAGTGGGTTTGGTTAAGCACTAGAACTATGTTTTCAGGTGTGTTCCAAAATTGATACATATACATATCTATGCTTAGTCCCGCATGCCAGACCTACGTTGAAAGTCTTGTTTTCTCATTTCCAGTTATCCAAAGTCCAGGTTCCATCCCTCGAACTCTCCTAGATATAGTCCCTCGTATCTTTCTTTACAGGTAGGCAGGGGGTAGAATCTAGCCATATTATAGGTGAAATGAAGTGTGGTTTTGTTATATGACATTAAGAGTAAACATTGTATTTGAACATCTGTTAATTGTCGTTCCAGATCTCCCTCCCCGCTGTTCCCTTCCTTTCCTTCCTGGCTTTCTATCTCTCTGTCTTCTTATTATTCCCTCGTGTGACTATCCTGGTAGTCTGTGTATATCACTTCAGACTCCGGGGACGTCATGAGATGGAACCCATAACATCATCGGTGTAATCCTGAAGAGTCCTGGACCCGAAGCCTGACAGAATTATCGGCCCACGGTTATTACTCTTCCTGATTTCATCAACACTATGGCCACCATGGATGATGTTATGGCAGCCTTGGCAGTTGTACAGGCAGAATTAGTAACATCTAGACAAGAAGCTATCGCTGCTCGTGCCGTTACGGCACAGTTACAGGCACGTGTAGATACATTACAATCATCTGATTCAGGGGGTGCTCCTGGTCCATCAACGTCTGTAGTGGTGGAAATGCCTTCTCAAATACCTTTGGCTCCTCCCGAGAGGTTTTTGGGAGATAACAAGAAAGTGCAAGTATTTATGTCCCAAATCCTTTTGCACTTCATGTGTAAACCAAAAATGTTTGCTACCAACCAGGCCAGAGTGGCTTTTTTGATATCGTATTTGGGAGGTGAAGCTGCACAATGGGCAGTGCCAGTGGTTCGACGAGACGACCCCTTATTATATGATTGGGCAGAATTCCGGTGTGAATTCGAAAAAACTTTTGATCGTAGAGCTGAGACCTTTTCTGCTGATAAAGATTTGCTCGAACTTAAACAAGGGAACTCCGATCTGGTAACCTATCTGAATATTTTCAGAAGACTTGTGGCGGAAACTGATTGGCCAGAAGCGAAGATGTCAGCTGTCTTTTATCATGGCCTTTCGGATGATCTCAAGGATGCTTTGGCTACCATAGATCCCCAACCCAAAAACAGTGCCGCTCTCATCGAACTCACACTTAGGTTGGATCACAGAATGAAAGATAGAAAAGGGGATCTAAAGAAAAAAGAACGCCCTCTACCTATGTATGAGCGCACAGGGGACAAATCGTCTACGCCAGTAGAAGCTATGGAGGTGGGTGCTGTCCGGGCCTCTCTAACCCTCAGTGAAAAAGATCATCGTAGAAAACAAGGATTATGTCTCTACTGCGGAAAAAGGGACACTATTTACGCGATTGCACTGTGAGACCTAAATCTGGGAAGTATCGTACCAATCAAGCAGCGGCAGGGGTATCCGAAAACAAGCCGGAAAACTCCAAAGCTTGAAGGTGGAAGAAGGGAAACCCTCAAGCGCCATGACCATCCCTTCAACTCACCCCTGTCATCAAGAAAAAAGCCATTTGTTTTTGGATATGAAAATAGTGATACAAGATGAAGAGAAGATCATTCGTGTAATGATTGATTCAGGAGCCACTGGGTGTTTTATGGATCACAAAGAGGCAGAAAGATTAGGAGTACATCTTATTGCCAAAATCCACCCAGAACCCGTGTATGCTGTGGATGGTAGGGAGTTATCCACAGGTCCTATCCAACACCAGACTTCGGAGTATGATCTTATATATGAGAATAAACATCAGGAACGTCTTTCTTTTGGTCTCATTGATGCTCCTCATTTCGGAACCATTTTGGGTCTTCCTTGGTTGAAGAAACATGATCCATGGATTCACTGGTCATCGGACACGGTGGTGTTTGATTCCCTATATTGTCAGGAACATTGTGTACCGGAGAGTACAGGACCTGCACAAGCTTTGTCATTGAGACACCATGTGGCAACAGCTGCTGAAAAAGAGGTAGACCTACCCACAGAATATAGAGACTACGAGGAGGTGTTCAGCGATAGTAAGGCAGAGATACTCCCACCACATCGTGACTTTGACTGTCGGATTGATTTGGTCCCTGGAGCTAATATTCCGAAGGGAAGGGTTTACGCTTTAACCCTGCCAGAGAATGAAGTCCTTCGAGAATACTTGGATAAGTACCTTGCCTTAGGGTTTATCAGGCCCTCACGTTCACCGGCTGCCTCCCCTTTGTTTTTTACCCCTAAGGCCAATGGTGAGAAACAATGTTGTATTGACTACAGAGCGTTAAATACCATCACCATCAAAAACCAATATCCTTTACCCTTGCTTCCGGTGCTGTTGGAACAAGTAAGGGCCGCACAAATCTACACCAAATTGGATCTCAGGGGTGCTTATCACCTGGTACGGATCAAGAAAGGTGACGAGTGGAAGACGGCCTTTAAAACAAGGTACGGGCTTTATGAATATCTTGTGATGCCGTTTGGGCTCTGCAATGCCCCGACAGCTTTTCAGTTTTTTTTTAATGAAGTCCTCCGAGAACACCTGGATCGTTATGTTGTGGTCTACATAGACGATATTTTGATTTATTCCAACACCCCCGAAGAGCATGTGATACATGTGAAGAGAATCCTGCAAGCATTACGTGAACACCACTTATATTGTAAAATCACAAAATGTGAATTCCACGTTACCACGGTGGAGTTTTTGGGCGTCATGCTCACTCCAAATGGTCAAGAGATGGCTGAGAGGAAAGTTAAGGCTATCAAGGAGTGGCCCCAACCCCATACCATCAAAGACATTCAATGTCTGTTGGGTTTTGCCAACTTCTACCGAAGATTTATCAATAACTTTTCCAATCTGGTTACGCCTTTAACTAAACTCACGAGAAAAAACACACCCTTTATATGGGACAACAAGGCACAAAGATCTTTTGAGGGATTGAAGTCAGCCTTCTCCACCGCTCCAGTGTTGGTACATGCCAAACCAGAGGACCCCTTTATAGTGGAAGCGGACGCCTCGGAAGTGGCGATTGGAGCAGTCCTTTCACAAAAGAACATACAGACAGGGTGTCTACACCCCATCGCCTTCATGTCTCGGAAATTGAGTCCCGCTGAGGTAAATTATACCATAGCGGAGAAGGAGCTGCTTGCCATCCGCGATGCCTTTCGGGAATGGAGACATTGGCTGCTGGGGGCCAAACACAAGGTGGTTGTCTATTCGGATCACCGAAACCTTCAATTTATGCGGGATGCTAGACATCTGACCCCCAGGCAATTGCGATGGATGTTGTTCTTCGAGGAATACCAATTCGTAGTAACCTATCGCCCCGGATCCCAGAATAAGAAAGCAGATGCCCTCACCAGACAAGAACATCCTGTGTTGCACAATGTTACCCCGCTTCGAGCCATTATAGAACCTTCCCGAGTTGTAGGAGCAACCCAACAGATGACTTTGTGATGGGAGTCAGAACAGGGGTGAAAACATGTGTTTGGAGAACATGGTTACGCCATCATAAAGAGTGGAAATTAGTCCAAGGAATACCCATGAAAGGAACTCAGGTATTGGTGCCCACGCTGCGTCTCAGAAAAATCGTGTTCCAGTGGTGTCATGAGGCACCCAGTGCAGGACATATGGGATATGCTAAAACCTTGGAAAAGACCTTGAGACAATTCTGGTGGCCTTCGGTCAGACCCGATCTGAAACAATGGGTAAAATAATGTACAGTGTGTGCTCAAATGAAATCTGACAGACAGAGACCCCAAGGGTTATTGCAACCACTTCCAACACCAGAAAATCCTTGGGATAGTTTCTCAGTTGATTTTATTGTGGGACTTCCTAAAGACCAGGGGAAGACTGCTATCATTGTCGTTGTGGATTACCTTACTAAAATGGGGCATTTCATAGCATGTAATCAGGTTCCCACGGCAGGTCAATTAGCCCATTTACTGATGATCCATATCGTACGTCTGCACGGTCTCCCCAAGGTCATAGTGTCAGACAGGGGGGCCCAGTTCACTGCTAATTTTTGGAAAGCTTGGTGTTCCGATCTAATGATCAATTCCTCTCTGTCCACCAGCTTTCACCCACAAACAGATGGACAGACCGAGAGGGTGAATCAAACACTTAAACAATATCTCAGGTGTTATGTCCAAAGCAACAAGGGATCGTGGGTGGATTGGTTGTGGGTAGCAGAGATAGCCTACAACAGCACGCAACATTCCTCCACCAAACATACTCTTTCTATTGTTCTTACGGACATCACCCTAGGTTCACTCCGTTATTGCTCCCTGGTACTGTCACCAAGTCACCTGTAGCACAGGAAAGATTGTCGCGTGTCCGCCGAATTCTTCGTGCCACACAGAACAATCTAGTCACTTCCAAGGCTAAATACAAGGTACAAGCTGATAAACATCGCAGGGTTGGCCCAGTGTACAAACCCCGGGAACGGGTTTGGGTTTCCACTAGGAACATCAGGTTTAAGAAACATAGTGTCTTTAACCCCAAGTTCATAGGGCCATATGAAGTGATCAAACATATTAACCCTGTTGCAGTGAAAGTACGATTGCCTGCTCATATGAGGATCCACCCTGTATTTCATGTGTCCCTGCTTAAACCCTCGTATAGTCCGGTGAAAAAAGCTCTGCACCCTGTATGGATGCAACAAGATCAAGAGTATGAAGTACAAAAGGTACTGGACTCTAGAGTGGTGCGGTGAAAGCTACAGTATCTGTTGGCATGGAAGGGGGTTTGGACCTGAAGAGAATTCCTGGGAAGCAGCTAATGATGTGCATGCTCCCCGTTTGGTGAAAGACTTCCATAGATTACATCCGACTCGGCCGGGGGTCGGTCGGAACCCCTTGTAAAGGGGGATGTACTGTCATGATTTTCATGTTGTGATTCGCGGCGGCCGTTATTGGAGTAACCCAGCCTGCCACGAACTCTTCTTTCCACAGTACTCGAGTCGGCGGGAGACCAGAACTACAACTCCAGGCAGGCCTGCATGGGAGAGACGGAGAGCCAGGCGTCACGTACGTCGTGACGCATACCAGGAAGTAAAACGAGCCGGTTCGACCAGAATCGCTGCCGATAATTCGTTTGGTTCTGGTGGCTTGTCCAGAAGTCCGGTAAGGCCGTTCCGACTTAATCCAGCGTTTGAGTACATCCTTGCGGTGGTTCAGAATCTACGGAGCCGTAGAGTCGTTTGTTCTTATGACTTGGTTATTATCTTTTCCGCCTGAGGTATCTTTGACTCGTTCTGTGTATTATTGACTGCACAGGTTGCGTTGTAGAACCTACAACTAATTGACCTTCTTTAGAGACTTCGGGCTCTGAGGCTAAGAGTCGCGTGGTCTGCTAAACCTTTTTCACTTACCTCTCATCACCAAAAATGGATCCCTTGGTAGAGCTCTGACGTAAGAGCTTGGTGGTTATATCTCCAGTACTGCACTTGTTGGAGATGTGAAGTGGTACCCAGTGCATCGAGTACAGACAGTGAACTTATTGTTGTGGTATTCTGTGTTGGGTTTGGTGCATGGACATTCTATTGCGGCACCTTGTGTCTGTGTTACTACAATAACACAAATCTCGAATCATCACCAGCAGTGTTCAAGGTTAAGACGTATTAACAATTGAAGCTGCCATTTATTTCTATTTGTGTTCCTGTTTATTCATTATAGGAGAGAAAAACCGGGAGGAACTGTCAGTGGGTTTGGTTAAGCACTAGAACTATGTTTTCAGGTGTGTTCCCAAATTGATACATATACATATCTATGCTTAGTCCCGCATGCCAGACCTACGTTGAAAGTCTTGCTTTCTCATTTCCAGTTATCCAAAGTCCAGGTTCCATCCCTCGAACTCTCCTAGATATAGTCCCTCGTACCTTTCTTTACAGGTAGGCAGGGGGTAGAATCTAGCCATATTATAGGGGAAATGAAGTGTGGTTTTGTTATATGACATTAAGAGTAAACATTGTATTTGAACATCTGTTAATTGTCGTTCCACATCTCCCTCCCCGCTGTTCCCTTCCTTTCCTTCCTGGCTTTCTATCTCTCTGTCTTCTTATTATTCCCTTGCGTGACTATCCTGGTAGTCTGTGTATATCACTTCAGACTCCGGGGACGTCATGAGATGGAACCCATAACATCATCGGTGTAATCCTGAAGAGTCCTGGACCCGAAGCCTGACACTCTGAATAATTCCAAACTTCGTGCACTCTGTGTTTGGTGGACTGCCCCTCCTTTTGGGACTCGTTGCAGGGATACTATTTTTGCTCCCACTGCTGCGATATGGCAAGCCAAATCACCAGCGACACCCAGTTCTCCATGGAGACAACTCTACTGGTGATGAAGTGTCGTGAACGCATCGTTCAAATTCTGGAGTTACCTCGTCTACGAGAATTAAATACCACATGGTTCATGTCTTTCAGACCAATCTGGCAAGATTGCATCTTACCTGTTCTAAGCTGCCTGCTTTGCGGAGAAGAATGCGTGCTAGACATCTGTCTAACACTCCCATCAGTCATGCCAATGGATGTTAATACTCTACTGGACTCTGTAATGGCCCCTGCTCTGTGTTGTCCCCAGCGGCTACCAATTCTAATGATGGCATTCATTGAGATCTCACAGATGCAAAATGTTGATGCTGAGGTATGAGAGGAAATAACAGGCATGCAGGTAACATCGGATACGAACATTGCTGATGCGACCAATCCTGAAGGCGATGCTTCTCATCTATGTGTGGTTAATCTTCTAAACGAGGTATTTCAACTTTCACCTACAATGGTGGACGACTTTTTGCCTACAGACAAAGAAGATTTCATGTTTTCTCCCAGCCCTAACACTGAGTTTTGATGTTGGCACACAGTGTTCTGAGAGACTTTGAATTTGACCTTCATTTTTCAAAACATGGTACTAACTTTGGAACTTTTTCCTATGATTACATTTTTTTCTCCAAATTTGTATTTTTCATTTTTGGCACAAGTAATCTGCTTATAGTAGAACTATTCATAGAGAACCAGAATTCTTTGAATACTTCCAGAGACAATTTATGACCTTGTCCACAAACATACAGTTTTTTGTAATCTGACATGAAATGGTTTCGGCCCTTTTTAGGTCGAGCCTGCGTAGGCTGCGCATGCGCAGTCTCTCTGACGAGATTTTATGATTTTAGGTAGCTTTTAGTTACGGGCTTTAAGCCCCGCCCCTCTTTCCCATTGGCCGGCGTCACCGTTTATGCTAAACGGTGGCCAGCCATTGGGAAAGAGCTCTTCCTGACGTATAGTTTTCTCTTTTTGAGCCATCCCACTTGGACAGGCTTGTCTGCCTTGCTTCTGCCGTAAAAGGTTTATTATCTTTATGGGGCCAAACACATGGCTCCATAAAGCTAACAAACCTTTTACTTAAGAAGGAAAGCAGGCCATCCAAGTGAGATGGCACAAGAAGAGAAACTATACGTCATGGTTAGTGCTTGTTGGATACTGATCTGTTCTGGGTTAGGCCCACGGCTCTCCATTTGGCCCCACCTCCACTATGAGACGTAGCACTCACATGTTGATGTCCTTCACCACCCGCCTCACCAGCACATCCACCTCCTCCTTCTACTCCTCTGCCATCTTCCCAGTTCCCGCGAAGCTCAGCCAGGCAGGCACGACGGAGCCCGCGGGAAACTAAACAGTAACATTACAAGGTATCCCTTGCCGCTGCAGTACCGCCTTACAAACATTAGGCCGACATGGTGACTCCCATTTTAGAATGGATGGTATATATACATTTTTAAGAGAGAACACCAGGCTTCAAAGCACTTACGAGCTTTCAAAAAGGAAAAATGCATCGTCACTTTTCTAAAATTATTTAAAAAAAAGATCCATATATGTAGAATATACCAAATAATTAAGCCTTCTTCTTAAAACATGAAATATAACTAATCTACGGTGTTCCTCCCAAAATGAATCTTCTTTTTTATTTTCCATGGCAAAAAAATTATTGTTAGCTTGAGCTGTTTCGCTTTCAGAGCATGATAGATACATCATTTCAAAATGGCTGTCTAGATCACTGGTGTACTATTCTGTTCATAGTTTTAGCTGTACTATCAAAGCAGCCGCTTCAGGCTAAATAAAAACCTTGAAGGCACCCCGGGGGGACTGTTTGCCTGTCCTGCGGGACTATTTTTGCGGCACCTTTGAAAATCGAAGTTTGGACGCTAATCTTGTTGATTTTCTAACAGCTTGTCTTGTGGACTTGCTCTTGTAAACCACAGCCACGCCTTCTTTTCTGATCTCAAAGAAGGGTGAGCACGCTCGGGTTCGAATGCTGCCTAGCAGGTTACACTACAGTTTTCTTTTCATGTCACCACTAGAATCAAAATCAAAGTTGATTTGTATTGAGAACTACACCATGCGTGGGATGTTCTTTCTTTCCGACGGCCAATGCAACTGAGTAAAAAAAGAAAATGCTTTATATAATGCATCTTTCTCATAAGCAGAAGGTTGAATGTATATTTGGGTGTGTGTTATCTTCTCATAGGTGAATGAAGCTCATAGTTAAAAGAGAATTTTGTAGAAACAAGCATTGGCAAAGCCAATGTTTTTTAGCATTGTCCACCAGAAGTTTGGCTTTGTCAATACTTTTTTTTTCATGGTTTTCCAAAACTACACTGTTAAACAAGCATTTGCAATGCGATAGGTCTCGCATTTACGCGAGTTTGAGCTATTGACATTGCAGATAATAATGCCTTTTATTTTTGTTTTTGTTTTAACAACATAAATAAAAGGCATTGTTATTTACAATGCCAATAGCTGAAACTCTCATAACTGCGAGACCTATTGCATTGCAAATGCTTGTTCTTCTGTATTTCCGAGCCATTTCATAAATGTATATTTTTATGATTCATTCATGTTTGCATTTCAAATTATCAAATATATGCTATGAATGAATACCTTGCTTTAATGTGTACAGCACCAATGCAATTTTTTGCTTACAACTAGTTTGAATACATTATTTACAATGTGTTTGAAACATGTTTTTAGCACTTCATGTGTAAATACATTTTAGATATGTTATCATGTTTAGAATTTAGTAACGTCGTACATACGAAAGTGGAGTGAGTGTTGTGTACCGATTTAGATTCCGTATGAATTTCCCAATTCATGCCCTTATATAGGTTTATTTCACATTGCCCTTATATAGGCATAGACATCCAGTCCTTATTTAGGCATAGTCCATGCTACCCAAATACAGGCATGGCTACTTACATCCATTCATCTACATCACAACGAGTTCTTGGAAAGCAAGACTCTTAAGCTTTAGGGACTTCCCCTTGCCTGGATATTGATTTCTCCAAGAACTCATTTATTATGCATAAACATCTATTCCTTAAGGGTTCATTCATGACGTTCATATGCCCGACTTCTATGTCAATACTGGCATTCCTAAACACCTTCAAGGTATAAATATACCGTCACTTGCTATGGCAAGGCACGGTGTGGTTCGACTACCTACTTGCACGCAGCTCACCACAGCAAGTCCAGAAGGAATCCAAGTCCCCAGCTTTAACACTGACCAGACGCTGTCATCCTCCTCACCGAGAATCCAGCTCCAGGGTTTCTGACTACCTTTGCAGGGTGTTAGAGAATCGAGTCATGGGAAACAGATACCAACCTCTCTCATTCTAAGGTATGGAGCTGATTAGAATCTAGAGAAACCTTTGGCAATTCTTGACACTACTAAACTAAACTATAGCTATAACATCACCTACTACTTCCCTCGTACTAGACTTAGGTTAGGTACACTGGGGTAGGATTATTTTAGAAGCACCAGTTGAGTATTTTCGCCTGTGTTATTTATGTATGTATTTTTATATATGTCATAGCAACAGACCATGCTATTATAGTATTATTTTATATTGCTGTTTACGCTGAACGCATTATACTTCACATCCTGTCTTACGATTGTAGCAGTTCATATCTCTTGCATGAGAAAGAAGACTGTTCAATAAACTGTTTTTATTGAAACGCCCGTCTCTCTATTTCTGTGCAGCTCTGTAGAAACAAAGCATGCACGATTGACTGAGTGAAATCGTTATCTATTGTTTCCACGACTCTGAAGATATTGTTCCGACTCTAAGGGAAACAAAGTTGTCATGTTTATGTGGTTGTCAGAGACTAATCCCTTCTTGTTCATTCAAGAAAGTTTCTAGTGACCTCTGAGTTAGCTGGCACACACAATTAAGTTTAATGTACTTGCCAGAGACATACTGACCTCAGTCCTATGTCAAAACTATAGTGTATATGATTCCAATGCACAGAGCCTATTAGGGATATAGGAACTACACCACAATGGGTCTAGAGAAGGGTCTGGGGGCAGCAGAGTTTCCAGCATTGGGTGTAAGCTGCAAAATTTGAGATCTTTAAAAAATCTCTAGAGAGTTGTTGCTTTATTTGATGTTTGGCCTATGTTGAAAGCTTCTGAGCCTGGATATACTTATTACTCAGCCCCCCCATGGCACCATGGCAAGTTTGCTAGGATGGACTATTTTCTGGTGTCACTGGTCTTACCTAGGGGGGCTCAGGTGGAATTCTTTCACAGAGTAATGTCTGATTACAACCCTATTGTTGTCGATCTCCCACTTGACGGAATAAGAAGGGTGGTTAGAAAGTGGCCATTTGAGAGGGCACTGTTGTCTGATCCATATGAAGGGTTGTATTATGTAATATTTTACTATCACAAAGGGCAGTGCCTCTCCTGGAATGGTCTGGGATGCGTTCAGGGCTGCGGTAAGGGGTGAAACCGTGGGGTTCAGTCAGGCTAAACAAATGAGAGGACAGGGACAGATTAAAGAATTATGCCAAAAACGTAGTCTACGAGAATCAGAATTGATTAGCGCAGTAACAACTGGGAGTGTTCTGACCCCAGTGTCAAATTTAACAGCCATAACGAAGGCATGTTTGAATGACTTCACTGCAGAAAAGACTGCAAGTAGGTACCTAGCCAAGAGTCAAGAATGTTATGAGTGCAGTGAATGTGTGGGTCGGCTCCTCGCAGTCAGGGCTAGGCAACAGCAAGCTGTGGGGCACATTAGCCAGATAAGGGACATGCAAGGTGGAGTAGTGCCGGATCCCGTTGAAGTCAGGGAGGCATTTAAGGAATTTTACTCCAATCTCTACAAAGCTTTCCCTACGGCCTTTTCTCGGGGCTCAGAGGATTTTGTGCCTAGCGTTAGGGTAACCCAGGATGACAGGCTCCTATTGGGGGCGAATATCTCATTAGATGAGTTTCAGGTGGCTCACTAAGCTCTCACATCAGGAAAAGCCACAGGAACAGATAATATTCCTTTAGAGTTTTATAAGGTTTTTTCCTATAAAGAAATCCATCAGGAAATGCTGGGGCTGTTTAAGGAAATTAGAGAAGGGGCACCACCACCAGGCTCCTGGGGCACAGCTAATATTGTTATTTTTTTTAAAGAAAGTCAAGGATCCTAGCTCCCTGGGCTCTTAATGGCCAATCACTCTTTTAAACAGCGATGTAAAGCTATATTCGAAGATCTTCGTGAGTCGGTTAAGAAGTGTAATACAGCATCTTGTCTCAGCCCTGCCTCAGGTTTCATCCAGGGGAGGGGAACTGTGGATCATGTTCGGCGAGTAATTTCTTTATTTGATGCCACTGATGTCCTTGCGAAGCCTATGGGGGTTGCCTTGATCAATGCTGAGAAGGCTTTCAACAGGCTATCATAGGACTATGTCTGGACGACCAGTGAGGCTAATGGCTTGAGGACATCCTGCATTAAGGCATTACAGGTAATGTATCCTAACCCCACTGCTCTACTGCAAATCATGGGGGGACAGTCGGAGCCTTTCTCGATCGAAAGGGAAACGAGACAGAGCTGCACCTCTTCCCCTTTGTTGTTTGCACTGTAAATAGATCCCTTTCTTAGGCGGTTGGAAGCCTCTCCGGATATCCTCCCTGTTAGTCTTCAGGGCTGGGACACTAAATGTGTGCCTATGCTGACGACGTGGCAATATCACCGTTGATCCTGACAGGGTTCTGTGGAAATGATAGCGGAAGAATTTGGGAATCAATCAGGGTTCTTGTTAAACAGGACTAAAACTCAGGTCTTGATAAACAAATTTACTTCAGCCAGGGATAGGAGGATTGTTGACAAAGCGATATATTGGGGAGTAAGTATCACAACAAGGGTAGATACTATAGTCAATTTAAATTTGTCCCCTATCATGGAAAAAGTCAAAAAGGATTTTAGTCGTTGGGACAATCTTAAACTCTGAATAATGGGGAGGTGCAACCTTGTTAAAATGATGGTGTTGTTAAAGTTATAATACGTTTTTGACACAATACCCCTAGAGAGGCATAATGACTGTCGGACCCGCAGAATGGAACGATGCGCAAAGTGTTCCGTTTCCTGACCTCCCCAACTCCGTAGATAGAAAGATACAAAGAGTAGTGAGGTGATCAAGCGAGGAATAGGGGGATGGGAAAGGAACTGCATGGAACTGAACCTGTGGAGAAACAAAAAAATGAAATAGAGTACAGATTTAAGGCTACTCTCAGTATGTCTCACTAAGAATCCGTAAATACTTTAGAAACATAGCACGTTCTTCTAAAGAACAGAATTTCTGAGATACCATCTATGTATTTCTCCCTGCATGAACCTATTAAAACAAGAACAGAATAGTGTGAATTTCTTTCTAGTAGATGTCATGATTTTGTACTGTACTAATATACCAAATGTGAAATCACCACATGGCATACATACTCCTTCACAAGCAAGAAAGGAAAACAAAGTAAGGTTCCTAGCCGTGAAGCCAATAATTCAATTGAGAAGCAACGCCTCTCTGCATAGCGGGATGCAACCCTGTTTTCCCCCCACTATAAATCCAGGGTCAGCAATACCTGAAGCCGATCCCACGAGGATGCCGGTAATCCAAAATGCCTTAGACACCACGCCTCGCCGCAAGTGCGTACAGAGCCCTGCGAACACACTCCGATTAGCCAGAAGTTGCGGGAACAATGATTTTATGGCAAGGCCTGGAGGCCAATATTATGCATCACCTTTTATTACTCCTCAAGCACAGCAGCAACATCATATAGAATTAGAACATTATAAACACTCTAGAACGCAGAACATGCTTATAAACCTAGAACAGGCAGCCATCTTCCTCTTTTGTTGCTGCTCAAGCACAAGATAAGTACATTCTTTTTTAATTGTTTATGTATTGGATTATTGAGGTTTAATATATATACAAGTATTGAAGGAATGTATTCATTTAATATAAGAGAAATGTTTTTTTACCAAAGGATTTGGTATTTAAAATGAAAAATACATGAGATCGTTATCTTAGTTCGAGATAATTTATATATTGATGGTTTTTAGTTTTGGGTTAGAGGAAGCGTAGCGCTTGTTGTTAGAAGTTATTTGAGTTTTAGAATTGAGATTTTATCGTGTAGGTAACTGGTAGCGTTAATAAAGGTGTTACTGGTACGTGACGTGATTCAAACGAAGAGCGCGTGATGTAGGATGAGCGCGTGTCAGATTGGATGAAAGATTGCAGGCAAACGCGTGACGCTCGGGCGGATCCATTGTGTGACGCTCAAGCGCATCTGAGCGCTTACTTGTTTCCTCTGCAGCTCAGCAGGTTTGTGAAAGTGTCAGACAAGTTTGGTTTCGAGCGAGGGTTTACGACTCAAATGAGCCGCCGTATGCACACAGCGTACGGTGGTCATTTTAAATGTTTGTAAAGGCTCTATTTTTAGTGGATTTAATCTAGGACGGCCATATTTTGGGAAATTAATAGCGTCTGTCTGAATGAAGTCAGTTTCGGTCAGACGCAGGTTAAGAGTTCGTTGTGAGAGGTCAGTTTGTGAGGGAGAGAGTATTTTGGTCAAGTTGTGAGGAGATATTGGAGATTATTGAAGGTTTTTAAAGAGAATTTATATATTATTAAATGGAAAACGTAGAGGCAAATATGGAAGAAAGAATGAAATCATAGAATTATCAGCCTCAATTGACAAATAAATTGAGAATACTTTGGAAAAAAGTATTAAGAAAAGGGATACTAGACAAAAGTGTTGTAAGGAAGACAGTTTCTGGACTACCGAAGAGGTTGAGGTAGTAGCAGAAACTTCTGGAGAAAGACTTCAGAAGAGAGAGAAAAAATGCCATATTTTGAAGGGAAAGCAGACAAAGGATAATGAACGCAAGGTTCAAAAAGGGTTGGCTATAAAGGCCAGAGATGGCGCTACAAAGGCGCATAAGAGGAGACATAGTACCGTAGCATGGGACTCAAGTTCATCCAGTGGGGATGTTGAGTTGACCTGTAGTTCAAGTTTAGAGGAGTCTGATGTGGAAGAGGTGCCAAATAAGAAAAGGAAATTAGATGAAAGAGAGATCAAATTGGAGGCTGGTGATTTTGTCGATCCTCAGGGTGAGGAAATGTTCAACCCTTTGTTAATTCAACAAACAGTGGACTCCCGTTGAACATGTTGCAAGATACATAAGATATTGGATAAGAAGGGAAATCCCTGAAGAGGTGAGAACAAGGCAAAGGTCAGAGTGTCCAAGAACTGGTCTTAATAGCAAGGTGGCTTTCACGCCTGAATTGGACCAAAAAATGTTGGCGTTCCTAAATAAAGGTGGAAAGGATCCTAGGAGAGGATTAGATAAAGGGTTGAAAGGTTGTCAAGACAGGTTATTAGATGTCTTGGGACCATTAACAAAAATCTTCGATATGTGTGAAGATAATAATGCTGGTGTGGATGTTGGGGAGATGCGCCAGTGGGTGCAGAGAGCCATATGGCTCCTAGGTAATTCCAATGCGGCATTGTGTTTAGAGAGGAGGAAACGTATTCTGTTCAAAATTGATCCGAAACTAGCGGATTTGACTAGTAAAGAATTAGGGGAACAGAGTGACGGTCTGCTTTTTGGTGACGATTTTGTCAAAGATATGGCGAAATATGTAGGAACTTTTAACTCCTTGCAAAAAGACCAAAAGGACATTAGAAGGGTTTTTGGGATGGCCGGGCGAACGCAGGGTCGGTTCCCCAGCTGAGGCTATGGAGTTTCCAGAAGCAATTTTGGAAGAGGAAATAGACCCTATGGTACTAGTTATGGAGGATATCGCTGTTCAAGATAAGACCAGGGAAGTTTCTTCCCACAAAGACAGAGAGGAAGAAGAAGGAACTCGCAGTTGGAAAGAAGGCCAAGGGGATTCTCAGGTAAGAATTTTACGAGACCCGATGTGTACGGAAATAAAATTGGGTGACAGACTAGCCCAGTTTGTTTCAAGATAGCAGGAAATCACTCAAGATCCTTGGGTTTTGGATACTGTAGCTGGGTACAGAATAGATTTTATCAGTACACCAGTACAAGAAAGGGTTCCAAAAATTTTGAGATTTTCAAAAGAGATGGAGAGATTAGTAACAAAAGAAGTAGAGGAATTGGAGAAAAAAGGAGCAATAGCGATTGCAAGGGCTGTTCCAGGTTGTTTCCTAAGCAATCTATTTTTGGCGGAGAAGAACAACAAAAAAATGAGACTAGTCATAAATCTAAGGGAGTTAAACGATTGGGTTGTTTACAATCACTTCAAAATGGAAGGGATTCATATGCTGAGAGATTTGTTAAGGAAAGGAGATTGGTTGACAAGGTTAGATCTAAAGGATGATTATCTGACGATTCCAATGTGTCACGATCAAAGGGATTATCTGCAATTCAGGTGGGTGGGAAAACGTTGGAGGTTCAAGAGTCTACCATTCGGACTAACGTCGGCTCCATGGTGCTTCACAAAAGTAATGGGACCAGTAGTGGCTTGGGTTGAGATCAAAGGGAATTCGTCTGATTGTTTATCTGGACGATATTTTGCTTATGGCAGAGGAGAAGGATTTAGCGAAGGAACAGACAGAGTTTGCAGTGAAGGTTATAGAGGATCTTGGGTTTGTTTGATACATCAAAAGTGAGCCCAGCGAGTATCGCAACTGCTGCAATTCGAAATTGAAATTGATATTTTACCTGTTATTTTATTTAATGTGTGAATGAATCGGATGTTTTGTACACTTTTGGGAGGCTGAATTGGATAACACAATCCTCGTGTTTTTAATTGATTTGATATTCTGCTACTATTTTTCTACAGGTTGTGTTTTGTTCTCCTGTGACCGCCCCGGTCCACCGCAGTCAAGAGCAGACTGTTTGTTGTGGAGGGAGGTCACAGGACAAATCTTTCTTTCATCCCTAACCCACTTCCGGGATGTGCCACACACCGCCGCCATTTTGGGGAAAGGGACGCTCTAGTTGTTGCGTTCCCCTCCCAAGGGGGGCGCCTAAAAAGCAGCCTATGGCGCCTACGTGCAGCAGATGCGCACGGCGGGCGCGCCGCTGGAGCCCCAAAGGCAAGCCCGTCTGCGCCCGTCCGCGCCAGGCCGAGACCCGGGTCCCAAACCCCTGCTTCTCTGAATATCGATATTTTAAGGTATTCCTCTTCTCTGCTTCACAATCTTCGCATGCCCTCTCGGCCTGAATGTACCTGCTTAAACACGGGTGGGACTATGGTTCCTTGCTTTGGGTGCAACTTTTTTATTAATACTGCCACACATGTATCTGACCGTGTTATCACAACTCACATTGCACTGAGTCAGCCTACTGAGTACAAGCGGAATTTAAAGCAACCTCCCACCTATAACTTCTTACTTTATAATATTAATTGCCGATCCCTCCAAAAACACCAGGCTGACGTTTTTGATTTACTTGTGGATTCTCAGCCTGATGCGATCTTCCTCACAGAGACATGGTTGAATGCTAGCTCTGGCCCTGACGTTGCTAGAGCATTGCCATCCAACTATTCCATAGTCCGGGAAGATCAAGAAGACAGAATTGGTGGTGGAATCGCTACAATTATTATTTTTTTTTTAATTAGTTGTACGTTTGATGAGCTGCTCATCCCCGGTTGTGAAAGCTTGTTTCCGGTCCAGGGAAGACATGGCTTGGCATTTCGGGCTGGACTGTTCCCATGAGGCACAGGGTCAGACTGATTTGCATATAGCCATGTCTGAACTGGGGTGGCAGATTGAGCTAAAGAACAGTGATGGATTAAACCCAGATCTTTTGACTGGGTGTGAGTGTTTGATTGATTCAGATGCTCCGTCCATCACCACCCCCTTTTGTACTGCTTTTGGCCGCCATAAGTGTGGCAGGGTATGCTCAGACGTGAGTCCCTTGCTCACTTTGCCACTGGATTCAAGCAAGCCGGGCTGAAGACGGCTGGAATGCCAGAAACCGGTCCTCGAAAGCTTGTTTCTTGTCCAGGGAAGGTATGGCTTGGCAGTTCGGGCTGAACTGTTCCCATGAGGCACAGGGTCAGACTGATTTGCATAAAGCCATGTCTGAACTGGGGTGGCAGAGTGGGCTAAAGAACGGTGATGGATTAAACCCAGATCTTTTGACTGGGTGTGAGTGTTTGATTGATTTAGATGCTCCGTCCATCACCACCCCCTTTTGTACTGCATCCCCAGTTGTGAGGCAGCAGTGTTTAAATTATGCCTGACACCTCCCTTTTCCTTCTCTGGGATACTTCTATACCGCCCACCAGGTCCACCTGGCCCCTGGGCTATAAATTTACCAGATTTATTACCCCTTTTCTTTTCAGCTCGGCTAATTTTACAATGTTAGGAGATTTTAATCTCCATCTGGAAGACCCTGACTGCAATATCAGCAGCACCTTTATCTCTGACCTGGCCGCTATGAATATTCTACTTCATAATTCGGGCCCTATCCATAAAGCTGGTCATCTGCTTGACCCTATTCTCTCTAACATACCCTGCCTTCTCTGCCTAGCTGCTACTCCACTGTGTTGGTCCGACCACTTTTTAGTGAGCTTTTCGCTCGCGGTCCCTTGTTCTTCACATAAATGGAGTGACAGCGCAAAAAAAACAATTAGAAACTGGAAAGATTTAGACATGGCTAAACTTAATCATTTTCTTTCTGTTAATGCTCCTACCTTTAAAAATATTCTTGCCCTTGACCTGGTGGCCTTTCAATGCTGGATTCAATCAGCATTGGATACCTGTCTTCCGGTTTCATCTAAGAAATTAAACTACCACCGCCCTCCCGCCCGCTGGTTTTCTGAAGAATTAAAAAGGGAAAAAACCAAATGCAAAAATATGGAAAGACGATGGCGTAAGACCTATGCACCTGATGCTAAAGCTGCCTATTTGTCAGCAAAAAGGGCGTATCATTCCCACTGTAGATCCGCATGTGCCAATTTTGTCTCTTCTACCAATACAGGGGCTAACAACTGTCCTAAAACCCTCTTCAAGATGGTCAAAGATCTTGCGGGTGCAGCTACTGCGCAGGCTCCCCCCAGTCTAAATACAATGCAATGCAAGGATCTTGCTCAGTTTTTTCTTAATAAAGGGGAAACAATATACTCTGCACTGGGAGGTAACATCCCTCCGCCTAACCATCTGTCCGTCTTGATTTCTGATCAATCTAGCCCCCTGCTCGACTGTCCAGTTACCCTTGTTTCTGACCGGGGAAATTTACTCAACAACTGGTCACTCCTTGACATGACCATGCTTAAACTACTCCTTAATAAGATTCACTCTGGATCCCCGCTTGATACCCTTCCCATCTCTGTACTACAACAGCTTGAACAGCCAGCCCTTCAATGCATTCTGGAACTTCTTAATGCATCCCTTATGGAGTCTTCCGTCCCTGCTGACTGGAAGCATGCTATGGTGGTTCCTCTATTGAAAAAAGCTAATACAGACTTGGCTCTTCCCTCCAACTATCGACCTATTTCTTTGCTTCCCGCCCTCTCTAAAGTTTTAGAGAGACATATCAACATCCAGTTATCTCAGTACGTCGAAATTAATGAGCTTCTCCATCCCTCCCAATCCGGTTTTAGGACCGACTATTCGACTGAGACAACACTTCTAGGTGTTACGGAACTGCTTCACAGGAACATGGGTGCGGGCGATACGGTGGCCTTGGTACTATTGGACTTGAGCGCGGCGCGGACGCGGACTTGATATGGTTTCCCATGCCGTACTAATACAATCCCTCCAATCCATAGGAGTAACGGGCGCCGCTCTAAATTGGCTGACTTAATTTCTCACAAACCGTACATTTCAGGTTTTCTCATCTACTGCCAATTCCAAGATCCACTCATCACCTTATGGGTTCCCACAGGGTTCGATTCTTAGTCCCCTGTTATTTAATATTTATGTTAGACCCCTAGCTACTATTGTTGAGTAGTCTGGATTGTCGATTTTTTCCTATGCCGACGACACCCAGATTGTCTTCTCTCTTTCAGCAGGGAAGACCACAGAGCCCTCAGCCCTTACAATAGGGTTAAACAAGGAGGGGTCTTGGATAAATGCAAATCTTTTAAAACTGAATGGTGAAAAAACGGAGGTGCTGGTCCTAGGCAAGGAGAAAGGACTCTGGGGCCCTCTACATTGGCCGACAGAAATGGGTCCTCTTCCTCAGCCCTCCTCGCAGGTCCGCAACCTTGGCTTTATCATTGATGAATCTCTATCCATGCATCAACAGGTCACCAAGGTTGCGGCCACCTGCTTTACCATCTTGAGATAGCTGAGGAAGATTGTATGGATGCTGCCTGTCCCTACCCAGAGAACCGTAGTCCAGGCCCTTGTCACTTCAAGGCTGGACTACGGTAACATCCTTTACCTGGGAGCTAATAAAGATGTCATGCGCAAGTTGCAGCGCGTGCAAAACATGGCCGCAAGATTATTGTGCCAGGCCTCCAGATTCTCCTCGGCCTCCAGTCTGCTGAACAAGCTACATTGGCTCTCAGGCGAAAAACGGACCAGGTTTAAGGCTTTAACCTATATGTTCCGTATTAAGCACAATAGAGCCCCGCGCTATCTTAAACACCTAGCTCACCCCTATGTACCCTCCCGCACTCTTCGGTTTGCCACACAAGCTAAATTCCAGGTCCCCAAGATAAGACTTTCCCGTATGGGCGGTCGGTCCTTTTCATACTTGGGCCCTGTACTATGGAATGCTCTTCCTCTTTCTCTACGCGTGCAATCCAACCTTCTCCTGTTTCGAAAGTCACTTAAAACCTGGCTATTTGGCCAGTAGATTGTTTTTACTCTGCTGCTCCTTTGATAGCACCGGGAAAACCTTGTTGGGTAGCTGTTGCGCTCATACAAATGTAATAATAAATAAATCAATAAATAAAACAAGGAGAAGTCTTGTGTAGAACCGATGCAGGAAATGAAGTTTTTAGGTTTCCAGATACAGACATTGGAATGTGTGTTGAAATTGCCTATGGAGAAGGTGAAAAAGATCAGGAAGAGGTAAAGAGAGTGAAGACTGCAGATTTGTTTACCCTGAGGCAGTTGGCTCGATTGCTGGGCCTTCTGTCGTTGTTGATTCAAGCAATTTTTCCCGCACCTTTTCATTATCGTGTGTTGCAGAGATTGAAGGCTTATCATTTAAGAAAGGATGTGAGATATTCTCAGAGGGTGAAGATGAACCAGGAGACTCTGGAGGAGTTATATTGGTGGTTGATGAGTTTGGAAGCATGGAACGGACAGGCGATTTTTGGAGAAATGCCAGAGATGGAAAGAGTCGGATGCAAGTCAGTATGGATGGGGTGCGAGGTGTGGAACAGTTGCAACAGGGTACAATGGTCCAAAGAAGAAGGTCAGTTGCACATAAATTTTTGGAATTACTGGCAGGGTCGTTTGCGATAAAGAGTTTTGTGAAGGATCAGGTGAGATGTACTTTTGAAAATTGACAATTTGTCAGCAGTTCGGTATGTGAACAAGTTGGGAGGTCCTCGATCAAGAGGGTTGGCGGAACTAGCCAAGGAATTTTGGAAGTTTTGTTTGGAAAGGAAGATAATGGTTCAGGCTCAGTATATACCAGGATTGAACAACGTAGAAGCGGACTGGTATTCAAGATACCTCAGGGATGCGAGCAGCTGGAGGTTGGACAGGAAAGTTTTTGGGTGGTACAACCTTTACAACGAAACTTTTACAACGCACTACCATTACAACGCGGTCATTACAACGCAAACCATTACAACGCATTGCGCTGGGGGCGCTCTAGGATAGGGAATAAGTTTAATTTACTATCCAACACCTTCCCTAGTGTCCACGGGGACTGGTGTTGGAATAGAAAATTAAACTTTTCACTATCCAGCGCCCCAAAGTGCTATGCGTTGTAAAGGTTTGCGATGTAAAAACCGCGTTGTAAAGGCATGCGTGGTAAAAGTATGTGTTGTAACGTCATACATCCAAGTTTTTGTGAACCTAGAAAGGATGTGGGGTCCCTTGAAGGTAGATCTTTTTGCGGACAGATTGAACACACAGTTGAAGGAGTTTTACAGTTGGAGCCCGGACCCAGAGGCGAAGGGAATAGATGCATTTCTTCAAATGTGGAAGGAGTGCAGGAATTATGCATTTCCTCCATTTTCAATGATTCAAAGGGTATTGCACAAGGTCAGAAGGGAGCAAGCAGAGTTAGTCCTGATAACACCTTATTGGAAGGCTCAGGTATGGTTCCCAGATTGAATTAATCTTTTAGTGGAGGATCCAGTCATTCTGCCGAATTACAGGGAAATTTTGATGGATGTTCAAGGAAACGTTCACGATCTAGTGATTTCGGGGCAGTTAAGGTTGGTAGCATGGTTGATTTTAGGAGATTATGGCAAATGCATGGATTATCAAAGGAGGTTGAGGAACTCATATCTAAATCATGGTCTAGTGAGACATCAAAGGTTTATGGATCAGCATGGAGAAAGTGGAATGGTTGGTGTATTGAGAGGGGTTTGGATCCCATATCGGCACCTGTAGTAGAGGTGGAAAACTATTTGTCAGAACAATTTAACCCCTTCACTGCGGCGGCTATTCCGCCGCAATGTAAGGGGGCGGGGCGGCTGCGCGGCGGGCGCATGCTGGTGACGGAACCGCTCCGTCGCCAGCCGCGGTTGCGCTGTGCTCATGACGGAGCGGTTCCGTCACGGCCCCGCCTGCTCAATAGAACGTTCAGCGCAGGCGCGGAATCCGCGCCGCACAGGCGTTCTGAGCGGGCCGTGACGGAACCGCTCCGTCATCAGCACAGCGCGACCGTGGCTGATGACGGAGCGGTTCCGTCATCAGCAGGGGAGGGGTTAATGAAGGTGTAGCGTATAATACTGTCAATTCAAGTAGGTCAGCCATTTCTGCTGGGTATGCTTTGATGGATGGTATTCCAGTGGGTCAGCATGTTTTGATTAAAAGATTAGTTAAGAGTGTTAGAGTAGTACTTCCACCTACAGCGAAATATGATTCTCTCTGGGATGTTCCTTTGGTATTGAGAGAACTGGAGAGTTGGAGAACGAATTAGAGTTTGGATTTAAAGTTTTTGACTTGGAAGTTGGCTATGCTTTTATGTCTAGTTTCCTTTAGAAGTTTTTCAGATATTAGCGCTTTAGAGGTAAATTCCAGATGTTTTCAACCAGAAGGTGTTTGTTTTGAAATTAGAAAAAGCACTAAGACTATGTCTAGGACAATATTTTTTCCTTTTTTGGAGGGGGAAAAGGTTTTATGTGTGGTTAGATGTCTAAAGGAATATGAGAAGAGAACTTCTAGCTTGAGACAGGGTAATTGTACACAACTGTTAATTTGTTATGTGAAACCATATAAAGCGGTTTCTGCACCTACCTTGACGAGTAGTATAAGGAGTGTTATGTTCAAAGCAGGGGTGGATATTAGCGTGTTTGGGTCACATTCAGTTAGAGGGGCTATGGCTAGTAAGGCTTTTATGAAGGGTTTTAGTTTAAATGGTATTATGAAAGCTGCAGATTGCTCAAATGATTCAACTTGTAGAAAGTTTTACTTTAAACCTGTGGAAAATGTTTTGGAAAGAGTTTTGGATGAACTTTGAACAAGCATAATATTGGCCTCCGGGCCTTGCCATAAAATGCAGATTTTCCACAGTTTTAATGTATAGAAAATCATGATTTTATTAAAGGCACAGAGGCTAATATTATCTCTCGGCTGAACCCGCCCTATTACTATTTATTTATTTGTTTTATAGGTTAAAGAAGAAGAAGAAAACGTTGGAGTTTAAAGAAGATTGAAGAATTCTAAGTTTGAAGAAAGAACAGATGAATTGTGGTTCTTGGGACTTTGTTTTTTTCGCAGCTACAAAAGAAGATGGCTGCCTGTTTTTAGGGTTATAAGCATGTTCTGTGTTTTAGAGTGTTTATAATGCTCTAATTCTATATGATGTTGCTGCTGTGTTTGAGGAGTAATAAAAGGTGATGCATAATATTAGCCTCCATGCCTTTAATAAAATCATGATTTGCTATACATTTAAACTGTGGAAAATCTGCATTCCTGCTGTGCCAGTTCACCATTCATCCAAAACTCGATCAGCAGACAAGGATCCAGGAAACGAGAACAGAGTAGAGAATTACGTATGCCGCGCATGAACTTCCTGAAGTACCCATGAGCCTCTGCCGTGTGCATCATGGTTTGTGTAGTCTTTGACTCATTAGACCTGCTGTGGTAGGTGCTTCGGTTGGCAGACCCTGACAGACTGGTTTAAACTAATGGATAGATTGGTGGCTAGATTTATCTGGTCTTATGGGAGGACTAGAAGGGCTAATGTTTTTTTGTGCCTACCTAGAGAAAGGGGCGGGGGGGGCTCCCTAATTTTAAACTATACTGCTTAGCAGCATGGCGTCAATATTATGGTCCTTTATTCAACGACAAGGCTAGGGAGGGAGACGCGCCAGGCTATGTCCCCTCAATCTTCAAACTTTTGATTGGTACAACCGCAAATGACTGTTTTAACAGAACTTCGTTTAAGACCCTGATCACTGCTTTTCGGAACTGGGTATGTGTTTGTGAAAAACTGGGGGTAGACATATACAGCAGGTACACTCCTTTGCTCAGGAACAATCAGCTCCCTAGGATCTTTCAGGATGATTGTTTAGCTAGGTGGGAATGGGGGGCTTTGGTAGGATAGGGGATCTGTCAGCTAAGGATCATATTATGTCTTTTGAAGTGGTCAGGGGCTGATTCAACATCGGCCCTCAGTTTTTTTTTTAAATATCTACAGCTGAGGGATTTTCTTTTAGGGAAGGCGGGTGGCGCTTCAGAATTCGAGCAGATTCCCCTAATGGAAATGTTAACAAATGGCACAAGCCCCTCCATCTCGCAATTATATGGCTGTTTGCTAGAGGGGGTTCCGGAAGACTTGGATAAGCATGAAGTGAAGTGGCAGGAGAGACTCGAGTTGTCGAACTCTGGTTTCTGAAATCACTCGAGTTGGGTGGGTCAATTTTGTGTTTAGCAAATCTGCAAGCACAACACTATAAAACACTTTTTGACCTATTATAACACCAGCAAAAGTTGCCAAATGGGGTGGGGACCTTTTGTTTTAGATGTCAGGCATTCGGTGCGGATCTGGTCCACATGTTCTCCACCTGCCTTAGCTTAAAACCACTGGGCCAGGAAATAGCAGGCTTTTTTGTGCGATGTACTTAAAGTTATCATATCCCTGTGACCTCAGTTTATGTTATTGGGGACAGGTGAATCAGATAATGGGGTTGGGGGAAGGCCTATTTTTTATTGCTATGTCGGTTTTTAGGCTAAGTGTAGCTTCAGGCTGACTTGATCCCCTGCCCCGACCTTTCAACAATGGAAGGGGTGCTTCCTGCATACCTATAATCTAGTGACAGCACTTTATGAACTGAAAGGCAAGAAGGGAAGGGTTAGAATCTGGGGGCCGTTCTCGGCCTGTGTATACCTGCTCAAATAAGCTGCCGGGTCTTTATAACTCTGGGAGTGAATTAATTTGTGTATGTCTTTTCCACTCCATTCTGATCTTTTGATGACGTGTATTTATGGCCGACTTAATGAAATTTGCCCTTTCGTAATATATTTATGCAACTGTTGCTGCAATTTTATTTCATCAATAAAAATTTTAAAAATAATATATATATATATATATATATATATATATATATATATATATATATATATATATATCCGTTCACAGCGTTGTCTTTAATCCAAAAATTACTCCTTGGAAACAACCACCACGGACTCCAAATGCATTCAGCAGTGTTTTATTTTTCAGAAAGCAAAACTCACTCGACGCGTTTCAAGACCCTGTCTCTTGGTCACGAGTACCGTCAGTGAAGTGCAAGCAGTTTTTTAAATAAACATGTGATTGGTTTTCAAGTGCCATAGACAACAGACTTCATTATATCATTCGTGGAAAACATTTACAACATAATAGCCTTTGAGCAGTGTTTGTTAAAATTTCACATCACTTTCTCAAACATCGTTATTATAATTTACATGTACCCTCCTTATTTTGATGATGATTTTGTAAATATAACATCATTCTTGGAAATCTTCCCAATTGGCATTACCTATCAAGGTTATATACAGGGATGTGTGATTTTTAGCAATAATGCCCAAGTGGGACTTTTTCGCCTTTTTTAAATAAGCATTATTCATGTCATCGTCTCAACAGTTGCCTTTTCCGCAGTCCCTTTGCCAATTAACAGTATTTACAAGTAAACCACACTTTTATACTGCCCTAGTGGGCACTCAAATATCAAATTAAATCTCAACTGTGAGGTACATCATTTTATTTTAGTTCTAGTGGAGATACTCATCCTCCTTATTTTATCTTCCATTCCCATGAATTGTGAAGTCTGTCAAAAAAAGAAAAAATAATAAACCTTATTAATTCCTATCCTAAAAAACATAAATAATTTAAAATAAATCAACATTTCCACTAACAGTAAAAAGATTAAAAACAAGCTGGTTCTGCGAGCTGGTAAACTTACACTCTTACACTAGTTCTTTTTATTCTTTTTACTCATTTAACCCTTTCAGCTCAGAATAGTATATACATTCCATAGTAAGTTTATATCTCTGTTTCTGTAGTCCCTGACTCATCCTACCCTAAATGTACTTCTAACTCCTCGTCACAGTTGTGTCCCCTCGGTGTCATGGTCCTGTACTGTATAATGAGCCTTGATTCAAGGCGCTGCATGCTCTGAACTCTGTTTCCCCCTCTCTCATTTTGCTTTATCATATCAAGAACACAGAAACTTAATAAGTCTGTGTCCTGTTTATGATGACTTTCAAAATGGCGAGCGATTGGGTATTGCTTGTCCCCATTTTTTATTGCTCTGAAATGTTCAAGAATTCTGAGTTTCGCTTTTTTGACAGTGCTCCCTATGTAGGTCTTTTTAATAATAATAATAATAATAAAGAGTTTATAGAGCGCTCAGTAACGCCATCGCGGCGTGTCCCCGCGCTGACACTGTCCCTGGATCAGCAGACAAACTACCAGAATTTATGAAGAGTATAAATGGGTTTTAAGCAGAGCCCTAAACCGTGTTTCACTGCTCTCCAGTCTCAGTGCAGAGGGAAGTTTATTCCACTGTTGAGCTGCTTGGAGTGCAAAGGAGCGTCCACCCATTCTGGCCTTCTTTATCCTAGGGACTGTCAGCAGTCCAGCGCCCTCCGAGCGGAGGGTTCTAGCTGGTTCATATCTGGTGACTAAATCCTTTAGGTAAGTCGGTGACCTGTCCCAGACGATACGGTGACAGAAGAGAAGGCACTTATACCGCACACGCTACTTCACAGGTAGCCAATGAAGCGCATCCAGCGCCATTTTCGAATTGGCTCTCCTGGGTCAAGGGCAGGAGGCAAAGGGCAAAAAAGGGCATAGACTGCGAATTCAGTATTGCATGAGGTATGTTCTACAATTCGAAAAGGGGCACTTCCTTCTGATAAGACAACTTCCTTCTTATTTCTGCTATTTTTACATGCCTTGCAGCTCCTGCAAGTAAAAAATCCCTGTACTCCCAGTATTTTAGTATTTGGGGGTTCTACAGTTCTGCATAGGAAGTCCTTCAGTGACCTAGCTCTTCTAAAGGTCACTTGTGGTGAAGGTGCCACACATTTAGGGCCAGATGTAGGTAGGCGTTTACCGGGTGGTAACGGCCGAATTCGGCCGTTACCGACCGGTTAGAGCAATTTGACATGTAGGTCCCTGTATTTTACAGACTCGGTAAATTTACCGATAGGTAAATTTACCGAGTATGTAAAATACCGAGTCGGTATCATTACGGATTCCGGTAAATTGGTATGTAGGTGGGACTCTTCTGAGTCCCACAAGCAGTACAAAATCGGTATTTTACCATCAAATACTACTTGATGGTAAAATACTGTTTCTGGTGTGCATGCACATGTGTGCATGCACACCTATGCCATATGACAGGCAGACCTGCCCTTAGGGCAGGTATGCCTGCCACATGGCACCCGAGCCTCTTTTGGGGGTGCCAGAGGGTGTCAAAGTGACACCCCCTGCACCCTTGTGACAGTCGGTATTTTCCGATGTGGTAAATACCGACCAGTTAATGCCCATTCATTCCTATGGGCTTTGAAGCCCATAGGAATGAATGGGCATTAACTGGTCGGTATTTCCCGCATCGGAAAATACCGACTGTTTCCGATTCGGTAATTGCACATCTGCATTTACCTACATCTCGGTACTTTTATTTTCCGACCTCTGAAATACCGAGTCGGTATGACTCGGTATTTAAGAGGTCGGAAAATAAAATTTACCTACATCTGGCCCCTAGTCAGGTCAGGATCTGTGTGTAATACGGGCCAGTATCTCTCTAAGCACTTTCGTATGGTGTAAGCTTTATTGCTGTAGGTGGTGATAAACCTAGTTGTTCCTGATTCTGTCTGATCTTTTGCTGTCTCTTTCTCCAACAGTGAATCTCTTGTCCTTTGTGCCACTGTTGATTTGGCTTTGTTTATCACCTTTGTTGGATACCCTCTTGTTAGAAATCGTGCTGTCATTATCTCTTCCTCAGCTTTAAAGCTACTCTCTGTGCTGCAGTTTCGCTTAGCCCATAAAAATTCTCCTAACGGAATGCTATTAATCAGAGAATGTTGGTGACAGCTTCTAGCATGTAAGATGCTATTTCCTGCAGTCGTTTTTCTAAACAGTGAACTTTCCAATTTGTTGTTCTCTATTTTTAGCCTAAGATCTAGGAATTCCAGTGTGTCTTTTGACCACTGGCTTGTAAATTGAAGGTTGTAGTCATTAATGTTAAGCGTTGTAACAAAATCAGTGGCTTCTCTCTCTGTCCCTTTTCACACTACAAAAATGTAGTTTATTTACCTGACCCACTTCGCCACTTTCTCAGAAAATATGGGTGACTGGTACACTACCTTTTCTTCCCAGTACCCCATAAAGAGGCCTGCAAATGAAGGGGCAAAACATGTCCCCATCGATGTGCCGAGGGTTTGCCTATATATTTTGTTGTCAAACAGGAAGAAATTTTCAGTTAGACAAATATGCATCATCTCACTCAACATCTCTGTGTGATGTAAATGTGAAATGGATCTCTGTGCTAAAAAATGTTTACATGCGTCAAGTCCAAGATTGTGTGGGATGCATGTGTAAAGGTTAGCAACGTCCAGTGACAGTAATGAGAAGTCAGCCTCCCATTCAATGTTAGCTACACACCTCAAAAAATCACTAGAATCTTTTATATAAGATCGTAATTTTTGTACTGGTCCCTGCAAAAAGTGGTCAACGTATCGTGATGTATTCTCAAGGTAACTGCCTATTGCTGAGACTATCGGTCTCCCAGGGGGATTGTCCTTACATTTGTGAATTTTTGGTAATAGGTAGAGGGCAGGTAGTTTTGGAAATTTACAGTCTAGAAACTTGAGCTCTTCATTCTCGAGCAATCCTTAATTTTTCCAACTCGCTAGTCGTATCCCAAAGTTCCTGACTGCTCCCTCATATTCCATCCTATTGCTCCTGCAGTATCTAGTTGTATCTGATACTTGTCTGAGACCTTCCTCAACATATTTTGTTCTAGATTGCACGACCACATTACCACCTTTGTCTGATTTTTTTTATGACTATTGTCCTGTCATTTTTCAAATTCTCAATGGCTTTTCTCTGTGCTGGGGTAACATTGCTCCAGCCACTATAGTTTTTCTCATGGCTACGTTTTTGAAATTCTTTACAGGCACCCCTTTCAAAAACATCTATTGCATCATTCTTAATCTGGGGCATAAATCTAGATTTGAGTTTAAAATTGCTTTTCGCACTCAGATCAAGTGGCGTGTTCTCTCGCCGTAAGTTGTCAATGGGGTCACTGTTTTCCTCAACACTTTCATTTAAAACATTCAATGTGTGTAACAAATTAACATCAGCGATTTTAATACTGCTAGGTTTTTCCCCAATTTTCTCTTTTTTCTCCTTAACTTTGGTGGCATACCATTTGTTTAATTTTAGTTTCCTCGTAAAGAGAAATAAATCCACCCGACTTTGTGTATAGTTAAACATATTCGACGGGCAAAACGTTAGACCCAAAGATAAAAGTTCTACCTCAGACGCTGTCAAGGTCCTCTCCGATAGGCTGATGACCGTATTCCGTTCAATCATTTCCCCTTTAGTTGGCCCCTTGTTCGTTTTCCCACGGGGCTTCCAATATTTCCTGAGGTTGTTGCGCTGTTGTTTCCTTCGCCTCTGTTTCCTTTTCTTTGATGTTGATTTTGGGATCCTCCACGTTTGTTGTTCATTTGTCTCCCTTTCATTATAAGATTGAATTCTGTTAAAACACTGGTTTTTGCCACTCCAAAGTCTCCTAAAATTGAAAAGTCACTTCCACTTGTCATACTCCCATCCGTCTGATTTTCACTTGTCGACTGCCTGGATGTCATATCAGCATCTATGCCAGAATTGGTTGTGGTTGCCGTTGCAAAAGCGTTTGTGGTAGAGCCTCTCAGCTTGTCATATTTTTTAGCAAAGGTTATGATCTGGCCTTTTTGATAATCCACAAGGTCCCTCTGGAATGTTTCGTTGTTTCTTTACTTTGATGTCATCCTCAAATTTGTTTAAATCCATTTCCATTTTGTCCATATCCTTTCGAAATTCTTCCTCACTGCACATACCTTTCAGCTCCTCAGTATATTGATCGATTTCTTTGGCCAGCCTTTCAACATCTTTTGTTGCATATTTCACTAACATGTTCATAGAGCACGCATGGTTATTCTGAGCCCAATCTTAGACCAGGGCGGGATCTGGATTGTTAAAGGTCGGGGTGATAAAGATGCGGAGACCCCTTGGGATTCTCCCTACATCTATATACTTTTGCAGTGTGGTGGCCTCCCACCCTTTGTTTTGTTCCACTTTGAGGGCTTTATATATATATATATATTCAGAAAGGACTGAAGTTGCTGGAGTGTTGCTTCTCTACTTGGTGAAGGAGAGGTTTTTGGGATGTATTAACGGCGTGGTTCAGCCGACAGCGTGCACCGCCAGTGAGTGTGCCGATCCCCGCCCGAAAGTGAACCTCCTTGGATGAACGTGAAAGCGAAGGGCGGCGTCACTGCCGAAGACTAACCTCGGCATGGTTCTTTGTCAGCTTCAAAAGCGGGCTGGCTATAAAACGCAACGGACCTTGTAAAACAAAACAATTCAACAAAATGGGGACAACAGCCATTGGAGGCTTGGAAGGACTCCGGTCAGAGAACCACAAGCACCAGAATGCACTTTCCAAATTAAGTGGACGCCCATCAGGGGGCGAATAAAATACATAGTTGTTGTGACTCACTTGATTGGTCTCTCTTGTCCGGTACGGATGTTCCCATCGGCTTGCCTCTGAAGAAGGTCAACGGTGACCGAAATATATTAGGACTGCCGCATTGAAATAAATAAAAATGAAAGGACTGAAGTTGCTGGAGTGTTGCTTCTCTCATTGGTGAAGGAGCGGTTTTTGGGATATATATATATATATATATAGGGAAATTTCACACAAGGACTGAAAACTTGGTAGCTCTGGATTATCTCTCAAATTCTAGACTTGAGCTCCAATGCTTTGTTGTAGTGAAAGAGCCAGCTGGTTGGGCTCAATCGGGAGGTCGTTTCTTAGTTTATTAGGTGCATTTTATATTTTATAGCTTATTACCCCTGACAAAGTATGGACTAAAATTCCTCTTGAACTGATGTCAATCACTAATTAGAATACTATCGGGGAAATGATAACAAACTTTTTTGTTTTGATCATGTTTATTAGCTGGTTATCCATCGTCCTTTATTTCTGGTTTTCAGCGTTGTTTTAAAAATATATATATATATATATACAATACGTGTTTTCATACAGGGAGATGGTAGACGTCGTGCACTTTACTGCTGGCCCCTGATGAGGAAAAAAATTTCCGAAACGCGTCGGGCCTATTACAAGCACGCAACTGCCCATACCAACTAACGCCTTGGGGAAGGCGCACGCAGGCTCGGGTGCTACCCGCTACCTGGACAACCCCACTGAGCAGAATATATATATATATATATATATATATATATATATATATATATATATATATATATTTGTAACACGCTGGTAGCTCACTTGAAGACGCACACGGACTGACACAAGGTTACCAGCCTTTATTTTCAACAGGTATGGACTCGCTTAGCATGTGGGTATGAAATGCAGCTTTTCGCCTTTCGCCGACGCGTTTCGAGTGTCCTCTTCTTCCAGGGCATATATATATATATATATATATATATATATATATATATATATATATATATATATATATATATATATATATATATATATATATATATATATATATATTTTTTTTTTTTTTTTTGCAAAGGCGAAACGCGTCTGCGAGGGGTGAAGGGGGGTTCTGGTAATTAAATTTTGGAAAACGGATACCAGTGTGCCGGCCTTTCTTTTTTCTGATACCGTATGGAGGCAGAGAACGTGTAGCTATATATATATATATATATATGCTACATTTTCCTTCACCTCCTTCGGCGCAGAAATCAAGCCCTCCAGCCGAACGTCATGGGGAAACCAATTTATTTCAACAGGGGAAATGCATGACCGGTTTCGACCCCATCGGGTCTTTATCATATGCCGCATGGGAGTCCCAGGCACGTCAGGTTTAAATGCTTCGTATTTGTAAACAACAGTGAAGAGGGACTCAAACGTGGTTGCACATGTAAGTTTGTTAAAATTCATTGTTCTTTTGTGTTCAAACTGAAATCCCCTTTTTTAGATTTTACACGACCTTTCATATATTCATGTCGGAAACAGTTCCAGTTTGTTTATGCAAAGTGTCCGAAGGTCTTGTCTGGATTTTCAGCTGTTCGCTTTTATGGACTGCAAGTTCCATCGTCCATTGCGTATTCATGTTAGTTGCCCCTCGAGTCTCATCTCTCACTGCAGTAGTGTTGATTTTCAGCTCCCCTTCGGCAAACTGTTGTCCCAAGTCCTCACTGTCACTTTCACAGTGTGGCGCCTGCTGAATTTTTGTCCCCGGCGTCCGGTCGTGTGGGATTACACTCTCCCACAAACCTTAGCTGTCTACAGATTTAGCGGGATACCACTGGCCCGCGGGTCCCCCTTGGACCGGTGACGGTGCCTCCCGCATTCCTTAGTCGAGCCGCTTGCTTCCGTGTAGCCTGCCAACTCCGTGTACAGCCGGCGGGTTCCCCGTTTTGATGTGTCCATCACCGCTACTCCAGATTTGACGAAGGGGGACCCAGCCTGTCAGGTCGGGGCTTGTTTGGCGACGTCACCGCCTTACTATGCTACATTTTCCTTCACCTCCTTCAGCGCAGAAATCAAGCCCTCCAGCCGAACGTCATGGGGAAACCAATTTATTTCAACAGGGGAAATGCATGACCGGTTTCGACCCCATCGGGTCTTTATCATATGCAGCATGGGAGTCCCAGGCACATCAGGTTTAAATGCTTCGTATTTGTAAACAACAGTGAAGAGGGACTCAAAAGTGGTTGCACACGTAAGTTTGTTAAAATTCATTGTTCTTTTGTGTTCAAACTGAAATCCCCTTTTTTAGATTTTACTCGACCTTTCATATATTCATTTCGGAAACAGTTCCAGTTTGTTTATGCAAAGTGTCCGAAGGTCTTGTCTGGATTTTCAGCTGTTCGCTTTTATGGACTGCAAGTTCCATCGTCCATTGCGTATTCATGTTAGTTGCCCCTCGAGTCTCATCTCTCACTGCAGTAGTATATAGTATATATATTGACTCAGCACCCTGGTTGGTGAACGTTGCGCTCTACAATAATCATTTAATCAAAGTGTGGCGCCATCGCCTATTAAATCGAGTTATTTTGTCAGCACTCTAGTTGATTTTGACCAGGGCAGTCATTAACATCGCCAGGCTCATCGTGGTCTTCTAAGGCTATTTTACTAGGTTACGGGGATACAATGTAGATTTTCCTAGTTGTTATGACGGAAAGTCTTAATTTTATTAAAGACACGAAGGCGAGTATTATGCCTTCTTATCTTGCATTTATTATAACAGCAGCCAAGATAAGTGTAAAACTACAGTTCCCAGGGGCCATGGGCAAACAACCTGGTCAATGGGAATGAAAGAAAACTATATCACATAGCCAATGGTAACACAGTAACTAATAAAACGTCACATCTGACTGCGTAGCTTCCTCTTTTCGCTGACGAGCAGCTCAGATGAAATCATAAAACAAAGGAACAATTGCTAGGATAATAGAACAAGTCAAAGTCCAGGAGCAAACTTCTTGAGACACATTAATCCAGGAAACACGAACAGTAGGAGGCGGCGAAGAAGGCTCCAAGCTGGGTGGAGATGAGAGTTGACGGGGAGAAGACCATATCCGCAGAAGAGCAGGACCCTTACGACGATGCAGTTGGTAAGGTCGGAGTTGCTGAAGGGAGGGAGAACACAGGTTAGTAGTGTAGCAGTGGGATAATACTCGCCTCAGTGTCTTTAATAAAATTAAGACTTTCCGTCATGACAACTCGGTAAATTTACATTTTATGGCAAGACCGAAGGCTCCTATTATGCTTGTTCAAAGCATGTCAATCACTAAAGAAGCCACATTATCAACAGGTTTGTAGTAAAGCATGTGAAAAACACTGTCATTAGTCCAGTCTGCTGATCTCAGAATGTCCTCGAGATGGGAGACGGCTCAAAAGGCCTTAGAAGCCATGGCTCCCCTGGTGGAATGAGCTCCGAAAACGGAGATGTCAGTGCCAGCAAGGGACATAACCCAACGCACCCAGCGAGCAAGGGTAGCAGAAGAGACAGGGAGGTGAGGTTTACGGAAGGAAATGAGGAGCTGAGAGTGAGAGGACGTTCTGAGATTAGCAGTCTTTTGTTCATACATTTTTAAACATTGGCCTACGCATAATTTGGGGTGAGAGGGGAAATAAGGGTAAAACACTGAATTCAGATTAGTCTTAGTTCGTCTATGGATCTGAAATACAACTCCCGTAGGAGAAGATTGGCGAAAAGAAACATCCAAAGCTTTCACATCAGAAACACGTTTGATGGAAACAAGGCATGGTGAGTTTAGCAGATAACATTTTCAGAGAGAGTGCAGCATTATCTGGCCAGTCAGAAAACAGTTTAAGAACCACAGAAACATCCCATAACTTGGTATACTTAGCCAACGGAGGTTTGGAACAGCGACTCCCTTTTAGAAGACTAGAGATTAAAGGATGAGCACCTACGGGCTTGCCGTTGATAGGAGAATCGTTTAGAGAAATGGCAGACCTATACAGGTTGACAGTACGATAGGACTTACCTGCGCTAGCTTCTGCAGCCAGGAAATTGACCACAAAATTCAGAGGGGCTGAAATGGGATCGATATACCTTTCCAGACACCAGCTTGCCCACAGAGACAAGGCGGATTTGTAGGCTTTAGAGGTCCCTGGGGCCTAGGCTTTGCTGATAAAGAGAGAAGCCTCTTGTGAAAAGATGAAGTCAGCAGGGAGAGACCGGAAACTTTCCAGGCAGACAGAACCAGAGACTTGTCCAGAATGAGATTGTGTTGCAAACCCTGCGGGTTCAGAAGCAAGACCTCGGGGGCCAGAAGGAGAACTGGAATGCCCGCTGACATCTCCAACAGGGATGGGAACCAAATTTGAGATTGCCAAAACGGGACTACCAGAACTATAGAGGTCGACTGGCGACGAACTTGGGAAAGAACTCTGCTGATCATGAGGAAAGGAGGGAAAGCATAGTTGAGGTGGAGAGACCAATCCTGAAGGAAAGCATCCGTAGCCAGGGCTGTGGGATCCGGACGCCAACTGAAAAATCGTGGTAACTGAGCGTTGAGACGGGAGGCAAAGAGATGTATGAAGAAAGGGCCCCATTTTTGAGAAATTGATAGGAAGACGGATGGAAGAAGCTTCCAGTCACTGGAATCTCGTAGAAAACGAGAGTGCCAATCTGCCACGAAGTTGAGAACCCCCGGAAGATATTCCGCTGTTAAGGACAGTTGATTGGCAAGACAAAATTCCCAAAGGCTCTTTGGCAACTCCACAAGGGGTTTGGACTTGGTGCCGCCAAGATGGTTGATGTAACGGATCGCAGAAACATTGTCCATTTGAAGAAGGATAGAACAGCAAACCCTGTTTTTTTAAGGCTTTGTATTGCAAAGAAGCCTGCAAGCATCTCTAAACAATGTATGTGCAATTTTGACTCCTCGAGAGACCATGTACCTCCAGTCGAGATTGGACCACAGCGGGCGCCCCAACCCGACAGGCTGGCATCGGATTCTAATACAAGATCTGGGGCTGAGGCGAAAATAGTTCGCCTGTTCCACGCATCTAAATGGTCGAGCCACCATTGGAGTTCTGCGCAAGATTCTAGGTCCAACTCGATAAGGTCGGTATAGGCCAAGCCTTGACGAAGATGTCTGATTTTAAGGCGCTGAAGAGCTCGATAATGCAGAGGGCCCGGAAAGATGGCCTGAATGGACGCAGAAAGCAAGCCTACTATTCTGGCCAGAGATCTCAGGGATAGGAGAGAAGTCCGCAGGACCCTGGAAATTTCCACCTTGATCGTATCAACTTTCGATTGTGGCCGGAGAAGAGAGGCTGAGGCGGAATCTACCAAGAAGCTCAAGAACTCGATGGTCTGAGAAGGAATAAGCATCGACTTCTCTACGTTGAGGAGGAAACACAGATATAAGAGGAGGGACTGAGTGGTATGAAGATCTGACAGAATGAGCCGTTTGTCTGCGTTCATGATCAAAATGTCATCCAGGTAAATAATGGGCTTGATCCCGAGGGATCTCAGAAACGCAACCACTGGACGTAAGAGTTTTGTAAAGCACCAGGGTGCGGAGGAAAGACTGAAAGGGAGAGAGGTGAAGCGATAGGTCACGCCAGACCACTGGAACTGGAGAAACTTGGATTGGGAAGGGTGAATGTGAGGTAATATGAATTTTTATGCTCAATTGTGTCCCCTACTACGTACCCCAACGGCTACATGTATGTGCTTCAAGTGCATGTAATTTCCCTCTACAAGTGAATCTGAAGACGCAAATACATATGCGTCCACCGTTAACATGTCCTCTTTCAGATCCGCCATGAATGGATCGATAATTCAGTTCCTAAGTATGCCTACCCAACGTCTCTATATGGTGCATGTATGGTCAAATTGCACCCGTTTCTAAGGCTCCGCAAGGCCCAGATGCAAGTCCAGGCCTCAAGCCTCCTGAAACGCTCCGAAGCTGCAGCCCCCACCTGCAACCCTGAACTCTGCCTTCCTTCCTGCCAAGCAGCGTGGGGCCTGGCTCAGTCCGGCCTGCCTGCCAAGATGGTATTTTGCCTTTATGTTATCAGTTCTGCTCCGTGAATCCACATTCCTAGCTAACGAGTAGGATAAACATATCCTGCCTGCAATAGATACAGTCCAGTCTTTCCGTCTCCATGCAAGTGTATTACTGTACCCATTTCCATAGAAAACTCCAGTTACTTAAAGAAATATATGCATCTCCTAGCCTTAGTGACAAGTAACCTCTGTCCCGATAGCCTTTAGTTTCCAGCAACATGTACTCCAAACACAAGATACCAGATATGATTTAGGAACAAGTTGATCTGACCCACCAGACTTCTGTCTCTAATCCTAGCGCTAAATGTCAAGTCCCCTTCACCCTCCAGTTTCACGTCAATCACACGTCATGCAGCTGCGCACGCATCTCTGCCATATATTTCTGCTGACACTGCAAGATTCTGCTATGTATCCACCCACTTGTGACACTTTTATGTGACGTTTCTAGTACACACCCCCGTGTACGCCCTAGTGCACGCCTTCTGATTACGTATTGCTACGCACATGTTTCCTATCTCGCTTCTCTCAGCTGTTACGCCTTCTGCATGAATGAACTATAAATATTGTACCTTGTTAATAAAGCATTGCTCTGTCCCTTCCTGAACCCCAGTGGTGAAAGGAACATGATATCCTGGTCCGGACCATACAATTCCATTTTATGGAATAAAACCCCTTAAAACTCAGATGCCACGGACTCTGTGTCTCTTATTTTGATTGAGCTATTTTATTGAATTTTACCGCATAGAAATTAAGTACTAGGTAATTTTATTTACCACAAATGGGAACCGTGAGATAAGCGTCCTGAAGGTCCAGGCGGACCATCCAGTCGTTCTGACGCAGGGTATCCCGTAAGTGAAGAACGGTCTCCATTTTGAAGTGACATACACCACAAACTGATTGAACCATTTTTAGTTGATTACTGGTCGCACTTTTTTGTTCTTTTTCTGTAGAAGAGAGATTGAACTCAGGAACCCGGAAGGATCGAAAGGAGCGACCTGAATAGCTTGCTTGAGAAGGAGGGACTGCATTTCTGAAGAGACATCTCGTTTGAGAAAACCAGAGGAGGTGGAAAGGCGTTTTGAAAAGGCAGCGAATAAAGCTCTATAAGATAGCCTTGTACGGTACTGGAACCCAAGGGTCTACGCTGACAGTCTGCCACTTTGAAAGAAACAGTTTTAAACGTCCCCCTACAGGGGGAGGAGAAGCAAGACGTACCTTGTTGGTTGGAGTAATTGTTGTTGCGGTAGTTCTTCTGTCCTCTACCGCGGAAGCCTCTACCCCGCTGGGGATAGAACTGGGGCTTGAATTCCTGTGAAGAGTTGTTAAAGGAACCTCTGGAGCCTTGGTTACCATAGGAACGGCCAGAAGAGCGAACCCTACCTCTGCCGGCCCGTCCAAAAACCTGGGACGGAAAGACCTTTTTTATGGCCTGTTGTGCTTTGTCCAAGGAAGCAAAGGTGGACACAAATCTGCTCAGGTCCTTAACCAAAGTGTCGCCAAAAAGGAGACCATTTGCCTTTTTGCCGGGGTCCTGAGGAGCTAAATTGGCTAATTTTGGGTCCAATTTGATCAAAAGGCCTTTACGGCGTTCGCGACTAATGGCCGCATTTCCATTTCCAAGTAAACAAAAAGCTCGCTGAACCCACATGGAGACATCCTCCACTAACAGGTTCGAACCGTCTAAGCGGGCAGATTCAGCCATGTCGAAAATGCGTGCCAAGGGGTCCACAACATCGAGAAGCTTATCCTGGCAAGTGGACCAGGCTTTGTCCATCCCCCTTGCGAGGATCTTTACCAAATTTAGAAAAGAAGGTCAACAAGGGCTGATCAATAGTGGGCACCAAGGTAACCTTGTCCAGTAAAGATGGTTTGGGGCATTCAGACTTAAGTCGAGCTCTGACGGAGGATTCCAAAGGCAGTCTCAACCTGGCCGAAATGTACTCCCCTACGTGAGAAGAGGGTAACCATTCGGTAGAATTAGGGTGTCGGATTAAAGCAGGATCAAACATAGAAACCCCGTCCGCATCAAACTCTGGGTCAAAGTCAAAAGTATCAGTTTGGGATTTTTTGAATGGGGGAGAGGGAGGGTCAGAGACATCAAAAAGATCATAAAGATCATCTGCGTCTTGCATGTCATCGTCCGTGTCCAAAATAGAAGTAATTACCAATTTTTGGGGTGGCTGTGCGTGCTTCGTTTTCATTTTGCGCTTGCCCTCGGTACCTAAAATCCCCTCATGAACAGGAGGCCTGGGATGCACTTGGTCCTCATTCAATTGCGAGGAAACCTCGCTAACCAGCCTTGACGCAGACTTTTTTGCGAGCAACGCAGCAGAGGAACCCACCTTTTTGTGTCTGCTATCAGACAAGAGGCTCAACATGGAGTTTTCCATGCCCTTGGACATGCGTCTCATTGACACCTCTACAGCATTTTCTACTGAAGTGTTAATAAACTTGTTTAAATCCTTTTTGAAGGCTTCGCCCTCTTCATTAATATGCCCCGACTCTGGAGAGCTATCTATCTCCATTATACACCCACTTCAGAGACAGGAGGAACGGGTTAACTAATGAGGCAGGAGGAGGAGCGGTGAGGGAAAAAACACTCCCAGGGGCGTGTTCGAATAATAGGAGCGTCACGGAGCTCCAAGAATGCGGCGACGAGACTAAGCAGAAAAACGGCTCTTGTGAACAAACAAAGCGCCTCAGCGCTACTGAAACCGGAGCATGTAGAAAGCTCCCCCAATTGTCAGGAGAAATCTGCGCTCTACGCTGTCCAAACGAGTGCGAAACGGTGAGCGCGAGCGCGGCAGACGGGAGGCTTTGGAAACGGCCGCAACCACCGCGGTAAAGCCCGCGGGGGGGAAGGCGAAAACACGCCGGACAGCACAGCAGAGCAGGGACACTGCAATACAAGCGCAACAAAGCGGGCGGACAAAGCAAATAAACCGTCAATAAAGCATTAAATTAAATAAACATTAATCTGGGAGCAAAAGATGAGTCACTTATCTGATTGCGACCAGCAAGAAAAGAGGAAGCTACGCAGTCAGATGTGACATTTTATTAGTTACTGTGTTACCATTGGCTATGTGATATCGTTTTTAGGTCTCGACTACAGGATTGCTTTAGCAATGCTTGTTTGTCGAGATTATAGTAAGGCTTTCAAAAGTCTACCCAAAACTGCGGATCAGGTACAGTTCATGTGAGCCAGGCGCGTGCACATCGCCGCCCACATCGCACACCACCATTTGTCTGAGCCTCGGCATCAGGCTTCAAAGGAATCCGCTCCCAAGCCGCTCCCCCGCCCCCGCCACCCAATGCCGCTCCCCCGCCCCACCACGCAATGCAGAGAGCTTGCTTTTTAACTTCAGCGCGAGGCGCGCCCTAGTTCTTTTTTGGATCCCTTATCTGCATTATAGAAAGAAATGGAACACCGGCGCCCTCTTGTGGCAAAATGCGCACGCGCGCTTGTTTGGACTAAAGGATGCACGTGTCATCTGTCCTGACCTATTTGTTTTCGAATCCTGCTAATCCCTATTTTCGCTCGTGCGCAGTGCAGGGTCTGCACCGATCTGTTTGCAGCTGCTCATTTGCTGCTATTTTCAATCCACTTCGTCTCCGTTGCCTGTGTTCGCCTCTTATGTGTGAACCGAGGGTGAAGGCCTTAGGCTGTAGGGCGGACTGTGGAGCATGGAAGGTGGGCGAAAAACCAGCAAAGAAACAACTTTGTTTTTACAAATAGACAAAAAAGGACAGTTTCTCTTATAAAAGATGCAGTCTAGAATTAATGAAACAGCAGTCATGCAAAAAGTAAGATTTCAACCAAACAATATCTTGTGAAATGGAGCGTTTGAGACTTTCAGTGCCAAAGACTGAGTCGTTCTTCGCTAACGTCACTGAGCCTCGGCTCCCTTTCATGGCGCATGTGTGGCTGCTCTCTTGAACCGCCAATTGTGACCTGTGTGGTCATCTTTACGCAGATTGACGTAAAAAAATATATATACTCTGTTTGGTCACTTGTGAAATCTAGACACTGCGTGCTTGTTTGAACTTTAACAGTGATAGCAAAGGACCCTGTGTGCCATTAGTGTGCCCCCCTGGATAAAACGTGATATTTTGCAGTTTGCTTTTGATGACCCTAATGCACAGATCCGGGGACCACTATACAGAGAGGAGAACACTGTTCCACCGTTCACATTAACAGACCCTTTTAGCGCTCCTTTTGCTTAATAGAGTACTCTGCCCTTTCCTGGAACCTTTCCTAATGGTGATGGACGCATGACATTTTCACTGGTTCATATTTTCATTCACACACACACACCCACCCACACACACAACCCCCCCACACACACAACCCCACACCCCCCCGCCCACACACCCCCACACACATAACCTTCCCACACACAACCCCACACACACAACCCCACGCACACACAACCCTCCCACACACACACCCCCACATACAACCCCCCACACACAACCCCCCACACACAACCCCCCACACACAACCCCACACACAACCCCCCACACAAACCCCCCCACACACAACCCTACACAGATACAACCCCACACAACCCCCCACACACACTGCGCCGGAAAAGGTTTCCTCAGGCAGAGTGGCTGCATATCGCTGCTGCTGCAGAATAGTCGCGCGTTTTCGCGAGCGCTTCTGCTTTATTTTTAAACTCCCTGTTTTGTATTTACTTTGAATGCTCAGTTAATTATACCCGGTTTTTAAAACAGTGCCGCAGAGGCCCCATACTTGCACTATAATTACAACCATACCCACCGCTACTTTGCGGGCTCGATCTAGGGTAGGTGTAGGAGCGCCATATTGTGTAAGCTCTTGGAAGCAAGACGCCGCCATCTTGGTGCGGGTCTCGGCGCTTGGACCGACAGGCAGAGCCAGCCTACTTAAAGCTCCACTTATTTCAACGCGCAGCGGTGACGCGCAGAGGATGCGCCTTCCCTGCGCCTGAGTCGTGCCAGAGTCCTGCCCGTCTGCGCTCGTCAGCGTCTCGGTGGCGGACGGGGCAGGACGGCTGGCTTTTTTTCTTTTGGCTGCACTTCTGTGCTGCTCCGTAAGTATGATTACCTATACGTCGGCAGATCTACTTACTTTGCGCCTCCCTCGAGGCCTCTGCCATCATATTTTTCCTGGTGGCCGGGCTTTAAGAAAAGGCTGCTCGAATTGTGGTTGGCGTCTTCCGGACTCCAATGGACCCTCGCCGGCTAATATATCTGCTCTTTTTCAGTGTCTTCTTCTCAACACCAGGTCTCTGAACTGCCATTCCCTTAATATCTGGAATCTGCTGCAGAATTCCAGTATATCATGCTTATTGCTTACAGAGACCTGGCTAGGTGACTACTCTGCACCTGACCTGGCCAACGCCATCCCTCCGGAATATAACATCTTCAGGAGGGACAGAGTATTGGGCAGAGGAGGAGGAGTAGCACTTATTGTGAATAAAAACATTCCCTGCTCAACCTTTCCGGTAGAGAATATTCAGGGATGTGAAGCCCTCGGGTTCACCCTTCATCTTTCTCCCCTTCAGGCTTGTACCAGGATTCTTTTGTATAGAACGCCGGGACCCACTGGGCCTTTTTTTGATGAATTACAAGTAGCTCTCTCAGTTCCTTGTCTCAGATCAGATCACTGTATCCTTCTTGGGGATCTCAATGTTCACATGGACAATAAACTTGACCCTGATGCCTCCGTTCTTACAAGAACCGACACACAATAAAGGCCATACCTTGGACCAGGTCTTTTCAACGAAATCTATTAATGTGTCCTCCATACAGCCAGTATTATGGTCTGACCACTTCTTAATTTCTTTTTCTTTGCTTGCTACCGCCCCTACTCGGGTGAGACCTACAATAGAGGCCACGCGGATTTCGCGGCCCTTTCATCTGCTCTCGGTAGATATGCTATCTGAGGCTCTCACTACTTTTCCATGTCCTCTTTCAGGCAATCTAGAGGAGAATCTTGTTCTCTTCCAAAAATGGCTTATAGCCAGATTTGAGACCTTAATCCCCGAGTAGAAGCCTAAATTAGGTGAGCGAAGAGCGTCGGCCCCGTGGTTCACTCCCCAGTTGAGGACGCAACGGCAGGACTGTAAAAGGGCTGAGAGAGTTTGGAGGCGAGCCTACGATTCGACTGAAAAACTGAAATTCAGAGCGGTAACTAAAGCTTACCACAAGTCGATCTGGGTAGAAAAAAAGGCCTATTTTGAACGTCGAATTGATGAGGCTGAAAATACCTGTAAAGAAATTTTTAAATTGGTTCAGGATTTTACCTCTCCTGCCATGTGTACCTCTACTCATACTCACTCTGAATCCTGGATAAAACAACTAGCCACTTTCTTTGTCAGTAAAATTACAACTATTCAAGTCTTTCTTTCTTACTCCTGCCCACAGCCGGATTTGAGTCCTATATCTCCGTCATCTCTTTTGGAGGGTCAGGGCCCTTTTCTTTCTGATTTCCCTCATATGTGCCTCAACACATCTTTGGATCTTTTGTCAGGTCTGAAATCTGGCTCACCACTTGACCTGTGCCCGGCTAAACATCTGGGAAAAGTGGCACCTGCCTTAAATGCCTTGCTGAACCCTCTTTTGAACTCCTCCCTGTCTACAGGTGTGGTACCGCAGGCATGGAAGCGCGCCATGATCCTACCACTGCTCAAGAAACCTACCTTAGACCCCCTCATTCATGCCAACTACAGGCCAATCTCCCTTCTCCCTGCTTTGGCGAAAGTGACCGAGAGATACGTGCATAGGACGATTTCCAGTTTCATCGAAGGAAACGACCTCTTACACGCATCGCAATCCGGTTTCCGTGCTAATTTTAGCACGGAGACGGCCTTACTCGAGGTCACTGATGCCATCAGGGAAGTGCTCGACTCTGGGGGAAAGGCCATGTTAGTTATGCTTGATTTGTCGGCGGCTTTCGACACCATTCCTCACGATGGCCTCCTTGTAAGACTCTGGGAATGTGGCCTTCGCGGAACGGTGTGGAACTGGCTCAAATCCTTTCTGGCCGGCTGCCGGCAAACGATCTGGGCGCCCCCTTTCTCCGCTGATATGGCTCCGCTAGAGGTGGGGGTCCCACAGGGTTCCATTCTCAGCCCCATGCTTTTTAACATCTTTATGGCCCCTCTGGCAGTGGTCGCGGAGTCCTTTGGCGCCCAGATCATATCCTACGCCGATGACACCCAGCTCCTATTCACATGTGACAGGGGCGGGTCGTTTGATGGCATACAGATTAGGGATTGTCTTGGTGCGGTCTTTGAGTGGTTTAGGTGTCATGGCCTAAAGTGCAATTCCGATAAGTCGGAACTGCTCTTTTTTGGATGCGCTCCCGAACGAAATTGGAAATCTTGGTGGCCACAAGATATGTTTCCCCCTGACAGTGTGTCTTTCAAGGCCAAGAACCTGGGAGTGATAGTGGACAGTGAACTGTCCTTTGGGCCACATATTTCGTGCCTCTCAGGAAAGTGCTTCGGCATTCTGCGGATGCTGAGAAAATTTCTTCCCTTAGTGTCACTCCATCATAGGAAAATAATTGTTCAGGCCTTGATTGGATCTCGTCTGGACTACGCAAACGCTCTTTTCTTGGGTCTACCGAAATATCTTTTGACCCGTTTGCAAGTAGTACAGAACTTGGCAGCCCGAGCCATCTATGGACTCCCGAGAAGAGCAGGTGCCACTGTTTTACTGAATACCTTACACTGGTTACCTATCTCAAAGAGGATTCTCTTTAAAAGCCTGACACTGGCTTTCAAAGCTTTACATGGCATAGGCCCCAAGTACATTGGGAAACGCCTTTCCCGGTATTTACCCAGCAGGACTCTGAGGTCATCCTGCTTGTCCAAGATGACAGTTCCTGCCATTAGGCGCGTAAGAATGGGAGGTCGATCATTCCGGTACTTAGCCCCGAAGGCTTGGAACGAACTACCACTGTCCTTGAGACAGGCTCCCAGCCTTCTTGTCTTTAGGAAGGACCTAAAAACGTGGCTTTTTACTAAATAGTTTTTTTTTTCCTTTCTTCTGTCTGCGTTTTAGCTGTTATGTTGTTGCTCTACCTGCTGATATTCTTCGCCAAAGCGCCGGGATGCTCCTAGGAGTAGCCGAGCGCTATAGAAGAAATAAATTAACATAACATAACATAACTACACACACACACACAACCACACACACACACAACCACAAGCACACACAAGCACATGCAACCACACACAACCACACTCAACCAGACAACCACACACAACCACACACACAACCCAAAACACAACACACAACCACACACACAACCCCAAACACAACGCACACAACCCCACACACAACCCCACAACCAAAACCACACACACAACCACAACCACACACACGACCACACACACAACCACAACCACACACACACCCAACCATCTATCTATCTATCTATGTATCTATCTATCGCACTCACGTTATCTATCGCCCTCACTCTATCTTTCTATCGCCCTCACTCTATCTATCTGTCTATCGTCCTCACTCTATCTGTCTATCGCACTCACTATCTATCGCCATCACTCTATCTGTCTATCACCCTCACTCTATCTATCTATCGATCGCCCTCACTCTATCTATCTGTCTATCGCCCTCACTCTATCTATCTATCTATCTATCTATCGCCTTCAATCAATCTATCTATCTATCTATCTATCTATCTATCTATCTATCTATCTATCGCCCTCCCTCTATCTATCGCCCTCACTCTATCTATCTATCGCCCTAACTCTATCGCACTCACTTTATCTATCACACTCACTCTATCTATCGCATCACCACAGCATCACTCAGCACCACCACAGCATCACTCAGGGGCACCACCACATCGCTATGCGCTACCACAGCATCACTGAACGCCACAGCATCACTCATCGCCACCACAACATCACTTAGCGCCACCACAACATCAATCTGTGCAACCATTCAACAAAAACTGGTTCAAATATGTTCTCTCAATGTTTCAAGCTTTATTACAAATGTCACAAAAAGATGTTAATATTTCACTTTTGTTATTGGATTTTCGTCACAATAAAATACACAGAACATAATCTTCACAAAAGTTATTTACAAAAGTTTAAGCTATTGCCATTATAAATTGCAATAACTTTTATTTAAGTATTAATTATTAAAAATAAATAAAAGCCATTGTTATATGTAATAGCAATACATCTAAGTCACGTAAATACAACACATATTGCATTACAAATGCTATAGCTGTCACATTTGCGAAAGTTATAACTATTGGCATTGTAAATGACAAAGCTATTAATTTCGCTATTTTCAAAACCAACACATAAATTAAAAAATTATCATTTACAATACCAATAGCTCAAACGTTCCTAATGCGAGACCTATTGCATTGCAAATGCTTGTCTTTCATTCCCATTGGCCAGGTTGTCTGCTCTGGGCCACTGGGAACTTTAGTTTTACACTTATCTTGGCTGCTGTTATAATAAATGCAAGATAAGAAGGCATAATAGGAGCCTCCGGTCTTGCCATAAAATTGGTGCTGCGGTCATATAAGAGTGAATGCTATCTCACGTTTACTCACTGCTAAATCCATTCATTTGCACAGATCTGTTGAGAATGTTTTAAAGGAAAGCGGAAGAAGTCCAACTGTTGTTAAGTTCCTGTTGTTGCAAACTGAACCTTTTTTAATTTTATTCTATTGAAAAATGGCTGTTCCTCGTCTTAAAGAAGAGCAGACATCATAATAAGAGAGACAACAAACAATTTGGCGCAGAGAGACCCTGAGTTACAACGTATTCTATCAAAGGTACATTCCGTTCCAAGATGGCCACTGGAAATCTGCCGCTAATGCTGGAGGTAGGAGACGACTTGATGTCATATGCAGTCCTTTTACTATGTTGAGAGTTATTCTCTGTATCCTTCCGCCACTAGGCATAAATGAATCCCTTCTGCTCCGTTGTTCTGCTTTTCTACTTCGTTTCTAGATATACTTCCTGCGATGGTTTGCAGAGATTTGGATTGAGTATTGGATAGTAGTAGGCAGTGAGGGAGAGAAAGATTTAGAAGCTTTTAAAGCGTCTCTTCCTGCCGGCGGAGGGAGCGTATATAAGTTAAATGCGTCTACTTCCGGTCCTCTTTCAGCCCTCGGATCCAAGATGGTGAGAGGCCGACTTTCTTTCCACGAGGGATTGAGGGTTCTGTTGCCGGGGTTGGGGTCTAAACGGCGGCGTTTTGGAGCCGTTTAGCTGCCTTTAGTGTTCAGTGAGCGTCATCGTTCCTTTTCCGCGAGTTAACCGTTGAGGACTACGTGATTCCTTCCCGGTTTTGGTGTATTGCAGCCGCTCTACCCTCCTGACCAATAATGCGATTCTTTCCCAGGGAAGTGGGTGGCAACACCGGAGATAAACGAAATTTTATAAGCACTCTTTGCGTTGAATAGTTATGTTTAATAAAACCAACCGAATTAGGATTGTTTTTTGGGGCGTTTGTCGGTCTGTCTCTGCTTTTTCGCTAGCCTCGAGGTATGGTACTTGTGTCTAGAGTACATCAAAAGAAGTAAGATTGGATCTGCTGCGCTTTTGGAGTTCATGTTCTGTGTACGGATGGGGACCCTTAGTACGCTTAAAGATGTACTGACGTTTTCATAACATTCCATTGTAGAAGTTGGTTTTTCTGGCATGACTTGCGTGACACCTCTTTTAACAGCCTGCTCTATGATGTTCGACAAGTAGGTATAGATCTGAGTTTAATCTCCAGAGATTCTGGGACCGGCATGTTACAGTAGATGCCAGGTTTAAGTGTTGACTTATTAAATTATTGTAATTCCCTTGTGCTGTATTACCGTTGTGGTTGAGTGGAACCTGAAAGGGTTCGATTCTTAGAACGATGATGCTGTTGCTTCTGTGGAAGATATCATGATGGTTGGGGAAGGGGCATTCGTGGCTAAAGAATGGTGCCAAGAAATGGAGCCGGGTGGTCTTAGTGATGTGGTTGACGAATCTAGGGTCTAGGAGGTAGCGTTATGTTGCTGCGTCGGTGCACACATTTATTAAATCGTTAGATAAGCTGTCTTTCTGTGGGGGATAGGTTTGTTACAGTTTACTTTAAGCAGAGCTTTTGACGCTTGTGCTCGAAGGTCATTTGGGGGCAGATGTTAACCCAGCGTAGTATAATCTAATTTTGGGTGTCCAGGTTTAGAAGAATGCGTTTTGGGTGGAGGTGTGTACAGTATGTAACGAGTGAGAAGAGGTTGTAGGTGGGTTCCAGTACCGACATGGAGCACATTAACGATCCAGGTGAAGCATGGCGTATTTGTTTTGTTTTTATTGGCCTCATAGACGAGTTAACCATGTGCAACATATTTGCTATTGTGGCGGTGGATGTTTATTCCGAGTGGTTGTGAGAGGTTTGTGATGGAGACTACTACGGAAGACAGTGAGGTTTATGGGCGGTTTGTTTTGTGAAGAGGGTGTTCCATCCATCCTCACTAATCACAGATAATGGGAAACAGTTGGTGTGATATGCAAAGAAAATTGAAGGGACGTGGTATCGTTAATCATCACATCTCCCTGTACAACTCGCAAGAAAATGGTCTTTGTGAGAGACCCAATAGGGTTGGGAAAGGTATAATACAGATGGTGAGTGTCGGTGGAGGCATGGTGCAGAAAAAGGTGTGGGCATATTGCATTACCAGGCAAGGTCAGAGTGGGAGGTCTCCTTTCGAATTGATGCATGGAAGTTCTTCAGGAACCAAATTGGTGCCTGCATGAATGAAGGGGTGAGTGTTGTGGTATTGTAAACTTCAGGGAGGATTGGCAGATACACCTCTAAATTCAAATGGCCCTTTAAGTTTGTCATCATCACGTTGCGGTGTTGGAGAATGGTAAAAGGTGGAATTTTTGACAAGTGGCACTTCACCACACGCTTCACCACCCTTCTGGTAAAGTTACCATGGTGTAGTGGGTACTTTTTAGCACAAGACTTGGGAGAAGTTGGTATGGCCATCGGGAACAATATTGGTGGAGTATGGTCACGGACTATATTCTTTCAGGAGTGCAAGTATTCCAGAGTCACAGTGGGGAAGGTTACCAGTGCGTCAGGTGTACTAGGAGTCGCAGACCACCTGGGTACTTAATGGGCTTTGTGCATTGGAATATGTTCAGGTATATAGTTTTTTTATGTACAACGGGGAATATGTTATACTTCCCTTGTGATGTATTACCGTTCGGGTTAAGTGGAACCTGAAAGTGCTGATCCATGTGACTATTCGAAGCAGAATATTCCCTACTAGCTGAGTTATATCTTGACCAGCTGGGAAGTGTCCGTTCCTGTTATCTCAGTTGAGAATAAAGCAAGTTTTCTTACCTGCTTGGTGGTGTCCTCAGCGTTCTTTACGACAAATCAACCGCTTGCATGCTAATTTTCTGTAGTAGCAACATCGTAGAGTATAACTAAACATTAAGGTAACCAAGACTAGGTTTCGACATTTTTGTGGTGAACCTGGTGAGATTTCGTCTGTTTTACACGCTACCCAAGTTTCTAAGCAATTTCCCTGCTGTTGCCGTGAGGGAAGCCGGATGTACTTGGACCATTACTCTCTAGGGTGGTTTGTTACCCGTTTGCTGCTTAAGACACAATGTAATGGGAGAATTGCCAGTTGACTCAGCCGCTGGCAATTACCGAATAGTAATAGTTTTCCAGCGATGTCACAGTAATTAGACCGAGGCCACCCTTAAGAATTCGCTCCTGGTGTTGCTCCTCATAGGAAGCTTGTTCTGAGCTGCCAAATGAGCCCCCCCCCCCCCCCCCCTTCCCCCTTTCCGACAGGAACTCTAGCAACCCAGAGCAGTAGGCCTTTTTAGCCTTGTCTGTGAGGCTTAGTTTGGATCCTGTGGCTCAGTGAGCAAGGGACTTGGGTTAGGGAACATTCTTGCACTTAAAGCATTGAATCATACACAATTGGTGGTGGTAGGAATGCTTGTAAATATTGGTATTGGCAAGCGCTCTAGTACTCCAGGCCATCGTTTTTGCCTACTGTACTACTAAAAATGAGGTTTAATCATTTTAATGAGATTTACACCCTAACTGCATACTGTCAAATGTTACTTTTGTACTGTTGCAAGTGGAGTGGGGGTTACTTGGACCTTTGCTGGCTATGATTTTGTTTAACACTTGTTTGTTGTTCTCAGACTAAGAAGCGAAGGAACAACGGGCGTGCCAAGAAAGGCCGTGGGCATGTACAGCCCATCCGCTGCACCAACTGTGCTCGCTGTGTGCCCAAGGATAAAGCAATCAAAAAGTTTGTCATCAGGAACATTGTTGAAGCAGCAGCTGTAAGGGACATCTCGGAAGCCAGTGTCTTTGAATGTAAGTGCCACTGTGTAGGTGCACGCTTGGTCAGGTGTCCCTCATGCGTAAACCTCCCCTCTGGTTGTATGATTGGGGGGTAAGTCTTGCATGTGGATTGATGTTAACAAGTTGAAGTGCAGCTGAATAATTCACAGGAGAACTTGAAACTGGTCATGTTTTTCTCGGCTAAAAAGTGCTTATCTTTTGTACATTTTTAAATTCCTTTTGATTAAACTCAATCGTGAACAATCTAATTTTAAGATACTTACCCAGCACTTTAGGTGGGTTGACAATGGTGGGTGTCCTAAAAGGGGATACACTAAAGTGATGGAGGGAATGCTTGAATTAATCTCACCCACTGGTAATTACCTGGGGCTGCATCCCAATCCCTTCCGTTGTGTCGCCTCAGTTTGGAGGCAACCATATGCAAATCTGACCCTGCTCCAATTAGAGCACTCCAGCCCGAACTGCCCAACCAGTATCACCCTTGTTACGAGCTCATAAGCCAGGTACAGCTTGGCTTCGGTGACAGTGTACACGGGAACCACATCTAGGCTTTCCTGTCCCACTTAGTGACACGCTAAAGTATAAAGGGGATAGCCCAAGCTACCTAGGGATCCTTTTCACAAGGCGTGCCCTGCTAATTGTAACAAGGACTGCATTACTGACCTAACTTTTGTGTCCAGTGTTTAAAGATCAGCTTTCTTCCATGTTAAGTTAAGGACATGAATATAGGACCTATTTGTGACCCTTTTTAGGTTGCATGTAGTAGTGGATTATGGCTTTGAAGCTCTGCCCATATTTGTCTTTGGCTTGTGCCATTGTCCTTAGTAAATGCTGGCTTCTGATTAGTTTATAGGCTCATTAGTCTCTCCTTAGTACCACCTTGTCTTAATTTATAGCCTCACATGAGGAGTGGCCCTTTTATTCGGTTGTTACAGGGTATTTATTTTTTATTTTATTTTCAACGTTTTATATAGCGCGAACAAGATCTTTGCAGATATCAGAGCTCTACTGAACGGGTAAGGGAAACAAGGGAGCGATTAAACAAGCTTTTGGGTAAAAAATAGTAGTAGGTAGTGTGTGAGTAGCAGAATAGGTAAGCAATCAGATAAAAACAAAAGTACAATTAGACATTCATATAATACAAAAAATACAAAGTTGGTGCAATGTTCTGGATATCTCCCAAAAGTGAATTTAACCATAAGGATGGCCTTTACTTTCTTAAATGCAGTGGAGGAGATAAGCCTTGTTTCGGGAGGGAGTGCATTCCAGATCCTGGGAGCCATTCCGGGGAAGGATCGTTTATAGGTTTTTTTCCTTCCGGAATCTTTGCGGTTTCAAGAGGAGATTTTTTTGTGATTCTGGTGGATCTCATGCCCCTGATAGTCAGCTTTTGAGTGAGGTAGTTGGGTGACTTGTGGTGTACAGCCATGTGAGTCATACAAGCGATTTTCAACTGTATCCTGGCTTCAAAAGGTAGCCAGTTCAGAGATTTTAAATCAGGAGAGATATGCGAATGTTTTTTTGATCCAGTGATAAGTCTCGCTGCAGCATTCAGGGTGGTTCTAAGGGGTGCAGTTGTTGCTAGGTGGAGTCCACAGAGAGCGACAATTCCGTAGTCTATGCTTGGGATGACTAGGGCTTGTACTGCAGTTTGGAAGTCCTTAGCTGGGAGAAGGGCTTAAGTTTCCTCAAGGTGTTTATTTGGAAGTTAGCTCCCTTAGTTGCTTTGCTGATATGCTGTTGCATGTTGAGATTGGTGTCAAGTGTGATGCCTAAGGATTTTGCGGAGTCCACGATAGTGGGTTGGACATTGAATGCAGTTAGGTGCTTGAGCCAGGTTTGGGTGGTGGAGATTTTCGCAGGAGGTGAGATCAGAAGGAACTCTGTTTTCAGAGCATTTAGTTTGAGGTGATTATCGGCCAGCCATGATTGGGTGTTTCTGAGCGTGGAGCTCAGAATTTTGATGTCTTCCGGGGACTGTAGTTTGAGATAGAGTTGAGTGTCATCGGCGTACATGTGGAAGTGTACATTAGATGCTTGTAACAGGGTGGTGAGTGGCTCCATGACTAGATTGAACAAAGTTGGGGATAGGGAAGATCCTTGTGGGACTCCTAATGTTACAGGCACAGATGGGGATAACACGTTGTTGACCTTGAACTTTTGAGATCGGTTATGTAGAAAGGAAGTGAACCATTTGAGAACACTCCAGCTAGACCCATTCTGGTGCTCAACAGTTCAAGTAGATTCTCATGTTTGAAGGTGTCGAATGCTGAGGAGAGATCGTAGGATGAGGAGGCAGGTGTCATGATCTAGGATTTGGAGGGTGTCATCAATTATGTGTCATAGCCGATACTGTACTGTCTTGCTCGGAAGCCTGACTGATGTGGGTTGAGGTCAAACTGATCGGTTTGTTTTGTCAGTTGGAGTTGTACGCATTTTTCCAGTAGTTTGGCCAGAGTGGGGATATTGGTGATGGGGCGGTAATTGTTCAGGTCAGCAGGGTCAGCTGTAGGTTTCTTAACCGCTTCGCCGCGGCGGCTTTTCCCGCTGTGCGCAGCATTTTTAAAAATCGAGCGTTACGTGACAAAGCCAGCTCGTCATCCGCGCAGCGCAGGTAACGCCCATGACGAGCTGGCTTTGTCATCCGCGTCGAAGGGGTTAAGTATAGGCGTGACTTGTCCCACCTTGAGGGAGTCCGGAATGAGTCCTTGTTGAAGGGAACTGTTGATGATTTTAGTCCAAAGTGGGAGGAGCAGGGGGATGAAGTCTTTTACAGCATTAGCAGGTAGGGGGTCTGTGAGGTGATTAGAGGGTTTCAATGTGCCCAGCAGTTTGTTAATTGTTTCTTCAGAGTAGGTGTCGAAGGACGAGCGTACGTCTTTAATCTGTAAGCACTATTTTCTCTAATGCGCAGTTGTGATCACCTCTGCTCATACGTGCTTTCTTAACTTGCTGAAGGGTTTTGTGCGCATTTGTGACCACCTGGTCACTGCTTTTACTTGCCGCAGGCTGAACGGTTCCTGACAGATTCATTTGCCAGTGCTAAATCTCTGCAGCACACGTTTCATGGACGTGAGGCTGCGCTTTAAGGGCAGCTAGTAAAATGTAATTAACTGTCTCACTGCCTGCAATGCAGTAGGTCTCGCATTTGCGAGAGTTCAGCCTATTGGCATTGTAAATGACCATGCCTTTTATTTACATTTTAAAAACCAACATATAGGGCACTGTCATTTACAGTGCCTATAGCTCAAACTCTCGTACATGCAAGGCCTATAGCATTGCAAATGCTTGTTTGTCATTAATTGGTGCTAGTGCTAAGCGCTTGAAGCGCCGCTCCATTCAAAACCCAGAATGACACCTTAAAACTCTTCAAATTCAGGTTTTCTTGCGATTGGGTGCTAGTAGAATGCATGTGGAAACAGTGCAGTATGTAAGCCTTGTATTAGCCAGATGCATGTATAGCCATGTTCTTTTTATGGCAGGAGCTTGTTTTCAGTAAAATACCATATTCCAAATGACTTCGAACTTAGATGGGTGGGGTCTAAGCATATGGGTTTGTTGAGGACTGGTGTTTTGTTTTTGGTGCATCTGTGTGCTCAGTTCTATGATTATTTTTTATTGATAAGTTTGCATTTAACAGGTTAAGTTGTAGCCTACTCTTAACTTTCAGTTGTTAAATCGTGCAGCACCTACAAAGTATGTTTTTTTATACTTTCGTGAGGCTCATACTTTTTTTGCAAGTCTGCCGTAGACATTTTTTAAACTCTTACTGTGGATTGGTTCTTTTCTCAAACCATTGCATGCTCGCCCAAACCATACCCATGCCGGAGAGTGCTTATTCAATGGCATTCACAGTCTGTTGTCCTGCCCGGTTGTTGCTCAAGGGTAGTTGCATCTGATGAAGGCATGAGTATGTGTTGTGATCTGACATGGCAGCAGTAACTAGTTAACTTTTTGGGTAGCTGTTGGTTCTTTCCAGTATGTCTGAGACTGGGTATCTTATATTTGTGATGTGACCCACTGAAATGACATTTAAGAAATGCAAGCCAGTGTGAGGGTAGACATATCACAAAGTATTGCGCTTAATGGGCTTTGTTCTAATCCATGCCTGTCTGCAGTCAACAGTGCACTAACCATGTTATCTGTTTTTCTAGCATACGTGCTGCCCAAACTGTATGTGAAGCTGCACTACTGCGTCAGTTGTGCCATCCACAGCAAGGTCGTCAGGAATCGCTCCCGTGAGGCCCGCAAGGACCGTACCCCACCACCCAGGTTTAGGCCTGCGGTACGTTTCCCTATACAGGTTGATATGATAGGGCTTATTTTATTTGATTACATTGTGGAATGTTTTTATACCATGCTCAAAATTATAGCTACAGGGTGTACTTCTGGGTGGAGATGTATCTCTGGGTTGGAGAGCCTTCAAAAACCACCCTCTTTAGTTTTGCTTCAAACGGCTATCTGTTTTTGTGCTCAGATATAAATCACCACCCGTGGGTGCATCTAATACAGTTTCTTCCAGTGTGAATTTTTAACAAATAGCATATTTTTTAGCTGCACTTTTATTTAAGGGGGTAGGCTTTTGAAGGTAAGGTCGGGTCCTTTTACGTAAAGACTTGTTTTAAAAACAATTCTCGTAAGTTGACTAATTTCTAAGCACTCGCCAAGAAGTTCTTGTACTCCGACGTGGTTTATTGTCCGAGGGGACCTGCATGCTCCTCTCACAAAAGGGCACATTATGCTCATAGTCGTACAATTTGGCAGAAACATTGCTTCTGCTGGTGCCAAACAGTAGCCCACTACTGTAACTATAGTGTGTGAAATAATTCTGTAATTTTCGTATGTCGAAAATAGTTTGCCTGGTTGCTAGTGAGACGTTAATTGGCCCCAAGTGCTCTTGCTAGATTAGGCAAATTCACATTTTAAACAATCAATATCAATCCACATTTCGAGTGGCCAAACAATTAATCTATTGCTTTAAATAATAAAGCCTATTGCTTGATCTGACTGAAATTAATTACTCTTCCCATTCAGTTTTGTGCATGTATATTGTATGTAGCTTTCAACATTATAAAGGAGTTCAGTGACAACCAATTGCCATAGTCTTTCAGAACTGTAAAACTTTTCAGGATGGCTCCGTGTTTTGATGGCTGTTGGAGGTTATGCCGTTTAAGTGGCTGTTATTTTAACAGGTTGAGTGAAGAAGCCTATTGTATGTGAATTGCTTAACTAGGGTTTTTTTGGAGGGTCGCCAACATTGCGCACCAAGCATCTAAATTTGTTTCTTTTCTACCCACAGGGCCAGCCGGGTCCCCGTGCTCCACCGAAGCCCATGTGAGAATGATTGCTCTGTACAGATTTCTGAAATAAAAAGTACACCAAGCGATTCTTGTTTGTTCTTGAATTAAAAAGTTCATGGGGGTCAAAATGGCGGGGGGTTTAGTAGGAAAAGGGGTATGCGGCTGAAGTTTGAACTGACATGCTTGACAGCCGGATGCTGAATTGAATTACATTTGCTAGGCACTTCATAGCAGATGTTTACAAATACGAGTGAGCTAGCAATTTAAGTTTATAATAATCCTACATGTATGTCAACTGTACCCAGGTTTTTAAATTGATTGGCATGTGAGCGTTCACATTTACTTAGACTTGAAGTCACCCAAACAATATTTTGCACAGCTTGGGGTTTACTTTAGAGCCCGGGATGCAATAATGAAATTGGGTAAAATATTTCTCTTCCACTGATTAATAGCCATAAGGGACTTAATCAAATGTTACACTAATCTGTGAGCCTGTCGAGCCAGTTCATCTGTGGGCATAGTTGTGCTCAAACAGTCAAAACATTGGCCACATGTAAACCAAAAAAGAGGAACACTGCACACTAAATGGCATGGCTTAGGGTGGAAAGAAGCTTAGGCTCGTCCATCACTCTGAGACGCGCATAGAGCAGTATACCAACAGTATTTCTCCCCCCCCCCCCCCCCCCCCCCCCCCACACACACACACATCTTCTCTGCCAGCGGGGGAAGGTAATATGACTATAACGGACACCATTCACATCCGTATCCTTAAAAAGCAAGGCTGTTACATCAGCTCTCCATCCTTTCAGTACGTCCCCTAAAGATTCCGTAACCAGATTTATAATTGTGTTAATGCTTTTTAATAATTTAAGACTTCGTTTGATACAAAAGCACATCAGAAGTTATGTTCTGCCATGACGACAATACAGATCTTACTTTTTTTGGCCCCCTTTTGACACATTATTTGAAGGAGGGAAATATGCTGGCTCAGACTTCAAAGAAAGCATGAAAGATGGATGTCGTTCGCACTGTAAAAAAAGTATATATATTTACAGATAGTCATCATTTTGGATTAAGTAAAGGGATGTGCCACATCACTTTAGATCTGTTACAAGCAGTTTATCTTGAATTCAAACTTGATGAATAGTGGGGCCACATGCTAATAACACAGGGAGGATTGGAGGCTTTAATCACTGCACTTGCCTCTTAAAAAAAAAAAAAAACACAACCACAAAACCGTGGTGACCTACTTAGCAAGGTATTGATGTAATTTTCTCCCCCTCTCTAGTAGGTGGTCACATGAACTTGGTGCTTGAAGATATTGGATGGGATGATCTCGTGCTTAATCGGCCACCTCCTCCCTCCCTCTTAAGATAGTAACCAGGGCGGACTCTTTCCTCACAAATTTGTAGAGAGTTGAGATAATCTTCGTATAATGTTACCAGGGTCCAGTTTAAACCATTAAATGCCTTAAGGAATACCAGATTGCCTTTATTGGTTGGCAACTTGGGATTTAATACAAATATTGTAACCTATTCAGAGCATGCTTTTGAGTACAATGTCCCTTGCATCCTCGTTTGCCAACGTTTCTACCCCCTAATAACCATACATAGGTCTTGGGCATTCTTCAGGGCTCAGGAAGGATCCCTACTTAGTGTTAAAGTCCTACCTCTTTCATATATCAAGCGTTGCTCCTGGGATAAAAACACACAACTTCATGTCTGGTCTAATCTAAGTTCAGTGGTAACACATAATTTTAAGTAACATGTTTGCATTTTACATCGCACAACATAAACGATAATCCAAAACAAGAGTCCGCAGTCCCTTCCAGCAAGGGTTCCAGAGATTAAATAAGGGAATAAAAATAATTGCCAATACTGGCATCTAGTCCATGGTGTGCACACCACCTGCCCCAAATCTTATGGTGTTTACGAGAACAACCATCGTTTCATAGATGGGCCTGCCAGTCCACCCCAAAGTTCAGTCTTAAAGTGGCACACATGATGGTTGTGACACTGCAAAGGACAAACCCACAACATGCAGGGAGCAGTGTTCAAATACACACGTGGAACATTCATGCAACATTGGAGTCAGAATCCCATACCCTATTAGGGACATCCCTAAACTTCCTGGTCTGATCAGGGATGGTGACTCTAGTGTCACACTGAAGGAAATATATAGCATTGTGATGGGCATAATATAATAGGTGATTAATGTGTAGGCTGCCAAGGATCACCAGGACAGCCATGGTATTTTTCAATCCTTCCATTAGGAAAGCATTCATGTCATCAGCCAAACTATGGTATAGTGTTTGCTCGAAATGAGCGCTCTTATAAATGGATACCATCATTTGGGTGATATCTTCCGGTCAGGAGTGGTTTCATGCTCCCACACATCGTGTGCTTAATTACTGACATTCTTTTGACATCTAACTTTTAAATTTGGAACTGCATCACTATTACTTAACCCGCTTGAGCATGTAATTCAGTACTAGCATTTTAAGTGTTTATTTAGGGTGCTCTGAGTGCAACTTGTCCAGTTAACTGCGGATTGAGTTAATTTTGTCATTTGATTTAATGATACTCTTACTGTGGGGGTGAAGATGGGACACTACTGTGGGTTAGAAGATGGGACACATCACCTCTTCTGCCTGTTTTAAATCCCATTTCCAAAGCATTGTGCTGAGACTTTCATTGTATGAAAGTTAGAGTTCTTATTGTATTGGTTTCTTGGGGTCTGCCTTTGTTACGATCAAATGTTTCCATGACCATCTGTTTTTATACTATTAGATGACAGCAGATTGCAAGTTACTTTATCTTGATTGAAACGTGGGGTGCAGCGGAAGTAGATGCCTGACATAATATAATTAATGTACCTATTTGAGGTCTGTCACAGAATTACAAAATGGTGCACATAAGGCTGATCGAGACCCTAGGCCTCTGAGAAACTGATTATCTGTGCGCTTTTATAAGCAAGGCTCTGCAAGCTTGTATAATATTTTGTCTGAGACCAGTTGTGTTTGAGTGTTGATACAGCCACACCACACTCTGCAGTGGTTTATTGCACAAAACCTATCAAATGGGCGGCCATTCCTCGACCCTGTTTCCCAGTGATCGCATCCCTCGCAGGATGAGGTGCACACCTCTAGGATCCTCATTTCAGGGTCTCTGGGACACCAAACGCCAGTCTCTACATCCACTACCTAGAGCTTCAGCCAATTTTCTTAGCATGAAAAGCATTTCTAGTCCACTTAAATGTAAGGTTGTCTTGGTCCAGACCGACAACACAACAGTCATGTTCTATTTACAAAAACGATTTAGAAAAGGGGGTGGTGATGAACAGAGTGTCTGAATTAAGCAGACCACTCTTACCCAGTCCAAAGATCAGGGCTTGATCCATCACCGTTTATCTCACTGCCCCATCCCAGCTCAGAACCTGGCTATATGCAAATCAGTCTGTCCCTGGCCCAGTGCATCATGGGAACAGGGCAGACTAAACTACCAAGCCAATTCTTCACCAGAAAGGAGACAAGCTACCGGGGACCGGTTTCTGGCATTTCAGCCGTCTTCGGCCCATGATACACTGGGCCAGGGACAGACTAATTTGCATATAGCCAGGTTCTTAGCTGGGATGGTGCAGTGAGCTAAAAAACGGTGTTGGATTCAGCCCTGATCTCTTGACTGGGTTAGAGTATTCTGCTTAATTCAGAAACTCTGTCCATCACCACCCCCTGTTTAATTATTTTGTCCACCACAACCGTGGAAGGGTATACTCAGACGTGAGTCCCTAGCTCATTGCACCATCTGGATTCAAGCAAGCCGGGCCGAAGACGGCTGAAATGCCAGAAACCGGTCCCCGGTAGCTTGTTTCCTTCCCTGTGAAAGAATTGGCTTGGTAGTTTGGTTTGCCCTGTTCCCATGATGCACTGGGCCAGGGTCAGACTAATTTGCATATAGCCAAGTTCTGAGCTGGTGCAGTGAGCTAAAAAACGGTGATGGATAAAGCCCTGATCTTTGGACTTGGTAAGAGTGGTCTGCTTAATTCAGACACTCTGTTCATCACCACCCCCTTTTCTGAATCATTTTTGTCCACCATAAGCGTGGAAGGGTATACTCAGATGTGAGTCCCTAGCTCATTGCACCATCAGGATTCAAGCAAGCCGGGCTGAAGACGGCTGAAATGCCAGAAACCGGTCCCCGGTAGCTTGTTTCCTTCCCAGTATAAGAATTGGCTTGGTAGTTTGGTCTGCCCTGTTCCCATGATGCACTGGGCCAGGGTCAGACTAATTTGCATATAGCCAAGTTCTGAGCTGGGATGGTGCAGTGAGCTAAAAAACGGTGATGGATAAAGCCCTGATCTTTGGACTGGGTAAGAGTGGTCTGCTTAATTCAGACACTCTGTTCATCACCACCCCCTTTTCTGAACTATTTACAAAAACGGCGTACACTGCAGCATGGGTACTCCCAAACATTTCCCCAAGGGCTGCTGAGTACTGTCGTAGAATGACAGAGGACCGCAACTATGCTAACAATGGGAAGGTTGTGGTGATGAAAGGTGAGCATAGGGGGGATGCAAAGCAGATGCATGGTGTGGAAAACAAATTGTGCCGTTACTTTATTTTGTAGAGCGCAAACCAGACCTCTGAGGGTATTGGAGAGCTTTACAGGATTAAGGGGGGAGGAATACAAAGCATAGGATGGGAGGGATCACATTGGGAAAGATTGGGATACATTGTAGGGGAGGAGCACGCAGTATATAGTTCAAGCTACATGTAGGGAAAAAAAGCAAGTAGATGAAGAATACAGGGGGCTGCATTGTATCTGAAGAGCGTGCTGTCAAAGGTCCAAGCTACGTGTGGGATCAATATGCAAGTAGTTAAATAATTAAAGCAGGAAGGTATAACATGCCCACAGTCTAAGCTCATTGAGGGAATGATTGAAAGGTGTTCATTACATGAGGTATTTTCCCTTTAAGAACTTTTTGGTCTCCTTTTTAGGTTTCGACTGCAAAAAAGCTGTGCAAGCAGCTTTTGCGCAGGAGAAATCTAATGAGTACAGTATGTTGCTCGGGAATCCGCCCTCTGTTCCATTGGCTAGCTCCATAAATGGAGGCTAGCCATTGGAACAGAGAGGCGTCCGTCATGGCCGGACCAGATTCGGGGGCGTTCCCGAGAATTTTTGGCTACGTCAGCCAAAAGCCGGGAACGCCCCCGAATCTGGTCCGGCCGGGCCGCAAGCAAGCCGGACCAGATGTGTCCTATTCAGACACCTGTATCCCTGTGTTCCCGCAACCTTTTTGTCACACTTGCGTCACTGGTCAACGGGGCCAGCTTTAATGCTGGTGGTGGCTCCTGGCGTGACAATTTATATAAACCCCAGACCTCCTCGGATTCCCTCACTATCACTCGGCAGGGGGGCCCTCCTCCATACCACAGCCCCCATCTAACATACATTTTATAAAGCGCTGCGAACGGGAGGCTTTACTAATCCACTGAGCTATCCACATGAAATATAGATCTGTTCTTCGCAGCAGGTATGTTAACCGTCTGCGCTACTATGGCAAGTCAAAACTACCACTAGGCAAAACTCCGATCTCCCTCTCTCTGGCAACAACATTTATCACCAGAGTTACCTCGACATTCATAATGCTGCCTGGAAGCTCGATGCACAGGGACCTCTGCAGCAGGGGCGTTTTTAAATCGTCCCCCCCGCCCCCCCCCGTCCCCCCCCCCCCCCCCCCGGACTGGTCACCTTTATGCTGCGTATTGCTGTGTATGGTTGTTAAACTGGTACTAACGAGGAGTAACCAATACTCGGACAGTTAAACAAGTGAAAAAATGTCAAAATAATAATCTCTTGGCCTGTTACCCTGTGGCCAATATTGGCACCCAATCAGTGACCCCTTCAACCCCCCAACCCTGCCCCGCCCCCTGCTGCCACCCTAGAGCCGAACACGCGCATACAAAACCGGCACATTCCTCCCACCTGGCTTCATAATTTGCCTGTCACCTCTCACAAAGGACCCCCAAACTCCGGGTTTGCCACCCCTAAACAAACACCCATGCACTGTCCCTTTCACACGCGTGACACTAGCGTCCCTGACACATACAGCCAACCACTGAGTCTGCACGCTCCTGTCACAGACCCAAAAAGATTGAGGCGGCTCGCTCTTCTGTCAGGGGGGCTTACAAACCAGGGTTGTCTCTCTAACACCCTGTCCAGAGCACTGGGAGAGTAACACTCCTGCCGTGCCCTGGTCAAGACTCCCACACCCTGTGATGGCCACAAACCTGACCCTGCTGAGCATGACACCCACACACTGAAAGTGCACATTTCCCGCCACTCCTGAGTCCTGACACATGCACACAACCACCCCTGCTGCAAATACCAAAACAATGGGACCGGCCACTCCACTGCTGCACGTGACGCCCAGACACCTGGCCTGCCACCCAAACCCAGGGCAGTTCACACAGATGCTAATCCCGACCCCAACATCACACCACTGGCCCCGCCCACTCCCGCCTCCTCGGAGAAGAGACAATAGATTTGGGCGTGTCTCGTCCCTGCTCCTGACGCGGCGCCGCTAATGTGGCAACACCTCCAACAGCCTCATTTGCATTATTGGCAACAAGTGCCTTGAAATGATGTCACCTGCTGGCAGAGAGGGCCTTTGCCAGAATAGCGCCCGGTTGGAAAGACGCTCTGCGCCCGCTGCCGCTTGTGAATAAAATGGGGCGGAGGCGAGCCACTTTTGTGTTCAGAAGCCAGTCCCTGACTGATTACATCAAATTGTGGCCAGCCTCCTCCGCACACATCTCTGACCCACCCCCAACTCACCTGAATCACACACCGATTAATTAGCTCTTCACCCTGGCGCCAAGCTGTTTGTAGGAGGCGGGTGGGGTTAATAGTGTGTAGCAGCAGGGGGAGAGAGGACAAGAAAGCAGGCTGATGGGGTGTTAAAAAAAAAAAAAACAGCCTGCAGCATGGTATTAAAAAAATGGCAATTATTTTAATGCAAATCACTTGAGTCCGGTGGCAGGTACTCTGCTGTCTGCATCACCTCAGCTCCTTACGCCCCTTTGATGATTGGCGCCCTGGGCCTGAGCCCAGTTTGCCCTGCTGGCTAGTGTTGGGGGCGGGAAGGTCTCTGGAGATGCTCTTGTGTTCGACGGCAGGCTGCGGAAAGGGGTCAGTGCAGGGTCCCTTTCAAGCGGGGTTTCCTCCGAGGTAACAATAAGGGCAGGAGCAAGAGAGGTACTTATGAAGCAGGCTCAGGGCATCTGTGTTAGAAACATCGCAACGACCTGGAAAGCCACCCTAGGGCCACACGGTGAGGGCAGTGGTATACTAAAAGGCAGATCGTGAGCTATACAAATGTCAAACAATTTCCCGCCGTCAGTCTCGAACCCACAGACCTCTCGAAGTCAGGCTGTTGCATAGGGCGATCAGGCAGTGCCCGGTGGGCTGGTCTGACAGCCGGCTTTTTAGCAGTTTGTGTGCCTGTTTTATTGTCTACTGGGCCTGCTTTTATATTTGATTTCCCTGAAACATTGCTTGCAGCAGGCACAAGAGCAGGCGGTCTCCCATTCCTTGAAAAATACCTATACAGCATCCAGGGCCGGACTGGCCGTAGCGGGCATCGAGCGTTTCCCTGGGAGGCTGGAAGGGGTGCTGGCAGGTTTTGCAGTGGGGAGCGCTTTTGTTACTGGGGGCTGTTTTTCTTGCAGTGCTGCAATATCGGCCCAAAGTAACAAAAGTAGCAGGTCTTCACACTTGCACAACCCCCCACTCCCGGGGCTGGTCCGATCAGGGCTGATTTGGGTTCGAGTCAGGCCCTGACAGCGTCTTCGCAAGTTCGAAACTGCCTTCATTTGCAAAGGTGGGTCTCTTTTTCCTGGTTCACTAACGTGGGTCACTTTATTTTTAGGTTTCGACTGCAAAAAAGCTGCGCAAGCAGCTTTTGCGCAGGAGAAATCTAATGAGTACAGTATGTTGCTCGGGAATCCGCCCTCTGTTCCATTGGCTAGCTCCATAAATGGAGGCTAGCCATTGGAACAGAGAGGAGTCCGTCATGGCCGGACCAGATTCGGGGGCGTTCCCGAATTTTTGGCTTTTGGCTACGTCGTGCTACGTCAGCCAAAAGCCGGGAACGCCCCCGAATCTGGTCCGGACGGGCCGCAAGCAAGCTGGAAGTCCCGCCGCTGCTTGTTCTTTGCCAGGGAAAAAGTGCCCGGGGGAAAGGAGTGCGGCCGCCAGCGAGGCCCTGGTGCAGGAGAGCCCCGCCCGCAACACCCGAGAAGAGAGCCCAGGCCCCGGCAGAGGAAGGACACCGCAAGCGCCCCCGCCGCCTCCTGGGAGCAGTCCGGTGAGTTTTGAAGTTGATGAGCGTTAGGTATTGTGGGCTTGTTTTCACGAACTCTTATGCTTGTTTTGCTGCCCGGCCTGACAAGTGAGAGTAGCTGGATCCACAGTCATGGAGTGCCCGCATCTCGTCTCCAGTGTCTGCCTGGCCCCCGACTCACCCAGCTTCCCCGGTGGGTCCCCCTCCTCCTGGTGCTGCACCGGTGAGTGATGCCCTCTCGCCCCGGTCCTCGGGGAACCCCTCCTCGGTGTTCAGTGTGTAGTGGCTGAAGGGCCTAGGTGTGTGCGAGGGGCACAGGCAGCGCAGGGAGCCCGGCTTTGTGCTCTGCCCTGCTTTATGCGGATGGTCGGGCACCCTGATCCGTGAACCATGTGTCATTGGACCTGCATCAGGCACGTGGGCCTCTGTTGTGCTTTGTACGCTGTGTACTGGCACCGAATATAATTAGTGTTGTTTTACCATTGTACCTGAGGCCCCTTTGTCATATCTGGTTTAATGTGCTGTACTACGAATCGTGCTATGTTCCATATACACAAAACCCTACAAGGTGCTACTGCATGTCAAGTGTTCTCAACCACCCTGCATTATATCTGCCCTTTGTACTTCACTATACCACAGGCTCTGACGCATATTTTGCATGGCATTGTGCACTTCCCAATGCATTGCACTAGATTACTAGTACATTAGGTACATTGAGCAGTGCTATTTGCCCAGTACATTCTGCAGTTGGTTGGCATACACCTTGCACACTCCAGACTTTTGGTGCACGCACAGTGCGTTCAGCACTGCTACTTGTCTTGTGCACTCTGGACTCTAGTTTTCCTTGCCCTGTGATTTGCATTGTCCCACCTGCTGTGTTCTCTGTTAATGCTCTGCCGTGTAGAGTGGTCTGCACTGTCCTTGGGGTGTTGCCCACTCTATTCTGCATTCTACTCTGGATTCTCACTGGATCGGATGCCCCCTCCCATGTATATACTCGCATCCTGTTGTGTTCACTTCATTTTGCACATGGCCTGACTTCTCTTTACTGGCACTGTCTGCTTACGTCACACGATGTGAAACTTCAACAGTGTCATTTTGCAATCGAAAGTAAAATGCTGCCTCCCACTAAGAACTTGAAACAACATTAAGTCCTTCCATGCTCATGACGAGCTGAGCTCGTCATGAGGCACAGCGGAGCTGCACTCATGACGAGCTGAGCTCGTCATGAACAATGGGAATCCTCCAAAATCAGCACAGGAGGGGAAAACCCTTAGCAGCCATGGAGTTAATGTGAAACATTAATGTCGTATCAGAGCGATACCCAGTGTTAAACCAAACAAAAAAAAGGTTCTTTCCAAGGCTTGTTTGATTTGCTTAGAATCAGCGATTCGATAGCTGGAGAACTCCTCTCCAACACAGTGTAACCATTTGGTGTCCGTACTTTTGCGCAATAGACTATCTAATCTACAAGCATTTTCGACATGTTATGTGTGCTGTTGGAGTAGGGCTCCCCCTGTTCACACCTGATTACATAAGCAAGGTCGTAGCCCTTCTAAAACACCTTTCATGCCGGTGTGTTACTTAGAAGGAACTAGTCTGGCTTTCAGAAATGTAGTTGTGTGTTTTTGTAGTTTGTTCTTTAATCATCGTCTGCTAATTTAGATAGTATCTGCCCCCCTTCCTGATACACAAATCTTCCTTCTCGTTTCATGACATACATGCTGGACTGTTCCTCTTTATTGTTTTAATACTCACCTCTGAGCATCCCGGCTAAACTTGTCTGTTCTCTGTACTCTGCATAGTTTAGTTGTTCCCATATACCTTCTATCACTGCTTTAGTCTTGTAAGGCATTGTGCTCCCCTTCCTTTCTATTGAAATGCTTTTTTGTATAACAATTAAGGGTCTCAATGCGCGAAGACGCATGATATTGCAAGACGTAGAGCTGTTCTGCCATAGAAGCTACAAAGCCTCGAGGCCTACTTTCTCAAAGGCTTTAGTAAGTGTGCCAGTCACTTTTGGTATTTATTCAGTTAATCAAAGGTAGCCCATCCTTAAGCCTGGAATCGGGTCTGTAGGGCATGAGTATATAAAGTTTCTACATGTGCTGTGCAATCTTTCACTGATCAGCATTTTTTGGAGGTGGCGGAGCAGTGTATTGCACCATTAAGTTGGGCAAGTTGTCTTTCTGTATGTATGTGTGTGTACATGTCTATATGCTGCTTCTTTTGGTAGGGCCGGCTTATTTACCGGTCATTACAAATGTTTCTGTGATTTCTGGAGATGCTGCCCACAGTGCAGGAATCCCTGCAACTCACAGCCCTCCTTCCACCTCACAGCCCTCCTTCCACCTCACAGCCCTCCTTCCACCTCACAGCCCTCCCTGCAGGAGCTCACTGCACCCCCCAGGTGGTTAAGCTGATCTCGCGAGGATAGCTCTGGTTGGTTCCGGAAGTGGGGGTCTACGACTTTGAGACCGCCTTCTCCATGTTTATTCCACCTGGCTTTGCTGTGGCAGAGACTTGTTTGATATTGGACAAGGTGAGAGCAACTCGACGTGACCGCTTCTTGCATTTCCACCAGAATTTCCAGCCTGTCCTCTCCCTGCCTGTTGTCGTGTCCCGGCGGCAGCAGGCAGGAGCGTGCACTGCGTCCCCGAAGTAACAGCCCTAAAGCAAGCAAGAAGTACGCCCCCCTCCCACCAATCCCTGTTAGGTAGTGGAAACTGTCCAAACTGGGGTGCAGACAGCCCCTCTCACCTTTCGGCTTGGTACCACTGCACCAGCCGCACTACTTCCCTACTGACCGTTCTCCACTTCAGCCCCGTCTAAATTACAATTCCTGCTTGTGACCCTTTTGCCTGCTTGTGCTTGTTTTCCTGACCCTGTTGCCTGCTTGTGCCTCCGTGTGCCCCTGTTGCCTGCTTGTGCCTCCGTGTGCCCCTGTTGCCTGCTTGTGCCTCTGTGTGCCCCTGTTGCATGCTTGTGCCTCCGTGTGCCCCTGTTGCCTGCTTGTGCCTCAGTTCTCGTGCCCCTGTCGCCTGCTTGTGCCTCAGTTTTCGTACCCCTGTTGCCTGCTTGTGCCTCCGTGTGCCCCTGTTGCCTGCTTGTGCCCCTGTTGCCTGCTTGTGCCCCTGTTGCCTGCTTGTGCCCCTGTTGCCTGCTTGTGCCCCTGTTGCCTGCTTGTGCCTCCGTGTGACCCTGTTGCCTGCTTGTGCCTCCGTGTGACCCTGTTGCCTGCTTGTGCCTCCGTGTGACCCTGTTGCCTGCTTGTGCCTCCGTGTGACCCTGTTGCCTGCTTGTGCCTCCGTGTGACCCTGTTGCCTGCTTGTGCCTCTGTGTGCCCCTGTTGCCTGCTTGTGCCTCCGTGTGCCCCTGTTCCTGCTTGTGCGTCTGTGTGCCCCTGTTCCTGCTTGTGCGTCTGTGTGCCCCTGTTCCTGCTTGTGCGTCTGTGTGCCCCTGTTGCCTGCTTGTGCCATGTGGGTGTGTGTGGAGGGCTCTGTGTGGCTATATGTGGGGGGAGCTTTGTGTGGCTGTGTGTGGGGGGAGCTTTGTGTGGCTGTGTGTGGGGAGCTTTTTGTGGCTGTGTGTGTGGGGGGATTTGTGTGGCTGTGTGTGTGGGGGGCTCTGTGTGGGTGTGTGTGTGGCGGGCTCTGTGTGTCATTTGCGAGAGATAAAGCTAGTGGCATTGTAAATGACAATGCCATTTATTTATGTTAAAAAAAACATAAATAAAAATGTCAAGAGCAATGCCAATAGCTCTAACTTTAACAAAGGCGAAACCATTGCATTGTAAATGCTTGTTAAAGTGCACCAAGGACGGAAGTCTTCTAATGGCGGGTGGGAGGGTTCCAGATTCTTGGTGCGGCCCCAGAAAAGGCCCGATTGTAGGGTGTTTTTTCTTCAGAAAGCTTGCTGGTTGCAGCAGCAGATCGGGAGTTTCTGGTTCCTCCGGATATCATGAGTTTGTGTGCGAGAAATGATGGGGAAATGGAGTACAGAGCTTTGGGTGTAATGCATGCCAGTTTAAATTGTATTCTGGCCTCAAGGGGAAGCCAGTTTAGTGCTTTGAGGTGGGCAGAGATCTGGTCAAATTTTTTTTGAGCCTGTTGGGAGTCTGGCGGCGGTGTCGAGGCAGGCTTTCAATGGGGCCAGAGTTCTTGGGTAGCCCTGCAAGAGTAGAGCATCCATATTCAAGTCTGGAAATGACTAGGGCCTGGGTTGCTGTTTTAAGGTCGGACGTATCGAGGAAGGGTTTTAGGTTTCTTAGGTGGCTCAGGTGAAATCTAGCTGTTTTGGCCATAGAGTTTATATGGCCTTTCATATTCAAGCTGCTGTCAAGGGTTATTCCAAGGGATTTCGCAGAGTCAACAATGGTAAGAGGGCAGCTTAGTACCGTGATGGTCTTCATCCATTCCTAGATGTCAGGGTTGGGTTTGGGTGGGGATATCAGAAGAAATTCGGTTTTATTTGTGTGAGTTTCAGCTGGTTGGCAGTGAGCCAATGGACTGTCTGCTTCAGGGCCTCGTTAAGGGAGAGAATGTCCTCGGAAAGATTTGTATGTAGACCTGAGTTTCGTCGGCGTACCTGAGGTAGGAAATGTTGGCGGCACGAAGCACCTCAGAGCGGTTAAAGGTAAAGGTTGGAGAGGGTTGATCCTTGTGGGACTCCCCCAGCAGAAACCAGCGAGGGGGAGGATAGATCCCCATTGATGAGGACTCTGTGCGGTTTCGGAAGAAGATCTAAACCATTCAAGGACTGTGCCATCCAATCCCATCCTGAGTTTGAGGCGTTCTAGGAGAATTTCGTGATTCACCGTATCAAAGGCGGAGGAAAGGTCTAGAAGGATTAGGAGACTGGTTTTGCCTAGGTCTAGGGCTTGGAGGGCGTCATCCACAATGTGGAGGAGGGTGGTTTCCGTGCTAGGCCCAGGTCTGAAACCTGATTGGAAGTCATCTAGCAGGTGAAAGTTGTTGCTATGTAGACTTAGTTGCTGTTGCACACATTTTTCCAGAACTTTGGCAAGGAGTGGGTCTTTAGTTCTCAGCGGCGGCAGGGTCCAGCGTGGGCTTTTTTAGGATGGGATCACTTGGCCAGTCTTGAGCGTATCAGGGTTTGAGCCCTGTAGGAGGGAGGCGTTTATTATTGCGTTCCAGGAAGGGATGATAGCCTGAGAGGCGGCAGCTAGGCAGTTAAAGGGGAGAGGATCATGAAAGTGATTGTTTTGTTTTAAGGAGGCAAGAATTCGCGAGATAGTGAGTCATAAAATTTAAAGTTGGACCAGTGCGCTCGGTTTTAGGGCTTGTCCTTTCCTATTCCGTAGGAATAGGAAAAGAGCCCTAATGCAGCCAACCCATTTCTTAATGCCAAGGGCTCTCCCCAGAGGATTTTGGAAAGTGCACGCCTCGTGCACGAGCTTGCCTGAGCCTTCTGCCTATCAGCCTGCCAGTTCTCCCCCCCCCTAATTATTCACTTCACTCACTCTGGCTCTTCAAAGGCTCTGTTCCCCGCCCCCCCCCCCGCCTGCACTTCACGGCCGCTTGCCATCTGTCCCTTAATCTCCCCGTCTTTCCCCCCCCCCCCCCCCCCCCCCCCCCACCTCTCCCACTCCACTGCTTCAGGCCCCCACCACTTGCTCTTGTTTGAGTGCTTGTTCATTATTTTTGGCAAGGATCTAAGAAATATTAATATATTTTTCAACGTCTTTTCCACAGATCTTCTTTGATTCCCCTGCAGATTTTATCATATAAACGTGAAAGTATTTCGGAAGATTTTGACATATTTTTCTGAAGTTTTGGGCTGCTTATACCCATCATCTGCTTAGTACTGTTTCTCAGATAAGTAAATCGCTCTCACCCTCGGAATTGTTTCTGTGGAACTGCAGTAACCCTAATAAAACACAAAAGCAGTTCAGTGGGGCGAAGACCCCAGATAAGCTTTGCTCTGGTAGTACAAATGGTACGTAAAATGATATATGGCATGTTGCTATATTGCCTTTTCAGAGACTTTCCCTGTGAAATGCTGAATTGTCTGGGAGAATTGTTTGGCAAGGTGAAGTCCCAGTGTCTGACAGGCCGGCCTGAGCGAGTGTCAGGCTCAGGGGGTGTTGAGCTAAGCTGTCTCTCTTCTCGGGTGTCTCAGAGCACGGACAGCAGCCTCCCTTTGATCTGCTGACAGATGTTCCCTCTCTGTGGGAATCCTGCCTTCTACGCCTCCCACCTCTTTGTACATGAAACAGCCCCCCTCCCTCTCGTGTTATTGTTGTAAAGTTTACCAGCACCCATGCTGCCTGCTTGCCCTGCCCCCCACCCGCGTGAGGCCTGGCTTAGCCACACCCAAGGTGAGACTCACTACACCTCCGGGTTTCTGGACAGAGAAACAAAACAGAACGAGGCTCACACTAACCAGGGACAGGAAATGACCACACAGCTAACAGCTCACATCACACCACAGATCACAAACATGGCGCAGGGGGGACGTAGAACAGGCCACTGGAGCCCCTGTGGCGCAAGACAGGATCTCTGTCCTTCTGGACTCCCCAAACCCTTCAGAGGGTCAGAGCTGACGACTCTGGAACTGGGGGGGTCAGATTCGAGTCTCGGCGTTGGCTCAACATCCTAGAATTCTGGGCAAATCACTTAATCAACCAGTGACAAAAAAGTGTCCTTCTTTAATGTAACTTGGTGGTCGTGTAAAGCACTTATACCGTCCAGTCGAGTTCGCGCTATCTAAAACTGCCAACAAAAACTGGGGTGGGTGGGACTGGAGGTGCCCATTCCACCTAAAGGCAATGACTATTTGGGAGATGTGGGAGAGTCGGCGACCCCTTGGCCCATCATTTAGTTTACGCCACTGACATGGCGGTGATTGATTATGCACATTAGAAGGGACCGCATATCTTTTTAGCATGTAAGTGGCCCTCGCAACACCATGATTGAATCTTATTGCAGCCTTTTATTCAGAGGCATTAATCCCGAATGCATTATTTTCAAATGAATCAGATACCTAAAAATGCGATATTGGCACATGTGGTGATACCAATGTCAAAGGGTTGTGTTCTTGCTCAGAATCATGTCTTCTACGTGGATGCATCAGTCTGCGCCAATGCAGGATTTGCAAGTCTTTTTTACACTTCATTCATAAAGATGACCTTAAGTTTACGCTTTATATATGTATAGCTGCCAAATTTCCCAGGTCCATGCGTTATGTGCTGTTCCAGTCTAGCTGTTACTACCCACATATAACCCAAGGCTCACCCACATCCTCTCAATCCATCCATACATTATCCTACCCCTAACGTCACCCCCATATCCCATGATTGGGCTTTTATCAAGCCTCCAACAGCTCTTTATATCCAACAATAACACCATTGTTCCAATCCGACCTACACCTGGTCATACTCTGAACACCCCAAATAGCTCTTTAACCATAATATGCACAACAAGACCCCAAAGCCACGTAGTTGTCAAAGTGAACACAGATCAACAGAAGTGTCACACACCACACCGTAGAAACTCAGCTAAAACTAGCACCAGTTGAACATTCTCACATGCGCTACATCACATGAAATGACACAACTTCGATTGTGATAAGCATAAATAGGAAACACTACACTGTAGCAAAGCAATGCAATCACTGCCACCTCCCTCCATGGAGAGAAAAGACCTTCAGCCCATACACATTTAACACCGCAAATATCTCCCTAGAGCGAATTCATTTTACATTCAGTTTAACTCGCACAAACCATTTCGCATTTTAACACTATGCGAACTCTGCTAACCAGAGACAACCAAACACCAACAATATGCAATCCAGAATTTCCTGCTGGCCAATCGATGGCCTTTCCAGGTAGAGAAGGCTCATCAATGCCTTATCAATGGTGGATCATGCAATATATCTATGAATATCAATGTAATATGTCGTAGACAATATAATCCCTGGTCACCCCATGTTATCAAGTAAAGCTTCCAAACCGGTAAACAAATCATTCCATTCATGATTTAAGTCTAAATAGCATCGTTTATCTCGGTTTTAAAATTGAGGTGATTTTCCAAGCTTTACTTTGTAATCATAATGCTTTTTCACTCCTTTTATAAATATACGTTGGATGTCCAGTGATAGTCCTTTTTAGGTCTCAACTACAGCATTGCTTTAGCAATGCTTGTCTTCCTTCCTCTCTTTCTCTTTCTTTCTCTCTTTCTTTGTTTCTTTCTCTTTTTTCGTTCTCTCTCTTGCTTTCTCTTTCTTTCTCTCTTTCTCTTTCCTTTTCTCTTTCTCTCTCTCTTTCTTTCTCTCGCTTTCCCCTGCGTTCTCTTGCTTTCTCTCTTTCTTTCTCTCTTTCTTTCACTTTCTTTCACTTTCAACACCACAGACCAGGCTCGAGTAGTACCACATACACATGTGATGTGGTTTTAGGAGTACTTCAAAGCAAGTTAGCTCACCTTTAAAAGAAAATTATTTTTAGTACAATATACCCAATCTACGTTTAATGGGACATTACCAGCACTTCTCAGCGTGCCTGCTGAATGTTCATCCACAAAATACCAACACTTTGCGCTAGACTGCCTTACTTTAGTGGAGAGTACTTGTAATATTAATACATCTAAGTCATGTAAATACAACACATATTGCATTACAAATGCTATAGGTGTCACGTTTGCAAAAGTTAACAATATTGGCATTGTAAATGAGTTATTAATTTCGCTATTTTCAAAACAAAAACACAAATAAAAAATGTTATTTACAATACTAATATCTCTAACTTTACTAATGCGAGCCCTATTGCATTGCAAATGCTTGTTTGGTGAGGTTTGGGAGGACAATGCGGAGAGAGGAGGTGGAGCTGGCTGATTTTGGTGGTGGGATGCGGATTTAAGTTCATTTCCCACAGCAGAGATTTTTTCACAGAAGAAAGTGGAGAATTCCTCACATATTAGGGGTTTAGGTGTTTCTTTGGTGGCTTTCGCTAGTTTGATTGTTTGACCATGTCGAACAGCTTGTGAGGTCGATTTTTGGCGTTCTCCAGTTCAGTCCTGAAAAATTCTTTTTTAGTGTTGAGGATTTTCTTGTAGGCATTTCTGGACTGTCAAAGGAGTTTAAGATGTGCTGCAGATGGGTGTTTCCAGATTTTGTTCCATCTGTTGAAGGGATCTCCTCTCATTGTTGAGGGATCCGTTGAACCAGGGGTTTTGGTACTTGATCTGGGTTCTTTTTAATTTTAGAGGTGCCAGGTCATCTAGAAGGTCTGTTATGGTGGAGGAATAATGGTCTGCTAGATTGGAGACGGATGTGCGGGGGGGGGGGGAGGTCAGACTCACAACGTGCTGCCAGTTTCTCGTGCTCGAGATTCTTGGCGTCCCTAACCCATCGTTTGGGAATCACAGGTTGAGGTGTCCATGATTTATGGGTGCTGGGCAGGAAGAAGGTGATGGCGTGGTGATCAGACCAATCACAGACCAATCACAAGTATCAATGGAGATAAGTTTGACCGCTGATTACTTAGCAATGATCCAGTCTAGGGTGGCACCTTTCGAATGAGTGGGGAGGGAGCAGGCTTGGGTAAGGGCTTGATCGGCCAAGAAGTCTGATGGCATTGACCTGAGGGTCCTTAGGATCGTTCCAATGCAAGTTAAAGTCGCCAAGGAAAATGTTGTTTGAGTTTGGAGACACCTTGGCAGTGATGAATTCCATGAGAAGGTCTGTAAAGGTGTCTTCTTGCCAGAAGAGAAGCCCTTCCCCAGCTCCTGAGGCTGTGGGGGGAGAAAAGGGATTTCCCCTGCCATGTGCGAGGACGGCCAGGAGCCGTCCTGCGCGCACAAGCACAGTGGCGTAGGATGGCTCCCGGCTGCCATGTGCATGGAAGGGGTTAAGGCATTCATGGTAGACTTTAAGAGTAATTCCACTCTGGGTTCACCCCGCACCTGTTTGGAATCTCATCATGCTTGCCATTTTTATGGGTCCACCATTGGATCTCTCGCGTAATTGCACTCTTCAATTCCTATCATGGAAGGCAGCTTTTTTAGGTCTAGCATAGAGCAGCGCGTGCGCTGCTGCTAGACTTTTAATAAAGGGTTTTTCAAAGTGCTACCCCACAAGCTTTTCCTGGCCTAAAGCTTGCGTGCATGTGAACGTGCACAGCCACCAATTGGCTTTCTTATCTCAATTTACATTTTATACGAGCTGTCATGCCTCATTAAGTACTTTGCACACAACTCCCTCTGCTGCTCCCTCTGCTTTGCCGACATGCCACTTCACCCCTCCTCCATGCGTGTGCCCCTTCCCTGCTCCTGGTCATATTGGCCTTCACGTACTCTCGCCCTCCCACTGCTCCTGATCATAGCGTCCTTCCCGTACTCTCGCCCTCCCATCACTGCTGCACTGTTGCACTCTTTGCTCCCTCCTCTCAGGTCCCAAGAGATGGCCGACGGCTGCTTCTGCTTGCGCTGGCCGCCCCCCCCCTGCTCTCTGCTCCCTGAGCTGAGAAGCTGCTGCCCTCCTCCTCCGGCACAGGAACAGGACCCCTCCGGTGCCACGCATCTTCTATGCTGATATGTGGGCTGCGCTACCCTGCAACAGCTAGCTGTGGCTGCTTTCACAGAGTACAGATCACAGCCAGATCGCTGAAAATGTTATTTCTTTCGCCTACTGGCTTAAAGAATGGTTTTTAGCTTCTGCAAAGATAAACATGGCTGGTTACTATCTGATCGATTCCATACCGTGAGTCGAATGAGGAAATATATATTATTGGCACTCTCCTTTTGGTCCCAGATATTTTACTTAGAAACCGAGAGCCATAGAATAAATTACCTCAAAAGTAATGCAAGTGACGGGCACAGATTATGTGCAGCTGGAGGCCAGAACATTTGCGTGTTGGGTGTCATTCCATTCAGCAGTGTATGCAAATCTACGGAGGGTAATTGAATATTGACGCCTTACCCACTGGATTCACACCCACATAGTCTGCAGGCAGCCCCACAGGATTTAGAGATGAGAATCGGGCTGTGAGGATTGCCAACATCGGATGGTGCATCCTTGCAAGTTTTACTAAAGCAGGTAGCTTGATAAAAAACAACTCTAGAATTAATGTTAAATTAACCCGGGTCTCAATGTGAGCATGCATCATGAGCGCAACACGATCATGAGAAACAAATGTTCACGTCGCCAGCTCTCATTATTTATTTTTGCAGTAAAAAATAGCAAACACATATGGTTGTGCACTGTCTGTCAAGAAATCACTTCCATGATTGCATCGGAACTTAGGAAGTAGTGACGTATTCAGTGACAGACTACAGGCCTGGAGACTCAAGTCAGTTCAAAGCACCAAATGCTGTAAAGTTTCAAGGGTGGCCATGTTAGAGTCTCTGCATCAGCTCAACATACTGTGATTCTGAGCAAATCGTCCAGTGCTTAAGCAAAAAACAAAAGAATGAATGTAATGTTTGTATTCCCGTGCCTAAATTAGAAAAAAAACATGAATATAACTATCTGGAACACATGTAAAGGGATCCATTACAGGGGAAAAGAGCACTAGACACAAGGGGGAGTTTGGATGAAAAAAGAAATGGTACCTGAATCATAGCACAAGCAGTGGATGGCCACTAAATTAAGTGCAATCAATCTGTGGTTGGTCTGTACTCCAGGGAGGGAAAGTAAGAGACAGCTTAACTGGTGCTGGCCAATAAAGAGACGCCAAAGAAAAGTGACAAAGGAGCCCACGAACAACAGTAAGCCATGAGAGCTGCAAGCCCCTTGTTATACACCAGTGATACTCAAAGGACGGCCTGGGGGACGCATGCGGCACTGGGCTGCTGTTTACTCGGCTCAGTACTAACATTAAAAAATGTTAAATGGCAAGGATTTCCTTAAAGGTTATTTGCAGTTGAAGAAAGGAAGTTACTGGGGTGCACTGCACCCCTTAACTTTAGGAACACCCTCATTTTCAAAGCAGAAAATGTGTAAAACTTAGTAAATCAGATTACAGCAGTGCATTCAGAAGTGTATTTTTTTTGTTTTGAATAATAGTTTTCAAACATGAATTGTGAAACGTTCATGCTCCCCTCACCACGATAATGCCATTAGTGATTCAATCCAAACACAGGAGAAGGTTTTGTACAATACCAATCCGGAAGTCATGTATTTCAAGGTCCTCTTATATGTGATAGAGAAGAAAAAGTAGGGAAATTGAAATAAAGAAATTACCCAGGATCACACAATTTGTTCAAGTTGGAAAGCTGGGATTCATCCTAGGTTTTCTGGTTCCACATTGTGCAATTCAGTCTAGCCACTAGATGCACAAGCTTCGCTTCTTCTACACCCACTTTACCACCCTCTCCCAACTTCCACCCTGCTAGTATCAGTATGGCCCACAATGCACCAAAGACCAAACTTTGCGGCCCCCTGGAAAACGTTTGCGATTACCCATCTTATACACAATAGTGTTGCAAGCAAGAGCTCACGCACAAGGACGCATGCACTGTCGTAGGTTTGACCTTAAAAAAAACGTTGTGGTGCACAGTACAAGCTACCAAACACAGGTTAAAAACACCGGTTCACAGTACAGCCAAGTGTAAAAAGGGCCATATGTATGAAGAAACTGTTTTGCGATTCCCTAATTGCGAATCCTTGCAGTTCGTAATTAGGAAATTGCATTTATGAAAGTGTTTTGAACACCTTCTGCGATTCCCAGTGGGTTGCAAATGACATACCTCATGAATATTAGTGAGGTAGGTCGCAATTTGCGACCCATTAGGAATCGCAGAAATCACAGGGATGGTGGACTGTTGAGGTCAGCAGACCACCATGTCTGTGATTGCTTTTAAATAAAGCAATTGATTATTTGTAAAGCAGCCTGTTTTCCTTAAAGGAAAAAGGGCTGCTTTACTAAAAGAAAAGGTTTTCCTTCGTGTTTTTAAGAGCAGGCAGTGGTCCAAGGGACCACTGCCTGCTCTTAAAAATGCTTTTACAAACATTCCCGAAGGGGTCCCCCCCACCCTAGGAATTCTCATATCAAAATCAGGTATTTCTGGGTGGATAATTGAATGAATTCAAACATGTTACGTCAAAGCTAAAACCATTGGCCATGCCTCCTAGAACACGCTCTACCCTCCAGATAGAACCATATATGGTCAAGGATATTTTCCTATACTTAGCTGCCTCTCCCACTACTTACATATGTGGTCCGGAAACTACGGCAAGCCTCCCTCATCCTAATTCTAGTTGCTTCCACATGGGCCAGACAACCCTGGTTTACTAGCCTAGAACTCTCTTGTTCATCCTAAGAGGCTCCCCAGCAAGCCCGACCTTCTCACTCCACCTCAATGAACTAAGACATCCCAATCCAAAGCAACTCTTACCCAACGATTTGGCTCCTGAAATCTTAGAGTTTGTGTACCTTAATTTACCCCCTGGGCATATGGACATCCTCAGGGAAGCTCGTTGCCCCACCATTAAGGCCTGCTATGCAGCAAAATGGAAGAGATTAATACACTAGTGTCTTCTTAAACAGATCAGTCCTCTAAAACCAAAAGTACAGGACATTGTCTGCAACCTTGTTAACCGAATGCGTGCGGCTGCTTTTCCTGCTGTGCGCTGGAAATTTATAAAACCCGCGTTACGTGACAAAGCCAGCTCGTCCTGCGCGTAGCGCAGGTAACTCCCATGACGAGCTGGCTTTGTCATCAGCGCTGAAGGGGTTAACTTGCTACTCTCAGGACTAGCTTACACATCTATTTGCTTACATTTGGCATCATACCTAGGCAACACTCCTCCCTCTTCAGGATCCCTTAATCAAAGCTTTAATGGAAGGTTTTGAAGTGTCGTACTTCTCAGACTAGTACCAATACCATCCTGGAATCTGACTATAGTTCTCGCAATATCAATTGGGCCCCCTTTAGAGCCTCATCATTTGTCAGTTGCAATTTCTGTCATGGAAAGTAGCCTTTGTCAATATTGCCTCCTTTAGAAATATTCAAATGTAAAGCCTAGAAGAACCTTTTTTCAAAGTACATTCTGACAAGGTAGTTATTTCAACCAACCTGAAGTTGCTACCCAAGGTGATATATTTTCACCTCCAACAAACCATCGAATTAACGGGTTTCTTTCTTCATCCAACCACAGTTGCAGAACAGGCACTTCATACCCTAGATCTTAAACAGCCCTTATGTACGATATAGAAAGGACACAAGCACTTTGTAAAACTCAACAGTTCTTTGCAGCCACCTAAACCTTTTTGAGCAACTGATATTTAAAAGCAGGAATTGCTCGATGGCTAGTCGGGTGTATTCAAACATGCTATGTCGAAGCCAAAAAGCAGCTCGTAGCAGCTCCAAGGACACATTCCAGTAGGGAAAAAGCAGCTTCAATTGCTTTTTTAGGCAGAATGCCAATTGAAGGCATTTGTAAGGTTATTTAGTCCACATCACTCAGGTGGGACAAGTGTTCTATGTGCTTTTTTCCAATGTTCTGCAACATCTGGCTAACCACAATCTTACAGGGGAAACAGTCCATGCACAGCATGTGTTTCTAGCGCTACACATTCCACAAACTGAATATTTTATCATGTAGACATTTGTTTGTGGCATGTAGTGCTGTCGCTTCACATGCGCTACCCTGAAGTCCTGGGTGGTTGCAGATACCTTAGTTCCTTTTTAGGTCTCGCTGGTGTTAGCAGCGCAAAGCGCTGCGTACAGCGAAAGACCTTATGTTTTTCACTTGCCGGGAATGTTGGACAGGGGAAGGGTACGCGCTGTCCCTCTGCGATTTCATCTTGAGGACGCGCTTCTGCTGGCGGGCTTTCATCACGTGTGCAGAATCTCTTGGGCGCGCGCCTAATGACTTCTGTGTCTCGCTTTCGCGCTTCTGCTGGCGGGCTTTCATCACGTGTGCAGAATCTCTTGGGTGCTGTGAGCACGCCTAATGACTTCCATGTCTTGCTTTGTTAGGTCTTGCTGGTGTTAGCAGGGCGAAGCGCTGCGTCCAGCGAAAGACCTATTTTTGTTGACTTGCCGGGAATGTTGGACAGGGGATGGGTGCGCGCTTTCCCTCTGAGATTTCACCTTGTGGACGCGCACGTCCAGCCCTGTGCAGTGCACATCTCCTCTCCCACATTCCCAGCAAGTCAGCCTCTCGCCACTCTCAATTGCGCACACACACACACACACACACCCTCCCACTCACCGGGCTCTTTCCGCTACAGGCTCCGTCACTCCGCGAGACCTATCTGCTCCACGGCCCATCAGCGCGCACAGAAGTGCTCCTTTCACACCAGCACATTTGCGTTTTCTTTGCACCACTAAGACCGGCTCCCTGCTTGGCCAAGCCAAACCCTCCCCCCCACCCCAAAAGAAGAAACGTGCAAACTCACCCAGTGTGGCGGCTGGCTGCTGTCAATCTCCAGCTCCTCCAAATTTCTAGCAGCACGATGCGGGGCTTCCTCCTTAGGCATAGGAGCCCCACACTGCTATCTTCTTCCTCTTTGCTGCCGGGGCTCCCTTTTCATCACGGGAGGGGGACAGGCGCTGCATACACCATTTGCACGCTCGAGCCACAGCGCACGCGAAATGTAACATTTACCGCGGCCAGCCCTCGCCCCTCCTTGGTCTCCTCCCTGCACAAATGTGCAGTTCTCAGCTCAGCGATGCGACCCTCTACATAGACTTGCTACGACACCGGGTAAGAGGTGAGTGGTGCAGTTCTTAAGAACGGCTCTCAGGGCGTCACTGTGCTGATAGATCGGTTGCCGAGGATCGGGCTACGGGGCTTCCATGATAGCTGAGCCTCTTTCCCTCACATCCCCTGGGGCGCGTTCTTTGATTGTACCTATATGCTTGTTCTAGAATGAGGTCGCAGCATCCGAATGAGGTCGCAGCATCCGGTTCCTGGAGTGATCTCGCGGCCTGTTCTTTCCCTGAACACTATGTTGAACATAACTTTAGGGACATATAAATATTTGAAACTCAACTCTATTCTGCACAGAAACTGCAAAAAACATGGAAACATATAACGCACCGTAAAAATATAAAAAATACCACTTGCAGACATACCAAGCCCGGGAAATGTCACCCGGAAATAAACAAGAGGCCAGGCTGGCCCGTGTCAAGCAGAGGCTGCGCTAACAGGGGACATGTTGTCGCAGGATGCAGACGCCATGCATTATCCTGGGCTGCTGTCGGGTCAATAAACTGCTAGGGGAGGGAGGATAATTAGTCTGTGGATTTTAGTTGAGTTTGAGGGGGGGAGGGGAGTTCTAGGTTTGGCGCTTGCTTGGGACATGCCAAACCTAACCAATAACAATCTCTTGTCGACTCGCGCTCCTCCTCACTTGCTGAAAGCCATTACTTCAACTGGCAGGTCTTACCCCCTCTTTCCTCTCCGTGATTTGTACTCTTGTGAAATGGATCCAAAAAACAACTCTTGTGCCTTGACTGCTGCTCCATTTGTCTGGTACAGGCATTTGAAGACGCCAGGGCGGAAGCGGACTTGCAGCTCTCTCGTACAGGTATTTATTTACATATTTAATAGCCCGTTAGATAGCCTCAGACGTAAATCTCTTGTAAGCCACTATTATTACGAACATTTTCTGTGCAGCATGAGGAGCCTTGAGGAATAAACCAGCAGTGGGCGTGGTGAATGCATATTTGTTCACACCACGCTGACCAAGTGCACAACAGTGCTTCAGTGAGTGCACAGGCCTAGAAGGCAACAGGGTCCCTGATTTGTCACCACTCTGGTGACTGCTGTTTGACGTTTATTCAGTTATGTGCCATTTGTTTGCCCCATCAGACACACATCACCTGCTCAGGGATCTGCATAGGTGCTGATATCTCGCAGCCCTCCGGTCTTAAAAGCATAGACCGCACAAAACTCTGGTCCACCTGGTACCATAGCATGAATACACATGTTAGAAATAATCAATATCATTGGGCCACATCTATTTTCACCAAGATTGCCTAAACCTACTTAGTTAGATAAAGCCGGCCACGAAACGCAGGGTACATTAGATACCTTTGAAGATATCTCTTCAGTCCGGCAAAAGTGTATGGTGTTTTTAATATTCTGAATGAATGATGCAACAAAGGTACTGCTAGAAGCTTAAAAGCAGACATTTTGGTATTTGAACAGGTTTGCCTTTATTGCCTCATCTGTGTGCACAGTGGAGAATATTGGCGTGCCTGTATATAAGCACTGTGCTCTGGAATGCACAGTGAATATTTTAATGTGTCCATGAATATTTTAATGCGTCTATTGTCAAGGCACTGCTGTTAATGTAGAGTACATTAGTGATATATCTTGTGTTAGGCTTTCTGCTCTTTAGCAAGAGATTTATTAATAGTTTTCTTTATTTTACTTTATAAAATGTGCACCACTGCTCTTTGTTCAGGAAAGTGGTCTTTTTAAACCATACTGCTTACGTTTTGTAAGGCTAAAAACAACGGACATTGAAACATGTCTCTTTCAGCCATGTAGTCCTATTAACTTTTCAGGTAAAACACTCCATGATTTCTCAATAAGTGTAAAAACGTTAATGTAACTGTTATTCCTGCGTACATTTCACATGCTTTACTTTATCTTCCATTCCCTATGAGTGCTTGCTGTTTCCAGGATGTTGTTACTTTTTAGGTCGATCCTGAGCAGTGCTGTGCTGCGAGGCATGCTGTATTCAGGTAGGGAGTTGAAGCTCCGCCCATCTTCAATTGGCTCCTGTTATTGTCCTTTATAAATCGTTGCATTTGATTCATTAATAGGCTTAGTAGTTCCTCCTTGGTACCGCCTTCCCTGCATTTGTAACCTCCCATGAGAACTAGACTTTTTAATTGTGTTACACGGTCTGCTTTATCTAGTCTGTGAGCATTACTTTCTTCAATGATTTTCCCCACGGCGTGCTTCCTACAATGCAGCACGCCACCCTCTTCTATATTTAATTAGTAACGGTCCACGTTAACTATTGCAGCCATACTTCTATATTTAATTTTCCAGTGCGGTCCGCTGTAACTATAGCAGCTGTGCTTCTTTAATTATTGTATTTGTCAGCGCAGTCCGCTTCAACTTTAGCGGCCATGCTATGTTAGCTGTTTATTTTTTCCCAGTAAAAGCTCCCCATTATGTTCTTTCACTTCATTGGTGGCCGCGCCCCTTTCTTTAGGCATGGCTCGCTGTAACCTGAATACAGCGACCAAGTAGTGTCGCATTTGCAAGAGTTTGAGCTATTGGCATTAAAAATGACACTGCCTTTTATGTGTGTTGGTTTGCGAAACAAAAAAATAAAAGGCATTGTCATTTACTATGCCAATAGCTTAAACTCTCGCAAGTGCGTGACCTGTTGCATTGCAAATGCTTGTTTATTTTGCCTCATTACATGAACATCCTTATGCTTAACTTTACTTTTTATCCTACACCCACTGAACGGGAAAATAATCAAACTGCTAAGCGGATGTTCATGCACAATAATGCATAAGGGGGAGTCACTACGCCTCGTGATTCGAGACTTTCTTCAAACAAAAATAAGCTGTACATATCAGAGTATGCACAGCATGGTAATCTACAGCACTACATGCCACAAGCAGATGTCTACAGGTTAAATAACCTATTCCTTCCTTATTACGAGGACACACAAAGGAGAAGACCTCTATTAAGCCTATTCGATTGCTTCAAGTGCCAAACCAAAGAAAGAGAGCAATTCCTCACTGATTGAACAAACACATGTTCTACATACCACATGAGATTGAACATCATTAGAATTTCTCTCCTACCACATCCCCCCCTTTAGAAAGAGAAAAAAACAAGGTTGATAAACAAATAGAATTAAAATAAGAAGTACTAATAGACGGTAAGACATTATACTTTAAGGACAATTTCACAGTACACTAATATTGACAATCTGGATTTGTTCACAAACAGTGCAATGGTTCACCTCTTGTTGTGTCAAAATGTCTTCTCACAGCACAGTTGTCAATGAGGATTCTTGTGTGCTCTTTACACTTTGTGTCACTAGAATAAAAAAACATCCCAAGAGGTATCTTTGACTAACTGTGGCAGATTTACATCACCTGACATAGCCAAACTAGAATAAGCCAAAAACAGAATGTGTCTGCAGAGACATTCAATCGGATGAAGTTAAATCATAGTGTGAATCTGTAGGTGCTCACTCTGAAGAGTTTTAGAATCATATGCCCCAACTGTAGTAAAACTCATCGGAATTCTTAGCATAAAAATCTTATTTCTGTTTATAATTTTTGCTTTATCCTCCCTAATGCACACCACATTCCTTTTATTCCACCATCCCTTTCAATGGTGAATATGCTTTGGCCAACTTCCATGTTTTGATTGTGTCAGAGAATTTATATTTCCCTTTCATTGGTCTTTTTGGTCGATTTAGACAACACAATCACTGATATCAAAATGCTCCTCTTTAATATGCTTTTGGATCTCAAAATTGGGTTTGTAGACTGTTTATCAAGCACTCTGTTATGTTAAATGTTTGGTATACCAAATTTCTTTGAAGTTTTCTGATTATCTCTCAATCCAGAGGGAAAAACAGAACTGTTCTGAGCTATATATTCTTTAATAGCATGAAAGGTGCTACCCCAGCGGCACTGTGTTGAGCTATGATAGTTTCATAAACTTTCCCCTAAAAACGAATTTACATTAACATAACTCGCTCCAGCCTTTTGTCTGCCTTCTTTTAGAAACTCATTTGCTTTCTCTGAAACCATTTGAAGATGGGCTGTAACATGCCACGCACAGCGGTTTGGTATCATTTTTAGGCATTTACGTACAAATGCTTTGAGATACAAGATGTGTGCTATTGTCTTGAATATCTCTTTTGGTGTACATAACAAACACAAGAAGCTGACGGACGGAGTGCTGAAACCTTTTAACCACTCAACCTCAGTCGAGAGATCTGGGGTGAATCCATTTTTCTTATGCTCACGGTCACCCCAAGGCTGTACTGTTCCCATGGGAAGCAGGGTCAATACTGATTTGCATATGGCTATGACCAAAGTACGGTGCCGTGGCTAGTAAAAGAACAATGGTTTAAACCCAGATCTGTGACTGGGTGTGAATGCTTGACAATGTTCAGCATTCAGTCCATCGCCCTTACGCCCTTAGTGGGATGGGTACGCCCAGATATGGGTCCTGTGCTTGCTTTGCCACTGGATTCAAGCTGGCCTGGTTGAAGGGGGGGTGGGTGATTCCCCATTATCTGTCCCAGGATGCTTGGTTTCCAATCCAGGGAGGGCCTGGCAGTTCTGGTTGTACTGTTCCCATGGGGCGCAGTGTCAAGACTGATTTGCATATGGCTGGTCCATACTGGGGTGGCGTGGTGAAAAACGATAGATTTAACCCAGATCTGTGACTGGGGATGAATGCTTGACAATGTTCAGCATTTAATCCGTCATCTTTTTCTTTGACTAGATCTCTTTTGGTGTCCCATCTATAGAAAAACACAATTTAAGAACAAATGGCATTGTTTCTGTTTGGATTCTACAAATACTAATTAGATCCATATCGAATAATGATTTATTGGGACTATCATGTATCTTGAATATACAGCTAAAACCTTAATGGACCTACAAAATCATCCAATGCTGTCCCCCCCCCCCCCCTCCCCTCCCAGGAGACTCAGGAAATTGTATAGCATGCAAGGGATTTTCAAAAGTTTTTCTGTGCTTGTCAGACATCTCCCATACTGGACACTTGCTGCTTCAATGTGAGACATGACTGTCTAGAGAAGGCCACCAATCATAAAGTAAACATTTTTAGGTCTCGCCTACGCAGCGCACATTTGCTGCATAGGAGGGGACCTTTTGGAATCGATAAGTCAGCGATTGTAACAAAAGTCAACAAATAGGAAAAGAAGGCGTGCCCACCATTTTTCTTTTATTTGCTTACTTTTGTTAGTCCCGACTTGTGCTTTAGCTAGAAACATCATAAGCTAAAGCACGGGTGCAGCCATTGCTTAAAATGTAAAGAAACAGAAAAACTATTTCTTTACATTTTAAGCAATTGCGGCACCCACGCTTTAGCTTGCAATGTTTACAGCTAAAGCACAAGTGCCACAACGGTCTGGCATTTTTTTCATTTTCCCGACAGTTTAGAAAATGCTAGTCCCGATTTGCACCGACATTCTGGACTACATATCTTGCATGCTGCAACTTTCCATTGACAAAAGCACAGCCTGAAAGTTGTAAGGCTTGTTTTTATCTCCCGTTCACAAAATGTGAAAAGTAATTTAATTCTAAAATGTAGCGCTGGCGTTCTTTCTGAATTCTGCAAAATAGGGTGTCGTTTTGAGGCGTAAATGTGATTTGAATTTGTAAATGAGCCGTATTTCAAGAGATAAGTGCTAATTAGAGAGCACGCATCTCAACCTGAAGTTTCTTTGTAAATAGTATAGATTAGTGTTGTGTGTGCCTCCTAGTGTGGAGTATCGCAACAAACGGATCGAGCGTTATTGACTGTACTATTTAATTCATCAAACAAGCACATAGTAAACACATTGGCACCAAAGGTGCGCGCAAATACCTCACGAGCACAACATGAAAAGTTTAGTTTCAGGAAATTATGCTCTAACGTTGCCAACAGAGGAGTTGTTTATGTTACCCAAAGTACCGTGGACATCTGGTTTGTCAACATTAGTAGAGCCGAGAGCTCAACATGGAAAAATATAACTCGCTACCAGTTATCACGTTTTTTACAACTAAAACACGCAAACGCACCTGAGCTTCTCATTGGTTGGAATTTGTAGTATACAGTAATCGTGTCAGAGTGAAAGGTACAGAAAGAGCGGCGCAGAGAATGAGGGAGTAAAAGAGACCACAGTGAGTATAGTAATAGCCATGGGGGGGGGGGAATATAAGAAACTGTTGGCCTTAAGCTCTTCGGATAAAACTAAACCTCATGTAGAGTGCAGCATTTCCATAAAAGTGTGTGTTCTGCCAGGATGTCGGTGTTATGCAGCCTTTTAAAGCAGCTCGGTGCAGGCATCGTAAAAATCTGGTTTACAAGTTGATGATACAGGTGAAGTCACTATAAAGCAGATGTGTTGCTGTTCTGCTAAGAACCGCAGGCAGACCCTGCTGAGCTGAATATAAACCATGCAGATTGCAAAAACTTACATTTCCCATCATAATGTGAGGGAAGAACCACAGAGTTACTGTAGAAGAGTAAACGAGGCATGCACAGCCCTTGTACAGACTCCTGCATTAGATCCTGTGTTTGAGTCCAGTGACCAGCTGCAAAGGTTTACTCTCTAATTCAGCTGCAATGCATGGATTTTGAGCTTCTCCTATAACCAATTTTGTTTGACTGCTTATTGTAGTTCATAACCCATTTAAAAATTTTTAAACCTGCCTACGCTAACTGGAATAAAGGTGTTGGAGCGCTTTGTTCGTGTTCAAAGCTCGGATCGTATGTAACCCCACTTCACACTTTGTGTCTGTGTAATGTACAACACTTACACATCTTCACTGCACTATTTATCACTACTTGGAAGACTTCGCAGGCCGGTCTCTTCCTTGGATATTTACAATCTGCCATTTGCGAGAGTTTAAGCTATTGGTATTGTAAATGACAATGCCTTTTATTTATGTTTTAAAACCCAAAATATAAATAAAAGGCATTGTCATTTAACAATGCCAATAGCTGAAACTCATGTTAATGCGAGACCTATTGTATTGCAAATGCTTGTTATAATAGAAGTAACCTTCATGCCACTTTTTAACTAACCTGTTTCTTGACAATGGGTGGTACAAAATGATCCAAACTCATAACCACGCCACTAACAATGGATAGATCTGCAGCCACATGATCCATAGTAATGTAAAACGTTTAGGGACCTCTTTAGGCAACCTGTTTTTGATGGTAAGCTTCATAGTATTCACATGATCACTCTTCCTCACTTATTTTTCTATCGCATACTATAATTGCATCAAAAGCAACTAACATGCAGCATCATCTAGAAATGGTACACCATTGTCTAAAGGCAACCGCAACAGGCAATGTGCCCTGATGTGTTTACCTTCTGGCAGACATATGATAATTAAATTGTTCTGTAACTGTAACAAGAGTCTAACCAGTCTTGCCAACTCCTTTCAAACACGTTTGCCGCCAGAAAGAATGACAGTCGTTTTGTAACCAGTCAATATATCAAACCTGACACCCCACATGTAGTTTACAAAAAAATTAACTGCTGATTAGCAGGCTAATGCTTCTCCTTCTATGGCACTAAGGTTAATCTCAGACTGGCTCAGAGATCTTGATGGAGGGTCGGGATCACGTTCTACCATCTGATTACCAAAAAGAGCATTTTTTATCGACCTAGATCGCATTAAGGTCCTATATGGCCCCACCAGAGAGAATCTGAAAATATGCTTAAAATCCCTCAATTTCTGCCATGTATAATCAGCAAATGAAATCCCACAGATTCCCTGAATTCCGGGTTTATAGGCCCAAGCCAAAGGCAAAAGGCGACCGCCTTATGTCAACAAAATCCACTGGCGCCTAAATAATTTTAAATGTGCAATTCTGATGTGCTGAACACAGCGAGGTAACTTGAGCAACCCTGGAAAAGTACAGTAGCCTTTCACAAGCGCCATTGCAAGACACCCCCCCACACCCACGTACACAGGACCAGCTGATACAGATGGTACATCTTGCCATATTGTTTTGAAAAATAGCTTGCTCAAATGAAAAACGCAATGACTTGTGATATTAGCACATGTCCCCGGTCCCACTCTCACATATACTTTTTTAGAGAGATGTTCGTGATCAGATGATTACTTGTTTATCTTGTGGTCAAACCTGACCGTTTGTTCATATTCTGTGGTCAACCATGGCCGTTTGTTTATATCTTGGGGTCAAACATGGCCAACCACCCGATTAACCCATTTGACCAGTTCCGTATTCTTGGACATGCGGTCAGCCACCTTCACCAAAAATGCGTCAGCAAAGACGTCCGAATAGAACCTTGGTTCAGTTTTTCCAGGTATATTAGACTCAGCATGTCAAATTTGAAGCCAGAACTTGCTGCTGTATCCCTTACGAGAGTGAGTTCTCCGGCCGGCCGTTTATCTGATTTGGGACTGTCAAGCCTACTCAATCAGGTGATGCCCTCCCAAGCTAGATAATGTTTTTGCCTTTTTAAATCTGACTATTCTCGGTATTTTTGATCCACACCCAATTCCTTTCATTTAAGGTTTCTTTAACTAACTAGATCCTGTTTGGCTAGTCTCCCTAGTTAGGTGCCTTTTGACACTGAATTTCTAGAGAAATGTCTTTCCATTCCTTAAGTAATTTCAAATTGTGCCTTTTTAATAATACTGGCCCCTCACATTCTGGGCCTCTTTAAAAATGCTTAACGTGCATAAATAGTTCTCTTCAGGAAGGCTTGTCTCAAGTTCCCTATATTTTCATAGAATGTATACTGTATCTGAAAGAGACACGTTAGTGATAGATTCCTTACCTTAGAATATCCCCAGGCGTCCGACTGGATCCGGAAATTGTTGCGTAGCAAAACCCCTGCGCGTCGGTAGGCGTCGTCCGCGTCCGTCGTCGGGGACGTTAGCGCCGGAATGACGTCGTCGGAGTACTTAGACGCCGCCCATGCGTGCTGACGTCAGTTCTTCTTCTTTTTTCCGCGCCAGCTAGCGCAGATCCGTAGAAGCTCTACCCCTAGTCATTTTTTGACTTAACTTTTTGATCTTTTTGATCATTTCTTCTTCGACTCTTATCGGTGCCGGTAGGGATGCCAGTGTTCAAGCCCTGTTCGAATTGCGACCGACTCATGTCGGTCACGGACCCCCATCGCCGGTGCCTGAAGTGCTTAGGCCTCGACCACGACGACCGCACCTGCCCCGACTGCTGGGCCCTGACGTCTAAGACTAGGCGGGAGCGCTCCCGCAAGCGACTCGAGCTCCGGCAGTCGGCCCCGCGCCGTTCCAGGTCCCGGTCCCACGGGAAGTCGAGGGACCGGTCGTGGGGTCGGAGTCATCGCAGCTCCGGGAGTGGACATCGGTCGTCAGGATCCAAGTCCTCAGGTAAGAGGCATGAGAGGTCGGAGCGACGTCATCGTTCCTCCAACCCACCCCGACGCTCGCACGATGCGGCCGGGGGCTCGGGCGACACTGCCCACGGGGCTCTGAGGGAGTCGCAAGCATCACCGCCTGCCCCACACCTTCGGGTCCCTGGGCACGGCGCGACGCCGGAGGAGATCGAGAGGTACCTCATGGCCATGAGGTCCCTTCCTCCTCAGCCGGGTTCCGTGGCGCCTCCGGGCCCAACGGTTCCGGCTGGAGGCCCTAGCGGGTCGGACGATTTGGCCCCGACGCCGTCGGGTGCTTCGACCCCGGCGCCGCCGGCGACTTCGGTCACGGCGCCACAGGACCTCACCGGATCCGGGACGTCGCCGGTCGACCTCACGACCTCACCGGCCCCACGGGTGTCACCCCCGGCGCCCGCTGTGGACGCCGTCCCCAATGTTTCCTTCGGTCCAACTCTGGCGCCGGAACGGCACCAATTGGCGCCGCTTCCGATGGCCTTTGGAGATTTTTATTTCCATGAAGAGATTCCGTCCGTTGATCCTGTTTTGCAGGAGACGGGTGACGAGGAAGATTGGGAGGGGTCTGAGGACCCTCTGGCACAGGAATGCCAGTCTCAACAGGACTGGACATATGAGCTTGGGGAGGCCAGTGGTATTGACACTTCGCCAGACACTGGATTCGTCTCCCCTCCCACCGTGGCTACGGAGGAGGGGGCTGCTTACAGCGTAGTGTTGACGAGGGCGGCCAAGGCCTTAAACCTTTAGCTCCCCGTCGCGGCCGTGAGGACTAACCTCCTCACTGAGGTCCTCAAACCCCAGTCAAGCTCCAGTGAGCCTCTGCTGCCGTTCAACGAGGCCTTATGTGAGATTCCTGTGGGCACTTGGTCCAAGCCCGCCACAGGTCTGCCTATGGATAGGAACGTGGCCAGACGCTACCGCCCGGCCCCGGGTGACCCATGCTCTTTGTCCACCCATCCCACCCCGAGAGTCTGGTTATCCAGGCCTCCAATTCCCAGACCGCGTTCCCGTCTGCTCCGCCCGATCGGGAATCCAAGAGATACGAACTGTTTGGGAAGATGTTCTCGTCCCTAAGCTTAGGGCTGCGGTCTGTCAATACCGCTTGTCTCTTGGGCCGCTACAACCACACCCTGTGGGACGCGGTTGCGGACGTGCTGCCACAATGCTCGGAGGAGGTCTGGGCTAAACTCGCCCAAACCCTTGCGGAGGGCCGAGATGCAGAGCGATATTCCATCCGGTGTGGGCTGGATACCACGGACTCACTGGGCAGGGCGATGGCTACGACTGTGGCGGTTCGACGCCACGCCTGGTTGAGGTCCGCCAACTTTTCGGCTGATGTCCAGGCCACACTTCTGGACATGCCGTTTGATGGCCATCGCCTCTTTGGCGACAAGGCAGACCAAGCGCTTGAGCGTTTTAAGGACTCCAGGGCTACGGCCAAGTCCTTGGGCCTCTCGGCCCCACGCCAGCAATCGGTGCCTTTCGCTCCTTTCGTGGCCACGGAAGGGGCGCCCCCACACATGCCTCCAGCCACGCACCGCAGAATGTTCAACAGCGCGTTGGCGGCCGTGGAAACCGCCGTAACGGCAGTCGGGGAAAATGGCGAGGCCAGTCCACACCTCCGCACCCGCCTCAAAACCTTCCTAGTCCGAGTTGTCAGGCCCATGTGACGCATGTGAGAGGCAGGGTTCGCCATCACCTCTTCCACTGGCGCACTGTCATGTCGGACAGGTGGGTGCTGCAGATCGTCCGAAGGGGCTACTCCCTCCCCTTCGAGGCAACCCCTCCAGCCATGCCACCGCAATTCCACCGCGTGTCGGGGGATCACTTGCAACTTCTGCAAGAGGAAGTCGCGGCCCTCTTGGCCAAGGGGGCCATCGAGCGCGTTCCTGAGCCTGAAGTAGGATGTGGTTTTTACTCCCACTACTTTCTGGTACCCAAGAAGGGCAAAGGGGGCCTAGGCCCTATCTTGGACCTACGGAACGTCAACGGCTTCCTCCGGAAGGAGAAGTTCAAGATGCTGACTCTGGCTCAGGTCTTAGCTGCCCTAGACCCTGGAGACTGGATGGTAGCGTTGGACTTGCAGGGCGCTTATTTTCACATCCCTGTCCTGCCGGCCCACGGGCGTTACCTGCGGTTCACGGTAGGCCACGAGCACTTTCAGTTTACCGTGCTCCCCTTCGGCCTTACCAGCGTCCCACGGGTGTTCACGAAGGTGATGGCGGTGGTCGCAGCTCATCTGTGCAGGTTAGGGGTGTCAGTCTTCCCCTACCTCGACGACTGGTTGTTGAAGGCGGGCTCGCCCCAGACAGTCGTCAGCCACCTCCAGACTACGGCCGACCTCCTGCACTTGCTGGGGTTCTCCATCAATGTGCCGAAGTCGCGCCTGTGTCCCTCTCAGAAGCTCCTCTTCATCGGAGCGGTTCTAGACTGGGTGCAGTTTTGGGTTCATGATATACAGGCTCTGATTCCCATCTTCCAGCCTTTATCCCGGGTCTCGGTCAGGTTGACGCTGCGGCTTCTGGAGCTGATGGCCTCCTGCATCCTTCTGGTGCATCACACCCGATGGCGGATGCGGGCTCTGCAGTGGGACCTGAAGTTTCAGTGGGCCCAGCATCAGGGCAACTTGTCCGATCATGTCTTGATCTCGGAGGGCACTGCGAGACAACTGCAGTGGTGGCTCACGGACCGCGATTGGGTCAGTGGCAGATCCCTCTCCCTACCCCACCCGGAGCACGTGGTTGTGACGGACGCGTCCCTCCAGGGCTGGGGAGGCCACGTGGGAGAGGCGGAGATCAGAGGCCTCCATATCAACCTTCTGGAGCTGCGGGCGATTCGTCTAGCACTGAAGGCATTCCTCCCCTCTGTTCGGGGGAGTGTAGTGCAGGTGTTCACGGACAACACCACCACCATGTGGTACTGCAACAAACAGGGCGGGGTGGGGTCGTGGACCCTATGCCAAGAGGCTCTGCGCCTCTGGCAGTGGCTGGAACATCAGGGCGTGAGCCTGGTGGTTCAACACCTGGCAGGCTCTCTGAATGCCAGGGCGGACGAACTCAGCCGTCGGTGCAGGATGGATCACGAATGGCGTCTGAACTCGGACGTGGCGCAAGGCCTCTTTCAGCAATGGGGAGAGCCTTGGTTAGATCTATTAGCCACAGAAGAGAACGCGCAATGTCATAAGTTCTCCGCGTTGGAATTTCCAAGGCGGCACTCGCTCGGAGACGCTTTTTGTCGCGAGTGGAGTTGCGGTCTGTTGTACGCCTTTCCGCCTATACCACTTCTGCCCAGAGTGCTGAAGATCAGGCGCGACCGGGCCCAGGTTATCCTTGTGGCTCCAGACTGGGCATGAAGATACTGGTATCCTGAGCTACTCAGCATGTCAGTCGATTCGTCTGCCTCTTCGGGAGGACCTTCTGTCGCAGCAGCAGGGGACGGTTCTGCACCCGAACCTGTCCAGTCTCCACCTACAAGCTTGGAGATTGAGCGGCGACAGTTGAGGCCATTTGACTTGCCTCCTGAAGTCTGTGATATCATTCTGGCAGCCAGGCGTCCCTCCACAAAGTCGGTATACGCCTGCAGGTGGAACAGATTTGTGGCATGGTGCACAGCAAAGGCTGTGGACCCACACTCTGCACCCCTTTCTGAGGTTCTCCTTTTTCTTCTTTCCCTTGCCCAGCAGGGCTCTGCTCTGGGCACTCTCAAGGGGTACCGTTCTGCTCTTTCCGCCTTCTTACGGCTACCTGATCAGCCTTCCTTATTCAAGTCCCCCATTGTAAATAGGTTTCTGAAGGGAATCACACACATGTTCCCTCCTGTTCCCTTCGTGATGCTCCAGTGGGACTTAAATCTGGTGCTTACTTACCTCATGTGTGCTCCCTTTGAGCCGCTCCATAACTGTCCTCTCCGTCTTATCACTCTGAAGACTGCTTTCCTGGTTGCCATCACCTCTGCCAGGAGAGTGAGTGAGCTCCAGGCTCTTTCTTTTACACCTCCTTTCCTCTCTGTTCATCCGGACAAGGTTGTGTTGCGTACAAGACCTTCCTTCTTGCCCAAGGTTGTCACGGCCTTCCACATCGGGCAGTCCATTACCTTTCCCACCTTCTTTCCGCCTCCGTATCCCTCGAAAGAGGAAGAGAGGGTCCACCGTCTGGACCCAAAAGGTGCGCTCTTTCTACCTAGATCGCACACGCCAGTTCCGGGTGGATGACCAACTCTTTGTTGGTTACGTGGGCGCTAAGAAGGGAAAGGCGGTACACAAGAGGACCATCTCGCGGTGGATCATCTTGTGTATACAGGCATGTTACTCCATGGCCAAAAAGGAGCCCCCTGCTGGATTGCGGGCTCATTCTACTCTGGCCACGGCGACTACAACTGCCCTGGGCCGAGGAGTGCCCTTGCAGGACATTTGCCAGGCAGCTACGTGGGCCTCGCTGCACACGTTTGCAAGACACTATTGCCTGGACAGCCAAGTCTGGAGGGATGGCTTCTTTGGCCGTTCCGTCCTCCAGGACTTTCTGGTGTGATTATTGGTTCGCAGACCCACCACCGGGGTTGGTATTGCTGGGGTATCTATTCTAAGGTAAGGAATCTATCACTAACGTGTCTCTTTCAGATGTACAAGTTACTACTTGTGTAAGAGACATTAGTTTGTGATAGATTCCTTACCGACCCACCCATCCTCCCCGTTCTGCGCACCGATATCTAGGGTTACGGTCATCCCCTTTCAGGGCCCTAGTTTCATGGCACCAGTGTTGGTTCTATAATGGCTCTGCGTATCTGGCGCGGAAAAGCTGTGTATCAGAACTGACGTCAGCGCGCATGGGCGGCGTCTAAGTACTCCGACGTCATTCCGGCGCTAACGACGGACGCGGAGCGCAGACGACGCCTACCGACGCGCAGGGGTATTGCTACGCAAAAATTTCCGGATCCAGTCTGACACCTGGGGATATTCTAAGGTAAGGAATCTATCACTAACTAATGTCTCTTACAGATATATCGTTACACAAGTAGTAACTTGTGCGTTTTTCTGAGTCTCTAGCGAATTCAAATGTGATTTTTAATAGATCCACACTTCAGCTTGCCTTATAGTTCTCATCAGGAAGGCTTGTTTCTTGGCACTAGCATTTTATGACAAATGTACTCTATGGCTTTGAATATCTAGCCGTTTTCAATTATGCCTTTTTAAAAGATACTCATTTCAGCTTGCCTTGCAACATTTATCAGCATTTGTCATCCAGCACTTGCTCCCGACAGAGTGAAGTCGGGATTTCTTAGATGGCTTTTTACCTAATAGTATGAAATGATATGCATTTATTGCTTTGCTGAAACTACGCATTTATTGGTATACTTGTGAATTAATAATTAACATGCCACTTCAGCATGATTTTTCGTCCGCTCATCTCATTGTTCCTTGTCAATCAGTAAAGTGTTGTGCAGGTGGCCTGTGACTCAGTTGACGTGACCACACTCAAAAGGGGCTTCAGGTCCCCTTTATCAGCTGGCGACCACCGAAATTCATTGCACCTCCATTCTGCGGTGGATCTGGTGAACATCCACGAGCTGCCTTGAGGGTCCCACCTCCGCCTATTGCAGACCTCTGGTAAGACCAGGAATTTTTTGTTTTTCCCTTGAATTTCCTAGGTCTCTGCTACATGGGTGTGTGGCGGACCGTTTTGGGCTGGCTCTGGGTGAGCGACTGACCCGCTGCGGCACTATCTCTGGTCACGATTGAAACCCTCGATCTTTGTGTGGTCACGAGTTGGCCCTTTCTTGTCGGATGCCATTGTCAGCTTCTTGTGTATATATCGGTTACGCATTACAGCCGCTTTTCCTGTGCATCTTGTGGCTTCGGGTGCTGTGGTTTTCCTGTTTGCCCTGCCGGTTTCAGTTTGGAAGGGATGGTTTTAGGTTTGAATAGTTCTAGCTTTATGCTCTAGGTTCGTATGGTTCTAGCTTTATGTCCCCCCAAGCAGTTCCAGTCTGCGCATGGGGACAGAGTTCAATTCTCTCAGGGTTCTACATTTATACTTCCCCAGCACTTCAGGTCTGTGCACGGGGTCGGAGTTAGATTCTCCGACGATTCTACATTTTTGTGTATATCTCCAGTGCTCGTGTCTCCTGTTACATTGCATATTGTTTTTCCAGTGCCTTCAGTATCGGTTTTACATTTGCATAGTGCACTTCTCCCTTGCATTCCTTCGCCTCTGTAATTATTCATCTTCATATCCCTTGCTGCCTATTCTTCTCTCTCTCGCCGTTCTTTTTGTCACCTTCTACCACCTGCTTCCTGCCTGTGTCTTCCACCAGTGGCCTGCCTCCTCTCCTTCTTCCATGAAGGCTGCCGTCACTACTTTTCTTTTCCTCACGATATATTCTTGCACGGTTTGGGTGTCATTCTCTATTTTTCAGTTCCACTTCTCATTCAGCATTACCGACGGCCTTTGTCAGCCCGTCCTGCGCTGGCACAGAAAGAGGAAGTCACTTGTGCTATTTGCAGAACATATCCTTCCACTGTGGCTCATTTCCTGCCCTGTCGCGCTCTCCCTCTCTCTTCCACTGACCGTGCTGGCCTGCTCCCTCGTGCACCCTCCCCTTCCTGACCCATTCGTTCCTCCACTTTCCCTTTTTTTTTCTCCTCTCCTTCCCCCTTCCACCTTCCTCCTATTTGTGCGCTATCTCTCTCTCTCTCTCTACGCTCTTTGCCTTTGCCCTGCTTCTTTTACTCCAACACTTTTGCCTTCTGCCTATCTCTCCTTTTAAGTCTTCATTGTGCCCCACCGCGTCTCTTACGTTAGTGAGATTTCATATCTAGGTCCGTGTTTTTTTCCATTCAGGATGCATCCTTTTCATCTGATCAGTATTTATTGTTCCATCACAACTTCTTGTTGGTTGTTTTTGTTTTCTGTTTTTTGTTTGTTTGCCTTGTTCTATGTGAAGTGTGTGCTTTGGAATTGCCTCAGTTTGCTTTTGATAAGATCAGCACCTCTCCCCATAGTTCCCTTTGCCCAGCCCCACCTCCTGTCCTTCATCACTGTTCCCACAGTTGTCTGGGTTGCATGCTTACTACTCTTTTCCGATTTCCTTTTATTGCAGCCCTGCTAGGTAGCTAAGTATAGCCTTCTTATGACCAACTGACTCTCCTTGCCTCGCATTTACACCCACCAAGTCCACTTTTTTAAAAAAAATCTTTATTGTGCACTTAAAAATTACATACAAGGGCCTACAACCACAGGGGCCGGCCGCTAATAAACACAGAAATATTCATCATATTCCACAGCTCTTTCGCCGACATCCCTGAGGCCCAGCAGCGATTCAGGATGAGATTCGTAGCAACACAGGATAAAGTCATAATAGAGTATTATTTTGTTTTTTACAAAAATAAACTAAGAATGAAAGAAACAAGTCTCAAGGCAGAAAAACATTGTATGCAGGATCATGTTCGTACGGGAGGGATCTCCAAGTACAAGGTATGCGAGCTGAATATTAATGAAGGGGGATCGGGGGGGCCAGCGGGGAAGCCAAGAATGGGAACAGAAGTGAAACAAAACCTGGAATGTCGGATCAGGGAGAGAGGGAGATGTCCGGGATGTCATCAAACGGGGGTGTACATATGTCCCCGCGGTAGGCGTTCCACTGGCTCCAGACTTCAGTCCACGCCCCCGGTCTACCCCATGCCAAATAGTCTTCTCTCTAAACATACACCAATCCATATTGTCCTTCCATACCTACACGGTGGGCGGCCGCCGGGAACCCCACAACTGTGCAATGTCTCTTTTGGCAATCATGTTCCCAAGGGTCGCCCACCGAGTCTGAGCCACACTATAATCATTCGGTTACCACACATTCAACAGACATCGCCGGGCTTCAGGCAACAGCGCGACTCCAGTGACATTCTCCATCACTGCATGCACACGATTCCAAAATGAATCCACCTCCGGGCACTCCCAAATAATATGGAGGAAGGTACCAACCAATCCACAACCACGTTTACATAGCCCATCCGCAGAATAACCCAAGGAAACCAAACAGGGACCGGTGACATAAACACGGTGAAGAATCTTAAGTTGGACAAGGCGAAGACGTGCGGGAATAGCCACCTCCTTAGGTGAAGATAAAGCAGACTGCCAGTCTTCATCGTCCAGTTCCAGCCCATCCCCAGTCCAGACCTCTCTGAGGTGTACAAGAAGGTCCGCCCGATTATTGATCAACTTCTTGTATATTAATGAGATCGTGCTTAATGAGATCGTGCTATCAGGCACGTGACCATCAAGCACACGATCTTCCAGTGGGGAGGACACCGGGATATCGACACCCGCCGCGAAGACCGAGGTCAAGGCATGGCGGACCTGTACGGATCTATAAAATTCCCTGCCACTCAAATCATATTCCTTCTGCAACGTTTCAAAAGTCTTACCTGCACCCTTGGCCCAGAGGTCGCCCACCCTGCTGATACCAATCATGTCCCATTTCTCAAACCCTTTCGTTGTCCAGAGGCTTCCCAATCGCTCAGACGCATGCAAAGGAGTCTCACGTGCCAGACGATCCTTCCAACCCAGGGCTGCAGTCGCATCACACCAAACCCGTACAGCAATTTTAGTGGGACCCGTTAAATTTCTCCCTGCCACCCTAGAGTAAAGCGCCATATTATAATTCCCGCCCGGCAACTGAAGCCTATCCATCTCCAATGCGGGATTCAGGCTGGGTGCATACGTTGTATGGTTGATCGCGCTCAACTGAGAGGCCCAATAATACCGCCTGATGTCCGGGAGCGCCATGCCCCCGTCATACCAGGGGAGGGTTAGCTTAGCGAGAGCAATTCTCGCACGCCCATCCCAGACAAACCGCCTCTGCAAACTCTCCACCTCCCGGAAGTAGTCAGCAGGGATATTGTCGAATGAATGCTGGAGCGCGTACAAAAACCGTGGCAGGGACATCCTTTTAAAAAGTGCAGCGCGACCGAGCGGCGACAATGGTAATCTACGCCAGAGGACGACATCAAGTTTCAGCCTCCAGAGAGGAGGAAGCAAATTATGTTCATAGCGAGCCGCGGGGTCCAATGATATAAATATCCCCAAATATTTGAATCCCGTCTGCGAAACCTGGATGGGAAATCTACGGGGCAAAGGAGGAAGGCCGCCCGAAATTACATAGACACAGGATTTAGTCCAATTTATGACCAAACCTGAGTTCTTGCCGAATGAAGTAAGGACATCGAACAAAACATTAAGCGATTTTCGCGGAGAGGTGAGATACAACAGGATGTCGTCAGCGTTAAGCGAGATCCGGTCTTCAAATTCTGGGGTCCACCGGATGCCCTTTATCGGAGGCTCCCAGCGGAGCCAAGCCGCCAGAGGCTCCAAAGCGAGCGCAAAGAGTAGGGGACAACGGGCAACCCTGTCTCGTACCCCTACCAAGAGTGAAGGAATCAGACACTAGGCCATTAACGACCACCTGTGCCAGCGGCTCCTCATACAGAAGTTTCACCCATCCGATAAACTCGGAACCGAAACCGAAATTCGCGAGGGCGGCCCAAAGATACGGCCATTCTATAGTATCAAAGGCCATTGTGGCGTCCAAGGAAGCCAAAATGGCCAGTCCGGAAATAGACTCCGCCCTCGCGAGAACGCCATGCAAATGCCGCAAGTTGAGCGCGGTGTTATGCTGTGGGATAAAACCAGACTGATCCGGGTGGATCAGGTCAGCGATCAGTGATCAGCCGATTAGCCAACACTTTAGCAATGATTTTAGGTTCGGCGTTCAACAATGAAATGGGCCTGTATGAAGCACAGCGATCCCGAGGCTTCCCCTCCTTAGGAATAACCACAATCGTAGCCAAACGCTGATCACAAGGGAGAGAGCCAACGTCTCGCGACTCCAGGAACATATCTCGAAGATACGGTGCGACTTTATCAGGGCGCAATTTGTATAATTCGATGGGCAGACCATTGGGGCCCATGGCCTTGCCAGAGCGCACAGAGCGGATGGCAATTGCGATCTCATCAGCAGACAACGGAGCATCCATTAGTCTTGGTCGGCCTCCGATAGGCACGGCAGTGCAATATCGCATAGCAACAGATGAGTCTTCCTCATCTCTATCAGAGACCGGAGAATACACTGTACGAAAGTAGTCTGCGAAACACCCCACTATTTCACTCGGGTCAGTCACACACACTCCATCCATTTTCTGAATCACAGGAACCACACGATTCGCCCTCTCTTTCTTATCAAGCCACGCAATAAGTTTACCCGCCTTGTCCCCCACATCATAAGATCTGCCCTGCTGCTCCCTGTACATCACCTTGGCAGCATCCGTGACCAGGGACTTGTAGTCAAGCTGTTTCAGACCAAGGGCGTGGAGTTTGGCATGAGTAACGCCTGAATCCAAGTCACTCTCAAGCTCAACTATTTCTGTCTCAAGACGAACAATATCTTGATTTTTGGTTTTCTTAGCATCAGCAATTAAAGACAGGGCCTGCCCACGAATGACCGTCTTGAAGGCCTCCCACAGTGACACAGATGAGGACACAGACCCCTCGTTTTCGCAAAAGTATTGATCTAGAGACTTCACCAAACCAGCACGGGTCTTAGGGTTACTTAAATACCAGGGGTTTATGGGGGCGACTCGTCCCGCACCACACACCTTACTATCCATACAGAGCCACAATGGGGAATGGTCCGAAATGCCCCAGGCAAGGTGTCTGATCTCTCTGACAGAAGGGGACTGCGCTGCAGGCATCAGAATGTAATCAAGTCTGGAAAGACTTCCGTGAGCCCCAGAATGGAAAGTGTACTGTATCTGCTCTGGATGCATCAACCTCCAGCAGTCAACCAGATCAAAGGTCTCCAAAAACCCGCTCAGCCATGATTGGGAGTTAGCAAGATCCCTGGGGGGGTAGCGATCGACATTGCCAGAAACAGAATTAAAATCCCCACCCATGACCAGGGTACCTTCGGGGAGTCCCAGCACCACCCGCCCAATATCTGAGAAAGTAGAGGTCTGTAGACCCGGTGGAACATATACTGTAAGCACAGAAATAGTCCTGCCCTCCCATCTACCAGTGAGGGCGGCGTAGCGCCCTCTGCCGTCGAGAACCACGTCGTCTATCTCCTAGGGGAGAGAGGACCGAACAAGAATGCCAACACCCCTAGAGCCAGTGGTGAACCCAGCATGTGCAACGAGATGATACCCCCACCTGTTCATGGCATGACACGTATTCCCCACCAGATGTGTCTCCTGTAGAAAAACATCGGGGGACAAGCGACGCAAAAATTGTAACACCACTCCACGTTTTATTCTATAACCCAACCCGTTGACATTCCAAGATATTAGCCTCAACCCACTACCCCCCCGTCCCCGCAAGAAACGTGGAACCCACCCCACAACGAACACAGCACCCAGATCACAGGAAAAAACAATACGATGCCTTGAGAAAAATAAAAAAAATAAAAAATAGTCCACCCCACCCCCCAACTCGAACCTGTTACAACTCCCCCCACCCTGCACCCCTGCATTAGACTAGAAAGCCACCCCAACTTGCAGTGTGCCTGTCGCCCTACCATTACACTTATCTACAAAAAGAAACCCCGGAGGAGGAAAGAGACTCGTTTCCCCCGCCACTCTCTGGACATTACAATGAGGTAACGTCAGGATATTTTGTGAAGAGCGGCGAGGGTCCCGGGAGCCCTGTGCTCACGCGGCCATCTCGGATGCTCGTGTAGCTCCTCCTCTTGACCACGTCCACTTTTTGTCTATCATTTGCTCGTGCAATTGATTGCCAAAAGGGGGGAACTAGTATTTCTCCTCCCCCTTGTCTCCCTCTTTGCACCCCCTACACCAGTTATGCTCTACCGCCCTTATATCCGTGATGTCCAACGCCCCCCCCCACGCATTATCAATTGCACCATCCAGTTTGTTCACAGCATTCCTCACCTTGTCCATAATACCACTATTAGCGAATTCACTCACCTTGATGACAGACTCCGCAATATACTAACCGCCGCTTGGGCAATTTTGGGGGTCACTTTCACCCCCAACACCCAGCTTCGCATCTCTACACTTTCCTTGTCCGACATATACGACGCCCTCCCAGATATCTCTCACCCCGCCAGAAGAAGCCTCTAATTCCTCCACCCTATCTGTCCTCCCCCCCCCCCCCTTTCTCCCCTGTGAATACCTAGGTTACCCGAGCCATCCTGCCAACTCACCCATCTTTATCATTGATGAGGATTCCTCGGTGGATTCCATACAGTCAGTTGTTTCATCTGAAGCAGCTTCCATTCCACCTCTGGAAGGTGAAGGTCCTGAGTCTCCTACACCCTCTGTCTCCGACTCCTATCTTTCCACTCACAATCTGAGAACGATACAACACCTCTCGTAAGAGCATTGTTGTCCGACTACTTGCAAGACCCCGCAGGCCCTGCATCCCTGCCTGACCTTGAGAGCCCAGCCCACCCCACTGTTCCAACTTCATATAAAGGAATGAATGGTAATCCCCATGACAATATCACCATATTCCTGATCAACGTTGTGGGCATCTCGGATGGACGCCCGTCTTGCTTCATTCACGTGACTCCTCTCACCAGCACGGTCCTTCTCACAATACTTCAAGCACTTAATATTGATTATAGCCACACCAGACCAATCACTCTATCGCACCAGCATTTTCATGCCCCCTTGAGCCAGCTCCCAACACTTTGAAACACAAACGCAAATAATATACCCCCATACATTTGCACAACCCATTCACCACAAGCCTAATGCAAGCGCTCCAGGCAGTGTTCGACAAAAGAATAATAGGCGTTTCATCGCTCAAAACACCGGAGTGGATCCACAAATATATCCGTCTATTATCCCCAGGCTTAGAAATACCCACCACATTTACTTCTTCCTGGCCCCGAAACCCCATACGGAGTAAGATTATTCTTGCCCTTGCCCGTTATAATCTGGAATTTCCTGACTTTTCAGCTACAGGGATATTGGGGACCGGACAAATTGGATTTAAGGCTAATACTTATGCACATTGTTTTTTGTGAAGTAGGAGACAAACTTCTAAAAGATCGATTTCCCCAACTTTCCAGACGTCTAGGGTAGATACATAGGCAAGACACCCCCCCCCCGTGTAAGCGAATACTACCCCTCCTCACTAATACACGGCATTACAATACATTAATACCCCTATGAATAGGATATTACGTTCTACTGTGTATAAAGCAACAACTGGGTTCCACATATATTTTATCCTACGACTTGACGGTTTGGAGGACCCAGTAATCTTGACAAGATTTTGGCCTAGAGACCCACACCAGTCTAAAATAGCTGACGCCTGTTTTGGTGGCCAGCTTCTTTTCCCCGGGTGCACCCCTTCTGAAAACATTGAATTACAAAACGGCATATACAACTGTGTCCTTGTGGGTGTAGCAGACGAACTCGTACCTGATCTTTAGGAAAGCATAGACAACGCGCGTGTGGGCGCAGCGCTAAATATCACTCCAAACGTTTGCTTAAAAAAGTGAAAAGACTGTGCATTTCCTCACATACAAATACTCGTAAACAGTTTTAAGGCAGGTTTGAAACCGTCCCACATATCAATTTGAAACCTGCTGTATTTCTTTTCTTAATAGAGCTGGGCTGCAGGGTATTTGTGTGCATTTGTTCAAGTTTTTATGTTGATTTCAGCTCATGATGGGCACTGTGATTAACATGAAAACTTTAAACAATGCTCTCTTTGAGCAGGAAAAATAAAATTATAATAACGTTATTATAATTTTACTTTTCGCAGTTTCAGGGCTGGGTTAGGGTAGGGCCGCATCAGGCTTTTGACGAACACATTTTAATGCTAGTGTCTGCATCGCCGCATTAAAATGCATTACTCCCGTATTCTAGCACCCCTCTGACCATACTGCAATTGAGGTACACTGCCAATGAGGCAGCACCAGCACGCTAAAATTGTCTAACATATGAGAGCGTGCAACTGTGCCTTCAAATTTAAAATGCTAGGCGTAAGAGATATAATATTCATCAACAGCACTGAGCAGGCAGGCCAGAATTTAACAGATCAATTAGCAGTACCCCAACCAGCCTTCCTGTGAGTCTACTTCTTTAATGTGATAGATTCCATTCCCCAGATTTTTTTATTTTAAACATGTGTCTCAGGATGGCAGAAATAGCCAAGGCACACAAATCCGGCTCGGCATTCATGACCGTTCGGGGCGGGTAGAGAAGGAAAAGGACTCTGTCTCTTCCTTCTTGCCCAGAGAAGACAAGGACAGTGTCCACTTCTGCTCTGCCGCTGGCAAAAGCACTCACTGATATCTGAGCAATGAATGTAAAAGCGTCAAGGTAACCATGTTGTTCCTGCTAACATTTCACATGCTTTACTTAAACTTGCATTCCTTATGAGTATTTGCTTTCTCCATGATTTTGTAACTTTTTTTTAGGCAGCATATTACTCTAGTCTAATGCGTAATTTGAATTGTGTTGCATCCAGAAGTTTATAGCGGGCCACAATTGGGCTGTAGCTGAAGGCAGTGCGAGTGTCTCTCAGTGGAGCAGTATGGTGTTCAGTGGAGGAGAGGATGTGGCACTATGGTCAAAGCTGCCGAGTTTGGAACTGGGGAACCAGGTTTAGCCTTCATGACCAGTCCACCAGACCACTCTCCTGAGGGAGCATATTCCCTTGCTATACCTTACAAGCCCTGGTGTCTTTGCACCATCATGCGTACCCTAATGGTCGCAACTATGGGTTAAACGTAAAGGCCTGTCAACAACAATCCATACCGAAGTTCACCTCCAGTCTTGCAGGCAGGCCTATGAAGCAGCGCACCATAGAGTGACAGTGACTCTGTCACAGAGGTCACAGGACCCTTGAGCAAGGTGGCTCTAGGGGGGAGCATTCGCACCGGGCGCTGACTTCGGGTGGGGTGACATGCTAGCAGAAAAGTCACAGATTATGGTGCAAAGTAGGAATCTATTCACTTGCTGGCTACTCCCTTGTAGGATCCTCCTTGAGGAAAAGTCTTGGAACAACGTGACAGTGCGTCCAGAAACAAACTCCTAAGAAAAAAGCTGAAGGCAGATCCAACGAAGTCCTAAGATTCAGTTGTAGAGAAGATGGAAAATAACCCACTAGATCAGGAGAACCAACAGCAGGGATCTACAAAAGTGTTAGGGCAAAGTTGTGATGTCAGTACATGCAGGAAGAGGGCCTTTTATACCTCCAAATTTCTGCCAGCAGACCCATCATGGATTATGTTAATAACCTTGGTAGATTTCATATTGGCCACTTTAAAAGTTATAATGGAAAAGTAAACAACATTCATTGATCGCAGTCTGGGAAGAGGGGCTGGGCAAGGTATTTGTGCAAAGAGGAGTGTTTGGTGCGCTGTGCGAGGCAAGGTGGCAACACCAGGAGACAGAACCATGGGAGTAGGTTGCTGTGCAGGAGTTGTCCACAACATATGGGGCTCTAGCAGCGATGAGGGAGAAAGAAGTGTGGGTGCGAATCAGTTTAAAGGAGCTGTGCAGCTTAATATACAGGCCAGCATCTCTGGGTTGCTGCATGTGAGGACTGCCTGGAATCAATGAGTCCTCAGTTATCTTGAAAAATAAGGTTATAAGAAATAACTGCTCTCTCGTAACTGAAGAAAACAGATCGTAGTGTGCAATTCATCGTCGGCTGCCTCAAGCCCTTTCCCGACTGTGGCTGGGCTCTTAATTGCCATTCAGCCTTTAATTTTGCAAATGCGCATTCGAGTTGTGTATCACTTGATGCATTTATTTAGCATATTTATAAATACATCAAAAGGTTAAAAACACGCTGGAAACATGAATAGCCGACATAGTGAACAAAGGCACAATGTGGACAGAATGTGGCCTCACAGTTATGGCGGTAGACGTAGGAGCTGGGGAACGGTGTTTGAGTCTCCGCAGGGATGCTCAAGAATGTGTGTTTTTGGGCAAATCAGTCAATCTCCCTGTGCCTAACAAAAATGATTGTTTGTGTATTTAATGCAGCTGGTGCTTAAGTAAAAAATGTAAATTGATACTTGTATAGCGCACTACTCACCCGCAAGGGTCTCAAGGCGCTTGTATGAATACCGCTGTGGCACCCGTCCTGGCTTTCCCTGTGAGGTGTCCACTCCTGGGCACCCCCAAGGTGGAGGCCAGGCATCCTTAGCGTTGTGGGGGCCGTTGTGGAGATTAAGCAAGCTATTGCCCAGAGTTGCAGAGTGGGACTCCATGATTGGAATAGGCACCGAGGCGAAAATTATCAGGTCCGTGGAATTATTGAGCCCAAGACCCGCCGAGGCGGGGAATTGAACCCTGGTCCCGGGCTAGAACTCTGCATCAGGGTCTGCCACTCTAACTATTGAGCCACACTTCTCCACTAAGTAAAGTGGTTTGATACCTCCGGGTCTAGTTAGCGGTAGATAAAACTCCACATATAATGTGAGAGTGAAGTGTAAACGGTAAATATAGTAGTGAACAAATGCAGAATATGGCCTCACGGACAAGTAACGAATAAAAAGCGAGATATTCAGAAAGGTGCCTTACAATTTGCAGGGACTTTAGGCTATAGTGCAAGTTGTAGCGTTTTAAAATGGAAAAGTAACGTGATGTTACAGTATTGTGCAGAGGACAGGTGTGGTAAATTCCTGAAAAACATTTTTGTGTAAAGCTTGCCATATGATAAAAGCCGCGGTGCCTGTTTTCTTACAAATTAATCCGTAGCAAAGCGGCTGTAGGTAACCCACAAACAATAAGGAACTGCAGCTGGCTGGGTACATGTGCATTACGGGGGAAATTGCCTTTGAAAGTAAAATAAACGCGAGTGCTGACAAGGTAGATATGGTCATTGGGGGTACATATGGATGTGCACACAAATAACAAATTTGCCCCATGGTCAAATCTTAGTTTCTTTTATGGCATTGCTCTCAACAAAAAGAAAAAATTGTTTTAATAGCACTTTGATAAACTTATCTCCAAAAAAAAGCAATAAAATATAATTAATGAGAGAACACACTGGTGTCCCTGGACTAAATTGAAGGCTATTTGTAGAATTGTTGAGAGCAATGCCATAAAAGAAACTAAGATTTGACCATGGGGGAAATTTGTTATTTGTGTATAAGCGTAGTCCCCTCTTTTCCCTGGTCATATAAGCAACCTTAGAGGGGGTCCCAAATTTCATGGTAATACATATGGATGTGCATAAAAGGCACGTCTGGAAGCGGATGTATGTATGAGTTGTGAGTCACATACTATGCTCTTTCTTAGGAAGGCAAACAACTAACATTTTATAAAAATCTGCCGCCTAATAAGAGCCCTGGCACCTCTTTAGTGACAATTTAAGCACTGGCAAAGGGCCACCTTGTGACAGACTGCCGCTTCGAAGCACTTGTTGAAGTATGCCCACGGAGAAGAGTGTGGTGTATTGTAAGGCATTTGTAGGTGTGGGAGTCTGTTGGGAGGTGAATGTACCCCAAACACGAAAAACGTTTGCTTTAAGGAGAGAGGGGACCCCGTAAACACTCTTCAGTATTGTTTTACACAAGCATCTGCGCCTCACACTGAAGGGAGGCCACGCCTTTCACTGTGCACCGACAACTAGATATTATTGGGTTAAGAATGACATATTCCTAAGGAGAGATTCCGTGTACAGAGGGTAGCCCGGAAACACATCCCTGGCACACATGTACAAAGTTCCTTACTTTAGCCCTCCTTTACACAACAACTGAGGGCCCTTGCCCGTACCCACTCTGAAGAAAGGCCTGACCACTGGGCTCTATTTGCTAAGGGGGTCTGCCCTTAAGGACATAACCCCCTTCTTCAAATGGTACCCTTTAAACATGTTCCACGCATGCATCTTATTTACGCAGTTCGTTTCTTCTGCGCTGCCTTACACAACCGAGTGCAGCCATCCTGGCTTAACTCTGAAGGAAGGCCGCTCCTTTCACTGCACACCAAACACTGACCCATTTGTAAGGAAGAATGTCTGTTCTCTTAAGGAGAGAAGCTGTGTACAAAAGGAACCCTGTAAAGATGACCCTGCATGCATTTACAAGGGCTCTTTTTCCACTATTTCCAGAACCAAATGAGCTTAGCTAATACTGTGCCACACACACTTTAATTGCGCACCCACAACATCACTTCCAAATAACGCATTTGAGACTCTTATGTGGGATCTTCGTCCTGCCCATAACCTGTCCCTTTGTTGCGTCCACAATGACTCAAGACCACTGGGCTTTAGATACAGACAAGGGGTGGTGTGTACTTCATTTTCCATTGGCCTACCGTTCAACCATTATCAAACATAAACTTTTTGTTTCATAATTTTTTTTATCAAAAAGCATAATCTGCTTCAATTTACTGGGTCTTGTGTTTAACTTGAATAACTGCCAACATTGAGTGCACGCGTGTATGTGAATGTGCGTGGGAGAGTGTATAGTGTGTGCCCCTGTACGTGTGGCTGTGTTATTGTGTGTTTCTTTGTATATGGTGTGTGCCCATGTACATGTGGCTGCGCCAGTGTGTGTGCGTCTTGGTATGGGTTTGTGTCCTTGTGTGCATTTGTATTTCTATGAGTGTGTTACTTTTTGAGTCAATGTATTTCTTTGTGCGTGTGGTGTGCATCCATGTTTGGTTATTTGTTTGTGTCTGTGTCAGTACAGGTGGGTGCTAGCTTGTATGTGTGTGTGTGATATACTCCTGTTTATGTAGCTTAGTGTTTACATATGTGCATGCATATTTGTATCTTTGTTTGTGTGATGTTTCTCCGTGTGAATGCCCCAGAGTGTGTTATGTGTCTGTCTGTACTTGCATAATTATTTGAGGCAGTGTGGCTTGCATGTCTCTTATATTTGCGTATTGTTGTGTTGCAAGAAGACAACTCCTTGGCTCCTGTCACAACGCACACTGTTGAGAACGCTGTATAAACACTGCAATAAGTTAAGGTGGGAGGGGTTAGCCTTCCCAATTAATCCCAACGCTTCTTTACACATTCCCAACGAGAGGAAACATGACTCAGTCTGGGCTCTGGAAACATCTGCCTCTTGTCTTGGTGTCTCTCCCAACTCCGTTTTATTTGACTGTCCTGCCCCCACACTTTACTTCTAACACATGCACTTCTGATGGGTGTAGGGGGCACAGGCCCATGTATGAATCGGAAAGTGGGGAGACTTGTTGTGGACAGTCCTGGGTGGGTGTTGTGCAAAGGCCCATCTTGCGGAGGGAGTGGGTACACCAGACGAGCCTTCATCCAAACACCCTATGTAGCCTCGTTGGCATGAGATAAGCTTTGTGTAGAATGTTATTTTGTATGTATTGGTATTTAGCATTTTGTGACAATGTGCGTGCAAACTGGAAACCCTCTCCCATTCCTTGTGAGTCGGCCTATTGACCTATGTCTCTTTCCCAGCTCCAGAGGGTCGGCAGTAAGGGGTCCTTCGTGGTGTGCGCTAAGGGCCTAGTGAGCCAGGTGATGAGTCGGCAGCCGCCGCCCATGGTTTGAAGTGTATGTACTTACATATGTTGTGCCGGCTCTGTGTTGGTGATGCGCAATTGCTGTCCCAGTTCCACCAACATCCTATTGTGGAACAAGTAATGTCCCACTGACAAATCACAGTCTGCCTGCAATTGGTCGAATATTGGCATGAATGCACCATCATGGAATAGGGCACCCAGGGTTCTGACCCCAGCATCTTCCCATGATGTCAATCCCTCTCTCCCATGTAATTCTCAAGATATCTCGATGGAGCTGACCCTATCCTTGGGGTAGTTTGGTGAAATAAGAGGCATGAGGCGTATACTTTTGTGGAAGCTTTCGTGCATTGTGCGCAACAGATTGCTTTTGCTGGCCTCCCACGGGAGCGTAGCTTTTTTGTGTTGTAAATTACAACACTTTAAAAAAGGCATACTATCACACCGTAGCCCAGTTCTATTTAGAGAAGAAATGCAGCAAGCTTACAAACACAGCGTGTGCTTTTAAGTGATTCTAAAAGCACACGCTGTGTTTGGTGCTGCATTTCTTTTGTTGTCCAGAGTGTGGCTGCGGGCAGATTTGTGCTTAATCGCAGCTCCTGACGGGCTCTGCAATTAACACAATGAACCCCACAGCCACACTCTAGAAAACAAAAGACATTTAGCAAGAGGGAGCACTTGCTAAATGCAGCGGTGGCATGAATGCTCTCGGGGATGTGCGTGCCACAGACACAGCAGTGCGTGCTCCGGGGCACGGTGGTGCGCGGGCGCCCAACTGCGCGGCTTCGTGGGAACACTGTTCACACATATATCTCATTATGGCGACACCTCTCCAACACGTTCTGAAAACATTCAGTGGACAGGAACAACGCATACTTAAACATTGTAGGGAGCTTCGTAAGCTGACCAAAAACATGAGTTATCCATGGCCCTCAGAAGGAAGCTTTGATAAAAAAATCCTGGAGTACGCCGCCACCTTCCTAGACACAAAATACTTTGGCACCAAGTTACAGAAAAGGAAGGCCACCTTATATCTCTGGTGTATCTTTACGACAATAAGCAGAAGCACACTGCTACCATGGCCACTGCTCCTTCGCCCCCCCCCCGCCTTATCAGGCCAATGGCATGTATACCACAATAGCATCCGCCGAAAATAAAGAACTAGACCTACAGTGTACAACTAATAATATGGCAACTGTTGGATGCCACAGTGCCAGGATTGCCAGGGCAAATAGACGCGCATTTTAATTTAAAACTCTTTCCTACCTCCACTACTGTCCCACCTGTTGAGGAGGAAGATGAAGATTCAGACAGCGGGTCCCTTGCACCATCAAACAATTGACGCGCGACATCCTCACCACTCATCCACCTCGTCTCGCCATGCACTCCCCCACTACCCTGATCTCAACGGCCTCTGTGATGCCAATGCTTCACAGCTCCAGGAGCAGGAGGCCGCCCCCCGAGACCACATGCCATTTTGCAGCACAAACACAGGCGAACAACTGATCACATTCTCCTCTATCCTACAACAGAATAGGAACAGGGAGCTACAGGGCCCTCCGGCACCGTATCCAGTCCACTATGACACATGGAGAACGGCCGCAGACTTCAATAAAAGCTCTGAGTGCAGTCCAAATGGGGATATCCGAACAGACATATTAGTCAGAGAAATGCCACACAGCCCCGAATCTGACGATATATCCCAAACAATCCGACGCGCGTCATTAAAGTTAGAACAAATAAGTGACCGATTATCTGAGACCCTCAAGATTTCCCACCTTAGACCATCAAATACCCAAGCAGCAATGAACACTTCACAACAACTTACAGTACAGGCAGACCCCTTTTGAAAGTACGGAAGGGAATGGGGAACCAGGCCGTAGTGAACAGAAGGCAGCCTATACCCCATCCTCACCCACGCTGTGCGCAGATCTTTTTCAGAAAACAGGCAGGAATAAAGAGCTGGGCCCGGCCATTCCCCTTGCCTTCAGACAGCGGCGCCAGAACAAACGCATAAAACTACCACAACGGCACAGGTCTGCTATACACAACAAGAACCACCGCCACGAAACACTGCACCTGTGGTAGATCAGTTTGGTCCACCACAGCCATGGTAGATTCATCCAGCCAGGCGCCACAAATATGACAAACCCATTCTACCAAAAACATCAGGAATTCCCAAGTTCAGGGGGTACAGACTGGAGAAGGAGGACTAGGACAACAGAGGTAGAGAGTCTCAGAGTATTGGGGACACACGGACGCCCAGAGGACATCAAGTATGATGTCACTGGCACCGCTTCCATGCGCAACACTCGAACTAGAAAGGGTAATGGCATGTTCTTCAGCAGACCATGTGCATTGCGAAGCGACGAGCTAACACCTAACGAGATAGTGATATGGGGTGAAGGTACGGATTATGCTGTCAACCCCTTCACTGACTATTTGGCAGGTTGAACAGAGTCTTTGGCCCCGCAAATGCTCCCATGGCCGAGAGAGGGGTCATTTGAGCCACAGCATATGGCAACAGCAGTGGAATGCATCCTACAGGGAGCAGGAGATGAGGATTGGGACTATGCCTACATGCGGGCAAGTCTAAAGATCTGGCAGAAATATGCCAGGCAACATGACCTCACAAGGCCAAGAAATCTGGGCGCTGGAATGGCACACCAGATGCCGCTCTTATATAAAAAAGCCAAAGACCCCCCAGATTATAACTGCTGGTCTTACGTGGAAAAGGAAGCCATTAAGAAGAACCTCCCGCCCCTCGCGGAGGGTGCTAGCAAATGGATAATGGCCCTAGAGAAAACACTACAGGCACCATCATAGGGAGAGGCGATATGAAAAGTTTGCTTATCTCCCTCATGGGAGGGGAAGCAGAAGAAATTTTCAAAAGAATCAGTAGAGGGTTAATAACTATGAACGACACCCAGTATGATGGAGAACAATTTGATAAAATAAAGGCAGCAGTCTGGGCCAAATTGCGAATAAAGTACCCTGATGTTCCAGACATCTGGTCCCTCATGTCGCTGACAATGCAAGCGAATGAGGATCCCGTCAACTTTATCTCCAGAATGAAAGAAAAGTGGCATCAGGAGTTAGGAGACTCATGGAATGCAACTGGAGGGAATAGCAGGCATTTTTACCACATGGTCAAGAGGGCTACCAGAAGAAGTACAGGAAAAGTTAGATGGGGTAGTAGCCATGGAGGCAAAACCATGGCCTGAGATCCAAGATCACATCATACATTTCTGCAAAAAGAAAATAGAACAGGAAAAGAGTAGGCAGCTAGGTATAGAGAATGCAGCTGCAAAATTGGTGCAGCAGAAACTTAATAAGAAAAAACACACCCTACATACAGTCATGTTGGCAGCACCTGTCAACCAGATGACGGCTGTCACCACATTCCCTCAGAATACCCTAAACGCACTAGCAACCAGTACACAGCCTGCCCCCCAGCAGATGCAGGCGCAGCCGGCCATGCAGCAGATGCAGGCGCAGCCGGCCATACAATATGCACAGGCACAGCCCCAACAGCAAACACAGCCAGCAGTGCAATACGTGCAGACCCCACCCCAGCAGCCTGTGCAGTATGTACAGACCCAGCCCCAGCCTCCCCTGCAGTACATGCAACAGCAGCCCCCAGTACAATACGTAGCACTGCAACCTGCCTATGGTAATGACCGACCACAGTATTACAACAATGACAGAAACAATGCTAACAGAAACACAGGCATGCAGGGAAGAGGTAATGGAATGGGACAGCAAAGGGCCCCACTGCAGCCAGGCCAACGCACTTGTTTTTATTGTCACAAGATAGGCCATATGATGAGAGAATGCCGTACTAGACTCCGAGACCAATGCCAACAAACTATGGGTCCCACCCAACAAGCACCACCGCAATTCCAACAACAACCACAACAAATGTACCCTCACCAACCCCAGATTCTGTACGCCTATGCCCAACATGCCCCTCAGCAAAACATGCAGCAAGGACAGATTGCCCAAACTACAGTCACCCCAACAGATGCAAGCTACCATGCAGCAGCAGCTGACACCCACCTACCAAGCGATGCCCCAAGCCCAAAATGCTACACCCCAAGGTGGAGTGGTGATCACCCCCCAATAATCCGTTCGCACAAGGCACCATCCAACAGTACCAAGCAGGAGGATACACTTGCTAGGACAGCCCACAGACAACTCTTGTGTGCCCAGTTTTATCATGCATCATGAGCGGTGAAGATGACCCCACCGTCCTGGTCACGATAAATAATAGAACATATAGCTTCCTCATTGACACAGGCGCCACATACTCCTGCATTACAGGCGGACCTCTGCCTATTTCTGATCAAGTAGCGGACACACAGGGATTCTCTGGGGCAATAGCAGGGGTCCCCTTCACCAAGCCAGTACCCATACAAATAGGAGACAGGGCGCTGGAGCAACAACTACTTTACTCGCCACATTCTCTAGTGAACCTTTTAGGGAGAGACCTCATGGCAAAATTGAACATAACCATTCACTTCCATGAGAACGGAACAATGGTTTGTTCTATACCAGGCACGCCCCTGGCAAGGATGATGGCACTCACTATTGACTCTTCATTGAAGGATCAAATAAGGGCTCGTCCTGTGGATGAGCAAGCTTTCTCCACTGCGGTACATATCATTGTAGCTAACACACCAGAATTGCATAATCGCACTGTCCAGCTCACAAAGGAATTTCTCTTTCGCCCTCAGTCCCCGGACCCCCAGATATCAGACAAACGCATGATCTTCGGCATACACGCCCTCAAAATCACACCTACATATGGGCATTCATAGCAGGAGACGACAATATGTGCACCTGGGCCTGTGTAATTTTTATCGAGCCCGGACAACTAGTGCGAAGCATTTCAGATGAACAGCTCTTTGGCGATCCCGACGAATATTGCAAAACAGAGATAGTCTACATAAATGACATACCCCTCTCAGTCACAGTAGAAAAGAGAACACCCACGGCCCCACCACAGTATGATTCTGTGCATGAAGCAGACTTAGCTCAAGTCCCGCCGCATCTGTGGACCACTGGCCCCAATGATGTAGGCCTTATTCGTTCTGCCACTCCATTTAAGATAACACTGAAACCAGGCACAATTTTACCCAGAATTAAACAATACCCACTATCCAAGGAAGCGGAGGAGGGCATTGCCCCTACTATACAGGCCTTGCTAGATCAGGGGGTTATATACCCCTGTATTTCTTGCTGTAACACCTGTCTGTTTCCTGTTCGTAAAGCTAAGACCAATCAATGGCGTCTAGTACACGACCTGCGCTCGATCAATAACATAGTGATACCAGAGTTTCCCATCGTCCCAGACCCTTCTGTCCTCACAAATGTTCCCCCGAATGCACAATACTTTTCCGTGATTGACCTGAAAAATGCATTTTTCAGTGTACCCCTTCATCCAGACAGCCAATACCTATTGGCTTTTTCGTTTCGCGGGGTGCAATTGACTTACCAACGTTTGGCTCAGGGGTACTGTGAGTCCCCTAGCGTCTTCAACAGAGTTGTCAAAGAAGACTTATCACATTTCCAATGTGACAGCACTTTGCTGCAATATGTTGACGACATTTTACTTTGCAGCACTACAGAACAGCAATGCAGAACAGATACAATCTCTCTGCTTACCACCCTAGCTCACAGGGGCTACAAAGTGGACAAAAACAAACTTCAGTACTGCCAAACAGAGGTACACTATCTAGGCCAGGTACTATCAGCATCAGGGAGACGAGTCACGCCAGGCAGAGTTGAGGTCATAAAAAGCACCCCAGAGCCCCAAACTGTGAAAGAAATGCAAAAATTCTTTGGATTTGTCAATTATATCCATCAATGGGTCTTTGACTTCTCCACAATAACTGCCCCGTTGCTAAAAGCAGTGAAAGCAGCCAAAGACAGACGCAACAAAATAGACTGGACACCTGAAATGACAGAATCCTTCAAACTGTTAAAAGATGAAAAACAAACGCACCAGTGTTAGGTACACCCGATTACACAAAAGAATTCTACTTGTTCACTCACTGCAATGGTCAGGTTATGACTGCTGTACTTACCCAGAAATACCCCATGGGCCACAAGCCCATTGCCTACTTCAGCGGCATGCTAGACTCAGTCATGAAAGGACATTACCCCTGCGAACAAGCTCTCGCTGCTGCAGCCTTTGCTGTAGAGAAAAGTACTCACATTGTCATGGGATCCTCGCTGACACTGTACACGGACCCTTCTCTGCCTTACCCAGGAGTGCAGCCCTGAATCGCTGGTTTCCTGCTGAACACTTCACCACGCCTCGCGGCCCCCGCTTCGCGGGAGCCGCTCGAGGGCTTTAAAATCTTGCCAGGACCTTGTGGATTGGGGAATAGACTGTGCATTGAAGCACCTACGCCCTCGCTGCAGACCACACACACGGCCAGAGGTGGGACTGCGAGGACCAGCCTGCTGAGCGGCGCTGATCGGCCGCAGCTGGTCCTCTTCCCGCCCCTCCATCAGTTAAAACCTCCGTGGAGTGTATGCTGCCTGGAACCCTTCTCTGCCTTACCCGGGAGTGCAGCCCTGAATCGCTGGTTTCCTGCTGAACACTTCACCACGCCTCGCGGCCCCCGCTTCGCGGGAGCCGCTCGAGGGCTTTAAAATCTTGCCAGGACCTTGTGGATTGGGGAATAAACTGTGCATTGAAGCACCTACGCCCTCGCTGCAGACCACACACACGGCCAGAGGTGGGACTGCGAGGACCAGCCTGCTGAGCGGCGCTGATCGGCCGCAGCTGGTCCTCTTCCCGCACCTCCTGTTTCTCCCTTGATAATCTGCAACTGACACGCGCACGCGGAACGCGCGCGGGACTAAGGCCGGGGCGAAGACCGGGCCGAGAGCGGGCCCGTTTGTGCCCATTCGTGACCAGGAGTGACCGGACCGGGCTACCTAACCTGTATAAGCCCCCTCCTGCTATTTGGGCCATGGCCGGCAGAGATTCCAGGATTAAAACATCGCTAACTGGAAGTCTCTCAACCGCTGGAGGTATGGAAAAATTTCTTATAAGGGCCAACAACATCATAGACTAAGAAATTGTCATCTTGGAGAAACGCCTATCAAACGAACTCATCTCTCTTAAACGCTCATCTATAGGGCCCCTCGCCAATGCCAAAACACCTACCAGAAATAGTGAACATTCTAGCCATATGGTTGAATCGCAGCCTGCTATCCTGGAGGTAACACCCCCGCCAAGAGTAGACCCTGACACCATAGTTAACACAATTGTTACTGTAGCGGATATTAACCATGCTCCCGACAGTAATAATGTTTCTATCTTGTCTAACCATGAAGAGAGTATTATTCATTCTAAGAGTCAAGGGGAGAGGGAAGGCGCTATTAGGAAACGGAAAAGAGTATATAACAAAAAAGAAACCAAATTGGGAAGATCTGCCAAATCAGCTAAAGTGCGGGGCGAGCAACCCCCGACTATCAACCCCCAATAAGTTACTCCCCTTGGGAGAGAGGCGTCTATGGAGTGGGTCGTGGCCTTACTCAAATCAATTATATCACCGCTAGAGGCAACATTGGACAAGTTGGATTCTAGAATATCCAACATAGAGAAAACCACTGCTTCGATCCTAGCTATTTCTAGTAAGCCCAAATACCAAAGTACCCCTCCTATTGTCCCAACCCCTCCGGTCCCCCCCCCTCCAAATCCGAACCAACCCACTATTCCTTCTTTAGTAAACTGTCTACCCACCCCCTCCATGCCCAGCAATACTACCGACCAGCACGTGGCGAGTCACCAAGCCAGTCAGTCTAATCCCCCGGTGCCTATGGATGAGGTAAATCAGGGATCCCCGGCCAACGAACATAAAACCCCTAGACTTAGACGGCCTGATCTCCCACCAGAAGCCAATCGGTTTACGGTTATCCTAGCTGGAGTACCGCCATTAGAAAAAGGGGAAACCGAAACCTTTAGTTCCTTGAAGAGCAAGATTATCAAATGGCTCAACTGGAATAGACCCCTCCCGACCCATTTACATAATGAAATCATCATGGTTAGGAGGGTTCCCTGGGTTGGTAAGACTCCCAAAACCATCAATGGAGACTGTATTACCGTTAGCTTTAGAGATCCCCGTACGGTTTCCCATATCTGTGCGGGCTTCAATAGATCTTTTGATTCCACTATTCAGACCCTTCCAGTTTCCTACTTCTTCCCACCAACTAATAACTTCCACCATTCTAGAAGAGGGGATTGGACTGTTGTGGAACGTAGGGGCAGGCAGCGACCGTTTGACATCAGACCTCCAAGGCTACCCCAATACATGCCCCAACCCTACCCCTTTTCTGAATATAATCGCTATGGCTGTCTAGAAGGCATGGAGGGAGTTGATTGACTACCCCCTGATGTTCCATCTCTTGAGCTGATTCCTGTCACTGGAGACAGAGAAGTTCCATCTATTTTCATACCACCGGTCCAATGCATGGTAACTGCTTCTAATATGATATCTATTCCATCTGTTGACCCGAAGACAGCTTACCCTGTACCCCATGTCCTGGGACCTACAGATGTGGGTCATGCAACATCATCTATCATAGTCACCCCCACTGAACTGGTACAGGTCCCCAAGCCAACAGGATACTCAATGGCGAGTTGGAATATTGCAGGGTGGCGACAAAAAGTTGTAGCCCTGGGCTAGAGAGAGCACATCTCGGAATTTGACATTTTGTGTCTGCAAGAAACATGGTCTGTGGAAGATATTCACTATGATGGTTTTGTCTCTTACAATTGTCATGCTGAAGAATCTGTTATGGGGAGGGCTAAAGGCGGACTACTGATTTTACTATCTGTACACCTCCCTGTACATGTAAGAAAAAGCCATCAAGTGGGGTCCCATTCGCAGATATTGGAAATAATGGTTAGTAGGGGTAGAAATATTCTGTTGATTAACCACTATAATAACACATTTGACCCAACCAGTACCTCTGTCGTGGATGAGCTTGAAACAGATTTAGACTCAATTTTCTATAAATCGGCCATATCCTATGATATTATATGGGGGGGAGATTTTAACATCAGAACCTGCCCTCTCTCTTATACAACAGCTTGTGGGTATGATGGGGACAATGGGGAGTACTCATTACATTTTTTACACTCCCCCTATAGTACTTTCCTCAACAACCTTATGTTAAAGTATGATATGTCCATCCATCAACATGCCCCTGATAATGAGGGTAATATGGCCCCTACTTTTACGGGGAGGAATACTGCTTTTATTGTTGATTATCTGCTCATCTCAACCAGGACAGTCCCTCACTGTACGGTCCCGCTTATCCTGGACCTTGGATTGAGTGACCACAATGCTCTAACTATCTCCATCTTTTGTGAGATCACTAGGAAGGAATTTACCGGTAGGGTTGTAGATGACATTATCCCATGTAGGCCAAACGGGATACGAATTAAATGATGTGGGGAAAAATCCGAGAATTTACACCGTAGTGTTGTGAAAGCCGGTTTAAAAACGATACTCTGTTGTCTCGAAATCGATGCCCCATCTGATTGTATCGTAAATAATTTTGAGAAACTGGGTACCATAATTAAGCAAACCCTTACTACCAAGAAGGTCCCAGTTAAACTGGAAACATTGGGCTGGTTTAACCAGACGTGCACCAAGGCATTAACAGCCCTTAAGCTTGCCCTTTCCAACCTGCCTAGAGACAGGGAAGCTGTTAAACACTTGAGGGCCAATTACAACGTTGAATTGAAACACAGGAAACAAGAGCTCAGAGAATTAGCCTGGGACGATTTGAATAAAGCAGCAGCCCTCCGGGACAGCAAGCTGTTCTGGAGCACTATTAATAGCCCATTTCTCCAAAAGGAAGAATTCCCAGTCCTTACCGCTCAAGTAAGCGAAGATAGTTGGGTTTTACATTTCTCAGGGATTTTTGACCCAACCGGAGAGTCTAACGATAACATCTGTAACAACCTTAATACTCCAGTTGAACCCCTGGGAATCATGATTCATGAAGTAGACATGGCTATAAAGAATAGTAAAGGAGGGAAGGCACATGGCCCAGATGGGGTACCAATTGACCTTTATAAATATGATTTGGCCCTGTGGAGTCCATTACTAACCCTAGCGTTTAATGCTGCTGTGGATAACAAGACTCCGTCAAGTTGGGGTGAATCCATTATAATTCCTATCTATAAGAAGGGGGATAGAGGAGAGGCCAAGAACTACCGCCCTATCTCCCTTCTGGACTCCTCATTAAAAATCCTGAGTAGGGTCTTACTATTACGATTGGAAGAATGGGCTACAGACAATAATATTCTCGCCCCATCCCAATATGGCTTTAGAAAAGGTCTTGGTACTATAGAACAATGTATTAACCTGAACCTTCTAATTGGAAAATACACCAAGGCCAAACCGGGATCTCTGTACCTGTGTTTTGCGGATCTTTCTAGCGCCTTTGATCTGGTTGACCACACTTTGTTGTGGTCAACCTTATTGGGTATGGGTGCCCCCCCTGCTATTATCCACTTCTTAGCTAGACTTTATTCCAACCTATCGGCCCAAATTCGTTATGGACCAGCGGGGGAGTGCACAGGAAAGATCAAGGTAAGATCTGGCATCCGACAGGGATGTGTTTTGGCCCCGTTGCTTTTCTCGCTCTTTATTAATTCAGTCGAGCAAGATTTAAAGAAAATCCAAGCTGATGCCCCTCAAGCAGGAGGTCTTCCTATACAACGCGCTCCCCGCCTCACAGCTGACCCGCCCTCACGGATCCCTTCTTATGACGCCCCCTCAGCGACCGCGCGCAGCGGGAGCGCCGATTGAGCGCCGAAGGTGCGCCAAAGGTAAGCCCGTCTGCGCCCGTCCGCGCCTGGACCGCGCCCAGTGCCAGGACCCCTGGCCCCCGCAGTTCCCAGCCCACCCGCCGGACGTACGACGCCGCCACCCTCATCGCACTCAACGACGGACGAGTCCCGGGATGCTACCGTGCCACCCCGAGACGCTCCCACAGACCCTTCTGCTGTACCACCTGCAAGTTCACCTGCATCCGGACCTGCCTCGCACCAGCACCCGCCAAGACGAACACCAGCAGCAACCACCTCAAGTGCATCCTGCTCAACACCCGCTCAGTCCACAGACACGCCATCGAACTCTGGAACCTCATCGACACCACTGCTCCTGACGTTGCCTTCCTCACGGAGACCTGGATGAACGCCTCCTCAGCGCCCGACATCGCCATCGCCATCCCAGAGGGCTACAAGATCACCCGGAGGGACCGCACCACCAACCAGATAGGAGGAGGCATCGCCATCATCCACAGGGACACCATCCGCATCACGACCTACACCGACGATATCCTGACTACCGCCGAAAACCTACACTTCCAGATCCACACCGACCCGAAGACCACCCTCAGAGGCACCCTGATCTACGGACCCCCGGGACCACGCACCCAATTCAGCGAGGACATCGCCGACTTCGTCAGCCCGCATGCCCTCCCCTCCGCTGACTACATCCTCCTGGGGGACCTCAACTTCCACCTGGAGAACAACAACGACCGCAACACCACCACCCTGCTCGACAACCTCGCCAACCTCGGACTCAAGCAACTGGTGACCACCCCCACCCACCTCGCCGGACACACACTCGACGCCGTCTTCTCATCCAGCAAAGACATCGCCTTCAGCCACGCCACAGGACTCCACTGGACGGACCACAGCTGCGTCCACTTCACCTTCAGAAGAACGACGACCCACCACCGCCAGCAACAGGTCGCCCGCAGAAGCTGGAGCAAGATCACAGCCGACCAGCTCGCCGCTTCCCTGAGCCAGCACCCTTCCGCCAGCTCAGCGAACCCCAGCCAGGCCGCCGACAACCTCACGAAGTGGATCAGCAACTGCGCGGACGAACTCGCCCCACTGAGGACCCCCCCCAGCAGACCCGGCAGCAAGAAGGCCCCGTGGTTCACCGACGAACTCAAGAGCTCCAAGAAGAACTGCCGAGCCCTCGAGAGAGCCTGGAGAAGGGAGCCAACACCGGACAACATGACCACCCTCAAGCTTGCCACCCGGAAGCATCACCAACTGATCCGCGACACCAAGAAAACTGCATTCAAGGACCGGTTGGATAACAACGCACACAACAGCAAGGAACTCTTCAACATCGTGAAAGAGCTCTCCAACCCCAACGCCGGAAACAACGACATCACCCCATCGCAAGAACTCTGCAACTCCCTCGCCTCATACTTCCACAACAAGATCGCGGACATACACAACAGCTTCAACACCCAACCGACGAACGCCACGTCCAACCCGACCGAACCACCGCCCCCCACCACCACCCTCCGCGCCTGGACTCCGATCTGCACCGAAGAAACCGTCCGCATGATGAACTCCATCCACTCCGGATCTCCGACCGACCCCTGCCCTCACCACGTCTTCAACAAGGCTGACGCCGTCATCGCACCCCACCTGCGGGACATCATCATCAACACCTCCTTCACCACCGCCACCTTCCCTGAGAGCTGGAAGAATGCCGAACTCAGCGCTCTACTCAAGAAACCAACAGCGGACCCCACCGAACTCAAGAATTACCGCCCCATCTCGCTGCTCCCGTTCCCAGCCAAAGTCATCGAGAAGACCGTCAACAAGCAGCTGGCCGCCTTCCTCGAGACGAACGGATCCCTCGACCCCTCACAGTCTGGCTTCCGAGCCAACCACAGCACCGAGACCGCCCTCATCGCTGCCACCGATGACATCCGAACCCTGATGGACAACGGAGAAACAGCGGCCCTCATCCTACTAGACCTCTCCGCGGCCTTCGACACCGTCTGCCACCGCACCCTAGTGCAACGCCTCAGCAACGTCGGAATCCAGGAGAAGGCGCTGGAATGGATCATCTCCTTCCTCGACGGAAGAACACAGTCAGTCTACCACCGTACAAGTCAGAGGCCACCAAAGTCATCTGAGGCGTCCCTCAAGGATCCTCGCTGAGCCCAACCCTCTTCAACGTCTACATGAGCCCCCTTCCGGCCATCGCACACCAACAGAACCTCAACATCATCTCCTACGCCGACGATACCCAGCTGATCCTCTCCCTGACCAACAACCCCGCCGCCGCCAGAGCCAACCTTCACGAAGGAATGAAAGAGGTAGCCGAGTGGATGTCGACCAGCCGCCTGAAGCTGAACTCGGACAAGACGGAAGTCCTCATCCTGGGATCCTCGCCCTCCGCCTGGGACGACTCCTGGTGGCCCCCCGCCCTGGGCACCGCACCCAAACCGACAGACCACGCACGCAACCTGGGCTTCATCCTGGACTCCTCCCTCTCCATGACCAAGCAAGTCAATGCCGTCTCCTCGTCATGCTTCAACACCCTGCGCATGCTACGGAAGATCTTCCGGTGGATCCCCACCGAGACCAGGAAGACTGTCACCCAGGCTCTCGTCACCAGCCGACTGGACTACGGCAACGCCCTCTACGCCGGAACCACCGCCAAGCTCCAGAAGAGACTCCAACGGATCCAGAACGCCTCAGCCAGACTCATCCTCGACATCCCACGACACAGCCACATCTCCGGACACCTAAGAGACCTGCACTGGCTCCCGGTCAACAAGAGAATCACCTTCCGTCTCCTTACCCACGCACACTAAGCTCTTCACGACCAAGGCCCGAGCTACCTCAACAACCGCATCAACTTCTACGCTCCCAAACGACACCTCCGATCAGCCAGTCACGCCCTCGCCGCCGTCCCCCGCATCCGAAGAACGACAACAGGAGGAAGGTCCTTCTCCTACCTGGCCGCCAAGACCTGGAACTCCCTCCCGACCGACCTGCGCCTGACCCAAGTCCACCTCGCCTTCAAGACCTGGCTGTTCGGGTAGCAGCAGCACCCCCCCCTAGCGCCTTGAGACCCTCCGGGTAAGTAGAGCGCTCTATAAGTGCCTATGATTGATTGATTGATATACCGGTATTACTCTATGCCGACGATACTGTTTTACTCTCCAGGACCCCCATAGGCCTTCAAAAACTGATGAATGGTTTTTATGATTTTATCCAGGGGAAGAAACTTAAAATTAACAATTCTAAAACTTTTGTTATGGTGTGTGGCAAAAAGGTAAAACATCTTAAACCCTTTTATTTTAAGGAAAACCGCATTGAGACTGTTGATAATTTTTGTTATCTGGGCGTTACTTTTAATAACAGAGGTTCCTGGGCCCCAGAACAAACTAATGTTAAAGCAAGAATGGGGAAAGCCTCCCTAGGCGTCTTTCGCTTTGCTTCAAAAGTGGGAAGCCGCCGTATTGTAGATATGTTGAATATATACAAACACAGATGTACATCGGTAGCATTGTACGGTTCCGGGGTTTGGGGACAACATTGTAATGTAAGGGCCTTGCAAATTGCGGAAAATATGTTCCTCAAACGGTTGCTTTGCCTCCCACCCTCGGCATCCACTGTCTTAACGCACATGGAATTAGATCTGGACTATTTAGCTGACCTAATCGAACTGAGGCCACTGTTGGTCTGGAAATCCATTTTTACCAAGTCTGAAACTGCCTTTACTAAAGACATTATCAAGGACTGTCTACTTCTAGAAAAAGTCTCTAACATTCCTTGGCTAAAATATGTGATTTCAACTGTTAAGGATCTGTTTGATATGGATGTGAGTAAAGATCCTGTATGTATTAATTCTCTGACCAAACAGGAGGTAAAAAATGAATTTTTGCGGGTCAAAACCGATTTGCGGAAAACTGCAACAAAAGAGTATTCTACTCATGTTTTTTATTATTCCCTTAAAGATGATGTTTCTGGTATACCTATGTATCTTAATGCCATTAGTAGACGGTCTCATCAATTTGTACTTTCAAGACTGAGACTAGGCATTGTACATAATTTGGTTGCTTTTCCTACAATGAAATGCTATTCTGTTACCCCTTGTCCGTGTGACGGTCTAACTAAACAAAGCACACTGCACTTTCTCCTACTCTGCCCTTTGTACAAAGCTCATTTTAACAAAATGGGGTAACCCTGTGTCCCTCAGAACCTGGGTATATGCGATTGACAAAAAATGTGGTTCTGTCGGGTATTATGCAATCTCTTTGGGTTAGGCTGCAGACAGCTCTAAAACACAAACAAGCAAAACTCTCTGATATCCAAAGTTTTTATATATATTAAAAACAAAAAACAATGAACCAGTAAAATGGAATTACTTCATTCCACAACATTATTATCAAACATAGGTGCAGTGACTGTAGTGAATCCAGTGACAAAAGTGAAATACGTAGTGACACTTATATACAAGGACTTATTGAATCAATACACTTTACAAAAAAGGAGAAGGGGAAGGGGGGAAGAGTAGCACGATGGGAAATGTTCAACAATTAATGTAATCCAGAAGGTAGCCCGTCGGTCAACCCTCAATATACAGACATCAGCGAGCGTTTTCACCCAGAGAGCTCGGTGCTGGCTTTCACGGTTGGATTGCTGTTTCCACATCAGGGAAGCACTGACGCTGATGTCTGTATATTGAGGGTTGACCGACGGGCTACCTTCTGGATTACATTAATTGTTGAACATTTCCCATCCCCCCCCTGTCTTGATAAAGACCCGCCGCGACCACCTACTGGGGCGCAACCAGGGTCGAAACGTCGACGCTTTTTCCTTTTGGCCAAGATAATTCCAGGAATATGGACAATAATTCCTTGCTTTCCTTGGAACTTTTACTAGGATGAAACTGGCCACAAAACGATAAAAGAACATATCGTGCTACTCTTCCCCCCTTCCCCTTCTCCTTTTTTGTAAAGTGTATTGATTCAATACGTCCTTGTATATAAGTGTCACTACGTATTTCACTTTTGTCACTGGATTCACTACAGTCACTGCACCTATGTTTGATAATAATGTTGTGGAATGAAGTAATTCCATTTTACTGGTTCATTGTTTTTTGTTTTTAATATATATAAAAACTTTGGATATCAGAGAGTTTTGCTTGTTTGTGTTTTAGAGCTGTCTGCAGCCTTTGTACAAAGCTCAGCGCATTTATTATCTTAAACCTATGTTTCTGAAATATTCTACGTATACCACAGGAAATGCAATGAAGTTATTATTTTCACTTGCGAGCCCAGATTTATGTTTCTTTACTGCTACCTTTATTCTAAAATCTATCACAGCAAGACAAAGTATGGTTTTCCCCTAATTTATGTACAAGTATCTTTACATTTTATGCTAAACCTTCTTGCCCAACCGTATGATATGTACTTCCCCTGGTGTTGTAACTTCGTATGTGCAATGTTTTATTTTGTATACTTTTATGATGTTTTTTAAAACAATCGAATAAAGTTTAAGAAACGAAACTACTGCTGTACTTACCCAGAAATACCCCATGGGCCACAAGCCCATTGCCTACTTCAGCGGCATGCTAGACTCAGTCATGAAAGGACATTACCCCTGCGAACAAGCTCTTGCTGCTGCAGCCTTTGCTGTAGAGAAAAGTACTCCCATTGTCATGGGATCCTCGCTGACACTGTACACTGAGCACGCCGTCTTTGCTATAATTCCGAAAGCCAAGACAACATTAACAACACAGTGTCAGGTTACGAAGTCATACTGTCATTGCCCTCTCTGAAAGTTGTCAAATGTCACAGTCAATCCTGCCACGTTATTTGCCCATCCCATTGCGGCCCAAGACGATGACACCCATGACTGTGCCACATACTCTCCAGATGAGTCAGGAGCAGCAAAAGTTGACCCCCTGCCACACAGCACTGTATATTTTGTTGATGGGTCCTCTACCATTGACCAGGAAACAGGGATTAGGTACACAGGAGCCGCAGTGGTTAGGGCCCAACAGCATGAGTCCTCTGATTCCCTAGACATTGTACAGCAAATTGCATTGCCTCCACACTACTCAGCCCAAGCTTCTGAATTAGGGGCACTAATTGCCGCTTTGCACCACGGAAGTGATGACGCATCGCAGTGTACTCAGACTCTGCATATGTCACAACGACACACTCAAGCATCCTGCGCTGGAAGAGGCGTGGGTTTCTCAAATCAGATGGAACACCTGTGTGCCAAAAACAATTGCTGGAAGACTTAATTGAGGCCCTTACACTTCCAACGGAGGTAGCTGTTGTCAAACGGACAGGACTTTGTCTCCAGAGGTAACGCTCTGGCAGATTGGGCAGCCAAAGCTGCAGCCAGACCCCCCTTCCTTTGACTACGCCACATTCTCAAAACACCCCTATCTTACTTGCCCAAACTGTAGCTCCAGCACACCTGACAAACACACATGAAGATGGTGTAGCTCCAGCACAGCACACAGACACAAACGATGAAAGTCTTGACACAAACGCTTCCTACCCTATCGACAACACGCAACAATATGATTACATTGCCCAACTGCATCTCGGAGAAATACAAGAAAGTGCACCACAGCAAGAGAAAGAGCTATGGAAGAAGAGGGGAGTACAGCAAGACCCTGCTGATTTAATTTATAGGCAGACCATGTCTGGGAAGCCTGTCATGCCACAAGCCTTACTGCAGGTGGACCAACTCCACCTTCCTGCACATGTCTCCCGAGATAACATGTCCACAACGTTGCAAGCAGACTGGTTCATTCTCAATGCCCACAAACTAATACAACTCTTTGTTAATAAATGCCTCATTTGCCAACAGTATTCACCAAACCCAACTCTCAAAACAGTCACTTCCACCATCCCCAAACCATCTGGCCCCTTCAAAGAACTCCACCTCGACTATGTCGATATGATTGATTGGTGCCAAAATTACCGATATCTCATTGTGGTGGTATGCCCATTCTCGTGCTGGATCGAAGCTGGACCATGTGTCCACTGCGATGCCAAAGCAGCAGCCACGTTCCTACTCCGTGACGTCATTTCCCGCTTTGGAATCCCTGACGCCATTAGGACAGACAACAGAAGCCATTTTTCAAATGTCATCTTCTCCTCTCTGACCACAATGCTAGGCATCAGACACAAGCTGACATCCGCTTACCATTCCCAAAGTAACAACATTTGTGAGCGCCTCAATGGCATGCTCAAAAGCAAAATAAGCGCCACCATTGGTAAAAAATGGCTCTACTGCCTCCCACTTGCCCTCTTCTCACTAAGAAACTCCACAAGCTCGGATCACCACCTCACGCCCCACCAGCTTGTCACCGGACGATCCATAAATGTAGCTGTCCCCTGTAGCAGGCCCAAAACTGACAGTGAGTCATCTTCTGAGATTGTTAAAGCTGAGCTTTGATTTTTTGTGCACACTAACCTGCGCTGCGCAGTTCCTTTCTGCCGAGATATCCAAGAGGAAGGAGAAGAGCTCCATCGATCCAGAACTTCCACCTATTCGTCCTGGGACTCTGATCTTCGTCCGGAGGCACATCAGGCGCTGGAAGGATTCAACATTTGACGGACCCTTCGAGGTGACTGATTCATTTCCAACTGCCGTCCGGATAGCCGAGAGGAAGGCATGGATTCATCGGAAAGACGTTCGGCTCGACCCTGCACCTCCGCAGCAACAGACAATGGACTAACAGAAGAAAGCGACATGCCCATGGTCCCCCTGAATGAGGACAGTGGTTTCCCTTCCACTGCCGAAGAAGAAGACACCCACGTGCTGCTCCACGAATACAGCAGCCGTGATGCCAAGATATGTATTCTTACTACACTTATGTTATGTATCATTGTTGGAGTGGCACTAGCAACATTTAATTGGTATTTCTTTTTTCTTGCTGTAAAGAGTTATCATGACATAGGTAGCAAAAATGCCTTAGTATCCACAGTTCCATCCACTGTACCAGAGGTCACACCCAATCAACAGGAAACAACACACAGCACACTAGGTCCCAAACTCCCGGACAATAGTACTATTAACAATACATGCACCAGTGTGTATCTTGAACTCTCACCCTCCACCCCAGAGAATGGAAATAGTACATGGGATAGACCTGCTAACTTTACAGTACCACAACCAGTTTCCCGTCAACACCCCTCATCAGCACAGGGCTCCCCGATTCGCTATTGCCCCACACAGAACAATGCCCCTTGTCCCCTTTAAGCCTACGAACAAGAGGGCAGGGTATAAGACATTCCAATATCTTGTACAGATACAAAGGGGCCTAGGGCCCATATTAAGCCTACAACAGTCAGTAAGGGAGCATTCGGTCCACTCCTCTCTAGCAGACAACTCCTGGTACAGGGACATGACAGCAGAAGGGAAAACAGTAACATATCAGTCTTGCTACGTATGTTCCTACATCACCCATGCAGTACGTGCTGACAGACTAATTTTTTCCAAGGAAGTCCCACCACACATAGCCATGTGCCTTCGGCATTTGTACCTCTGCCGAATAAAAGGGCAGATTCGGGTCCTTTCAGTTCAAATGACGGTTGCACTTGTAAACACCACTACATGGGATTACACTTCTACTGTGCACATGGTTGTCACCGACCCGGCTAAACTCAAGGAGGAGTTCAAGGAAATGCGAAGGATAGGTGTAGATGACATGGATTGGCAGGAACGTGGCATTAGAAAACGTGGATATATAACAAATGACGTACCCTGGGCAGGCTGCGACGTATCATATAAACACCCCCCAGGCCCATGCCCATGCCAGAATAGGACAATGCTACGCCTCCTAGCGCAGGTCTTCCTTAACAACAAATGGCAAAGCCCCGGAGGGTTTTGGTGTAAGGCAGCAGCTTTAGGACCCCCTTGGGCTATAGAGACGGAGTGGAAAGAAAATATTGACTGGGATGTTGAGGATAATGGTGATCACATATGGGCTCAGGAGAGTGGAAGGTATACCTGGGGTGGGGAAGGAATGTCCGAACCTAAGAGAGCATTTAAACTAAAAAACCCTTCTCTTTGTTTCATAGGTAATGGCTCCGTACCTGTTGGGCGTAACACAGATTGCAACACAACTATCTTCAATTTTGATTTGCAGTTCGGCACCTCCACCTTGATGGACTACTATTGGGCTTGCGGAGAACGCCTCTAGCTCCAAATACCTCCTCAGTGGCTCGGACTGTGTTCTTTGGTGACTCTGCATGAAGTACACCTGGTTGTGACGGCATCGAATGCTTCCCACATACTGTCACACCCAATGACAGGTGATGTTACATTCCTCCACCGACACCGGTGAACAGCTGAGTACTTCGCAACAGAGGCCCTTGGTAACGTTCCAGAAGAATTCCGCCTCTTCAACAAGGCCCAGCTTTTCTTCGGAAGGGCAATTCCAATGTTCCAAACTCCGGCTAATGCTCGCTGGCTGGAAGTGACTCGCTATGAGGTCATGAAGGCCATCAACAGCACTAGGGACGGACTGAATGCAATTAGGGAAGAACTGCGCCCCTTAAAACTGATGGTTCTAGAGCATCGCTACTTCCTCGACATGCTAACTGCCAAAGATGGTGGTTTGTGCCATAGGATCGGAAAATCCTGCTGCACGTTCATACCAGGAAACGATGAGGATAACGGATCAATAGCAAGGGCCATTGAGGAGTTGACCAACTTGGGAAAAGAAATGACGAACGAAGGAGGTGCCCCTGCGGACATTATTCCAACGAACTGGTTCGATTTTGGCTGGATGCCCTCATGGCTTACAGCAATACTGAAATTAGTGATACCCATAGTTGGGATTATGTTGCTTCTGTGTTGCGCCTTTCAGATAGGGAGTCACTGTATTAAGAGGTTAAGTACCAAAGCTGTAGGGATGAACTACGTAGGCACAGGGACTTACCAGGTAGCAAAGTATGAAGACATGGATCGGGTTCCTGGGGATGGGACTGGAGTACCATTAGAAATGAGCGAGTTAGCAGCACCTGGCACTCCCTAAGGCATACCAGCAGCTCCTCCACTTCCCCCAGGTAGGGACACCCTGAGCAAGAGCCCTGCAGCAGCCCAATATGAATGTCTGCTTAATGATCAGGTGCAGAATATGCCGAAATACTAGGTAGGCCAGATGGAGAAAGAGCAAAGAAAAAAGAGCAATTCCAAGGCAGCTTTAAGTGTTATGTTAAGGACATGCCCTGGATAGCCCCACTAGCTGAAGGGTCACCGAGATACTCAGTTAAGAGTGTGTTCATAAATGAGCAAGAGCAGGGAGATGATGGAAGGGCGTGATCACGTTCTACCATCTGATTACCAAAAAGCGCATTTTTTATCGACCTAGATAGCATGAAGGTCCTATATGGCCCCACCAGAGAGAATCTGAAAATGTGCTTAAAATCCCTCACTTTTTGCCATGTATAATCAGCAAATGAAATCCCACAGATTCCCGGGTTTATTGGCCCAAGCCAAAGGCAAAAGGCCATCGCCTTATGTTAACAAAATCCACTGGGCCTAAATAATTTTAAACGTGCAATTCTGATGTGCTGAACGCAGCGAGGTAACTTGAGCAACCCTGGAAAAGTACAGTAGCCTTTCACAAGCGCCATTGCAAGACACCCCCCACACGCACGTACACAGGACCAGCTGATACAGATGGTACATCTTGCCACATTGTTTTGAAAAATAGCTTGCTCAAATGAAAACCGCAATGTCTTGTGATATTAGCACATGTCCCCGGTCCCACTCTCACATATACTTTTTTAGAGAGATGTTCGTGATCAGATGATTATTTGTTTATATCTTGTGGTCAAACCTGACCGTTTGTTTATATTCCGTGGTCAACCATGGCCGTTTGTTTCTATCTTGGGGTCAAACATGGCCAACCACCCGATTAACCCATTTGACCAGTTCCGTGTTCTTGGACATGCGGTCAGCCACCTTTACCAAAAATGCGTCAGCAAAAACGTCAGAATAGAACCTTGGTTCCGTTTTTCCAGGTATATTAGACCCAGCATGTCAAATTTGAAGCCAGAACTTGCTGCTGTATCTCTTATGAGAGTGAGTTCTCCGGCCGGCCGTTTTTCTGATTTTGGACTGTCAAGCCTACTCAATCAGGTGATGCCCTCCCAAGCTAGATAATGTTTTTGCCTTTTTAAATCTGACTTTTCTCGGTAGTTTTGATCCACACCCAATTCCTTGCATTTAAGGTTTCTTTAACTAACTAGATTCTGTTTGGCAAGTCTCCCTAGTTAGGTGCCTCTTGGCACTGAATTTTTAGAGAAATGTGTCTTTCCATTCCTTAAGTAATTTCAAATTGTGCCTTTTTAGGGCTCGGCGTCGTCACCACTTCGTCAGAAGTGGGGCGGAGCTGCGAGCCGTATTGTTAAGGGGATTCTGAATCGTGCAGGAAAAATTCCTCAGTGCGCGAGATTTTTTCGTGGTGTTGTGTGCCATCTGCATGGGAATTGGTCCTCTCACAGCTGTGTTTTTGTAAGGCTTCACGCAATAGGCCCTAGGAATGTTGTTCTCTCTAGTTCCTGCATATTCCGTGCCAGAACGCGCCTGAGATGCCATCAATTACCAATTACCAGATGTCAGGGTCCGTTCGCGCATTCACGACTCTGTAGTTTTCTTGAGCTGTGCCTGTGTGTGCGTGCATGGTGTCTCCCCTTCCAGGAGAATGCCATAAATTCTCAATTAGCAGCTGTCAGAGGTGCCGGTAATTGAAGGCCGATGCTTTTGTTTTTCAATGTTGCTTTAACATGCCCGTTCTTAGTAAAGTACATGTCCAAGGCTAAGAAAAGTCGGTTATTGCAGTGAACTATTTCAATAATGGCAAACACTTGTTTTTCAATGCTGCTTTAGTCGCACGTATTTATATATTTAATAACATGCCGGTTCTTAGTAAAGAACATGTCCAAGGCTAAGAAAAGTAGGTTATTGCAGTGAACTATTTCAATAATGGCAAACCCTTGTTTTTCAATGCTGCTTTAGTCGCACGTATTTATATATTTATTAACATGCCGGTTCTTCGTAAAGAACATGTACAACGCTAAAAAAAGTAGGTTATTGCAGTGAACTATTTCAATAATGGCAAACCCTTGTTTTTCAATGCTGCTTTAGTCGCACGTATTTATATATTTATTAACATGCCTGTTCTTAGTAAAGAACATGTCCAACGCTAAGAAAAGTAGGTTTTTGCAGTGAACTATTTCAATAATGGCAAACCCTTAGTTACAGGACATAAGGATTATTATAGTGTGAGTGCAGAGTGGTGAGTGCACAGAAGTGAGTAGTGAGTGCAGAGTAGTGAGTGCAGAGTAGTGAGTAGTGAGTGCAGAGTAGTGAGTGCAGAGTAGTGAGTGCAGAGTAGTGAGTGCAGAGTAGTGAGTGCAGAGTAGTGAGTAGTGAGTGCAGAGTAGTGAGTAGTGAGTGCAGAGTAGTGAGTAGTGAGTGCAGAGTAGTGGGTAGTGAGTGCAGAGTAGTGGGTAGTGAGTGCAGAGTAGTGGGTAGTGAGTGCAGAGTAGTGAGTAGTGAGTGCAGAGTAGTGAGTAGTGGGTACAGAGTGAGTGTGCAGAGTAGTGAGTGTGCAGAGTAGTGAGTGCAGAGTAGTGAGTGCAGAGTAGTGAGTGCAGAGTAGTGAGTGCAGAGTAGTGAGTAGTGAGTGCAGAGTTGTGAGTGGTGAGTGGTGATTGCAGAGTAGTGAGTGCAGAGTTGCGAGTAGTGAGTGCAGAGTTGTGAGTAGTGAGTGCAGAGTAGTGAGTGCTGAGTAGTGGGTAGTGAGTGCAGAGTAGTGGGTAGTGAGTGCAGAGTAGTGGGTAGTGAGTGCAGAGTAGTGAGTAGTGGGTACAGAGTGAGTGTGCAGAGTAGTGAGTGTGCAGAGTAGTGAGTGTGCAGAGTAGTGAGTGTGCAGAGTAGTGAGTGCAGAGTAGTGAGTGCAGAGTAGTGAGTGCAGAGTAGTGAGTGCAGAGTAGTGAGTGCAGAGTAGTGAGTGCAGAGTAGTGAGTAGTGAGTGCAGAGTTGTGAGTGGTGAGTGGTGATTGCAGAGTAGTGAGTGCAGAGTTGCGAGTAGTGAGTGCAGAGTTGTGAGTAGTGAGTGCAGAGTAGTGAGTGCTGAGTAGTGAGTAGTGAGTGCAGAGCAGTGAGTGCAGAGCAGTGAGTGCAGAGCAGTGAGTGCAGAGCGGTGAGTGCAGAGTAGTGAGTGAGTGCAGAGTAGTGAGTAGTGAGTGTAGAGTAGTGAGTGCAGAGTAGTGAGTGCAGAGTAGTGAGTAGTGAGTGCAGAGTAGTGAGTGCAGAGTAGTGATTAGTGAGTGCAGAGTAGTGATTAGTGAGTGCAGAGTAGTGAGTAGTGAGTCCATAGTAGTGAGTAGTGAGTGCAGAGTAGTGAGTGCAGAGTAGTGAGTGCAGAGTAGTGAGTGCAGAGTGGTGAGTGCAGAGTGGTGAGTGCAGAGTGGTGAGTGCAGAGTAGTGAGTGCAGAGTAGTGAGTGCAGAGTAGTGAGTGCAGAGTAGTGAGTGCAGAGTAGTGAGTGCAGAGTAGTGAGTGCAGAGTAGTGAGTGCAAAGTAGCGAGTGCAAAGTAGTGAGTGCAGAGTAGCGAGTGCAGAGTAGCGAGTGCAGAGTAGCGAGTGCAGAGTAGCGAGTGCAGAGTAGCGAGTGCAGAGTAGCGAGTGCAGAGTAGCGAGTAGTGAGTGCAGAGTAGTGAGTGCAGAGTAGTGAGTGCAGAGTAGTGAGTGCAGAGTAGTGAGTGCAGAGTAGTGAGTGCAGAGTAGTGAGTGCAGAGTAGTGAGTAGTGAGTGCAGAGTAGTGAGTGCAGAGTAGTGAGTAGTGAGTGCAGTGTAGTGAGTAGTGAGTGCAGAGTAGCGAGTGCAGAGTAGCGAGTGCAGAGTAGCGAGTGCAGAGTAGCGAGTGCAGAGTAGTGAGTGCAGAGTAGTGAGTGCAGAGTAGTGAGTGCAGAGTAGTGAGTAGTTAGTGCAGAGTAGTGAGTAGTTAGTGCAGAGTAGTGAGTAGTGAGTGTAGAGTAGTGAGTAGTGAGTGCAGAGTAGTGAGTGCAGAGTAGTGAGTGCAGAGTAGTGAGTGCAGAGTAGTGAGTGCAGAGTAGTGAGTGCAGAGTAGTGAGTGCAGAGTAGTGAGTAGTGAGTGCAGAGTAGTGAGTAGTGAGTGCAGAGTAGTGAGTAGTGAGTGCAGAGTAGTGAGTAGTGAGTGCAGAGTAGTGAGTAGTGAGTGCAGAGTAGTGAGTAGTGAGTGCAGAGTAGTGAGTGTGGAGTAGTGAGTGCAGAGTAGTGAGTAGTTAGTGTAGAGTAGTGAGTAGTGAGTGTAGAGTAGTGAGTAGTGAGTGTAGAGTAGTGAGTAGTGAGTGCAGAGTAGTGAGTAGTGAGTGCAGAGTAGTGAGTAGTGAGTGCAGAGTAGTGAGTGCAGAGTAGTGAGTGCAGAGTAGTGAGTGCAGAGTAGTGAGTGCAGAGTAGTGAGTGCAGAGTAGTGAGTGCAGAGTAGTGAGTGCAGAGTAGTGAGTGCAGAGTAGTGAGTAGTGAGTGCAGAGTAGTGAGTAGTGAGTGCGGAGTAGTGAGTAGTGAGTGTGGAGTAGTGAGTGTGGAGTAGTGAGTGCAGAGTAGTGAGTAGTGAGTGTAGAGTAGTGAGTGTAGAGTAGTGAGTGTAGAGTAGTGAGTGTAGAGTAGTGAGTGTAGAGTAGTGAGTAGTGAGTGCAGAGTAGTGAGTAGTGAGTGTAGAGTGTAGAGTAGTGAGTAGTGAGTGTAGAGTAGTGAGTAGTGAGTGCAGAGTAGTGAGTAGTGAGTGCAGAGTAGTGAGTGCAGAGTAGTGAGTGCAGAGTAGTGAGTGCAGAGTAGTGAGTGCAGAGTAGTGAGTGCAGAGTAGTGAGTGCAAAGTAGTGAGTGCAAAGTAGTGAGTGCAGAGTAGCGAGTGCAGAGTAGCGAGTGCAGAGTAGCGAGTGCAGAGTAGCGAGTGCAGAGTAGCGAGTGCAGAGTAGCGAGTGCAGAGTAGCGAGTGCAGAGTAGCGAGTAGTGGGTGCAGAGTAGTGAGTGCAGAGTAGTGAGTGCAGAGTAGTGAGTGCAGAGTAGTGAGTGCAGAGTAGTGAGTGCAGAGTAGTGAGTGCAGAGTAGTGAGTGCAGAGTAGTGAGTAGTGAGTGCAGAGTAGTGAGTGCAGAGTAGTGAGTGCAGAGTAGTGAGTGCAGAGTAGTGAGTGCAGAGTAGTGAGTGCAAAGTAGTGAGTGCAAAGTAGTGAGTGCAGAGTAGCGAGTGCAGAGTAGCGAGTGCAGAGTAGCGAGTGCAGAGTAGCGAGTGCAGAGTAGCGAGTGCAGAGTAGCGAGTGCAGAGTAGCGAGTAGTGAGTGCAGAGTAGTGAGTGCAGAGTAGTGAGTGCAGAGTAGTGAGTGCAGAGTAGTGAGTGCAGAGTAGTGAGTGCAGAGTAGTGAGTGCAGAGTAGTGAGTAGTGAGTGCAGAGTAGTGAGTGCAGAGTAGTGAGTAGTGAGTGCAGTGTAGTGAGTAGTGAGTGCAGAGTAGCGAGTGCAGAGTAGCGAGTGCAGAGTAGCGAGTGCAGAGTAGTGAGTGCAGAGTAGTGAGTGCAGAGTAGTGAGTGCAGAGTAGTGAGTAGTTAGTGCAGAGTAGTGAGTAGTTAGTGCAGAGTAGTGAGTAGTGAGTGTAGAGTAGTGAGTAGTGAGTGCAGAGTAGTGAGTGCAGAGTAGTGAGTGCAGAGTAGTGAGTGCAGAGTAGTGAGTGCAGAGTAGTGAGTGCAGAGTAGTGAGTGCAGAGTAGTGAGTAGTGAGTGCAGAGTAGTGAGTAGTGAGTGCAGAGTAGTGAGTAGTGAGTGCAGAGTAGTGAGTAGTGAGTGCAGAGTAGTGAGTAGTGAGTGCAGAGTAGTGAGTGTGGAGTAGTGAGTGCAGAGTAGTGAGTAGTTAGTGTAGAGTAGTGAGTAGTGAGTGTAGAGTAGTGAGTAGTGAGTGTAGAGTAGTGAGTAGTGAGTGCAGAGTAGTGAGTAGTGAGTGCAGAGTAGTGAGTAGTGAGTGCAGAGTAGTGAGTGCAGAGTAGTGAGTGCAGAGTAGTGAGTGCAGAGTAGTGAGTGCAGAGTAGTGAGTGCAGAGTAGTGAGTGCAGAGTAGTGAGTGCAGAGTAGTGAGTGCAGAGTAGTGAGTAGTGAGTGCAGAGTAGTGAGTAGTGAGTGCGGAGTAGTGAGTAGTGAGTGTGGAGTAGTGAGTGTGGAGTAGTGAGTGCAGAGTAGTGAGTAGTGAGTGTAGAGTAGTGAGTGTAGAGTAGTGAGTGTAGAGTAGTGAGTGTAGAGTAGTGAGTGTAGAGTAGTGAGTAGTGAGTGCAGAGTAGTGAGTAGTGAGTGTAGAGTGTAGAGTAGTGAGTAGTGAGTGTAGAGTAGTGAGTAGTGAGTGCAGAGTAGTGAGTAGTGAGTGCAGAGTAGTGAGTGCAGAGTAGTGAGTGTAGTGAGTGCAGAGTAGTGAGTAGTGAGTAGTGAGTGCAGAGTAGTGAGTGCAGAGTAGTGAGTAGTGAGTGCAGAGTAGTGAGTAGTGAGTGTAGAGTAGTGAGTAGTGAGTGCAGAGTAGTGAGTAGTGAGTGCAGAGTAGTGAGTAGTGAGTGCAGAGTAGTGAGTGCAGAGTAGTGAGTTCAGAGTAGTGAGTGCAGAGTAGTGAGTAGTGAGTGCAGAATAGTGAGTAGTGAGTGCAGAGTAGTGAGTAGTGAGTGCAGAGTAGTGAGTATTGAGTGCAGAGTAGCGATTGCAGAGTAGCGAGTAGTGAGTGCGGAGTAGTGAGTAGTGAGTGCAGATTAGTGAGTGCAGAGTAGTGAGTAGTGAGTGCAGAGTAGTGAGTGCAGAGTAGTGAGTAGTGAGTGCAGAGTAGTGAGTGCAGAGTAGTGAGTAGTGAGTGCAGAGTAGTGAGTGCAGAGTAGTGAGTGCAGAGTAGTGAGTGCAGAGTAGTGAGTAGTGAGTGCAGAGTAGTGAGTGCAGAGTAGTGAGTAGTGAGTGTAGAGTAGTGAGTAGTGAGTGCAGTGTAGTGAGTGCAGAGTAGTGAGTGCAGAGTAGTGAGTGCAGAGTAGTGAGTGCAGAGTAGTGAGTAGTGAGTGCAGAGTAGTGAGTGCAGAGTAGTGAGTGCAGAGTAGTGAGTGCAGAGTAGTGAGTGCAGAGTAGTGAGTGCAGAGTAGTGAGTGCAGAGTAGTGAGTGCAGAGTAGTGAGTAGTGAGTGCAGAGTAGTGAGTGCAGAGTAGTGAGTAGTGAGTGCAGAGTAGTGAGTGCAGAGTAGTGAGTGCAGAGTAGTGAGTGTAGAGTAGTGAGTAGTGAGTGCAGAGTAGTGAGTGCAGAGTAGTGAGTGCAGAGTAGTGAGTGCAGAGTAGTGAGTGCAGAGTAGTGAGTGCAGAGTAGTGAGTGCAGAGTAGTGAGTGCAGAGTAGTGAGTGCAGAGTAGTGAGTGCAGAGTAGTGAGTAGTGAGTGCAGAGTAGTGAGTAGTGTGTGCAGAGTAGTGAGTAGTGTGTGCAGATGAGTAGTGAGTAGTGTGTGCAGAGTAGTGAGTAGTGTGTGCAGAGTAGTGAGTAGTGTGTGCAGAGTAGTGAGTAGTGTGTGCTGAGTAGTGAGTAGTGTGTGCAGAGTAGTGAGTAGTGAGTGCAGAGTAGTGAGTAGTGAGTGTAGAGTAGTGAGTGCAGAGTAGTGAGTGCAGAGTAGTGAGTGCAGAGTAGTGAGTGCAGAGTAGTGAGTGCAGAGTAGTGAGTGCAGAGTAGTGAGTGCAGAGTAGTGAGTAGTGAGTGCAGAGTAGTGAGTAGTGAGTGCAGAGTAGTGAGTAGTGAGTGCAGAGTAGTGAGTGCAGAGTAGTGAGTGCAGAGTAGGCTGTCTGTCTGCGTCTGCAGTTACCTTGAGTGCGAGTGAGCGAGATAGCTCAGCGGTTGATGCCCCTGCTGCTGAGATCTCTCTGTACCCTGCAGAGCACTGTTTGCACGTCCTCGAAGGCCAGCGACAAGTTAACATTTATGTTTGATGAAAGCAAGTGCAGAGTGCAGAGTGCAGAGTGCAGAGTGACTGTAAAGTGACAGTGAGCGCAGTGACAGTGTGTAAGGGTGCAGGGTGCACATTGTTTTAGTGTGCAGAGTGCAGAGTGCAGAGTGACTGTAAAGTGACAGTGAGTGCAGTGACAGTGTGTAAGGGTGCAGGGTGCACATTGTGTTAGTGTGCAGAATGAATGTGCAGGATAAACAGTGTGTGACTATGCAGGGTGACATTGGGAGTGTGCGGGTGAGCAGTGTGTGAATGTGTAGGGGCAGTGTGTGAGTGTGCAGAAAACACCACATACACCACACACATACCACACACACACACACACCACACACACATATACCACACACACACAACACACACACAAACCACACACCTCACTCTCTCAACACCACACACTCATCACCACTCACCACAACACACTCACCACCACACACTCACCCCCCCAGGCTCACCCCCACAGACTCACCACCACACACTCACCACCACACACTCACCACTACACAGAAAACAACACACACAACAACATACCCCCAGCCGTCAATGAATGCTTTCACCAGGCACAAACATCAACAACCATCAATGTACGCTTTCACCAAAAACAAACACGACCATGCATCAGTGCCGCTAAACACTCACGCACACAACAAACAATGTCAGTGCAACTTTCACTAAACCCACACACACACACACCAACAGCTGACCGTGCACCAGCCACTCTTTCAATTGGCACAATCATCAACAACTGTCAGTGCACCCTTTCACCAACCACATGCATTACCATCCAGCTCTGTACGCTTGACAGCCACACTCACTAACAGCTCTTACTGCATGCTACCACCAGTCATACACACCTCAAGCCACCACTACACGCTTCCACCAACCACTCACACCAACAGCCATCACTGCACAATTCCTACAGGCACACACATCCACCACCCATCAATGCACTCGCCAATTCATACCGCATCCACCAATTAATATTGTACCTATCGCACTATGCTGCACTTTACCTTTTAAAGATAATGCGTCAAAGTACATCATGCCACCATTGATAACATTCCAATCCAACACACATATCTCCAACACACACCACATGCTTCCACTCCAAAACACATGCCTAAAACACATTGCCATTTACAATGCCATTATCTCTAACTCAAACAAACCCGAGCCCTAATGCATTCCTAATGCTTGTTAATAATACTTACCCCTCACATTCTGGGCCTCTTTAAAAATGCTTAACCTGCATAAATAGTTCTCTTCAGGAAGGCTTGTCTCAAGTTCCCTATATTTTCATAGAATGTATACTGTGCCTTTCTGAGTCTCTAGCAAATTCAAATGTGATTTTTAATAGATCTACACTTCAGCTTGCCTTATAGTTCTCATCAGGAAGGCTTGTTTCTAGGCACTAGAATTTTATGACAAATGTACTCTATGGCTTTGGATATCTAGCCGTTTTCAATTATGCCTTTTTAAAAGATACTCATTTCAGCTTGCCTTGCAACATTTATCTATATATCTATATCCAAAGAACAATGGTTCCTGTGGCATAATTATTTTTACCCAATATTCAATATGACAGCTTAAATTAGCACTATTGACTTGTAACAGAAAAGGGTTTGGCAAGGAAAGAAGAATTCTGCAGATGAATGGAGGGGCTTTGTTTCTACTCTGACAAACTGATTATACTAAGTTATAATTTTTGATCTGTATAACTTAATACAAATAAGAGGTGTTGTTGTTCATTGGATTGTTTTTGAAATGTCTTTGAAATGTTTCTTTATTGATCCTATTTATGAATATTTAACAATGTATAGATGCGAATAATGGTAAGCACGGTAAAATATGGCTTTTTGTATATTTATGCTTCCTCCTTAATTGCAAATAGTACCGGTGTATTTTTGGTTTAAAACAACTATAATATGTTGGACCTAGCATATAAGGTTTGAATTGTTGTACATCAGGCTGAATAACAGCATTGATCGTTACCATGACAAATACCCCGTGTTTACATAGTGAAGACACCCGCCCCCCATACAGAGTGCGCGCATTGCACGCATCACGTTAAATACGCGATGACGTTCAACACCCGGAACTAATTTGTTATCAAACAGACGACCGGGGAAACGCGACCGTGCGAACCTTGTTCTGCGAGCAGGTAGGCTCCTACATACTTTCCTACATAGAAATCCCTGCAATGACTTAGCCCTCTTCTAACCACAAGTCCCTCTGTCACCAGGCATCTTCCTGTTTTCCGCTGCAAACGTATTGAACGTCAGCACTATAATTACGATTACCACGCTATCTATCCACAGTGGTAAGTGGCGTTTTCTGTTATACCAAAGCCTAAGTTGGGGCTCTTAATATACAATTGCCCACTCTACAGTACGTGTATCAATAACATTTAACTGTTCTATCTTGCTTCCCGACAGTGCCCGGCTGGGTATACTGTAAGTCATTTCAATTATTCCATCACGCATGGGTTGCGTTAATTAAAGACACCACAAGGTATTATTCGTCCACCTTAGTCCACATATAATTATTAACTACTGCGACTACACATATTAACACTACTTTCACCTTCCCCCCAGATGTCCCGCACTGTTAAGTCCTGACGAGACCTCCATCAAGCAGGTCGAAACGCCGTCGACGCCATAGGGAAGGAACCCCTTAAGCACAGTGTTCTATGATTGTAGATAGTCACTGATAATAATTGCCTTATTATTGTGCTTGGTCATTTCCCCTTGTAAATATCCATAACAAAAAACTGTACAGATCACTTATTGTTTTATGTTCTGTTTTTGTTCACAAAATCACTGGGGACACATTGCACTTTTTTTGTATATATGTCGCTGTCATAAATATAAGACTCATTGTCTTAAGTTGAAATACAAGAAGTAATTTCTAAAAATTGGTATATGTGTGCTTCTTTCCTTGCCAACCCCTTTTCTGTTACAAGTCAATAGTGCTAATTTAAGTTGTCATATTGAATATTGTGTAAAAATAATTATGCCACAGGAACCATTTTTCTTTGGATAAATATATTGCCCTGGTTCCGCTGTGAGTAGGGTCCCCTTGTTTCCCCCTTTTGCAACATTTATCAGCATTTGTCATCCAGCACTTGCTCCCGACAGAGTGAAGTCGGGATTTCTTAGATGGCTTTTTACTTAATAGTATGAAATGATATGCATTTATTGCTTTGCTAAAAATAAGCATTTATTGGTCCACTTGTGAATTAATAATAAGCGTGCCACTTCAACATGATTTTTTGTCAGCTCATCTCATTGTTCCTTGTCAATCAGTAAAGTGTTGTGCCGGTGGCCTGTGACTCAGTTGACGTGACCACACTCAAAAGGGGCTTCAGGTCCCCTTTATCAACCTTGATGCATGGTGATGATGCTTTCAATTCTAGTAATAATTTGACTCCGTACCACTCCCAGACTGCTGGCATCTACAGCGGTAAAGCATTTTTTACCAGCAGTAAAGGCATCCAGCGCTGGAGTTTTTACAATTCATTTGTTTGATTTTAGTAAAAGCCTCTTTTTTTTTTTTGTCCTCATTAGCCACTTAGTCCACTTAATCGATCCAGGGGCATTCCCACAGCAGGACCCAGTAGCCTTTTTTTTTTAAGGTACCGTCAAGTTTTTCCCGAAGGCTTGTCTGGTATCGAAGCTGAAGAAATAGAGCCCCTCACGATCTAGCTCCATTACAAACCCAATATGGGCTGATAGTCCAATATTACTATGGCTTGGGGTACCTCCCATTGGACATGGAGACTGAGGCTTAATCATCGGACCCGGGGGGGGGGGGGGGGGGGGGGGACAAAAAAAAAACCCGGGATCCTAACTGTTCCGACTCCACTCAAGAAATTCCAAAATCTCACAGTACGGGGACTACATAGGTTTTGGCCAAATCTACTTTTGATGTCGCGTACAGTGAAGCCAGCCACTCTGCATGAATTGGTGAGTTAATGTGTTATATCCCTTGTACTACTCTTCTTCATCTTTATACCCATTTTATACATATTGTGTTTTCTTTTGAATAGTTGTTAATCTTATGCCTCTCCTTTAAGCCTCTCCTTCTATGTCATCGTTGCTTAGCAATTCTAGAATGCTTATAATCTTGCTGCTCACTTGAGATTGGAGCTTGATAGAGTGACACTCTGGCAGTTTGAGAGCTGAACTTGTTCTCATGAATAAATCCTTTTAACTTATTGGACTGAATCTGTCTTCATTGGACGCAACATAAATTTGGCGACGAGGTGGTCAAGTCAGCCATCTTTGGACCCACATCCATCTAAAGACTTTCAATTTTTATCAAGATTTTCTACAACTACCAGACTACAGTGCCCTCTCTGATTTGCTTCATTTGATCTAACTTGAAGAGTCTTCCAAGACAACTGAATTCAAGACATCATTAAGATAAGTCTTCAAAATATTTTATTTATACCTTTTATTGGGAACTTCACTACATTGACTTATTCCCAAACCTTCTCAACATCCATTTTTAATCTCCTTGCAAGCCCTTACTTATACTTATTTTTTGGAACTCTTATTCAAATTTTAACTCATTTTACTCTTATTTACTTAAATCTACTGCGACTCTCTTTGTGTTTGCTGTTAAGATTGGACCTTCCGAATTTTTTCATGAGCAAATACATATGTCTGGAAACAAAAACCTAACGAGTGTCTCCCTTTGAAAGTACATCTTGCCTTCAAGTACTTGGGTCTGCTGGGACTCTCGTTGTGCTTGCTGCAGAACTTGCTTCGATCGAGTATTTCACCATCAAATGCACCTTTCTGTGAAGAAGAACCTATCCAGTATTTCCCATTGAAGCTAACGTCATGGGGAATCTCTGAATCATTTTTCACGTTTTTTCACTTTGGCCCAGCTGACACTTTATTTTTCTTGCTCCCGCTTCATTTCATTCCCCGCAGCGACATTCAAAATTGCATTCAACGCTTACCTGCCTCAGAACTTCCTGACGTCTGTCCCTGTGCTCCCAGAACCTCTGCGCGCAGCCATTCTCTTCGTCCTCCCTTCGTCTTCACTTACCTTCGTCATCACGCTACGCTGCTACGCTTCTACGCTTCTACACGTAACGTCACCACCATTTTGCCTGTTACCTGGCAACCATCAACAAAACATCGCGCAACTTTATTTACCTGATTTTTCTTGTCTGCACTATCGCTGATGTGCACAGCTACGATTTTCCAACGTTTCTAACCCTGATTCTGACTTCTCCATTCTGCACTCGCTGATGTGCACAGCTACAATCTTCCGATTTTTACATCGTTGCCTTCACGCTGATAGGCACAGCACTTCAATGAACTTCACTTCTTTGCCTTCACGCTGATAGGCACAGCAACTCCAATTGAACCTTGCTTCATTACCTTTACGCCGAGTGGTACAACAACTACAATTGAATTTTACTTCATTGCCTTCACGCTGACAGGCACAGCTAAGTCAAATTTTATTTTTATTTATTTATATTACCTTTTATATATTACACTTTTTCTTGTTTTTTTTTTTTTCTCCTTACTTATCTTTATCACCTCTTCATTTACTCATTATGGCAATGCAAACGGCTATTCTTCCTTCTCCGTTTCTTCCTGAACCAGGTTGTCCCAAAATAAAATGGACTCAATGGTACAAGTCTTTCAACAGGTACATTATAGCCATTGATGGCATTAAGTTTCCCCCTGTACGTAAAAATGCTATGTTGTATAATGCTTTAGGTGCAGAGGGTCAGAGGATTTTTGACCATCAACCCAAAATTGTACGTCCTCCTTCTGATGATTGGAATGAATACACTGAAGCGGTTCTCAGATTAGAAAAACATTTTATTGATGAACCAAGCATTATTGTTGAAAGACACAAGTTTTATACTCGGAAACAAAGAGAATATGAGAATGTTGATACTTTTTTGGCTGAATTGAGGGTTTTAGCGGCTTCTTGTGAATTTGAAGGTCCTATTGATCAATACTTGAGAGATCAACTAGTTGTTAATTGTCATTCTAATGAAGTTCAAAAAAGAATCCTCTGTTGTAGAAATCCTTCACTCACTGAGACCTTAGAAATTGCAAGAGGTATTGAAAGATCGGTTTCAGCTTCCAAGGAACTTGGCAATAACAAACCCTCTATTTCTGAAACAGTTAATAAAATTTCTCAACAAGTTTCACAACCTACTTCACAACGAGAAAAAGATAAGGTTCCTAATAAGACTGAATGGAAAAAATCTGATAAATCTCTTCAATGTTTTAGGTGTGGTTCAAAATCTCATCTTGCTAATTCTCCAACTTGTCCTGCTTTAAAAAAACAATGCACTAATTGTAAGAAAATTGGTCATTTTAATTCAGTGTGCAAGTTAAATCTAAGACTAAGGACAGATCTATAAACAAAATATTACTATCTGTGGAAATGATTAATTCACAAGAAGATTCAGATAGTGGTGATCCTGTATGTGATATCATTATAGGAAAAGCTTCTCTCAAAGTTACAGTTGATTCTGGTTCTCCAGTTACTATTATTCCTGATGTATTTTTCTTCAAAGAATGGGTTGGGATTGATTTATTACCAACTGATATACACACTGTTGCGTTCAATGATATTGAAATTGAGATGATGGGATATTTTCTAGATAACATTACATTTGAAAATAGAACTATTGATACTAAAATTTATGTTTCTAAAAAAGGTTATAAAATCCTAGGTTGGAAGGACCAGGGAAAATTTAAAATGATTTTGAGACCAGGTACTGATAATCCTATTTCCTTGGATCGTTCTGAAAATATCAATTCTATTACTATTGATCATTCTTCATTAGACACCATAATTAATAAACATCAGGGTGTCTTTTCTGATAAGTTGGGTTCAGTCATAGGCTATGAACACAAGATAATTCTAAAACCAGATGCTATTCCTGTAGTTCATAAGGTCAGACATGTTCCTTTAAGTATCAGGGATAGACTCAAAACCCATCTTGATCAATTATGTAATGAAGGTGTGATTGAGCAGATTGATTCTTCATTGTGGATTTCTCCAATTGTCGTTGCTCTTAGAATTGTGATGAAATTAGGCTCTGCGTTGACCTTAGGTCCTTAAATAAGAATATTCAGATTGATTGCTTTCCTTTGCCTCGCATTCAGGACATGCTTGTTCAACTTAAAGGTACAAAAGTATTCTCTACGATTGATTTAAGAGCGGCATACCATCAAATTCAGCTGAATGATGAGTCTAAGGATGTCACCGCTTTCAACACTCCATTTGGTCCTTTTAGATTTCTAAGACTACCCTTTGGCCTAGCCTCAGCGGCCTCAGTCTTTCAGAAATTAATGTCACAACTTTTTGGTAATGTAAAGGATGTTTTAGCTTACCAAGACAATATACTTATTTCCACCAATACTGTTCAAGAACATCTGGCTAAGTTATACCAAGTTTTAGGCATATTGAACAAACATGGTATGACTGTAAAAAAACAGAAGTGTAAATTTTTACTTAATAAGGTGGAGTATTTGGGTCATGTCATTTCCCATGAAGGCATTAGTCCCAAACAAGACCTGCTTAAGGCTATTCGAGAATGTGCTCAGCCATCCAATAAGGATCAATTGAGGTCATTTTTAGGGTTGAGTGAATTTTATTCAAGGTTTGTACAGAACTTTGCTTTGATCAGTGAACCTCTAAGACTATTAACTAAGAAGAAAGTTAAATTTGTGTGGGGCGATGAGCAAAGTTCTGCTTTTGAGAAATTAAAGGATCTGATCATTTCTGCTCCTGCACTTAAACCTTTCAATGAGGCTTTCACATCTTACATTACTGTTGATGCCAGTAACACGGGTCTAGGTGCTATACTTAGTCAGTTAGACAACGGGAATGAAAATATAATTGCCTTTGCTTCTAGACAACTTTCGTCCTCAGAAAAAAACTATAGCACTATAGAAAAGGAAGCCCTTGCTTGTGTCTGGGGTGTCAAACATTTTTCTACTTATATATGGGGCAAAGAGTTTGTACTTGTTTCTGATCACAAACCCCTTATTTTCATATGGAATGATAAAGGGTTGAGAAATGCAAGTCCTAGATTAGTCTGTTTATTTTCTAAGTTATATGACTTTAATTTTTCAATGAGACATATTCCCGGAGGAAAGAATTGTAAGGCAGATGTTTTATCAAGATGTCCTGTGAATTCTTCGGAGGTTGAATCCATCCTTGACGATAAGGAGGTGGTAATAAGTTTGGTTGACGGCTTAAAGTTAACTGAGGGGGTCATTTCTAAGTCGGACTGGCTACGAGCTTCAGATTGTGACAATTCTCAGATTCTCTTGAAAAAGTGGATATCTGATGGTTGGCCGAGAGAAAGTCAGATTGATAAGAACATGGTTCCTTTTGCTAAAATTAGGGACGAATTGAGCCTTGAAGAAGATCTTGTTATGAGAGGATCTTTACTTGTTCCCCCTATATCTATCAGAGACAAAGTAATTACTTTGGCCCACAAGGGACATGGAGGAATTACCAGTACGAAGAAAAGACTAAGATTGCATTACTGGTGGCCGAGCATGGATGTTTCTGTTGAAACATTACTGACCAACTGTCTTGAATGTTCTCATGCCGAAAAATCCTTACGCACGGTCAATTCTCCTTTGTCTCCAGTAAAGTTTCCTGAAAATCCTTGGGTGAAATTAGGTATAGACTTTTTGGGACCAATTGGCGGTTTGAACCAAGGGTTTAGGTTTATTTTAACTGTTGTGGATTATCACTCTAAATGGATGTCTTTCAAATTTATGAAGGATCCCAATAAAGAAAATGTGATTCGTTTTTTGTCTAAATTATTTAGGTCAGAAGGAATCCCTGGCTTTATTGTTTCAGACAATGGTGTGTAATTTGTTTCACACAACATGAGAGATTTTTTGAACAATTATGGAGTAAAACATCTAACCACTGCCTTGTACAGCCCACAGGGTAATGGTTTAGTGGAAAGGGTGAACCGCATTTTAAAAGATTCTGTTCAGCTTGCTATCTCTTCTGGACAAATTGTACAGGATGTTGTCAGTGACAGAGTGTGGTCATATAATAACACTCCTCACTCCACCACGGGCATCACTCCGTTTGCCATGCTACGTGGTAGGGAATCCTTTAATGAATTGTCCCCTCAATGGGTGGTTACAAAAACCAAATCTGGTGGAACTTCCCTTGATTTGAATGTAGTAAAGGACAGGGTTGAGAATTCTCAAATCCGGTCCAAGATCAGATATGACGACAGTAAACATGTTAAGAATCAATGTTTTTCTGTTGGAGATAAAGTTAGAATAAGGAGACCAGGTAAAGTCAAAGTATCAAGATATTATCCTGAAACTACCATTATCAAAGTTGGTAAACATTCTGTCATGGTTTCAGGTGGCAAATGGTGGAGCAACAGACGTATTGCTAGTGATAAGTCTGCAACTTCTTCCGATTCTGGTCTGTCGTTACACCCTGTTGAGGATTCTTACAATACTGCTTCGGGTGTTCCTTTCTGTTCTTCTGTTACTGGATTTTCTGTAAATAATGATTTAACTGTTCCTGATGATGCTTTGGATGGTCCTGAGTTTGTCTCTGACCCTTCTATTAGAGTCCGTTCTAGGCTGAGAGCTTCTCCAAAGTATTGAAAGAAAATGGAGACAACACCCTTCATCCCCAGAGCTGAAAGCACTCAGAAAAATTAGAGGCCAATATAACAAAAAGATCATTAACTCAAAACAAGAATTCATACGGTCAGAACTGGACAGTGCCAAAAACAGACCACGGAAACTCTTTGAAATCCTAAAGCAACAATCAAACAAACTAGCCAAATCAGTCCATGAGAACTCCAAAACACCGCTAAATTGTGGAGAATTTTCTACATTTTTCACAGAGAAGGCGAAATCGCTAGAAGTAGAGCTCAAAAACGCCGTGGCAAACCTTCCCATAGATCCAATGCCTACGAGAGATACTGCTACGACAACGGAGAGTATCATGACAAAAAACGAGGCAAGGTGGGATATGTTCGAACTATATGACCAGCACAGTATCGCCAAAACGCTTTCCGAAATAAAGCCAAACAACCACTACCAAGACCCATTACCTGCAAAATGTGTAAAAGAAATCAATCACGTTTTGGTTCCAATATGGACTGAAATTATAAATGCTTCACTATCGCAAGGGGTCCTCCCAGACTGCCTGAAAACAGGTCAAGTTGCTCCCATAATCAAAAAACCCTCAGCAGATAGATCAGACCCAAACAACTTTCGCCCAGTGACCAACATCCCGCTACTGGCCAAACTAATTGAGAAATGCGTTCAGAACCAACTAAGCCGACACATCACCAAGTTCTCATTGCTCGATGAATGCCAATCAGGATTCAGAGCAGGGCACAGCACTGAAACAGCGATCCTCCATATTGTCGATGATGCTCTACAGGCACTTGACCAAAACAAAGCATGTCTACTGATTCTCCTAGATCTGTCCTCGGCCTTCGACACGGTAAATCACGAAGCTCTATTGACCAGGTTACAGGACAGGATGGGTCTGTCAGGAACCGTGCTGGAATGGTTTATCTCTTTTCTACAGAACAGGACACAGCGATTCCTGGTCAACCAGTCTATCTCACCTCCATGCCCTATTTCAATTGGAGTCCCTCAAGGATCATCATTATCCCCAGATCTGTTTAACCTTTACGTCGAACCGCTAACAGAAATTCTCCAAAAATCACAGATATCCTATCACATGTATGCAGACGACACGCAAATATACTTAAAGATCTCTTCCCTAAAAGACATGGAGCTAATGAACGAGACTCTAAAAATGGCTCTACAATGGCTAACCACCAACCAGCTGAAGTTGAACGCTCACAAAACAGAGTTTCTACTAATCGCACCAGCTAGGAGCCATACGGAAATAAAGGAATGGACGAAAGTAGTGACTGCGCTAAACTGCACCCCAACACTAATCAAGTCAGCGAAATCGCTAGGAATCACTCTCGACGAGAATCTGGACATGAAAGCCCATATCAACTCAATGGCTAAAAATGCCCGGTTCCACCTGAACTACTTAAGAAAATTGAAACCATTCATCTCAGAAGCGGATCTCAAATTAGCAATCCAATCCTTAGTTATCTCGAGGATTGAATATGGCTGCTCCACCTTAGCGGGACTACCAAAATTGTCCACAGCGCCATTGAAAGCATGCCTAAACGCTGCGGCAAGAATTATCACCGGATCAAGAAAATACGATCATATATCGCCACACTTGAAAGCTTTAAGCTGGTTACCCTATGAAGCGAGAATCCAAATGAAGATGGCATGTATCACCCATAAAGCGCTACACCACAACACCCCAAGATACCTAGCGAAGAAAATCCAGCTATCGGGAGGTAATCGACCAGCGAGGAGTACTGAGGAATTCCTACTACGGCCAGCCCTTTTCCACAAGAAAAAAACCTATGACAGTCAGAGCGTTCTCAGGATCTGCCCCCAGAATATGGAACTCACTCCCTCCTAACATCAGGAAGATCCATAATGTGGCATCATTTAGGCGAGAAGTGAAGAGCTTTCTGCTGAAGAAATACACTACCTAGAATGGAACATTCACGATCTGATAATGACCTAACTGTCAGACTTGCTTATTCATTTTACTTAAGAGAGAAATACACTCATCATTGACTATCAACGCTAACTGCACACATGATATTGTATATTTATCATCTACCTCATATTTGTTGTCCGTATAACTGTTCGTATATATATGTCTTTCTCATATGCCTTCTATGTTAAGCGCTCTGATACCCACGGGTCTTGTTTGCGCTATACAAAACTTTATAATAAATAATAAATAAATAAATAAATAAATAAATTGATGATTATGAGACTTAACTTTTTGTTTTACAGGTGAGGAGGTGTGTTATATCCCTTGTACTACTCTTCTTCATCTTTATACCCATTTTATACATATTGTGTTTTCTTTTGAATAGTTGTTAATCTTATGCCTCTCCTTTAAGCCTCTCCTTCTATGTCATCGTTGCTTAGCAATTCTAGAATGCTTAGGCTCTTGCTGCTCACTTGAGACTGGAGCTTGATAGAGTGACACTCTGGCAGTTTGAGAGCTGAACTTGTTCTTATGAATAAATCCTTTTAACTTATTGGACTGAATCTGTCTTCATTGGATGCAACATAATGTTGACCCAATTTTTGCAGATTTGTCTTCTTGCTAATAGTATGATGTAGTATAGGAACTCTTTCTAATCCTTTCATGTTATCACTCAGTCCAAATATTACCAAGGGCCAGGAAAGGGGAATAGAGATTTTAAGGATTGACTCAAGCGATACCTTTACTTCCTGCCAAAAGTTGGTAACATTCGGGCATTCCCAGAACATATGCAGATCTGAAGCTGCTGGCAGGAGACATTTACTACAGCATTTCCCCGGTTGAAACTTAGAAAGCTTTTTAGGGGAATAATACGCCCGATGTAATGTAAAGAATTGGTTGCGCCTCAGCCAGGCTGGTTTTATGATCTTATAAAGGAGCTTAAAGGACTCTAACCATTTCCCTTCTGCCAGGCAGAAGTTAGTAAAAGCCTCTTGTTTCTCCCCGGATCATATAAGTATGCCACCTTTCTTCAACAGGCATCCCAAAGCTTGTGCCACATAGGCATGTATTTGAACAAAGCGGGCATAATATTCACTAAGATCAAAGAAAATCTCAAAGCCTCTAAGTCAAAAAGAGGCTTGGCATTAACAGTAGGCATAATGAGACTAAATTTGAACTTGATACTAGATACTGACATGATGTGCTTTAAGTAATCTAACGCTTGAACAAAAAAACTTGCATTTGGGTTGTCCGATTGTCATGTCTTTTTCTCTGAGCATACCTAATACTTTGACAAGAATTTAATGTGCTTCATTGGAGTGTGAGCAAACATCAAGATATCATCTTGGAAAGCATACACCATAGTCACCCAAGCAATCCAAATGTTTCTGAAACACCGGAGCTGGATTTCTCGGAAGGAGAAAAGACAGCGTCTCTCTCAGTGCGTCAGCAGGGAGGGTCGGCTTCCTTCGGCACTCACATCAGCAGGGCGTCGGGCAAGTAGATAGCCGATCTGCTCCAAACCACCGTGTGTTGCTTAAGGTAGATGTTGGTATATTTATACCTGGAAGGTGCCGAGTTTGACGTAAGGTTTGGACATAAGACGTCACTAAGAACTGGCAGTTCTTTCAGGACTCTCAGGAGTTCTAGGACAAATCAAAACAGAAGAAGGGGGAATTCCCGGGCTGCTGGAGGCTTGGTTTGTTTAAGAACTTGTTGTACTTTCTAGGAGTCTATGGGAGTAGCCTTGCCGTATTTGGACTGCATTGGCTATGACTTAATATGGATATGATTCTTATGCCTTTATAAGGATATGATTTGTTATAACCACATAAGGGCATAAATCAGGAATATCTAATTAGGGTCCTAGATACATTCACAACACCCACTCCACGTATAATGTCCATCAATTCTAAATACTAAGCAATACTAAACATATAACGATGCATGTGTTTTCCAGCCCACCCCAAAATACATAGTTTGTATTTGAAATGGTGTATATACGAAAAATGAGTATAATACTGTATGCTTTCAGTAAGCAGTGGTCTCATTCAGATAATGCATATTTTGTACATTTAGAATGTTGACTGACAATCACGAAATTTACATTTATGAAATGGCTCTTGATACAGAAGAGAAGGTTGAGACCACTTCATCACATATTTATGCAAGACTGTACATGTGCTAGAGGCTAAATTAAAATATTGTCTCTAGGTATTTTAAAAATAGAAATCTTGTTCTCTAAGAATAGTTCTACTTTAAGCAGAGTATCATGTGCCAAAAAAAAGGTAAATATTTTGGGAACTGGAGAAAAATATTTTCGCTTTCGGGAAGAAAAATAGTTCCAATGTTTTTTAGAAGTTCTGTTTATCAAAACTAAAGGCCGAATCCAAAGTTCAGGGAACGCTGTGTGCTCGCTGTTTCATAATTTTTTCCCGTTATTAGGAGAGAACATTAACTCAGATAGGCCGGCAAAAAATTTGTTTACAACAGTAGGTGAAAGTTGGGCCATATTTGAAAAAGTGGAAATAGTGCATATGTGCGATGCATTGCCATCATCAGTGTTTAGATCAGCAATGGTCACGGAAGGTTGTACCTGTGTGCCGCTTTCAACTCTTACCTCACTGCCACCTAAGTGTAATGGTAAGGTCTCAATGAATGCTGTCATCAGAATTGGTAGCCGCTGGGGACAACACGTTGCATGAGCCGTTACCGAACCAAGCAAAGTATCAACATCCATAGGTATTGCTGATGGGAGTGTGAGACAGACGTCTTACACGCATTCTTCTCCGCAAAGCAAGCATCGTAGAACAGGTAGGATGCAAACTTGCCAGATTGGCCTGAATGAAAGAAACCAAGTAGTATTCAGATCTCTTAGCCGAGCCAAGCCGAGGACTTCAGTGATCCGCTCTCGGTATTGCATTGCTAGGATCGTGTCTTCCATCGTTCCATCGTAGCCTGAGTTTTGTCTGTGACTTGACTTGCCATATCGGAGCAGAAGGAACAAAAATAAGATTCCTGCTATGAGTCCCAAAATGAGAGGCAGGCCGCCGAACACAGAATGCACAAAATTCGGGAAGATGCCAAGAACTGCTTCAAAGGGTGCTAGCAGTCCCGAAAAAATTGTCTTAAATACATGTGCGATGCCGCTGGTATCAGACATGTTTAAGATTTGACTTAACATTTCTACGAAATGTACGGGGCAATTTGTTGATAATAATGCATATATCTCTGCTGCTGTCCTTGCAACTTGCAGATCAAAGTATCAATTCGAATAGAAGAGATATTCAAAGAAGGCCATATTGCCGCCTCCATGTCTGGTTTGCTGTTTGGATACAATACTTGCATACAACAAGTGACCATGGAAGTAACGCTCACAAGATAGGCTTTTCCTGGCACCATGCCACAACAGCTGTGGCCACTTATTAGAACGTAGCTGCAGTTCGAAAGCTGACTGAAAAAAGGCTCTATCTGTGTAGCAGGGGTGCCGTGCAGGTGACATGAAAGGTTATTTGAAGAACCTTCGCAGGCTCCATGCAAGTTAATACCTTGACACAGAAGTGTACCGCTTAGTGATTTTTTACAGTTGTTACCACTAAGAAATACTTCTTTATTGCCACCACTACAACATCTATGTGTATAAGGCAAATTCCAGGTTGACTTGATGTATCCTTTACCCAACCTTTCATACAGGCCTGCTGGTATATACTTTTGGCAGTATTGAAACTGAAACGTTGTTATCGGGATTGTAATGGTGCCATGTATTATCCATTCAATGGCCGGTCGTTCTGACATTGTCAATGGCAATTTTTTGAGTTTTTCAATGCTCAGCACCGTATAGTCTGCCCCTCTTTGTGCCAAAGAGATTTGTTTATCCGTAAGGTTAAAGATTGAAAATAATGACGTTGTGTTGATTAGACGCCATGGCACGTTGCCTGAACGCACATTTTGTAACGTCCAGCCTAACTGTACAATAGAACGTAATTGGGACTGGCCATGTTGCAACATTAGCATATCCTGTTCTATTATATTAATAGCAGATGATACAATGCTGTCCAGTGAATACATTCTGGAGGACAGAGTCCTTAACCCATTGTCCACTACAGAAAGTAATTTTTCCAAATGAATACGATCAATTTCTCGTATTTTTTCTGCAGTTTCAATTTGTGTTATTTTCCAAGCTTCACTGTAAGCTGCATATATACCGGTGTATATGAAACGTTTTTTTAAGTAAAGTCAAGTGTTGCTTAATTTCGGGTAGTGTGGATTTCTGTAGCCATTCGAGGCATAGTTTTCCTACACTGTATGTTGTAATTATCCCTGGATGTTGTCTCCAGGAATATCTTGGGTCTGGCCTATTCTGTTTGAACCCCTGTACTTTGTTCAGGAATCTATCTTGACAGTTATTAGTGTCTGTGGGCCAGATCAACCATTTGTTCCAATTAGGAAGTGTTCTGTTTTGTTTTAAAATATAGGACATGTCTAACCCCTCATCTGTAGTGTTATTTCTATCAGGCATAGGCTTTGGTATAGACGGGTTGTTTAAATCTTTTATTTTGGCTAGGCCAAGACAGGTTGTTTGTTGAATGGTATCATTCAGGAACATTATTTGTTCTGGGATCATGCATGCTCTGAATAATGATTCTAACCCTTGTACCTGCCATTCTTTTGTACTCCAGACAGTTTTTGTCTCAATGTGGTTTTTCCAAAATTCAAAACCAAATGTAGACATTATTTTCATAAAACTTTTCAGAATATATCAGTTTAGTGTTTGTCAACATGTTTTTCATTCCTGTCTTATTCATAATTTTAAAATAAATCGTTTCTGGATCAGTGATATTAAACCCTGAGAAGTATGGGAATTTTTCATAAGATGTTTTCGAACTGCCTTTTGGCGGAGTTGGACAATGTTCCCACTGATTATAACCGAACACATTTCTAGGATTAGCAGATTTATGCAAATAATGATGCCCAAAATGATTGAAGCAATACATTTCTTTATAATTCGATGGACCCTGTAAATAATCATGTTCTGTAAATTTTGCTGACATTTCTAAATCTGATATTATGTTATTAATATTTTCAAAATCCCAATCATTCGAGAAAGTACAAGGTGATACCAAGTCACTTAAAGAAATCTTGAACTGGTGTGGATATTTCAAGAGTTCAACCGGGCCATAGATTTCGTAATCAGTATTGTTCCATGCTACACCACCAGGTATAGGAATGGCTGTGATGTTCACTGATGATCGTTCTCTTTTTTCAACGTGAGAGGATCTGTGAGGTTTTAGAACCAAGTTGATGTTCTGACTTGCTGTATCCATTGTACTGTATTTTCCATCAATCATTCTTCCCAAGCTTAAAACTAAGATGAGCCAGAGCAGGAGGAAAAGTACACCTTCCACAATTCAATCCACAGTGAAATCAAATATGTTTCTCCAAGTTGATGAAAGAGTTCTGTAATTTTGACTTTGAAAGTTTTGTTTGCTGGCTTGTCTCCATGTTCACTTGGATCATCGGAAAAGTCATCGAAATTGATAAAGTAGCCGGATGCAGTTCTGTCAATTGTTTGGATGGCATCAGGATTGTTATTAATCTTTGTAGTTGCTTATTCCTTTTTCATATTGGTATAGTCCGAGGCTTCATCATTGTAGACAGGTGTTTCTTGACGAACTGTTGCAATTTGGGTTTCAAGAGGCACAAGTTCCATGGCTTTGTTGCATAGTGCTTTTTTATTTACTGCAGGTTTATCAAATGTGATTAGTCTCTCAGTTTGAACCTCTTTGATTGTAGCAAGGTTTGGTCTTCTGCTACTTCTTGGGAGTCCACTGGGCCTACTACTTATTATTGGCCACATGGTTGTGGTTTTACCAGGTCGATTGATACAACTCGGTTCTCCTTTTTACCAGGTAGGGGCGGTAGTATGACTGATCTTGTTCCGCTAATAGCTAAGACAGGTACTGCTTTTTTGTAAGAAGGCCCAAATTCCTTCTTCACAGCGATTTTTTTCTATAACCAGATCCCCAATCTTTGGAATCCAGACAGATCTTGCTGGGACAGGTGGTTTCTCTTCAGTGGCCGTTGGCTTTAGTTTTGTGTAACTTAGACTTCTTCTTGTTTCATTTAAGTCCTGTAAAACAGCCAAACGATCTTTGATATCAAAGGCCTTTTGTTTCACCACTGAAGTCTGACAATCGAGATCTTTGATTATCATTCTTGTACCAAACAAAGTTCATACGGAGTGATTCCACCCAGAGAATTTCTTGGCAGATTGTTAAGATTACGTTGGACACTTATTAGATGTTTGACCCACCCATCACCCTAACCTAATACCCTCGCTGTTATAGATTGCTTTATGTCAGTTTTTTCTCTCCACTATAGCATTTCCCCTTAGGATGGAATGGACTAGAGTACTGCAATGCAATGCCCATGCTGGCCATGTCCTCCTTGTAAGCTCGAGAGCTAAACGCAGGACCCTGGTCAGAATGTAGCATGCCAATTGCGTATGTGCCGATAAAGACTCGCAAATCTTTTATAACAGTTCTGGCGTCAGCCGAGCACTGGGGCCACATCCAAATGAATCTCGTCTTAATATTTATGGGATCGCATTTGTCTGGTCGGATGCCTGCGTGTAGATAGTGTAATGCTGTCTAATAGAGGTGTCTGGTCTGGTATTACTGTGCTAGAGTCAGATATCTGGTCCGGTTCCTAACTACCATCTCTATTGCAGTCTTGACAATCCATTGCAAAGTTATAAACTTGCACGCTCATTCCCGGCCACCAGTATTTTGATTGCAACTCTATTAGAGATTTCAGGATCTCTTGGTGCCTCAGACTCAATCCCATGTGTGCTTCTTGTATCAAGAAGACTCTCTGGTTCGTGTTTGGAATTACTCATTTCATTTCATGAAGCTTTATTCGGTACATTAAAACAATGATCATAAAAGCACGGTGCACTACCTTTACAACGCGACCATTACAACGCAAACCATTACAACGCATTGCGCTGGGGGGCGCTCTAGGATAGGGAATAAGTTTAATTTACTATCCAACACCTTCCCTAGTGTCCACGGGGACAGGAGTTGGAATAGTAAATTAAACTTTTCACTATCCAGCACCCCAAAGCGCAATGCGTTGTAAAGGTTTGCGATGTAAAAACCGCGTTGTAAAGGCATGCGTGGTAAAAGTATGCGTTGTAATGTCATACATCCTGAAAACACACAGGCAAAATGTATTGCAATATAAGAAATGCAGGTTAAAAAAAGAATGGATTAAAATATCATACTTTTTCTAGACTGAATAGATTTACATATAAAAGTAGCAGTATAAAAGCATTTGTCCACAGAGTTCATATTATAAATCAACTTCATTGTGTCTTCCACATTAAAAATACCATACTTTACAAACAAAGGTTTTAAGTAAACAACCCCAGATTCAAAAATAGCGTGCAAATTAGCATAAAGTGCAGGGTACTTTGTTTCGGGTGCCCATCACATGGGCAAGGGCCACCAGGATGCTTCTTTGGGTGGGGGAAGGCCACCAGGACATGGGCCATTCCAAATCTAAGTCTCGTTAAGACAAATCTATGGGCTGGTCTAGTTACCAGGCTCAAGTACTGTTGGAAGCCTTCACTTTCAATGTATTTATTGTAAAGGTGAACTGTAGTAAGGCAAGCATTAGCTACTAGGCGTTTTTGAGCTCTATACAACATAAGTATTTTTCATATCCTGTTTAGGGATATTTCCAGCAGAACATGGATCTGTCAATATGTTGAGCCCATAGATGACCTGAAAACTGTCTACTACGTACTTAAGCCACGGTATCTTGGTCCAATTATCCAGGTCTAGGCAGTCCTTAATGCCAAGTTGATTAAAATTACTCTATCCCCCACTCCAGGGATTTGAGCAAACGGAACGGAGTTCGCATCAATTATGTATGTATTTCTGAGTGGATAATTTAGAGGTAATACTGCATAATTGCCTTCCATTGAGGCTCCTACTGCTAGTAGCGTTTCTCCACCTATTTGTTTTTTAGAACGCTTTTTTGTAGCTACAGAAGCCGGTTGACCAGCTGCCGCCGTGGCTCTGTTAGCCAATGAATTCCCTGCAACGTGAACGCCATCACGTTGAAGACTCTGCGTATGTATCACGTGAGTCTTTTGTAGATCTTTCTGTAAAAGAACTACCTGTTCCCATAGCTTTTTATGCTTGATTATGCAACCTCTTTCATCTTTGTAACCATTTTTAATCCAGGTCTGCATGGAATTATAAGATTTGACTCAGTAATTCTGGGATCAAATGCGTGTATCACTTTAGTTGTATCAAGAGAATTAACCCATTGTATCCATTTTGAATCTAGTGCCGTAGCATTTGGAATGCTCGGTCTTGTTACTGCTTCAAGGGCTGATACTGCTGTTAAAACAGATATCCTCTTCCCACGAGCTAGGGCTTTTTCTTTTGCTACAACCATTTGAACCGCAGTTAGATTTTTTTCAGTAGAACTGAATTTCATTTCAGCTTGTGTGTACAAGTGTGATTTAGAAGCTATTTGGTTCCCTTTCTCCCTCATTAGAGGTCAGGTATGTAAATCCGCATTTTCCTGGGATGACTCGGATTATAAGGTTGCGTTCTTTTGCGCGTGTTTGCAGTTTTGTTTTAGTTAACATGTCTGTTTGTAATGATCGTAAAATTTCTGTGTGTTTTGGAGTCCAATTATTTGGTTTGAAATCAGGTTTTATTAATTTCTAGAGTGGTTTAACCCTCTCCGCATAATTTAGAATGCAAGTTCTTCTGAAGTTCAGGAAACCTAGAATTGATTGTAAGTTTTTCAGCGTTTTTGGAGCTTGGAGTACTGCCCACTTCTCTAAGAAGTTGTCTACTAGGCTTTTGCCTTCACTTGATAATTCATATCCTAAAAATAGGACTGTCTGGTGGGCAATTTGTGACTTTTTAAAGTTAAATTTGTACCCTTCAGATGCGAACCCAAGTATCATGGTGTTCACTCTTTTCAAGTGTGTCTCCAGGTCATTGTCTGTAAGATAGATGTCATTGACATAGGATAATGCCTCATCATCATAAATTTGTAGTAACTCTCTTACCCTGGCTGAAAATAATCCTGGGCTGTTCTTGAATCCCTGTGGGAGACGACAAAATTGCTTTTGGGCCCCCATGCTGGAGAAAGCGGTCAAATACCTGCTTTCTGGTGCAATGTTTTGACAGAAAAAAACATTTGAAATATCTAATGTCGTTTTATATTTTTTGCGCATGATATTATTCATTAGTGCTGCACTGTGAGTTTTGTACTGCAAATGTTTTACAACAAGAGTTTAGGTGTCTGTGGTCCAAAACTAGACGATATGAATCGTCTGGCTTGGAGACAGGAAGCAAAGGATTGGTCATTTGTGAGGTGCATGTTTCAAATACCCCCTGATATTCCAGTTTATTCTAAGATCTCTCTGACTTGTTTTTTAGCTTCTTGCTTAATAGGATGCTGCCTTTGTGCAGTTGGTTGATTTTTTAACTGGATTTTATGGTGAGGAGAATCCTCATCCCATCCTACATGATTTTTATATAATGCAGGAGCTTGGGCTAGATTCTCCCAGAAGAGACCTTTTAGTTTCCTAGTTTTATCTCCCTCTATACGTAATGTTATTTCATATAGTTTATGTGGCACGCTAACTCTGGTGTCTGCAGTTTCCACCTGAATGTATTCATTCGTGTCCACTATCTCCAGAAGATTCATCAGGATCTTGCGAGCTATGGTCACTTCTGCTGCGCTATCCAGCATTGTTTGGGCCCACTCAGTTCTTGAGTAGTGTCCTCAGGATCCTCGCATGTTTTATTTTAATACTGGCTACCTTCTTTTTGGGAAATTGTAATTTTTTACTTTGATGAGCAGGTTCTTTGTCTTTGTACTTGACGCACTCTTCTTTATGTTCTGACCGTCCTTCTTTGCGATTTCTGTGAGGAAGTCTAAAAAGATCGAGAGGGATGTGTATCAATATCTTGATATCTGTCAGGTTTTCTCACATTTTCCCTATTTCTAAGGTGATATCTTTTTTCAGAGGGCTCCCGTTGTGGAGACTTGCCCCCCCCACCCCTCTTCTGGAGATCTATCTCTTCGTTGGGGAGACCTTCCTCTGGTCTGAAAATGTTTTTCTCTGGGAGAGGTTTGCTTATTACCCTCCCACTTCTTCTTTTGAGAATTGAGATTATTTTTAATGAAAGTCTTTTCAGGATTTTCAGTTAGTTGTGGTTTTAGTGGTTTACCACCTAAACTGTCTCTACCTAATTCTTCATAGGATTTTTCAATTATTCTGGCAAGTTCAAAAGGTTGGTCTGCTATATCTGTTTCTTTTAGTTTTTGGCGGATTGACACGGATGCTGCTTCTCCTTTTATGTTGGGTAGTAGTATAGCCAAGACTTGCTTAAAGTCTTTCTGTAATTTCATACCTAGAGTTAAAGCAGGTTCTGTACCATATTCATTTTGAATCTGCCTTAGTACATCTGGTATAACCGCCATAGACGGAACACCATGTGTTTTTGTATAGATTGAAGCAAAGACTGTTCCCCAAGTGTCTCAGTCCTCCACATGTGGTGCAATCCCCATTGGCAGGCAGATTGTCAGAATTCTGTGTTTTTCGTGAGGGGTAGTATCAGGAAATACTGCCTCTATCTGAGTAATTTTTTGAGCTAACTAGAACGGAATTTGTTCCCGTTTTGCGGGTATTTTACCAATGACTGATTGAATAGTCTGTGGTGTACTTTTATGTGTGTTCCCCTGGTGAGGGGTGTGCTGTGGAATTTTTATTGCTGGTTGGACTGTTAAAGTCGCATGACCTATTGTACCAATTGTCTATGTATTTTAATTAATTGTTTTAGTTGAACTAAAAGTTCTCTGTCTGACATTTCTTCAATGTCAGGATGTGGTGTATAGCTGGCTAGAACTGGCCATGTGGCTCCTGGTCTACCTAGTGGACCGAGCCTGGTAATGTGATTTTGATGTTTTAGGGCGCCATTAAACCAGAGCTCATGCTCCTGGTAAGTTATTGGAATTTCACCTTCCTCGAAAGGAACGTATTCCGCTAGAGGTTCCCCTGCATTTGTAGTAGTGGAACTCGCGTGTCACAGCATTTGCTGCTGGAAAAGTTATCCATGAATAGAATACCTCTGTCTGCCGATATTCATGTGCCTCGAAACAAATATGACTGTACCACCTCTTGATGATACTCCATTTTCTATAAGTTTTATAGTTAAAGTTTTCCTTACATTTACCGGGATGTTTTTCGCATCCAGGTCATTTTCATTAAACCCTGTAACGTCAAAAACCGATTGATTTGCATCTACTGCAGCTCCACCGGTATCGTTGTTGTCGCCGTTGGTTGACATTGTTTAAGGAAAGTTTGCAGAGCAAGTTTCAAGGAAACAAAGATTAGGTGCACAATATTTTGGAACACTGTATCCTTCAACGTCGACTAAACCAAAAACTAATACATAGGAATCTCTTCCTACTAAGTTTTGGCGGATATTAACCTTTTACCCACTCCAGACGTCTATTGGAGTTTTTACGGGAAAAGGGGTCTGTGTGAAAAGCACGACTGAGTTACTCTAGTATCTAGCGTTAAATTATCGCCTTACCAAACGTTGGGCGCCATGTAGTGTAGTTCCTATATTACCAATCGGCTCTGCGCATTGGAATAACATAAACAATAGTTTAGACGTAGGACTGAGGTCGACTAGGTCTCTATTGAATATGTTAGACTTAATTATGTGTGCCAGCTAGCTCAGAGGTCACTAAAAACTTTCTCGAGTAAACAAGGTGTTTTGCTTTCCTGAATAGACAAGAAGGGATTAGCTTCTGACAACCATATCACATGACAACTTTGTTCCCCCTGCAATAAGGAATATGTCTCCAGAGTCACGGAAACAATAGATAGCTATTTTACTCAGTCAATCGTGCATGCTTCCTTTCAGCAGAGATGCAGAGAAATAGAGATACGGACGTTTTCAATAAAAGGCGTATTTATTGAGCAGTCTTCTTTCTCATGCAAGAGAAATGAATTGCCACAACTGCAATACTTGTCATAAAGTAAAGTGCGTACAGTAAAAGGAGTATTATGAAATAATACTGTACAAGCATTTATATGGTTTCTAAGCCATAAGATACTTAAAATGGATAAAATACATACAATGATAAAATAATGACTAAACGTACTCAACTGGTGTTTCTAATATACGCCTACACAAGTGTACCTAACCTAAGCCTAGTACAGGGAAGGAGTAGATGAGTTTACAGTTTTTGCCAAGAATCTGAATCAAGAATTCTCTATGGGTCTAATCAGCTCCGTACTTTGGGTATAGAATGAAGGAGGTCTTGTATCTCTCTCTCAGGACTCCATCTCCCAGTAACCCGCGAGGGTATCAGGGAAACACCGGAGCTATATTTCTCGGCAGGAGAAAATACATCGTCTCTCTCAGTGCGTCAGCAGGGAGGGTCGGCTTCCTTCGGCACTCGCATCAGCAGGGCCTCGGGCAAGTAAATAGGCTATCTGCTCCAAACCACCGTGAGTTGCTTAAGGCAGATGTTGGTATATTTATGCCTGGAAGGTGCTGAGTTTGACGTTAGGTTTGGACATAAGACGTCACTAAGAACTGACAGTTCTTTCAGGACTCTCAGGAGTTCTAGGACAAATCAAAACAGAAGCAGGGGGAATTCCCGGGCTGCTGGAGGCTTGGTTTGTTTAAGAACGCGTTGTACTTTCTAGGAGTCTATGGGAGTAGCCTTGTCGTATTTGGACTGCATTGGCTATGACTTAATATGGATATGATTCTTATGCCTTTATAAGGATATGATTTGTTATAACCTACATAAGGGCATAAATCGGGAATATCTAATTAGGGTCCTAGATATTTTCACAACAGTGTAAGTGCATGCCTGATTTTGGGTGCAAAATGTATTGCATTTGCTTCCTCTTCGTCGTTTGAGACCTGTGTCCCAGTGACAGAAGCAGCTGCCTCGGCAGACATTGTACTGTGAAAACAAAATGTCATAAAAAAGGGTTTTCAGATAAGGTTTTAAAAAGGCACAATTGTTCGGGAACTTGTTCTTTCAAGCTTGATTAACCAACAGCCAATACATAGGAGGTTTGCCTACTCAGCTGTGGTGGAATTTTGTGCCTATCCTCTCCAGTCGTCTCTGGCGTTTTGTGAGTTGGGTCTCTGAGAATAAGCATGACTGAATTACTCAGATTCTACTGTTAAATAAGTGCCGTAATCACGGTTGGGCACCATGTAGTGTAGTTCCTATTTCCCTTAAGGTTCTTCGCATTGGAATAACATACACGGTAGGCTTGATATAGGACTGAGGTCTGTATGCCCCTATTATGTATATTAAACTTAATTACTGTGTACCAGCTAGCTCAGAGGCCACTAGAAACTTCTTGAAGACAAGAAGGGAATAGCTTCTGGCAACCACATAAGATAAAACCCTGATCCCTCAGGATCGTGGAAACAATATACTACTTTTCATTCAGTCACTCATCTCAGAGAGACGGGAACAGTCGGTGTGTTTACAATAACATTTATTGCACAGTTGTTATTCTAGTACTGGTTATATGTGCTTGACACCCACAGATGTGTGATGGACCCCTGCCAGCTGGAGCTGTGGCATGACGCAGATTGCAGTGTCGCCATGGAAGTCTCGGTCTCCTCTGCGTTGATTGGGCAAAGAGAGGTATACTTATACTGGATAGGTGCCTTGGATTGACGCAAAGTTGGTCAGAGGAAGATAAGTTCTTGGAGAAAGTGTCTGTTTCCAAGAATTTGTGTTCTTGGAGAAAGGGCCTGTTTCCAAGAATTTGTTGTGACGTAGGTTAGTCACTGTTGGACATGGAGATTACGTATTCATGATGGACCGTCTTCTGTGCACAGAGCACACTGATCAGATAAGGGACAGCCTCTTGTTGCTCGTTATTGTGAAGGGAGGGCTAATGTAGGTCAAAGGGCCTGCCTGTGTGAAAGGGCCTGCCTGTCTCTGTGACACGAAGGATTTGTGCCTCTGAGACAGAGTACCTATGTTAGGGCCTCAGTTTAGTTTATAACAGTACTGTCTGACAAACTGGATGAGGACAGTGCAAGAAGGCGCAGGGAGAGGCAGTACAAGGAGCAGCACACCGGGCAGTGAACCGCCTGGCAACTGCCACTACCCTGCTCTGCAGGTGCTCAGTGGCAATGCAGGAGGGGCTTGTGCACTGCTGCACTGATGTCACCAGGAGGATGGGAAACGTGACAACTGCACTGGAAGTGCTGCTGACCACCCAGTCAGCCAACGCTGGTGCACTAGTTGTGGGGGAAACTGATGAGACCACCAAAAGGAGCAGCATTACCCCCCCTGTCCCCGAACCCCGGAGGAGCAGCAGCAAACGTCATGCTGCGGGCCCTGGCTCAGCAGACAGTGAGGAAGGCCAGCTGCAGGTATCCAGCACTGTTGTGCGTGGGCGCAGATGTTAATGCTGCCCACACATTTATGAACATGATTAGGGTGAAGTAACACCATTTGGACTGGCATGGTGTGCCATTTGTTCATTGTCGTAGTGCCCAGTTATTAAACTATGTCATGTACATGCAATGCCTGGCTGTGTCTCCTTACTTACTTAGAAATAGTTGCATGTGATCTCTGCCCGTCTCTGTCTCCCATCTGTTGCTGGCGCCACTCCTGCTGTGTTGGGCTCAGGCTGTGCATCTTCATCATCATTATCCTCAATATCTGTTCATTCTACTGCTGTTCCTTTCCGAGTGGCAAGGTTCTGCATCATTGCGTAAGTTGCAATTATTTTACAGCAGATGAGGGGTGAGTACTGATGTGCGCTTCCGCTTTTGTGGAGGCAGCGGAACCTGCTTTTGAACAGCCCAAAGATGCGCTCCACAATGTTGCGTGTAGATTTGTGTGCCACGTTGTAACGTCTCTCACTCGGGTTGATGGATTCAGGTAGGGAGTGAGGATGAATGAGCGGCGGCATATGCGCTGTCACTTATGTGGAAAAGAGAGAGCCATTACTCACATGCACAACAACACCTACATCTGCAATATATATCTGGGTGTGTCACAGTGTTTTACCTAGCAGGTATCCTCCAAATTCTCCCGCTGTCAGGGGTGTGTAGATCCCACTGTTCTGGAAGATGTAGGAGTCGTGGGTGCTTCCTGGGAATTTGGCCACGATGTCTGTGATTATGTTGGCAGTATCACAGATTACCTTTACATTTATTGAGTGTGTGGACTTTCTGTTCCTGTAGATGTACTCAACGGCTGCAGGCGGACAGGTTGGGATGTGTGTGCCATCAATGCAGCCGATCACATGTGGGACTGTGCCATTTGGTAAAAGTCAGTCTTGATCTTCAGCAGTTCCGCATGTGTGTCAGAGAAGCTGATGTAATGTAATGTAATGTAATGTAATTCTCTGCATCATGGCCTCCAGGAACTTCCTGAAGAAACGGGACAAGCAGCTCTGGGACACCCCACCTATTGCAGCTATCACCCCCTTGTAACTGCCAGATGCAAGCAGGTGTAGGCTACAGAGCACCTGCACATGTGGTGGTATGGCGTGCGCCCTTGGTGTTGGGTGCCCCAGGTCCCTCAAGTCCAGGATGGTGTGGGGGTGTAGCCTGTACCTTTCATGGATCTCTGCCTCAGTAAGTTGGAAGAGTGTGATCCGCTGTCTGTAGGCTTGCTCCTCCAGTCTCTCCTGCTGCCTGTAGCCGTAGCCACCTTGCTATCACATAGAAAGGCGCCATTCTGATAACACTGTTGCATTTTGGGGCCTGTTTTATGGCCTGCACCTGGTTACCACCTGCCTCCAATCCATGTTAATTACCGACTCTTAAATACTGAATTTCATGAAATTCGTTTTTTTCGAAGTTACCTACATCTCTATTCTCACTTTTACCGTTTCTTATTTACCAATTCGGTAAATACAGATTCGGTAATTTAGAATTCGTTAATGATGAATCGGTATTTAACGATTCATATTTACCGAATCCTTACTTTTGGCCTCCTACATCTCAAATGCCTAAATACCGGTCGGTAACGGCAAATTTACTGAATTTCGTCCGTTACCGACCGGTATTTAGCTACCTACATATGGCCCTAAGTGGCTTATTTAAAAGTGACTCATCGCAGTGTCACAAGCCATTTTGCTGCGACATACTGAGTCACTTTCAAAGCCCAGGAATGCGTCATATCTACAATGATATGACTAATCCCTGTGCGCCCCCAGCACTGGCGCACAATTGGCTGTCATGCGCCGATGCAGGCACCCTTGCACCATGGTGCAAGGGTGCCTGCATTGCCGGGAGATTGTTTTCATACACAAAAACAATCATGAGAGGTGAATTCCTCTTTCTATGTGTGCTGCAGAATGCAGCACGCATAGAAAGAGGAAAAAAAACAGGAGAAATTAAAACATCTCTTCTCGTTGCGCGTCCCTACACCTGTAGCATTCTGACGCATTCCCAGGCTTATGATTTCTCGTAAATCTGGGAATGTGTCATGTAAAGGTGCCATATTTACAAGGACAAGAAAAGCCTCGCAGGGTGGCTTTTCGTGTCCTTGTAAATACGGGGCAGCAAAATGTGCAGCCGGTGCATCACAAAAAGTGAAGCACCAACGGTGCAAGGGGCTTGTACATATGCCCATATATTAGGAAAGAAAAGAGTCAGCTTGCTGTTTGGAAGGGAGAGTTAGGTTGTAGTAAGGTAGGGTAAGTGACACTGCCTAATATTCTTCGATTACAACCCCCTTTCTATGTTAAGTTCAGATGAGGGTAAATCTGAATAGTTCAGTTTTCAGAAATTTCCCGAACCTTTTGTAATTAGATTCAATTCTCAACCTAGGGTTAAGTGCATACAATAGTCTTGGCCCTTGTACATCCATTGATCTGACTCCGGGTTTGACACCTCTTGAATTATTCTCCCTATTGGCAGCTTCTGAAGCTTTTGGAGCTTTGCAAATACATTTCTCATGGAGCCTTATGGAGCCTGTAATATATGCATGGCACTGGAATTATGCGATTGTGCTGCCTGGCGATTTTCGCATAACTGTAGATTTGCTGCATTTGACACATGATCCATCATCTGCCGCATAATCTGCAGAAAAAAATGGTTTCTATATCGAACGGGTCAAAAGTTAGGAAAAACGCAGTGACGTGTTGCAGTGCAGTGTTTGCACAGGTTGACTTTTCACCTTTCTGTAGCTTACTTCTAAATTTTTGTGTTAAACTGGTACTAATGAGCTACAACTGATGGCCAGATAGTGTTTTCAAGTTTAAAAATAACAAAATAATGAAGTAATACTATCACAAAATGTGTTGCATACTTTGCCTTTTCATGACACATAATTTACTCATCCTTGCTGCATACTTTGACCCTCCCCTGCCGCATAATTCCAGTGTCCCTGAATATATGATATCACTGTAGTTGAGCTGCAAGGAGAGCTCTTGTCAAATAACTGTGCGGTTGTCATGTTTTGGTAGAATTAGTGGGCATTCTGGTAGCAAGAAAACGAATAAAACATGTCCTTGCGATTTTATTTGCCAAATTTATGATTTGAAATTGAACAATGTGTGTTATAATTTTTCTTGCTTCTATAAATATTTTTTATAAAATGTAAATCTCCATTGTGATAGTCTTATAGACGTTTGTTTCTGAAACCCATATGTTTCTCATTTAAATGCTCGTTACATTTTTACAGCCTGCACTTGAGATACAAAGTGAACATTTTGTTTTTAATTTTTTTATTTGAAGACGTGTCTTTCAATTTTTCTTGATGTTTATTTCTCAATTTCTAGATCATGGAAGACCAAAAAGGGTTCTATCAGATCAAAGCCAGGACTTTGTAAATAAAGTGAGTGACCAATCTCGGCCTAACATTTGTATAAGGCAATGCTATCTATTTCCTATTGTTCATGCCAAATATAACCTCTGATAATTGCTTTTGATCCCCAATCCTATTGAGAACAAATGTTTTGATGTACATTTAAATTAATCTTGGACCTATGTACAACGTATACATTTTTAACTCTTTTTTCAATTTGCGCAATGTTGCAGAGGTTGAAGAAAACTATATCCTCCTTTTCCAGCTGATTACACCGATGTCTAAAATATGGCATTTACTAGTTGTCCGAAGCCATGCACATTCACAAATTTTTAACGGACAACGTTAAGGTAATTACTCTCAATATGAGTAGTCGACGAAGTTAAAAAGTAACAGATATAAGTACTTGAGGGGTTTTTGGTGTCAGATAATGTCCAAGTCACACTTGTGTATTAGGATGGCATACAAAGCTCCCAACCTTATTACTTTTTCTCTTAAAGGGTTCCAAATTGGGGACGAATATTAGGCTGTGCAGTAGAGGATGACGGTGTTGCTTCACTGGTACTTGGGCCTTCTCATGAAACAGAAGGAGCCTCTCTCAATATCCTTAACTCTTCTCTTCCAAAGTTGACCGGATTCTTAGTCTGCAAGTCCTTCCGCAGACTTGCAGTTCCCCACCAGTACTCTTTATTGGGGTCTCCTCTTGAAAGCAGTCTTGCATATCCGGCAAGAAACCAACCTAGGCGGAGTTCTAGTTGTGAACTCTGTTGGCCACAGTGTTTACACAAGGTAAGCAGTGCGGCCTAGATATACAATACCTCCAATCAAATGCATTAGAAATAAAAGAGCTTATTTACAAATCCCTTGCGCCACTTTTGCGTCACTTTCAACAAGAGAAAAGTAACACAAAAGTGGCAAAAGAGTTTTGTAAATAAGCCCTAAAAATTATTGTCCTGCATAATGACTTCATCTCTCACCTAATTCTGTCTCATCTGTGAATCATTTTAAAGACCTGTTCATCTGTAATATAAATATGACGCAGTAGGCACTTCTATGCAGAGACCGTTTGAATGCAAGCCTATTAGATAAGTGAAATCTATCAGGTACACTGCACACATTAAAAAAATAGAAAATATCGTCAAGTGTTTCTTTGACTTGTAATGTGTGACCTCATTTAGTCACATCGATCTCATTTTAAACACTAATTTTCTTTTTTGTTTTGTAGATTAACTACAGTACTTCTATTGGACTCCATATTATATGTTGTTTGTTATATTGTTTTGTTAAAGTAATGGTTTTAGTTATTTATTGTATTGTTATCATTTAGTTATATTTCCAGTTATGTATTGTTTTAATAAAAGTTAATGAAAAAAAATACATACGTCTTTTTTTGTGGGGGTAGCAGTCCACAATAGAAACTATATTTATAATTTGAAGTATAATTCTGAGGCTAACTCTTCACCAGATCTTTACCAGAGTGTATAGCTACAACTTACGGTTCCAATTCAAAAGAATAAAAAGTACAACGCCATTAGCAACATAGTGTGGTGAACTTCTAACCTCTGTAAGTGTTCTATGAACTGTTACTATAGTAACAGGCAGAAAGCCGTTTGGGGGTAGGGGCAAAAGTTACTGGTTGTACAGAAACTGTTATATTTACCCTGGATCCTCTACATGACAGAAAGAAATGCAAAGTAAAACAAAACACTGTGTACCAGATTTACAACCCCCTGCACCACTTTCGCATCCAACCCCCCCCCTACAAAATTACAAGTATGTGGGCCTCAATGACCCCCCTCAAGCTCCGGGATTCACCACCCCTGGGAATATGTGTATTAAGGGAGGCAGACTGCGTGGCCCTCCGCCTGGTGCCCTCGAGGGCCCTGGAAACTACTACGACCGGCTCCTGCAGTGTCCCGGGGTGCCTACCCCCGGAATACTCTGTTTGCTTAGATAGAGCGGGACTCTCACGACTCCCGCCCTCCCATAGCAAACATAGTTTGCATTTTGAAAGACAGAGCAGTGAAATCTATTCACTTTCAAAATCCAAAGCAGATTGCATTTCCATATACAAATTAGCATCTACCCATGCAAAAAAGCAATACTGGCTCCCGAAGAATGCAAAAGTTCCGCAAACGATGTTGCTAAAAGAAACAGCAAGTGTACTCCACTTCTCATAATACTACCTCATCCTACGTAATGTTATTTTCAATCATGTTCTGATGACCAATAAGAATCATGCTTTTAAAAAACAGAAACATGCACCCTAGTTTTCTGTGTAGAATGTTGTCAAACAACCAATCATTACTTTTCTGTTTTAATTTCACTTTTTCCCCAAACTCCTTTTGTCTATTCTAACACATGCCAAAGGCAGAAATGGATCTACTCCAATCTATTTTGTCCACAGATTGAGAAAACTAGGAAAAAATGTGAATAAATCTGTGTCTACTTTTCTCTGAGACTATAGAATGGTGTCCATATACCACAAAAATCTGTGTTTTAATATGCATGGCATCTATAGGAGAGATGCTGTACATTTTACAGATAAAGGGAACAGTCTTTCTCATGAACTTTAGACTCTGCATCGGTACTTACTTGTAAGTACTAAAATCTCTCAATAAACACAAGGGCTCTTTTTAGTGCCACCCAACATCTATACACATAAGCTTGATGTATATCTCAAAAATACATGATTCTTTTTTTTCGGCGGCAAAATGGGTGGATCCTATGCGCATCCTGCGACTTTAAAAAAAAAGAAAAATACTATCGGCAGGCTCTGGAAGTCAACCCACTGCGCATGTCCTAGCTTACCTTTTCACAGCCTGTGAGTAGCATAGCAGAGGGGTGGCTGAACCAGAGACAAGATTTGTGCAGATGGAATTTAGTATCACAGAGTGATGGACACTGAAGCCCTGTGCAATGCTATCATCCCCTTATGTTTTGTTACAGGTAATGCTCACTTTTCAGCAGTCTGTCTTCATTTTTTACTTGGGTTTTTGGACAAAATTTTGTGTCAAGAATACTGAGGACAAGAATATTGTGACGGTGAGCTTCTATGCGAAAGCCCAATTTTACTATACTATGCTCCACTTACATGTACCTTAATGATATATATAACTTCAAGGTATGTAGATGTGGAGTTAAGAATAGTAAATCTATACTTACCTACTGGCACTTATCTTCTCAATATTTTGATCTTCTATATTTTTGAAACGATATTCTGTTAGTGATCTGTTTTCTTGAGTCAATACATTTGTTAAGATTAGGTGTCCATTATTGAGCATACGCACTCTGTGCAGACTTTAGATTCAGAAGGTGAGAGGTTGGCTCCTCCACAGCAACAGAGGCCGTAGACTAAGGTCATTACTCTTACAGTGTCCGCCTTTGATGGGCTGGATTTCTCCTCTCACAGTATTGCCTGAGTGTCTTTATCTCGAAGGACAGCTCTCTACAACTTCAAATGTTTTAACTTTCAGATATGATGCCTGCTTTGCTGCTTTGTTATACTCCACCTGCTTGTCTTTTATTTATCTTACTTAAGCATATAGTGCTTTTTCCTTGGCCATTGACCGTGCAGTGTTTGTATGATGTCATTGCCTTTAATTCAGAGTATAATACAACCTGTCCCGTATCTATGCAACATTCTATTTATTTAAAACAGGGCTTTCTGCTGCTTGAGTGAATAATGCAAAATCATTTTATCTATAATCGTTTGTTTACCACAGTGCAATCTGGAAATATCTAGACACGAGCAGACAGCGTAGGCATGCACGTTGTTAGTGTTTTGTCTTCTTTTTAAAGGTAAACAGAGGCACATACCATGCTTTAAAATGTGCATGTTTTGCATAGGAATTAACGGGCATTATGCCAGTTTTTTTAACGCTCTAAAAACCTCTAAATGTATATATATATTTTAAATCTAGTCTTTATTGCTCCTGTAAGGTCTACTTAACGATCTGAGATTCTTGGCCTATTAGATGCTGTTCAGAAAAAAATTGCAGCCGATTGTGCTTAACTCACTGAGCAATCTCATAGATTGTAAGACCCATTGATTGACAACCAAGAGGTGGAGATGGGATTAGTTTCCCAAAACAAAAAAAATGTAGACACCCAATTGGGCCAAATATTGTCCTCTGGGACTACCATCTATAATTTGTTTAATCTTTTTATGATTTCTGTTTCAAGCAAAAATACTAGAGAAAGGTAGTTTCCTAGCACCCAATTAATTAGAGGATTGATTACCCCTTACCAGGTGGGAGCAGTTTATCCAGTTCTGTTTTATTATTTTCTACTACAAATGTAGAGCTACAAGGAGCATGATGGAAAGAAAAATATGACTGCATAAGCTACTCATTACTGTAATGGGTCAATCTGAGATGTCTACAAGAACTCCAGCCACAAAATACACAGTGTGGCATCATCAACATAATGGAGAGGAGTGCTTGTACTACCCTCTCTTCTGCGTCAGAGTCCTTAGAACCATGGAGATCCCATGCAAAAGCCTGATGCTTAACAAGCACAACATTAATAAGGCCCCCTCTATCCTAAGTTAGAACCCAGGGGTATATTTATGAGCCCCTTGCACCACTGTAGCGTCATTTTTTGTGACACTCTGGTGGCGCACATCACAACATGATATTTATGAAGTCATACAAAGCCACTTTGCATGGCTTTGAATGGCCTCATAGATATGTGGTAAGGCAAGGCAGTGCAAATCGCTGTGTTGCCTTACTCGGCAATAGGGAGGTGTTCCATGAAGGTTGCGGTGGGTGTTCCCACGCAACACCCATGGATTTTGATTCTTTCCCAGATTTACAAAACCATGTAAACCTGGGATGCATCAAAGCCTTACGCCTCCCCAGAGGAGGCGCAACAAAGAGATATAACTTTATTTCTCCTTGTTTTTTCCTCTTTCCATGTGTGCTGCATTCTGCAGCACATATAAAACAAGCATTGGCATAGCCAATATGTCTCGCCTTTGGGACCTTTTAAGTGTTTAGTCATGCAACAGTTGTTGTTGCACCAAGAATATTGTGCTGCATAACTAAATACTTAGAAGGTCCCAAAAGCGAGACCTATTGTCTATGCCAATGCTTGCTCAGCTAGTAGAGGGTGCTGTCACATGCAGCCTTAGGGAAACTGTGTTGTTCTTCTCAGATTTATTTTAAACATTCAATGTTCTCATCTTAGTTCACTGACAGTCTTCAACTAAACAAGAGTTCAAGGGACAAAGTGTGTCGGAATGAGGTTGAATATGAATAGTGGAATTGAGTTTCGGCGCAGGTCGTGGAAAGCCAGGTTTGCAAGCATTAACAGGTATGACTCGGAACCAATTGGAGAACAGCAGAGGTCATGAATAATTCATGATAACGGTGGTCTGGGTGCGCCATTTGCAGCGTGGGAAGTGTGATGCTCCATGCAGTGAACTCAGTCACAGCCAAGGCGCTTGCATGGGAGTGAGTACGGGGAAAGGCGTGGGGGAGGGGATAGTAGAGGGGGAGATTAAGGGAGAGAAACAGTTGGGAGAGTGAAAGGGTGGAGAACGGAGGAGAAGACAGGAAACTAATGGGAGGAAGTGACTGAAAGAGATTTGGGATAGGTATGAAAGAAAGAAGGGGAGGAAATGGGCAAGGAGAAGAGATGGGTAGAAAGCATTTGGCGGCGCGGCCTTGAAAGTGACACGGCAGCGCGGCCGCAAAAGTGAAAGTAATCGCGATCAAGCGCCGTGAGCGATGCGCTTCATGAGCATGACGAGGAAAGCCATATTCTCTGCTCATAAGCACGCGTCCGCGCGCGCAACAGCAAGGTCTAGGCCACAGTGGTAGCATTTTCTGAAGCCCTTACTAAAAGTATCGCCAGAGGAGCGCATGCGCTGGCTCAGGCAAGACCTAAAAAGGAAAAAGCCTCCCAGGATTGTTTTGGTGCAGTAACGTGCCCCATGCTGCTCAAAAACAATTCTGCTGACAACACAGGCAAGTTGGGAGTACCCTGTGTTGTAAAATACCCCACACACACCAAAAGGACCCTTGGTGTGATGCTTCATCATTGGGGTCTTCGCACCCCTCTACGGGATGCGGCGTATTTCGACCGGCGACTACGCACATAGATACCTTCAAACACACCACACATAGTCTAAAAAGTGCTCCCGCGTAGTCGCCGGTCGAAGCACGCCGAATCCCATAGAGGGGTGCGAAGACCCCAATGATGAAGCATGACACCAAGGGTCCTTTTGGTGTGTGAGGGGTATTTTAAAACACAGGGTACTCCCAACCTGAGTAGGGAAACCCTTCCTTAGTGGATTCCTCTTGTTTATTTACCACTGACTAGGAGAACGAATCCATCTATATACTCTCTCTCCCCTCCTTGTTAATTTAGTTGACAACACAGGCAGCCTTGCACAATGGTGCAAGGGTGCCTGCGTTGGTACTAGGTTGCCAAAATGGCGCCAGTGCTTGGGGAAAAGACAGAAATGCACCGTTTTAGACTTAGGTTACTTACTGTGCTGCCCTACATCAAATCCCCAGTAAATGAGTCCCCCAGTGAGCTGTGGAAGTGCATTTCAGTAGTCAAGTCAAGTCATAAAATTTATATAGCGCACTACATACCCAGAGGGTCTCAAGGCGCTTAGGGAGGGGAGGAGGATTACTTGTCAAATATCCACGTTTTAAGTTGCTTTCTGAATGCTAGGTGGTTCTGGGTAAGGCGAAGGTAAGTGGGAAGTGAGTTCCATGTTTTAGCCGCCAGGTATGAGAAGGATCGACCTCCCATGGTGGTCTTGTTGATGCGAGGTACAGTGGTGAGGGCTTGGCTGGAGGATCGTAGTTGGCGGGGGGGGTGTAGAAGGACAGTTGTGAGTTGAGGCATTCTGGTCCGATTTCGTAGAGTGCCTTGTGTGCGTGGGTCAGAAGTCGGAAAGTGATCCTCTTATTGACGGGTAGCCAGTGGAGGTTTTTCAGGTGACCAGAGATGTGTTCGTTACGCGGGATGTATAATATGATCCTGGCTGAGGCGTTTTGGATTCGTTGGAGTTTTTTCTGGAGTTTAGCGGTAGTACCTGCGTAGAGGGTGTTTCCGTAGTCCAGTCGGCTCGTGACCAGAGCATGGGTGACTGTTTTTCTGGTTTCGGTGGGGATCCAGCGAAATGTTTTTTTGAGCATGCGAAGAATGTTGAAGCAGGAAGAGGAGACGGCGCTGACTTGTCTGTTCATTGAAAGTGAAGAATCCAGGATAACGCCTAGGTTCCGTGCATGGTCTGTCGGGATGGGTGCTTTTCCAAGGGCTTCCGGCCACCAAGAGTCGTCCCATGCAGAGGGGGATGTACCTAAGATGAGGACTTCTGTTTTATCTGAGTTCAGTTTCAGACGGCTGTGTTTCATCCATTCGGCAACTTCTTTCATTCCTTCGTGTAGGTTAGTTTTGGTGGTGCTGGGGTCATTGGTGAGAGAAAGGATCAGTTGAGTGTCATCCGCGTAAGAGATGATGTTGAGGTTGTGTTGGCGGGCGATGGCCGCGAGGGGGCTCATGTATACGTTGAAGAGGGTGTAACTGAGTGAGGATCCTTGTGGTACGCCACAGATGACTTTGGTGGCCTCTGACTTGAAAGGTGGGAGGCGGACTCTCTGGGTTCTTCCGGCGAGGAACGAGGTGATCCATTCAAGTGCTTTTCCTTGTATTCCGATGTTTTTGAGGCGTTGTAAAAGGGTGCTGTGGCAGACTGTGTCGAAGGCTGCAGAGAGGTCGAGGAGGATGAGGGCGACTGTGTCTCCATGGTCCAGTAGAGTTTGAATGTCGTCTGTTGCTGCGATGAGGGCGGTCTCAGTGCTGTGTTTTGCTCGGAAGCCAGACTGTGAGGAATCGAGGGATTTGTTGGCTTCGAGGAAGGCGGCGAGCTGGTTGTTAACAGCTTTCTCGATGACTTTGGCCGGGAAAGGAAGGAGCGAGATGGGACGGTAATTTTTGAGTTCGGTGGGGTCCGCTGTGGGTTTTTTCAGAAGGGCGGTGAGTTCAGCGTGTTTCCAGCTTTCCGGGAAGGTGGCGGAGTTGAAGGAGCAGTTGATGACGTCTCGGAGGTGTGGTGCTATGACGGAGTCTGCTTTGTTGAAGATGTGGTGGGGGCATGGGTCTGTGGGGGATCCTGAGTGGATGGAGTTCATCAGGCGGATGGTGTCCTCAGTGGAGATTGGGTTCCAGTCGTTAAGGGTGTTCAAGGGGGGAGAATGTTCAGCATATGGTAGGGTGGGTTGGTCTCCGGGTTGGTTGTTGAAGCTGTTGTGGATGTCTGCAATTTTGTTGTGGAAGAATAAAGCCAGGGAGTCGCAGAGGGCTCGAGAGGGGGTGATGTCGTTGGAGTTGGCCGAGGGATTGGTAAATTCCTTGACGATGTTGAAGAGTTCCTTGCTGTTGTGGGCGTTGTTGTCTAGTCGATCCTTGAATGCTGTTTTTTTGGCCTTTCGGATTAGTTGGTGGTGTATGCGGGTGGCGTTTTTGAAGGCTTCCTTGGTGCTGGTGGTTGGGTCTTTTTCCAGGCCTTCTCAAGGGAACGGCAGAGTTTCTTGGACTTCTTAAGATCATCGTTGAACCATGAGGCTTTCTTGTTGCCAAGTTTGCTTTGACATTTTTTCAGTGGTGCTAGGATGTCGGCGCTGTTGGATAACCATAGGGTGAGGTTGGCGGCGGCTTGGTCTGGGTTGGAAGAGTGTGCTGGGGTGTTTAGAAGGAGCGATGAGGAGATCTGGTCGATGGTGATTTTGTTCCAGTTTCTTTGCAGAGTTGGTTGAGGGTGGTTGATGAGTTTAGGCTTGTTGTAGGTAAAGTGGACGCAGCTGTGGTCAGTCCAAAGGAGAGCCGTGGTGTGGCTGAAGGAGACGTGGTTGCTGGAGGTGAAGATAGGGTCGAGAGTATGACCTGCTATGTGGGTGGGGGAAGTGACCAGTTGTTTAAGTCCGAGGTTGGCGAGGTTGTCCAAGAGGGTGGTGGTGTTGCGGTCGTTGTTCTTTTCCAGGTGAAAGTTGAGGTCTCCCAGAAGGATGTAATCTTTGGACGGGAGCGCGTGTGGAGTGATGAAGTCCGTGATGTCTTCACTGAATTTTGCGCGGGGTCCTGGTGGTCTGTAGAGGAGGGTGCCTCTGAGTGTGGTCTTGGGGTCGATGTGGATCTGGAAGTGAAGGTGTTCAGAGTTGGCGAGATTGGCGTCAGAGCTGGTTGAGATGTGGATAGATTTTTTATGGACGATAGCGATTCCTCCTCCTGTGTGGCCGGTACGGTCCTTGCGGATGATCTTATAGTCTTCAGGGATGGCAATGGTGATGTCTGGGGCGGAGGAAGCGTTCATCCATGTTTCCGTTAGGAAGGCGACGTCCGGAGAGGTGGTGTCTAGTAGATTCCATAGGTCAATGGCGTGCCTGTGGACCAATCGGGTGTTGAGCAAGTTGCATTGTAGGTGGTTGGGGTCGGGAATCTGTGGTGTGGTTGTAGCGGAGATGTTGTCGGTGCCGATGAATTTGCAGGAGTAGCAAGAGAAAGGTCCATGGGTGTGTCCAGGGGCGGCTTGGACGCAGTTGGGGGCGCGACCGGGGTTAAGGGCTAGGAGGGTGGCGGCATCGTAGGTAATGCGGGAGGGCTGGGCAGCGCGAGGGGCAGGGGGTCTGGTGCTGGGCGCGGTCCAGGCGCGGACAGGCGTAGACGGGCTTACCTTTGGCGCACCTTCGGCGCGGGTTGGGCGCGGTCGCTGCGCGTGAACGCTGCGCGCGGGAATTACTGTCATATATGGATGGTGGGGAGGGGGAGGGGCGAGGGCGGCTCAGCTGGGAGGCGGAGCGGGCTCACGAGGACGCAGACCAACAACAACACAATAAACAAAATGGCAGCGTGGGGGAGGGCAGAGCACAGTGCTGGGGGTAAACGCGCACTTAAGGCTCAAGTGATAGCAGCGGAGGCAGGGCTAAGCAGCGCTCAGCGCAATATAGTCAAACAAGCACACTTGACAGAATTTAAACACAGGTGAGGCGAAGCAGCGGTCAGTGCGCAACAGTGCAAGTGAAGGAATACTCTGCAATACGATTCAATTAGGTCGGGAGCGAGGCGAAGCAGCGCCTATTACAGAGTCAAAACGTTATAATATGTACTTTCCACAGAATACTGGAGATAAAATATTAAATAAAGTGCCTACATTATTTTCTGAATAGCCTGTAGTTTTCACAGATGACCACCGGAGGGCGGCCGACGCCTAGGAACGCTGCTGCCAGATTCAGATTCGCAGCACCAAGCCTGTGCCCTGCAGCAAGAGCCCAACTGCAGCTCAGAAGATCTCCACAGCAGCTGCGGTTCGTTGCCACCCTCTATTTAAAGCGCTGGGTCTTAGCAAAGGGATCGCAGCAATCCAGCCTCAAGAGCCTTTGAAACACGCTTTTAACGTCAATACAGGTTCTACGGGCTTCTCACGCAACCATCTCAGTGAATGTTGTGATTAATGGTGACTGTGTTCAAGAATTTCAGGGGGCTATGTTGTAAAAGTAGATTAAAAAAAACAATGGATCACAACGGCTTGGAATGCAGAGCACTTGACATAAAATAACTTTTTATATTTTAGTCTACAACCTATAACAGCGCTGATGGTCTACAACATCTTTCTGAAACTGACAACGAGCTTGAAACATGTCTTCCATAGGGCAGGCAACTTTATAACAGCATACATGCTGCGTTATTATCGACAGACATCTAAGTAAAATTAAAGCAGGTTGTTAATTTAAAAATATTTCCAAAATGTAAAAACTGCTGCTACAGGTAAGTAACTTTCTCTGTGCTGGAACAGCCCTGAAGAGCAGCTTCCTTTTAGAAAACATTGGGCTTGAGAAGGACACAAAACAAGAGCTGTCTGTTGCGTGCGAGGGACGCTTGTCAACCCAAACTTAATGGCAAGTTTGCACGGAAGCAGTGGCCGAAATTCCACGATTCTCAGCACACAATAGGGCTCCTGTTTGGGGAATGGCAGAACAAAAAAGCCCTTTTAAGTTCTGCGCCACTTTTATTGAAAAATAGACTGGGTTTTGTTCTTGGAGTTCATTTATCTCGAGGAGGGAATAAGGGGCTTACTATTCTTTTTCAATACGCCTAGAAGGATGCTTCATTCTAAACCAGACCATGTTGCTGCATTTTTGTTGTTGTTGGTTATCTGGATTTTTGGGTGGTGCTTAAAGATGCTAGTTTCATGTTTTAAGACAAGTTCTATATTATTTTTTCTTGGTTTCTCAGGAACATTTATTTGCACCCTTCTCAGACCCCAAACTTTTGTGCCATAAAAGTCTTCACTTACTGAACATCTGTAAAGTTCTACGTGTAGATAAAGGAGCCACTTCACAGCATTCCTGTTTTTGGGTGAAACACCCCATATCTTTCCCTAAGCCACTTGACCTTTCTGGTGGAAGCAACTAACCTGGGGCTGTATTACATAGAGAGCCCATTGGGGCGCAACGGGTGTATGCACCCGCTTTGCAAACCCCCAGGCTCACTTTGGTATTACAGAAGGGGCCGTAGACGCTTTTGCGTGTCACCCCTCTCTTGCATGTCACTTCCTTCTGGCACAACCTGGTGTGTGTGGGTGCATCTTGTTTATCCTCATAGGTGTTATGTGCGTAAGTGTAACATCTTTGGAGAGGGTTTTGTACATTTTTACACATAGATGTTTTGTCCAAGCACAGTTTCTGCCAATTTCTTTTTGAGATCTCATGCTGCAGTACATGTGACCATCTCTTCACATAGGGCCACTGTCCTATGGGGTCTCTAGCTGTCAGTACAGAATCCGTTTTGGATACGAGTCCTGTTAGTGATGCATAGGTAGGAAAAAGCTTCCAGGGTCTGAAATTCTATTAGCTGGGTGGAGAACCTAGTGGTGCAACTGACAATAGTGCATGTGGTCAGTTTCTTTCATCTTGAAGTCCTTTTCACATTGCTCAAATGTTTTTACTTCCCCCGTTATCAAAGAGGTCTTTGAGAATCCCGCACCCTCCATCCTCCCAACTGCCCAAGCCCTCTCGAACACTACTTGTGTAAGGCTTGGATTTGGAGTGCATGCAGACAGTAATGACGTCAGGGCTCACCTTTCCGAACGCATATCCCACATCTCTACATTGGGTCTCAGGATTTCAGATGCATAAAAAACTGTGGGTCTGTCAGATTTGGCCATCCATGGTATAACCCATTGCGCCAGGCCTGTCACAACTGCATCCCAGTGTCATTCTATTTCATAACAAGATCATTACAATAATCGAAGCTTAGTAAGGTTTGGAAGAAATATACATTCATTTTACTAACAGCTACTCAACCAAACCAAGAGATGTAAATATTCTGCCATCTTTTCAATTCAGTGATGACGGTGTTTTGCACAGTTTGCTGCTTAAGGATTCTGGGATTGATTTTGAGTTTGGCAGTCCATGAGTCCGCCAAACTTGTGAAGGAGATACAGTGGCAGTCAGAGACCGCCGCACCAGCGGTCCGATCACTGTATTTCAAGTCCGGCGGTCGGACCTCCAGAAAACGGCCGCAACCACCAGGGATCCTCGATTCCTGGTGGTGGCCTGAGGCCACATTATGCATGGTGGGGCTGCTGCGGCACTGCCAAACATATTATGAGTTTCGTCACTTCCCTCCTTTTCATGCCGGTAAGCCCACAATGAAAAGGGTGGTGGTGAGGAAACCTACGTGGCCCTACAGGCCACCCTGGTGCCTCGGTGCGAGGGGGTGCATGCAGGAGCCACATGGTGTGATCCCATGTCTTTTTGCACCCCCAGGTCCAGCACGGCATAGACTTTACAGTCAATGCCGTGCTGGGATGCGCTGTGACTAATCTACGGCACTGCCTTACTAAGGCTTTCCTATGAGCCTATGAAAGGCAGCACAGTAGGCCAGCTGCTGCAGGACTGACCACCTGGATTACAACTTGTGATCAGGCAGGCAGGTAGCAGTAGTTTGGCGGTGTGGGAGCGGACGGTGCTGTGCGGCCCCGCTCCCACACCTCCAAACTCATAAGGATGCCCTCTCTATTTTGGAGATAACATAAATTAGTGCATACTTGATCTTATCCTTATCTCAACAGGTTTGTGTCACTAGTATCTCTCTCTCTCTCAGCTGTAGGCAGCCTCACTCTCATTAGCTCCGATTTTGTGATGTTGACCTTGAAGCCAGATAATGCACCATGTTGTTTTATAAATTACGGGACATGGGGTATAGACATAGACAACTTTCACAATGGGATGAAGGCTGTCGCTGCCTGGATGAAGAACAGCTGCCTCAAGCTCAACTCGGAGAAGACCGAAATCCTCATCATGGGATCCACCCCCTCTGCACGGGATGACTCCTAGTGGCCCCCAGCACTTGGAATCTCCCCCACACCCACAGACCCCATGTGGAATCTCTACATCATCCTGGACTCCTCGCTTACCATGAGCCACCAGATCAAGGTTGTCACGTCATCCTGCTTCCACATGCTAAGCCTGCTCAAGAAGATCTTCAAATGGATCCCACCAAATCCAGAATAATAGTCACCCACGCACTCATCAGCAGCAAAATTGACTAGGGCAACGCACTCTATGCCGGCATCACCCAGAAACTCCAAGAAACTGCAGAACATCCCAAACGCTGCCGCCAGACTCATCCTCAACATTCCCAGCTGCACCCACATCACCAGCCATCTAAGAGACCTCCACTGGCTCCCGGTCAACACAAGAATCACCTTCAAGCTCCTCTCACACACCTACAAAGCCCTACATAACATGGGACCTGCGTACCTCAATCACCGCCTCGCATTCCACATACCCACCAGAGTCCTCTGTTCCGCCCAACTGTCCCTGGCTACCGTCCCACATATCCACAAGACCACAGCCAGTTGAAGATCCTTCTTCTAACTCGCAGCAAAGACCTGGAACACCCTACCTCCCCACCACAGGCCATCGTCATCAATGCCTCAATTTAGGAAGGACCTCACAACCTGACTCTGAGGTTCCGTGAATCTGAACCCGTTCCATAAAGGTCATGGTTTCGTTACGAATTTGATAGTAGCGAACCGTAACTAGTGAGTGCGGTATGTACGAGTTTTTTTCGTCATGATCGATCAATGGGTACACTACGTATTCAGGGATTTCGTTCCAACCTTCGGGTTCCATTTTGTGTACGGCAGCCATTTTGTGGTTGCCCTCACATAGGCCGATGACTACGGCCGAACGAGTCTTTGGGACACGAACACCTTTAGCTGACTTCTGAGTGACTTGAACGAACTGACTCCCTTGCCCGAAGCTGACCTTTTGAGCCAGTTCCTTGTTAGGCAGCTGGTCAGATAGAGATCAAAGAGCAGGACATTGCTGAGTTTATGGTACATGCACACACCCTTCTATCTTGCTTCTCATCTGTTTCTGTTCCTTCCTTTTTATGGCTTAATTATGGTTTGGGTTGAGGTCCTTTTATTATGGGTTTGTCCGGCCTGTCCGAGCAAAAATGTTGGATTTTGCCTTGTCATTTCTGGTGGGCTGGACAACCGAAAGTGGGTTTGTCGTTATGCGATACGTTTGAAATGTCACCATGTGATTGGTCCGTTTATAAATAATTGATGCTAGTCAGGAATGTGATTTTTAGCATAAAAGCACCCGTGTTGTGCTTCGTAGACCTCTGTTTCTGGTTGCAGCCAATAAATTTGGTCTTTGACGTCACAGAGAAGTGTCCTGTGTCTCTGTTTGCCAAGGCAGGGGAACTCGAAGACATCAGGCGTTTTCCCTGGCGTCGCTGGGTTCTAAAACCCGGTTCTTCAGTTGGCGCCCAACGTAGGGCGACTTCAGTGGTACCGGTCCAAGCCTGAAGATCGTAAGGAGCTTTGTGTGAAAATTCTGGAGGAAGGCCTGCCACTTCATCGACCCCTGTATGTCGTCGTGGTCCGAAAGTCTTTGCTGCGAGGTTCCCCGCTTTCCGACGGCTACGAAGGACTGCTGCCCTGACTGTCGCCCTGTCTTGGAGCCATTAGACGATTTGTAGTGCGAGACAATAGACAGGTCTTCTGGCGACGCCATCGACATTTCAGTTATGTATGAGAGGAGCGTCTCCCAGTCCTTAGTTTTGTTTTGGGTATCCCCTTGGGATCTCGGATTTGGGACTTGCAAGCCCCAAAGCCGAGGGACTCGTGTATTCGCGAGGCTATCATCTTTGATATTCCCTTGAAGTTTGAAGCTAGACTAGCGGGCGAAGATGCCTGGTCTTAGCAGACTTGGAAAGATATTTTGTTGTGGTTGTAATAGGGATTCCCGATTGGAGGACTCGTGTCCGGTGCCTCCGATTGGAACTCCGACCTATGAGCTCTATTTAAAACATGGTGTGGGCCCTATCACGTATAATGAAGTATGGATTAGGTATACCAGGAAGGATGGTGTCCTAAAGTGGCCCCAATATGGTAGCTTTGAAACAGAGATTTTAGATAATCTAGAAGTCAAACTGTTCAAGAAGAAAGCCCGGCCGGCGATGTTTGACTCTTTCCGCCTTTGGCGAAAGGAAGCCAAACAGAAAGAAATTAAATTAGCGGAGAGAAATTAAAGAAAACGAGGTATGTCAATGGTGCAAGCTGCTATACAGTTTAGGGATAATGAAGAAGAACAAGAGAGTGAACAGTTGCTTAGGCAACTTAAAATGGCGATAGATAAGTGCTATCCAGCTTTGCCACCTCAACAGCAAGATGAGAAGAAAGACCTTGAGAAAGATCCTTTGATGGCACATTTGTTGAGTTCGCCACCCCCTTATGTGCAGAGTGCTACAGCACCTCCGCAACCTTTAGTTGCGCAACCTCCGGTTGCTTTGCCTCCTGTGGTTCTACAACAGCCAGCTCCTCTTCAGTTGGTTCCTACTCCTTTGGTGCAGCCTTCTCAAGGGCCGCCGACTTTTCTACCTGCTTCGTCTGCTACTCCTACGCCTGTATTGCCTGTTCCTTCTGCTACTGTTCCGACCTTGGTTTCCTCACATTATGCTTTGTCTCCTGTTCTTCTGTCACCTTCTCCTTCTGTTCGATAGAGAATGACTGATACCGTTGCTGGTTTCTTTTCTCCTCTTTTTGGGTCATTAGTTATGACCCCTGTTACAGAGCGTAAGCAATTGCGTAGTCAATTGTCTGGTCCAGATGAACGTTCAGTATTGGATCATTTAGCAAGTAAATGGGTTACTTACCCTCTGCAGTATAGTTTTGAGTGTGTTATGGATGTTTTCCGTCAATGGGAAGCACCGACGCAGAGATGTTTTTGGGACGATGTGTGCTTTCCTTCGTGAAGAATGGGAAGATGGTGAATTGGGACGAGCTCCGCCTGAGTTGTTCCGTCTACAGTCTGAGTTTGCGAAGGGAGCTATAGTGGGTATTGATGTTGAGAAAGCAGTTGCAACATTGTTGTCATTTAGGAGTGAGTCTCCTTCTAGGCCGATGTTTGAGCCTGATTCTTCAGTTAGGAGAAAGGCGCGACAATATCTGATGAGAAAGGTTCCCCCAGTTTGGAGAGAGGGAAATCCAAATGCTGTTCCACCTGTTCCACCCCATTTTCAGCGTGTTTGAGTACATGTTCCATGGAAGCGAGTTGAAGCTTTGGCCCTTACGCAGTCTTTGCCTGATCCACGTAAAAATCCTGCAGGGTACTATAAGGAATTATCACAGACTGCGGATTCATGTATTATGAATCTGGCCGACATAGACATGTTGTTTGGGAATGTTGTTCCACAGCCTATATGGGGAATGATTCGTCATATGGATCATGCGCAAGAGTTAGGTGATACATGGGTTAATATTGGTGCCGCAGATGCTAGACAAATTGGTGGTGCTAAACCAGAGGATTTAGTTGCAGCACTCCCTGGTAGGATTGTTAATTACATGAAGACTTTAATGCCTGCCGTGAGTGTTAATTGGGACAAGTTGTCTGCGTGTAAGCAGAAGGACGAAAGTGTGTCCGACTTTTTCACCAGGTTTGAAGAGACGTTTGTCGACCATAGTGGTCAGGACATGAGTACGGAAGGTGGTCAACGGTTGTTCGTTGACAAGTTTGTGCATAATTTGCTTCCCGAGTTGTGCTATAAGTTGAAGGATTCTGAGAGTGCTTGGGCTGTTTCATCATCAGCGCAGATTTTGGCTACTGCACAGTGCTACGAAAATAGAGATTAGGACGAGAAAGATAGAGCTAACAAGAAGACTAAAGAATTGAAGACTAAGGTTCTTTTACAGCAAGCGTATCCGCCTCGTAATAATCAGTGCGATTATCAGCAACCTCAGCAATATCAGAGAAACTCGCAAAGGTTCGAGTCTTCTCAACAGCGTTTTCCTGTAGGCCCTAATCAGTGTGCGTATTGTAAAGAAGAGGGTCATTTCAAGAATAGTTGTCCGGTTCTGTTACAGCGCACGAATGGTGCTTCTGGTGTGAGAGGTCGAGGTGTTCAGCAAGCTCCTAGAGGTAGAGGATTGTGGTGTGTTTCCTCAGCGTGCGCGTAGCTTGCCTCCACAGAATTCTATGAATAGCTTTGATCAGCAGAATGGTGCGTCTGGTAGGACGGCTCAGTACTATGCGGACGATTACTACGTTGAAGGTGAGCATGTAGACGGTAATCATTGCTAGGACAGCCATAGACAAAGAGAGGGAGTTGTTTCAGTTCCAGTAGATCAGAATGCACCTTATGTTAAAGTGATTGCATCAGGTGTGTCAGAGCCTTTTCTGTTGGATACCAGTGCTCCGAAGAGTTCTATTATGCCCTCTAAACTCCCTGGCGCACCTTTGTCTGGCTTAACAAATGTTTCAGTAGGTTTTTTTGGCGCCCCGGTTACGAATCCGATTTCTAGTCCGTTGTCTATTTCTGTTGGAACATGTGAATTCGAAGCACCCCTTATTCTGACGACAGGTTGTGGTGAGAACTTGTTGGGATTAGACTTGTTGAAAAGATTGTATGCGACGCTACATTGTTCTCCTTTAGGAGTACAGCTTACATTGGGAAAGAGAGTGGTCTCTCCGATGTATTTGTCTCAAGATAAACTTCCAGCTGAATTGTCTTCTCTCCCTGATTCTCTTTGGCCTACTGGTCCGAATGATGTGGGTCTTTTGGAGATGCCGCCATATGTTGTGACGTTGAAAGTAAATGCTAGATTGCCACGTATTCCCCAATATCGAATTTCTAGTGATGGTGAAAGAGCACTTTTGGCGATCATTTATGATCTGATTGAGAAAGGTGTGATTGAAGAAACGAGAGGTAACGTGTGCAATAGTCCGGTTTTGCCTGTTCTGAAAGGTACAGATTCTTCACAACCTCCTGTATATAGGTTTGTGATCGATATTCGCGAGGTGAATAAGATTATTGTTCCGCAATTTCCAGTTGTACCTGATATCACCTCTTTATTGACTTTGATTCCGGCTTCAGCCACATGGTTTTCGGTGATTGACGTGAAGAATGCTTTCTTCAGCATCCCGATTGCCGTGGAAAGTAGAGATATTTTTGGCTTCTCTTTAGGAGGCCGAGGTTTCCGGTTTAAGAACGCTCCTCAAGGCTATTGTGAGAGTCCATCAATCTATAGTCAGGCTTTGAAAACACAACTTGATTCGATTGTGTTACCTGATGGTGCTGCCCTTATTCAGTATGTTGACGATCTGTTAGTTGCGGCTGACCGTGAAGAGATTTGTAAAGAGGCTACTTTGTCGTTGTTGCGTCATTTGTCTGATTTCCATCATAAGGTTTCTCTTTCGAAGTTGCAATATTGTCAACACGAAGTTACCTATTTAGGTCACCTCTTATCGAAGGAGGGTTGAAGATTGACCCCAGAAAGAATTCAAGCGATTGCGAAAATGAGTGTGCCTACGACACAGAGAGAAGTGCGTGCTTATCTGGGTATTACGTCGTATTGTAGACAGTGGATTCCGAATTTTTCTTTGCTTGCGAATCCTTTGATAGCTCTTACTGTTAAGGATACTACAAATCCTATTCCTTGGACTGAAGAATGTCAGAAGAGCTTTTCAGAATTACGCGATGCGTTGTGTTCGGCTCCTGTGTTGGGTTCTCCCGACTACAGTAAGCCTTTTACATTGTATGTCTTCGAGAGAGAGGGATGTGCATTGTCAGTTTTGACTCAACAGTTTGGCGATAAGCAACGTCCATGTGCGTATTTTTCGTCGACTTTGGATCCGGTAGCTATAGCGTTGCCGAGTTGTTTGAGAGCTACAGCAGCAGCAGCTGTTTCGATTCGACAGTCTGCTGGTTTGGTGATGGATAATACGTTGGTTGTGATGGTTCCAACGCCAGCGACCACAACTCAACCACCCTCCACAACAACCTCGCCAGCATCGGACTCAACCAACTCATCAACACAACAAAACACAGGGCAGAGCACACCCTCTACCCGATCTTCGCCGCAGGAAACAGCGTCCGCTTCAGCCACACAACGCAACTACCGCGGACCGACCACCACTGCGTCTATTTCACCATCAAGAAACCCAAAACACCTGTGCCCCCCACAAAGGAACTGGAGTAAGATCACCGACGAGCAACAGAACTCCACCCTCTCCAGAGACAACCACACCTGGGCATCCGACGCAAACACGGCAGCCAGAGAACTCCATATGTGGATCTCCAACTGCGCAGGCAAACCACGACCCAGAAAAGCCCCTTGGTTCACACCAACCTCCAAAAAAGCCAGACGCACCTGCAGACGCCTGGAGAAGAAGTGGAGGAATACCAAGACAACCCACAGCCACTTCACCTACAAGAATGCCATGACAGACTATCACAACCAATGCACAACAACCAAACACAACTATATCCGCGAGAAAATCCTTACCAACTCCACCAACTCCAAGGAACTCATCAACGTCATCCGGGAATTCAGCAACCCATGCAGCGAAGCGACAGACATCACCCTGTCCCAGGATCTCTGCGACAAGCTCGGGACCTTCTTCCACCTCAAGATCAGAACACTCTACGACAACTTCACTGACTTCCCTCAAGACACCTCAGCCAACCCCTTGCCTCCCCAAGACACCAGCCAGCCCACCATCTCCAACTGGACACCAATTACGACCATGGACACCACCGCAGCCATGAAAAGAATCCACTCAGGGGCCCCCTCCGAGCCCTGCCCCCCGCACATCTACCACATAGCCATGGACACTATCGCACCCAAACTGCAACACACCATCTACACCACCTTCAAAACAGGCACCATCCCAGATGACTGGAAGCGCGCCGAAGTCAGGCTCCTGCTCAAGAAACCCACAGCGGACCCCACCAACCTCAAGAACTACCAGCCCATCTCGCTCTTCCCCTTCGCAGCCAAAGTGGCAGGAAAAGCAGTCAACAGGGAACTAATACGGTACATCGAAGAACACAACATCCTCGACCTGTCCCAATCCGGATTCCGAACCCACCACAGCACAAAGACCACCCTACTCGCCGCCACAGACAACATTCGCACCCTCCTGGACCAAGGCCACTCCACAGCCCTCATCCTCTTCGATCTATCTGCAGACTTCGACACCGTCTCTCATCACACACTAATCACCAGACTACGCGAAGCCTGCATACAAGGAACTGCCCTAGACTTGATCCGCTCGTTCCTCACCGGAAGAAGCCAAAGGACCAGACTACCACCCTTCCTCTCCGCCCCCACCGACGTCACCTGCGGAGTACCACAGGAGTCATCTCTGAGCCTGTCCCTCTTCAACATCTGCATGGCCCCCATCGCAGATATCGTCAGACAACACAGCCTCAACATTGTATCCTACGCCGATGACACCCAGCTCATCCTCTCCCTCACCAAAGACCCCACCACCGCAAAACTCAACTTCCAGAGAGGAATGCAAGAAGTGGCAATCTAGATGACCAACAGCTGCCTAAAACTCAACGCCAAAAAAAGAGAAGTCCTCGTCTTCAGAAGAACCCCTTCATCATGGGACAACTCCTGGTGCCCCACCGCCCTGAGAGGCCCACCTACCTCCTCAGACCACACCAAGAACCTCAGCATCATACTCGACTCATCACTCACCATGAAACTCACTTCCAGCTGTTTCAACACCCTCCGCATCCTCCGAAAGACCTTCAAATGGATCCCCCCTAAAACGAGGAAAACAGTCACCCGCGCACTCATCACCAGCAAACTTGACTCTGGCAACGCACTCTACGCCGTGGAGAAGAGTCACCTTCACGATCCTCACTCATGCCTACAAGTGCCTGCACAACAACGGACCCAAATACCTCAACGACAAAATAAACTTCCACTTACCCAACCGAAACCTGCAATCATCCAACCTCGTACTGGCTGAAACCCTGCTGATCCACAGAACCAGATCAGGTGGAAGATCATTCTCTCACATCGCAGTCAAGACCTGGAACGAGTTACTGGTAGACATCAGACACACCCCCTCCCTGAACACCTTCAGGAAGACCCTCAAGACCTGGCTCTTCTCACCCCCCATCCCCTCCCCCAGCGTCTTGCGACCCTCACAGGTGAGCAGCGCGCTTTACAATGCCCTGATTGATTGATTGGTTCTGTTGAGATGTTTTGCACGGTTTTGCAGCATTTTCATGGGGGGTGTTTTAATTGAAGCAGGTGTTTCCTTTCTGTTGAAGAAAAAAAATGTTTCTTTTTAAATTATAGTGTTGATAGTTTGTAGAAGCTGAGGTTGTTAGGTTAAGTTTTGTTCCCTATTTGGGTGAGTTTATACATAATTATTTATTTATGTATACTAATTTTCTTAAATCATTTTTGCATGTGTGTGATAGTAGATATTTTTTGGTATTTTAAAGTTGTAGTTTTTCTTTTCATGAAGTCTGTGTAAAAAGATAAAAGTTGGCGAGTGTGTTAATATTTATTTGCTGTTTTACATTTTTAAGTTTCAGGACAGTTATGTTTTAGTTTAAATATAAATATTACTTACTTGGTTGTGTGGTTCTTCAGATGTATATTTTTCTTCGTTAATGGTTTGTTGAGAGAATCCAGCAGAATTTCCTCATCTTGTAACATTTGTCGCTTTTGAAGTATTTGTTGTTTAAATTTGTGTGCCTTGTATTGTTTATTTAATTGTTTTGTTTGATTTTATTGGTTAAAGTTGAGTACTTCTATGGCAAACGTAATAACGTAATTTAGATTTGACTTTTTATGTGAAATAAACAGTTTGATATTTTTTATATATATATGTCTATTTCGGTTGCTGTTTCATTGTTGGATATATAATTTTTGGGGGGTGAATGGTAAATATTTTGTTGCTGTAATATATTTTAATTTAATTTAAACGTGTATAACAAGTTTTGGGTTTGTTTAAAGTAATTGTTTCATGTGAAAAGTGTTTATTTAAATCTTTTTATTAATGATTATTCAATTATTTTGGTGATAATATTGTACCTGATATTGGGTGAATCAATATTTTTGACATAGTATATGTTTATTTAAAGGCAGCAATATTTTTGTTTCTGATATTTATATTTCGATATATGTAAAAATCGACATTTCAAACAATGATATTAGTATTCTCGATATTTGTGTTTTTTATAGTTAAGCATACGGAGTCAATATTGATCTATTTCTTTCAGGAGTTTTGCACTTCTTGTATGCTTATTTTTGTTTACTGAGAGCAAAGAACAGTCCTTTAATTCCTCTCATTCCCTTTATAGTGTTAGCTTTTTGTTGTACCTTTTCTTTTTATGTATGATAACTGCGTAATGATCCTCCTGCTGCTGTCCAACTGTCCTATACCTTTTCTTTGGGTTAGTGTTAGTTGTAGTAGGTTGTGCAGCTGCTTCCCATATTGTACCTTTGTTGTGACGCTTAGTATAAAAGTTTCCACTGCAAAAAGACAAAATAATTGTTATTGCCAGTAGTTATTTTAATGCATGATATGAAGGGAACTGTGAACTCTGACAGAGTATGTGTGCAACATTAACTTTCAGAATCTTTCAAATGGACTAGACAACTTATACAATTTTAAAATATTGTTGACAAGTGGTGCCATGTCATGGACAATTCTGGCATTTATCAAACAGCACTTAGCATGATCGGGTTTCATGTACTATTTACAGTGTTAAATGCAAAACTACACGTCCCTCTATGCTGAAAAGCCAGGAGTAGCGGACGATATGTCATAGTGCCACTGGCAGACTTATGAATTGCAAAATAAAATCTAGCTCCTCATTTTCTGCCATTTTTTCTCATAGGTAATCAAATGTTAAACGGCTCAGTGGGGGAGAGGACAGAGATCACCTTCCAAATGCAGATACCAGCATTTCACTGCTAAAGGAATAAAATCCCACACCTTGAAGAAAAGAAACCATGCTAAAAAGGTGTTATTTAATAATAATAATAATACAGACTCTTGTATAGCGCGAACAGCTACCTCACAAGGAGGTGTCCCGGCGCTGAATTGTGATTTACCACAATGATGTGAGCAGCAGCAGCTGAACATGTCTAAAGAGATACTGATCAATGAAAAGAAATGTGCTGGCACCTCCTTTCCTGAGCCTGTCCTCAGCCTAGAGGTTGCTTTGATTTAGAGGGAGTTCCTGCAACACACCTGTATGAGGTCCTGCTTCGAAAAGGAGTTGCACAAGTGCTCCAGGTGCTTCCCGCGAGGGCCTCCAGTGTCCGGAGATCACCGTATGACTATTGTGTCCCGTTCTGTAGACCACTTTTTTTTTTGTTGCAGATTTAAATAGCGCGAATTCGACCAGAAGGTATTGAAGCACTTTACATGAGCACCAGTTACGTTACAGACAGACACATTCATTTGTTGGGTAGGCACAAGGAAGATGAAGTGATTTTCCCAGAATCACAGAAAGCTGAGCTGCCGCTGAGGCTGGAATGTTGTTCCCCAGCTCCAAAGTCGGCAGCTCTAGCGGTAAGGACACAAACCTCACCTCTTAACTGGAAGACAAATGTGTATAGTTCTGGATACCACATCTGGAGTGTTATACCCAATTGTGGAGGCCTCATGTGAAGAGTTATTTCCAGCTCTTGAGACATCAGCTGCTGCACCAGTATAGGGTAGTAACTAGAGAGTGATGAGAGAGGTAGGTTGAAACTCCAAACACATGATGCACGCTCTTCTATCCATAGCGTTCTTACGACGTAGACTGCTACTGATCTGCTAATGTGCTTCTACACCTCATCAGGAGTATGAAGTGATGTATAAATGTAGCTACAATACAACAATTAAGGGGTTGTTTAGTAAGGATTTGTGCGAATATTTACTTCGCTTTATAAAAGCCTTTAGGTGTAAAATATCAAGGCACTGCCCTTAGTACGTAACCCTCAGATTCTTAATGGACATACTACTAAAAAGCATTGGCAAAGTCAGTAGATCGCAGAAGTGAAACCGATTGGCTTTGCCAATGCTTTTTGTTTTATCCTCAATAGCTGCTGTGAAAGTGGCAGCCATCTTCCACCAGGGACTGTGAACATAAAATGGATTAAAAGATGGCCACTACAGATAAAAACAGAGCCAATGAATGAACTCCATTGTACATTGATGCACACGTGGAGTGGCCGTCTTAAATTGTCAAAAACATTTCAAAATGGCCACCCATTGATGGCGTGGAGGGTGGAAAGAAATTAGCAGGAACAGTGTGGTTAGGGAAGGGGAGGGTTTTTAAAAAAAAAAAAGGTAGGTGGAGTGAAAAGACAGTCCGAAGAAGGATACGTTGAAGAAAAATGTTTTTCACATGCACACCAATGCAAGGTCAGTAATGGAAGGATACGTCAGCTAATCAAACACTGTGAAAATTAAATTCTCCTGGGTGGAACAAACACAAGAATAGAGGAAAGGAGGAAAGCTGATGTTTCAGGAGCAAAAATATAGATAAACAACATAAACAATCAATAATGAGCAATTGGAGACTCAAATTTCTTTCCATGTGAAATGTTTTGTACTGAAAACAGTTGTTTTGATCAACATCCAGCTAAAGCACTCTTCAACCAAGACCTAAATATGACTCTAAGAACAAGTTGGAAGATTGGACTAGTTCATGTTTGTGTGTGAGTGAAAGAGAGAGGACGAGCGAGAAAGTGAGAAGGAAAGAAATTAATGCATTTTGTGGTCACCTGAATTGTGGGCTTTTTGGAGAAAGGTTGGGAATCCATAGACTATTTCCTCACCCTTGTCCTAATCATGACTAGTGCTTTCACAGAGCATTTGAGATTCATTGCATGCTCCGGCTTGGGCATGCAGAAGGTAGATTTTAAAGCAGTGTTCAAAATCACCCGGAGCGGCGGCTCCTCCACTATGGCGGAGGACCGTCGCCCCCCTGTCAGTTGCCACAAATAGGTAAAATATAAAACGTATTTATGATCGTTTTTATGTTTGCTATCGGAGCCAAGGATTGTGGACGGAGCCATTGCAGGGTGTACAGTCACAGGGGGAGTGGTGGGCACTGTTGTCAGTGCGCATGACGATTTTTGCCGGTCGTCTCAGGCCAGCCAAATCGTTGTGTACTAAAGCTATCTCCAACCCGAGCTGCGTTGCCGGGTTGGAGACAGCAGGCATAGGCTCCCATTTCGCTAGATGTGCAAATCGAGGGTGCTCAGGCCAATCCTGACACTGCTTTCATGACATGAGAGCAAAGTCAGGATTGGCTACAGGGGAGTTTGGGAGCCTGTGCTGCCTGCAGTTGAGCCTGAAGATCGGAATAGCGGTGCTGCAGCAGGTAAGTTCTTATTTTTATTTTTTTAGTTTTATTTTTGTCGTCTTCCTTTGTCCATCGTTCCCCTCCTCCCCGCCCCATTTCTCTACCCCGACACCAGCCGCCACTGAACGCTGGCCAAAGTTCGCTAGGCGAGGGAACTCTATGCTTTCCCAGACCACAGAAATCCCTCCTATAGCTGCAGTGTTAATCCGGGACAAGCACATGGCTTGGATTGACATGATGTCTGATGTCAGTGCTGCTGTTGTCTGCCATTACACATACCGACACAGTGCTCATTTGCTTTTTGTTGTAATATCCCTTAGTTATTTCACTTTAGTTGTGGTATGCCCAATCACCCCTTCCCCTTGGTGTACTGTAAACTGGCCCATGGAATGTTGGTGGGGCGTTCGTGTTAGAACGCTGTGTGAGGCTGGCAGCGGAGAGACCAAGACATGAATAAAGCTGCTCTACTTCACTCTCGTGTGTGGCAGTAATTATTCCAACAAATTGGCGACGGGGCTGCGCGGGGGGCAGGTCCTGGTCTTCCCCCTTTTCTACAGTGCTGCCGGAAAGCCGAGACACCGTTTATGAAGATAACCGTGAGTCGCAGTGAAATTGACAGGGCATGAATGAACTTGCAAGCGATAACGATTAGAGACGAAGCTTAAGAACGCAGTGCGTATATGTAAACGCGTCCGCGTTGCGCTTATCGTCTCGCTTCGTTTATGAAGATAACAGTGAGTCGCACTGAAATTGACAGCGCTTGAATGAACTCGCCAGCGAATACTGTCTGAGCCAAAGCTTAAGAACGCAGTGCGCATATGTAAACGCGTCTGCGTTGCGTTTTTTGTCTCGCTTCGTGAAGTGTCAGCCTATAGACATTACTTAGAAGCGGCAGCGAGGGCGAATTACGCAGCTGGGAAAGTCGGCGAAACATGAGCGCGACGTTTATCACGGTTTGTGATGATGATAATGTAAAGTGGAATCCAAGCATTGAGGAGGCGTTCTGTTTTCCCTGAAGTGAGCTAGTTGTGTTGCGGTGAGGCTTTATGAGGGAAAGTGCCTTATTTGAACGCGTGTGAACTCTGTCAGCGGTTGACAGCCAGGCGTACCTCGGAGTTTCGTCCTCTGCCAACTGTGAAGCGTATGAGCGTGTGCGAGTGCAATTCAGCCAGGAGAGGGCACACCAAGAATATCTCGACGCACGAAGTCAGTCAGCGTTTGACAGCCAGGCGTTCCTCGATGTCCAGTCAGCTGCGCATAGTGAGGCTAGGAGAGTGTGCTAGTGCATTCCAGCCAGGAGAGGGCACACTGAGAATATCTCGATGCACGGATGGAGAGGCGCGTGTAACCTAGGAAGCATCCGACCGAGGAGAGAGAGCTTGGGCACATTTGAGGTGGAGGCTTTGTATGATTGATCACGCTGATAGGCACAGCTGAAAGGAAGCCTATTGGTGTTGAAAAATAATAAATAAAAACACGCTGACAGGCACAGCTAAACGCAGGAAGCCTGTCAGGATCCTCATCCCTGATATATCACGCTGATAGGCACAGCTTGTTGGAGGACTTTAGGCGAAGTGTTTCGACATTGACATTGGAAACTGTGTGTACTGATAAGCTTGGTATTTAATTCAAAGTAAACATTTTCAGCCTGTATTCTTGCAATCCTGTGAAGGGTGTGGAAGTGTGAAAAGGAATGTAATTTTCTTCTTTCCCCACAAGTTTTGCGAATTTAAGTGTTATTGTATATAAGTAATTGAGTCTGTAAAAGCTGAAGAAGCCGTACCTTTACTGCCGCTTTTCTTCACTATCCCTCTTAAATACATATTGTCAGCGTTGCTCCAATCTTAACTCAATTTATGGCAACTGCGATGTCAATGTCCCAACCACCTCCCTTCCTAAATGAGGACGGGGAACCCCTCACTCCCTGGAAGAATTGGGTAAGGATATTTGAATCCTATATACTAGCTATTGGTGGGAATAGATTCTCATCTGTAAGAAAGCTACACATATTGCTACATAATTTAGGAAAGCATGCTAGAGAGATATATGACAATTTACCTGACATTGCTAGCGATAGCAGCAGTGGAAGTGTGGATGGCGATGCTCCACCTGATGTATATCAAGTTGCTTTAATGAAACTAGATGCTCAGTTTGGGAAGAAAATTAATGTGGTCTCAAGGTCTCAAGGAAAGTATGAGAGAGTGGTAAATTATATAGCAGTACTTAGAGGCCTATCTTCCACTTGTGATTTTGGAAACCTTACTGATTCTCTGATCAGAGACCAATTGGTTAGATGTACATCAAATAAAAAGATACAAGAAAAGCTGTTAGCAGATGCCCCAGATTTGAAACAGGCTGTGGATATAGCCAAAAGTATTGAGCACACAGCCTTCTGCATGAGTGAGATGAAGGATGCTGTTGAAGTAAAACAAGTGCATGATGATGAAGTAATGAAGGTATCTCCAAAGCATGACAAATTACAAGTCTTGCAAAACTCAGCTGCCCGTCTAGTGCTAAGACTCCCCCGCAGAGCTCCTTCCAGACCTTCCCTGGCTACCCTCCACTGGCTGCCTATCAGTAAGAGGATACTATTTAAAGCACTCCTCTGGTGCCACGGGATTATTCATCACAAAGCCCCCTCCTACATGTCTGATCTAGCTTCACTCTATGAGCCCAACAGATCCCTACAGTCCAAGGGAACAGGTCTGCTCAATACAACCTTCCCAAAAAAAGCTAGAATGGGAGGCAGATCCTCCCGCACTCTTGCAGCTAAAAAGTGGAACACCCTCCCCATGAATATCAGACAAGATAAAAATGAGGCATCCTTTAGAAAATTGCTGAAAACCTCTCTCTTCACTCTCTAATTGCTTGTTTTTGGCTCCACCCTCCTAAAACTCTCTCTCCACAGCGCGGGGACACGCCGGGAGGCGTCACCAGGCGCTTTAAAAAACCCCTATAATAATAATAATAATAAAAGCAAAAGTGTATCAATGGGAAGTTCTGTTCATAAGGCTGAAACCCAAAAGTTAAAATGTTTCCGTTGTGGCAATCCTAACCATCTAGCAAATAATGTGAGGTGTCCAGCAAGGAGTGTTATATGTAGGAAGTGTAACAAACGGGGACATTTTACCAAGGTGTGTCATGAAATGAAAAAAGATGTGGCCCATGTTATTTTTGATGAAGAAGAACCCAGAGGTGACATTGTATTCCAGGTGAATGAGCTTCTTGAGAGCTCTGAGTGTAGTTACCCTGAGTGTGAGATTTGGCTTGACAATGTACCTTATAGTGTATATGCTGATTCTTGCTCACCTTATACACTCATAAATGAGACCACATTTAAGGCAAGGTCTGTTGACAAAGAATATGAGCTATTACCCCCAGACATTAACCCAGGTGGATACAACCATGACACCATACCCTTGGTAGGAATGGTCATTATGCACATCAAATTCAAGGATAGAGTCACTGTGGGCAAAGTATATTTAACCAAGAATGGATTGTGTTTACTGGGGTGGAAACATCAAAAAGACCTTGGCATCAAGTTAGATCCCAATGCCTCTGAGCCAGTGTACTTGATGGAGCAACCAAGTGTAGGTACAGACGTGTGTGAGGACTTCACCGAGGTATTTTCAAATGAGTTAGGACTGCTGAAGGGTTTCCTCCATAAGATAAAGTTGAAGAAGCATTGCAAGCCCACTGTACATAAAGCAAGGTCTGTACCGTTAGTGGTGAGAGATTCTCTGAAAAGTGAACTGGAGAAGTTGGAGTCCATTGGGGTGATTGAAAAAATTGAGAGCTCAGAGTGGCTCGCCCCCATTGTAGTAGCTTCAAAAAGAGGAGGCAAAGGGATTTGTTTGTGTGTGGATCTCAGGGACCTCAATGCAAACATCTGGGTGGAGAGGCATCCTCTCCCCAGAATAAATGAGATGCTTAGCGTGTTACAAGGTGCAAAATTCTTCAGTGTTTTAGACCTCTCTGTAGCTTACCATCAGGTCGCCCTTCATCCGGAGTCTACAAGCCTGACTTCTTTTATTACGCCCTTTGGAGCATACCAATACAATCGTATGCCATTTGGATTGGCGTCTGCGGCTGCCGTGTTCCAACGAATTATGCAGCACATATTAGAGGGTCTAGGAAAAGTCTTGTGCTTCCAGGACGATATACTAATTTATGGAGACTCAGAAAGTGAGCATAACAAGAACTTGAGAGAGGTTTTGAGCAAGTTGAGCAAAAAAACAGGCTTTACTACCCAAAAGGACAAGTGCAAGATTGGGGTGAGGACTATGACTTACTTAGGGCACACCATTTCAGGAGAGGGAATCAAGCCGAAAACTAGCCTGGTGGATGCAGTGATGTTAGCTCCTGCACCCTCTAACAAAGATGAGCTGAGATCCTTCCAGGGTTTGGTGGAGTACATGACAAAATTCATTGAAAACTTTTCAAGTCACACATGCTCAATGATGGAACTTTTGAAGAAGGGTAGCACCTTTGTGGGGAGTTCTGAGTGCCAAGAAGAATTCAAATATGTAAAGTCAGCCATTGCCAAGGCACCCACCTTAGGGATGTTTGATTCCAATGAAAAAACCACACTGACTACTGACGCTAGCAGCAAAGGCTTGGGAGCATCCCTCACTCAAATGGTTGGTGGATGTGAGAGAATAATTGCTTTTGCTTCCAGGGCGTTGAAGGTCCCAGAGTCTAATTACTCAACCATTGAAAGAGAAGCCTTAGCGTGCTATTGGGCTATAAATCATTTTAAATTCTTTCTGTGGGGAATCCCCTTCACCCTGAGGACCGACCACAAGCCACTAATTCCTTTATTCTCCACAAAGAACATCGAAAGGGCCACTCCACACATTTCTCAATGGGTCTTGCCATTGCAAGGTTACAATTTCACCATGTGTTATGTGGCCGGTGAGAAGAACACTATAGCAGACTGCATGTCAAGATTGCCGGTACAGGGTGAGGACAACTTGTGCAGCCCACCAGAAGAGGTAATTCTCGCAGTAGAACACCTGGCTATTAGTAAAGAGGAGTGGGAGAGAGAATCTCAAAATGACCAGGTAATAAGGGAATTGAGGAGATTGATTGAGGAAGGGTGGCCTGAGCATAACAGTGAGCTAAAAAAAATGAGTTGTCTAACATGAATGGTCAAGTGTGCAGAGGAAATAAAGTCATTCCTCCCGGCAACATGAAGGATAGGATTATAGCATTAGCACATGAAGGTCATCCAGGGAGAAGCATGACCAAGAGTAAAATCAGACAACATTATTGGTTCCCTAAGATGGATGGGTTGGTGGAAATCACTGTAAAGGACTGTGAGGCATGTGGTAGGTGTGACAAATCCAAGGTAATACACAAAGCACCACTCATTCCGGTGGGGGTACCGACTAAACCATGGGACAAGTTGGGAATTGATATAATTGGTCCCTTGAACCTACTTAATACCAACCAGAGGTTTATGTTCGTAATTATTGATTATAACTCTCATTGGATCAGTACCAAATTTGTACCTTCAATAACTACACAAGATTTAATTGAGTTTTTGCAGGAGGTGTTCGCAGCAGAAGGTATACCGAGCACTCTGGTGACGGATAACGGGGTCCAATTTACGTCAGAGGTAATTAAAAAATTCTTGGCAGAGTTGGCCATCTCACATATAAGAACTCCTTTTTATTGTCCTAAAGCAAATGGAATGGTAGAAAGGGCAAATAGAATGTTGAAGAACTCTATTCAAATGGCTGTTACAATGCATGAACCTGTTGAGGAAGCAGTAAGGAAAACACAATGGTCTTATCATTCTTCCCCCAATGCAGTGACAGGAGTATCTCCTTTTGTATCCCTTAAAGGGAGGAATCCAGGATCTAAGCTCAAACCAAACTGGTTAAATGGTGGTGTTCCGGTGTGGGTGGATCGAGACTCTGTGAGAGGAAAGGTAGAGCTACATCAAGCGGAGTATAAAACCAGGTACGACCAGAAGATGGGCACCACTAGCAGGAAGTTCCATGTTGGACAATTGGTAGTAGTCAAAAGACCTGTTATAGGACGTGCGAAAGTGTCCTCCTTCTCCAAACCAGCGAGAATACAGAGGGTGAACAATAACTCGGTGGTTCTGGATGATGGAAGCACATGGAGCATAGACAATGTAAGTGGCTGCCCCGATGTGTGTGTTCCAATGGCTGATGGTGAGGAAAGCCAAGATGAGGCTCTACCGGATGTTCAAGCAGCCAGAGAAACCAGGGTGCGTCAGCCACCAGGTTGGCAAAAGGACTATGTAAAATAGAGCTATGTCAGTATACTTTTCCTCCCCCGGAGGATTGTTCTTCAACTGTTGTTTATTCCTTACAGAAGGAGATGTGTTGTAATATCCCTTAGTTATTTCACTTTAGTTGTGGTATGCCCCAACCACCCCTTCCCCTTGGTGTACTGTAAACTGGCCCATGGAATGTTGGTGGGGCGTTCGTGTTAGAACGTTGTGTGAGGCTGGCAGCCGAGAGACCAAGACATGAATAAAGCTGCTCTACTTCACTCTTGTGAGTGGCAGTAATTATTCCAACACTTGAATGCTCAGGCCCTCAGTGGGGTAGTAAGGATGTCATGGGTTCTAATATAAGTAATGAAAGTGCCCCTACTCCTGGCTAGAGACTAAAATACTGCCACATTTGAGACGCAGCAGGATTTCAAGACCCCCTGTCCCCAGTGCCACTACACCTGCTGCTACACCTACTACACTGTTGATAGCTATGCCCCTGTAGCCACTTCTACGCCTAGCCCTATGATGAAGGGAGCAATTAGGTGTAGGAGAAGGTGTGGAAGTGAAACTTTGTCTGCTAAAATGCTCACGTCATCTCCTAATTTTTCATTTTGACTGGTAGTGCACAACAGTATCTTGTGGGTAGTGGAATCAACAATGACCCCAAAATACACATTAAAACATCACCGGAAAATCTATGCTTTTGAAAGCTATAATTGCAAAATTGTGTGAAAAATATTTGAGCTGCTTTTGGATTAACTCTTGGACCCATTTAGGTTAGAAAGTATTGGCTCAAACTTTCATGTTTCCATATCCCTGATTTCCAGCAGTATTGTTTTTCTGTTTTGCAAATTGTAAATCACAAGTGTTTAGTTATGAAGATGCAAAATAAAGGAATACTGAAAAAAATAATTCAGTGGGTGTTAGACTACTATGGTGATAAAGCACTTGGCTACTTTTAGGTTAGTGTTTGGTCCAATTGGGCTACAAAGCTTAAAGAAAAAAGAAACATTTCTGGCAATACTCGTGCTGATTGTCCGTTGCTAGAGTCTCAGTGAAGAGATGCCCTCTGGCAAAAGTATCTATAATGCTATTGCTGTATTTGTGTGCTACCTCGGGTGATGATGCCACCTATTTCTAATTGTCATTGATTTCATTTTCAAACTCGCTCTGCTATCTTCTTACTAAGGTACAATGTGAGGAGTGATAGTTGTACAGACTCTTGTGTATGGAGTTTGTGCCACCGGAGCGTTACTTTTAGAGATGTTTTGGTGGCGCTATGCCCTTCTCCATATTTACAAAGTGGCGTTAAGCCACTTTTTGTGGCTTATCACCACCTTCTAAATATGGCACCTTTACATGCATCACTTAGGGGGGAAAGGGCGTGCAATGGGTGTTGTTGTGGGTGTTTCACCGCAGCACCCATTGCTTTTTTACACTGCCCCAGATTTACAAGGATGTGTAAATCTGAAGCAGTGCCAAAAACTAACCCCATGCAAGAGCAGGCGCTAGAATTTCTCCTTGGTTTTGCTTTTTCTATGTATGCTGCATTCTGCACACACAAAAAGAGCAAAACCCCCTAAGTGATTGTTCATGTGATTGAACAATCATTAAATAATGACAATTTGATACTTCTATGTGTGCTGCTATTCTGCAGCACATATAGAAGTAACAAATCGCCATTATGTATTGTTCATGTGCAGGAAGGGACACCTTCCTGCACATAAACAGTAATTCCCTGAAACGCAGGCACCCTTGCACTATGGTCTGAGGGTGCCTATGTTGGCGATAGACAACTCATTATAGCACCAGCACTAGGGAAACCACAGGGGTGTGCCATATTATTGTAAATACGACGCATCCCTGCATTTTGGAAGTGTTGGAGCTTAACACTGCCAAATTTGGCACAGCTCAGCACTCTTAAATTTTGTTGTAAATATGCCCCTCTCTTTTTGGATATATATAGTGTAGGAAATATGCCTTTTCTGCAAGGTCACCCTCGATTTTACGCCTTTTGTTGGACTGTATATTTTTTCTGGCTTTAGAGCGCTGTGCACTTTACCACTGCTTGCTAGTAGTAAAGTGCCTGTGATTGCCCTTTAAACATTGTTGAATTAGCATACTCCTAATTTGTATAGTTAGCTTACTCATAAGTTCCCAGTTCATGGTATAAAGTGTACCCAGAACCTGGAAGTTAAATGGCACTAGTGTACTGCAGCACTTATTGTGCCATCCACTACAGTGGCAGTGCCAACATGGATTCAGGCCAACCATTGTAGCCTGACTGTACCAGTGTAAAATACGCAATTTGACCTGTCAAATGACACCCGCTTAACAGGTCAAAGCCTTCCTTTTAAATATTAATAAGTCACTATTATGTAGGTCTAGTAGCCCACAAAGCAAGGTGCATGGTATTGAAATGTAGGACATTTAGAAATTTGAAGTTAACATGTCCTTACAGTGTCTAGCCCCCAAAAGCTATTTTTACAAAGAGAAACACTGGGAAGCAGGTTAATATGTTAATACTGTATCCTGGAAAGGGACCAACTAGAAAGATAATGAAACCACTATTTTTGAAAGATATTAAAACGATTAAAAATCCAATCCAATGGTGAAGTTAGATTTTTAATAGTAAGAAAAAGTAGCTTGTAGAAAGTTACCCTTTCCCTTCCTGACATTCTTGGAGGTTAATTTGCATGGACTCCCCAGCTTCTCCCAGACAGTGATTATTAGACTTGAATAAGTGTGAAAAAGGTGTGACATGCCTCCCAGGAGCAAACAATTGGCTGACTTAAATGGCCAGAGAAAACTCATCGGAACTCCACAGAATACGTTGGGTGGCGGCATGTTGGTCTTCTTTTGTTGGACCCTATAATTTTTATGACTTTAGATCTCTGTGCATGTTACCCATGCAAACTAATATTAATGTGCCTATTATCCCCCTTTAGGCATTGTTCAATTGACATATTCCTAGTTGGCATATATGTAACCATGGGGACCCTCTTGAAAAGGAGAGAACAGGATGCCAAGACAATTCGTGTGGCTTCCCTGTCTGGTTGGTGAAGAACTCTTCTTTTGTCCTATCAAACTCCTGTCTCTGGTTTCACATGAAACACATAGGATATATTTGAAAGGGAGAGAACAGGAAGGCAAGACAGTTTGTGTGCATTTACTGTCTGGTTGCAGAAGGACCCTGCTTTTGTCCTGCCAGACTTTTTTATATGGGTTTGTTGTAGGTACAGTACCTGCTCCAAACTGGATTTTAGAGGTAGATGAGATAGAACACTTGGATTACCATAGTACACTGCCCACAAACTCCCAGCCCCCAGAACCCAAGTTGAGTGTGGCCGAAGACTTTTGCCATCTTGCACATGCCCAGAGTGGGTAGGATTGTTCCCTGAAACTTTTTACTCCATTGGTTAGGGCATGCCCAGGAGTCATTCCCACCCAGTAGTTAGTGTCAGGCATAAATGATGCGCTGCCAGGCGCCTTCTTCAGAAGAGGACGTGGCCTGCTGTCCATGACCTAAGAGGAGCCCTTAAAGGCTGGACCTCCTCACTCTTGTACCCAAGGCAAAGAATGTCACGGTTGTTTCCTCCTCGGGATCAGGGCGATGCTGAAAGGGGTCCACCTCCTGATTCCCCCACACTCTGATTAGTATAATTCACAGAGCATAGAGGTAATCAAGCGAGGGAAAGTTAAGGGAAGGGAACAGGAACGGAAGGGATAGCTGAAACGACAAAAGGAAAATAATTAACACATGTATCCTAACTACTCTCGCTTCATTCTCGCTAATGAACCTCTACCTACCACAAGAAACAGGAGGTGAGCCCTTCCTCTTTTCTTTGTTCCTTCTCTACAGATATAGGTGCTTCCTAAAAACAAAACAAACATTACTGTTTGTTCACATTCATTCTGAGATATATCAACACCACTACAAATACAGGTTACGCACCCGTATCTCCTTTCCCTTGAAATTATGAAATGACTTTCTCCAGTAACCCAGAAGCTGGCAGATAGCAAATGTCATTCCATGGCTCTGAAGTAGAAGGATTCGGTATAGTTCGGAACACTACACCAGTTCATCCAAAAATAACGTAAGACAAAGTTTATCAGGAAAGTATCCCTAGCTGGGCCCAACTAAACGGAATACAGAAAAAAAGGAATAATGAACAGGAACAAGTCCAACCTCATCCGAGGCTTACCGACTTGAAGACTTGACTCTCAATTAGCAATAACCTACTGGCTTTTGAATTGTACAGGGTAAAACGCTCTCCAGAACTTCTCCAATTTGATGATGCTGTTACTTCCAGAATACACAAATTAAACAGCACTAAGAACCAGGTACTGCTTGTAGAGTAGTTGGAATCTTGCAGTACACGATCCCAAAAGACCACCCTTTATTCGCTGTAGCCACAAGCGATAAAGACGGTGAAACAAACCCTGGAGAAGCAGCTTGAAACAAACTAATCCAAATGTCCAATTCGTGTCCCAGCCAGTAACACGACACTCAATTCTGCTCCGTGGCTCCACACAGGCAAATCAGGGTCAAGAGCGCAGAGGCAGTCAATCAATCGCGGAGCTCACTCGCGATAAGGATTAAGAGCTAAAATGCCGAAGGGTGTTTTATCGCTTCCTCTCCTCCGTCACAACGTGTCTCAGCCGAGAACACTTTCAATCCATGCTCGCAGCCCCCGCCAGAGGAAGGAAAACGGCAACAACGGTTCTTCCTTCCTGGAAGCTGTAGAGAGCCACTCGGGCTCTCCACTACAATGTTGCCTTTCCCCCACGCACGCACAACCCCGGGGCGGGCTCGCGCCGGGGTATAAATAAACAAGCGGAAGACCGCTCGTGGTCTTTCCGGCTAACTACTATTCAGTGTCCGAGTGCCATTATTACCCCCAGCGTACCAACACGTGGTAGGCCTCACCTACCTCACTACATTGGCGACGAGGCGGTCGTATGCCACGCGTGCCCACCGCCTCCTGCACATCCTGCTGCGTGTGCCCTGGCTACGGTACCCAGCCGATCCGGCTCGCCGTGCCCTGAAGCCGAGACCCGCCCACGCGTCACCCGTGAGGGTGCGCCTTCAGCTGGCGGGACTCGCGGTGACGGTGCGCAGCCTTCGCCTCCAGCGGGTGAGTGTTCCTTCTGCCCCGCCTGCGCGCGCTCACCGCGCCCCTTCATCTTGCCGGCCGGCGAGAGTCAAGACACCGGCAGGACCACGTGTTCGCGGCCCGGAGCAGGCCCGCCCCTCCCTCTCCTCTGGTTGCTGCAGGGAGACGCCTCTGCTGCTTGTGCGCGCGGGGCTCCGCGCTGCTCTCCCCCTCGTCAAGCTGCCCTCAGTCCGAACAAGCATTGGCAACGGCAATTCCGGCCGGCTACACCCTGGAACAGGGAACACTTCGAGGCCTAACAAGCATTGGCTAAAGCAATTCGGGCCACGCTCCTGCCTGTGCTGCAGGTCATTTGGAAGGCCTGCATCCCTGTGGTCTCATCAGATCAAGGCGGAGGGGGAACACTAGACTCAGTCACTGCACCCAAGGACAACAGACTGCAGTAGTCCCACGCCACGACCCCGGAAAGCACCATACCTCCTCACACACAGCGTCACCATGAGTCAGGACGCCGGCGCAGCACAAGACGGCGTTGTCCAGCCGCCGCCACCTGCAGTCATTCCACAGGCCAACGCCCAGGTGGGAAACCAGGCCCCTGCCGGGCCCACTACTCCTGCTCAGCCCGCCCACCTGCATGCTGGCGCGGCGCCCATCCCGCCATTCAGCGAAACGTCGGATCCAGCAACGGCCGCCCTCAGATGGAGGGCGTGGGTCGGACGCCTCAATCTTTATTTCAAGGGAACTAGAGAAACTGATGGAACGGTGAAGAGATCACTACTCATCCTCTACGTGGGACAAGAAATCTATGACCTATTCGAGTCACTCCCGAACACCGGTGCCGAGGACGACTACGACGCCGCGGTCGTGGCCCTAAACGCCCACTTTGATCCACAGCTAAACAACGACTTCGAGAAATTCAAATTTAAGCGCGCCTGGCAGACTGAATCTGAGTCCGTCGACATGTATTATGCTCGGCTCCGTCGACTTGCGAGCACGTGCCCGTTCACGGACCCCAGGGAAGAAATAAGGGATCAAATAATTGTCGGATGCAAGTCGAAGCTGCTAAGAAAGTTGATCCTCAGGCAACCAGGGATTTCACTTGACGAGATCCTCGTTCTGGCCAGATCACATGAACTATCGGATGCGAGGGCTGAAGAGATGGAGGTGGCGTTGCGCACTCCAGTCATTGCCCCAACGATGGCGCGAACCCCGACCATCAAGGAAGAGCGAGTGGACGCCATTCACAGGCGATTCCCACCGGCAAGGCAGCGACAGGGCCCTCCACGGACCAACCGCTGTGGGTATTGCGGAGAAGATCACCCGACCGCCGCCACGTGCAGCGCAAGAGGCAAGACGTGCCTCAAGTGTGGGCGCCTCAACCATTTTGCCGCCGTCTGCCGAGGTGGCAAATTCAAATCAGCAGGACCACGTGCCCGGGCGGTGACGCAGCGGATTCACCAGCTCTCGCTCGACCAGGAGCGACCCCCGCCGGACACCGAAGCACAAGACCGTCGGCCCAGGTACGAGGATGATGAAGATGACGAGGTATACATCGTCTCCTACGTCAGCCGGGCAGCTACAAAACGAAGGCCGCCGCCCATGTGCTCCATCACTGTGGACGGGACGAACGTCAACGCGTTGATTGATACCGGAGCGTCTGTCAACGTCATGGACTCAGAGCAATACGACAGCATGTCCCCGAAGCCGACGCTAACACCGTCCACGGCAAGAATATACACTTATGGAAGCACGGAACCGCTCCCTCTCCGAGGGGTAATACAAACCACAGTCGTCAATGGGGAGTACTCCACCGAGACCAACTTCCATATCACCGAAGGCAAGAAAGGCACCCTCCTGAGTTGCCACACCGCGGAGGATCTCGGCCTGGTATTCTTCGCCAACCAGGTGCATCAAGCACACGCGGATTTCATGCTCAAAGACTTCCCAGAACTGTTCAAAGGACTCGGCAAACTCAAAGGGCGGAAGTTCAAACTTCACATAGACCCCACTGTGAGGCCCGTCGCACTCAGGCATAGGCGGGTGCCCTTCAACCTACGGCCACAAGTAGAGGAGGAGCTGCGGAAGCTCGAAGAGCTGGGGGTGATTGAGAAAGTGTCGGGACCGACACCCTGGGTCTCCCCGTTGGTCGTCGCCCCCAAACCAAAGCAACCAGGAGCCATTCGCCTATGTGTGGATATGAGACTTCCGAACACGGCCGTTAAGCGGGAGAGGCACATCACCCCCACCATGGAGGACATCATTGCGGACCTCAACGGGGCAAAGTGGTTTTCGAAGCTGGACCTTAACTCCGGATATCACCAGCTAGAGTTGGAGCCCGCCAGCCGGTACATTACCACATTTTCGACGCACTTGGGGCTGCGTCGCTACACAAGGCTCAGTTTCGGCGTATCCTCGGTAGCCGAGGTCTTTCAAAACGCTATTCGGGAGGTGCTGTCAGGACTGACGGGTGTCATCAACCTGAGCGATGACATCCTTGTCTATTCTTCAACCCTAGAAGAGCATCACACCAACCTGAGGGCGACTCTGCAGAGACTTGCCGACAGCGGGTTGACCTTGCATCGAGCCAAATGTACCTTCTACCAGGAAGCAGTGGACTTCTTCGGTTACACTTTTACCAGGGAAGGCCTCAAAGTGGACCCAAAGAAAGCGGAGGCGATTAAAGCGGCTAGCACACCTCGGAACCCAACGGAAGTACGCAGCTTTCTGGGCATGGCCACGTACTGCGGCCGGTTCATTCCGAACCTGGCTGCCATCGCGGAACCCCTCCGGGCTCTCACCCGCACCGATCAGAAGTGGGACTGGACCTTGGCCGCAAACAAAGCGTTCCAAAACGTCAAAGCTGGTCTTCTAGATAATACCACCATGGCCTACTTTCAGCCAAGGCGGAAAACCGAACTGATTGTGGACGCCATGTTGCTTTAATGAAACTAGATGCTCAGTTTGGGAAGAAAATTAATGTGGTCTCAAGGTCTCAAGGAAAGTATGAGAGAGTGGTAAATTATATAGCAGTACTTAGAGGCCTATCTTCCACTTGTGATTTTGGAAACCTTACTGATTCTCTGATCAGAGACCAATTGGTTAGATGTACATCAAATAAAAAGATACAAGAAAAGCTGTTAGCAGATGCCCCAGATTTGAAACAGGCTGTGGATATAGCCAAAAGTATTGAGCACACAGCCTTCTGCATGAGTGAGATGAAGGATGCTGTTGAAGTAAAACAAGTGCATGATGATGAAGTAATGAAGGTATCTCCAAAGCATGACAAATTACAAGTCTTGCAAAACTCAGCTGCCCGTCTAGTGCTAAGACTCCCCCGCAGAGCTCCTTCCAGACCTTCCCTGGCTACCCTCCACTGGCTGCCTATCAGTAAGAGGATACTATTTAAAGCACTCCTCTGGTGCCACAGGATTATTCATCACAAAGCCCCCTCCTACATGTCTGATCTAGCTTCACTCTATGAGCCCAACAGATCCCTACAGTCCAAGGGAACAGGTCTGCTCAATACAACCTTCCCAAAAAAAGCTAGAATGGGAGGCAGATCCTCCCGCACTCTTGCAGCTAAAAAGTGGAACACCCTCCCCATGAATATCAGACAAGATAAAAATGAGGCATCCTTTAGAAAATTGCTGAAAACCTCTCTCTTCACTCTCTAATTGCTTGTTTTTGGCTCCACCCTCCTAAAACTCTCTCTCCACAGCGCGGGGACACGCCGGGAGGCGTCACCAGGCGCTTTAAAAAACCCCTATAATAATAATAATAATAAAAGCAAAAGTGTATCAATGGGAAGTTCTGTTCATAAGGCTGAAACCCAAAAGTTAAAATGTTTCCGTTGTGGCAATCCTAACCATCTAGCAAATAATGTGAGGTGTTCAGCAAGGAGTGTTATATGTAGGAAGTGTAACAAACGGGGACATTTTACCAAGGTGTGTCATGAAATGAAAAAAGATGTGGCCCATGTTATTTTTGATGAAGAAGAACCCAGAGGTGACATTGTATTCCAGGTGAATGAGCTTCTTGAGAGCTCTGAGTGTAGTTACCCTGAGTGTGAGATTTGGCTTGACAATGTACCTTATAGTGTATATGCTGATTCTTGCTCACCTTATACACTCATAAATGAGACCACATTTAAGGCAAGGTCTGTTGACAAAGAATATGAGCTATTACCCCCAGACATTAACCCAGGTGGATACAACCATGACACCATACCCTTGGTAGGAATGGTCATTATGCACATCAAATTCAAGGATAGAGTCACTGTGGGCAAAGTATATTTAACCAAGAATGGATTGTGTTTACTGGGGTGGAAACATCAAAAAGACCTTGGCATCAAGTTAGATCCCAATGCCTCTGAGCCAGTGTACTTGATGGAGCAACCAAGTGTAGGTACAGACGTGTGTGAGGACTTCACCGAGGTATTTTCAAATGAGTTAGGACTGCTGAAGGGTTTCCTCCATAAGATAAAGTTGAAGAAGCATTGCAAGCCCACTGTACATAAAGCAAGGTCTGTACCGTTAGTGGTGAGAGATTCTCTGAAAAGTGAACTGGAGAAGTTGGAGTCCATTGGGGTGATTGAAAAAATTGAGAGCTCAGAGTGGCTCGCCCCCATTGTAGTAGCTTCAAAAAGAGGAGGCAAAGGGATTTGTTTGTGTGTGGATCTCAGGGACCTCAATGCAAACATCTGGGTGGAGAGGCATCCTCTCCCCAGAATAAATGAGATGCTTAGCGTGTTACAAGGTGCAAAATTCTTCAGTGTTTTAGACCTCTCTGTAGCTTACCATCAGGTCGCCCTTCATCCGGAGTCTACAAGCCTGACTTCTTTTATTACGCCCTTTGGAGCATACCAATACAATCGTATGCCATTTGGATTGGCGTCTGCGGCTGCCGTGTTCCAACGAATTATGCAGCACATATTAGAGGGTCTAGGAAAAGTCTTGTGCTTCCAGGACGATATACTAATTTATGGAGACTCAGAAAGTGAGCATAACAAGAACTTGAGAGAGGTTTTGAGCAAGTTGAGCAAAAAAACAGGCTTTACTACCCAAAAGGACAAGTGCAAGATTGGGGTGAGGACTATGACTTACTTAGGGCACACCATTTCAGGAGAGGGAATCAAGCCGAAAACTAGCCTGGTGGATGCAGTGATGTTAGCTCCTGCACCCTCTAACAAAGATGAGCTGAGATCCTTCCAGGGTTTGGTGGAGTACATGACAAAATTCATTGAAAACTTTTCAAGTCACACATGCTCAATGATGGAACTTTTGAAGAAGGGTAGCACCTTTGTGGGGAGTTCTGAGTGCCAAGAAGAATTCAAATATGTAAAGTCAGCCATTGCCAAGGCACCCACCTTAGGGATGTTTGATTCCAATGAAAAAACCACACTGACTACTGACGCTAGCAGCAAAGGCTTGGGAGCATCCCTCACTCAAATGGTTGGTGGATGTGAGAGAATAATTGCTTTTGCTTCCAGGGCGTTGAAGGTCCCAGAGTCTAATTACTCAACCATTGAAAGAGAAGCCTTAGCGTGCTATTGGGCTATAAATCATTTTAAATTCTTTCTGTGGGGAATCCCCTTCACCCTGAGGACCGACCACAAGCCACTAATTCCTTTATTCTCCACAAAGAACATCGAAAGGGCCACTCCACACATTTCTCAATGGGTCTTGCCATTGCAAGGTTACAATTTCACCATGTGTTATGTGGCCGGTGAGAAGAACACTATAGCAGACTGCATGTCAAGATTGCCGGTACAGGGTGAGGACAACTTGTGCAGCCCACCAGAAGAGGTAATTCTCGCAGTAGAACACCTGGCTATTAGTAAAGAGGAGTGGGAGAGAGAATCTCAAAATGACCAGGTAATAAGGGAATTGAGGAGATTGATTGAGGAAGGGTGGCCTGAGCATAACAGTGAGCTAAAAAAAATGAGTTGTCTAACATGAATGGTCAAGTGTGCAGAGGAAATAAAGTCATTCCTCCCGGCAACATGAAGGATAGGATTATAGCATTAGCACATGAAGGTCATCCAGGGAGAAGCATGACCAAGAGTAAAATCAGACAACATTATTGGTTCCCTAAGATGGATGGGTTGGTGGAAATCACTGTAAAGGACTGTGAGGCATGTGGTAGGTGTGACAAATCCAAGGTAATACACAAAGCACCACTCATTCCGGTGGGGGTACCGACTAAACCATGGGACAAGTTGGGAATTGATATAATTGGTCCCTTGAACCTACTTAATACCAACCAGAGGTTTATGTTCGTAATTATTGATTATAACTCTCATTGGATCAGTACCAAATTTGTACCTTCAATAACTACACAAGATTTAATTGAGTTTTTGCAGGAGGTGTTCGCAGCAGAAGGTATACCGAGCACTCTGGTGACGGATAACGGGGTCCAATTTACGTCAGAGGTAATTAAAAAATTCTTGGCAGAGTTGGCCATCTCACATATAAGAACTCCTTTTTATTGTCCTAAAGCAAATGGAATGGTAGAAAGGGCAAATAGAATGTTGAAGAACTCTATTCAAATGGCTGTTACAATGCATGAACCTGTTGAGGAAGCAGTAAGGAAAACACAATGGTCTTATCATTCTTCCCCCAATGCAGTGACAGGAGTATCTCCTTTTGTATCCCTTAAAGGGAGGAATCCAGGATCTAAGCTCAAACCAAACTGGTTAAATGGTGGTGTTCCGGTGTGGGTGGATAGAGACTCTGTGAGAGGAAAGGTAGAGCTACATCAAGCGGAGTATAAAACCAGGTACGACCAGAAGATGGGCACCACTAGCAGGAAGTTCCATGTTGGACAATTGGTAGTAGTCAAAAGACCTGTTATAGGACGTGCGAAAGTGTCCTCCTTCTCCAAACCAGCGAGAATACAGAGGGTGAACAATAACTCGGTGGTTCTGGATGATGGAAGCACATGGAGCATAGACAATGTAAGTGGCTGCCCCGATGTGTGTGTTCCAATGGCTGATGGTGAGGAAAGCCAAGATGAGGCTCTACCGGATGTTCAAGCAGCCAGAGAAACCAGGGTGCGTCAGCCACCAGGTTGGCAAAAGGACTATGTAAAATAGAGCTATGTCAGTATACTTTTCCTCCCCCGGAGGATTGTTCTTCAACTGTTGTTTATTCCTTACAGAAGGAGATGTGTTGTAATATCCCTTAGTTATTTCACTTTAGTTGTGGTATGCCCCAACCACCCCTTCCCCTTGGTGTACTGTAAACTGGCCCATGGAATGTTGGTGGGGCGTTCGTGTTAGAACGTTGTGTGAGGCTGGCAGCCGAGAGACCAAGACATGAATAAAGCTGCTCTACTTCACTCTCGTGAGTGGCAGTAATTATTCCAACACTTGAATGCTCAGGCCCTCAGTGGGGTAGTAAGGATGTCATGGGTTCTAATATAAGTAATGAAAGTGCCCCTACTCCTGGCTAGAGACTAAAATACTGCCACATTTGAGACGCAGCAGGATTTCAAGACCCCCTGTCCCCAGTGCCACTACACCTGTTGCTACACCTACTACACTGTTGATAGCTATGCCCCTGTAGCCACTTCTACGCCTAGCCCTATGATGAAGGGAGCAATTAGGTGTAGGAGAAGGTGTGGAAGTGAAACTTTGTCTGCTAAAATGCTCACGTCATCTCCTAATTTTTCATTTTGACTGGTAGTGCACAACAGTATCTTGTGGGTAGTGGAATCAACAATGACCCCAAAATACACATTAAAACATCACCGGAAAATCTATGCTTTTGAAAGCTATAATTGCAAAATTGTGTGAAAAATATTTGAGCTGCTTTTGGATTAACTCTTGGACCCATTTAGGTTAGAAAGTATTGGCTCAAACTTTCATGTTTCCATATCCCTGATTTCCAGCAGTATTATTTTTCTGTTTTGCAAATTGTAAATCACAAGTGTTTAGTTATGAAGATGCAAAATAAAGGAATACTGAAAAAAATAATTCAGTGGGTGTTAGACTACTATGGTGATAAAGCACTTGGCTACTTTTAGGTTAGTGTTTGGTCCAATTGGGCTACAAAGCTTAAAGAAAAAAGAAACATTTCTGGCAATACTCGTGCTGATTGTCCGTTGCTAGAGTCTCAGTGAAGAGATGCCCTCTGGCAAAAGTATCTATAATGCTATTGCTGTATTTGTGTGCTACCTCGGGTGATGATGCCACCTATTTCTAATTGTCATTGATTTCATTTTCAAACTCGCTCTGCTATCTTCTTACTAAGGTACAATGTGAGGAGTGATAGTTGTACAGACTCTTGTGTATGGAGTTTGTGCCACCGGAGCGTTACTTTTAGAGATGTTTTGGTGGCGCTATGCCCTTCTCCATATTTACAAAGTGGCGTTAAGCCACTTTTTGTGGCTTATCACCACCTTCTAAATATGGCACCTTTACATGCATCACTTAGGGGGGAAAGGGCGTGCAATGGGTGTTGTTGTGGGTGTTTCACCGCAGCACCCATTGCTTTTTTACACTGCCCCAGATTTACAAGGATGTGTAAATCTGAAGCAGTGCCAAAAACTAACCCCATGCAAGAGCAGGCGCTAGAATTTCTCCTTGGTTTTGCTTTTTCTATGTATGCTGCATTCTGCACACACAAAAAGAGCAAAACCCCCTAAGTGATTGTTCATGTGATTGAACAATCATTAAATAATGACAATTTGATACTTCTATGTGTGCTGCTATTCTGCAGCACATATAGAAGTAACAAATCGCCATTATGTATTGTTCATGTGCAGGAAGGGACACCTTCCTGCACATAAACAGTAATTCCCTGAAACGCAGGCACCCTTGCACTATGGTCTGAGGGTGCCTATGTTGGCGATAGACAACTCATTATAGCACCAGCACTAGGGAAACCACAGGGGTGTGCCATATTATTGTAAATACGACGCATCCCTGCATTTTGGAAGTGTTGGAGCTTAACACTGCCAAATTTGGCACAGCTCAGCACTCTTAAATTTTGTTGTAAATATGCCCCTCTCTTTTTGGATATATATAGTGTAGGAAATATGCCTTTTCTGCAAGGTCACCCTCGATTTTACGCCTTTTGTTGGACTGTATATTTTTTCTGGCTTTAGAGCGCTGTGCACTTTACCACTGCTTGCTAGTAGTAAAGTGCCTGTGATTGCCCTTTAAACATTGTTGAATTAGCATACTCCTAATTTGTATAGTTAGCTTACTCATAAGTTCCCAGTTCATGGTATAAAGTGTACCCAGAACCTGGAAGTTAAATGGCACTAGTGTACTGCAGCACTTATTGTGCCATCCACTACAGTGGCAGTGCCAACATGGATTCAGGCCAACCATTGTAGCCTGACTGTACCAGTGTAAAATACGCAATTTGACCTGTCAAATGACACCCGCTTAACAGGTCAAAGCCTTCCTTTTAAATATTAATAAGTCACTATTATGTAGGTCTAGTAGCCCACAAAGCAAGGTGCATGGTATTGAAATGTAGGACATTTAGAAATTTGAAGTTAACATGTCCTTACAGTGTCTAGCCCCCAAAAGCTATTTTTACAAAGAGAAACACTGGGAAGCAGGTTAATATGTTAATACTGTATCCTGGAAAGGGACCAACTAGAAAGATAATGAAACCACTATTTTTGAAAGATATTAAAACGATTAAAAATCCAATCCAATGGTGAAGTTAGATTTTTAATAGTAAGAAAAAGTAGCTTGTAGAAAGTTACCCTTTCCCTTCCTGACATTCTTGGAGGTTAATTTGCATGGACTCCCCAGCTTCTCCCAGACAGTGATTATTAGACTTGAATAAGTGTGAAAAAGGTGTGACATGCCTCCCAGGAGCAAACAATTGGCTGACTTAAATGGCTAGAGAAAACTCATCGGAACTCCACAGAATACGTTGGGTGGCGGCATGTTGGTCTTCTTTTGTTGGACCCTATAATTTTTATGACTTTAGATCTCTGTGCATGTTACCCATGCAAACTAATATTAATGTGCCTATTATCCCCCTTTAGGCATTGTTCAATTGACATATTCCTAGTTGGCATATATGTAACCATGGGGACCCTCTTGAAAAGGAGAGAACAGGATGCCAAGACAATTCGTGTGGCTTCCCTGTCTGGTTGGTGAAGAACTCTTCTTTTGTCCTATCAAACTCCTGTCTCTGGTTTCACATGAAACACATAGGATATATTTGAAAGGGAGAGAACAGGAAGGCAAGACAGTTTGTGTGCATTTACTGTCTGGTTGCAGAAGGACCCTGCTTTTGTCCTGCCAGACTTTTTTATATGGGTTTGTTGTAGGTACAGTACCTGCTCCAAACTGGATTTTAGAGGTAGATGAGATAGAACACTTGGATTACCCTAGTACACTGCCCACAAACTCCCAGCCCCCAGAACCCAAGTTGAGTGTGGCCGAAGACTTTTGCCATCTTGCACATGCCCAGAGTGGGTAGGATTGTTCCCTGAAACTTTTTACTCCATTGGTTAGGGCATGCCCAGGAGTCATTCCCACCCAGTAGTTAGTGTCAGGCATAAATGATGCGCTGCCAGGCGCCTTCTTCAGAAGAGGACGTGGCCTGCTGTCCATGACCTAAGAGGAGCCCTTAAAGGCTGGACCTCCTCACTCTTGTACCCAAGGCAAAGAATGTCACGGTTGTTTCCTCCTCGGGATCAGGGCGATGCTGAAAGGGGTCCACCTCCTGATTCCCCCACACTCTGATTAGTATAATTCACAGAGCATAGAGGTAATCAAGCGAGGGAAAGTTAAGGGAAGGGAACAGGAACGGAAGGGATAGCTGAAACGACAAAAGGAAAATAATTAACACATGTATCCTAACTACTCTCGCTTCATTCTCGCTAATGAACCTCTACCTACCACAAGAAACAGGAGGTGAGCCCTTCCTCTTTTCTTTGTTCCTTCTCTACAGATATAGGTGCTTCCTAAAAACAAAACAAACATTACTGTTTGTTCACATTCATTCTGAGATATATCAACACCACTACAAATACAGGTTACGCACCCGTATCTCCTTTCCCTTGAAATTATGAAATGACTTTCTCCAGTAACCCAGAAGCTGGCAGATAGCAAATGTCATTCCATGGCTCTGAAGTAGAAGGATTCGGTATAGTTCGGAACACTACACCAGTTCATCCAAAAATAACGTAAGACAAAGTTTATCAGGAAAGTATCCCTAGCTGGGCCCAACTAAACGGAATACAGAAAAAAAGGAATAATGAACAGGAACAAGTCCAACCTCATCCGAGGCTTACCGACTTGAAGACTTGACTCTCAATTAGCAATAACCTACTGGCTTTTGAATTGTACAGGGTAAAACGCTCTCCAGAACTTCTCCAATTTGATGATGCTGTTACTTCCAGAATACACAAATTAAACAGCACTAAGAACCAGGTACTGCTTGTAGAGTAGTTGGAATCTTGCAGTACACGATCCCAAAAGACCACCCTTTATTCGCTGTAGCCGCAAGCGATAAAGACGGTGAAACAAACCCTGGAGAACCAACTTGAAACAAACTAATCCAAATGTCCAATTCGTGTCCCAGCCAGTAACACGACACTCAATTCTGCTCCGTGGCTCCACACAGGCAAATCAGGGTCAAGAGCGCAGAGGCAGTCAATCAATCGCGGAGCTCACTCGCGATAAGGATTAAGAGCTAAAATGCCGAAGGGTGTTTTATCGCTTCCTCTCCTCCGTCACAACGTGTCTCAGCCGAGAACACTTTCAATCCATGCTCGCAGCCCCCGCCAGAGGAAGGAAAACGGCAACAACGGTTCTTCCTTCCTGGAAGCTGTAGAGAGCCACTCGGGCTCTCCACTACAATGTTGCCTTTCCCCCACGCACGCACGCACAACCCCGGGGCGGGCTCGCGCCGGGGTATAAATAAACAAGCGGAAGACCGCTCGTGGTCTTTCCGGCTAACTACTATTCAGTGTCCGAGTGCCATTATTACCCCCAGCGTACCAACACGTGGTAGGCCTCACCTACCTCACTACATTGGCGACGAGGCGGTCGTATGCCACGCGTGCCCACCGCCTCCTGCACATCCTGCTGCGTGTGCCCTGGCTACGGTACCCAGCCGATCCGGCTCGCCGTGCCCTGAAGCCGAGACCCGCCCACGCGTCACCCGTGAGGGTGCGCCTTCAGCTGGCGGGACTCGCGGTGACGGTGCGCAGCCTTCGCCTCCAGCAGGTGAGTGTTCCTTCTGCCCCGCCTGCGCGCGCTCACCGCGCCCCTTCATCTTGCCGGCCGGCGAGAGTCAAGACACCGGCAGGACCACGTGTTCGCGGCCCGGAGCAGGCCCGCCCCTCCCTCTCCTCTGGTTGCTGCAGGGAGACGCCTCTGCTGCTTGTGCGCGCGGGGCTCCGCGCTGCTCTCCCCCTCGTCAAGCTGCCCTCAGTCCGAACAAGCATTGGCAACGGCAATTCCGGCCGGCTACACCCTGGAACAGGGAACACTTCGAGGCCTAACAAGCATTGGCTAAAGCAATTCGGGCCACGCTCCTGCCTGTGCTGCAGGTCATTTGGAAGGCCTGCATCCCTGTGGTCTCATCAGATCAAGGCGGAGGGGGAACACTAGACTCAGTCACTGCACCCAAGGACAACAGACTGCAGTAGTCCCACGCCACGACCCCGGAAAGCACCATACCTCCTCACACACAGCGTCACCATGAGTCAGGACGCCGGCGCAGCACAAGACGGCGTTGTCCAGCCGCCGCCACCTGCAGTCATCCCACAGGCCAACGCCCAGGTGGGAAACCAGGCCCCTGCCGGGCCCACTACTCCTGCTCAGCCCGCCCACCTGCATGCTGGCGCGGCGCCCATCCCGCCATTCAGCGAAACGTCGGATCCAGCAACGGCCGCCCTCAGATGGAGGGCGTGGGTCGGACGCCTCAATCTTTATTTCAAGGGAACTAGAGAAACTGATGGAACGGTGAAGAGATCACTACTCATCCTCTACGGGGGACAAGAAATCTATGACCTATTCGAGTCACTCCCGAACACCGGTGCCGAGGACGACTACGACGCCGCGGTCGCGGCCCTAAACGCCCACTTTGATCCACAGCTAAACAACGACTTCGAGAAATTCAAATTTAAGCGCGCCTGGCAGACTGAATCTGAGTCCGTCGACATGTATTATGCTCGGCTCCGTCGACTTGCGAGCACGTGCCCGTTCACGGACCCCAGGGAAGAAATAAGGGATCAAATAATTGTCGGATGCAAGTCGAAGCTGCTAAGAAAGTTGATCCTCAGGCAACCAGGGATTTCACTTGACGAGATCCTCGTTCTGGCCAGATCACATGAACTATCGGATGCGAGGGCTGAAGAGATGGAGGTGGCGTTGCGCACTCCAGTCATTGCCCCAACGATGGCGCGAACCCCGACCATCAAGGAAGAGCGAGTGGACGCCATTCACAGGCGATTCCCACCGGCAAGGCAGCGACAGGGCCCTCCACGGACCAACCGCTGTGGGTATTGCGGAGAAGATCACCCGACCGCCGCCACGTGCAGCGCAAGAGGCAAGACGTGCCTCAAGTGTGGGCGCCTCAACCATTTTGCCGCCGTCTGCCGAGGTGGCAAATTCAAATCAGCAGGACCACGTGCCCGGGCGGTGACGCAGCGGATTCACCAGCTCTCGCTCGACCAGGAGCGACCCCCGCCGGACACCGAAGCACAAGACCGTCGGCCCAGGTACGAGGATGATGAAGATGACGAGGTATACATCGTCTCCTACGTCAGCCGGGCAGCTACAAAACGAAGGCCGCCGCCCATGTGCTCCATCACTGTGGACGGGACGAACGTCAACGCGTTGAATGATACCGGAGCGTCTGTCAACGTCATGGACTCAGAGCAATACGACAGCATGTCCCCGAAGCCGACGCTAACACCGTCCACGGCAAGAATATACACTTATGGAAGCACGGAACCGCTCCCTCTCCGAGGGGTAATACAAACCACAGTCGTCAATGGGGAGTACTCCACCGAGACCAACTTCCATATCACCGAAGGCAAGAAAGGCACCCTCCTGAGTTGCCACACCGCGGAGGATCTCGGCCTGGTATTCTTCGCCAACCAGGTGCATCAAGCACACGCGGATTTCATGCTCAAAGACTTCCCAGAACTGTTCAAAGGACTCGGCAAACTCAAAGGGCGGAAGTTCAAACTTCACATAGACCCCACTGTGAGGCCCGTCGCACTCAGGCATAGGCGGGTGCCCTTCAACCTACGGCCACAAGTAGAGGAGGAGCTGCGGAAGCTCGAAGAGCTGGGGGTGATTGAGAAAGTGTCGGGACCGACACCCTGGGTCTCCCCGTTGGTCGTCGCCCCCAAACCAAAGCAACCAGGAGCCATTCGCCTATGTGTGGATATGAGACTTCCGAACACGGCCGTTAAGCGGGAGAGGCACATCACCCCCACCATGGAGGACATCATTGCGGACCTCAACGGGGCAAAGTGGTTTTCGAAGCTGGACCTTAACTCCGGATATCACCAGCTAGAGTTGGAGCCCGCCAGCCGGTACATTACCACATTTTCGACGCACTTGGGGCTGCGTCGCTACACAAGGCTCAGTTTCGGCGTATCCTCGGTAGCCGAGGTCTTTCAAAACGCTATTCGGGAGGTGCTGTCAGGACTGACGGGTGTCATCAACCTGAGCGATGACATCCTTGTCTATTCTTCAACCCTAGAAGAGCATCACACCAACCTGAGGGCGACTCTGCAGAGACTTGCCGACAGCGGGTTGACCTTGCATCGAGCCAAATGTGCCTTCTACCAGGAAGCAGTGGACTTCTTCGGTTACACTTTTACCAGGGAAGGCCTCAAAGTGGACCCAAAGAAAGCGGAGGCGATTAAAGCGGCTAGCACACCTCGGAACCCAACGGAAGTACGCAGCTTTCTGGGCATGGCCACGTACTGCGGCCGGTTCATTCCGAACCTGGCTGCCATCGCGGAACCCCTCCGGGCTCTCACCCGCACCGATCAGAAGTGGGACTGGACCTTGGCCGCAAACAAAGCGTTCCAAAACGTCAAAGCTGGTCTTCTAGATAATACCACCATGGCCTACTTTCAGCCAAGGCGGAAAACCGAACTGATTGTGGACGCCAGTCCCGTGGGATTAGGAGCCGTCCTGTTGCTAGAGTACGGTCCGGAGGAATGGAGGCCAGTCGCCTATGCCAGCAAGGCGCTGACGGACACGGAAACCAGATACGCACAGATAGAAAGGGAGGCCCTGGCAATCAAATGGGCCTGCCAGCACTTCCATCTCTACCTCTGTGGACAGGAATTCACCGTGGTCACAGACCACAAGCCTCTCCTACCCCTTTTTGCAGGAACTTCAAGACTAGCTCCTCCACGGATCGAGCGGTGGGCCGTCCAGCTACAGGGCTATCGCTTCAAAGTGGTGTTCCGGCCTGGCGCTCACAACCCCGCCGACTACCTGTCGCGGCACCCGGACGTTGCCTCGCAACCGCCACCCACCGAGGACGGAGAGGAAGTAGAAGAGATCGTGCACATGGTCACGCAGGCCGCGTGTCCTGACAACATGACCCTCAAGGAGATCGGAGAAGCCACGGCGGGAGATGAAACCCTCACGAAAGTCCGCCGGGCCCTGGAGGAGAACCAATGGGCCCGCTTCCTTGATGGCGCCGCAAGCCTCCGTCCGGAGGTCAGCCATGCGAGACAGCAGCTATGGCACATTCGCAGTGAACTCAGCGTGGGAGAAGAAGGAGTGATTCTGCGAGGACACCTCCTCGTCATGCCAGAAAGCCTCCAACAGCGCGCATTAAGCTTAGCTCACGTCGGACACCAAGGTATGGCGAAGACGAAAGCGCGCCTACGAAGCAAAGTGTGGTTCCCAGCAATGGACACCCAAGTAGAGGCAATGATAAGGTCCTGCCATGCCTGCACGATCACCGGGGGCGAACCCCTTCCAGCCCCTGTAATCACGGAAGATGCGCCCAGGGCTCCATGGACCCAATTGAGTATTGACTTTGGCAGCTTCCCGGATGGGAGGCAGATGTTGGTGCTGGTAGATTCCTTCTCGAAGTTCCCCATCGTGGAAGTCATATCATCCACCGCTTTCCCACACGTCAGAAAGGTGCTAAACCGAGTGTTCGCAACCATGGGACTCCCCGAGGAAATTAAGTCAGACAACGGCCCTCCCTTTCAAGGGCGAGAGTTCCAATCATACTTAGAATCCCTCCGAATTAGCCATAGAAGGATCACTCCGCTGTGGCCTCAAGCCAACGGAGAAGTGGAAAGACTGATGCGGACCATAAACAGAGCACTTCGGATTGCCGTGGACAACGGGGAGGATCCGGAGACCGCACTGGATCAGTTTCTAGGAGCCTATCGGCAAACGCCGCACTCGACGACAAAGTGCGCTCCAGCCCACGTACTGTTCAAGCGGGCCCCCAGAGACGGCATACCCACGGTGAGCGAGTGGATGCCGGCAGAGAGAGACGCAGAGGCCACGCAAGCCAGGAGACTGGTCACCAATGCCAAAGCAAGCCTGCACCGCCACGCCAGAGAGCCGGACATCCGAGAAGGTGACGCAGTGGTCGTCAAGGATCGCTACCCAGGATGGAAGTTTCGAACACCGTTTGAACCAGAGGTGTGGAGAGTCGAAAAGGTACAAGGGACAATGATCACGGCCAGGAGAAATGGACAAACTGTCACACGGAACGTATCCTGCTTCAGAAAGGCAACTGAAACAGCCATAGGACACCAGCGAGCCGAGGAAGTGGCAGAGGAAGAGCCGACGCTGGAAGAGCCAAGCGGCCCGAGGTCCCTGAGTCCTCTGCCAAGACCGGTACGCGGAGAGAGTCAACCGAGGCCAATGTCACCCGGCCTCGGCGCTGAGCGGAGTCAGCCAAGGGCCTTTGAGTCGAGCAAAGATCCGAGTGCAACCCCGGCTGGGGCTGCCGAACCATCAGGGATCCGGAGTCATCGCTACAGCCTGAGGCCCAATCCGGTGCCCAGCCAACGGCTGAGGGACTTTGCATGGACATCCCCATGAACTGTCAGTCGAATGCCCGAGGGCAGAACGGACTAAAATAAAGGAGGGATGTAGAGAGCCACTCGGGCTCTCCACTACAATGTTGCCTTTCCCCCACGCACGCACGCACAACCCCGGGGCGGGCTCGCGCCGGGGTATAAATAAACAAGCGGAAGACCGCTCGTGGTCTTTCCGGCTAACTACTATTCAGTGTCCGAGTGCCATTATTACCCCCAGCGTACCAACACGTGGTAGGCCTCACCTACCTCACTACAGAAGCCACTCGGGTTCACTTCATCTATAAACACGAACTCCTGTTCGCATCTTTTGAATTCTGAAAACTAGCAGCTCCTCTCCACTGAACCATTACAAACACAAACAAGGTTCAGAATGCAAAATCACATACAGCGCGCCCCAGTGGTCTGCGGTGGTATATACTCTAAACTCCTCCCTCTAGGATTGCATTCTGGGAGATGTAGTTATGTAGGCGCCCTGACTCAGAACATGACAAAGAAGTGGACTCCATGGGTCAGTTGGCTGACCTCCTCTGTAGTTACAGGGAGAAAAAAAGCTACAAGAGGTATTTTCCTAGGAATACCCAGATAGACTTTGACTGGACCCTGTCGTCGACATTTGCCTGACACCATACAAGTCTTGAAGAGCCTCTCCTGAGGTATTGGGGGCTCTAGAACTGTACTCTAATGACCTGATTTAGAGTTTAGGGGACAGGTTATTCAGTCACAAATGTGACAGATATCTTGTCTGCCTAATTACAAGTACCTTATATTCATATGCACTTGTAATTAGAAGGACAAGATATCCATTACATTTATGGCAGGATAATCTGTCTGACAAAATCCAAATCTTGCCCTAAATCAGAAAGTAAAATCTGTGACCAGGATTTGTTTATCCGACCCACGCTCCATCATGCTCAGCCTTAAATTGCACCTTGGTCCCGGTCTGCTGCAATGATTAACTAACATTGGTGCTATTTCTACTCAATATTAAAATTCATAATACTGGTTTCCCTTATTAACGTTTTGTCAGGTTGATGTCATTTAATTTATTGAATTTTATCCTATTTTTTACATTAGTTTTGGAACTTTTTATGTTTTGCATTTCGACTTTATTACTGTTTTGGTACTGCATAAATACATTACACATTGTCCTAAGTTAAGCCTGTCTGCCCTGTGCCATAGCTACCAGTTGGGTTGAACTCAGGTTAATCTAGTGACTTTTATGGGTCACCCTCCCAAAGGTTGTGATTATTTCTTGAAGTGTGTAGTCACCCCAGCCCCCAAATAATAATCCAATTTCTTACATTGGTGTTGAACTATGGTACCCAGGTGTTGTGTTTTGCAGTACCACTCTCTATCTAAATTGGAATTAAGAATCCCTTTTTAGAGTCACATCTTAAATAGACTTTGCGGTTTTCAAATTGGCTTTTGGTTTTTAATTGGTCATTTTTGATTTTTCCTAAATTCATTCCTATCCTCTATTTTTGCATCTGTGGTTTTTGAAAGCAAGGATGTAGACCTTAGAAACATGGGGATCCTAAGCATGACAGAGCTAAGGAAGATGTGCAAGAAGAGGGTCTTAAACGGAGTGGAGATCCAAGAAAGAGTACTACCACATTGCCCTCAAAGCTTGGGAGGAAATACGCCTGCTTCAATTCACCTCACATGAGCATGGAAATGAAAAGGAGATGGAGGTGGGAGATAAGAATGAGAGTGCAGAGGCTCCAATGCCAGAAGAGCGTGTTTCCCCTTGGAGAGCATTCCCTGCATTGTCCAGAGCAGGGGGCAGTGTGTCCTCACACCGTTGTCCTCATTATCGCTGGAGGACAGACAGGCGGAGAGGGCCTTGAAGCTGCAACTAGCCACTATGGCCCAGAGGGAAAGAAGTTGACCATCGCCCTAGAGGAGTAAAAGGTCATTCTGAACCCATGAGAGGATCCTGCAAGAGCTGGACTTGAGAACCACAAAGGCCTCTGAGCCCAGTGAAGATTGTGGCAGCGACAGAAAAGTACGCAGGAGAGGGAAAAGTGTCCACATCCCCAAAGACCTTGTGCCTAGCTATGTGGTGGGGGGTGACATGGATAAGTGGCTTGCAGCATATCAGGTGGCCCTGGGTATGCACAAAGTCCTAGAAAGGTATTGGGGCCCAGACTGTGGAGCCGACCAGATGACATATGGCCCAAGGAAGAAAGCCCTTATCCCAAAGTTTGGTCATGCCCCTGAGAAATATTGCCTTAAGTTCTGGGATAGCCAGAAGCAGTCACCCCAGTCGTGGGCGGATTGTGTGGATTCTTCTTGTAAGGCACTAGATGGTTGGGTGAAGGGCAGCAAAGTAAATAATTATGAGGGCTGTACAATTTGATTATGAAGGAGCACATTTAATGTAATTGATTTACAGAGTTGTGCCAGCATCTGATAGACACCAAGCTCATTGTTCTCCAAGAGCTTGGGAAGGAAGGTGACCTCTGGATCAGAACCAGATTGTCACGAAGGTACCTGAGAGTGACCAACCACAGGATGGGTGGTTCAGGTTCCCCTCAGCAGAGTGAGGGTAAAAGCCAGGGTAAAGGTGAGCAGTTACTAAAGGACCCAAGAAAAGCTTGAAGAGAAAATATTCCAATATCCCTTCAGAGGAGAGATGTTTAGAAGGGAGAAAGCCCAGGGTGCACCTTTACCCGCCCCAGCGTTCTGTCTTCAGTCAGGGCAAAAGAAAGTGGACTCTGTTTGTCCCAAGAAGCCACCCATGTGTGCCACCTCCACAGGGGTGGGCAATGCAGCCCTGGCAGGTGGTTATGCCCAGGAGCAGAAGGTAGAGCATGCACTAGTATCACTTAGTTGGGAGGTGAACCCAGAAGATAAGCTGGTAATACCGGAAGGTAGTAGTCGTCACGTCCAAGAGGTCACAGGGAATGGGTTCCCTGTTACTGGTCTGCGGGGTACCAATGCCAGCCACATCATGGTGGTAGCAAAGTCTTTTTCCCCAGAACGGTATCTTGCAGGACAGGTCTGTAGGGTGACCAAGGCCCAGAGTCAGGACTTTTTCCACCCTATGGCCATAGCATTCTTAGAATGGGAGGGGGTACTTGCCCAGAGGAGTGTCATTGTCAGTTCTTAGATGCTCATTGACTGCATCCTTGGCAATGAGGTCCAACAAGTGAGAAAAAGAGCAAGGAAGGACAGCTGCCCAGGGCACTCAAATAGCACAGATTTCTGGGGTTACCATCCTTAAACTGTGAGTATGGAAGCCCAGATGAAGACTAAGGTGTAGTAGGCTGCTGTCCTCCACAATGGGAAGATCAGAGGGTCAGGGGTACCTGCCCTGAGAGGAGAGTACCCTAAGTCTGACCCTGGTGAGGTCACTTCTGACCTGGAGGTTCTGCTTGCCCTGCCTCAAGGGCATGAGACCGGAGTCCTGTGCCTGGCACACACCTACATGACATCGCCAGAGTAAGTCACCCCTGACGGGGATGACTGTGTGTGCTTATGAACAGCTGGACTGCCGGGCACTAGTACAGTCCCAGGGTACAGACCTTTTGCCACCGAGTCATTTGCAGGTCATCACCCCTGTGATGGTAGAGGAGTGTGGAAGTAGGATGTCTGATTACTGAAGTTATAGCCCCCCACTTTGAAAAACTTAAAACACCAAAGGGATCTCAGCAACAAGTGGGGGAACTCCTTCCCAGCCCCTCTACTAGCAGTGAGGCATAACCATGGCCCTAGATTGGAGCCTTCATGTGACAGTGGATGTCCAGGGGCCTGGTTCCTGACACTGATAGCTGTCAGTGGTATTTGTTGGCTGTTAGCCTTTCAAGCAGATCTTACCTTGGGCTGGGGATAGGAGTCTGACCTAGGCGAGAATGGATGACATCATCTTGTTGGTCTTGTTGGTACTGTTTGCCTACTGGGATGCTTCAGTGAGTAAGCTATTGTTAGTCGCCTCACTGGTAGGGTCTACATGTGAAGAGGCGTCCCCATGGACAAGGTTAGTGGCTGAGACAGATGTTGATAGAGGAGTACCAATAGGTTTAGAGTGGCTTGGATCAGACAAGTGCCACCGCAGAGGTGATGAATTGTCCTTGCTCTATCGCTCGAGCAAGGGAGCTCATTAAGGGATTGATTAGTCCACCCTATTTCTTAGCTGGGGGAAAACTGTGTTGGAAATTTGCTTTTTCTGCATGTCACCCTAGATGTTTCACCTTTATGCAGAAACGTATTTCTTCTTGCTGTACACCTCTGTGCCCTTTACCCCTGCTAACCAGTAGTAAAGTGCTTGTGCTCCCCATTTTAACATTGTTGAATTGGTGTAATCTTAATAAGCATATTAAACGTGCCAATACAGCCACAAAATATGGTAGAAACTGTACCCAGGATCTGGAAGTAAATTGTCCTTATTAGGCTGCAGCACCAATTGTGCCATCCAATACAGTGGCAGTGTGAACATGGCTTTTTCTTCAATCAAAGCGGGGGAGAAGGAAATTGACGATCCAACCAGTTTCCTTAGGCTCAAATCTTTAAATCAGTGTGGGGTTGGATCACTTGACCTGCCAACCTGGATTACTCAGGTATTCTGTACGTCCCTCTGTAAAAAAACCCTCATACACTCGAGATGGAATCGTGGGTAGCGGTATATCTTGATTCTCCGCTGGATAATCACGGGGTTCTTTGGTATGCAGCCTCCACCCGGAGGTAGTCATCCAAGGTTGTGTGCAGTAGTGTCCAGTGATTTGTGAGAGTGGTGAATGTAAAATAACTCGAAGAGCCAGAGAGTGAATTTTATTATTCTGGGTACGAGTTAGTGAAAGTGAAAATATCCTTGGTATGCGATTTGAGAATTGTTAGGGTTCTCTTCGCTACCTATTTTCGTGAGTTAAAAGGTCGACATGTTTCAGCCCTTGTCCGTCAAAGTGATCGTCGGGCTTTCTTCAGGACCGGGTGAGTTGGTGAGAAGGGATCATTATTATCTCCTTCCTTATGAGGTCAACTTTTGTGCCTCCGCACGTGTTAATCCGTGATTCCACGGGTGCCTTGGGAGTCTGTTGGGAGGTCTTATCTGTAGATCCTCCTCTGCGACTTGTGCTGACTCTGCCATCCAGGACCCTGCCACCCTGACACGTCCAAAAATGACAAGGTCATTCATTTAAATCAGGATGTGACCCAGTACATGGCTCATATTAATAAATAACTCTCCCTAAATCTACAAGAAAAAAGTATGTACACCCATCCCTAGTGAATAAGTGGTTTAATGCATGGCAATATGGTGTCTTTAGGGTATAAGGAAAAGTGAGTTTAGAGAATTTGTCTTTTTTACTCACAAATGTACTTACTTGGTGGTGGTTTTTTGACTACAATCACGTTTCCTTTCGGTGTGATACTAAATAAGAGACCCCAACCTCAGAGAAGAACTTTCCCCTCTAGAATGGTAGTGGCACCCTAGGGTACCTGTGTCCGTGAATATTAATGTCATGATAATGTGAATATTTTAGATGAATATTTATTGTATGTTTTGACTTTTGTCTTAGGTAAAGTACTGCTTGTTTTGTTTGCCCATTGTCCTGATGAGGCCTGAAACTGCCTGACAGGCCGAAACGCGTCGACAGTTTATTGTTGATTTCGACACACTTTGTTTGATTTGGAAACAATACGGGATATATTCCCTAGGAGCTGGACTGATTTGAGAAGCCATAAAAACATTGAGTTGTGCTTCACCTACTCCTAGATACAATTGTGGTGTTCGAAGAAGGAATTAAGGTTATAAGAGACATTACCTTTTTTTCCTTATTTGCAAACTTTTGGGCTTCAGACATAACCCATGGATTAAGGGTCAACGTTTGTATAACTTTATTTGTTATTCATTTGTTTTACCTGTATGTCCTGTTAAAAATTGCTCGATTGAAGAGAATCGATATTGATGTGTATGATTATAATAATATAAAAAACTTTTGAAAAGACTACTAAAAGAGTACTAGATATCACTGATGTGTTTTGTGTTTTTTTCAAGATAATTAGCCGTAAGATGAACATAAAAATAGAACAGTCGATTTAGTCATTTACAAATGTGTATGGTGGAGATAGATAATTGATGGTATCTTTCTCCTGAAATAAGTTTGTCTAAATTGATACCTTTGGCATCACTTGTATTTTGCTAGTTTATTTTCACCCAGATGCCTAGTGGTTGATTGGGTACCCCCTGTTGTTATTACTCAACACACAATAGGGAGAATTTTTAAGTGCCCCAACACCAGCGCTTCTCAGAGACCCATCCTCTCCCGGACTCTTGCCGGGGATTTTAATTGTGTCCTGAATGTGTTGCTTGATCGCTCCAGCCCTCCCCCAGAGCAGCTGCCACACGCGAGTCCACGCAACATTTTGGCCAGTGGGTGTCATGCATGCACCTTCTGGATGCACGGCGACGTCTGCACCCCCTAAATCTGGGGTACTCCTTCTACTCACATGTCCATGACGTCCACACTTAAATTTACTTAGTCTATGTATGACCCAGCTAGGAGCACAATTATAGGGGTGGAGTATCTTGCCTTGCACGTACCCTGTCGTACCACTGTCACCTGCGTCTAACCTTGCAGTGGGGAAGACAACGCCCAATCATTCCCACATGGCGGCTTCAATCTGAGGCTTTATCTGACCCCCTTCCATGCTGATCTTGCCCACTGCATTTATCAGTATTTCACCCTTAATGTGGGTAGAACCATGTCCCGAGCTGCAGAGTGTGACACTCACAAGGTGGTGGTGCGGGTTCACTGTTTGGCAGCCTTTCTGAGGGATACGTAAGAGGATGGTGACCAACCTCTTGGATATAGAACATGAGTTCCGCTCCCTAGAGAACGAGGTGGCTGACACAATTGAACAGTTTCCCTTATTATGGAAGCAGCATAACGACGCTAAGGTCACGCTTGGTAAGCATGACTATAGATGCTGCTTAGCCTCAGAACATGTGGAGGGTGACAGCTCGGGGCACTACAGGAAGATCAGCAACCTCCCCACCATAGGCGCGAAATGTACAGGCTCGGGCAGGATGCGCACCAGGCAGGTGGACATAAACAAGGCTTTCTGTGATTATTCCCGTGAATGATATGCACCTCCTGCCTCACCCTCTCCCTCCCGTGCCTGTGATTTCTTTGGTCCCCTTCAACTGACACTCTTGAACGCACTATAGAGGGCTGAACTGGAGGAAATCCATTTGGCTGTGACCCAGTGGGAAGACCCCGGGTACTGACGGTCTCATGATCGAATACCATGCCACCTTTATTGCTTAGATCTCGCAATGCCTTATGAACGTGTTTGTGGAGGCCAGAGAACGGGAATGCCTCCCTGTGTCCATGAGTGAGGCATTGATTGTGGTTTTACCCAAACCTGGAAGGGACCCAATGGACGTCCACTCCTATTGCTCCCTTTCTTTACTTAACTTGGACCGCAAGATCCCGGACAGAGTGCTAGCAAATCGCCTCATTTCCCATACCCACCAGTTAATCCATATAGATAAATCTGGATTTATACCAAGCAGCACCTTTATTAACATCTGCAGGCTGTTACGCCTGATGCATTGCACGCCACCTGAAGCACTTTGACAGGTGACTGTCTCTTTGGAAGTGGAAATGGCATTTGATACCATAGGTGAGAGTATATTCTGCTGGTCCTCATCGAGATGGAGTTTGGACCGGGATTTCTGGGGTGGTTCCGCACCCTGTATCCCAAGCCCACAGCGTGAGTTAAGACAGAGCAGGACATCTTGGACAGGGTAGATATCTGCAGGGGGACGAGACAGGGGTGTCCGTTGTCACCCCTCTTGTTTGCATTGGCCATGGAACCTCTTGCATGCCTAGTACGTCAGCGAGCGGAGGAGTGGGGCATCCAAGTACGAGATATGTACCACATTATATCGCTCTAAGCTGATGATGCCATAATCTTTCTGCTGGAGGTGACTGTAGGAGAGTAGGGTCTGCTATCCTATGGTCACCCCAATTTTTGCTTTTTGCTTCACTGGTTTTCGACTTGCTGTGGCCCTGGTAATCAGACCCACAGCCTGCTGTTCTCTCTCTAAATTCACAGACATGTAATATAGGTACATAACCAAATTGGTAATGGACACCTTGTCAGCCCCTATACAGTGCACTATAGGTGCCATGGGCATAGGTGCATCCAAGGCCTACCAGGTGCTGCAGAATAGCTTTTGCCACCCCTGGCTGGTTCTTAAATTGACACAACTGGCTGATCACTCAGCTGGGGCAGGTTGGTGTAATCACCTCTTGCTTAGATATAGTATACCTATATCTAAACCTATATCTGGACACATATAAACCTATGAGTCACTCCTATGGCAGGCCTTATCAATCCTGGAGGCATAGTGCGTGGTTAAACGTGAGATGGTGCTCGAGCATGAGCTGAGCCTGTCTGCAGCTGTCGGGAACAACTCCCTAAGCTGTTTCGGGATAATGCCATACCATATACTCTTAAGTGCATTATAATCCATTGCGGTTATGTGCTAACTTTGGTTTGGCTTTATCAAAACATGTTGTGTAAGGTGTCATACGATTTGGAATACTATCTCCTCGACAGTCCTGTTGACGGGGATAGCATCCCACCCTTCTAGAGGGAGAAGACATGTTACTTTACTGAAACGCGGTTAATCCTAACCAGAGCCTCAGCATCACAAAATGGATGCTGCTGCCACCGACACAAGTCTGACCTCCTGCTGCTGACCAAAACTCGGCAGAGGAGGCCTGGACAAAGGGTTTCCTGTCACGGGGAGGAGCTACACCACCCCAGACAGGAGATAGTGTATTGGGGCAGGGAGGGCTGAATGAAATCAGACAGTGCCTGGGGCGCACAAGGCTTCCCCTTGCATAATCCGGTCAAACCGGTTCTGGGGCACACAAGCCCCAGTCCCAGCATGACCCTGGACAAAGGGAAAGGGGTGTAACCACCCCCTTCCTGGGTCCCACCCATAGGAGGGACCTAGCAGGTAATCCAGCCCCCTAGATTGGTATAAGAATGGGAGCAGTGCCAACGCACTCAGATTATCCTGACTGAAACTTATGAAACAAAACTCTGGACCCTTCGACATCCTACTCGACGTAGAAGACTGAAGAATCTCCCTTGTGGTCAAGGAGTGACCACCCTGTGCAAACAGGCACCATCCAGCACCTCGACATTTGCTTTGTGGCAGTTCCTGCCGGAACTCGAGCAACAGAGTTTGACAAGACCCAGCGTGCCTGCCTTATAACAGCCCGATCCACAGTCCCTGCAGAGCTGAGACCCGTGAAGGCGACCTGAAGCATGGGGCCCGCCATCTTGGAAAGACCATGAGACGCTGGCCGTGCAACCCATGAGTGACCCTCGAAGCTGTGCATTGGGGTTTGAGAAGCCCCAGCCGTGAGCCTCTCTTGCACCGAAGCTCACCCCTCTACACTCACCGAGTGCTGCGTGGAGCCCTTCTGCATCTTTTGGCTCAACGCGTTGGCCAGGTCATTTGCCCGTTGGCTTGTGGCCCCTGTGCCAACGAACCTTGAAAACTGACTCATGAGTCTGGTTGCTCCAGACTTGCACTCGCTCCCCTGAAAAGGAGCACCCGCTCTGACCCTCCTGGTCCGAGTGATGAGCCGTCTTTGAATCCTGCGTGGGTTGCGCTTGCCAAGGGTTGTTTGCTCCAATCCGGAAGGCGACACCGCCGACAGCGAAAGCCTGCATGGGACAGCTTGTGATTCACTCTTGGACATCCTTGGTGCCCCAGAGTCCACGTGGCAGTGGAGAGAAGCTACTCATCAACGACCTGATTACGCCCGACATTGCCTGGTTCCTTCCTGGTTCCACCCTGGTCACAGCTGAGTGACCCAGACTCTGTCCCCTCTGCTTTCAGATCATCTTTAACTTTGATCCACCCTTGTATCACACCGGACACTTCTCGACTCGACGCATGCAGCATCTTCAGCTCCAAGCACCAGAAACCTGCGTGACAAAACCCGACACTACTTCGCACCTGTGCACCCGCTTCCTGTGGGTGAGGTAACTCAACAACGCCGGTGTTCCTACACTGGTTTACACCTCTAGTGTATGTGTCTAAAGTTTCGTCATTCTAGGTTGAGCGGAAGTCTTCTTTAACAGTAACTTTATAACTTTTATGCACCATTGACTTTGCATTGGTGCATGTGTGTGCTTTAAGCGCTGCACCCGAATTCCGTGGGCTTTTCCCGACTTCAGCATTGCTAGTCCCGACTGCTCCCAGCGATTCCCTAGGCCCTAGGCCTAACCACTGTTTGATTGGTATCTCGTATACCACTTTTTTAATATATGGTTTGCGTGGCCCCTGTGCCTCATCCATAATTGTGCAACTTTTATATGTTTAACTGTGCTTTTGTTTAAACGCTTGTGTCTCTGCACTCATAAAGAGTACAGAGGATTATTCTAGTAATAAATACATATATTTTTATAATATATAACTTGTGTGGTGTCCTTTCATTTGATATTACAGGATTGTGATTGGTAAAACAGCTTGCTTAACACGACCTCTTGAGTTAAGCCTTTAAGGCTGCTTAGTCCATGCTTCCCTTAGGATAGCTTATCTATAAGGTTGACTTACAACCATCACCATAAGGGATTGTTTGGACTGATACAAGGTGCCCTCAGAATTGGAGACATCATATATCAGGCCAACTTCTCACATTGGTGAGCAGCGGTGCAGATGTGAGCTTGCTGTTGTTTTACCATTGCAATCTTTTTATCAAATTGAAAGATCACATCAAGTACCTTAGGTACATATAAACAAAGCTTAGCATATTTAAGTTCTACTGAACTTAGTAGTTGTAGATCAAAGGGCTTAGCACACCCTGCCTACAACTAACTAGCAAGGTACAGTAGGAAAACACTTAGTGTAGGTAAGTGAACCACTTACACCTCACTAGCAGTCATGGCTGGCACAGAGGGAGCTACAGGCTCTTCACCTGTGTTGGTTGACCTTACCAAGGCACCTTCCAGCTATGACACCCTCAGCCATAAGGACCTGAGTGCCTTGTGCACTTCAAGGGGGCTGAGAAAGGGTCACAACCCTACCATTCCCATCCTGATAGCCATCTTGGAGAAGGATGACTTAGCTAAGGCTAGTGCAGTTCCCTTAGATGCAGGAGATGGAGTGAATCCCCCTGAGATTGAGAACCCCATAGACATAGAGGAGGAACATGAATCAGAAGAGGATGATTCAGATCAAGATCAAAGGACCAACCAGGTACTAGTGGGGAGGCTTAACCAAACCAACTTGGACCTACATAGGAATGGAGAGGGCGAGCACCTCCCCAGATCCTATAACATAGTTCCCTCAGGTAACAGAAGGTTGAGATCCTCCTCAAGGGATTCTCATATTTCTAGTGCCTCAAGGGAATCTCAAAGGGGAATGACTTCCCCCCAGAGAAAAGAGCATAGGGCCAGAATGAGGGCTGTCCAACTCCAGATAGAGAGGGAAGAGGTAGCCCTGGCTCAAGCTAAACTTGCTTTAGCAAGAGAACAAAAGTTGAGTGGATTAGATTCCACTGGTGGCAGCATATTTCCTAGAGAGAAAGACAGGTCCTATGACAATAGAAACCTGACAAAAATTGTGCCCCCCAACAAGGAAGGGTATGACATCCACAAATTGATGACTGCTCTGGAGAGAGCCTGCATGGTACAGCAGGTTCCTCAAGATCAGTGGGCTGCAACTTTATGGTACTCCTTTTCTGAGAAAGGGAGGGATAGGCTCCTCACAGTTAGACCTGAGGATGCCAAAAACTACTCTGTCCTGAAGAGTGCTCTTATTGAAGGGTTTGGCCTAACCACTGAGCAATACAGGTTGTTGTTCAGAGATACCCAAAAAGCACAGACTCAGGACTGGACTCATTTTGTTGATTGTGCCACTAAGGCTCTGGAGGGTTGGCTGCAGGGAAGTAAAGTCTCAGACTATACAGGATTGTACAATCTTATAATGAGAGAGCAGATCCTTAATAACTGTCAGAACCAGCTGTTGCATCAATACCTTATTGACTCTGATCTGACCTCTCCCCAAGAATTGGGAAAGAAGGCAGACAAATGGGTCAGAACAAGGAATAAGCAGAATCCCTAGAACCATGGTGGTGACCAGAAGAAAACAGACCAGAAGGGTGGGGATAAGAAAGATAAAGAAAAAGACCAGAAGTCTTCTTCAGGCCCACAAAATTCTAATAAGGAGGATGGTTCCCAAAATGGTAACAAGAAGAAGAAGAATGATGGCCCAAAGAAACCTTGGTGTAATACTTGTAAGTCCACTTCCCACTGGGGGAGTGAATGCACAAAGAAAAATCCAGTTCCAACCACTGCAGCTCCCAAAGCACCTGCACCCCCTAGTACCGTCAGCAGTGGTGGTACACAACCTAAGGGTATAGTAGGGTTGACCCTGGGTACTGAGATGGAGTCTGGCCTAGTCAGAATCCCTACTCAGGCAGGTCTGCTCTATGATGTGGACATGGCCATGCCCACTACTGTGAGTCCCAGTAACTTGGGCAAGTATAGACAGACGCCTTTAATTAATGAGTAACTGGCTCAGGCCTACAGGGATACATGTGCCAGTGTCACTATGGTGACACCTGACTTTGTGGACCCTGGACAAATTGTACTAGGTGAGAATTACCTAGTGACCAATGCAAGCAATGCCACTACTACACATAGTGTGGCTGTTGTTAACTTCTCCTGGGGAGGGGTAACTGGCCTCAAGAAAGTTGTTGTGAGTGCAGACCTGCCAGTAGACTGTCTGTTGGGCAATGATCTAGAGAACTCAGTTTGGTCAGAGGTGGAGTAAAGGACTCATGCAGAAATGCTAGGGATATCAGCACATGTCCTTGCTATAACCAGATCTCAGGCAAAGAAGTGCCTACCTAAACCTGTGGTGGATCTTGAAACTATAGACCAACCACAATCCAAGAGAAGGAGCAAGACGGTTAAGGCTGTGCCTTCCCACTTGCCCCAGGTTGAGGATCAGACTTCACAGGGAGCTGATTCTGCAGTCCAAGAGGAGACTGTCTCTGAGGAGCTTGAACCTGATCAGGTTGAGTTTCTGGGGACAGGGGGACCCTCAAGGGCAGACCTGGGGCAGGCCCAATTAGATTGCCCTTCCCTTGAACCCCTCAGACAGCAAGCTGCTGCTGAGGCTGCTGGGAATGCTCAAGGTACCCATAGAGTGTATTGGGATGATGGGCTCCTTTATTCAGAGGCTAGAGACCCCAAGCCTGGTGCCACCAGGAGGTTGGTCATACCTTTGAAATTTAGGGGCTTCCTTCTTACCTTGGCCCATGATATTCCCCTTGCAGGACACTTAGGCCAGAACAAGACTTGGGACAGGCTTGTCTCTCACTTTCACTGGCCTCATATGTCAGAAAATGTCAAGGAGTTTTGTCGCTCCTGTGTCACTTGCCAAGCCAGTGGTAAGTCAGGTGGCACAACAAAGGCCCCCCTGATACCACTACCTGTGGTGGGGGTACCCTTTGAAAGAGTTGGAATAGATATTGTGTGTCCCATGGATCCTCAAACAGCATGTGGGCACAGATTTATACTGGTGGTAGTGGATCATGCCACCAGGTACCCAGAGGCAATTCCCCTGAGGACTACAACAGCTCCTGTTGTGGCAAGGGCCCTTCTTGCAGTTTTCTCAAGAGTGGGCTTTCCAAAGGAGGTTCTTTCAGACAGAGGTACCAACTTCATGTCTGGATACTTGAAAGCAATGTGGAAAGAGTGTGGAGTAATCTATAAGTTTACCACACCCTATCATCCTCAGTGCAATGGGCGTGTTGAAAGGTTCAACAAGACCCTAAAGGGAATGATAAAAGGTTTACCTGAGAAGCTTAGGCGACGATGGGACATCCTTTTACCCTGCTTGCTCTTTGCTTACAGAGAGGTCCCACAGAAGGGGGTTGGCTACAGCCCTTTTGAACTTTTGTTTGGCCACCCTGTGAGGGGTCCATTGTGTCTGGTGAAGGAAGGATGGGAATTACCTCTCAAAAAGCCTAAGCTAGATGTGGAAAGTGTGGCTCACTGGTTAGAGGAGGCAGACCTGGAAGCAGAGGTCAGCCCGGGACCAGGGTTCAATTCCCGGCTCGGCAGGGTCTTGAGTCCTAAAATGTCCATGGACTCGACAATTCTCACTCCGGTGCCTACGCGATTCACGGGTTCATACTCTGCGACTCTGAGCAATAGCTTGCTTAATCTCCACAATGGCCCCTCGCGGCGGGATGCCTGGCTTTCACCTTGCGAATACCCTGCCGGGGTTATCTCACAGGGGAATACCAGGACGGGTTCCCTAAGCAAGCACTTAGAAACCGCTCGGTGATTTGCGCTATATAAATTCCTGTACATTTACATTTACATTTACATGTTGTGGACTATGTACTTGGTCTCCGCTCGAGGATGGCTGAGTACATGGAAAGAGCATCCAAAAACCTGGAGGCCAGTCAAGAATTACAGAAAGCTTGGCATGACCAAAAGGCTGTTCTGGTTAAGTTCCAGCCAGGGCAGAAGGTGTGGGTGTTGGAGCCAGTGGCCCCAGCAGCTCTCCAGGACAAATGGTCTGGACCCTACACCATACTTGAAAAGAAGGGAGAGGTCACCTATTTGGTGGACCTTGGAGCCCCTAGGAACCCCCACTGGGTGCTCCATGTGAACAGATTGAAAGCATTTGTTGACAGGGAGGACATGAGCCTGCTCATGGCCACAGATGGGGAACAGGAGGAAGAGAGTGAGCCTCTCCCAGACTTGTTGTCCCAGAACCCTGAAGATGGTTCAGTTGATGGAGTAGCCATGGCAGGCAGCCTCACTGACCAGCAACAGATGGACTGCAGACAGGTGTTGCAGGCCCATAGACATATGTTTTCTCTCACACCCAGTCAAACTAACTGGTGCACCCATGAGGTGGACACTGGTGACAGTCTGCCTGTGAAGAATAAAATCTACAGGCAACCTGACCACGTCAGGGATTGCATAAAGGCTGAAGTGCAAAAGATGCTTGAACTTGGAGTGATTGAGCCATCAGAGAGCCCATGGGCCAGCCCAGTAGTCCTTGTGCCAAAACCCCATACCAAAGATGGAAAGAGAGAAATGAGGTTTTGTGTGGACTACAGAGGTCTCAATGCTGTCACTAGGACAGATGCTCATCCCATTCCAAGGGCAGATGAGCTCATTGATAAGTTGGCTTCTGCCAAATTTCTGAGCACATTTGATTTGACAGCTGGCTATTGGCAGATCAGGTTAGCTGAAGAGTCTAAAGCCAAAACAGCATTCTCTACCCCTAGTGGACATTATCAGTTTGTGGTAATGCCCTTTGGTTTGAAGAATGCACCTGCCACCTTCCAAAGGTTGGTGAATGTCCTTGCTGGGTTGGATGACTTTTGTGCAGCATATCTAGATGATATTGCTGTCTTTAGCTCCACCTGGGAGGATCACCTGATCCACCTGAAGAAGGTTCTGGAGGCCCTGCAAAAGGCAGGCCTGACTATCAAGGGTACCAAGTGCCAGATAGGGCAGAGTAAGGTTGTGTACCTGGGCCTCCTAGTAGGTGGGGGTCAGGTTCAACCACTGGAGAGTAAGATCCAGACCATAAAGGACTGGGCTCCTCCAACTACCCAGAAACAAGTCAGAGCCTTCTTGGGTCTGACTGGGTATTACAGGAAATTTGTAAAGAACTATGGGTCCATTGTGACACCATTAAATTACTTGACATCCAAGAAGATGCCCAAAAAGGTTCAGTGGACAGTTAGCTGTCAAAAGGCATTTGATGACCTGAAGAAGGCCATGTGCTCTGCACCTATCCTGAAGAGTCCTGACTACTCCAAACAGTTCATTGTTCAAACAGATGCTTCTGAGTTGGGGGTGGGAGCTGTGCTTTCACAACTTAATGTAGATGGTCAAGACCAGCCCATTGCTTTTATTAGCAGAAGGCTGACCCCAGGGTGAAACGTTGGTCAGCTATTGAGAGGGAGGCCTTTGCTGTGGTTTGGGCCCTGAAGAAGTTGAGGCCATACTTGTTTGGAACTCACTTCCTAATTCAGACGGACCATAAGCCCCTCTTGTGGCTAAATCAGATGAAGGGTGAAAACCCCAAACTACTCAGGTGGTACATTTCCCTACAGGGGATGGACTTTACAGTGGAGCACCGCCCAGGGACTGACCATGCAGATGGTCTCTCCAGGTACTTCCACTTAGAACATGAAGACTTATCTGGTCAAGGTTAAGTTTAATGTCCCTGCGTTTTGGGGGGAGGTTGTGTAGGAGAGTAGGGTCTGCTATCCTATGGTCACCCCAATTTTTGCTTTTTGCTTCACTGGTTTTCGACTTAATGTGGCTGTGGGCCTGCTAATCAGACCCACAGCCTGCTGTTCTCTCTCTAAATTTACAGACATGTACTATAGGTACATAACCAAATTGGTAATGGACACCTTGTCAGCCCCTATACAGTGCACCATAGGTGCCATGGGCATAGGTGCATCCAAGGCCTACCAGGGGCTGCAGCATAGCTTTTGCCACCCCTGGCTGGCTCTTAAAATGACACAACTGGCTGATCACTCAACTGGGGCAAGTTGGTGTAATCACCTCTTGCTTAGATATAGTATACCTATATCTAAACCTGTATCTGGACACATATAAACCTATGAGTCACTCCTATGGCAGGCCTTATCAATCCTGGAGGCAGAGTGAGTGGTTTAATGTGAGATGGTGCTCGAGCATGAGCTGAGCCTGTCTGCAGCTGTCGGGAACAACTCCCTAAGCTGTTCCGGGATAATGCCATACCGTATACTCTTAAGTGCATTATAATCCATCGCGGTTATGTGCTAACTTTGGTTTGGCTTTATCAAAACATGTTGTGTAAGGTGTCATACGATTTGGAATACTATCCCCTCGACAATCCTGTCAACGGGGATAGCATCCCACCCTTCTAGAGGGAGAAGACATGTTACTTTACTGAAACGCGATTAATCCTAACCAGAGCCTCAGCATCACAAAATGGATGCTGCTGCCATCGACACAAGTCTGACCTCCTGCTGCTGACCGAAACTCGGCAGAGGAGGCCTGGACAAAGGGTTTCCTGTCGCGGGAAGGTGCTACACCACCCCAGACAGGAGATAGTGTATAGGGGCAGGGAGGGCTGAATGAAATCAGACAGTGCCTGGGGCGCACAAGGCTTCCCCTTGCATAATACGGTCAAACCGGTTCTGGGGCACACCAGCCCCAGTCCCAGCGTGACCCTGGACAAAGGGAAAGGGGTGTAACCACCCCCTTCCTGGGTCCCACCCATAGGAGGGACCTAGCAGGTAATCCAGCCCCCTAGATTGGTATAAGAATGGGAGCAGTGCCAACGCACTCAGATTATCCTGATTGAAACTTATGAAAGGAAACTATGGACCCTTCGACATCCTACTCGACGTAGAAGACTGAAGAATCTCCCTTGTGGTCAAGGAGTGACCACCTTGTGCAAACAGGCACCATCCAGCACCTCGACGTTTGCTTCGTGGCAGTTCCTGCCAGAACTTGAGCAACAGAGTTCAACAAGACCCAGCGTGCCTGCCTTCTAACAGCCCGATCCACAGTCCCTGCAGAGCTGAGACCCGTGGAGGTGACCTGAAGCGTGGGGCCTGCCATCTTGGAAAGACCCTGAGACGCTGAACGTGCAGCCCACGAGTGATCCTTGAAACTGTGCATTGGGGTTTGAGAAGCCCCAGCCCTGAGCCTCTCTTGCACTGAAGCTCACCCCTCTATACTCACCGAGTGCTGCGTGGGGCCCTTCTGCATCTTTTGGCTCAACGCGTTGGCCCGGTCACTTGCCCGTTGGCTTGTGGCCCCTGTGCCGACGAACCTTGAAAACTGACTCATGAGTCTGGTTGCTCCAGACTTGCACTCGCTCTCCTGAAAAGGAGCACCCGCTCTGACCCTCCTGGTCCGAGTGATAAGCCATCTTTGAATCCTGCGTGGGTTGCGCTTGCCAAGGGTTGTTTGCTCCAATCCGGAAGCCAACACTGCCGCCAGTGAGAGCCTGCGTGGGACAACTCGTGATCCACTCCTGGACATCTTCAGTGCCTGCTTTCAGATCATCTTTAACTTTGATTCACCCTTGGATCACACCGGACACTTCTCGACTCGACGCCTGCAGCATCTTCAGCTCCAAGCACCTGCAACCTGCGTGACAAAACCTGACACTACTTCGCACCTGTGCACCCGCTTCCTGTGGGTGAGGTAACTCAACAACGCCGGTGTTCCTACACTGGTACACACCTCTAGTGTATGTGTCTAAAGTTTCGTCCTTCTAGGTTGAGCGGAAGTCTTCTTTAACAGTAACTTTATAACTTTTACGCACCATTGACTTTGCATTGGTGCATCTGTGTGCTTTAAGCGCTGCACCCGAATCCTGCAGGCTTTTCCCGACTTCAGCATTGCTAGTCCCGATTGCTCCCAGCGATTCCCTAGGCCCTAGGCCTAACCACTGTTCGATTGGTATCTCTTATACCACTTTTTTAATGTATGGTTTGCGTGGCCCCTGGGCCTCATCCATAATTGTGCAACTTTTATATGTTTAACTGTGCTTTTGTTTAAACGCTTGTGCCTCTGCACTCATAACGAGTACAGAGGATTATTCTAGTAATAAATACATATATTTTTATAATATATAACTTGTGTGGTGTCCTTTCATTTGATATTACAGGATTGTGATTGGTAAAACAGCTTGCTTAACACGACCTCTTGAGTTAAGCCTTTAAGGCTGCTTAGTCCATGCTACCCTTAGGATAGCTTGTCTATAAGGTTGACTTACAACCATCACCATAAGGGATTGTTTGGACTGATACAAGGTGCCCCCAGAATTGGAGACATCATATATCAGGCCAACTTCTCACAGTGACTACATCACTTCTAGGACTCATGGAACTATTGGATATTTTTGGAGAGATTTTTGGGCTATGCGTAAATTGGGATGAGTCATGTGTATTCCCTCTGGTACACAAACCGGTTGAGGAAAGAGAGGATCAACTGGGGACCCATCTAAAATGGTGCTTTGACACCTTTAAATATTTAGGTATACAAATATATCACACTGAGAAAGATCTTAAGGAGGGAAATCTGGATAGGACTGTGGGTTCCATACGCCGCTCCCTGCCTTTTTGGTGTTCACTCCCATTATCTCCACAGGGTCGGGTGGCTACATGCAAAATGCTGGTTCTCCCCTGAATACTGTGGTTCTTTGTGGTCCTTCTACTTTTGCTACCTAGGGGCTTCTTTTGGGAGCTGAATGGGTTATTGCTTAAATCGTGCCTATTGGGACTGCGCCCCCGCACGAAGGGCAAAAAAACATGCATACCGATTTATAGATTTGGGTTTTGTATTATTTAAACACAACATAGCCATGGTATGGACATCTCCTGCATACATGCTCTGACTGCCCGGTAGGAGTGGTGAATCCCGAGCAGGAGGCGAGAGCCGGGAAAGCCTTCTTACTGACGGTTGAGCTAAAGCAGACGAGCAAACCCCCTGAACGACAACCATTCCCTTTTCATTCCAAATGTAGCCTGACAGGCATTACACTGACTGCTTAACCAACACAGGTAGACATGCAATGCTTCGCACACAAATGATTTTTCCATATCCCGGCTTGTATGACCGCCCTGCAATGTATCCTCCTGACTATTTCCATGTTTGGACACAGACTACTAATGCTCATAAGACACCCACATTTCTCTCCGCTGTCTATAACTTACGGACGATGTATTGCCATTACGCACCCACTCCAACAGGCTACACTACTTACCACCAGAAACACGTCTGCTATGGTGTAACAATGGCGTAAACGCCAACATATCATGATTAGCTGCTTAAGAACTACTGAGATCTCGTAATGTTTTATTGTATATAGTTCATTATTTATTGCTTTTTTTATCTGTTGTCCCTTACACAATGATGTAACCCTAGCAAGGGCATTGATATATTTATTACAACCTGTGGCTAATAGAAGGTGATGCATGATCCTGTTGTTCCCCTACTGAATGAAGTGATAGCACTGGAATTCTAAATCAGGAGCACCACTGATGAATACTGTAATACAACAAAAAAGCTGCTAAGAAAAAAATATTTGAAAAAAAGTCTGCTGTTTTAGGGTAGGGACTAGCTAGAAAAATAAATTAACAACTCTTTTTCCTATTTATCAAAAGCCCAATTAATTGTGAAGTAATTTTTTATTACTATTGAGGAAACATAACTTTTAGAAAGTTAACTTTTCTCTGACTAAAACCTGGAGGCTAATATGCTTTAGCTTCCAGCGTTGGACCTCTGAGTGCCCAAGCCCTGATGAGATTAGCATTTGATCTATGGCGGATTATCTATTGTTTCTTTCTGGGTTTATTTTAATATTTCTAGAACTCTATCTGCTTGGTTCTGGTTGTCTTCTGCTGTAATTCTAGCTCTACTCTGTTTCACATCCTGATGTTAGTTTTTAACTGTCAGTTGGACAAATTCTCTAACTTTAATTACATAAGGACTTGCACTACTTCACTGATTGCATATGGAGTCCTTTCACTCTACCAGTTCCATGGGCTTTGGGTCCATAAATGTATTATTGTTGGTGGAAAACGCAGTTCAAAGTGCCTCAGAAAGGGTTTAGAAGTGAGAGTGAAATTATTTCTAATGGAGGAAAAAAGTAAGGGCCTTTCTACGAGTTTGGCGGTCCAATGGACCGGTGAACCCATGGTGGAGGTCTGCAGACTGCCAGACTGGCAGTCCGCCAGCAGCATTAGGACTGCCACGGACCGCTGCTGGCGCCAGGGAACCAAGTTCCCTGATGGTCTGAGGTCCTTATTATGGTGGTGGTGCTGCTATGGGGCCATCAAACATATTTGGAGTTTCCTCACCACCGTACTTTTCATGGTGCTGTGACTGCCATGAAACGTTGTGGAATAGGCAAGATGGCGGCTGCTACTAGCGGCTGAGCGGCAGCATTAGCAAGGGCTCCGGACTTAACATGATAGCTTTCATGTAGACCTCGCAGATTTCGTAAAAACTCCCCGTAAAACCCTCCTCAGAAAAGAAAAGAAGAAAACTGCGAAGAAAGGGACAGCACGGATGGATATAACATACCGTCTTTCAGTCGACCTGCTCCGGGCGTTCTCGGACCTGTGTACCGACAGCCTCTCAGCGGCTTCCAGTAGCGGCATACCAATCACAGCAGGCGGAGCAGGCGGAGTTCGCGGAGCAGGAAGGTGGAGTGGCCTCAGAGGCACCAGAGGTGCCGGAGTGAAGCTGGCGGTCAGAATCAAGGTGGAGATCACGGGTTGGGTGACTACAAGGCGGCGCGGTGCGGGAGAGAAGCGGCGGCTGTGCAAGATGCCCCCGAAGCAAAATAATGTTGGTAAAGTCGCTAAAAAGAAAGTGGTGGAAAATATTAATCCCGGTTCAGAAGGGCAGATAAATCCGGGCGAAGTTAACTCAACCCGAAGTGTGCGGAAAGGTGAAACTGAAATCGCAGGAATCATCAAAGGAAATGAGGCCACCTACAGTGAGGACCAGGTTGGCCACGGCCAATCTGAGCATTGTTGATATGTTCAATCACGCTGGAAAGGAGGAGGAGACCAAAGCCCCAGGAGGTGAGGCGGATATCGAACTGGAGATTGATGCTGAGAAACGGGGTGAGACAGAACTGCCGGAAACCGGGGTAAGCTAAAAAATGACTGGTGACCCTGAGTGTATGGTTGGAAGTATGACTCAGGGCCAAATTTCTACTCAAGACTTGGGCGTACTTTGCATGTCAGGAGGCAATGAGTTCAACCAGGGTGAGGAGCCTGGAGGCGAGACTAAGAGCTTAATAGGGGTCGATATCAGCACCGGCAACTGCCCTATAGTTAAGAAGGTTATGGGCAGCATGGGGAAAAATCATGATAGGGCACAGCCAGGAACCGCGCAGTCGAGCGATATCCCCCAGACAAACATGAATCAGGAGCAAGAAAGGGAGGAGGAGAAGACTCCAAGCGAGGGCTTTGTTTCAGTGCCGGAGGAGGCAGACTGGTCAGAGGATGAAGAGGAACAAAGCTCAGACAGATGGAAGTAACCCAGAGACAGAGAGTGACCCAGAGGGAGATCTGGTTACTACTGCGGTCAAGACGTTGGCACCATCAAGAAAACAGATGAAGCTGGCCTGGGATCACTCGCCATCTACACTGCTCCAAGGCAATTCGATTCGAGAACATAACTTCGAGGATTCCCAAGAGGCTACTCAGCGAGCAATGCTGGAGGCAATTCATCACGAAATTATCGCACATCGGGAAGAGACCAGGCAGGATAGCCTGAAAGCGCAAGCGGCCATGAGGAAAATGAAGAGTGTGGTTAGAAAGCTGTCCAATGCCACTGCGAATGTGGGGGATAGGGTTTCGAACCTAGAGGAAAGAGTGGTTGCTACCGAGAATGAAGCCGCTGCAGCCACTGTTAAGGTGGAATCATTTGGAGCTCAGGCACAGGATGTCCAGTGGAAGCTGGAAGATTTGGAGAATAGGTTGAGGAGAAACAATCTAAGAATCCTTGGTTTCCTGAAGGTCGGGAAGGGGGCGATGTTAAAGCCTACATAGTGAATCTATTTGAGAAAGCTTTCCCGGAGCTGGCCAGCTGGAACTGGGCCCTAGAAATTCAGAGGGCACACGGACACCATTTAGGATCCGCCAGAACACGAAAGAAGGTGATAAGCCCAGAGCAATCTTGGTATTTTTTGGGAACTTTATCCTAAGACAATCTGTGGCAGAGAAAGCAAGACCGGATGCAAGGAGAACCGGAGAGGGGGTCACTTTTTTCGTTAGACCGGACTTTTGCCATTCCACGGTGGAGCGGCGGTGGAGGCTACGACAATTAATTAGGCCCTTTCAAGATAAAAAAATCCAGGTCTATCTTATAAATCCGGCTCAGCTGAAAGTAATTTATTTGGGCAAAACAATGTACTTTTCTTCAGAGGTTAAAGCCCAAGAGTTCCTTGATTCTGTATAATTAATTAATAGGAATTGAAGCATTCTAATTACACGTTCATGTACCAGGGGCATTTACACGGGGGGAAAGTGCCTTTGGGGCAATAATTATAGGTTATGTGAGGATTTGGGTTGATTTATGTTGAAATAGCTGAAAATAGTCCTAAAAGACATGTATTGATTTGGGTTTTCTCTCGAGGTATACACTAGTAAGTAGGTTTATTGAGTCCATTGCTATGCTGCACCCATCACATGCACAGACTATGTCTGGGCGCCTTGCCAGGGAGAGTGTGGGGGGTGGGGATCAAGGAGGTGGGGGGAAAAGGTAAGGGGGGGAGGGAAGAGAGTTTGTACCGTCAATGTGTTCATAAATGCAAGAGTAATTTCGAAACAAAGGACATATTTCCATCATGTATCTACTAGTTATCTGGACAGGTTGATGAGTTGGCAATGTTTGATGTATAGCTATGCCTAAGCTCAGGATTGGATCTCTTAATATAGGAGGATTAAATGATTGGAAAAAGAGGGGTAGGTTTGAACAATATCTTAATGTGTTGGGCCTAGATATCATATGTCTACAGGAGACCCACCTACCCTGGCAGAAAAAACATTGGTTAAACCTAAAAGGATATGAATTGCTGTCTTGTTCAACCCAGACCTCTATGATAAGAGGGGTGGCTATTATCAGTAAGGTCGGGCTAGGGGGGGCTAAAAGGTGCAAGGCGGATGCTATGGGTAGATGGGCTATCTGTGAAATGAACTTGGGTTTTACTATATGTTCGGTATACGGGTCTAACATAGATGAATCTGAGGTCTTCAGTCATATAGAAAATGAATTAATTGACTGGCCAACCCCTATAGTATTATGTGGGGACTTCAATATTTCAGCTAATTTCTCGGTTGATAGACCCTACGCAGGTAGGAAGCCGAGAGTATACAGAGCAGTAACATCAATGATGCAGTCACATGGATTAACTGACGTGTGGAGGAACTTAGAGACAGGCGACCCAGGGTATACGTACTTCTCGCATCCTTTTAATAAATACACGAAATTGGATTACTTTATGATCTCGACCACCCAGTTAAATAGGGTCCATATAACCAAACTTCCAAAAGTTCTGTCAGACCACAATCCTCTAGTCTTAACCATGGATATTAACAAACCACGAAAAGCCCCTAGGCCATGGACCTTTGATAAAAAACTATTAGCGGATATGGATTATCTAAAACATATGAAGATTTGGTCCCAGGCCTTTTTTTATGCTAATAGGTACAGCGCATCTAGGGGTGTAGTTTGGGACAGTTTCAAGGCAGGACTAAGAGGTGAGACCATTAGTTACACTACTCGGGTTTGGAAAAGGATCAATCAGGAAAGAGAACTTTTGATGGGCAAGTTGATTGAGGCCGAGGCACAACATAGATAGGATATAATTCCAGGGGCTCAATCCACTGAGAGTCTACAAAGAGTAAATTCTTTAAAAGCAGAGATCCAGAAACAGCTAGCTAAAAAGGCGGCAGCTGAATATCAGTCGCAGAGATCAGGGCTATACGAAACAGGGGAGCAAGCAGGAAGAGCACTGGCACTACGAATTAGGCAGGTGGCTTCCAAGAATACAGTGACACAAATAGAATATGAGGGTCAAAGATATGATAAATCAGGTGAAATTCTAGATGCCTTTAGAAAATGTTATCAAGAATTGTATCAGGAGGAGGCGGGAGCAGAGGTTCTAAATACAAGTTGGCTAGACATGGGTACCAAGTTACAACAGGCCCATATTGATTCCTTGGAACAAGATATCACCATGTCTGAAGTATCAGAGGCCCTGCAAGATCTGGCAAGTGGGAAGGCTGCGGGTCCGGATGCTATACCGCTAGAGATGTATAAGAGTTTAAGGGACGAAACAACTCCGATGCTCTTAGATTTGTTCAAAGGTGTCATGAATACAGGTGTAATACCCGAGTCTTGGAAAGAAACCAACATAGTGATTTTCCATAAAAAAGGGAAACCAAAGACTAACCCCGGCTCCTACAGACCAATATCCTTGATAAATAGTGACAATAAGCTGTATGCAAAAATCATGGCCGCTCGCATGGGGAGGATTGTTGCGACCTTGGTTTCTCCCTGGCAGCATGGGTTTATCCCAGGCAGGGGTACTACCGACCATATTAGGAGAGCTATAACCCTATTTGACATCGGGGCTGCTAGGGGTGAAAGGGTGGCAATGATCCTCCTCGATGCGGAGAAGGCATTTGATCGCGTCAGATGGAGCTTTCTGTGGAAGGTCTTGGAGGCAATGGGGTTTGGCCCAAGATTCTGTCAAGCTATCCAGGCAATGTACTCCACACCTACGGCAAGAATCCAGTTGATGGGAGAAAGATCTGGGAAGATAAATATAACAAGGGGTACGCGACAGGGGTGTCCGTGTTCACCAATCCTGTTTGCGCTTTATATAGATCCTTTAATTACCCAATAATGAATAGCGCTGCCATCAATCCGGTAGTCACCAATGGGTTCCAGACGAAACTTATCGCATATGCAGATGACCTAGCCGTTATTACTAATGACCCAGAGTCAGCTATGAGGGAACTAGTTAATATAACCGGGCAGTTTGGTGGTTTGTCGGGCTACCGATTAAATGTGGATAAAACACAAGTATTATGTTCTAAAAAGGTAACCAAGCAGGATGCCAGATATGTAGACTCTGTCGTCTACCTGGGTATAACAATAGATGCAGAACCCGGAAAAATAATTAATGATAACTTTTCACCACTCATGCAATCAATGGAAAAAGACCTAAAAAGGATGGACTCACTCCAGTTGTCAATAATTGGTAGGGCTAATGTCATAAAAATTACCATGTTTCCCAAGGTTTTATATAAATTCAGGGCAATTCCATTCAAAATTGATGAGAAGGTTGTAGGAGAGTAGGGTCTGCAATCCTATGATCACCCCAGATTTTTGCTTTTTGCTTCACTGGTTTACGACTTCTCTGGCTGTGGGCCTGCTAATCAGACCCACAGCCTTGCTGTTCTCTCACTAAATTGACACGTGTACCTTAGGTGCATTTACCAATTGGTACTGGGCCACCTTATCAGACCCTGTAACTCAGGGCATAGGTGTACCCAGGGCCTACCAGGGGCTGCAGCATGTATTGTGCCACCCCTGGCTGGCCATCTAAATCTGACACAACTGGCTGCATGACAGCTGGGGCAAGGTGGTGTAATCACCCCTTGCTGTAGATATAGTATACCTATATCTAACCCTAAAATGGACACTCGTATTCCTATCAGTCACTCCTATGGCAGGCCTTGACAATCCTGAAGGCAGAGTGCTTGGAATCGTGTGAGATGGTGCTCTGGCATGAGCTGAGCCCGTTTACAGCTTGCGGAACCAAGTCCTAATAGCTGTTCCATGATAACGCATACCATATTCTCTCTTAAGTGCATTATAATCCTCGCGGTTATATGCCAACTCTGGTATCGCTTTATCAAAACATGTCGAGTAAGGTGTCATACGAATTGGAATACTAACCCCTCGCCAATTCTGGTGACGGGGTTAGCATTCCACCCTTCTAGAGGGACACGACATGTATGTAACTGTGAACCCCGGTTAAAGTTAACTCGAGCCTCAGCATCACAAAATGGATGCTGCCACCACAGACACAAGTCTGACCTCCTGCTGCTGGGAGTCCTTCCAGCGAGGAGAGCTTGGACAAAGGGTTTCCTGTCAGGGGCGGTGCTAGCACCATCCCAGACAGGGTTTTGTGTATCCTGGGTAGGCAGGGCTTTAGAGGAAGGTGACTACAAGTGGCACCCCGGTGCTCACTATGCATCTGCCGGCTAGAACCAGTTCCAGGGGCACACCAGCCCCTGAGCTGGGGAAAGTCCGGCATGGGAGAGGGGTGTAACCACCCCCCTTCCTGGTCCCACCCATGGGCAGGACCTAGTCGCGTACCAGCCCCCTTCTTTAGTATAAAGGTGGGAGCGGGGACCCTTCCAAATTAGATCATCTTTGAATCCTGAAACTACTTTCTACGAAGGGAACTCAAGACTTCTTCCTAAGATTTCTCCCTTGTGACTAAGGAGTAGTCACCCTGCATCTGCGGGCACCAACTAAGAACACTGCGGTTTGCTGCACGTCCTTCCTCAGGAATCCGACCGACCAGCACGACGAGACCCGGCTTCCCTGGCACCTCTGACCTCTACCTACATCGTCAGCTCAGCTGAGATCCGTGGGTGTGACGAGACCTCGAGGGACTGGCCATCTTCAGAACTGCACAACGCTTATCCAGCACGACCGCCGAGGGATCCTTGAGTGAGTGCTTTGGGGTTCGAGAAGCCCTAACCCTGAGCAGCTCCAGCACCGAAGTCCAGCCCCCCAGCATCCACCAGATCTGTGTGGGGCCCTTCTGCTCTTTGCTGCTCACCGCGTTGTCCGGCTACTTGCCTGCTGGCTTGTGGCCCTCCTGACGACGCACCACAACGACAACACCTCTGGTCTGGTTGCTCCAGACTGGCCCTTGCTCCCCTCCAACAGAGGAGCACCCCGGACCCTCCTGGTCCACTCCAGACGCCATTTTAAGTCCACCGCGTGGGCTTTTATTTGCCAAGACTTGTTGCCCCAATCCTGGGTCCAGCGACGTCGACAGCAGATATCTTCGTGGGACAGCTCGCACCTCCATCCTGGTCGCCGACAACGCCTCCTGGTCCGTGAGACTGCAGAGCCCAGCGTCGCCCACTCACCTGGTCGAGGTGACTCCATCCGGTGCCATCCTGGTGCCCATCTAATCACTGGCTAGTGATTCAGAACTTGGTCCCCTCTACTTACAGGTATCCTCCATCATCGATCCAGGCTTGGATCCCTTCGAACTTCTTCACTGGTCGCCTGCCAGCAACTTCTTCTTTCAGGCTCCATAGACTGCAACGAGGATTCCCGACGTCTTTCCAGACCTATGCAGCCGCAGCCCCTGGGCTAGGTAACCTCAGCATTTCGGTGCTCCAGCATAGCCTAACTATCCAAGGGTCCAGATCCTTTTTCGTTTCAGCTCTACCTAGTCGGATTCGTCCGATAACACTAACTTTACGAAATCTAGCACCCATAGACTTTGTCCCGCATCCCGCGTGAGAGTGCACACTCTGCACCCGATCTCCCTAGGCCTCCTGCTAGTAATCTGAAGGTTCAGTAGTCCAGTCCTAGCGATCCTAAAGCCTATTAGAGTAGTACTTACCTGCTAGTAATTTCGCATTCCACTTTTAGAGTATATGGTTTTTCGTGCCCCCTCGGGCATTTATGTAAAGTGTGCGACTTTCAGTATTTTCCTAAGAGCTTTGTATTGTGCTTAGCGCCCTGTCCTCATAAAGAGTCCAGGGCTGTTGTGTTCTAAATAAATATACTTTATTTTCATAACAACTTGTGTGGTGTCCTTTCACTTGGTGTTGAAGGGGTATATGTGATGGTATAACAGCTGGCTTAACACGCCCTCTAGAGTTTAGTCTAAAGACTGCTCTGGTCCATGCTACTAGGATAGCTGGTCTAACGGTTGACTTACAACCAATCATCAATAAGGGTTGTTTGGAATGATACACAGTGATCACTAGAATAGTGAGCACTACATATCAGGCCAACTTCTCACAAAGGTCATTAAGGAAATTGAAGCCATATTTATGAAATTCCTGTGGCATTATGGTAAAATAAGGAGGTCAAATAGATATATGTCACTGCCACAGGAAAGAGGTGGGTTGGGGCTCCCAGATCTAAGGAGCTACAACTGGGCATGTCTTCTTATTGATATGGCAATCCTATTTCATCCAGGGGGTCCAACCTTTAGACAGGAGGATATACCATCAATCTTTCAGCTAACATTGGGTAGTGAAGCAGTAGGTGTGTTGCTGAGGAGAACCCAGAAGAGCTATTATAAGAAACTTGGGTATAAAACGTTGGAAGATGTATGGCGTATGTGGTCAATTGTTAAGAAAACCCTAGCTATACCCAGGTATCACCATCTCACACCACTTTGGAATTCAACACTATTCCCAAACCTGAGTAGGGATGGACCCTGGCGGTACTGGGAGAGTCAGGGTATTGTCACGTTGGGGTAAATAATGGTTATGGATGAGTGTAGATCCTTGGAAGAACTCATGCAGCGGTATTCGCTACAAGGTTGTCAAGAGTTTAAGTACTTACAGCTTGTTAGCGGAATTAAATCAATAAGGCCACGTATTACCCTGACGAAGAGATGTGAACTATTGGAGTATTTGAAGTCGGGGGCCATAGAATTAAGGACATATATAAAATATTTATTGAAGGGTCAACGGACGATATGGTTAAAATGGAATCAGCTTGGTCCATAAAGTTGGGAGATCCGGAAGTAGTTCTGGATAAGGCCCTAGCGATGGATAAAAGATTTCTTCGATCCTCGAATCTTAGGGCCCAACATTATAAAACTTTATTCAACTTGCATTACACACCGGCAAAATTATTTTCTTGGGGGAAAACGGCGGACAGCAATTGTCCTAGATGTGAAAATGGACCAGCTGACATTATACACATGTTTTATGGCTGCGAAAAATTGAATACTATTAAAACTGAGATAGAGCTGTTTTTAGAGGGGCTGCTAGATGTTAAAATTAATCTATCCCCAACCCTGATAATCACTGGGTGTGATGCGAAATTGAATATGTGCACTGAGGCTGAAGCTCTAGTTTTTATCTTTGTAGCAATACTGAGGATTTTAATTAGCACTGCATGGAAGGATACAGAAGCACCGACTTTTCAAATGTGGATGTGTAGAATGTTGGGTATACATAATATCGAGGAAGCACTTTATGAATTAAAGGGAGCTAAGACAAGGGAAATGGGTCTGCGACTCTGGGCTCCAGTTGCGGCCTGGAGGGTGGCAAGAGTTTAATGGCTTCTAGGGTATTGTAGCTATACTGTCTGTTTACTATTTTTAAGAACTTTAGGGAAGGTCGGTCAGCGGGTTTGTCGTATTAGTTAAATATTGGAGGAAATTTTTATCATTAATGGTATAGATGTATTTATGTATTTATAATGGGAAAACATTCGTTTTACTGTGTATTGCATTGTATTTGTATGAACTCTCAATAAATAAATAAATAAATAAATAAAATAAAAAAAAGAAACGTTGTGGAGGTGAGGAAGCAGAGGGGGCCGTAGGGCCCCCTTCTGCCTTTGCGCCATGGGGTGCATGTATAGTGGCACGTGGTGTGCCCCCTATCTGCATGCAGCCCCATGTTCCGGCATGGAACGAAATGCACAACAATGTGCATTTCGGTCCGTGTAGGAACATGCTTTGACGTTCCCATTGTTATCCCCTTTTTAAAGGCACCGCCGTGGGAAAGCCAAAGAACTGCCCACCAGCGACTTAAAAAGTTGTAATCTGGTGGGTGGCTTTGGCGGTTTGGGAGCGGGCGGCAGAGTGGCGGCCCCTGGCGGTTTGGGAGCGGGCGGCAGAGTGGCGGCCCCACTCCCACACCACCAAAGTCATAATAAGGCCCTAAGTCTCTTTCCTGATGGAGTATTTTTAAAAGAGTAACGCATAAAAAGTGTGTTAGTTGACTTTAAACCATAGGTAATATTTTATGCAGCCTGTGTTTTCTCTGTAGATGGAAACTGACTTAAAGGAAACCACGTTTTTCCACTTAAAGCCAGATGAAAGTAAGGGAGCAACAATTGAAGAACAGCTTCTTGTGACTTGTGTGTGTGGGTGTGTTGTACTATTGTTGCTTTCATATATATCGCTTGATATCCGTGACGCAGCACTCAAGAACTTTGTGGACAGGCAGGTTGCACGCTGCTCTGTTGGCTTGTACTGATTGGACATATTACTAAAGTTCTCCATATGTTACTCTCTACTTTCTTTGTCTTTGGAACATTTGCCTTATTATATGGAGCATAACAGTTCAGGGCATTGCTTATCTGGTGGATTCCTAGTGCATAAGGGGCGTCCCCGAAAAGCAATCAGACATATCTGAACTGTTTATCAAAAGAGTAAAGGACAGTCTGTTGTGCTTTATGTCAGGGAAAGTATCTGATTGCAAGCCAGCACCATGGTGAGATGTCTGTACAGCTCTTATGATTTAACAAATTACCAGGAGTAAAGGACACCTACAATATCTACTTTACCTCAACTAGTCATCTGTGGTGCTCCCAAAAAATGAATACAAATCAGCATATTAAATTCAAAATGAATAATGCATAAACGGTTTGCTTTCTTATTGTGGTGTGTTCCAGCGTCGTGTTTTCGTGTGTGCCCACAAGCGCGGAGCCGGGGAGTCTGGAAGCGAGGTTGCGAGGCGGCGTGAGCGGCACGGAGCTGCGATATGGTGTGGCGCGGTGTGAGCCCGTAAGGAAGAGCCACAACGAGCACTACCGAGCTACGAACCGCATCTACGAACTTGTGCTAGGGCATACCTGCGCCACGAACCCCGAGCTGCTGCTGCCTGAGACAACGGAGCAGAGCTGAGTGCCGGTCTCCGAGGTGGGGGGGGGGGGAGACCGGAGGAGTGAGCGTACTCCGAGTTGGGCTGGTGACAGAGCCAGGGTAGCAGAACAGAGCAGAGTAAAGCGAGGTGGCGCTCCCTTACGCCCCTCCCCTAAACCACCTGTTTTGCTGCGACAGAGGATTGTGCAGGTCCAGTCCGGTGATACAAGCAGCAGAGGAGCCCTCACCTACCCTCAAAACGGCCATTTTGCTGCAATAGAGGACACACGTAGCAGAGGGGCCCTCATCCCTAAAACGGCCGCTTTGCTGCAACAGAGTACTGTGGAGGCCAGGTGACACACGCAGCTTAAGAGCATCAGAGGATGGGAGCGCTGGTGGTGCACCAGTGAGGGGGGCCGCTGTGAGAGAGGCCCTGTGACACCAACCCGGGTTGTTCCAGTCCAGGTTTTGCGCTTGACTGCTGCCGCCACCACCATTCGGAGAGGAGAGGAGAGGCAAGGCTTTAGGAGGGTCCTGAGGCTCGACCTGGCATTTGGACTAATAGCCACCCGGGGCACTCGGCCGGTTGGAGCACCCGACGGCAGCCTCTGCAGCCTCACAGCCTCATAGCCCGGGACCCGGATGACGGGCAGTTTTACAGCGGGATTATAGCGGGTTTACAGCATCGCCGCATCCTGCAGAGGCCCGCAGCAGTTCCAGGCAGTTTCCAGGGGGTTTCCAGAAAGTGAAGGCATAGTTCTAAACCCCGCTACAATACAGTGGTGAGAAGTAAGCAGTGGGTGGTAGTGGGTGGCAGCGGTGAGCATGTGGCATGCAGCAGTGGTGAGCATGTAGTGTGGCTCACCTTCAGAGTGCATCCTAGCACCCAGCACCCAGCACCCAGCACCCATCAAAGACTCAGCGTGATAAAAAACATTGTCTAGCCCAACCTAGCCCAGCCTTGCGTTGTATGCAGACAGAGGGTTGGGGCTGCAACTGTTTCAACTGCCACAATTGCCTACAAATTTCTTTTTAATTCTTCACTTTTTCAGCTGACTTAACAGCGAACTTGCACTACTGAAAACTAATAACCGGGCTGAGGGGAAACTATGGGGGAAGCCTCTGCTGCTTGGCACCCCTAGAGTCCAAAGAAAAGACACACAAAGACACGGCACGCATGTCGGTAGTGTTGCCGGCAGTGTAACTAGCAAACTAATAAACTGACCACTGCAGGACTCAGTTGCAGTTTCTGGTGAAGTTGCCCCCCACCCCTGCAGACCTCCAGCAGACCTCCAACAGACCTCCACAAACCTCTACCAATCTCCACCAGCTCTCCACCAGCTTTCACCAGCCTGAGACAGATTGAGGCTGGACTAAGGACTAAGGAACAAGGAATAAGATTGGACTTGAAACACAAGACAGACTCCTCACTAGAGCCCTTACATCTGGGGGAATGAGATCAGGGAGGGTCCGCAGGGTGCTCAAATCTACAACTAAAGCCGGAAACGTCAGCAGTAACTTGAGTACTACATCGAAACGGAAAAGGAAGCGGAAATCTCTAGAATCCATAGAGGGAGAGCCTCAGGTCAAGACCAGACTGGCAATGAGGCCAGAAGGCACCATAATTGAAACAACAGCAGACACAAGGGGGCTCTCGAATGCAACACCAGAGTCTAAAACCCCCCAAAAACGCCTCTTCCAGCCTAAAATCAACACCTAATTTTGCTTTTTAAAAAACACAGGTGACACCCTGCTCTCACACCCCGCTGCACCAGCGAGACTTCAAACACCACTCCTCCCCTGCCCTGATGATAAAGAGAAGGTAGAAAGGATTAAAGGACCTACAGCCCAAATAGGAAGGGGGGACAAAACAGTGTCATGCTCACACGGCCCAGCACCTGTTGAATGCAGGTTTCTCAAAATGCCAGAGACGTCCCCGGGGGCGAAGTCAAATGAGTGGCACCCAGAGTCAACATCAGAGTCAACACCAAATTCGCCCCAAAAAGAGGGGCCTACGTTAGAGTACAACGTAAGTGAACGATTGGCAACTGACACTCGCAGAAGTACTGCTGTCAGCCCTGTCAGTCCTGCATGTACCCATAACATCCCTGTGTCCACATTGCCCAGACCCCTCATTCACCATAAAATACAGAGGCAACTGCGTATCACTAGAGCCATTGACCATTCTTGAGCTAGGAAATACAACAGATATCCTCCGGCTGGGATCCAGGATCGATCCCCTTGAGGACAACTTGAAAAGGAGCACAAGAAGAACACAGGCTAAAGGGGGACTAACACACGAAAATCTGAAAGATAAGCTGGTCTTTGAAGACAAAATATGCCTTGCTCCTAAACGGCCTCAAGAAAAGCTTGCGCTGTCGCAATCAAGCTTGCCACTGGACAAACCAGAAGAATCAGAAGAACCTGAGCAAAGGTCATATTTAGATAAAGATGAGTGGGAAGCTCTCCTGTCAGCTTACCGGGGGGACATACTCCGAAGCAAATTATCAGGTTCAGCAGGAAACTCAAAAATAGATGAATGCGAGCTACCCATTTGCACAACCAGTGAAATTAGAGCATAGCATGGGAAAATGCTAAAAACGGGTATAGGAAACAAAACCTGCAGTGAGGCTGGCAGCCCTAAAGAGGAGGAACAAGAAACTGCCAGAGGGGACCCATGGGCAAGCCTGCTCAAAACAGTGCAGCTCCTGGTTGAGGCCTTGCAATTCCAGACTGACAAAATGGATATACAATTATCCTTACTGAACACCCTGGCAGTATATGTGGTATCGATCGATGGCAAACTGGGAAATCTGAACACAATGTTGGAAAGATCTCAGGACCATACCCTAGCTAAACGACAAACTTGTGGATGCAGCCTCATTGTGGATACGCTAGCAACTCTGCCAGCGATGCTGACAGACCTATGGGCACAACTGAAAAAGGCAACAAACAACGAAATTAAACAGCCTCTAATCGGACAAATATTGCCTGGGCATGGCAAAGACGAAATAATTCATCTGTCAACCCCAACAGAACAGCTAGAGGAGAACCTCAAGGCCTCCTTGAGTCCAGACCGGGTTTTTCCGACTTCCGATAGTTGCTGCCGGTGGTCAACAGAGGTGTGCTGCGAGCTCCCCCGCTGCTCTCCCGCTGAAGCTACCTTCACCTTCACTCTCTTGCTTTTGCGGCTCAGCGGCTCTGAGAACTAGGCAAGCTGTTTTAGCAGCTGAAGGAGGAAAGCGGCCCTCCCTGAGCCTCGTCCCCGGAGTGAGCCAGCAGATCACGCATAGCGGTGAAGGGGGCAGAGAGCCGCCGCCTCGCTTCCCGCCATTACCGCTCTTTCCGCTGGTCCACAGTTAGAGGAGAACTCAAAGGATTCAAAGGAGACCCCAATTATTGCTGCTGCCGAGCCGCTCTCCCTTTGTCACCCCCATCCCGCCGCCCGCAAAATCCAGCTAAACCGGCCAAATCCCCAACGGCTGTTGCTGCTCAAGGCGCCGCTGCTTGTTGCCTCCCTGGCTGCCCTGTGCCGGCCCAAAAAGTAAAGGAGGACTTAAAAAGCGTAAACGAACGCCGAAGACGCTGGACGAGACTAAAGAGGTTCCACCAGCTAAATCCAGGCCTACAACACAGAGCTCTTTAATTGACATATCATCTGACAAATCTGATCTAATTAGCTCAAAAAGTGAGCATACAACAATAACAGAAAGGAGCAACAGAACAAAAATCTGCCAAACACTGTTTCAACCAAAAATGTATACAAAGTTCTGCTTACTAAAAAATGCGGGGGATGCCCTATTTTCAAATATCAAAGAACTACCAGGCCTACAACCACCCCTTGAACCATCCCAGTTCTCACAGTCTTTCCTGTTTAGCGGAATACAGGGCACTCAGGCTAACGATAACAGCAAAGAAAGCACCAGCTCAACATCTAAAATCCTACCTCAAACAACATCAACTCCCCAGAGCAAAAATTGCTGGGCGGGGCAGGAAATTACATCCAATGGGAAAAAAGCCGGAAGGAAAATTGCTGTAGATGCCAACCTAATTCAAGTACACATGCCAAACAATGCAAAAGACATGTCAGCAGGAAAGCTAGACTACCGCAATATAAGTATCTGTGTTAATGCTGAGAGTAGTAGCCCACTTGGCGAGTAGCACATAATGAGCACACAAATTGATACACGCACCGGAATCAATACCTTAACTTCCTGCAAAGAAAGAAGCGTAGAGGTTATAAGCCATATTGGAGAAGTTAAAAACAAGGAGGGGACCTTAATCAATAGTGGGGAAGAAAAGGATCTATCCCTGGCAGTCCTAGGCACATCTCACAATGCACAAGTGACTGGTGACAAACGGTCCGGCAGGATACGAAACAATGTAGATAGACAGGCAAGCCCGTCGTCAGAGGTGATAGAAATATCCTCCTACCTGGGGAAGGAGGAGGTGGAAGATCTTATCGCTGCATACTCCCAAGATAAGAGCAGAAGCAGGATGGGCACAAACATACGGACCATGACAATCGACGGCCTCCAGGAACAACGAGCGGAGGACCTGGGCACGCCAGAGGGGGACAACATTGCGAAGGACTAGCAGAAAGCCAAGAAGAAACTTCAAAACATACTAGGAATGAAAACGCCTGGCCCAGCCTCCTAAACACAATACAACTCCTGGTAGAAGCTCTTCACTACCAGTCGGACAAAATGGACATTCAACTAACGTTATTAGACACATTAGCCGTGTTTGTGGTTGCCATAGATGGGAAGCTGGGCACGCTAAACACGCTCCTGCAAAACAAATTTGATCACTTTCAAGATGTAAATAGGAACACCTGAGGCGGGTGTGGTTGCGGTCCAATTATTGACAAACTATCCACTCTCCCAACAATACTGACCGATTTGTGTACACAGCTCAAAAGATCCGCTGAGTACCAACAAACTTGCACGCCGGGCATTGGCACACAAGGATATCTAAAAACAAAAGATACTAAAATTGATACTCCCAAACACATAGAGTCTAACGAAAGTGGAACATTTGGAGAAGAAACATCAGCCATAATGAAGACAGCTCTGCCGGGTATCGACATACAAGGACATCTCAAAACAACAGACTCACCCAAAAGAACAAAGGCTAATGAAATCGAAACAAATGGTCCTCCACCTCCAGAAATCCCGGATGAAGACAAGACTAATTTAAAAATTAATGCCAAACAAAGACGAGCAAAAAAAGGGAAAGGCAGGAAATATAACCTTTTTTCAAAACGCGAAGGGTTCGTGCACCTTTTTGGAAGAACCTCTGTTGCAGAGCAAAGCACCCCCCAACCGGCTGGAGTCACTAGAACAGCTAAGACCCCAGCAGATGCATCAACATTAAATCAAATTTCCAACGAAAAGGGGCAAAAAACTGCTGGAGACACTAGAACAGCTAAGACCCCAATAGATGCATCAATACTAAATCAAATCTCCAACGAAAAGGGGCAAAAACTGCTGGAGAAACTAGAACAGCTAAGTCCCAAGCAGATGTACCAACACTAAATCAAATCTCCAACGAAAAGGGGCAAACAACTGTGCACTTGGAAACACAGGGCAATGCTAAACACAAAGAACAAGAAGCCCCATTACACTACAGACAAAATGTATGCTCCCAACAATCTGGGAACAGCAAAGTGCCACCTGACTCTAACCTGATTAGGGCATCAAAAAATAGCACGGCGACCAGCCCCAATCCCATACAAAACATCAATCAAGAACACACTTTGGGAAACAGGGCTGGGAACAACCTGAGGCCCTATAAAACAGGAAATGGTAAATGGTCGACAGATTGCCAACTATTCACCATCACCCAAGCAACCGTGCCGACATATATGCGGGCCGATCAGACAGTAGAAGAACCAGCAATTGCAAGAACTGCGGATTACATGTACCATCTCCCATGGGAAGGAGGGAACTACCAAAAGGCCAAACCTCCTGCATCTGACTGGCTGGCTCATGATCAAGCTTTGGGCGGCGTAAATAAAACACCTACCAGGTAAAACTAACACCAACACGTGGTGTGGACTCCAAAGCACCATGCAACACCTATAAAGAGAGTGGGACCACAAACGAACAAGAGAAAGCAACAGATGCTACATGGTTTATCCCGGATTTTATCTCCAAGGGAAGACACAATATACTCAACAGAGGCAACGTACTACGGCTACTATCCCATATCCCTTCCCTGGCTGAGGTGACAAGCTCCGATCTGGTTTCGATCGAATTTATAGACTCAGATGGCACGGATAGGGAAAAAACGAAAGCAACCTGGACCTCCGAATCGGAGAAATTTAAAAATTGGGGTATCACAATAAACCCTTACATAAGGCCAGGATACCCGGATATTTTAAACCCAGTAGTAAAGCTGGAGTCCCGGGTCAATGCAAGCAAGCAGCCTCAGAACCTTTGTTCTTAGTGGAGCGTTAGGGCCAAGCGGAATAGATAATGATGATCATTTTGAAAATACCCGATGGACTGGAGCTAACAGAGCAACCCCAACTGGGCGGCCAGATCTAATATGGATTGCGAGAACAATAAATAACAACAATTGACAAACTGGCCCAATCCCATGCAAGAGCAAGCATGACCCATTGCGTATATGCTCGTGGAATAATAACGGCTTAGACACCAAAATTCCAGATTCAGAATTCATAGATTATATAAGATCTTTCGACATAGTGGCATTACAGGAGACATGGCTTGCTGAACCTCCACATCTCCATGGGTTTCTACGCTTCTATTCGGGTGCAAAAAGGACAGCTAAATATGGGCACTTGCAAGGCGGCCTAGCAATATACGTAGCAACCACAAGTTTTCTCACTGCGAAAGAAGCTGGGCCTTCCTCTGCAGCAACACTGGCAGTAAAGTTACCTTTAGTGCAGCGGGAAACAGGAAAAGTCGATACTGAATTCATCCTGATTAACACCTATATCCATCCCAAAAGGAAAAAAAAGGCAGCCAAGGAACTATGCGACTTCTTGGAGGAGTGCATCATGGAAAGATCAACAACAAACCTTGTACTTACCGGGGATTTTTTTTTTTGTCAAAGGTGTATTTTATTGGAAGAAAAAACAGGAAAGAAAAGGTTTGCGACAATCTCGCACATCATCCCTTGCAGGGGGTAAACAAAGCAGGCGGGAGGAACTGAAATCATGGGCAACCCCTCACTCGGGGCCACCAGGGCTCTTTAGGTTAAACAGTCACCATAGCTGTAGCCCAGAGGTGCGTACCAGTTAATAATCATGAGTCCATAGGGTCTCTTTAGTTGCAAAGAACCGCAACCGGCATAAGTCCTCTTGAACGAACCGCTGAGTGCCTCCCGCCACAGGTATGGGAGAAATGTCCCAACCAAACAATAACTAGAAACTTCCCTTACCCACCCCCACCCCCCTCCCGGTGGTGGCGTCCTTCGCATTCACACGTGCACCAGCATTCACACTTGGAAGAGATGTAGGCTCCGCAATGTAGGCGGGTACACTGCCAATGGTAATCCCCTAGATAGGAACCGAACCAGCGGACCCCAACGAAAGGCAAAATTCTTAAAATCGCCTAGAAAAACCTCAGCCATGCGTACCATACTTAATAATCTCCACAATCTAGCATACCACAGAGAGATTGCTGGGGCCCCCTTCTTTTTCCATGCAGCCGCTAGGGTGGTCTTCGCCGCCCCAATGCACAACCAAAGGATTTTCTTATCCACCCGGGTTTGATGTTCCAGCAAAGGGTCTCGGAGTCCTAGTAATACATGTGCCATTAAGTCAGCTATGGGGTAGCCCAGGATGTCCTTAATGTGGGAAAGAATTCCCTCCCAGTAAGGGCGGATAGCGGGGCAATCCCACCAGATGTGGCGAAAGTCACCCAGCATGCCACAGCCCCGCCAGCATCTGTCAGAAGTGTTGGGAAACACGCGATGCAGTTTAGCTGGGGTGAGATACCAGTCCATCATAGTCTTAAGATGGGCCTCTCGAAGTTCAATAGAATGATTATGTTTTGCCAAGTCTCTCCACAATTGTGACCACTCGATATCAGATATCCCGCGGTCCAACAATTCCTCCCAGAGGCCCATGTATCGTGGTTTTGGGGAGGTCGCCGTGGTGACAGTATAGGAAGGAGATGACTCCTCGCATGCCAGTGGTCCGGGAAATGAAGGCCTCAAAGGGGGTAAGCGCTCTAGTGGCCGCGTCGCGAACTGTGGGGGAAAGCGCCTAGTGTAACAACTGGGCATGATGGTATCGCTCCGTCGGTAGGACCTCATAGTCCCGCCTACAGTTATCAAATGAAAGTGGAGCCTCTCCATAAAACAAATGAGTAAGGGCGAAGCAACCCCCCTTTCTCCACTCATCAAAGGGCCCCTCAAGTAAGGCAGGAGGGAACGCCGGGTTGAAATGGATGGGCGTAAAAGGGGAGGGGAACGTTGTCCATCTCTCGTCCCCGGCGACCGAGTCCCACACCTTCAGGGTGGTGCCGGTGGGAGTGCTAATATATGCATTTTTAGGTCTGTCCCCCTTAGGCTTCCAAGCTAAGTCCCATATCGAACGTCCCGCCACACTCCTGTCCATATGCAGCAATGTTTTTCCGACAGAGGCTGCGACCATTCCATCATCACCCTAAGCTGCGCTGCTTTGTAATAGAGAAGCATATCCGGGAGGCCAACCCCTCCCTCTCCCCTCGGGCGCCTAAGAGTGGCAAAGGAAAAGCGAGCTCGCCCACCTTGGTGAGATGCCAAAGCGCCGGGACACCCCCTGGGGTAGCCGTGCGCTATAAAAGAGACCCAAACATAACATAACACCTTGCCAGATAAATCGGAGCATAAGGGTTTTAACACTGCAAAAGAAGTCAGCGTCCACGACTATGGGCAGCGTCTGGAAGAGATATAGCAACTTAGGAAGGAGTGTCATTTTGATCGCGTGTATCCTCCCTAACCACGAGATGTATAGGGGTAGCCATCGTCTCAGATCTGAGCGGATACGCGCTAGCAGGGGAGGGAAATTGGCAGCATACAGCTTCCCCACTGTGGGAGTAAGGTGAACTCCTAGATACAAAAGGGAAGAAAGGGTCCACGTCAAGGGAGACAGCGGGTGGAGGCGGTCTACTTCCGCCAGGGAGACCGTGAGCTTTAAAATAACAGACTTGTCGTAGTTGACTTTAAAGCCCGCTACCGCCACAAAACGCGCCAGTTCGGTCTGAACATGCGGGAGGGAAGTTGCGGGATCTGAAAGGGATAGCAGGACGTCATCCGCGAATAAAGCGATTTTATGCTGTTCGCCCGTAAAATGCAGGCCCCTGATGTCTGGGTGCTCCCGCACCGCGATCGCCAGTGGCTCTATACTCAGGGCGAAGAGCAAGGGAGAGAGTGGGCACCCCTGTCTCGTGCCACGGGAGTGTGAAAAGAAGGTCGACAGGTGGCCATTGACCGAAGGCAGTTGTAATTTGCTCCCACCATAGATAGGAATCTAGGTGAGAAGCCTAAGGCCTCTAGGGTCTGGAACAGAAACCCCCAGTCCACCCGATCAAAGGCTTTCTCTGCGTCCAATCCCACCAGGACCGCAGGGATACGGAACCGAGTAGCCTTCTCAATGAGGTGGACTACTCGGCGAGTGTTATCATGTGTCTGACGCCCCTTTATGAAACCGGACTGGTCGGGGTGGATGATAGCGGGCATGAGGTCCTGCAATCGGGACGCCAATTTAGCCGAATATAGCTTGGCGTCTATATTCAGCAGGGCTATAGGCCTATATGAGGCGCATCTGGTGGGGTCCTTCCCCGGCTTGGGATGACCGAGATAACCGCCTCCGCCATGGAGCCTGTGGTCGTACTCGATTCTGCCATGGCGTTAAAGAGGAGTACGAGAGAATCACACACCTCCAAAGCAAAGGTCTGGTAAAAAAGTGCCGTGTAGCTGTCCGCCCCGGGTGCCTTGTTGGGTTTCAAATTCTTAATCGTCGTCAGAACCTCCTCCCTAGTGAAGGGAGCCTCAAGCAGCTCATTCCACTCGGGGGAGACGCGAGGGAGTGGGAGCTCATTAAGATATGCACGTTGGGCCTCCGGATCCAGGGCGTCCCCCGAGTATAGTGCCGCATAAAACTCCCCAAAGAGTTCCGCCTTGTCCCCGACGCCATGCTTCAGTTCCCCCCTGGAATCCTGGATGCCCCCAATATATTCCTTCTCTCGCTTGGCCCTCAACTGAAGCGCTAGGTGCTTCCCAATCTTGTTACCCTGCGAATAAGAGAGTCGGCGCAGTTTAAGGAGAGTGAATTCCGCTCTGTTGCTATAATGATTTCTGAGCTTACCCCGGACAGCTGTCAACGCGCGGAGCGTTTGTCTGGTGGGGTTTTGTTTATGAGTCTGCTCCAAACAGCCCAGCTCCTTCTCCAATCCTTCCCTCTCCTCTCGCTGCAGTTTATTAAGGGCTGCGTTGAGAGCCAAGCAACTACCTCTGAATGATGCCTTAAAGGCATCCCAGGTGACAAAGATCGAGGTGTCCTCTACTGGATTAAGGTCAAAAAAGTCTCGGATTGCTACCCGTAGTGCCTTACAGGATGTATCGTCTCGGCCAGTGAGGCCGGGAAATACCACTTGAGAGTTCCAGAAGAGTCCGGGGCCCAGCGTACACAAAGGGTCATCAAAATGTGGTCGGAGACTGACAGGGGGAAAATCGCAGCATCACGTAGGGAACCCTGAAGGGACTGGCTCAGGAATCCATAATCTAGGCGGGAATAAGTATGGTGGACATGGGAATAATAGGTGTAGTCCTTCACAAGGGGATGCAAGGCACGCCACCCATCGATCAGCCCCAGGTCTGCAAATCACCTATGAGTCTCAGCTGAAAAGACCCCAGCGTCAGCCCTCTGAGGGCGAGAGCAGTCTAGAGCACTATCCCACACCAGATTGAAATCCCCTAGCACAAAGAGTGCCCCCTCAACAAAGTCCTCCACAGTAGTCAGCAGATCCTGGAGGAACCTATTCTGTCCAGCATTGGGAGCGTACAGTACCAGAAAAGTGCATAGCTTGCCGCGGAGCATACCCTTGACCAAGATCCACCTACCCTCCTTATCACTTCTAACCCCCATTGGTTGAAACCACATCGCTGAGCTGAAAATAAGGGCCACCCATCTGTGCTTAGTGAGGGCAGAGGACCTATATATAAGTGGGTAATGTCTATGCTTGAGGCGGGTTTCATCCTTTCTCGACAGATGTGTCTCCTGGAGACCCACCACATCCTTGCTATGATCTATAATGTATTTCCACACTTTTTGCCGTTTTTGAGGGGAGTTTAACCCCTTCACATTCCACGTACCCACAGTAATCGGCATCACAGATAGAAACCCTCACTCAGCTCAGCATCCTCCATTCCATGACCAGTAAATACCACCTCAACCAACAGCCCCGGCCTTTCAGCAGGCCTAGTCCTCTCTCAGGACCGGCCAGCGGGCCCCCCATTCTCCGGAAACTGTGCCCGCCCCCCCCTCGCACCACCTCCCATGCAACCCCACGACTCCAATCATCTAGCCAGGTCCCGGGACAGCGTGCCCATCCTCCCAGGGAGTAGCAACCCCTCCCAGAACAAAGCGCAGGTACCACAACACAATGCCACACCCACGCACGCCACCACCAACCGACCCCCCCCCTCCCCCCAACCACCCCCCCCACCCCACCTCCCCCTTCCTTCTCCACAGGACCGGAGAGCCTCAACAGGAGTGCCTCTCCCGCCCGCAACGGCAAAGGCCCCAAGGGGGCTAGAAAAAAAAAGCAAAAAAGAGAAAAAGAAAAAACCACCATAGGGGTGTTCACAGGAACCCCTGAGGAACGGCGGGTGAGGATCAAGTCAGTGACCCACACGTTCCCTGGACCGGGTCGTCTTCCCCAAAAGTACATAGTGACCACAGTACCTGAGCGGAGGGGGGCGGTCCCCTCGCCGCCAAACAGCCTTCCCCTCTTGGTCACGCTGCCCCCGAACTTTCAGGAGATGGCGACACCGTTGCGCTTGCCACAGAAGCCACAGCTCCGTTTCTCTCCTGTTGGCTGGCCGAGGGATCCGGCCTATTCTGCGTCCCTGGGCGCCCCACTCTCTGCCAAGAGGAAGAACGCTGCCTTCGTCGCGTTGGCGATTATCCATCACTCGGGGAGGGGGTCATGTCGTCCATGCCCAGAAGCTCTTTGGCAGCCTGCAATGAGCGGACCTGGACCAGCCTGTTCTGCCACCTGAAGATGAGGCAGAAGGGATGACCCCAAGAGTATGCCACACCACGCTCCCGCAGGAACGATGTCACCGGTTTAAAGTTGCGTCTCTTTTGTAGAGTCGAAGCAGCCAGGTCTTGGAAGAGCTGGGGGCGGTGATCCCTAAACTGCAAATTCGTGATACCTCTCGCTTTCCGAAGGATCAGCTCCTTAAGTTGAAAGTCATGAATGCAAACTAATATGTCCGGAGGCGGGGCCCCCGTGCCCCTCGGCAAACCGACCCTGTGCACCCTGTCCATTCTGACTTCATGAAGGTCATCCTCTCCCAGGACCTGTAGAAAGAGTGCCTTTACGTAGCCGCGCAGGTCTCCCGCCTCTCCGTCCCATGGCACCACGCGAATACGAAGGTTATTTCGGCGGGAGCGGTTCTACAGGTCTTCTGCATGCGATTGAAGATCCAAGTTTTGCTCCGTCAGCTTGATCACATCCTGCTGGAGCTGGTGCACATCCTCTGCTAGGCCCAGATCGTGTTCCTCCAACGTCGCGACTCTTTCGCCAATGGCATCGACATCTCTCCTAACCTCCCTGAGATCGGAGGCAAGCTGTGATCGGAGCTCCGAGATGTCCTCCTTAATGGCGGAGAAAAGTTCCAGCATGAAGGCTTTGGTGGCCGGCGCTTCATCGTCCCGCAGCCTGGGAGACGAGCTGGTGCTAGGGGACCCCGCCGCTTGCGTACCCTTCGGAGGCCCATCCTTGCCCGGCTTGTCCTTGCGATTCTGTTGAGCCATCTGAACTGGCCCAGTTCCCTCAGCACAACCACTGCCACCGGGGGTGCGCCCTCCAATATGTCCCCCCCGAGGCAAGCGACCGTACCTCCACTCCACCGGTGGCTCCGCTGCTGGCCTGGGGTCACTGCGACGCTCCCCCACCTCTGCGAATGGCGATATTTCCGCACCGCTTTCCGCTGCTATCAGCCCGAGGTCACTCCAAGGGGCTTCCCCAGGCCGTCCCGGACGTGGACACAGCCCAGGTCTCGGCCCCCACAAGGGCTGCTGGCCTCTCCGCCGTAGGGCAGTACTCCCCTCTCTGCCCCGCGTTGTCAAGGGGTGCTCCGCTGCTTCTCAGGGCCCTCCCGATCGCCTGAGCCCAAAATCGAGATCGGCGGCCTCCGGGGAGCCACGGCCCACCGCCAGCAGCCCGCCACCAAGGACAGCACAGACCGAGGGCACTGGCAAAGCCCAGCCCGGCCCAGGGGGTCCCCCGCAGAGTCTAGTAGCCTCAGCTGCAGGGATCAGGGCAGCAACTTCCTCTACATCGGCCGGGCCGGGCGTAGGCCCCTGATCCCCGGCCTCGAGTGCAGCAGGCGCCCTCCAGTCACCAGGCCTCTCTCGCACACCGTCGGCTCCTCCTTGGGCTCAGCAGCGCTCCTATTGCCTGCGGGGCCGGGCCACTCCTCGCGGAATTTCGGGCCGGCTTCCCCGCCGGCGGGCGTCTCCTCAATTACGCGGCAGGACGTAGCCTCTCTGGCCGCGCCGAACACAAGTCCCCGGCTCCGCTCTGCAGCCTCGCCACATGCCGCGGCATCTTCAGCGGGGCCCCCTCTTCACCACCGGAGCCGCGGAAAGCTTCGAAACTCCGACGGTGACTCCGGCGGCGTCGCGGCAGGGCTGGGGGTGATCAGCAAGGCCCGGGGAAGGCGCTAATCAAGGCTTGGAAATTCACGGCGGCGGAGGGACAAAAAACACGCCCTACTCTGTCGCCATCTTGGACACGCCCTTACCGGGGATTTTAATCTTAACCTTAGGGGCACCTCACAAGAAGACAACGTCATAGCCCAAAACTCAACCTGGGAGATACCACCACAAGGGAAACTGCTAACATCTAAACGAACAAAACTAGGAACCCAGACACTAGAAGAACTGGAACGCTTCAACATCCGAGCTTTAAATGGTAGGCATGGTGGAGACAGCCCGCCGGCTCCAACTTTCCAATCAACAAGAGTAAGCAGTGTATTAGACTACACCTTTATTTCACTACCTCTCTTTCAACACACGACCTTGTTTCGGATAGGTAAAAAAACAGACAGCGATCACTGCCCACAAGAAATTGCTTTGGACATTGTGAAACCCATATTTGAGCGATCAAATGTATCAAAAGAGACGGTTTATACTGTCAATTTCAAAAAAATTAAATATTCTGCAGCCACTGACGAACCTTAATTGAAAGGGCAAATCAGCATTTCGAGGCACGCATTGGATCCGGCGAAATTGCGAAATGGGAACAATTCACAAAAACCTTGTCCAATTATGCCTCGAGACCCAAAGCACATGCAAAGCAAGGCACCATGGATAACCTCTCTCGAGAGTACAAAGAAAAAATTAGGAAAAAAAAAACATCAATCTATCATCTGATGAGAGAACTACAGCGGGAACCCAGAGACAACGCCAAGCATAACCACCTATGCATACTGAAAACATCATTAAAGAAGCTAAAATGGGAAGCAAATAAAACAATGGAGGATAACCTGTGGGCAAGACTTCACTCAGACATCAAACGGAATGACGGGGCAAGGTTTTAGAAAACCATAAACTCCCATATAAGGCCAACACATACCGGGGTTTCATCTAACATTGCAGAGGAAATATGGGCAAACTATCTTGGCAATCATTTCAATCAGGCCATGCCCAATAACCAGGACCTGCCACTGACTGACACCATAATCGATTACAATGATGACAATGCACAACGAATTCAATTATACAAAAGTATCAGGGATAGCCAGAAAACACTTGAATTTCCAAAACTGCAACAGACCATCAAGCGGCAAATAAAAAAGGGCAGAAGGGAAGGAGCTCCGGGACCAAACGGGATCCCGCCAATCCTTTTTAAACAAGATGTGAATGGCTGGGCAGCAGCTCTCGAACCCCTATTCTTGGAGATCAGAAACCTTAACATCTTGCCAGATTCCTGGAAGGGCTCTATTATTTCCCCAATATACAAGGCAGGGGACAAGGCCCTCCCACAAAACTATCGATTAGTGGCGCTAATTGACAATGAGGCAAAATACTTCGCAGGTATACTGTTGGAGGAATTATAGGCATGGGCCACAAAGAACTCCCAAATACCTGTTAATCAGACAAGCTTTGTAAAATCAGTCGGCACAATGACCAACATCCTAACTATGGGTATGCTAATGGATAAGGCAGAATCAAACAAAATGGCCCTCCACTGCTGCTTCATAGACTACAAAGCTGCTTTTGATCACATTAATCGGAATATGTTATGGTCGAAACTGAATGGCTGGGGGATCTCAAGACCACTGCTGGATTTGCTGATAAATCTGCATACAGAGACTTGGGTTCAGATTAAGGTGGGGGATGGCTCACTGCTGTCAAGGTGCATTCAGACCAACAAGGGACTCAAGCAGGGCTGCGTCTTGGCCCCCACTCTCTTCAACCTGTTTTTAGGCGACCTAGTACCAATCTTGAACAAATGTAACTCTCATGCTCCCAAATAAGGAGGGCTTCATCTACCGTGCCTCTTATATGCAGACGACATAGTCTTAATAAGCCACACAAAGCTAGGGCTTCAATGCCTTGTGAACACAACTCACTGCTATTCTAAGACAAATGACTTAACAATAAACCTTGAGAAAACCGAGACGATGACGATCAGCAAAAGCAAAAGAAAATCTTTCTCGTGGTTTTGGAATGACTCTCGCATCGAAGATACACGACATATAAATACTTAGGCGTAAAAATTGACAACAGTGGTCACTTCATTGCACAAAGATCGAGCATCAGAGGGAAAGGGCTTGCTTTGGCAATTGCTTTAAAAACATTGAATAAAAACTCTCTGATCCTTCTCTCACACCTATTGCACAAGTAATCCGTGCCAAATTGCTGCCAACAATTACCTAAGTGAGGTGCAGAGAGGCAGAGACGCAAGAACTCTTGACACGACGATCACAGCTGCATATAGAATTATCTTTAGTATGCCCAAGCGAACCTCTCCATCACAGATTAGGCTAGAGTTTGGTATCCAACAACAGCTCCTGGCAAGACAGGGGGCTTACATTTGTGCCTGGGATAAAGTGAGGAAATCACAAGGAACATTGAACGAGTACCTATGGATGGAGTTAGAGCAGCATCCCTCTCCACCAGCAGCCAAATATCTGGCAAAAAGTCTTACAAATACTGGCTTAGAGCAGCTCTGGGACACCTCCACAACCCATACAACTTTCAAAAATGTGGTCAAGAAATCGATCAAGCTACTATCATGGGTTCAAGACAAGGCAGCACTCTCAATAAGAGCACACGGCTGGATGATGCTGAATTCGTACTCGACAAAGGCTCCCCAGAGCTATCTTGGCCTGGGCTATGCTAAAATCACCAAAATGTGTTTTCTAAGGTACAGGTTAGGACTGCTACCGTGCATTCAGCACTTTCCACACTGGTTAAGAGAGAAAGCAGGCTCGTTCTGTCGGCTTTGCGGCGTTATGCAGGAGGATATGCTGCACCTGATATGCTCCTGCGAGAAGTTGCGGGACGAGCGGAAACATCTGCTGAAGCGCCACTTTATCCGCTATGGGATACGCACGCGAAGGAATGCAGTTCTTACCTGTTTTTCATCTCAGGATCCCCAGCTGAGCTGCAGCTTTGTGAAATTCATGAAGGCAGTGGGAAAAAAGTGCCTAAAATGTATTTTTAAATGCTTCTAAAATAAAACTGCACTCACTGCCAAAGTAATTTTTAGCATGTAAAAAGAAAGCACATGAGACTATATTACAGAAGCCATGTCTGCGCTATGCCGGTTTTTTAACATACACGTCGTTTTAAACAATTCTTTTATTTTGTTTTTGTATTGCAATGGTTTTAATTAACTATGCTAATAAAATATTTACTTTACTTACTTACTTACTCAAGGCCCCCTGCTATAATGAAGATCTGAAACAGTTTTATGCACTTCGCAAGAAGTGCACGCAAATGAAAGGAAATGGAAAGGAAATGAAATGAAAGGAAATGGAGAAAGGGATATACTGAGGAAGATAAAAAAAGATCTGAGATCAGTATAATTGAAATACAAAGAACTTATTCTTAAAACTAAGGCTGAATTCTATGCTACTTCTATCATACAAGCGCCAAATGGAGCAAAAGCCCTTTTTAAAATCATCAAGGACCTTTCTTCTACCACCTGCCTAAACAACAAGGTGGCAGCATCACAAAAATTATGTGATGACGTTGCTCTCAACTTCCAGGACAAAATTGCCAAAATTGTTAACACACTCAATCCTAATGATGAGCACCTAGATGATTTAGAACAATCGATGGATGAAGATCCTCCCCAGCCAATGGTTATGGATAACTTTCCGGTCCTCACTGATGATGTTTTTAACAGCTTGGCGCACAGTGTAACTTCGGGTTCCCCTCTTGATCCCCTCCCTCATAAAGCCTGGAAGATATTTGGCAAAGAAACCTTCCCTTGGCTGAGACAGATCTGTAATCAATCGCTAGTGGAAGGAACTGTCCCGGAAAGCTGGAAACAGGCGGCGGTGACCCGGTTGATCAAAAAGCCCACCCTAGACCCGTCAACCCTGGCAAGTTTCAGGCCTATCTCTCTCCTGCCTTACCCGGTCAAAATCCTGGAGAAAGCAGTCAGAAGGACACTGTCATGCTTTCTGGAGGATAACCTCCTGCTTGATAGAGATCAATTTGGGTTTCGTCCAGGCCACAGGACTGAGCCGGCACTTGTCACCATGATGGACAATCTGCGCATGCGAGCCGACAGTGGGAATGCTACTGTTCTAGTGCTCCTCGATATGTCAGCAGCATTCGATACGGTGAATCATTCCATCCTAGTGGAGAGACTCAAGAGGCTAGTGGTGAAGGAACGAGCACTGCAATGGCTCCAGTCCTATCTGGTAAGAAGACAGCAGGTAGTGACCTTAGCACCATTCTCCTCCAGCAAATCTCTGGTAATACATGGGGTGCCGCAGGGATCCGCGATCAGTCCCATTCTCTTTAATGTATATTTGCAGCCCCTGCTCCCTATTATTAAGTCCTTTGGAGTTAGCTTAGTCAACTATGCTGATGATACTCAGCTGGCGTTCTCCTTAGAAGGTGAAAATGTGATCTACCTGGACACATTCCAGCAGTGCATGCATGGCACGGCTTGCTGGCTCAGGAGAAATTCCCTTCAATTTAACAGCGGGAAGACTGAGGTGTTGTACTGCTCCTCTGCTAGGATGCCCAAACCCTTACCTTGTGAATTTAAACTCACTCCTGAGGAGGAACCAATAGCGCCGGATAATAAGGTAAGCAATCTGGGGGTTTTGATCGATGATAACCTTCAGATGGAGTCTCATGCAAATAAGACCGCTAATGTATGCTTCTCCTTAATACGCATATTACGAAAAATACTTCCGTTATTACCAACTGAGTCACGCCCATTGGTGGTAAGAAGTATAGTGTTAAGCAGGCTGGACTGCTGCAATTCTCTGTACTTGGGTGCCTCACATTACATCATTCAGGGATTGCAGAGAGTACAGTCCGCAGCAGCAAAATTTGCACTCAACAGGCCGCAAAGCTCATCCACCACCTTGAGAGAGCTACATTGGCTGCCCATTAAGGAAAGGGTTCATTTTAAATCCCTCTGCCTGGTCTTCAGAGCACTGCATGAGCTAGGCCCAGACCCTTTGCAGAAAACGTTTTTGCGGTACCAAACCAAGAGGCAACTCCGCTCCTCCAGTGCCGGTCTATTGACGGTCCGCAGATTCAAACGTGGCAGGTCAGGAGGGAGGGCATTCAATGTGGTGGGTGCCCGCCTTTGGAATGAACTTCCCCTGAATCTCAGACAAACGGACTCCTTGATAGAGTTTTGTAAGAGCCTAAAAACCTGGCTCTTTCCCTAAAGCTTAATCTCCTGCCTCCTATCTATTATGGCCCGACTTTTCCACTCTGGTCACTTTCTACAGTTGGAAGCGCCAGGATACCCGTAGGGTGCCAGTATGCGCTATATAAGTACTAAATCATCATCATCATCATCAACTGCGACAACAGAAAGCAAATAATAGCATTGCCATTCGTCCACAGCCATACGGCAGACCAAACAGAACAAGCAGAGGCAGCAAAAGGTGAAGTGAAACTAAACGCAAAATTAAGACGTGCACAAAAAAGGAAAGGCAGGAATAAGAAAAAAAATCTGTCCAGGTTGGGATTTCAACGACTCTTTGGGACAGCATCGGAGGAAGAAGGGACGCCGCTAGTGCCAAGTGGGACCATGCAACAGGATATCTTTTCAACAGAAAGTATTAACAGCATCACAAATATGCCTAATTGCGCTCAACCTCTATCGAGCAGAAAGCAAGAAATCAGTGCTCCTGAGGATGCACATGAGGATGCACACGAGACTGCAGGAGTTGACCCTCTCCAATTGAGTCTGGTGGGAAATCCCACCGTAAACCACGCTCAATCAAGAACAGTCGGAGAAAAAGGGACTACAATAAGAACCTCTGATACCTTTCAGGATCCCAGACACCACGACATCCCAGGGGTCTCAACCACAATTGGAAATGTCACCACTAGGTGGAACGTAAAACAAGGGAATCATGACACTCCTCCCAGTGAACACATCAGCCCTCGCCCCTAGGCATTTTGACCTCACAAATAACTAATAGGAAAACTATGACAACTCAAACACAAAACCAACCAAGTCCCGGCACAAAACGGCAAGGAACCCTAGGCCACACAGCAGCAATTCAAACAGAACTGAGATGCTCACAAAACGAGCCTATCCGGCCAGCCCCAGAAAATGACAACGATATCCACAACTGGGTAGGGGCGAGCGGAACAAACGTAATAAGTTTCAAACCCGAATACAGCTCTAAAGGAAGGCACGATATATTGAACTGAGGCAACATACTGCGGCTACTATCTCACATACCCTCACTGGCAGACATAACGACGAGTGATCTGGAGTTCATTGAGTTCATAAATTGCGGGGACCCAAAGGCAGGTGAAAAAACAAGAGAAACATGGGTCACTCCGATAACAGTACACAAAATACTCAAAGAAAGCGACATTCTAAAATCCTGGGGGATAACTATCACCCCGTACTTCAAGCCAGGATATCCCGATCTGCTAATTCCTGAAGCCAGAGGGCGCAAGACACGGCCGCTGGCAGGCCAACCATATCAGTGCTGAGAGGAGCCATAGGGCACTGTAACAGCAACAAAATTAACCAACCTCGGGAAGAAGACACACAATGGTTCGCGAGAAGCATAAACAACATAAGAGACTGACAAAACTCTAGCCCACAAAACACAGCTAACACATTAGGGACAGTGTGGCTCTGCTCCTGGAATGTAAACGGACTTGCCAACAAATTAGCAGACTTGGATTTTGTCACCTATGTCAGGGCCTTTGACATAGTGGCACTACAAGAAACATGAATGGCCGACCCGCCTCATCTCCAAGGATTTCTGCGCTTCTTCACAAATGCTCTCAGGGGAGCAAAATATGGGCATCTCAAAGGAGGTTTGGTTACATATGTCGCAAATGTAGTTGCCCACTCTGCACGCATTTTTGATTCCACAACACAATAAACCTTAGCAGTTACTATTTATTTCTCAAAGCCTACACTAAACAAAAGGGACTCTAATATTTTGTTGTTAAATGCGTATATCCAACCGAAAAATAAAATCAAAAAAGATAAGGAAATGTGCAACGTTGTGAAAACATGCATAAGTGAGGGACCCACAACTGATCTTATCTTAACTGGGGACTTAAACCACAATTTGATGGGATCCTCCGTGGACGAAGAAGTGCTAACCCAAAATGCAGTCTGGAACATCCTGCAGCAAGAAAAACATCATGCGGGCAAACAAACTAAAACTGGGCAAATGATCTTAGAGGTCCTGGAACATCTCAATTTAAGGTCACTAAATGGAAGATCACCGAATGACAACCCTCCGTGAAGACATATAGTTCAACAAAAACAAGCTCGATATTGGACTATAGTTTTTCCTCCCTAAGGGCCAGATTTAGGTAAATGTGAAATACTGATTCCTTAATACCGAATTTTACCGATTCGGTATTAAGGAATCAGTATCTCTGATGTACATAAATATTCGGAAAAATTTACCGATTCGGTAAAAAATACCAAATCAGAAGCAATCGGTAAAAAAAAAAACGAAACACCAATACCGATTCGAATACCGATTCGGTAAATACCGAATCGGTAATTCAAAAATTCGGTGTTTGATGAATCAGCCAATCCTGTGCATCCCAATTACCTCCCAAACAGGAAGTGGCCACACCCAGGCAGCTGCACTGAGCCTGGAGCTAACTGTGAGGCAGATAGCTGAGCAGAGGAGCCAGGAGCAACACAGCCTCTCATCTTCAATCAAAAAACAACAAACCTTGGAAATGGCAAGCCAGGAGAGAGAGAAGGAGGGTGCAGAACGAAAAAGAAGATGAAGTTTAGTGAAAAGGAGCTGGAGGTCCTCATTGACGACGTCAGCAAGGACCATGAAAAGCTCTTTGGGACGCAGTCCCTCCATGTGCCAGAGTCTCAGAAGAGACAGATCTGGCTTGGGATCCAGAGCAAAATCAATTCAATTGGGGTCACACAGCGCTCCATAGAGGACATAAAGAAAAGGTGGTATGACCAGAGGAAGACGGCGAAGGCAAGGATTGCGGAGAGGCAGAGGCAGGCCAGCAAAACTGGTGGAACGAAGAGCAGAGCACCTGCACCAACAGCACTGGAACTCATGGTAGAGTCTACCCTCCAGCCGGAGAGTGTGAGTGGCGTGGGAGACGCAGACAGCTCTGCCACAGCTGCCAGAAAACAAGGTAAGATGCATGCCCAGCATCCTGTGCTTCCCCCTCCCCAACCCCAATCCCCAGAGAGGCATAGGGACTTCCACTCCAGTCCATGTTTTACTCATTACCTGCAATGCATCGTGGGAGATGTACTCTTAGGAAACACATGTTCAGAACAGTCAGTCTAGCAAACCCAATAGAATGTGAAAGCAATTAGCAAGCAAAGGACAGTCAGTGTGATTGGCAGGTATGATGTTTAATGCACTGCATATGCAGCCAGACTAGTGAGTATATCTACATTCTGCCAACATGGAAAGGGCTGAGACACCATCAGAGGGCGCCCACACATCCTCCAGATGCCGCAGGCCAAGGCCAGCCAGTCCTCAAATCTCGGAGCAAGGTGAAAGTGTGTTTGCTGGACTGGAAGACAACATGCTTAAGGTCCAGCGCCTGCAATGGAGAGCCATGCGGTCAATGCATAGGGAGATGTCGCACATGAACAAGCACATGCACAGAATAGAAAAGGGAATAAGTGCAATTAACAACAACATGTCTGAGGGCATGAGAGACGTTGCGACGTTTGTGAGGCAGCTGTGCAGCTAGTTGGAGGCGGACCGCTTTTCTAGGCGCAGGGAGAGACAGAGACTTGAGGCTTATACCAAGGCGGTGAACCGGCTGTCCACTGCTACCTCCCTAATGTGCAGACGGTCAATAGCCATGCAGGAGGAGATGGCACTTTGTAGTAGGGATGTAGCCAGGGGTATGGTGTCAATGACCTCTGCACTGGAACTGCTGCAGACTGAGAAGGTGGCCACTACGGAAGCGGGGGGGACAGTGAGGAGGCTACTAGCCGTAGTAGCATTACGCCCTCTCCCACTGAGAACAGGAGGCGCAGCGAATGCCACAGCGCTGCCCAAGAACATACAGGCAGTACAGACAGTCGGGCCAAGGAACGTGGCAATGCAGCGCGTGTGCGCAGGAAATAGATGCATCTAGGATTTGGGACTCATTTGATGGGTGATGTAACCCATGTCTGTATGGACACTGGTTTTGATCTTGGTGGTGTGCTTATTAAACACCATCACACAAATACAGTAACTGGCTCTGTCTCCTTACTCACTCAGAAATAGTTGTCTGTTATCTCAGCCCGTCTGTGTCTCCCATCCGGTTCTGCTGCCACACCAGCTGCGCAGGGCTCTGGCTGGGGATTGTCCTCGCCCTCGTCCTCAGAGTCAGTTAGTTCCACTGCTGTTCCTCTTTTTGTGGCAAGGTTATGTAGCATTGCACATGTTGCTATTATTTTGTAACATTTGATGGGGCTGTACTGACGTGCACCTCCACTTTTGTGGAGGCAACGGAACCTGCTTTTTAAAAGTCGAAAGGCACGCTCCACCACGTTGCGTGTGCTCCTATGTGCCACATTGTATCTCCTCTCCCTTGGGGTGGATGGGTTGAGGTATGGGGTGAGTAGGAAAGACCGGAGGGCATATGTGCTGTCACCTGAATGTAAAAGAAAGTGCCATTAATTTGTGTCGCTAATAGGTTAATCCAAGGTATACATCAGGGTGTGTGACATTGATTTACCTAGTAGGTATCCTTCTCTGAATTCACCAGCAGCCAGACGTGTATAGATCTCACTGTTCCTGAATATGTAGGAGTCGTGGGTACTCCCTGGGAATTTGGCCACAATGTCAGTGATGATGAAGTTTGCATCACATATCACCTGCACGTTTATGGAGTGAGTGGATTTGCGGTCGCGGTAAATGTATTCTGTTGCTGCTGGTGGGCAGATTGGTATGTGGGTCCCATCGATGCAGCCTATTATGTGTGGGAACTGTGCCTTTTGGTAGGAATCCAGCTTGGTCTTCTGCAGCTCCGCCTGTGTGTTGGGGAAGGTTATCTAATGATGCATTCTCTCCATCATGGCGTCCAGGAAGGTGTTGAAAAAACAGGATAGGCAGCTCTGTGACACACCACCTACTGTGGCTATCACACCCTGGTAACTTCCTGATGCCAGGAGGTGCAGGCAACAGAACACCTGTACATGGGTGGGTATGCGTGCGCCCTGGGTGTCTGATGCTCAAGATATGGTTCCAGGTCCCGTATCAGGTCAAGGATGGTTTGTGGGTGTAGCCTGTACCTCTCATGGATTTCTGGCTCAGTCAATTGGAACAGTGTGACACGCAGTCTGTACACACGCTCTTATCGTCTCCAAAACCTCACTCCTGCTGCTCTCAAACGTAGCCACCTTGCTATGACGTAGAGGGCCGCCATTGTGTTCACACTGTTGCATTTTGAGGCTGTTTTTATGCACTGCACCTGATTACCACCTGCTCTGGATCAGTGGTAAATACGATTTGTTTGTTAATACCGATTTTGGTCAAATTCGGTATTACCGAATTTTGATACATTGCATTTCCGATTTTTTTACCGATTCGGTATTTTTTGTTTCGGTGTTCACCGATCGGTAAATAAGGAATCGGTAACTGTTTCCCTTGGATTTACCGATGGCATTCGGTAATATATTCATCGCACAGGACTAAATACTGGTCGGTAAAGCCGACATTTACCGAATTTCGGCTTTACCAAGCGGTATTTGTCCACCTACAACTGGCCCTATGTCTTTATCACCAAATTGTATCGTTCCAGCTGGGCGACAAAAGAGACAGTGATCATCGGCCGCAAGAAATAGGATTGAGAACAGTTACTCCAACATTCGAATACTGCCGGGAACCTCAATGAACAATTACCACCATAATCCTAAGAAGAATCAAATTTACGATAGCCGCAGGAAACGAGATGCTTGAAATTGCAAAACAACATCATGCCACAAAGACTGGAGAAGGTGAAGTGGAGAAATGGAGAAACTTCTTATCGTCAATGGAGGAATATGCGACCAATATCAAACCACCTAACCTCCAGAGATTCAGCGGCATCATACCAATATCGTGTACGGCAAATCAAAATATTAAGCTTGCAAAAAAAAAAGGATCCAAAAATGAATGAGATACTTGCGACACAAGCCCAGCGACGCACCACACTTACACCAACTACGGAAACAAAGGGCAGCCCTCAAAAAATTAAAAAGGGATGCGAATAGAGCTATAGAGGAGGATTTGTGGGTCAAATTACATGCCGATGTTAAACATAAAAACAGCACCGGGGGCGCTAGAGGGGGCACACGCGGAATGGCTGCCTAACGTAGCAGCTCCCGCACCTTGGCCACTAATCCTTTAATTATCCTCTGCCACAGGCGACCGACATCGCTTCTAAGCCTGCCACCTGAAGCGAATTACTATCCCCCGCACTCGTCCAAAAGCCTAACCTGCTACCTGCATCAGCGACGGAGCTATCGCCTGGGGAAGTCGGACCGGCTGTGACCCTGGTGACCGTTGATTGAGGAGACCGGCTGCAAGACGCCACGCAAGGTCAGGGCTTGCCATGCGGCGGTAGGCCCGGCCTGCTCCTGAGCTCGCGTATTCCTTGTGGCGCCCGCCCGGGCTCTTGGCCTCTAAGCTGACTCGGAGTCCCTTTCCTGACCGTGCGCCCCCTACTGCGGGCGGGCGCCGGGAATGCCCACACTGGACAGTCTCGCCGCTGGACACGCCGGGGAGCGGCGCGGCCGTGTGGAGTGGCGGCATACTGCTGGTGGCTGCTGGAGGCCGCCGCTGCGACTTGGAGCAAGGTGGGTGGCGGTCTCCCCTGGCAGCGGCCTTTCGAGATTGCTCCAGCTGGCTGGTACCGGCGGCCGTGGTGATGCGTGGGCCCCCGCGCCATTCCAGCGCCAAACTGCACAATCCCTGGAGCCTGCCTGCCTGATTGCCTCCTGGCGCCCGCGGTGATCCCTGGGTGCTTATTACCGCTCCGCTGCACGGCACCTATCATTGCTGCTTCTTGGACTCGGCCTGACTTGCCCGGTATCTACACCGCGGCAGGCCCGCATTCCAGCTGCGGTCCCGCGGGCTGAACTATCTGCCCTACATGCGGTGCCGCCATTGGAGCTACCAACCTGAGAAGCTCCCCACGCCATAGCAGTCTTGCCTGTGCCTACTAGCGCCTATGCGCCGCCGGAGCTTTGTTGCCGCTTACTGAGGTTGTCGGCCTGAACCCTCCTGATTGTACCCATAGCGGAACACGTGTGCTGCGCTGCCTTCCTGGACTGAGGCTGGACACCCCAGTGCAAGAGTGCCTGAGGTGAGATCCTACTATTGCACGCTTCGACATATTCCTTGACTGGACCCAGTAGGTGCCACACCAGTAAGGCCTGGACGGACAGAGGCGCCAGACTAGGAGGCCGAGATGGTGCGTCTTGAGATGGCGCCAAGAAGTCTACGAAAGTGGTCCCTGTTGACCCCAGTCCCGGTGCCGCTTCCACATCCACTGTTTCCTCTCCTGCCAAGGAACTTGACCTACACCACTTGTTCCAGGAAATGGGACAGGGATTTGCCACCGTGGTGGAAAAGGTGGACGGCGTAACCGCCAGACTGGACGCTCTGGCCCACAAGGTAGACCGGCATGAGGAACGACTCACGGCCACGGAGCAGCGTATCTCCGATGCGGACGACGTCACTTCCACTCATACTACTCAATTGGCCCATATGGACAATCTACTCAGAATCATAGCGGCAAAGTACGAGGATTTGGAAGCCCGTAGTCGGCGCAACAACATCCACGTCACGGGCATTCCGGAGTCCACCAACACGGGCAGGATGGAACTGTATGTCGAGAAGCTCCTCAAGGGGTCCATAGGTGAGGATGCCTTTTCTCCACAGTTCATCATTGAGCGAGCGCACCGATCGCTAGCACCTGACCCTAAACCTGGCCTGCCGCCTAGACCAATCATCGCTAAACTGTTGAACTATCGCGACCGTGATGTTGCGCTGAGAGCTGCTCGCACTCAACGATCCCTTCAATATGATGGCATCACTTTCTCCATCTATCCGGATTTCACCCCAATGGTACAGGAGGAACGGCGTAAATTTATCCCTGTGAAAAAGAAACTACGCGAAGCTCAACTGGACTATGCCCTACTCTACCAAGCGAAGTTACGGATTACGCACCAGGCGAAGCAACGCTTTTTCACGAACCCCCAAAAAGCCGAGGACTATCTGAAATCACTTCGCAGGGCCAGAGGAGGTGACCATGCTGCTGCGGCTGACCTGGGGGATGATGATCCGTCTGCTGCGGAGAATGAACACTGACTATGTGCATTTATCTGAACTGAACCTTTGACTGCCTGGCCAGGTGTACTCCCTGCTTGACCTGCGGGCTCTGAAGATGCTACCTATTCAACACGACGCTGCAGTGCCTGGTCGCTCCTGTGGTAATGTATACCAAGGTCCGCTTGCCCAGCCCTGGCTTCCATCGAGGACGGTACAGTTTCGGAGGCCATTGGCGGGTAAAGTGGCTGTGCGCCCTTGATGTTGTTACCCCATCGGGTGCACCCCATGCTAACTCTTAACTTGTTGAAATCGGGTGTTGAGGGAGGGGGTGGGGGGGAGGGACTGAGGGCGGGATTGGATGGCTGCAGACATGATTGGGATGCTGTAGTGGGTGGGGAGGGGGTTTGGGGGGGCGAGGCCTACAGGCCGAATGTTGTTTTGGACTACGTCATGCCATGTTGCTTCAATTGATTCGAGCGATATGAGAATTACTGGCTCACTCTGCTCAGAGAGAGATTTACCACTGTTCTATTCTCAATGGCGGTCTTAGGGTCTGATGTACAGTTACATTGCATGTCATGGAATGTCCGTGGGCTTAATAATGCCAAGAAATGTCGTGATGTTCTCGCATACCTTACCAGACAAAACGTACATGTTGCCATGCTCCAGGAAACACATCTGTCGCCACAGGTGCAGACCACATTTGCATGTAAGTGGGCTGGTACCCGCGTGTTCTCATCCTATTCCACATATGCCAGGGGGGTTGCCATCCTTCTTCGGGGTACTGTACCGTTTCAGAAATGCGGGGAACTGACGGATGGGGGAGGCCGTTACACCCTACTATGGGGGAGAATGGGTCGCGACACTATCACCTTCATAAACTGCTATGCACCTAACATAGACACGCCTACTTTCTTCACTACACTCTGGGGTAAAATCATGGACGTAGGCTCCCGCCATGTGATCTGGGGTGGGGACTTCAATTTAGCGTTGGTGCCCAGCCTGGATAGAGCAGACGGGGCTTGTCATTACAAGCCCAGGGCCAGGGAGGCCCTAGAGGGCATTATCACTGAGGGTGCCCTGGTAGACATATGGCGTGCCTACAGCCGGCTAGACAGGAAGGCACTCACTTCACATCACAGACGAGGACATGAGCACGACTAGACTATTTCCTTGTCACCACTGGAATTGCACCGGAGGTATTGAAAGTCACGCACCTGCCGAGAACATATTCTGATCACAGCCCTGTCCTGATGCATACTCGGATACCTGGGTGGGATTGCCCTAGGCCCCATTGGCGGCTACAGCCGGCGGCTTTATTGGATACCGTATTCCGGTCTGAGTTGGGGGAGGAAATCGCAGACTTCTTTCCAAGGAACAAGGGATCAGTTGACTCGGAGGAACATATTTGGGAAGCATTTAAGGTCACTGTCAGAGGAGATTGTATAGCTAAAAGTTTTGGGGTCCTTCGAGACATACAAGCCACTATCCATGGACTACATAGGGAGCTACGGGCATTGGAAATTCGAATGGTCGCAGAGGATAACCCTGCATTACATGCTGAGTTTTGGGACACGCTGACCAAATATGAAGAGGAAGCCGACAGGGAGGCGAAATTCAAGGGAAAGCACTGGCAGGCTAGAAGATATTGCGAGGGGGATCGGCCGGGGAGGGCTCTCGCAGTGTTGACGCGAACTCTGCGTGATCGCAACACCGTCCTGGAACTTACTGATGACCAGGGACACATGATCTGGGATTCAGACGCACTGCTCGCCACCTTTACCTCACATTACCATACTCTGTACACCACCAGTGCTCCAGCTGATGTACCCTATGCTGACTACCTGGGTGATGTAGCGCTCTGTTGGCTCAGCGATGGAGACAGGGCCTTCTTGGCGGCTCCGTTTGAATTGGACGAAATTCGTGAGGCCATTATGTCCCTTAAGAATGGCAAAGCGCCCGGGCTGGACGGTCTGCCGGCCGAATTCTATAAAACATATATAGACATCATGGCCCCAGTCCTTCGCGAAGTCTATGAGGAATCGCTTGCAGATGGAATCCTTCCAGGCTCCATGCGTGAGGTTGTTATCACCTCCCTCCTTAAACCCGGTAAAGACCCCAGCTCCTGTGGTTCCTATCGTCCTCTGTCCCTCCTGAATTGTGACGTGAAAATACTAGCCAAAGTTCTAGCTACCCCTACTCATGACCAGGATTGTGCTACCCGACCAGTCTGGGTTCGTCCCTGGTCTCTTCACCTCTCATAACCTGCGCAACTTATTTTCACTCCTTCGCACGGTTCATCCAGACCTCCCGGTGGCTGCTGTATTTTTAGACGCTACTAAAGCATTCGACTCGGTCGAATGGCCCTACTTGTTTTCAGTGCTGACGAGCATGGGATTCCCCAGACTTTTTCTTTCCTGGGTACAGCTCCTCTATACACAGCCGACGGCGAGGGTCCTCATTAATGGTCGCCTCTCTCACTCAGTGGCCATCACAAGAGGCACGCGTCAGGGGTGTCCTTTGTCCCCCCTCCTTTTCACGATTGCGGTTGAGCCCCTAGCCTGTTGGCTCTGTCAGCTACACCGTGAGGGTGCCGTACGATGCCTACAACGCCAAATAGATGTATCACTTTACACTGACGATATTACGCTTTATGTTAAGCACCCTCACCTTCACCTCAACCCTTTATTGAGAGAATTTGTGGCCTTTGGGGGTATGTCGGGGATACAAATAAATTGGTCCAAATCGCAGTTCTTCCCCCTCACCGACTCAGTAGTCGACTTCCCCCTTGACTATCCACTAGAGTGGTGTCGATCAGATCTCCGATACCTAGGCATACAGATCTCGCGGGCTCCAACTACGGGGTGGCAATCACAACCCTTACAGCCTCGGTTGATCGCTGGATTGCATTACCGCTATCCATGGCTGGTAGGGCTTCCCTTATCAAGATGGTGGTGTTGCCCCGCTTCCTTTACCTCTTTCTCAACATCCCGTATTATCCGGGTGCTTTTTTCTTCAAAACTCTGAAGTCGGAGCTCTGTCGCCTGTTCTGGGGGGGCAAGGCCCCACGACTGAAATGGTCTACACTCATACTACCTTACGAATCTGGAGGCTTTGACGTCCCCGACCTTGAAGCCTACTATCTTTGCGTGCAGGCCCACTATGCATTTCACTGGATGGTCCCCACGCCATTTATGCCACAGCTCGCGGTGGAGGACTGGATAGTGCACCCCGTACCGCTCAATGGGCTACTCCATTGTCCGGAGTCGGTGATCCAGACTCCGAACACGTCTGTCTCCTGCACCCTGGACGCATGGCGCCGCCTGGCGAGGAGGCTTTCCTGCTCCTTCCCTTATTCCCCCCGTCTCCCCCTGACATACCACCCTTCACTCGCACTATTGCAGGAACGAGGCTTTCGGCTGCTTTGCGAACGGTTACATGTTGTCTCCTGGGGTGATCTGTTCGTGAATAAAGATTTCAAATCCATGGAAGTACTTTTTGCTACTCACGACCGTTCCCCGCTCGACGTATTCTATTACCTTGGCCTCCAGCAGGGGATGAAGGATATCCTACCTGATTACCCTAATGAACCAGAGCCCCTTCGCCCGTTGCACTTTCTGCTCAGCTTGCAGGATGGGGCGCATTTGGTCTCTGGCCTGTACCGCCAACTTCGATCAGACATCGACCCTCCCGGGACGGGCGCTAGGGCGTCCTGGAGTGCGGACCTGTTCTCTACGCTCACTGATGAGCAGTGGCGATACTGTTGCTCCCTCACGGCTAGGATATCAGCCAGTAGCAGACTTAAGATGATACACTATAAGTTCCTTCAACGGCTGTATTACACTCCGGTCAAAAAATTCAGGTTCCGTCTGGCTGATAATGACAGATGTGAGCGCTGTCGAGCTGACCATGCGGGCTTTCTGCACCTGGCCTGGGAATGCCCGACTGTTCGGGCGTACTGGCAGCAGGTGACCGATGCTCTCACAGCGATGACCAAGGTCACCATTGAGGCGGAGTCGCGTCTCACACTGCTGGGGCACACGCCGCACATTCCGAAATCCAGCAGGAAATTCATTGATACTGCTCTACTCTTGGCTAAGCGACGTGTGGCATGTCGCTGGGCCGAGGCAGGGCACCGAAGTTTAAGGACTGGCTTTCGGATATGACTTACTGTCAGGTCCAACACATCACTTATTCTGAATTATTGCCACTCACTAACAGGCCAAAAGACATCTGGAGCCCGCTGGTTTCCTACCTGCTGGCTCAGGAGGATGACGATGTAGCCTCGGAACAACAGCGGGGGGTGACTGATTAGGCTACCGACCTCAGGGACTAGGAGGCGTTTGTTCCTGACGCATGCATACACTAAATCCCTGGTCTGACACATTTCCCCCGCTGGCTACACTGCCGATGTTGGCATTACACTTGGCGCGAGCATGTGTTAGTCCACCATCCAGTACACATCACAGTCCCTCATTTCCTTATACTATAACTTCCCTGGGATACAGCACACGACCATTACCCTATTTCTATACATGACCACCTGATACCATGACCGCCACTACAGTGCCATGTAGCATCCTATGACTATTATCCCATAAGCAACCATATAGATCTGGAATTTGTTTTCATTCAGACATGTGTATAAGGCCTTTTTTTGTATTGTTTACTGTTGGGGATTGACAAGAAATGGGAAAAAAATGAAAAACCTGTTCTGCTGCAGTGAATCCTGAAATGTACATACTTCTTCTCCCTTTCTCCCTCCCCTCCCCCCCTCTTCCTCTTTTTTCTTTTGTCTCCTACTCTTGTTCACTCCTTTGCTTTACTCTCTTCATATTTTTCTCCCTTCCTCTTTTAACACTCGCCGCCAGGCATTCCCTCACTGATACGGTTTGTCGCCACCGGGCCTCCGGGATGCCGGTTTCAAGGCTGTGCATATCTCTGTTTACTTTTGTTTCATATCGATTTGGACATGACGCTGCCAGCCTCCGGGTTGTAGGCGAACACAGCAGTGTAATTTCCTAATTATGCAATAAAGCAGTTTGAACACCAACAAAAAAAAAAAAAACATAAAAACAGCACCAGATTCTGGGGTACCATAAACCAATTCATTTACCACAATCATGAAGGTGTTTCCACAAACATCAAAGAGGAAGCCATGGCACAATATCTCAGGTCCCACTTTCAACAAGGCACCGAATATAGCAAGAAGCGCAAAGCCTGCCAAAACGAACTCGATCTTCAATCGAATCTCAAGGCCTGTGCTGAAACTGATTCTGCCGATTTTGGGAAAAGAGAACAAGATTGACCAAATAAAGAGCATCAAATGGCTCAAATTGATGCCATCAAAAGACAGATAAGAAAGGGGAGGAAAGAAGGTGCCCCCGGCCCAAATGGAATCCCGCCAGCACTTTATAAGCAGGAGGTAACATTCTGTGCAGAAGCACTGGACCCACTCTTCAGAGAAATCAGATCGCTGAATATCATGCCCAGCTCATGGAAAGGCTCAATTATTGCCCCAATCCAAAAATCAGGCAACAGGATGAAACCTCAAAACTACAGTTTAGTGGCTCTTCTGGAACATCGAAGCAAAATGTTTCGCAGGCTTGATATTGGAGGACCTACAGGCCTGGGTGAAAGAAATATCAGCAATTCCTCTCCAACAGACAGACAGGTTTCACAAAATCAGTTGGAAAAACAACTAACATATTAAGCATAGCAATGCTCATGGACAAGGCAGCAGCGACAAGATCATCATTATACCTCTGCTTTATTGACTACAAGGCTGCATTTGATCATGTCAATCGCATAGGACTGTGGTCCAAATTACATCATTGGGGACTTCCTCAGCCCCTACTCAACTTGATCATAAACCTGCACACGGACACTTGGCTACAGGTAAAGTTGGGAAACGGGACTTTCCTGTCAAAACGCATCCCCACGGAAAATGGTCTGAAACAGGGCTGTGTTTTGGCACCCACTCTCTTCAATCTGTATACAGCCGATCTAGTTAAGCTGCTAACCACTTGCAACTCACACACCCCGAAATTAGGAGACACAGCCCTTCCATATCTTCTTTACGCTGACGACATAGTCCTGATTAGCAAAACTAAAGTAGGTCTGCAACATCTCCTAAATACAACACGGGATTTCTCACAAGCAAATGATCTCACAATCAATTTGGAGAAAACGAGAACGATGATAATCTGTAAAAAAAGGCGATAAACTGCAACATGGCTTTGGGGAGAGACCAGAATAGAAGGAACAACAGAATACAAATACCTTGGTGTGAAGCTGGACTCCGGGGGACAATTCCTGGCACAGAGGAATGGCGTAAGGCAAAAAGGCTTAATAATAGCAACGTCCCTAAAAATCCTGAACTCCACATTATCTGGACCTTCTATCCTGCCACTTGCAGAGGTGGTTCGTTCAAAACTTTTACCATCAATCACCTATGGCAGCGAGGCACAGAAAGGCAAGGACGCAGATATACTCTACGCCACTGTAACTACTTAATACAGGGTTATCTTTGGGCTCCCGAAATACACCTCACCTGCTCAAATCAGACTCGAGTTTGGCGTCTCGAAGCAAACAATTTCCAGACAAGAGACCTTTGTCGTCGCATGGGATAAAGTGCGAAAAACTCCTCGGGGAACGTTAAACGATCAGCTGTGGAGAGAGCTACAAACGCACACCACATTACCAGCTGTGAAATATCTTCATAGCAGCCTATCTAAATTAGGGCTAAATCATCTTTGGGAAATCATCGACAACCACCGTAATTTTTTTAAAAAGCAGTGTGGAAGACGGTGAAACTACTGTCATGGTTGGAGAACAAGGCTGCTCTTTCACAGAAAGCTCATGGATTGAGGATTCCGAATACATACTTGAAGATAGGAATGCAAGCCTACTTTATTCTTGGATACAACAACATTTTTTTATTGCATTTATGAAAAACAGATTCAGCCTGCTTCCTTGTATCCAGCACCTTCCACCATGGCTACGGAAAAAAGCAGGTCTTGTGTGCCGATTATGCGGAACAGCTCAGGAAGATCTGCTGCATCTACTATGCTCTTGTGAAGAACTTCTCAAAGAAAGAAAGAACTTGTTGAAACAACTATTTAATCAACTGGGAATTCGAACAAGGAGGCAAGCCCTGATTGCATGCTTTGCACCTAGCGATCCGCAACTCAACTGCAGAGCAGTAACATTTTTGAGACTGCGGAAGCAAAATGCCAGAAATAGAAACATCAGGAACCCCGTCAGAAATTACAAGCTAAAATTAAGACGGCCCTGCTTTGACATTTTTAATTTTTATTTCTGAAGACAAAAGAAACCGGGAAAAAAAGTTATGCTGCTAAAGCCCAAAACCAGCAAATTTATTAAACACGGTTTTAAGATTATTATAGTATTCTGAAGGAACAAGTGTTATGCATGTGTGTGAAAGTCTAATTAAATATATATATTTTGTATTGCAACGGTTTTAATTAACTATGCAAATAAAGATTTACTTACTTATTTAAAATAAAGTCGTTTTACACCCAGTGGAATAAAACTTTTATTTGAACCCAAATTTCAAATGCAACTTGTTTAAATAAAATTCTTAAATTTGAAAAAACGACCTTTATTGGTTGTTGTCAAGTCAAGTTTATTCATGGTTCGAAACGCCGAAAAGATCCACACAAAAGAAATGCATACAAATAAATACAACGTATACTATTTCTATTAAACATTAGCATTCATTAAGGCATACGCAAAGTCGAATCGCTAACCGGGGTTCACAACAAGATATCTATATGTTTAAAAAACATTTTTAAAAGTTACCATTTAAAAAAGTGATGTTGTACCTTGTAAGTGGAAGAGAAACCTAGTGGCAGAGAATCACCCTGGAGAAAAGAAACCTCCACTTACAGTAGGGGAACATTCTTCCAACGCCATCAAAAAAATGCTGTAAAACTAGAAAGATTAAAGAAATCACTTTACATACATTTGAGAAGTGCAATCATTTCTCAATCGCCAAGGCATAATAGACGCAGAAAAAAACTGTCTTCTTTTACCTACATTTAACAGGTACAAAAAAACTTGTGTCTGGGCACCACCCTACAAAAACAACAGTTCCACTTCCCGTGGGTGAACATTCTTCTGGCGCCACCAAAAAAATGTTGTAAAACTTGAAAGAGTGAAAAAAACATCACTTTACAAAGAATTGAAAAGCTTAAACGTTTCTCAATCAGGGCAAAGTTTAGTGCCGGCTTGTGTGCGCGTCTGACGGGTCTGATTGGCTACGACGCGCCAGAACCCGGCCAATGGGAGGCAGCGCGGACAGTTCCCTTGAATGAAGCGTGTGTGGAAGAGATCGGACTTCAGTCTACCGCGGGTGCCCGGGGAGCAGGGACAGCGCTCTGTGGGGACATCTGATCTTTTTCTCTTCCTCCCGCTGCCCTACATCGCATTGTTTTCACGACAGTCGGGGTTTTCTTATTTTTCTCTTGCTTTTCAATATTTCACTTTTCATAAAAACACAATTTTCTCAACTGTCCGAGGGCAGAAAAGTAGAGGCAAAGGACTTTATTCAGCTGGGTGTTTCTTTTTTTGCACGCATGCTTTGGACCCTTTTCCAGGATTTCATTGTTGGTCTTCTATTTAAACGCATTTGACGCTTCGGAATATATATATTTTGCAAAGGAATCCAGGCTGATTTTTCCCGGGCATGCACTGGTTCTAGCCCGGGCCTGGAAGGATGAAGCTGCGGGTGGGCCCCGTGGCCCTCTGGTGCGGCTTGCTACTGCTGCCCTGGCTGGACCAGGCAACCTCTCAGGCCGGTAAGGGACGTCCCTCCCTCCCCTCGCATGCTCAACTTTATTGCAGAATTGTGTTTTTATGGGAGGGAGCTTTGTGTGTGTGTGTGTGGAGGGGGGGGGGGGGGGTCTGGGGGGCAGTATGTAGCGGAAAACAGATACGGGGAATTCCGTAAATGAAATGCCTATCTTTCCTATGCACGCGCACAGGTGCTCAGATGAGCATGCGTTTGTAGTTCAGATTTCAGAGCACTGCCCCAGGTGCAAGGGGCCGCTGGCTCTAATGGGTTAAGTTTCAGAAACAGGTGGAATCACTGGGACAGGGCAAACTGCGATTTGCAAAAGAAATGAAGCTGCAAATTGAAGATGAGAGAAGTGTGACTGTCAGGTGGCCTGTCAGTCCCGTGTGCCTGCCTACTTGTCTATCTCTGTGTCTACTCATCCATCCATCGGTCTGACGTCCCCTATCGGGTTTATGGTCTGCCTCCCTATCTATGACGTCATCTATTTGTAACTTAAACAGTAAACGTGCAAATCATCATTTCATAAACATGGACGCGAGGAGGACCTGCTCGTTTCCACGGCTGCTGCAAACACTACACGTTCTCCGTGTTTTTCAGCTCCGCAGGTGCCTCTGCTGTGCGTTGCTTGTGTGGCATCTTTTCCCTGGGACCTGCCTCGAGGCGCTTTGGGAGGGGGCCCTGAATGCTGCTGCTCATCTAGTAAACGCCTGGGCAAATGGAGGCGTGGGTGCAAACCTCCCTTTCAGGATGGGGCGTTGTTCACGGTGTGCCTTTGACAGCTGTCAGTCACTGGGGGCGGGGAGTGAAAGGCCCGTCCCTAGCGCCTCGAGAACCCGCTGACGGAGCCGCGGAACCAGTTTGGAGGCGTTTCCGCACTTAAGTGATTGTTTTCGCATTTGGTACAGCGTTTAACGGCCGCTGATGTCAGCTCATTGTGTGCGTGTGTTGTGCAGTTTCTGGAAGGTGTGTCCTGAGAGCTGCAGTTTTTGCTCGGGGCACAGAGCTGGCACTTCCTGCTCCGCCTGGCACGGCATCGCGGGATTAGAGATATTACTATTATTAAAACCATTCGCGGACCACTCGTGTGACTACTAGCGTTCAGGAGCATTGCGACACTCAGGGGCAGAGCCGAGTTTAGGAAACGCCCGCTCCTGAGTTAAGGGACATTCAGTGGCTAGAAGGTGTGCCATGGGCCCTAGTGCAAGAAATAAACAAGCACTGACAAAGCCTATAGGTCTTGGCAGTGACCGAGCTCCGAGCTTTTTGCGTTGACAATGAGACTGTTTTATAGCCCTATGTTTGTGAGGTTGTGTATGTCTCGTGTGCCTGCGTTCAAATGTGTTTGAGGGAGTGCCTGTGTGCTATTTGTGAAATTGCCATGCTCAATATATTGACACACTGCATTCGCTAAGCATGTAAAATACCACTGCACACCTAACAACCCTGGGGCCTGTTTACAATGAAATGGGGCAGCAAGCAATTTAGCAGAGCAACGCTGTGTCCTTTCAAAAACACAGGGATGCGCAGTATTTACTAGAATACAGTGCATCCCTGTGTTTTTCCTTGCACTATAGAAGCTGCTTAGTGCCAGCCCAGGCATCCTTGTACCACGGGGCAAGGGTGCTTGCGTTGTAGAGATGATTGTGTTCCCTTCATGCACAAAAAACAATCATTAATGGGTTTTTGCTCCTCTATGTGTGCTGCAGAAAGGTACACAGATAGAAAGAGCAAAATACGAGGAGAAATAACAGTATTTTTCCTTGTTACGCCACTCTAACGCCTCCTTTTGAAAGGCGTTAGTTTTTGTCGCAGCCTTCAATGTACATATCCTGGGGCCCCTTTGCCACAGAAAACGGGAGCAAGGAGGGCCCCATTTACAAGGCGGGGTTAAACCACGCAAAGTGGCTTAGCGCTGCCTAGTAAATATGGAGCAGGGCATTGCGCCACTGGAGCGTCGGAAAAGGTGATGCTCCGGTGGCACAATGCGCTTGCAAATACGCCCCCCAGCGCCTTATTTAAATTCCCCAGTCGGCCTAGTAGCATAAGCAAGAAAACAAATGCCTTAATTTTGACAGATTAATTACACGAATATGACTCTTTACAACAAATGCGCTGTTCACGTGGTCATTATAACGACTGCGTTGTTTCAACAAGAACCATAACATCGCAAGTCGTTTCAAAGACTTGCTGTAGGGAGCGCGCTGGATTTAGGAATGGTATTATTTACTATTCCTACTCCAGTTTGTGCAACAGAAGGGAAGGTGTTGGATTGTAAATCCAACACCAGCACGCCCCCTACAGCAAGTCGTTGAAACGACTTGCGATGTAATGATACGCGTGGTAACAACGCGGTCATTGTAACAGCCGTGTTGTAAAGGAACCGCGTTGTGGAGACAGCGTTGTTAATGCTATTTCCCTAATTACACACATTAATGAAACGCCAGAAAATTTACGGTCTTTATCATACATCCGGAATACCAATTAAGTGAATATGTTTAAGTAGTGCCCATTAAAGGCAAGTGTGTATTTTTCACAATACAATTGGTGGTTTGTTGTCATCTGGTATCTGATTTCGAATTTAGCATTAACATCATTAAAGATATAAAGAAGAAAACAAATTAAGACTTCAAGCTGTGAGAGCACAGCGTGTGCCTGTCTGTGATGCTGTCACTTGCCTGGCCATGTATGTGTCAAACTCTTGCTCCTGAGAACCATGTCCAGCCATTATAACTTTATAAAGACACACAACAGCAGAGGGGCATGGCAGTGCACCCCTGGGCTCAACACACAGCTGCCAAAGACAATTGGAGGTGCAGGTAGCACAGAAATGCAAATCTGACGAGCGAGGGAGTGCAGGGCGCCAAAATGGTTGTGTTGAGGGCATGGGAGGTAAACAAGAGCCTCCCAGCGGCATGTGATTGGGAGGCGGTATTTAACAGTATTTATTTTTATTTATTTGTTGATTAATTAAAATCATTACAAACAAGGATAGATAAAAGCAACCCACATGAACAAACATATACTATGCACAAAGTTATTATCATCTTAAAATGATCATGTAAAATTGCATTAATACAGTCAATTCCATAATGACTGGGAGGCACTACTTGAGGTGGCTGTGAAGAGGAGTCATCCCTACTTGGGGGCAGAGGTCTACTACATCAGGTAAAGAAGGGGGCTCAGAAGACAGGTGTCCATGGGAGGCACCCTTGAATGTAGTATAAAGTGCAGGATGGAGCTCCATCCTTGGCAGTGCCAGCTGGACTACCATCCTGGTGGGTCACAGCTAGTAAGGGGGTGCAGACGAGCTAATACCGGTAGGTGGAAGGACTGTGGCGAAGTGCAGGGCAGCAGCCCATGGCAGGAGATTAAAAACACAGAAAACATGGTTTGGATCAGGGGGGCACACCTGGTAGAGAGTATGAGCAAAAGCAGTGTACTTATCCTTGTCATTCAGTGAAAAAATCCCCAAAATCAAAGGTGAATATGCCTACACCTGCCAGGAAGTAGAAAGTAATGAAAAACCCAGCATGTGGCATGGGTAAGACCCCTGATACACCTAGGATATTAAAGCTACCCACTGTAGAGGCTGGAAGGTCACATCTTCCAGGGTAGAGGGAAGCGAAACCTTTCTTGAGTCGAGAAGGAGGGGCGAAAAGGCCACTGCTTGCAAGGGGCAGGAATGAGATACGACAGAGTCACCCCCTGAGAATAGAAGGGCAATCCTTGACACAGATGGGACATGGCAGACAACTACAGAAGAGACAGGAAACTCACAGCTGGTGGGGAGACGAAGGGAAAGCGACCTCTGGCAGGGTGCAAATATGCCACGTATACCACAGTGCGGACCAGGGAGACACTTGACTTCTCACAGTGAGTGGAGATTTAAAATAACGGGGCTAGCAGGGGTGCAGGTAGTAGGCAGTGCTCACTCCGTGCGGAGCTGACTTGTGCAATAGTTTGCTAGGTGCGTCTCCTACGCAGGTTCCTGTCTTGTACCTGCACCGTGCACGGTTAGCACTTATTCCTTGTGTGGAATTTACCTTGACTGACGAGTAGGAAACAGAGTGATCTAGGGACTGGATCTGGAAGGTTCGGCTCGTTCCTTGATAGCAGGGGCCTTTGGTCATATTTGTAAATAAGCCATGTTATTGAAGGAGAACCTGGATGCAACTGCGTCTGCACTGTTTACAGTACACAATGCTAACAAAATAAAATAATATGTATCCTGCGTTGGTTCTTCAGTTAAAGTGGATTAATTATGCCTGGCGGGATGTCAAGTGGTGGCTGAAGTCCTGCATGGAAATGCTTGTTTAGGGAACTTTGAGAGTTCTTTCGTGACCTCTCATTTCCCCCTGCCTTGCAGTTTCTCCTCCCGCTTTGTGGGTGGCGCTGTTACAACCTAAAACTGACACCTCTAACCAGTGCAGCCTGTGTCCTCAACTATTCGAGTAGTTTTGGAGAAGGACCGGAGTCCTGGAGTTATCAATCCCATGGCAAGTGAGTGCTCTGTGGCAGAGTAAGAGATTGATGCAGAGGGTGCCGAGTGGCGTACCCGGAGGGATCTCTCCCAAGGTGGGGTCCATTGCAGTAGAAGATTTCAAGCATCCTGAAACTAATTTAGCATTGAAGGGGTGCTTTGATTCATGCTGCTGTCAGTCGGTGGGCTGTTAATGAGCAACAGGATATTGGAACAAAAAAGAGAAATATGTTTAAAACATGGCGAGAAATTGTAGATGAAAGAGAAATTAAAGCAACGAGCAGGCGAAAGTCGGGCAAAGAATTCCAGGTCAGGCACAGGGGGAGGACAGAGTTCAGGGGAGGAGAGGAAAGGTATGGTTTGGAAGTGATGATGGCGGGTAATGGGCTGTATGACTTTGCTAATGAAACAAAAAACAAAACGAAGGATGGGGAGAAACACTAAAGAAACTAGGCTGCATGCCGGGGATGAGCGGGGGCATTGTACTGAAATAAAAAAATAGTCCTGAAACAATGCAATCAAATCGCCACTGCGTATGTTTAGCAGTACTTGTTCGCTGAGCTCGGAGAGGGCTAAAGTCGGAAAGAGACATGAAACATGCATGCCATGGACCAACTGAGAGAAGGAATAACTGGGTGCTGTGAGAGGCAGCAAATGGCATGGCTATGGGTGGGCTGAAGCCCACTACAGTAGATACAGCAGGTCTCTCTTCAAGACATGGGAGCCATCTAGAGCCGAAACCTAAAAATGGGCCCCTGACAACGGGTCATGTCGTTACATACAGTAAAACTCAAGGTGAGGCCTCTGGGCACGGGAGCCGCTGTACTTGCAGCACCATTATTGGCTATGGCCCAGGGTCAGGTAAGACTGTTTACCCCGTTGTCTCTTCTAAAGATCTGTCATCGGGTATTGTCACCATGCCCTCACCAAATAATGTGAAGTTTATTCAGGGCATCTGCATGAGCTCTGCGACCGGAAGCACACATAGCGTAAAGATGCCCAAACTTTTAAAGTTGAGCTCCAGTCTTCTCAAGGCACTCATTCCTGTTTTGTTTTGGTGAAGCCTTGTCCCAGCACTACACTACTTCAGGCAGAAGTGTATTAACAATCTCCCCATCCAATCTTCTCTTCCCCCCCCTAAATTACAATGCTGTCTTCCTCCTACCACTGGCTTTACTCTGGTGTTCTCTGGAGCGCTCCCTTCTTCATGCGACCCCCCACTTACAGTACAGTACTTATAAACATGTGCTGCATAAAAGTTGCCACTGCCATGCCCCTCTCGCACTAGTCCTTAATATGGTGTGCCTCCTGAATGTCCCCTCGCCTTGTTTCCTCCCCTCCATCCGTGTCTTCGTCGTTCTCTCCGTTATCTCTAGTCATACTGCTCATGAACGCTACCCACTCAATTACGTCCTCCTCCAACTTATCATCCCAACGGATCTTCTTCATGTATATATCCTCTGCTCGTGCCCATTCTTGTACGCCCTTACGCCACAATTCTCATCCATCCTATGGCCACCCTCCTTTTTGCCAATGCCAACTATAGAAAGTTCCAGCCTATTTTTTCCTTCCTGGGTTTCTTAATCACGCCCAACAAGCATTCCCTCAGAAGTGCCTCCAGTATTAACCGGTTCCATGCTGGTGACAGAACTGCTCCATCACCAGCCTCGGACGCGCTGTGCTGGTGACGGAACGGTTCCGTCACGGCCCGCCCGGCACGACTGCGCGGCAGCGATTTCGCGCCTGCGCTGAGCGTTCCATTGAGGGGGCGGGGCCGTGACGGAACCGTTCCGTCACAAGCACAGCACGCCCGAGGAGCGCCGCGCTGCCCCTCCTTCCCCCTAGTGCTGCGGTGGAATTACCGCCGCAGCGAAGGAGTTAATCCGGTCATGTCCTTCATTTGTTCCGCCACTTCCTGCCAGTATTGTAGAACTGTCTGATATTCCCTTGCTAGATGGAAGAACTCGGCCCATCCATCCCACAAGTGGGGCAGGCTGCCCCCCTCCCACATATATTCTGCTAAGTTTAATCGGTGTCATATCTGTTTGGTGCAGATAATTAAAGTGCGTCAGCCTGAAGCGTGCATTGTCTGATACTGTCTGAACCAATTTGCTTGTCTAACTCCATTCAGTGTCCTCAAAGGGACCTCCTAAATCCTCCTCCGATGCTCTTCATGCCCCCGCGGTGGGCAGGAGCTGTAAAGTGCTACACTCCCTCGGTGTGTTCAGGAAGTCCGTCTATATTTTCGTCGCCGTGTGCGTTATTTTAGCATATTGGAGGAACCGTCCCTTCACCACCCCAAATGCCTCCTGCGCTTCTTCCAAAGTCAGACATGTCTCTCCCGAGTGTAGGTCCCCCAATGTCATGCATCCCCCCTCTCTCCAGCCTACCATTGACATATCACGGTCTGTACCAGGCGCGCAACACCCATTGGCCTCAAAGGGCTTCAGTCCCTCCGTCGTGTGTGGCAGCCCGGGATGAGACACTTCCCGGGCCCGCTCACAGCCGCACCTGAGCACTTTACAGGCCTTTAAAAGACCTTGTGCATGTTAATGGGGCTTTGTTGTTGTTTCTAAGAGCCCCTGCAGCTTGACTCTGCCGATTGCCTAATGATTCAGCCCCCCCCCCCCAATATGTTCCCCCGCCCCCCCCCCCCCCCCCCCCCCCCCAAGACACCTTGGGAGGAACACCATCTTGGCCACCGCCACCCTTCCCATAGTGGAGAACGGTAGCGTGTTCCACAGCAGGATGGATTGGGTTAGTTCCGATATCATCAGGCTCACCACCAGGCGCTCCTGGCCCTCAAGATCATGGCCTACTGTGACCCCCAAGTATCTAAAGGACGACACCTCCCTTCACAAACCCACCTTTGGTAGCTGTGTTATCTCCTTTCCCTCCTGTCCTCCCAGGGGGAATAACAGTGTTTTCTGTTTGTTTACCCGCAAACTCGTGACTTTGCCAAACTTGTCCATCTATTGCAGGAGCTGTGGCACTTTTGCCTCAGGCTCCTTTAGATATAACTTCACGTCGTCTGCATATAGGGAAATCAAGTGAGTCCTCTCTCCCACTCTTATGCCCATCGTCCCAGCCTCCTTCTCTAACATTGCCGCCAGAGGCTCCATTGCCATTGCAAACAACAATGGGGAGAGTGGACAACCCTGCCTCGTACCCCTCTTCACCTCCCAGCCCTCTGACAGAATGCCTCCACTATGCACCCGTACTCCTGGGGAAGTGTATAGTACCTTTACCCAGTGACAACATTTCAGGCTGAAGCCCATACGCTGCAGTACCCTCTGGAGATATGTCCATTCAACTTGTCAAAGGCCTTTGTGATAGCTACAGACAAGTGCTAGGTTCTCCTTACTGTCTTTCACCGCATGTATTACATGCACCAACCCTGAGTGTCGGAGGCATTATTCCCTTCTGTCCTGCTTCTCTGTATACCTCTAGCAACGGCCCTGCCACTGTTCCATATATGCCTGGTAGAACTCTACGGGAAATCCATTGCTTCCCGCCATCTTTCCCCTGTTCAATCCCTTGACTGCTTCTTTTACCTCTTACAAAGTGAGGTCTGCTTCGATTTCCTCGCTAACCTGTCGTTCCAGTCTGCGAAGCTCCGCCCCCTAGACGTATTCCTCAAGTTCCCCTTCCGTGGGCTCTGCCCCCCACATATACTTCTTGAAGTTGTTCCTTTAGGGCTTCGTTGACCAGTCTCTGTGTAGTGGCTATTGCTCCGTCCTGCCTCCTCAGCATTACTGTAGGGTCCCTGGCCTTTTCTTTTTCGAGCAACCATGCAAGCATTCTGCTAGGCTTATCACCTACTACTTAATTTTTTTGATGTATTTATTGATTTTGGGGCATTTTTTTAAGCTCCATTATTATTTCGATAGAATCTTTTGGCGCTCTTACTATTGCCTGGAGGAAAAGATGGAGAAAATAGTCGAGGAATGTAGTCACGGAAAAGCCATGCTTTTAATGCTTTCGGAAAGTTCGTCAGTTGGATGGAATGAATGTCCAAGGGGATTCTAACAGAGTGGAGCCTGGCCCCATAATGCCCTACCTCCCCAATTGACAGACCAGGTGAAGGAACAAGCAAGTTAGATTTCTTACCCGACCTGAGCGAAGGGCTGAGTACCAGAGGAGCGAAAGGGCATTGTGGGTAACCTCTCATAATTAACGCTGCTGCTGTCTCCACATACCCTATCAACCTGGCCTATTTCAGTGATCATTTTACCTTGTGCTTATTTATTTATTTATAACATTTTATATAGCGCGAACTTGATCGCGAATACACCTTAATGATCATTTTTACTTGCAGAGCTCTCAAGTGTCTGAAGTTCATGCTTGAGTATCTGATCCAGTTTGGGTTTTTCACTTTTTTATCCTAAAACTTGTAGTCCAGTGTATCGTCTTCAATGAACTACAAGCCCCAGAATGCAATAAAGGACAGGCCTTGGATGAGCTCATAGCGACTTGAGGGCTCTGTGAGCGTATTATGAGAATATCTAGTGCTCTTCTGCCCGCGCATACCCTCTGTCTCTGGTCTTTATCGAAGAGACTAATATTATCTGTGGTTATATATAAATATATATTGCATCACAAGCTGACCTGAGTTTCACTGGCTCTTGCTACGGCAAATGACTTTGTGGTTTCCGAGGGATTGGAATGACTCAAGGCCCACCCCTGGGCTCGGAAGGAGATGGAGCGGTGTTGAGGTTATTAACCTAAAGCTGGGCTAGATGGATTGCCCGTCCTGTACCCGCTAAAAGGACTTCCGGACCTGTGGGTGATGCAGTGAGGGGACCAAAGGAGGCGCCAATAATCATGCCAATATATAGGGATACACTTTTCAAACATCACGGACTGTCCTGCCAAAGCCCACATTGCCACAAGGTATGATTATTACCCCTGCATCACTCACCCGGTTATGTACTGATTTCTGGGACTTGCAGTTCGCGAGGATCACGTGGGATGCTTGGAGTGAGCAAAGACATCAGGGGTGGGTTGGGCCATGTACAATTAGCATGGGGCGGGGCACATATATAATGTGATGTTTGGATACGCCTCTTGAAAACACCTCTTGTTGGTGCTGATGAAGGCTGACTGAGCCGAAATGCATTCGCCGCTGCACTATGATTAAAGGTGTCTCCGTGGCTTCCCCCATTGCGACCCCTGCTCTTTCTTTCGGAGGAGCTACTGTGTGATATATATATATCTCCTAGGCCCTTATCTGGCCCGTGTCAATGGCAGTGTTAATAATAACATGAACTTTTATACAGTTGCATGTCGTATCACGTGGACGTCTGTCGATGCTGATAGTGTTGAAGCGTGCTTAGATTCCTCTACATAGCCTACTGCCCTGGCCTGTGCTGGTGATTACAGTAATATTAGCTTGTGCAGATATATCTCCACATTCTGGTCTTTTGTTGTTGTGGACCGTCATATACCCTACCACTCTGCCCTTTATTAGTGGGGATACATCACGTAGGTGTCATTGTCCTTAGCTTGAGGTATTAACTCTAGTTAATTGCCTGCTGTGTACTTATGGGCAATGGGACCTGCAAAAGCGTGAATTGAAGGAGGGGCCTTAACGCTCAGTGATTGACATGTTGGCAGCAAGGATCTTGGCACCAGCCTCCCTCACCATCACAGGAAAGAAGACTGCAGTCCCTGTCCCTGGTTCACACTATCACTGGATTTAGAATCTCGGCTCATAACAGCTGTTGGCACCTGCAATCTAAGCCTTTTGATAGGCTGAAAAGGCCTCAGCTTTCAACACGGGGCACTCGTTGTGCTGTTATACCTTCACACACACTGTTGTGGCCTTTGTTTGTGATGACAATATTAACTTGGTCTTAAATTCCTCTACAAATCCCATGGCTCTCGCCTGTTTTGAGGATGTAATTCTAACTCTTGCTTACATTTTTTTTTCCATTCCCTATCACCTTGGCATGTGTTCGTGATGACAATAATTATGAGCGGATATATATTTTTATGAATTCTGATACCATAGCCATTTTTGGTGATAACCTTAGCAACTTGCTTTAATGGTGTTCCGCATACCCTGTTGCTCTGCCCGGTGTAAGTGAGGATAACATTACTTAAGGGTTATTGTCCTCTGCTCAGGGCCTTAACAAAGGTCAATCTCCCGGCTGCAGTTTTGGACCAGAGAAGAAAGTAAGGGTCTGTAAAGAGAGGAAAGACAATTAGCGTCTGTTGATGCCCAACAACATGTGGGCAACAAGGCTGTTTGTGCCCGCCCCCCCCTAAACTCCCTTACCACAGACAGACAGGCAGGCCATCTGTCCTGGCTGCTCTGTCTCCCTGCATCTCACCCTCACTGCACCTCGAAAGCAGGCAAGCAACAATAGAAGGTACCAGCAGTCTGTGCATTCTGATTGGTTGGGCCAATTTCAAGAATGAACACAGAGGCCCTTATTTATGAAGGGCTTACACCGTAGTTGCGTCACTTTTTGTGATGCAGCAGCGGCGTAAAAAATGTACCACACTGGCCAATTATTACAAAGTGATGCATTTAGGCAGATGCGTCCCTTTGTAAACACTTGCGCTACATTATACCTGTGCCAGGTATAATGTATGCAGGGTGCGCGTTCCGATGCAGGAAAGCCACGTAGAAGTGACACAGTGAAATCTATGAGATTTCACTGTGATCTTCTAGAGCGTCATTGCGTCAGATCCTTACGCTTGCTTCACAGCAGGCGTAAAGACTGACGCAGGCCCTTTTACATTGGACCCACCCATGTGTATTGATGACATATTGCTGGAGTTGCATCTGTTTTGCAACACACTCCAGCAGTAAGTCATTACTGCGCCACCAGATATGTCAGTATTTGTGACATATCTGGTCAGTTCTTGCAGCATGGAGCATCCAAGGTCTCGCAAGAAGGGCGCAATGAAAAGTGTTGCATCGCTGTTTCAAACCAGCGATGCAACACTTTTCATAAATGAGGGCCGGGGTGTTTATCGTGCGTCTATAGCTCCACATACGTGATCACTCCGGCCTGTATTAGTGGTGCTAATGTTAACATGTGCTTCTATTCCTCTACACACCCTATTACTCTGGCCTCTGTTTCTGATCTTACATCTTTCCTACAGATCCTATCTCTCTGACCAATGCTGTTGATAAAAATATTCATAACAAATATCAGTCAGTCAGTCATTTCTTTATTTCGGCTCAACGGCCATAAAAAAGCATGTTCAAAATACAATACAGAAAAATATTTAAAGCAATAAAAGCAGCTGTACATCAATTCTCATTTCATATAAAATTTTAAGCAAATAACAGGTTGAGGGGTAGCACCCTCTTCAGCCAGGCTTACTTGAGGACCTGGTCTGGAAGTTCGTACTGGACTGCTTCCATGTGGAGCAGGGTCAAGGCGATTTGCATGTGGCTGGGTCCAAACTGGGGTGGCATGGTGAGCAATAAACCGATGGATAAGATCTGTGACTCGGGTGAATGTTTGATTTGTTCAGCATTCCGTCCATCGTCTGTTCTCTTTGGTTTTGCCACCTTAAGTGGAAAGGTAATGCCCAGATGTGGGTCACATGCTCACTGTGCCACTGGATTCAAACTAGACTGGCTGATGAGGGGCAATATCCCGAAACCGATCCCTAAATGCTTGTTTCTGGTCCAGAAAGGACCTGGCTTGGCAGTTCGGGCTGGACTGCTCCCATGGGAAGCAGGGTCAAGACTTATTTGCATATGGCTGGGTCCAAATCGGGGTGGCGTTTAGATATTTATATTTGTGATACGTGGCTTTAGATATTTAAGCAAACATTATTTCCATTGTTGCGGTACGTGACATCGTCGTGTTGTGGCACATGGAGATAAATGAGCACAATTATTGCCCTGTATGGACAGATGAGATTGGCTCAGCCAATCAGAACACTTAGAATGCTGGCTTTTTTAAGCACACATTATTTCCATTGTCGTGGTACGTGGCATTGTCGTATTTTGGCACATGGAGATAAATTAGCACAATTATCGCCCTATATGGTTGGCTGAGATTGGCTAAGCTAATCAGAACACTTAGCATGCTGGCCCTATTTTTACTCTCCCTCACCAACAGCAAACAAAGTCGTCCAGCGGCCCACTCTAAACACGGCAGACGATCGGATGGCTTGCCTCCAACGACCCATACTCCATCTGGTCCCCAGAGTAAGCCAATAGAGTACATTTGTACTCCGTCTGCATAACCTGGCAGTCCACCCGACTAAAACTTGAGCACGCAGCCTGAGAGTTAGGCGGTCAGGGTGCTCCATTGCGGTTGCGACAGAGTATCCTCTCTACCAAACTCTGAACCAGCACCTTTTAGTTTCCTCCAAGTATTGGAGGATCTTCTGTTCCCTCCAAACTCCAAATGAATCCCTCGGCCTTCGAAATGTTGTTGTGGCAGCCGTTCCAGGGGAAACACATGCCATACCTTCGAGCGTGGTACTATGGTTTCTACGGCCGAGCTCCACATACGAGAAGCTGGAAACATTGCGGTGCCAGCGAATAAACTGCAGTTTACAAACCAGGAACATGCAGTACCTCAGAGGCTACAGGCCTCCGGCTCCCTGTCCCCACAGGCACGCCACAGAAGACTACCCACCTAACTTTTATCTTTTTGCAAAGAGAATTTCAAATTCGTGGTAGTCAGGGCGTCTTGTTATCAGGGAACAGAGAACGCTGTGTTACTCTTTAAGAACACACGTCTCTGTGTACCCAGAGACACACTGGCCCATGACTTCATTGGAAGATTTTAGGCGCCCAGCACGACTCTGGCAGAATATATCTGGGACCCGCTGGAAGACTGCCACAGCAGTCCACTCTGGGCCTTGCTTCCTTGAGATTACATTTCGCACAATGCATTGTAATGTCGGTTAAAGCCCAAAAGTCTATCTGCTAGGGTCGCTCAAGAGCAGACTTGTGCCGCATGAATATTTACTAAGGGCCCTGCGACTCAAGATTCTTATTTTCCTGGCGACAGTAAAGTTGGCTGGATACCAGAATTTAATAATGGAGTTTAATTTAAATGTTCTCATCAGAGGAGCGGGAGATATCGAAACAGCAGGCGGGGGCGTTGTTAATTCCCTCGCTTGCAAAAGGCCCTTGGCATCCTTGCTAGGACAGTGGGTCTCAAAACCTAAACAGGCTTCATCAAGCAAAGGAACATTCTAGAGTGCTTGTTGCTGGTGACTGTCAGTGATTCATGAGACGGGGGACAGGCGGAAAGCCGCAATAAAGCTATTTTCTTCTTTAAAAATCGCGAGTCTCCCGTGGGCAGCGGGTCTAGTAACATATAGGGTCTCGAGAACTCTTCCTTTCTCGTCACTGGAGGATTAATGCACTTGTTGCAAACATCAGTATAACCGGTGGTTTATAAAATGTGAATCAAGTTTTTTTTTAATGCAAAACAGTAGAATTCTGTTTCAAATCGTGTATAAACTGTGTACATCGATCCGAAGAGTCATATGCGCCGTACAAGAGCATGCATGTCTTTTAACCGTCATAATTTTTGTTTTAATGGTTGGGCCTTTTAAAACTTCTCGGCTGAAGTCCCTTCTCGCTCTCTCATGAATACAAGTATTCCGCCTCGCGCGGGCATCGGTAGCATTTCTAAGTATATTCAATGCCAGAGTGATTCACGCGCTGCGGAATGTTGGATAGCCAGCTCGCCACCCCCCTCGACACATACCAGAGATGTCCCTCCCCCGGCATCGCGCCTGCTTCTAAACCCCGAGGCCATGGCGAGAAATGATGGAAGTCGTCGGCAACCCGATAACTTTGCTTCACAATGTAATGATAACATTCGTTCATATTTTTATGGTGCAGAAAACACACAGATTGGAAGATTAGTTTGCATTCACGTAATTATACCATATAAAGTACCCCACAGGCAGCAGAGGCGAACCTGTCTGATGATGTGGGGAGGCTTGAAATACCGGAACCCTCTATTTCTATCGTCTTGTTTGGTTGCTTGCAATGTGATTAGTGGAGCCCTGCACATCAGTGACCAGGGCACATTCGGTCTGTTCATTTCTCTGCCCGATTTAATACTAGGCAACATTTCTGTTATGCCGGCATAATTTTGCATAAATTGGTGTTATGCTTGCTATGTAAAATTCCATAAATTACTCTATTATCCTGCGTCAGATAACTGTACGCTGTTTGTGGCAAACATTAAGCGCAAGCGCATGGGAATACGCACAAGCAGAACGTGAACAGCTGCTGTTTGCGGTGCTTGTGTTTTTTTGCTCACATTTTTCGCTTGAAATGTGTGACTGGTGGACGCAGTTTATGCTAAATTATAGTAGCAAATTCTAGTTTTGCATTTTGCATAAATATGCATAATTTCATGTCATTTTTCAAAAATATTGTGTAATTATGCATAAGAAAAATTGCACACATTTTGCACTCCCTTATTTAATACCAGATGGAATATAGTGTGCAGCTCACTGCTCAATCTGAAAACTGCGATCACTCTCCAGTGTCCACAGGAGGTCTAGGTTTTATAAGGTTGTACGTTATCAAGTTCAACTGAGGTCAAAGGGTCCGATCCCTAGCTGTGCAACTTCAACACCCCAAGGGTCCGGTGCGGAGATGGGGTGTGCCTGCTAGAAAGTGCTGCAGGACAAATGGGGTGCCCTGGGGAGATGCCATGGCTCTGCCTGTGACCTACATCTTCTTTGAAGAATTTAGAGCATCTGAGGCAGTGCAGGAACACTGCTATCAAGAGCCTTGGGGCTTGTGTAACTGGAGGGGTAGCTGTGCTTTTTGGGAATTACGTAACTTTTGGATAGCTCTGCTGTTTGCCGCCTTAGGTATGTTTGAACAAGTGTTCGAACTGTGGCCTGCACTGTGTGGATAGCTCTTGAACTTCTCAGACAGCATCCCGACTTCTCAGTCTTACTTCTCATGGAGTCAAGTCAAGTCAAGTCAGAGAATTTGTATAGCGCACTACCTACCCAGAGGGTCTCAAGGCGCTTAGAAAGGGGAGGAGGATTACTTGTCAAATATCCACGTTTTAAGTTGTTTTCTGAATGCTAGGTGGTTCTGGGTGAGGCGAAGGTAAGCGGGGAGTGAGTTCCATGTCTTAGCAGCCAGGTATGAGAAGGATCTGCCTCCCATGGTGGTCTTGTTGATGCGAGGTACAGTGGCGAGGGCTTGGCTGGAAGAACGAAGTTGGCGGGGGGGGGTGTAGAAGGACAGTCGTGAGTTGAGGCATTCTGGTCCGGTGTCGTAGAGTGATTTGTGTGCGTGGGTTAGCAGTCGGAAAGTGATTCTCTTATTGACGGGTAGCCAGTGGAGGTCTTTCAGGTGACCAGAGATGTGTTCGTTGCGCGGGATGTCTAATATGATCCTGGCTGAGGCGTTTTGGATTCGTTGGAGTTTCTTCTGGAGTTATGCGGTAGTACCTGCGTAGAGGGTGTTTCCGTAGTCCAGTCGGCTCGTGACTAGAGCATGGGTGACTGTTTTCCTTGTTTCGGTGGGGATCCAGCGAAATATTTTTCTGAGCATGCGAAGAATGTTGAAGCAGGATGAGGATACGGCGCTGACTTGTCTGTTCATTGAGAGTGAAGAATCCAGGATGACGCCTAGGTTCCGTGCGTGGTCTGTCGGGATGGGTGCTTTTCCAAGGGCTTCCGGCCACCAGGAGTCGTCCCATGCAGAGGGGGATGTACCTAAGATGAGGACTTCTGTTTTGTCTGAGTTCAGTTTCAGACGGCTTTGTTTCATCCATTCGGCAACTTCTTTCATTCCTTCGTGTAGGTTAGTTTTGGCGGTGCTGGGGTCATTGGTGAGAGAAAGGATTAGTTGAGTGTCATCCGCGTAAGAGATGATGTTGAGGTTGTGTTGGCGGGCGATGGCCGCGAGGGGGCTCATGTAAACGTTGAAGAGGGTGGGGCTGAGTGAGGATCCTTGAGGTACGCCACAGATGACTTCAGTGGCCTCGGACATGAATGGTGGGAGGCGGACTCTCTGGGTTCTTCCGGTGAGGAACGAGGTGATCCAAACATCCCTCATCCCTGCTTCTCATCACTACTTCTCCTCATCTCCCCTACGTCACATCCTTCTATCATCCTTAGTTCTCATGCCTATTTCTCATGCATCATCTTTACTTTTAATCCCTATTTCTTATCTATCAACACCTGCTTCTCATCGCTACTTCTCCTCATCACCCCTACTTCTCATCCTTGCTACTCATCTTTCATCCCTTCTTCTCATGCCTAATTCTCATGCATCATCTTTACTTTTAATCCCTATTCCTTATCTATCAAACCCCTGCTTCTCATCGCTACTTCTCCTCATCACCCCTACTTCTCATCCTTGCTACTCATCTTTCATCCCTACTTCTCATGCCTATTTCTCATGCATCATCTTTACTTTTAATCCCTATTCCTTATCTATCAAGCCCTGCTTCTCATCGCTACTTCTCCTCATCACCACTACTTCTCATCCGTGCTACTCATTTTTCATCCCTACTTCTCATGCCTATTTCTCATGCATCATCTTTGCTTTTAATCCCTATTTCTCATCTATCAACCTTCACCACTGCTTCTCATCTCTACTTCTCCTCATCACCCCTACTTCTCATCCGTGCTACTCATTTTTCATCCCTACTTCTCATGCCTTTTTCTCATGCATCATCTTTACTTTTAATCACTATTTCTCATCTATCAACCATCACCACTGGTTCTCATCCCTACTTCTAATCCACAAGTCTTCACCACTGCTTCTCATCCCTACTTCTAATCCACCAGTCCTCATCTCTGCTTCTCATCCCTACTTCTAATCCACCAGTCCTCATCACTGCTTCTCATCCCTACTTCTAATCCACCAGTCCTCATCCCTACTTCTAATCCACCAGTCCTCATCACTGCTTCTCATCCCTACTTCAAATCCACCAGTCCTCATCACTGCTTCTCATCCCTACTTCTAATCCACCAGTCCTCATCCCTGCTTCTCATCCCTACTTCTAATCCACCAGTCCTCATCTCTGCTTCTCATCCCTACTTCTAATCCACCAGTCCTCATTACTGCTTCTCATCCCTACTTCTAATCCACCAGTCCTCACCACTGCTTCTCATCCTTACTCGAATCCACCAGTCCTTATCACTGCTTTTCATCCCTACTTCTAATCCACCAGTCCTCACCTCTGCTTCTCATCCCTACTTCTAATCCACCAGTCCCCATCCCTACTTCTAATCCACCAGTCCTCATCACTGCTTCTCATCCCTACTGCTAATCCACCAGTCCTCATCACTGCTTCTCATCCCTACTTCTAATCCACCAGTCCTCATCTCTGCTTCTCATCCCTACTTCTAATCCACCAGTCCTCATTACTGCTTCTCATCCCTACTTCTAATCCACCAGTCCTCATCTCTGCTTCTCATCCCTACTTCTAATCCACCAGTCCTCATTACTGCTTCTCATCCCTACTTCTAATCCACCAGTCCTCATCTCTGCTTCTCATCCCTACTTCTAATCCATCAGTCCTCATTACTGCTTCTCATCCCTACTTCGAATCCACCAGTCCTCATCTCTGCTTCTCATCCCTACTTCTAATCCACCAGTCCTCATTACTGCTTCTCATCCGTACTTCTAATCCACCAGTCCTCATCTCTGCTTCTCATCCCTACTTCTAATCCACCAGTCCTCATCTCTGCTTCTCATCCCTACTTCTAATCCACCAGTCCTCATTACTGCTTCTCATCCCTACTTCTAATCCACCAGTCCTCATTACTGCTTCTCATCCCTACTTCTAATCCACCAGTCCTCATCACTGCCTCTCATCCCTACTTCTAATCCACCAGTCCTCATCTCTGCTTCTCATCCCTACTTCTAATCCACCAGTCCTCATCTCTGCTTCTCATCCCTACTTCGAATCCACCAGTCCTCATTACTGCTTCTCATCCCTACTTCTAATCCACCAGTCCTCATTACTGCTTCTCATCCCTACTTCTAATCCACCAGTCCTCATCACTGCTTCTCATCCCTACTTCTAATCCACCAGTCCTCATCACTGCCTCTCATCCCTACTTGTAATCCACCAGTCCTCATTACTGCTTCTCATTCCTACTACTTGTCCCTCATCCGTCAGCATTTAATTTTTCTAGGTCCAAATCGTGTTCTTCCTTGCAAGTGAAGTTCCTTGGAAACCTGTAGTTATGGTCAGGACAGGAAGGACAGACAGACTTGAAATCTGCAAACTGCAAGGAAATAAATCACACAATTCTCACAGGTAAAGGCAACATTCTGCCAAACCCTTTCCTCTGTTAGATAAAAAGCTCATATAGCTTCTCTCCAAGGGCTGATTTATATCCTACATTATGTAGGCTTATTGCTTTCCCCAAAACCATCAGCACTTTCACCAGAGGCCTGTGTAAACAGAAAATCACTTAAGTAAAATTAAATGCAAAGCACTGGACTCCCTGGAGGCACACACATGGTTCCATTTCCTCTCCTCTGTCCTCAATCAGTGCGAGAAGTTGAGAAAACAGTTTTTCAGTGGGTAGATTAATGGAATGCAGCCCATTGTCTTAACTCTGATTGGCTGTTGGCAACCAATCAGTAATAAAAAGGGAGCTTTCAGAACACAGAACGTGTATTGGTATAACTGTGGAATGAAGCCTGACAGGCGAGGGATAAGAAGTAGGGATGAGAAGCAGGGGTGATTATTGATGAATGAGAAATAGGGATGAGAAGTAAGGCTAATGGATTATTTACAGGGATGAGAAACAGGGGTGATGGATTAAAAGTGGGGATGAGGGATTAGAAGTAGAGACGAGAAGGTTTGAGAAGTAGTTATGATTGATGAGGAGTAGGGATTATAGATTAGAAATGTGGATTATGGATGAGAAGTAGAGATGACAACAAGGGATGATGGATAAGAAGTAGGTATGAGATTTAGGAATGGTTGATGAGCACTGGGTTGCTGGATGAGAAGTAGGCATCAGAAGTAGGAATGATGGAAAAAAGGGATGAAAATTATTGATGACGGATGACAAGCAGGGATAACGGATGAAAACAAGGGATTATGAATGATGTATCTGAAGTAGGGATGATGGAGGAGATGTAGGGATGGTTGATAGGAATGAGAAGTGAGAACGAGAAGTAAGAATGAGAAGTAGGGATCAGAAGTGAGGAAAGTGGATGTCCTAAAATGAATGCTGTAAGCGTGGAGTCCCTCCTGCGTGAAGGGCTGATATGCGAGTTGTGTATCTGTGCTGTGTGACTCGTTCCACGCCTAGTATACTCCATATAGGTGCTGTTGACACAGCGCGTATACACCCTACTGCATCACCTCCTGCCTGGGCTTCCCATGTCGTTGGGACACAACATGCCATCATATATTAAGTGCGCAACCTTGCTGCCGGCTTGAGGGTAGCAATCAGGTGCCAGGGGCTTGGGCAAGGGGGGCGAGCTGTTTTCAAATGCAGAAAAACTGGTTGTTGTGAACAGCTTGCGCCAAGATGGCTATTGTGTGATGGGTCTTTGTGTGTGCGACGGACTTAGCCTGTGGTTGAAACTTTGCCCTACCCGACATGGTGCTTACGCACGTAGCTCACCTTCCAGAGTTCACAAGATGAATCATTTCAAATAACCATAGTTGTCGTTGTACAGTACACAATGACTGCTGCGGAGCCTCTTGGAGCCTTCCCAAGTTTGTAACAGTAGTACCTGCCGCCACCCAACACACTTGATGCCAACTAAACCTCCACAGAGGGATTCACTTTAGCTAGCATTAAAACTTGGGACTTTCATGTTACTCACCACACCTCTGCTGCAGGTGTAGGAACCTGCTAAACTACTGCACCTAGCAGCTAACATCAGAAGATGAGTGCTTGCCAAGCTAGTGAGTACAATGGTGTCTACGTATAAAAATACAAGATCATCGCTTGAAGTTTGTCGAGTGGATGCCGACAGACAGGAGTTTGTACCCTGCTACTATCTGTTCTGTGTGTAGAGACTGCAGTATGGAGTGAGGAAGACCCCAGCTTACATTTCTTTCTTTCATAACTGCAGAGACTCGAAGCCTAAGTGGGGCAGTATTGTTGACATTTGACGTCAGACAGCGTCAGCAAACTGGAACGTGATGGATGGTTGAGGTCACTCCAGGAATCTGACGCCAACCAAACAGTTACGTCATTCAAAGAACCTGACGTCAGGCTTTGACATCAGAGTAATCTGATGTCAGACCTTGACAGTACTGTTGCATTCTGACATCAGAATCTTACACTACTCTAGAAACCCACACAGACCATGATTTCACTCCAGAAATATGATGCCAGACAGTGGCATCGCCTGAGTAACCTGACGTCACACTGACCTTGTTTTTGTAATCTAACGTCACATTGTGATATTGGTGCAGATATCAGGCTCATGATTGTTGTAGCATGCCAGGGTCTTAACTTAAAACTACTACACGACTTCACAAACCTGACGTCAGATCGCACAATGGAACCAGCATCCGACAACATTTCTATTCTCCATGACTATGGAAGTGCCTTCCCAGTGTGTTCTTGTGGTTTGAGAGACTGCCATTTATTGCAGTGTTACCCTTTTACCTGTGTTTGCTACTCTTTTGTAACATGCACACGTCACTTTTCTCTTGTAACACACTGTTTGCTACCTCTTACTTTTTGTTTGCTTTCGATACTTGCACAAGTGCCACCATTGCCTACATAACGTTTGTTCTTGTGTTTGAGTGTCCTCCATTTATTGCAGTACTATACCTCTACTTGTACTTTGTACGCTTTTGTAACCTGCACACATGTCACTTTTTCCTCCTGTAATGCACCGTTTGCTACCTCTTGTATTTTGTTCACTCACAATTGTCACTTTTGTCTCATGTAATGTAACTTTTGCTTTTGTAATTTGTTCACTTGTAATGTTCTCTTGTATCAGTTCTGTTCCTTTTGTGAAGCGCGCTGACACCTTCGGGTAAAGTCTGCGCTATATAAAAACGCATAAATAAAAATAAATAAATAAAAATAATTTGACACTGAGGTAGGAGTGGACGTCAGACTGTGACATCACTCCAGGAAACTGATGTTAGTCCATGACCGCACAACAGGAATTTGCAAAGCCAAAAGCTTTCACCTTCAGCAGACCTATTGGCGTTGCCAATAATTTTTCCAATGCTGTTCAGAGTCATCAAAAAGACATGAAAACTCCTTTGTGCTGACGCTGTAAGGCGCCGAAAGGCGGCGGAGCGTTGCCCACTGCTGTTAGAGCAGTTAAAAATGGAAACATAAAATAATAATAACAATGCTATTATAATTGTATTTTTCGTTGCTGCGGGGCTGGGTTAGGGCGGGCTAGTGGCTCAGGGAGGAGGAGTGGCTTGTGCACACTAGGTGCAAATGACTGCTTGGCAGGCCGTCTTGGGCCGGCTAAACAGTCATACGCGCTTTGCATGTTCCCCACCAGGTGGTAATGCACAGCCTGGTTGGGAACATACACATGCACCCTGTCTCTGTCTGAGTGCGGATCCACGGTGCTCAGTCCAATCGCAAAACTGCATTGCAACATTGTGATTGGCTTTGGGGAGCCTGTATGCTTTCTGCTTCTTCCGGACTGGAGTCGGAAAGAGAAAAGACGCACAGATGACGAGGAGAGATGGGGGAAAGGTAAGTGTTTTTAAAAAATAATTTGCAACCTTCCTGTCGTCCGCTACCCGTTCCCTACCAGCTCCCACTGGGAGTCAGCAATAAAAAAAAATGGGCACGATGTGCGCATGTATGCATCCATGCTGCATCACGCATGCACTCATATTTGATGTCTACATCAACCCAGCATGGTGACGTATAAGTGTGCATGTATCATCACGTGCTAGCATACGGCATGACAGAGCCTCCATTTTTTTCTACTTACTGTTACAAGATGGTGGATGCCAATCTTGCAGTAGTAAATAAGAAACAGTTACATGTAGACGAGCATGCGTACTTTAAAAGGAGTGGCCTGGCAGCTAATTTCAGCTGCAAGGATCTCCAAAAACTTTTTTTAAAGTTTTTTTTTTATTTGAATGTGATGGGGGGGGAGTAGGTAGCAACAGAGGAGACGTATCTCATGTATCTGCTTTGCACACTCTACTTGGGTATGCTAGGACACAGTGCAGAGGAGCGCCAGACCTACTGTCAGCCAGGGCTGGTGCAGGTGTGCCCAGACTGCCCAATGTGGCCTTTAGTCAGTCAGATCAATCATACGGCAGTGGCATGCAAGTATTTGCCCACTGTGCTCTTCTACTAGCCAGCCATGGTGTGGGGATTTACCACAGGGCACTGTATGGTCTAATGCCAGTCGTGCTTGATGCAAAGGTATGCAACACTTTGCCCAATGGGGTCTTCTTCCAGCCAAGACAGGTGCAGGGCAACCCAAACTCTACCCAATGTGAAGGTCCATGGTCAGGGGCACCTTAGGCTGGCACGGGTGGTGATCAGCCACCCAGACCTGGTGAAAGGCACCCTACACTCTACTCAGTGTGAAAAAGGCCTCGGACTATGTTGTTATGTTTTGTTATGCAGATTTATAGAGTGCACTAGCACCTGGGAGGGTGTTGTGGTGCTGAGCAGGTGTGAGTCGAGGCACACCTAGGGCCTAGTGGAACTGCTGGAAAAGTCACATCTTCAGCTTCTTGCAGAATTCAAGAAGTGAGGAGGAGGAGCTTATGTGTAGCGGCAGGACGTTCCTTACTTTCGGAGCGACGCTTTACCCACCCTTCCGTTGTACAACGGTGGTGGATCTGTAATGAAGCCATGAGTGTGGTTCATTTAAAATACTGGATCCAAAACTACAAAACAAAAAAACACTAAAACTTTAGCAGCAGATTATTTTCATTTAACCAAATGCATTAATTGCACTTTATCCTCTATTGTCATAAATCCAGTAATCCCGAGGAGTTCTTTTCTTCATCGTCATTTCCTGCCATGCGTTAGTCAGTGCTTAAAAGGTTCATTTCCCCACTAGTTCTTTTCTTTTCATCATTGCATATTCTGCAACAAGCTTGTGTTACATACCTAAGTTTTTCTGTAGAAATATGGAACATTTGCTATTCTAAAAATAACATCTTTTCTTTTTGCCGTAACCCCTCCCAGAGTCAGTCATGTTCTAAACCTGATGCAGACCGAAGTCTTTCTGTGAACATCATTGTTGAAACGTGTGTACGTTTTTGCATGTGGATGTGCGTGCATACACACTCACTCGAGTTTTGGTTGAAAACTTAAGCTTTTGAGTGTTAAAATCTATACGTTCAAAATCGAAAGGTTGAAACTTTTGACTCGAAATTTCACATTAAGTCAAGCATCCAAAAGTTGCTAATTTGACCCTTCTTTTTTATTATCACTTTCAGTCTTTCACACTGTTCGCCCATCAGATAAATTCTCTGCCCCACATCCCATTCCCGAGCCCTCGCTCCCATCCCATAACCTTAACCCTTAAACTAACGGTAAATGCCGCCCACTGACTGTAACGGTAACCGTGTAGGAAACGACCCTAACACTCCTCTTTCACCTTCTGCTATTCTGTGGAGTGCTTGTATTGCCTGCACAAGGAACTATTTTACTTCTCAAAAGTAAACTGAACTATCCACTTTAAATTCTTTAACACAAAGATGCATTGTATACAGGAAACAATTGCCTTGTGTTTTCTTTTTTGTCAGTGCAGGAGGCGCTTTTCATGCTTCAGTGAGGACTCAAAATGCAGGCCAGTCAAATTTGTTTTGCCAATGCTTGATTTTGTGCGTGTGGTTACTCTCACACTAACGCTTTCCATTGCCTTTCCACTCTCACCATACCTTTGGCGACCCAAAATATATAAAAAAGTTTTCAATTTTTTTCCAGACTTTGTTTTGTTTTTTAAATTGTTTTCAAACGTTTGCTATTTCAAACTTGTAGTTTTAGAGTTGTTGGTCTTTTCAAGTTTTGTTGACACGGTGGGGTGGGCACGGTGGACCTTGAGGGGAAGTCACAGTGAAATATTGTCACTTCTTGGTGGGCCTGTGTTCTATGTAGCGTAAAAAGCACAGCCCATATTTCATCTGTGACACTTCAAAATGTTGATTTTTTTCATGTCAAAATATTTACACTGTATTCCATTGTGTTGCAGTGGCATTGTTGCAGGTGAAACAGAGTTTGTGATAGGACAAAACTGTTATAAATGACAGGCTCTGCCCCGCATCGTCTGCGGTCTTCTTTCTGTCCAGCTGGCCAAGCGGCTACAATTGACTAACCATTCTGCATTACTGCTCTGCCTGCCTGTCTGGATCCAGTGTTTTGTGGCTCCTTATTTTATTCACTGGGCTTATTACCGCTCCTTCTATTTCTCTTTCTCTTCTGGTCCTTTTCAGATGCCTCTGGGGTTTATTAAGGGTTTTACACGCAACTAACTTAGCATAACGTAGCATAGTGTAACATGACATGACACAAGAAATCCCTGAGTGGGCAGCCTGCTCACTAATATATTCTCTAGGTACGTATGGATTCACCTGCTCTCGCCCTAAGAGCACAGATCAGCCCAGGGTCACACAGTAACATGTTTCTCTTGCTCCTACATGCTACTGCCTAAAGACTAATGCGCTCTGGGCTACCAGTTGTTCTGTGTTATTGATTTGTTCGCGACGAAACTGACCCTGTACTCCATGCTGTTGAATCCATGCATTTTTCGCCTTCCATCTGTGTCTCTTCACTTATGTGCACTTCCCATGCATTGTACTCCTTTCTACCTCTGTAGTCCACGGAGTATCTTTTCCTGTAATCTGTCCCCTCTGCTACATCTCCAGCTCTACTGCCTTGCACAGTATCTCCATCACGCCCACCCGCCACACTTTTTCGGTGTCTGCCTGTTGTCCTCTAACTTACACCACTGGATCTTCTGTTAGTCCTACTACCCGTCCAGGTTAACGCAGGCCACTGGAATTATGCGAATCTGCGCGCAGTGGTATTTCCCCCATAAAATTATGGATTTGGAACACTTGCCACACAATTCACCACCTTCTGCAGAATATGCAGACTTTAACAAAAAAAGTATTCGACCTCAGGCGGAATAAAAGTTACTAAAACGCTGCCATACTGCAATAGCGCCAGGACACCCTCGAGTAACAGCGTGCTGTATAAATGCCAAAAATAAAATAAATAAATACGTGTTTCGCGTGTCGCTGCCATACGCCTTTATTCTGCTGATGGTTGCATTTAGGTGGTAAACCGACATCAATGAGGTGCAACCTCTGCCCAGCCACTTTAACATTGAAAAAACTTATAAGATAGTGATGTAATGCTGCCAGAAAATGAGATTTTGATATTTAGCCACAAAGTGTGCTGCATTATGCCACATCATTTGCATTTTCTTGATGCATAGTTTAGTTACACCCACTGCACAATGTGTTCCTCCCCTGACTCGTATTTCCAGCACCCCCAAGGTTAGCGCTTGCATCAGTACCTACTACTCTAAGCCATTTATAGTATTTGATCTCAATTGTATTAAACTTGTGACCTATGTAGTTGGCAACCATGTATATCTAGCTACTTATGTACACATCTCTCGTTACCCACGTTCACATTCCATGTATTGTAAGTCAATCTACCGCTGTAATTCATGATTAATGGTGTACTGTAAACAATCTGGCCGGTTATGGTCCCAGTCAATGCATGGTTGGCATGCTGCCTGCTGTTCGTACACTTTTCTTGTGTACAGCGCTCTGAAACCCAGTTGGATGGAGTTTGTCCTTTACAAGACAACAAATACATAAATAAAACCTTAACAAAGGCACCTCTCCAGCATAAAAGTACAAACCCCACCCGCTGCGGAGGGAGGCCTCACTTGAAGGATCGGTCAGCTGGAGACCTCAGCTTTTCAGGTCCATAGACTTATGGAGGTGACTGTAACATTTTTTTTAATGATTTTAATATTAGAGCTTGCAGCACATGGTTTGACATCACAGCGAGAAAAGGCCTTACCTCATCTTCAGTTTTTTTTAATCCATTTGTCAAGAATATAAACAGTGGGTTACTGAGTCATAATCAGGGGAGGCTCCTTCTAAATGGCAGAGGAGCATCGCCCTACCTGCGGCGAGTGCATGAGGCAAATACCAATAAATAAAATGATATAATAATGCCATTGTATTTTACCATCAGCTTGTGCTGTGTAAAGCGTGTCCATGAGGCGGGGCTTTTGCAGGTTTACTGCTGACCATTTCAGTGTGCATGTCGGGTTGGCTGGCTACCTACGGCAGGCCTGACATGCGCACTGTACTCCAGCAATCGATTGCTGGTACAGGCCCCCAGCCTCAAAATGAGCGCTGGGTTAGGCTGCTCCCATCAATCCTGAAGCTGCTCTCATGCTGAGAGTGCTATTAACTACAAGTGGCTCAGTTGGGTAGAATCAAACAATTTCTTTTATAACCGAAACTAGCAGCCCGTCCCGACCTTGTCCGGGAGCATTCAGGCTTCCCCTACCCCCGCCTGCCCGACATTGCCCAGCAGCCCGTGCCCTCGCCCGCCCCGTCCCCCGCCTGCCCCGACCCCCGACTGCCCCAGTGTAAGGTGCGTTCACCTGTCTTCGTGGTGGGGTCTACTACCAAGTAGATTCTGACAGTGAATGGGAAGACAGATGAGGTGGTGATTGTTATGCCCCCGAGACTCTGACTTTCGCCTCTGTGCTCCATAAAGACACACATGCATCTATTCATTATTAAAGCGTGTTGCAGTAACCCCAAATGGTAGCAGGAGTATCTGTACATCCCAACATCTCGTCCCCCGCCTGGCCCGACATACTACAGCGTGTTGCAGTAACCCCAAATGGTAGCAGGAGTATCTGTGCATCTTGTGAACTTTCCTCAGCCGATCCCTGTCCCCCGCCTGGCCCGACACCCGCCTGCCCCGACATTGTCCCTGGAGGCTTACCTGATCCGCCGCTCCTCAGTTTACCGCTCCTCGCCTCTCTGCTCCTCACCACGGCCTGACACCCGCCTGCCCCGACATTGTCCCCGAAGGCTTACCTGATCCGCTGCTCCTCAGTTTACCGCTCCTCGCCTCTCTGCTCCTCACCGCCATGTCCGCCTCTCCGCTGCTCGCACCGCCGCTGGCCTGTCCGCTGCTCCTCAGGTCACCGCTCCTCCCCCGCGCCATGTCCGTCGCTCCTCGGACGCCGCTCCTCCCAGTGCTCCTGACGTGAGCACGCACGTCGCGACCGGCGCTACTTTGGAGGGACTACTTTTCTTTATATATAAATTTTCGAAATAACGTTTATTTTTTAAATTTATATAGCCTATGTCCTTCTGCTTGCCCTGACGTTTTCAAACATGTATTGGGTGTTTGGATTGGTGGTGTACTTTTCGAGTTTACCTGGCTCAAAGGACACAGTTCTCTCTTTATAATAGTAGTATAGATACTTTTGGAAAAAATACAGATGATAACTAAATTAGTCTGAGATGCACACCAAGAATAATTCACGATCAATGAACAACCCTCTTTATCTGTAAAGTCAGAAATGACTCTCTTTTTTATTTTATATATTAAATTATTCAATATTTCAATAAGGCTGACAGACAAACATAAACATATAAAAATACAATAAACAGTGACTGATGTGACAGATGGTGAAATAAACCACAATCATATCAAATTCATAAACAACACAAACATAAATATACAAGATCTCTGTCCTCTTTTGAATTTCAACAATAACCAGCAAAATATATAAATGTACGGTTACAGAGATTAAGGACATGAGAGAACACTACCCCGACGTTTCAACCCTGATATCAGTGTGATTTTAGAGTCATAAAGTAGGGTCTTCCTCAGGACAAGATAAAACCTAGTGTCAGCCATAGGATTTCTAACAAAGACAATGGGGCGGCTCCTCCAATTATGTTAGGAGCATGGTAGAGGACAATCGTCAGGATACGGTAGATACTCATACAAATTAAATCATGAGGCAGGTCCGTGCCTCTCTCGGACCTGCGAGAAGGACCTGTGTGTATGTGGAGTGGTGTTCCCTGAAGATCACTGTCTCCCAAATTGGGCAGCCCTTAGCGATTTGGTAGTCTTGTTAAGTATGTAATCACATCACATCTGCACCCGCTAGCAGTGGTGCTTGCGGTGATGCAATGGCAGGGTAGGAGAATCAATCTCCAGGCTCTGATGAGTCAATCAGTCTTCCAATCAATTGTCTAAGTGTATGACAATCCTCAAGCGTGGACTCTCGGGCTCCGGACCACTTGGACGCGTGGTGAAAGATCGCACGGCTAATGTTGAGTGAACACCACTCTGCATAGACACGGGTCCAAGTCGCAGGACCAAGAGAGGCGCAGACCTGCCTCATGATTTAATTTGTATGAGTATCTACCGTATCTTGACAACTGTCCGCTACCATGCTCCTACCATATTTGGAGGAGCTGACCCATTGTCTTTGTTTGAAATCCTGTGGCTGACACTAGGTTTTATCATGTTCTGAGGAAGACCCTACATGATGACTTTAAAATCACACTCATTGCACTGGGCGGGAGCATCATTGAGATGAGTTGGGCGTATGGTGTCCCCCCCAGTGTAGGATTGGTAATGTGGGCACTCGGGCAATGCCCGAGAGCCTGGTATCGGAATTCCAGCTGTGGGCTCCTTTTTTGAGCAGCCTGGGTGCCGATTTGGGTGTTTTCCGCGTTGTTCGATACCGTCAGCGGCCCAGTGGCCTTTCTTCAGGTAGATGGGTGTCCATTACCTCCCTTTTGCCAGCAGGCGGAGGTGTCACTCCCTTTATCTCTTTATGTATGCATATTGAGCGGGGGCAGGGAGCCTCAGCAAATGTGGCCTCATTTTTAAGGTGTGTTTCACCAGAGTGAACTAATCCATGCATCCCCCCCCCCCTTTAATAAAATTTACCCGAAGCAGAGTTTCGCGGAAAGGCACTATGCAAATGTGGGCCACTTTTTTTTTAGCATACCCGGGCCGATTTTGAAACTCAATCCAACCCTCGCCCCCCCCCCCCCCCCATATTTTTGTATCGCCAGCTGCCACTGGTCATAAGTGTCATGCACCAACATCTAGGTGCGCACTGACATGTCGTTAAGAGCAGCATTGAACAAAGCTAGAATAACATATTGAAGGGTGGTGTAACTTGGGGGCACCTCCGTATGGGCGGGGATCCTGGGATGTTCTTCTGCCCACGTCTTCCTTCCCTCCCGCTACAAGGAATTTGTGTTATGTGGGTGGGTATTTAGGAAATTCTCTATGTTTGGGTACTAGTGGTGTGTTATGCGTTGGGGAACCCCATTCTATCCTATTCCCCATCGCCATTGTGGCTGCCTCCGGCGAGATTAAAGTAAGCGGAAAAGATAAGTCTACCAAAACGGCTGCGGATCGCATACAGTTCATGTGATCTATGCGCGTGCACACCATCGCCAGCCACATAACACACCACCATTTGTCTGTACCTCGGCATCAGACTTCAAAGGCTACTGCTCCCCCGCCCAGCGTGCACATCGCGCACCACCATTTGTCTGTGCCTCAGCATCAGACTTCAAAGGAAGCCACTCCCCTCCCCTGCTCCCCTGCCCCCCCCCCATCAGACTTCAAAGGAATTCGCTCCCGAACTTGCTGGCCTCGCTCTCGTGAGCCTTTATTTACTAGTTTTCATGGACTGCTCTTTATCCAGCTCTCTCTCTCCTTACCTCTGTTTCTTCCCCTTTCTCTCGCTTTTAACCTTGTTGTTTCATATTGTTTGCCCTGGCTCTTCTCTTCCATATAGGCTCACTTCTGTTGCTCGCTGCTTTTGCTCCTATGAATTTTGGCCTACCTCCAACCTCCTCCCTCGCTGATCTTGGATCTTGGCCCCCTCCTCCTCTTTCCTCTCTCCCTCGCCTCTCCCGTGCTTACTGTTCCTGTCTCCTATTCATTCATCTTCCTCATCCAATTTACCACCCTCTCTTCATCTCGCAGACATACTTCCATTCTTGGCTAAGAAAATCATTGCAGTATTGATCTGTGCCTACTCGTCTCTCTTCATAACACATCCCATGCTTTGTTAATCCATTTTATATACATAACGAGGGTTTCGTTTACAGGTCTATTAAGAGGATACTTCACTCGGAGACACCACCACATCACTCGGGGACACCACCACATCACTCGGGGACACCACCACATCACTCAGGGACACCACCACATCACTCAGCGACACCACCACATCACAATTAGAGACACCACCACATCACTCAGGAACACCACCACATCACTCAGGGATACCACCCCATCACTCAGGGACACCACCACATCACTCAGGAACACCACCACATCACTCAGGGACACCACCACATCACTCAGGACCACCACCACATCACTCAGGGGCACCACCACATAACTCAGGGGCACCACCATATAACTCAGGGGCACCACCACATAACTCGGGGGCACCACCACATCACTCGGGGACACCACCACATCACTCTGGGGCACCACCACATCACTCAGGGGCACCACCACATCACTCAGGGGCACCACCACATCACTCAGGGACACCACCACATCACTCAGGGGCACCACCACATCACTCAGGGACACTACCACATCACTCTGGGACACCACCACATCACTTAGGAACACCACCACATCACTCAGGGACACCACCACATCACTCAGGGACACCACCACATCACTCAGGAACACCACAAAATCACTCAGGAACACCACCACATCACTCGGGAACACCACCACATCACTCGGGGCACCACCACATCACTCGGGACACCACCACATCACTCAGGGACACCAACACATCACTCGGGCACACCACCACATCACTCGGGGACACCACCACATCACCCGGGGGCACCATCACATCACTCGGGGACACCACCATATCACTCAGGGACACCACCACATCACTCAGGGACACCACCACATCACTCAGGAACACCACAAAATCACTCAGGAACACCACCACATCACTCGGGAACACCACCACATCGCTCGGGGCACCACCACATCACTCGGGACACCACCACATCACTCAGGGACACCAACACATCACTCGGGCACACCACCACATCACTCGGGGACACCACCACATCACTCGGGGGCACCATCACATCACTCGGGGACACCACCACATCACTCAGGGACACCACCACATCACTCTGGGATACCACCACATCACTCAGGAACACCACCACATCACTCAGGGGCACCACCACATCACTCAAGGGACACCACCACATCACTCAGGGAAACCACCACATCAATCGGGCCACCACCACAACACTCGGGGACATCACCACATCACTCTGGGACACCACCACATCACTCGGGGACACCACCACATCACTCGGGGACACCACCACATCACTCGGGGGCACACCACCACATCACTCGGGGGCACCACCACATCACTCGGGGGCACCACCACATCACTCGGGGACACCACCAAATCACTCAGGGACACCACAACATCACTCTAGGACACCACCACATCACTCAGGGACACCAGCACATTACTCAGGGGCACCACCACATCACTCGGGGGCACCACCACATCACTCGGGGACACCACCACATCACTCAGGGACACCACCACATCACTCGGGGACACCACCACATCACACAGGAACACCACCACATCACTCAGGAACACCACCACATCACTCAGGGGCACCACCACATCACTCAGGGACCCCACCACATCACTCAGGAACACCACCACATCACTCGGGGACACCACCACATCACTCGGGGACAACACCACATCACTCGGGGACGCCACCACATCACTCGGGGACACCACCACATCACTCAGGGACACCACCACATCACTCAGGGACACTACCACATCACTCAGGGAAACCACCACATCACTCAGGGGCACCACCACATCACTCAGGGACACCACCACATCCCTCAGGGACACCACCAAATCACTCAGGGACACCACCACAACACTTGGGGACACCACCACAACACTTGGGGACACCACCACATCACTCGGGGACACCACCACATCACTCGGGGACACCACCACATCACTCGGGGACACCACCACATCACTCGGGGACACCACCACATCACTCAGGGACACCACCACATCACTCTGGGGCACCACCACATCACTCGGAGCACCACCACATCACTCGGGGACACCACCACATCACTCGGGGACACCACCACATCACTCAGGGACACCACCACATTACACAGGAACACCACCACATCACTCGGGGACACCACCACATCACTCGGGGACACCACCACATCACACAGGAACACCACCACATCACTCAGGAACACCACCACATCACTCAGGGGCGCCACCACATCACTTAGGGACGCCACCACATCACTCAGGGACCCCACCACATCACTCAGGAACACCAGCACATCACTCGGGGACACCACCACATCACTCGGGGACACCACCACATCACTCAGGGGCACCCCTAAAAAATAATTGATGGAGACTATATATGTAAATGAAAATCTTTTGCAGTTGCGTGCCGCAATCCCGGTCTTGCCCTCAGCACAAAGAGGATAGCCGACGATGCACCTGCCTGCGAGAATGAATTTGCGCAGCTGCGTATTGAAGTGGCAGCGATGGATCCAAATCCAGTATGTTTCCACAGTGGTTGCCCAGAGTTGCGGGATACAAGATTGTCTTGCTCTGAATACCTCCCATCATTGTGATAACAGGAGCGGATGTGACATGCGTCTCGCACCCTGCAATTCCTGGTTCACGCCCTGGGCCAAGTCTCACAACCTGTCGCGCGTGCCACAAGTCACTCCTCTAACCTGGGCCAAAGAGTCTCGAGAGCAGGGGAAGCCTGGGACCCACAGGGCTCCCAGGATTAACGACACACACCCTGTGTGGGGGTGAGTGCTGTGCATAGCTGGAAATTAATGTGTTTGCAAGCGCATTTTGCACAAAACACTTGGGCCCAGATATATCAGGGGCTTGTGTTGCCCTTGGATCACGCAAGGCTGCACCAAGGCAACGCAAGCACTTAAGTCAGGTTCAGTAAGCCGCGCAGAGCCAGGGTGGCTTAGTAAATCTGGAGTGACGCAATCTAGCACAAGTCACAACCTTGTGTTACTCTGCATTGGGAAGGTGTTCCGTGAGTGGAGCGTGAGTACCTGTGTTGGCACTTGGTGGCCACAGGTGCGCCGGTGCAGAGAGAAAGCAGGAATACGCCATGAGTTAGTAAATATGGCAGATTCCTGCTGTCTCCATTTGACGCAGCCCTGCAAGTTGTTTTACTGTGTTGCGCCTCTTGTTTGTAAATCTGGGCTTTGATTTTAAATCCGGCGTATGTGCTGTACGGAATTTGAAAGTTACTTCAGCACTCGCAATGAGCCCATAATCGCTTTCTTCTGTAAAATCACTTTTCAGTGTTAAGGAAACATATATGTGCAATTATATCAAAAAAACACAATGCTCGTGCTGATTGTGAATTGTAAAAAAACTTGCAGACTTGGGGATGCTGCAGATTTTTCCACAGGCCTTTATTAAAGTTGAGCAACTTGTCCAGAATAGGGCTTTTAACCTGTCTGCTGGGATGATGGGTAAAAAACATAACTGAACCTATTTAGGCCAACTCTTCATCGGCCAAAAACGGGCTGTGATTTCTATGTCCATCCTTTTCTTTGTCTCTTTCTGGAACTTGTTGTATACAATACTATCTTCCCCTCCTTGAGCTGGGAGCCGAATCTGATGAGTGTTTACCCACGCTGTCCACCTATTTGATGTGTTCGGATAGTAACCTTTTTTCACGGTGTGTACGTGTAGGGGTGTGAGTGTGAGGGGTGTGAGGGTGAGGGGGGTGAGTGTGAGGCGGGTGAGGGGGGTGAGGGTGAGGGGTGTGAGGGGTGTGAGGGGGGTGAGTGTGAGGGGGAGGGGGGTGAGGGTGAGGGGGGTGAGGGGTGTGAGAGTGAGGGGTGTGAGGGTGAGGGGGGTGCGTGTTGAGGGAGTGAGTGTGAGGGTGTGAGGGGTGAGGTTGAGGGGGTGAGGGTGAGGGGGTGAGTGTTAGGGGGTGTGAGCGTTAGGGGGTGTTATTTTTAGGGTGTGTGAGGGTGAGTGAGGGTGTGTGACTTTTCGGGTGTGTGACGGTGCGTGAGTGTTAGTGTGTGTGAGGGTGAGTGAGGGTGTGCGATGTTTTGTTACACAGAGGGTGTGTGCCGGTGTGTGAGGGTGAGGGTGTGTGAGGGTGAGTGTTAGTTATTTGGAGGGAGTGTGAGTGAGGGGGTGTGAGGGTGTTGTTGTGAGTGTGAGGTGAGTGAGCGTGTGTGAGTGTGATGGGGTGTGAGGGTGAGGGGGTGTGAGTGTGTGTAAGTGTGAGGATGAGTGATGTTGTTTGCGTCTGAGATGTGTGAAGTGTCGTGAGTGTGAGAGTGTTGTGATGAGTTTTAGGGGAGCGTGTGTGTGTGAGGGTAAGGTGTTTGAGGATGAGGGGGTGTGTGTGTGTGAGGGTGAGTGAGGGTGTGTGAGGTGTTGTTAATCAGAGGGTGTCTGAAGGTGTGTGACGGTGTGTGAGGGTGAGGGTGTGTGAGGGTGAGTTTGAGTCATTGGGAGTGAGTGTGAGTGAGGGGGTGTGAGGGTGTTGTTGTGAGTGTGAGGGGTGTGAGCGTGTGTGAGTGTAATGGGGTGTGAGGGTGAGGGGGTGTGAGTGTGTATGAGGATGAGGATGAGTGATGTTGTTTGCGTCTGAGAGTGTGTGTGGTGTAGTGAGTTTGAGAGTGTTGTGATGACTTTTAGTGGAGCGTGTGTGTGTGAGTGTAAGGTGTTTGAGTTTGAGGGGGTGTGTGTGAGGGTGAGTGAGGGGGTGTGACGTTTATGGTGTGTGACGGTGTGTGAGTGTGAGTGTGTGTGAGTGTTATTGAGGGTGTGAGAGGTGTTGTTAGGCACAGGGCGTGTGAGGGTGTGTGAGCGTGAGGGTGTGTGAGTCTGAGTGTGAGTTATTGTGATTGAGTGTGAGTGAGTGTGAGTGAGGGGGTGTGAGGGTGATGGGGTGTGAGGGTGAGGGGGTGTGAGTGTGTGAGTGTGAGGGTGAGCGAGGGAGTGTGAGTGTGAGTGAGTTGTTGCGGCTGAGAGTTAGAGTGCGTGAGGGTAATGGTGTGATAGTTATTGTGCGTGTGTGAGGGTGAGGGGATGAGGCTAAGGCTGTGTGAGGCGGAGGGGTGTTGATGGTGATAGAGTGTGAGGGGTGTGAGTGAGTGCGGCTGTCCGGTGTAGTGAGTGTGAGCTTGTTGTGAGGGGTGTTATTTTTTGAGGGGAGTGAGGGTGTGTGAGTGTGTGTGAGTGTGAGTGGGTGTGAGTGTGTGTGAGTGTGAGTGTGAGTGTGAGTAAGTGGGTGTGAGGCTGAAGGTGTGTGATGGTGTATGAGGGAGATGTTGTGTTAGTGTTATTGAGGGTGTGTGAAGGAGTGTGATAGTTTTGGTGTGTGAGGGTGATGTTATGACTGTGTGTATGTTAATATTAATTAAGTAATATGTGTTGTGTTTTACAAAAGGTGTCAGATGTTCCCTTTGTATTCCTTCTGTCTTATGTGTATATTTGTATGTAATGTAACTGTGTATGTTTTGTACTAACTGTGTGTTATGTGTTTAACGTGTTTGTGGAGTCCCGTTTTTTTTTTTTTTCAAAATGGCCGACGCAATGCGTCACTTCGACGTTGGCTATGTTTAGCGGTCTAGTTTTTTTTTGTGTTGTGTGTGTTTATTTTTTTTGACGTTTATTTTTAGCCAATCGGAGCGCGACGTTTTTGACGTAGCGTTCCGATTTGCATACGTCAACGGTGGAATTCCCCAGAGATCGAGAATGTTGGTGCGCGGAAGGCGTGTTCTTGTTCCTGTGGTGTTGCTGCGTCGTTTGACAGGTAAGAATGTATTCCAAAGCTTGTTTTAATGTAATGTAATGTAGTATATATACTATGTTTAAGTTAAAGAGTTGCGAAATTTATTTTTTTCGCTCGTAATATTTGTAAATGTTTGTAATGTAACGGAAAGTTTTGTTTTTTATTGTTGATATGTAATGCATATGTTTTGTTAAACTGTAATGTAATGTATTTTTTGCTGTTTTTTGTTATTTGACGTACAAAAGCTGTTTTTCGAACTTTGAAGTGCTAATTTTTTTTTAATATATTGATGTAAGTTGTGTCTGCATTATGTTTTCGTGTGATGCTGAAGTAGCCGGATTATATGTTATTGACGTACTTGATGTATGAAAGGAAACTTTGTGTCTTTGCTGACTTTATTATTCGTAGCAATGTATGAAGTGGATGTACAGTGATGTAATGTTATTTTTGTTTGCTTTTTGTGAAAGAATACTTCTATTTTCGTAATATGTTTCTTATATTAGAAGTAATTACGTGTGAATAACTGCTATTGTTGTATGCGTACGGCTTTTTGTGTAACTGTCGACTATTGTCTTTAATCCGTCCCATTCTCCGGATGAATAGTGCTTGTTTATTGCCCCCAGAAAAAGTTGGCTGTTTCAGAATAGTTGAATTTTCGTAATATTTTTCTTATATTAGATGTAATTCCGTGTGAATAAGTGCTATTGTTGTATGCGTACGGTTTTTTGTGTAACTGTTGACTATTGTCTTTAATCCGTCCCATTCTCCGGATGAATAGTGCTTGTTTATTGCCCCAAGAAAAAGTTGGCTGTTTCACTTTTGTCTTTGTACATCCTCGTCCTCGCTTCCTGCCACATATTTGTATTTGTTTTGTTGGTGTAATATTGTTGTAATATTGTACGAATTTTATTTACTTTTTGGCCCGAAGCCTGATTAACATCCTTGCATCCTGTAGGTCAATTTTGGGAAGTATATTTTGTGTCTAACGTATCTGATGCAGTACTCCGTAGACCCCCTTTTTTTTCCGTCGTGAAAGTTGTTTATGTGTATGAAAATGGCATAACATTCCTAAATTTGCAGAGTGGGTGAATGATGCAGAGTGGGTGAATGATGCAGAGTGGGTGAATGATGCAGAGTGGGTGAATGATGCAGAGTGGGTGAATGATGGAGAGTGGGTGAATGATGGAGAGTGGGTGAATGATGCAGAGTTGGTGAATGATGGAGAGTGTGTGAATGATGGAGAGTGGGTGAATGATGGAGAGTGGGTGAATGATGGAGAGTGGGTGAATGATGGAGAGTGGGTGAATGATGGAGAGTGGGTGAATGATGGAGAGTGGGTGACTGAAGCAGAGTGGGTGACTGAAGCAGAGTGGGTGACTGAAGCAGAGTGGGTGACTGAAGCAGAGTGGGTGACTGAAGCAGAGTGGGTGACTGAAGCAGAGGGGGTGACTGAAGCAGAGGGGGTGACTGAAGCAGAGGGGGTGACTGAAGCAGAGGGGGTGACTGAAGCAGAGGGGGTGACTGAAGCAGAGTGGGTGACTGAAGCAGAGTGGGTGACTGAAGCAGAGTGGGTGACTGAAGCAGAGTGGGTGAATGAAGCAGAGTGGGTGACTGAAGCAGAGTGGGTGAATGAAGCAGAGTGGGTGACTGCCGTTTGTGGATGTGTGTTGCAATAGGTCTTGCATTTGGAAAGTTTGTGCTATTGGTATTGTAAAGGACTGCATTTTTATTTATGTGCTTGTTTTGAAAATAGCGAATTAATATGTTTGTTATTTACAATGGCAATAGTTTAATCTTTTGCCAATGTGATACCAATTGTAACATAATATGTGTTGTGAGTGAGGGTGAGGTGTTGAGGGTGAGTTGTTGTGGGTGAGTGAGGGTGATGTGTTGAGGGTGAGGTGTTGAGGTTGAGTGAGGGTGATGCGTTGAGGGGGAGGGGTGGAGGGTGAGGTGTTGAGGGTGAGTGAGGGTGAGGTGTTGAGGGTGACTGAGGGTGAGGGTGAGTGAGGCAGAGTGCGGTTGCGTTTTTGAGGGTGAGTGTGGGTGACTGAGGGTGAGTCGTTGAGGGTGAGTGAGGGTGACGTTGAGTGAAGGTGAGGGTGAGGTGTTGAGGGTGAGGGTGAGGTGTTGAGGGTGAGTGAGGGTGAGTGATGTTGAGGGTGAGTGAGGGAGGGTGATTGAGGGTGAGGTGTTGAGGGTGAGGTGTTGAGGGTGAGGGGGGGAGGTGTTGAGGGTGACTGAGGGTGAGGTGTTAAGGGTGAGTGAGTGTGAGGTGTTGAGGGTGAGTGAGGATGAGTGAGAGTGAGGGTGAGTGAAGGGTTAAGGATGAGGTGTTGAGGGTGAGTGAGGGTGATGGTGAGTGTAGGTGAGGGTGATGTGTTGAGGGTGAGTGAGGGTGAGGGTAAGGTGTTGTGGGTGAGTGAGGGTAAGGTGTTGAGGGTGAGTGAAGGTAAGGTGTTGAGGGTGAGTGAGGGTGAGATGTTGAGGGTGGGTGTGGGTGAGGAGTTGAGGGTGAGTGAGGATGAGTGAGTGCGGGTGAGTGAGGTGTTGAGGGTGAGGTGTTGAGTGTCAAGTGTTGAGGGTGAGTGAGGGTGAGGTGTTGAGGGTGAGTGAAGGTGAGGGTGGGTGAGCGTTAGTGAGTGAGGGTGAATGAGTTGTTGAGGGTGAGGTGTTGAGGGTGAGTGATGTTGAGGGTGAGTTAGGGTGAGGGGATGCTGGTGTGAGGGTGATGGTGAGTGAGGGTGTGCGAGGGTGAGGGTGTGAGGCTTATTGAGAATGTGTGTGGGTGTGTGAGGATGTGTGAGAGTTTGTGAGGGCGGGTGTGTGTGAGGGTGGGGGTGTGTGAGTGTGGGGGCATGTGAGGGTGTGTTGTTGAGGTCATGAAGGTGAGTGTGGGTGAGTGTGGGTGAGGGTGAATGAGGGTGAGGTGTTGAGTGTTAGTGAGGGTGAGTGAGGTTGAGGGTGATGGTGAGTGTGAGGTGTTGAGGGTGAGTGAGGGTGAGGTGTTGAGGGTGGGTGTGGGTGAGGAGTTGAGGGTGAGTGAGGATGAGTGAGAGTGAGGGTGAGTGAGGTGTTGAGGGTGAGGTGTTGAGGGTGAAGTGTTGAGGGTGAGTGAGGGTGAGGTGTTGAGGGTGAGTGAAGCTGAGGGTGGGTGAGCTTTAGTGAGTGAGGGTGAGTGAGTTGTTGAGGGTGAGGTGTTGAGGGTGAGTGATGTTGAGGGTGAGTTAGGGTGAGGGGATGATGGTGTGAGGGTGAGGGTGAGTGAGGGTGGGCGAGGGTGAGGGTGTGAGGCTTATTGAGAATGTGTGTGGGTGTGTGAGGATGTGTGATTGTTTGTGAGGGCAGGTGTGTGTGAGGGTGGGGGTGTGTGAGTGTGGGGGCATGTGAGGGTGTGTTTTTGTGGTCATGAAGGTGAGTGTGGGTGAGTGTGGGTGAGGGTGAATGAGGGTGAGGTGTTGAGGGTGAGTGAGCGTGAGTGAGGTTGAGGGTGATAGTGAGTGTAGGTGAGTGTGAAGTGTTGAGGGTGAGTGAGGGTGAGGGTAAGGTGTTGTGGGTGAGTGAGGGTGAGGGGTTGAGGGTGAGTGAGGGTGAGGTGTTGAGGGTGAGTGAGGGTGAGGGTGATTGCGGGTGAGAGTTTGAGGGTGAGTGTGTCTGACTGAGGGTGAGGCCTTGAGGGTGAGTGAGGGTGAGGTTGAGTGAGGGTGAGGTTGAGTGAAGGTGAGGGTGAGGTGTTGAGGGTGAGTGAGGGTGAGGGTGAGGTGTTGAGGGTGAGTGATGGTGAGGGTGAGTGAGGGGGGGTGATTGTGGGTGAGGTGTTGAGGGTGAGGTTAGTGAGGGTGAGGTGTTGAGGGTGAGGGTCTGAGGGTGAATGAGGGTGAGGTGTTGAGGGTGAGTGAGGGTGAGGTAGTGAGGTCGCACTCTGATGTTTATTTTTTCTCTGACTTGGCTTTTGCTTGTGTTGTTTGAACCCGTAAGTGACTTGTTTCGCCGCAATGCTTTTTTTTTTGTTTGTTGATTGTTGTAGTTAAAAGTATTATGTATGCACTGTTTATGTTCAGTTTGTGTGTGTTTTTTTTAATATTTTCTACATTTCAGGGAATGAGCTGCTACGATCGACAGGTAATGAGAATTTTATTTTCATATTATTAAAGAGTGCCTTTGTGAGTTGTTATACTTTTGTTTATGCATTTCCTTATTGTGATGTTAATCTAAATATTGTTTTCGGTCTTGCTTTGCTCGCACTTACTTTCTGTCTGTCTCCTTTCTTTAGAGTGTGTTTTGTATTTTATCAATGGCTGCTATTTAGTTTTATTTTTTGCCATGGATTGATTTCCGTTTTGCCGTACGTGTTTTTCGGTCGCACTTGCCTTGTGTTTGGTATTTTTCTCTTCTACGGCCTCCCTGATTTTTATTTATGCAACACGCAGCAATAGCACATTATAATTCGGCACCCCCACAGTACCATTGAGCAACATCAGATCATCACTCTGCCCCACTAGAGCCGTATTTAGCACACCCCCAGTCTCATTTAGACATACTACTGCAGTACTGTACAGCAGCAAAGCATGCTTGTATATCTGTAATTGTGTGTGCTACGTAAAAAAAGTTGTTAGAAAGCGTGCACTTCCGGCTGGTGGTGTGTGTGACTGTTGAAAGCGTGGACTGATGCCTGTTTGTGTGGGTGTATGCATGGTGAAAGGATGCACTGATGACTGTTGTGTGTGTACGCCTGGTGAAAGTGTCCATTGCTAGCTGTTGGTGTGTGTGCCTGTTAAAAGCGCACATGTTTGGATTGTATGACGTTTGTCTGCTGAGTAATGCTGTAGTGGTAATGAGTGGTGCTGTGGTGGTAAGTGTTTGTGTGTGGTTGTAGTGTGATAGTGTGTTGTTGTTGAATGATGCTGTTGTGGTGGTGCAGAGTGATGTTGGTGTGTTGCTGAGTGCTGTTAGTGTGGTGCTTAGTAATGCTGTTGTTGTGATGTGTTGTTCTGTGCTAGTGATGAGTGGTGCTGTGTTGGTGTTTAATAATTACCACCACAGCATAACTCAGCACCACAACAGTTGCACTTCTCCCAACAACGGCATCACTGATGTCCACGAATGCAACACGCAGCAATACCACTTTATCATTCTGCACCCCCACAGTACCATTGAGCAACAACACAGCATCACTCTGCACCACCACAGCCGTATTTAGCACACCAACAGTCTCATTCATACATACTATAGCAGTACTGATGACTGTTGTGTATGTACGCCTGGTGAAAGAGTCCATTGATAGCTGTTGGTGTGTGTGCTTCTTAAAAGCGTCCATGTTTTGATTGTATGACGTTTGTCTGCTGAGTAATGCTGTAGTGGTGATGAGGGATGCTGTTGTGGTAAGTGTTTGTGTGTAGTTGTAGTGTGATAGTGTGTTGTTGTTGAATGATGCTGTTGTGGTGGTGTAGAGTGATGTTGTTGTGTTTCTGAGTGATGTTAGTGTGGTGCTTAGTAATGCTGTTGTTGTGATGTGTTGTTCTCTGCTGGTGATGAGTGGTGCTGTAGTTGCACTTCTCCCAACAACGCCATCACTGATGTCCACCAATGCAACACGCAGCAATACCACTTTATCTTTCTGCACCCCCACAGTACCATTGAGCAACAACACAGCATCACTCTGCACCACCACATCCGTATTTCGCACACCAACAGTCTCATTTATACATACTACTGCAGTACTGATGACTGTTGTGTGTGTATGCCTGGTGAAAGTGCCCATTGATAGCTGTTGTTGTGTGTGTGACTGTTAAAAGCGTACATGTTTTCATTGTATGACTTTTGTCTGCCGACTAATGCTGTAGTGGTGATGAGTGGTGCTGTGGTGGTAAGTGTTTGTGTGTGGTTGTAGTGTGATAGTGTGTTGATGGTGAGTGAGGGTGAATGAGGGTGAGGTGTTGAGGGTGAGGGGATGATGGTGTGAGGGTGACGGTGTGAGGGTGAGGGTGAGTGATTGTGGGCGAGGGTGAGGGTGTGAGGCTTATTGAGAATGTGAGTGGGTGTGCGAGGATGTGTGAGAGTGTGTGAGTGCGGATGTGTGTGAGGGTGGGGGTGTGTGAGCGTGGGGGCATGTGAGTGTGTGGTAGAGGTCATGAGGTTGAGTGAGGGTGTGTGAGGGTGTGAGGGTGAGTGAGGATGTGTGATGTTGAAGGTGTGAAGGTGTGTGAGGGTGGGGGTGGGTGAGGGTGCGTGAGTGTGATTGAGGGTGAAGCGTTGAGGGTGAGTGAGGGTGAGGTGTTGAGGCTGAGTGAGGGTGAGGGTGGGTGAGCGTTAGTGAGTGAGGGTGATTGAGTTGTTGAGGGTGAGGTGTTGAGGTTGAGTGAGGGTGATGTGTTGTGGGTGAGTGAGGGTGAGTGGTTGAGGGTGAGTGAGGGTGAGGGTGAGTGAGGGTGAGGTGTTGAGGGTGAGGGGCTGAGGGTGAGTGAGGGAGGGTGATTGTGGGTGAGGTGTTGAGGGTGAGGGTGAGTAAGGGTGAGGTGTTGAGGGTGATGGGCTGAGGGTGAATGAGGGTGAGGTGTTGAGGGTGAGTGTGGATGAGTGAGAGTGAGTGTGAGTGAGGTGTTGAGGGTGAGGTGTTGAGGGTGAATGAGTGTGAGGGTGAGTGAAGGTGAGGGTGAGGTGTTGAGGGTGAGTGCGGGTGAGTGAGGGTGAGTGAGGTTGAGGGTGATTGAGGGTGAGGGGATGATGGTGTGAGGGTGACGGTGTGAGGGTGAGGGTGAGTGATTGTGGGCGAGGGTGAGGGTGTGAGGCTTATTGAGAATGTGTGTGGGTGTGTGAGGATGTGTGAGAGTGTGTGAGTGCGGGTGTGTGTGAGGGTGGGGGGTGTGTGAGGGTGGGGGCATGTGAGGGTGTGGTTGAGGTCATGAGGTTGAGTGAGGGTGTGTGAGGGTGTGAGGGTGAGTGAGGATGTGTGAGGTTGAGGGTGTGAAGGTGTGTGAGGGTGGGGGTGGGTGAGGGTGCGTGAGTCTGATTGAGGGTGAAGCGTTGAGGGTGAGTGAGGGTGAGGTGTTGAGGCTGAGTGAGGGTGAGGATGGGTGAGCGTTAGTGAGTGAGGGTGATTGAGTTGTTGAGGGTGAGGTGTTGAAGTTGAGTGAGGGTGATGTGTTGTGGGTGAGTGAGGGTGAGTGGTTGAGGGTGAGTGAGTGTGAGGGTGAGTGAGGGTGAGGTGTTGAGGGTGAGGGGCTGAGGGTGAGTGAGGGAGGGTTATTGTGGTGAGGTGTTGAGGGTGAGGGTGAGTAAGGGTGAGGTGTTGAGGGTGAGGGGCTGAGGGTGAATGAGGGTGAGGTGTTGAGGGTCAGTGAGTGTGAGGTGTTGAGGGTGAGTGAGGATGAGTGAGAGTGAGTGAGTGAGGTGTTGAGGGCGAGGTGTTGAGGGTGAATGAGGGTGAGGGTGAGTGAAGGTGAGGGTGAGGTGTTGAGGGTGAGTGCGGGTGAGTGAGGGTAAGGTGTTGTGGGTGAGTGAGGGTAAGGTGTTGTGGATGAGTGAGGGTGAGGTGTTGAGGGTGAGTGAGGGTGAGTGAGTTGTTGAGGGTGAGGTGTTGAGGTTGAGTGAGGGTGAGGTGTTGAGGGTGAGTGATGGTGAGTGGTTGAGGGTGAGTGAGGGTGAGGGTGAGTGAGCGTGAGGTGTTGAGCGTGAGGGGCTGAGGGCGAGTGAGGTGTTGAGGGTGAGTGAGGGTGAGGTATTGAGGGTGAGTGAGGGTGAGGTATTGAGGGTGAGTGAGGGTGAGGTTTTGAGGGTGAGTGAGGGTGAGGTGTTGAGGGTGAGTGAGGGTGAGGTGTTGAGGGTGAGTGAGGATGAGTGAAGGTGAGTGAGGGTGAGTGAGGGTGTGATTGGCATATGTGAGTCTTTAGCATGTGTTAATGTTGATTATAATGTAATGTTTTTTTTTGTTTTTTGTATGTGTATTGGTTTTATAAGTGTTTAGTGCATTTACTTAAACTGTGTTTTATTTGTGTTCTGGTAAAGAGTAGTACGCTATGTATTCCCTTTACGTTTGTTACGTAAGGGATGTTAGCGTTCTATTTTTTTGGTGATGGTGATGTAATGTTTAGCGTGACGTAATTTTTAGCCAATCGCAGCTCTACGTTGTGTGACGTAGCGTTGCATTTGACGTGCGTCAACGGGGCGTTTTCTAGATTGGTGTGAATGTTCGTGCGGTAAAGGTGTGTTATTCCTCCGTGGTTGTTGCTGCGTCGTTTGACTGGTAAGATGTACATGTTTTAACATTGAGTACATGAATTTGAACGTATTAATACTTGTGTGTATATACGTATTAGTAATAATGTTTTATTAGGATGTATGAGTGTTTTATTTGTATTGCGCCTTGTGTATTTTCGACTTTTGAGTTACAATATACTTTAGTACTGTTGTAAAAGATAGATGCTTTAATAATGGGAATGTTTATAAATGTTACATAAAGCAATGTATTTTTTTGTATGTGTTATGTCTTTTAAATTGCGAACGTTGTAATTTCGCTCTCACTTTCCTTGTGTTTGGCATTTTTATTGTTATTTATGCGAATGGTGGCTCGTGTTTAAGTTGATTGTTCGCCATGCATTGACTAATCTTTGCTAGTGTCTTCCTGGTATGTAGTTCCTGTAGTTTCGTTTCGCCTGAGGTGGCACTCTGATGTTTATTTTTTCTCTGACTTGGCTTTTTCTTGTGTTATTTGGACCCGTATGTGACTTGTTTCGCCGCTATGCTTTTTTTTTTGGTTTGTTGCTTGTTGTAGTTAAAAGTATTATGTATGCACTGTTTATGTTCTCTTTGTGTGTGTTTTTTTTATATTTTCTACATTTCAGGGAATGAGCTGCTACGATCGACAGGTAATGACAATTTTATTTTCATATTATTAAAGAGTGCCTTTGTGAGTTCTTATACTTTTGTTTATGCATTTCCTTATTGTGATGTTAATCTAATTATTGTTTTAGGTCTTGCTTTGCTCGCACTTACTTTCTGTCTGGCTCCTCTCTTTAGAGTGTGTTTTGTATTTTATCAATGGCTGCTATTTAGTTCTATTTTTTGCCATGGATTGAGTTCCGTTTTGCCGTACGTGTTTTTCGGTCGCACTTGCCTTGTGTTTGGTATTTTTCTCTTCCACGGCATCCCTGATGTCCATTTCTGCAGCACGCAGCAATAGCACATTATTAACATTCGGCACCCCCACAGTACCATAGAGCAACATCAGATCATCACTCTGGCCCACTAGAGCCGTATTTAGCACACCCCCAGTCTCATTTAGACATAGTACTGCAGTACTGTACAGCACCAAAGCATGCTTGTATAGCTGTAATTGTGTGTGCAACGTAAAAAAAGTTGTTCTAAAGCGTGCACTTCCGGCTGGTGGTGTGTGTGACTGTTGAAAGCGTGGACTGATGCCTGTTTGTGTGGGTGTATGCATGGTGAAAGGATGCACTGATGACTGTTGTGTGTGTACGCCTGGTGAAAGTGTCCATTGCTAGCTATTGGTGTGTGTGCCTGTTAAAAGCGCACATGTTTGGATTGTATGACGTTTGTCTGCTGAGTAATGCTGTAGTGGTAATGAGTGGTGCTGTGGTGGTAAGTGTTTGTGTGTGGTTGTAGTGTGATAGTGTGTTGTTGTTGAATGATGCTGTTGTGGTGGTGCAGAGTGATGTTGGTGTGTTGGTGAGTGATGTTAGTGTGGTGCTTAGTAATGCTGTTGTTGTGATGTGTTGTTCTGTGCTAGTGATGAGTGGTGCTGTGTTGGTGTTTAATAATTACCACCACAGCATAACTCAGCACCACAACAGTTGCACTTCTCCCAACAACGCCATCACTGATGTCCACCAATGCAACACGCAGCAATACCACTTTATCTTTCTGCACCCCCACAGTACCATTGAGCAACAACACAGCATCACTCTGCACTACCACATCCGTATTTCGCACACCAACAGTCTCATTTATACATACTACTGCAGTACTGATGACTGTTGTGTGTGTGTATGCCTGGTGAAAGTGCCCATTGATAGCTGTTGTTGTGTGTGTGACTGTTAAAAGCGTACATGTTTTTATTGTATGACCTTTGTCTGCTGAGTAATGCTGTAGTGGTGATGAGTGGTGCTGTGGTGGTAAGTGTTTGTGTGTGGTTGTAGTGTGATAGTGTGTTGATGGTGAGTGAGGGTGAATGAGGGTGAGGTGTTGAGGGTGAGTGAGGGTGAGTGAGGGTGAGGGTGAGGTGTTGAGGGTGAGTGAGGGTGAGGGGTTGAGGGTGAGTGAGGTTGAGGGTGAGTCAGGGTGAGGCGTTGAGGGTGAGTGAGGGTGAGGGTCTGAGGGTGAGTGAGGCGTTGAGGGTGAGTGAGGGTGAGGCGTTGAGGGTGAGTGAGGGTGAGGTGTTGAGGGTGATTGAGGATGAGTGAGAGTGAGGGTGAGTGAGGGGTTGAGGGTGAGGTGTTGAGGGTGAGTGAAGTGGTGCTGTGGTGGTAAGTGTTTGTGTGTGGTTGTAGTGTGATAGTGTGTTGAGGGTGAGTGAGTATGAGGGTGAGTGAGGGTGAGGGTGAGGTGTTGAGGGTGAGTGAGGGTGAGTGAGGATGAGTGAGGGTGAGGTGTTGAGGGTGAGTGAGGGTGAGGAGTTGAGGGTGAGTGAGGGTGAGGGGCTGAGGGTGAGTGAGGTGTTGAGGGTGAGGTGTTGAGGGTGATTGAGGATGAGTGAGAGTGAGGGTGAGTGAGGGGTTGAGGGTGAGGTGTTGAGGGTGAGTGAGGGTGAGGTGTTGAGGGTGAGTGAGGGTGAGGTGTTGAGGCTGAGGGTGAGGGGCTGAGGGTGAGTGTGGGTGAGGCGTTGAGGGTGAGTGAGGGTGAGGTGTTGAGGGTGATTGTGGATGAGTGAGAGTGAGGGTGAGTGAGGGGTTAAGGGTGAGGTGTTGAGGTTGAGTGAAGTGTTGCTGTGGTGGTAAGTGTTTGTGTGTGGTTGTAGTGTGATAGTGTGTTGACGATGAGTGAGGGTGAGTGAGGGTGAGTGAGGGTGAGTGAGGGTGAGTGAGGGTGAGGTGTTGAGTGTGATTGAGGATGAGTGAGGGTGAGGTGTTAAGGGTGAGTGAGGGTGAGGGTGAGGGGCTGAGGGTGATTGAGGAGTTGAGGGTGAGTGAGGTTGAGGTGTTCAGGGTGATTGAGGATGAGTGAGAGTGAGGGTGAGTGAGGGGTTAAGGGTGAGGTGTTGAGGGTGAGTGAAGTGGTGCTGTGGTGGTAAGTGTTTGTGTGTGGTTTTAGTGTGATAGTGTGTTGAGGGTGAGTGAGGTTGAGGGTGAGTGAGGGTGATGTGTTGAGGGTGAGTGAGGGTGAGGTGTTGAGGGTGAGTGAGGATGAGTGAGGGTGAGGTGTTAAGGGTGAGTGAGGGTGAGGGTGAGGGGCTGAAGGTGAGTGAGGGGCTGAGGGTGAGTGAGGGTGAGGCGTTGAGGGTGAGTGAGGGTGAGGTGTTGAGGGTGATTGAGAATTATTGAGAGTGAGGGTGAGTGAGGGGTTGAGGGTGCGGTGTTGAGGGTGAGTGAGGGTGAGGTGTTGAGGGTGAGTGAGGGTGAGGTGTTGATGGTGAGTGAGGGTGGGTGAGCGTGAGGGTGAGGTGTTGAGGGTGAGTGAGGGTGAGGTGTTGAGGGAGAGTGAGGGTGAGGTGTTGAGGGTGAGTGAGTGTGAGTGAGGGTGTGATTGGCATATGTGAGTGTTTTGCATGTGTGAATGTTTATTTTAATGTAATGTGTGTTTGTGTTTTTGTATGTTGTTGTTGTTGAATGATGCTGTTGTGGTGGTGTAGAGTGATGTTGGTGTGTTGCTGAGTGATGTTAGTGTGGTGCTTAGTAATGCTGTTGTTGTGATGTGTTGTTCTGTGTTGATGATGAGTGGTGCTGTGTTAGTGTTCAACTATTACCACCACAGCATAACTCAGCACCACAACAGTTGCACTTCTCCCAACAACATAATTTGTGATGTCCACCAATGCAACACGCAGCAATACCACCTTATCATTCAGCACCCCCACAGTAACATTGAGCAACAACACAGCATAACTCTGCACCAGCACAGGCGTATTTAGCACACCAACAGTCTCATTCATACATACTACTGTAGTGCGTGCAAGCTACAAAGTATGTGTATTTTGTATATGTTTTTTTAATCTGAGATGGATTGGCTGAATGTTGTATGTGGGTGTGACTATGTTGTATTAATTGAGTGTATTAGTTATAATTTCCCTTCTGTAGTGAAAAAATTACCATAGAAGTTTAAAATTTGTATTCCACACCTTTTTATTTTTGAAAAAAACACAAATATTTATTTTTTAACTTTGTACAAAAATAAGATAGCCTGGCAACATGCGAATTTTAGTCAGAACATATGTCATCGTCTTTTTCTTTAAGAATATTTATGATTTTGCCATTACAAAACACCACTTCAAAAGTTTGCGGCAAAAAATGGACAAGGGCATCCCCGATGTTGTCAACTTCATCATCTAACATAAACCATTTAATTAATATCTCGTTTTCGATGGGCATAGATTGATATTCGTCTGTGTTTGTCACCCTTATTGTGATAATACTAGTTTCATCTGTGGTGCTTTCGACGCCATAAATTTGAATGTCCATCTTTTCCTCTGGTGGGGCTGTTACCTGTTGAGAGAAAACAAATGCAACAATTAGTTAGTACATTTGTATACTTTATGTTTTGTGTAAGGCATATAGTGGGTGAAAGGGACAGAGTGGGTGAAAGGGACACAGTGGGTGAAACGGACAGAGTGGGTGAAAGGCTCACAGTTGTTGATAGGGCTTGAGTGGGTGATAGGTCCAGAGTGGGTGATAGGTCCAGAGTGGGTGATAGGTCTAGAGTGGGTGATAGGCCCAGAGTGGGTGAAAGGGCCAGAGTTGTTGAAAGGCACAGAGTGGGTGAAAGGTCCCGAGTGGGTGAAAGGTCACGAGTGGGTGAAAGGTCCCGAGTGGGTGAAAGGGCCAGAGTGGGTAAAAGGGCAAGAGTGGGTGAAAGGCCAAGAGTGGGTGAAAGGCCAAGAGTGGCTGAAAGAGATATTCCCAAAATGTTTTGTTTGTTGTGCTTACCTCCATTTTGCTATGGCGCGTTGTATTCAATATTTTTTGGCAATTGAATTCATGGACAGTGACGTGAGTGAGGGTAACATATTTGCCAAGATGTATTTTAAATAGTGATGCTTCTCTCCACAGTGTCACTTTTATGTCATCTGTTGCATCTTTTATTGTAATCGATTTGAGTGGGGTATCTTGCCCATTGATAAACACAGTCTTTGCGTCCTCTTCCTACACAAAAAGTAAGCATTCTATTAAATAGTGACTGTAAAAACACATAGTACTAGTGCGTTGTATGAATGGCAATATAATGTATCATATTTAACGACCCAAATGAACATCCTTTCTAAAAGATTGCATTGTTTATTGCTAAAAATGGCTTTGTAGAGAGTACTTGTATTTGTAGTATACACCAAAGCACTGGCATATTATAGTTTTCAAAACTCGTACTTTCTACATAGTGTGAAAGAGTGTATAATGCTATGTTTTTTGAGCTTGTTAGTGAAGTTACTAAAGGTGTAATGTGTGTGTAAGCCAACTATGCATTTTTTTAGTAGACATGATGACATGAGTGAGGGTGAGGATGAGGGTGAGTGATTGAGGGTGAGGGGTTGAGGGTGAGTGAGGGTGAGGGTGAGTGAGGGTGAGGGGTTGAGGGTGAGTGAGGGTGAGTGAGGATGAGATGTTATGTGAGGGTGAGGGTGAGTGTGAGTGAGGGTGAGTGAGGGTGAGGCGTTGAGGGTGAGTGAGGGTGAGTGAGGGTGAGGGTGAGAGATTGAAGGTGAGTGAGGGTGAGAAGTTGAGGGTGAGTAAGGATGAGGGTGAGTGTGGGTGAGTGAGGGTGAGGGATTGAGGGTGAGTGAGGGTGAGGGGTTGAGGGTGAGTGAGGGTGAGGGTGAGGGTGAGGGTGAGGCTGAGGTGTTGAGGTGTTGAGTGAGAGTGAGGGTGAGTGAGGAGTTGAGGGAGAAGGGTTGAGTTTTTGAGGGTGAGGTGTTGAGGGCTAGTGAGGGTGAGTGAGGGTGAGTGAGGGGGAGGGGTTGAGGGTGATTGAGGGTGAGTGAGATTGAGGGTGAGTGAGGCGTTGAGGGTGAAGTGTTGAGGGTGAGGTGTTGAGGGTGAGTGAGGGTGAGGGGTTGAGGGTGAGTGAGGGTGACTGAGGGTGAGGCATTGAGGTAAACACAGTGTTTGCGTCCTCTTCCTAAACAAAAAGTAAGCATTGTATAAAATAGTGACTGTAAAAACACATAGTACTAGTGCGTTGTATGAATGGCAATATAATGTATTATATTTAACGACCCAAATGAACATCCTTTCTAAAAGATTGCATTATTTATTGCTAAAAATGGCTTTGTAGAGAGTACTTGTATTTGTAGTATACACCAAAGCACTGGCATATTATAGTTTTCAAAACTCGTACTTTCTACATAGTGTGAAAGAGTGTATAATGCTATGTTTTTTTAGATTGTTAGTGAAGTTACTAACGGTGTAATGTGTGTGTAAGCCAACTATGCATTTTTTTAGTAGACATGATGACATGAGTGAGGGTGAGGGTGAGGGTGAGTGATTGAGGGTGAGGGGTTGAGGGTGAGTGAGGGTGAGGGTGAGTGAGGGTGAGGGGTTGAGGGTGAGTGAGGGTGAGTTTGGCAATACATAAATGTAGAGACAGGTGTGGCGAAATGTTATGAGCTGATGTATTTGGCATCAAAGTTGTGTTGTTATTTTTACTATAAAAATCGTGAGCATTGCTGAGGATGCGGCCCTTTAATGTGGCTGTGGGTAATTTTAAATGCTGGGATTGTTGTCGGTGTGTGTGTACGGCATGGTATGTAAAGTATAGGAGTTTTGTTCTAAAAACCTAACGTTTCCAGACGCCATTTTCTCCCTTACTGTAATTCGTCTTGAACTGTCTGCTCCAAGTTACCCTTAAAAAATAGCAAGAGGGGTTGAGGTTGAGGGTGAGTGAGGGTGAGTGAGGGTGAGGCTGCTGCGGATGCGTCCCTTAATGTGTGTGTATAAGAAATATGGTGGTTATCCAAAAGAAGGCAACATCGGAAATGTTTCACTGAAGGCAACATAGAAAATCTTTAGTCTGTACAAGCGTCGACGTAGAATAGGCCGATTTTACATACCACGCTGTAGAGGGAAGTTGTGAAATACTAGGCATGGTTATGTAAAGTAAATAAGTATTGTTAAAAAAACATCACGTTTCTAGTGTTAGTATTTTCGTTCAGTGGGATTGTTTACGTTTAGCGAAAAAGTATCACGTTTCTAGTGTTAGTATTTTCTTTCAGTGGGTTTTTTTTTTTGGGGGGTTTGTTGTTGTTCTCGAGCTAACACCCGGCTCGCATCCTGCTGTTCTAAATTAGCACATCCCCAAAGGAACTTCACAAGTGATTACAATCTTGACGACGGCGCTTAAAGTAGTCTAGCATCCTGTAGTTTTGTTGACGAAAGCCTTGGAGTCTGTGGCCTGGCTTTGTGTTCATGTAAATGGTATTAAAGAATGGTCCCAGCAGGTCCGGCGTATTGTTGGGGGTTATGGCGGGTTGCGAGGACTGTTTAGTCACGTGGATGTGCTAGAGGCTCTGTGATGTCACGCTGTGTCGGAGGAGGGAAATAGTAGGCCCGTTGAATTGAACTGACTCTGTGTGTTTCATTTCCTTTATAAACATGTCAAAATATTACATGTTTTTTAGGTGCAATGCTATAGATACAAGCGCTATTTTTGGCGTAGCACGCTGTAGAGGGAGGGGTGGGAAATAGTAGGCCTGCTGATTGGGGAATGTACAAGGCGATGTAGCTTGTAATGCGTCTGTCATTATTTCTTTTTGTCGACGATTTCAGTTTCAAGTCTTTTTGTGTTCTGAGAGCCTGGCTGTGTGCAGGGACAGAGAGGGGAGGTGCTGGCGTCTGGGGAGGGGGAGTTGAATTGCGAGCCTGGCTGTGTACGGGAACAGAGGGGGGAGGTGCTGGCGTTTGTGGGTTGTGGAAGAGATGTCGAAGGCTGTAGAAAAGTTTGTTAACAAATAAGTATGTTTCATTGTCCCAAAAAATAGATTTGGGGAAGTTAGAGTTGAAGACGAAAGTCATTTCTGCTGGGCAATAGGGTACGGGAACAGAGGGGGGAGGTGCTGGCGTTTGTGGGTTGTAATCTTAACTGTTTTTTAGGTGCAATGCTATACATACTATCGCTATTTTTTGCGTAGCACGCTGTAGAGGGAGGGGTGGGAATAGTAGGTCTGCTGATTGGGGAATGTACAAGGCGATGTAGCTTGTAATGCGTCTGTCATTATTTCTTTTTGTCGACGATTTCAGTTTCAAGTCTTTTTGTGTTCGGAGAGCCTGGCTGTGTGCAGGGACAGAGAGGGGAGGTGCTGGCGTCTGGGGAGGGGGAGTTGAATTGCGAGCCTGGCTGTGTACGGGAACAGAGGGGGGAGGTTCTGGCGTTTGTGGGTTGTGGAAGAGATGTCGAAGGCTGTAGAAAAGTTTGTTAACAAATAAGTATGTTTCATTGTCCCAAAAAATAGATTTGGGGAAGTTAGAGTTGAAGACGAAAGTCATTTCTGCTGGGCAATAGGTCTTGTTAATGGTAAGACTTTCGTGTGCCAGACAGTTTCACGGTGGTAGAGAAAATGGGGAGGGGGCGGATCCGGAGGTGCGTCGTGAGGGGGAGTAGAGAAGGAGGGGGGAGTAGAGTAGGGGAGGCACGGCCTAACGGCCGTGCAATCAAAAAGTGAGGAGGCGGAGCTGGGGGAGGCTGTGACAGAGAGAGCAGGCAATGCAGGCGGCTGGGGGCATGTGCACGCGCTTTGAAGCTCATTGCGCATGCGCATTGACCTTAAATTTCTCGTGCACTGCAAGGAATCGCCACGATTCCTTGCAAGTTGGATAAAGAGTGGATAAGCCCCCATAGTCTCGCAAGCTCGATGCGCATGCGCATCGACAGGCGAGACCTAAAAACCAATATTAAAGAACACACACACACACACACACACGTGAATTTCTACACTTGGGAAGGGACATGTTAAAAGAAATGACAAACATCTCATCATATGTCATCATTCGTCCATGTCTGGTGGAAGCAGGGAGTTCCTTGGACATGCCTTCAGCTTGTGCCGGCCCTCAGCACCGGTCCCCTGGTCTATGGAGAATGCTTCCTGTCTCGCCACCGGTCACTGCCTCTGGCACCCCGGCATTTAAAAACCCTTAGATCTAGTGGCTGTACCGGGCATTCCCTCTTGCTCACTGTTGTGGTCTTTTAGCTGATAATAGGGTTGCTGCCCTCCTCCATTTCATGAGGCCACCCTATGACAAGATTTGGACTTCATTTCACAGAAAAATGCATTCTGGGTGTTATAGTATTTTATTTACTTCCATTAACCAACACATCTGATAGCATGTTGGCATCAATATGCCTATGTGTGATCCTAGATGATGATTTAAATTCCAAGGTATAAATGGCCTGTGTTCCAAATCACACCCTCAGCTGGCTGTTTTGTAGTTTCTGTGGTTTAGGTACGTCAGGGGGTTCAAGTGTTTCCCGAGTACCGATGTGTGAGGAGTTCGGGTATTTCTGGAGTTCAGATGAATCCTGGCAGAATTAGACTTGATTGGCTGATGACCAGGGATCCGCTTCGGATGATCGAGGGGGTCATCAGCTTTCCAACCTGCCAAACAGCCGAGGGAATGCACACACTTTTCACGTAGACATGCACATAATTTGCACCCCCCTTATTCCACTTGGAGAATGTCACGCTCACTTGCTATAATCTCTCTGCACAACATGTCCAATTTTTTCCAGAGCTGTTTTTAGGTCTCAGCCTACAACTGACTCCAGAGTGCTGAAGTCTGCAGGTCACAAGTGTTTCCGGGGGTATCAGTGGAAGTGTCTCCTGCCCCAGGTTTGTGACTCAGAACGCTGCCCTGCACCCAGGGAAAGAGAAAGAGCTGAGCCGCACCTGCCGGGAAGCGTCTGTGGAGGACAGACACCCTGTGTGGGAAAGGTGTGGGCACACACACACTGAGCTAGGGCATGCCAGGGCCTGTCCTGGGTATTAGCACTCATGGATGTAGCACCCCCTATCTTGTCAGGGCTGGACCCACGCAATTCTGCCAATGCACCTCAAACCTGACCTGCAGCACCTCGTGCGGTTCCAATCCTGACCCTGATGTGAGCCGATGCCTAACCGTGCCCAGAGCACCAACTGCTGCTCCAGTACTGAGAGTGATGGACGTACAGCTCTGTCAATGCACTTAGTCCTCGCCGCGCTTTTCTACTACAGAGCTGCAGATGCCTCCATGTTGAGGTGGACCGTCTCCTGCTTCCTCACAGAGCGCCTAGGATACCCCGCACCTGGCCCCAGTAGCGCTGCATCAGGTCGTGCCTGGAATGCACTCGCAGCGCCCCCCACACCTGCCTTCTGTCCCCTGAACCGGGGTTACGCTTCCTGCTCCCATGATCTCGCTGCCAGCGCCTCTCTGTGACAGTTTGTCTCGGGTTAATCAGTAATAAAGATTGTCCGGGTTCCAGGAAGAAGCCGGCTCTGCTCTCCGTGGGCACGTACTGGGCTGTGTCCCACAGCTAGAGGAAGGAGGAGGGGCGAGGGGGCATTTACCAACGGCTCTGGGGACACCAGAAGTGCGTCTAGGCCCGGGACGCCATACAGGCAGGGCACAAGTCCTAAACAAGCATTGGCATAGCCAATAGGTCTCGCTTTTGGGATCTTATAAGTGTTTAGCCATGCAGCACTTGATGTTGTTGCACCAACGATATTGTGCTGGATAACTAAACACTTATAAGGTCCCAAAGGCGAGACCTATTGGCTATGCCAATGCTTGTCTGTATTTGACATCATTATAGGATTTTGGCTTATCTTCCTTGATGACATGTGTATACTTATGTTAACCCCTCACACATTAAGAACATTGTTGTTTAATTGTGACAATTTAAGATGGCCACCGGCGGTTTATCATAGTCACATGATGTTTAGTGTGGCCGTTAAATAATTAGCACTCTTAAACTGGCTTTTGACAATTACAGGTCATTCCTTTTTATGCCTTAACAGGACATACTGAGGGTTTTCGAGATTCTGCTTTGTCTCCGTGACAAGATTTGTATACTCTTGTTAATCCTGTTACTTTATACACACACTTAACGTGAATACGACATTTAAAGATGGTCGCTGGGGTTTTACCAATAGTCACATGACATTTTCAGCTGGTATATAAAAAGCACTTTCAAAATGGTGCCACTTATCCATGTCGTAGATACACATGAGCAAGTTCTGCGAATTATACAAGCTGGTGTGATTCAAGTTTATCTACCTTCAGGCAGTACAACCTCTCCTGTACTCCCTTCAGGCAGTACAGTTTCTCCTGTACCCCCTGCAGGCAGTACAGGCTCTCCTGTACTCCCTCCAGGCAGTGCAGCCTCTCCTTTACTCCCTTCAGGCAGTACAGCCTCTCCTGTACTCCCTTCAGGCAGTACAACCTCTCCTGTACTCCCTTCAGGCAGTAGTCTCTCCTGTACTCCCTTCAGGCAGAACAGTCTCTCCTGTACTCCCTCAAGGCAGGGCAGTCTCTGCTGTATTCAGTTGGTGCAGTCTCTGCCTCTCGCGGTTATATGTCAGAATATCGTATAACAAAATATCGTCTGACAAAAATCATCCCCTTGAATATAGATGTTCTATTATTAACTTAAATGGGGTGATATGTTTGGACACAATATTTATTATTATTATTATTATTATTATTATTATTATTATTATTATTATTATTATTATTATTATTATGTAATTCAAAAATGTCACCTGATACAAATAATGCGTCCTAAATATTGTCAAATTATAGTTAATCATTGAAAATGTACACCCAATGGAATTATTTTTTGTAAATAATATTTAGCATATGATATGTTTGTCAGACAACATTCTGGCAACGATATTACAGTACCACACCAGTGTGAATACACAGCCCGGAGATGACATGCTGGACACAAAGTCTGCCAACAGTGTCAAACGACGAACGCTGCACCATACAGAGACCACAATAATAAACACTGTCCAGGGTCTTGGCTCATGCTACACTTCTTGCCCCTAAGACGGAAGTAGGAAGCTGCAGGATTAATTAAAGACAAAACATTTCCTGGTTAATGGCATCACTAATTACCCTGGCAGTGGGAATGCTGGGCATACCAACCTCCCCCTTCCTGCACCTGGCACAAACTGAATGGTGATGAAAGTATTGGCACCGATTTGGGGTAATTGGGCCTAAACTAGTAGGGGGATCCAGTGGCAATGCCCGTCCGATGAGCAAAAGAACAACACATATCATAATAAAGAGTCACAACTTGAGAACTGAGCACCAAGGCCCTGTCATATGTGCTGGGCTAGAGAGGCACTTTCTGCATGCAAGAAAGGACAAATGGACCATGCTTGTGTTGCTCTACGTGCAGAGTGTGTAAGGCAATGATAGCCTCAGCCTTGCGCTTAGCAACAGACCCACAGTCTGCAGGATGAGCAAGAAAAGCAATGTCTTGTGCTGAACTGGAGAATTGTGGCTTGTGCCCTGACAGGAAAGCCAAGGCCATGTACTGAGGAAAGGAGCAGTTATGTTATGCAGATTCATAGAGCGCACTATCACCTGGGAAGGTATCATTGTGCTGAGCAGGTGTGTGTCTAGCCACACCTAGGGCCTAGTGGGTCTACTCGAAAAGCCAGGTCTTCAACTTCTTATGGAATTGAAGAAGTGAGGAGTTGGCTTTTATGTGTCGCTGTAGACTGTTCCATGCTTTAGGAGCGATGTAAAGAGACGGCTCAAATGCCAAGAACTGAGGATGAGGACAGGGTGGAAAACTGTGTCAAAATGCAGCAAGAGGTCCAGGAGGGTGAGGGTTGCCGTGTCCATCAGCCCAGTCATTTGGATGTCATCTTAGGTGGCGTTGAGGGCAGTTTCAATGCTGTGGTTGGGCCTAGAACCAGACTGAGGGGTTTTGAGGAGTTGGTGGTTGATAAGGTATTCTGCAAGGTGCCTGTTGATGATTTTCTGTAAGACCTTGGCGGGAATGGTAGCAAGGAAATTGGTCTGCAGATTGCAAACTTTGAAGGGTTTGCAGGGGGTTTCTTCAGCAATGGGAGGACAGCTGAATGTTTCCAAACAGCTGGGAAGGTGACGGAAGAGGCATTCAGAATGAGTGTAAGCATAGTGCTGATAGGTTGCAGTCCTCTGGAGTAGGCATGGTGGGGGCAAGGGTCCGATGGGACCCTTGAAAGGATGGACTTCGCCGTGGCGGTATCTTTTGGGGTTATGTGCTTAGCATTGGTTCTTTAGATAAGATTGGGAGGCATTTGGAGAGGTTCATTGGGTCTGGTTGTGGGTTAAAGTTGCTGTAAATGGTGATGATTTTATTGCTGAAAAATTGAGAAAGATTGTCACAGTGGTCCTGCGAGGGTCTGGTTGAGTTGAAGGAGGCAGATGGTGAGGTGAAATCTTTCACAATGCTGAAGTTTACTTTGCTTTTGTTGGTGCTGGCAATAATTACTCTACCACAGCTGCACATTTGGTGGTAACGTCTGAGGGTGGATTTGAACGTGCTCCTGTCTGCATTGTCCTGGTTCATTCTCCATTTGTGCTCCAGTTGTTTGTAGTGGTGTTTCATCAGGCTGAGTTCCTCTGTGTATCAACTGGCCTTAGGACTGTATCTTGTCTTGCTGTGTTTTGGGGGGTGCGGGCAGGGAGTTGATGAAGGAGGTGAAACAATTGGTGAAATTATTGATGACTTTGGGGAGGTTGTTGCTGTGTTCGGATTGTTGAGGTATAAGTTATGGTGGTGTACGGAGCTAGAGCCATGACCTGCACACTAAGCAAGAGAGCTTTGGCCTGTGTACGGCGCAAGAGAGCCATGGTATATGCCGTAATCAAGAGAATCATCGCCTGTGTGCTAAGCAAGAAAGCCATGACCCGTGTGGTAAGCAAGAGAGCCATGACCTGAATGCTGAGCAAGAGAACAATACTCCTTAGAGTAAGAAAGGGAGCCATATCTCAAGTGCAGAGCATCAAAACCCTGTTGTGTGCTACACAAGAGAGATACTTTACATATATTTAAGAAGGTGGTTATAGCCTGTGTGTTTAGTCCTTGAGATCCCCGCCATGTGCAGAGCAAGTGAGCAAACTTAGCAGGATTGTCTTAGCCCCTGTACTAAGCATCAGACCCAAGATCTGTGGCCCTAGAAAGAAAGCCAGGGCGTTATGCTGAGCAGAAGAGCCAAGATCTTGTAGTGATCAAGAGAGCTGTAGCCTGAGCACTGACAGAAAAGCCTATGCCCTGTATTAAGCAGGGGAGCAGTAGCAAGTGCACTGAGGAAAAGAGCCAATGTTGTGAATCGGGCACGAGAAGTGTGAGCTGCAAGCTGAGCACGAGAACTATGACCTGCACACTGAGCAATAGAGCCAGCAGATAGATACTTAGAAAGAGAGTCAAGACCTTGTACTGAACAAGGGGACAAACACCTGCATGCTGAGCAAGACAGCCATGACCTGCATGCTGAGCAATAGAGCCAGCAGATAGATACTTAGAAAGAGAGTTAAGACCTTGTGCTGAACAAGAGGACAAACACCTGCATGCTGAGCAAGACAGCCATGATCTGCATGCTGAGCAATAGAGCCAGCAGATAGATACTTAGAAAGAGAGTTAAGACCTTGTGCTGAACAAGAGGACAAACACCTGCATGCTGAGCAAGACAGCCAGGACCTGCATGCTGAGCAATAGAGCCAGCAGATAGATACTTAGAAAGAGAGTTAAGACCTTGTGCTGAACAAGAGGACAAACACCTGCATGCTGAGCAAGACAGCCATGACCTGCATGCTGAGCAATAGAGCCAGCAGATAGATACTTAGAAAGAGAGTTAGGACCTTGTACTGAACAAGGGGACAAACACCTGCATGCTGAGCAAGACAGCCATGACCTTCATGCTGCACAAGAAAACAATAACCCATATATTTATAAAGAAATCTGCATCTTGAGTGCTGCGAACAACAGCATGTCTCATGTGCTGTACAAGAGAGTCACTGCTTGCATGTAGGGGAAGATAGCAGTATATGTTCTGCAAATATCTAGACATGTCTTCTATGTGCAGAGCGAGTAAGGCATGTCATGCGCACATACTAAGTCGGCAATAACCTACTTAGAAGTAGGCCCACGGTCTATAGGCTGAGTAAGAAAGCCATGCCCTTGTGCTGACCATGAGAGTGCTGGCCTAAGCGCTGACTAGAAAACCTAGGCCATGTACTGAGCAAGGGAGCAGTGCCAGAAAGGTAGGCAGGGAGCTAGAAAGTCAAGGTGGTGTACTGAGTAGGAGAGCTGTGACCTGAACGCTGATCAAGACAGCCTTGACGTGCATGCTGAGCAAGAAAACCAAGGCCTTGCACTGAGCAAGAGAACCATGACCTCCGTTTCCAGCAAGAGAGCTACTTTCTGAGCACTGATCAAACGAGCCAGGACCTTGAAGTGAGCAATTGCTTGCATGGAAGCAAGAGAACCACAGGGGTTTGATGAGCAAGAAAGCCAATGCTTCTACGCTGAAAAGTATACCTGTACTGAGTGTGAGCGTCTCAAGTCGTGTCGCACAAGAGAGTTGTGGTTTGTGAACTTAGACAGAAAGTCTCAGCAGATGGATTGAGAAAGCGAGTGGTGACTGGAATAAAGCAAAAGAGAGCCTAGGGTCACATTCTGACGGTGAGACCCATGCTCAAATGTCAAAATAATCAGCAGGAGAACCTTCGCAAATACACTGAGGATAATGGTCTACACCTGTGCTCTCAGCAAGAGAGCCAAGACTGTGAAATGAACAATAGAGCTGCAGCCTGTGCGCTTAGTAAAAGAACCACAGCCTGTCTGATGACAAAATCTCAAGGCTCACATGCTGACCGGAGAGGTAGGGTCTTTAAGAGTAAGAGTTACAGGCCATGCTGCGCAGGCGAGTTGTAGTCTGAAATAGCAGGTCTCAGGCAGCAGGCTGAACAAGAAAACCCTAGCCTGAATGCAGCAGAAGGAGGCCATGTTGATGAAGGAAGCCACTGCCTATGTCCTGGACAAGAAAGTCTACTTTGCCAGTAAATATCAAGAGAGCCATAGTGAGCAAACGCCGCAAAATAGCCTCAGTCCGAATGCTAAGCAAGAGAATGAATTATTGCATGATGAGCAACAGACCCAAGTTCTTTGAGCTGAGTGAGGCCGCCTATGCCAGCCTGTGGAGTAAAAGATGGGCGGATCGGATGCTGACCAAGAGTGACATGAACTGCTGCTGCTGCTGCTGAGGAAAAGAGGCACAGGCCTGCGTACCTCTGAGCAAGAGTCTCAATGCAAGTGCAGTGAGCCAGATAGCAAGCTCCCACATGCTGCATGAGCTGGGCCACTGGAATTATGCGAGTGTGCGTTTGTTGCGTTATTCGCATAATTGTAGATTTGCTGCCTCTGCCACATAATCCATTGCAAATTTTAACAAAAAACAGCTAAATAGTGACTAAAAGCAGCAACACATATTGTCTTGCAGTGGAACACCCTTTGCAAAGTTTGACTGGTCCCCATTCTGTAACTTATTGCGATATTTGGGTGTTTAACCAGTACTAATAAGGTGCAACTAATGCCCAGGCAGTGTTGTCTGTGTTTAGAAAGGAACAGGAATCTGACTGATCACCCTTCAGTCCATTTGCTGCGTCGCTTTAGACTGGAATGCCGTACACGGCTTATCCCTGTTACTATTTACGTCTCCTACACGGAAGGGAGTATCTGATTTCTACACAATTTCAAAACAGAATGACCGCTATTGGTCTCATCATTCTTTGTCTCCTATCTGAACAAACGTATTCAACCTTAAGACTACAATATCTCGAGTGGAACAAACATTCTGAAGTGACTCCTTGCACCCCACGAACCGTGTGGTGGTGTTCATATTGCCCTGATGAAGCCCTGTTTAGGGAGAAACGCGTTGGCTGCATATGCACTGGGTTGAAGCCAATAAAGAAGAATTCCTTTTAGCATCTGAAGACTCAAGAACATTTCTTTGGCCACTTAATTTCCTTTTTCTGTTGCCTTTCTTTTCCACATGTGTATAACCTAATTGTATGGTCTAGAAGCAGCAGACTTTAGAGGTGGGAAATAGCATTAAATGCAATTCATTCATTTCTACGCAAATTTAAGTGGTGATCTGGGCTGTGCTGCTTTTATCATCCCTGGCTGCTTGGTTCTATAATTTGGCCTTCCTCTGCAGCATAATTCCAGTGGCCCTGAGTATGAGGCGACCAAGAGTGTGTACTGAGCAGGGGCGCCAATAACAGAGGGCTGAATAAGAGAGCCAAGGCGGTAAGCAAAAGAGCTGAGGCTTGAGCCTGAGACGGTCACAGAGCCAGCAAGCACAGTGAGAGAGCCGCAACAACACACACAGCACTAGAGCCGTGGACTTGCGCACATGTGTAAGTTGGAAACCTTTATGTCCGTATTATCTCTCCATGTTTTAAGATTTTTCTATTTCCTTACATATTTTTCGATATCTCCTTCTCTTTTAACTTCTTTTTTCTTTCTCGTTTGTGCTCACACTTTCCCTTTCGTTATCAATGTTCTTTCCCTCTCCATATGACTCTTGAACTTTTACGTTCTCATTAGATAGTCTTTTCTCTCCAAGTGTTCCCCAACATTTCACTTCCCCTCATGTGTGTGGGGCTGCCCCTCGTCCTCGTTCCTGGACCTGTCTTCTCTCTTACAGTGTCTCACTCTTCCTCCACCTCTAGTGGTCTGTGGTTGTTTGGCACCCAGTGCTGTCCTCCTCGCCGCTCCACCTCTAGTGATATCCCCGTGCTCCGTTCAGTGTCCCCCTCCCCCCCCCCCTGTCTCTTCCTTTCCCCCTCTCCCTCTTCGGCTCACCACCATCCTTCATTGCTACTTCTCCCTCATCGCTGGTTGCCCGCACACTACCTTCTTTTCTTCGTTCTCCGCGTGCTCGGCCCTAGTCTACGGTCTTTCTCCTCCTTAGTCACCCCCTTCCTCCCCTCCCTCCACACCCCTTCTTTGTGTCTGAATAATAGGTGTATTCTCCACCACTTCCCATCAGCCCATTCATGGCGCGTGCCCGGCTGCGGTCCCTGCTGTTCTGGGCTGGGAAGTGACTCCGACTGACTGGTTCGGGCCGCGGGGGTCTTACGTCGCCTTCATCATCACTAGTAATAAAACAATGAAAAGAGGTTCCTGCCTTGCGTCATTTAATAGCTGCGCGGGGGAGGGGCCAGGGCTACAGACAGTGAGGTGAGTCTGGTGTACTCACCACGAGCCCAGTGTCCCCACGTTTGCATACGTGCACCGTCCCTTGTCAGCGGCCTGTGCTGTGGCCCGCCCAAACGACTCCTCAGCAGAGTGGCCACCAGCGCCATTTTGAAGGGGTTGGGAGTTGAACTGGAAATGTGCTGCGCAGCTGCCAGGCCGGGTAACCTATTGGCTGGAGAATGTTCAGCTTATTCAAAAGGGAATGTTGAATCCAGGCCTTCCTGTTTTGAGAACCATCGCTGGCTGCAGTCCTATCGTTTTATCAGGGTCAAAATAGCAACATACTAAAATATTGCATCCACCGTATCGACTGTACCTTAATGTTGCAAGGTAAGTTTAGGTAAGTGGATGTGGAGTTAAGAATAGTAAATATATCCTACCTTGATGGTGTAGTGGTAGATGATGTCCTCATTGCTGTCTTTGTATAGGTCAATATTTCGCCATCTACCTAGTGATTTAAAATCGCAGTAGAGGAGCCCTGTTCTGCAGCTGCCTGTGTATCTCTCTGTACCTGAAGACAAGCTGTCAGATCTCTCCCATGCTGGTGGGACCAGGTGCCAGTCTACATACCCTCTGATTGTTCCTGGCCCATGGAGATGCTGCCACTAATAAGGTGGTGCTTGGAATCAGGGACGTAATGCAGGACCCTCCAGTGCACGGGCAGGGGCGGCTCTAGGCTCATGGCCACCCTGGGCAGGGAGCGTAGGTAGGGGGCCCCGGAAGAGGGGGTCCGGGTGGGGCTGAGCCCCCCGTAGCTCATGAGGGGGGGGGGGGGGGGGGGGGGTCAGGGTGTTAGGAAGTGGAACAGAGCCGGAGGACGTCAAATCCCTGCCAGGGGCCGCCACGCAAATATTTATCCATCCTCAGAGGATTATTATATGAAGGATATATATTGGTGTGGAGGCCCCTGGGGTTTGGTGGCCCTGTGCAGGTGCACAGCTTGCACATGCCTAAGGCCGCCCCTGGCACAGACCCCTAACTCTTCAGGTGGCCCCCAAACTTTCAGGGTGGGCCTCATTTAGCCCAAGACCAATTCATATCTTTGAGATATGGAAAATTAAAGAGCCCTTCTTCACATTCTGCATGATGGGGGGGGGGGGGGGCATTATTTTGCGTTTCGTCGCTGCTCGGAGCACTGTCCTGAAGCTCCCTTTTCTGAGCGGCGCTCTCCCTTGATGCAGCACATCAAGGCCACCTGTACGTATACTGGCATGAATGATGCCTGTGGTGCCAGGTTGTAGGGTGTGAAATGCATGGATAAAAGTGATCCCATTTAGAACCTTGGATCCCAATCTTCTGCCTTTATCTACTTTACTTTATCGGGGTCGTATCTCCCCTGTTATATTTTTTTCATTTTTTTTTTATTTGGGCCTTTTGTAACAATTCTTAGTTATTTCTTCGATACCGCTGGTTTGACAACCTCTGTTGATATTGGGCATCACATTGTGTCGTACTTTAATACCTTCTTTTTTCCTGCCCTTTGGCCTGTTGTTTGGCCACTTCAATTAACCCCTTGGGCGCGGGCGCGATTCTGCACCTGTGCAGCATTTTTCGTAGTGGGCGGGTTCATGATGGCCCCCAGCCGTCATCAGCACACAAGCACCGTGATGCATGACGGATGGGGGCCGTCATCAGCACCGAAGGGGTTAAGGGCCCGCTAAGAACATTTTGTAGATCTGTTTTGCGTGAAACACTGACAGCAAATGAATTACTGGGGTACCAGGGAGATCTAGCACTGCCCAGCTCGCCCATGTCACTATAAACCAGTACGCGCCTGACTATGGTCCAAGATGGCGAATCTGAGATCGAGGCCTCGGTTCGAAGGGTGCAGAAAGGACACATGGAACATTGGAAGCTACAGTTAAGTTCAATAGCACCTTCTCCAAATTAAGTTGCATTTATAACCCACATGAGTGTGTAGGAAAAAGAGAAGGTTTGGAAATGTCACAAAACTGCACGTCATAATGACAGCTGTTTTTATAAAGTGCCTCTTACTATGTTTTTGCCAATTCAAAACACAGTCAATAACAGGTGTCTTTACTACACAATTTAGCTGTTGTTGTAGTTTTATATAGCACGAACTTGACCCAAGGTCATGAGAGTTCTTTACATGACCACCAGATCACATTACACGAGGTCCGAGTCGCACTTTATTTAGGCACAGGGAGATTAAATGATTTGCGCTCAATCACAGGATGTTGAACTGAAGCCAGGACTCGAACCTGCTTCTCTAGTTCTAAAGTAGGCAGCTTTAGCCGTAAAGTCACATCTTATGCAACATCTGGACACTCAGTTCATTAACCTTGGAAGGATGTAAGGCCATGCCAGGATTCAACTTGGTCCACAAGACCACAGATGTCAGTATCATTCAAGCTTTTAGCTCCCTGACTCAGTGTGCTAATTTAAATCACTACTTGGGTGTTGCTCTGTTAGATCGTATTACATACACATACATGAAATGTTGCTTTCGCTTAAAAAAGCACAATAAAAGTATTTGGAAAAGTGTGTGGGATCTCAGAAAACTCACGTTACAAATGAAAGTTAAACCGAGCACATTGCCTGAAACACACGTTAAAGATAACCTTGAGCATGTGGCTGTCTTGACAGACCGACTTCTCTCCTAAGAGTGTTATAGTAGAAGATTTCCATTTAGATGCATTGCATGTTACAGATCATGGAAATCTGGCATAGATCCAGGCGGATGAACCATGAAATGATGTCACACAAGGGGCTTACCTAAAGGCACAAAGCCTGACAGTATCAGCTTGCTGAGGCCCTCACAGGTGGATATAGCGAGAGCTTGAATGCTTAACTCAATCACAGCTACTGGCAGTAACTCTGGGCTGAAATCCGTTCCATTGTCTTTAGCCTGTCTGTGCTGCTACAGAGAGGGTCCCAGATAATACATCTCAGTCATGCTTCCTCCTGAAAAGAGACTGTCCAGCCAGACCTTCATGGCCACATCCCCTCTGAATGGGTACACTAGCATTTATATAGAGCTTACGTAGGGCATTGAAATGCTTACCCACACAGAGGGCCAGCCTTTACCATGTTCTTGCTATGTCCATGCCCAGTGTGCCAACCTTTGGAAGGATGCTAGAGCATCTGCAGCAGTCTCTCTGTGACGTGGCTCTAAAGAAAAGTGTGTTAAACACTGTTTCTGCAGACTGCTGGAACACGTATCTACCTTTTGTGTTTTTCTTCTCCTGGCTCTCTTAACACTGGCCCTCCTCACCTTGCCGCTACCCCCTCTATTTTTCCAACACACCAACAATTAAAAGACTGGTGGGAGGTGGTGCCAAATTTGGCGCCATCTGTGCGAAGGCTAGCTCTGCCCACATGGTATGCCTAGATGTGGGTCCCAGGCTCACTGTGCCACTAGGTTCAAGCTAGCCTGGCTGATGAGGGGTGATACCCTGAAACCGGTCCCAGGATGCTTATTTCCGGTCCAGGAAGGACCTGGCTTGGCAGTCCAGGCTGGACTGTTCCCATGAGGAGCAGGGCCAAGACTGATTTGCATATGGCTGTGTCTAAACTGGGGTGGCATGGTGAGAAAAGACTGAAGATGGATTCAACCCAGATTTCTTGACTGGGAGTGAATGTATTATTTTTTCAGCATTCCGTCTATCATTTGTTTGAGTAGGGATGAAGAGGCGAGGGCCACAAACCAGCAGTTTATGATTTGTAGTCTGCTTGCATCTACGCCTAGCTCTGCAGGTCCTGGTATTATGTTCATGATTTCTTTACGTTCTGGGCTCACATTTATAGGGTGACTGCAGCAGATGGTAGTTCTCTCCAGCACAGCACCTTCTCGTGGGACACGCAGCACTGGATGTCCTACTTTTGCTATGTGCGTCCTGGTGACCCATCACACCCGTTGCACTGCCCCTCAAGAATCTGGATATTGAGACAGAGAAAGATGCTTTACTGGACCAGTGGCCTGTCGAGCGTTGGACAAGAACTGGTGGTGCCTGGGTTTCTCCAGAATGCCCGAGCATAAGAAACACTGTGCTCGTGAGAAGTACAGTGCGGGTGAGGTAGACAGCAGTGCTTAGTTTGTAAGTAAACTTAGTGCCGGGCCCCTGACAGGAGGACACTAGAGCTTGCACCATCCGTTGCCTCTGGCAGCACTGCCAATGACAGCACCAACACACTTCTAATCATCACACTCTTAAAAGTGTGACAATTCATACTATCACAGGCCCCCAAAACTATAAGAATGGCTTTGGAGGCAAATACTAATATTTGAAAATCGACATTGAAATAATAAATAGAAGTTGTTGTGCTCGTACCTAAATTGGCAGACACCACTACCATGTGGCAGACAGTCATAAGCCTGGGTGCTGGCAATTAAGTGCTGGTGCTGAGCACTGGAAAGCAGCAGCACAAATTAAGCACTGGTAGTGAGGCCTGTCCGTGAATGTAACACATTCGTGCGCCGACGAACCTGCGAAACTAGAGCGAGAACCTAAAGCAGCAACCAGACGACCGGAAGTGAGTACAAGCCCAACTCAACCTGTGCCTCCTGTCACTGGCTATCCAGTGTCATGGGCTCTAGTGCAAGGAAGGAAATGGGCCCACTGGCCATGTTCGAAATGTGACATCAAATACAGCTATAATCAGGGTTCAGTGAGCCCTCAGACCTCTGGGTCCTGGTGCCACTGCACCTGCTGCCCCCTGTGACCACGTTGTTAAATACGTGTTAGGGAGTGACATGCTTGACTTACAAGCTACCGTAGAGCTAGCTTGCAGTGTGCAGGCAGGGAGTGCACACACAGGCTGTGCTGAGCCGCGCCGCAGAATGCCAAGGACAGGCCGTGATTCCACAGTTCATTTAAACGTTACTAAACAGTGGTTATACTTGCATGAACACGCCTCTTGTGCTTAGGTTTTGGAGAGTGGCTGCGTACAACGTCGGGAGTTTAGAATGGTATTTATTTTAAATATCTAAATAATTTCTTAGGTGCCATGCAGCACTTACTAACTGCTTCTGAGCAGTACTAAAATGTAGAGTGTGTCGTGAGAAACCTGGTTGTACTCGGCTGCCTGGAGCTGCTTCAGCCACTCTCCAAGTGTCGCGTCAGGTGTGCCCGGCTCACCCTGACCAGAGCTCTCACTCAGTTCCTGCTCAAATGTGTTGGTTGCTCAACAGATAAAGGCGCTGTGATTGGTGAACCTAACAGGCTTCAAAGAGACCAGCTTGCCCAGTGGTTGGTTGGTGCAGAGATATCACCCTGCCCTGCGGCTGGTGTTATTTGCTCACCCACTCCTATTTTCTGTGCATTCCGGTACTTTGAGTGACAGAGAATGCGAACCCACAAGAGGCTGCATGTAAAGCAAAGCACAGGGTTGAGTGAGCATCTTGGGCCTGGCGAGAGGCACGTTGAGGCCTCGGGCTTGTGGGCAGCAAAGCGCTGCGAGGCGTTCTCCGTGTAACTATCAAGTCACCCCAGTCTTCAGAGCGCCCCCCGTACCCTTCCTCCTCCCAGTTGTTCCCGGACATTGTCGGTGTTTCTTGTCCCCCGGGGTGGGGCAGTTAAGTGCTCTTTAATAGACCGCAGACAAACCCCTATATATTTCGAAGACGAGTCGCCAACGCGGACTCACCGGAGCGAGCGTAAATAAATCGGGGCGAGTCGCTGCTTCAAGCACTTTTAGTACAAATACGGCTCGGCCTCCGCCCTGCAGCAGGGCGGGACTCGGGCGGGGGTGGCAGGGTGCCAGTCCGTGCCCTTCGAGGCTGCCCGGAGCTGTGCCCCGAGCCCCAGGTTCAGTCAGTGGATCCCCATGAAAGGGACACGAGACCCCCACAGCAGCCTGTTTGGTAGAGAAAAGTAACTATCATTGGGAGGGGGGGGGGGAGACTGTCGGTGCTCTGGGCCCTGGTGCCACTGCACCTGCTGCACTATTTATAGCTGCTCCCCCGGCAGTATGGAGTGTGTGTGTAGAGCTTAGACGGATCGAGGGGGGCTCTGGGTGGAGATTTTTATGTCTGCTTAGCAGCTTAGGGCTGTTTTCCGAACAGGTGCCTCTGGGTTCCTGGGCTGGGCGTGACCCCTGGAAACTATTTCTCACCAGCTCTGACTCAAGGTGCCTGGTGCGGCCCGCCATAGCCTCCTCCCCCGCCCCCAAGACTAGCGCGCGTCCGGAGAGGGAGAGTGCAACAGGGCCCGGGCTGTGTCGCAGCCTGCACTTCCACGCTATAGTGCGAGGCGCTATATCTTATGCTCTGCTAGCTTGGAGGGCACAGTGTGATGACGCTACTCGCTGCTGTACTATTGTGTTGTAATTCCATTCATATCCTGCTTACAACCCCCGACGAGGCGTAGAAGCTCTCTAGGGCGGCTTACAAGATGCTCCGGTACCCAAGATAGTGGTCAATCCTTGTTATTGGTTATTACTGGTTAGTGTTTATTGTTGACTAATGGGATAACTAATCTTGTGTGTCAAGAACACCATCCCATCTATTTACTCCAGTTTCTGTGTGATCGATTAAACAGGAGTAGATATGACCGTTGCCGTTGGAGGGTGTATGTTGAGATGAATTGGGTGAGGCTGTGGTACAGGCACCGTCCTTTGCCACAGCGTGGGATACTGTGGCTCTCAGTGGGATGCTAGCGCGTGCTCTGGTATCTACTGTATGCTGGGTGATGGGAAGGGGCTCGCTATCGAGTGCTTTCTTAGGCTGTACAATGACACACTGCTGGATGGTGTGGGTTGGCATGGGGATTGTGTCTTTGAAGAGCTACCCTTTTCTCCAGCCTTATTGGCCTGAAAGCCAAGTTGACCCCTGCAGTCTGATTTTTAGGTCTCGGCTGGGACAGTGAATATCCTGCACTTGCAACGATCTACTGTTTAGAAAAACTCTAGAAAGGATCGTTTACCCCACCCATGACTTACCATTGGTTGGCTACATTGGCAATCTTATTTTCCTTCTTTTCATTGGTGGACACTTGTCAGCATGTGTGGGCATCACTTTGCATGTGTTTCTTTTCTGTCCTGGAGCATGGACCAAGTACTGATTGATTTCTTGATTAGTGTCCTTCCGCACTGCTTGCGCTCAGATTGTAGTACTTTTTTTTGCAGGACAGCTTGAAAACATCAGAGTGGAAGCTTGCACTTTCCGGTATTTCCAAGCAGTGAACACAACCAACTAGCAATAACGAAACTTTGCAGCATGTCACCATTTTCTGAAACATAAATGTTTGCCTCCTGGCTCCCTGCCCCACATGGCCTGTTTCGCTCTGTCTTCATGTGGGCCAACAAAGAGAATATCAGCTTGGGTGTAAGATAATTAAACGTGTTTGTGCAGGTAGAGAATAATCCATATTAAGAAAACTGATCACTTTCCCTCATGGTCAGCGCTGGCCAATTCATAGACCACGCCTGGTAATACCCTGCCAACTTAGGGCGAACAAAGCAGACAGAAGGAGATGATGGACGGAGTGCTGAGACTTTTCAGGCACTCACCCCCAGTCACAGATCTTGGTTGAATCCATCCTCATTCTTTAGCTCAGTTCGCCACCCAGTTCAGACCCAGCCATACGCAAATCAGTCTTGACCCTGTTCCTTATGGAAACAGTCCATCCCGAACTGCCAAGCCAGATCTCCTTGTATTTTCTTTGTTCGCCCTAAGTTTGCAGGGTATGCCCAGACGTGGGTCCCTTGCTCACTTTGCCACTCGATTCAAGATAGCCCGGCTGAAGAAGGGTGACATACCCTGAAACCGGTCCCAGGATGCTTGTTTCCGGTCCAGGAAAGACCTGGCTTGGCAGTTCGGGCTGAACTGTTCCCATGAGGAACAGGGTCAAGACTGATTTGAATATGGCAGGGTCTAAACTGGGGTGGTGAAGTGAGCTAAAGAACAATGATGGATTCAACTCAGATCTGTGACTCGGGGTGTGTCTGAAAAGTTTGAGCGCTCCATCAATCATCCCCTGGTGTTTGCTTTTTCAATAATGCAGTTTTTTTAATGCAGCTTGCTTCCCTTAGAGAAAAATGAGATGCATTTCAAACATAAAAGTGAAAAGATTTCTTTAAATTTTTTTACAGTGCACTGCCTGCTCTGAAAAAACGTTGGCGCCCACATTCACAAAGAGGAAGGGGTCCCTGGGGGACCCCTTCCCACTTGTGAATGGCAATCACGGTCGCAAAATATTCATACAAACCAGTGAGATTCGCTATTAGGAAGGGACGCCCTTTACACGCTCCTCCTTAAATAGCGACTCACAAACCCTATTTTGCAAGTCTGTAATAGGTTACCGATTCGCAAAATAGGGTTGGTACACAGGAAAATGCATTTTACCAGTCGTAAACGGGCAGACTCATAAAATGCGTCGTACATCTGGCCCTTAGTATCGTATTGTATTCTCATTTTTTGTAGCGCCTAGTATAGCACTAAGATGTGGCTGCATCGCTGCTGGAAAGAGCACAATGACGCTACTGACCTCACTACAGTATCACAGAACTGAGACATTCATTCAGCTGCCCATACCTTGAAAAAAATCCAGAGCATGCCTTTACAAGCTCAAAACTGTCCCGACTTGCAAATGTGGGTCACTTTTTAGGTTTTGCCTGGCGAAAGCTGCGCTTTCTGCGCAGCTTTTTCGCGCAGGCGAAAACCTGATGAGAAGAGTAGTGTGGCTTTTGTTCGGCCCTCGTCGTTGATTGGCTGGCTCCGTAAACGGAGCCTTGCCATTGGACGAGGGGCCTGTCCGTCAATGCCGGACCAGACACGGGGGCGTTCCCGACATTCTTTGGCTTTTGCCGACGTCACGGGACGCCGGGAACGCCCCCGTGTCTGGTCCGGCATTGCCGGCACTTCTGCGTCTCTCCTAACCCCGTGACTGGCCGGCCGGCCAATCCTAGCGCGGCCGGCCGGAAGTGCCCGCCCCCCGCAACAAGAAGGAAGACGGCAAGCAGTATGGCGGCGCTTGCTTTTAATAATCGGAGCGTTTCTCTGGCTTCCGGTGTGTATGGGATGACGAGTTTCTTTGACTGTTGCTAAATCGCATGAATTTAATCTGTGCCGTGGAGCAGCTCACACGTGTGCGGCTCGGTGCCTCTGGTGGGTTTGTGCGACCGGGGAGTTCCCTGCACCGAGCCGTGTCGACTACATTCCCACCCTATCTTATTCGGAATTTAAGAATCCAACATGGTGTCCACACTGTCCGACGAACGGAAAAAGTGATCCTCGCAGTTATAGCCTTCACGGAGCACGGACCTACGCTTATGTATGTTTACTGTGTCTACGCTTTAGCAACTATGCTCCTTTTGTAATTACCGCGTTTTTATGTCCTTAACAATGCTCAGCGTGAGAATTACGCATGTGGCGCATTCCATTGCGTTTAGGGGAGGTGTAAATATTATTGCCTAATAAATTACGTGCTTTAAGTCGAAACCATCAAAAGTTGTTTTTGCTTTTAATAATCGGAGCGTTTCTCTGGCTTCCGGTGTGTATGGGATGACGAGTTTCTTTGACTGTTGCTAAATCGCATGAATTTAATCTGTGCCGTGGAGCAGCTCACACGTGTGCGGCTCGGTGCCTCTGGTGGGTTTGTGCGACCGGGGAGTTCCCTGCACCGAGCCGTGTCGACTACATTCCCACCCTATCTTATTCGGAATTTAAGAATCCAACATGGTGTCCACACTGTCCGACGAACGGAAAAAGTGATCCTCGCAGTTATAGCCTTCACGGAGCACGGACCTACGCTTATGTATGTTTACTGTGTCTACGCTTTAGCAACTATGCTCCTTTTGTAATTACCGCGTTTTTATGTCCTTAACAATGCTCAGCGTGAGAATTACGCATGTGGCGCATTCCATTGCGTTTAGGGGAGGTGTAAATATTATTGCCTAATAAATTAAGTGCTTTAAGTCAAAACCATCAAAAGTTGTTTTTGCTTTTAATAATCGGAGCGTTTCTCTGGCTTCCGGTGTGTATGGGATGACGAGTTTCTTTGACTGTTGCTAAATCGCATGAATTTAATCTGTGCCGTGGAGCAGCTCACACGTGTGCGGCTCGGTGCCTCTGGTGGGTTTGTGCGAGTGTGGCACTGGCGGGGATGATGGCTCGATGCAAAGCAGTGGTGCGCGGAACGGAAAAAGTGATCCTCGCAGTTATAGCCTTCACGGAGCACGGACCTACGCTTATGTATGTTTACTGTGTCTACGCTTTAGCAACTATGCTCCTTTTGTAATTACCGCGTTTTTATGTCCTTAACAATGCTCAGCGTGAGAATTACGCATGTGGCGCATTCCATTGCGTTTAGGGGAGGTGTAAATATTATTGCCTAATAAATTACGTGCTTTAAGTCGAAACCATCAAAAGTTGTTTTTGCTTTTAATAATCGGAGCGTTTCTCTGGCTTCCGGTGTGTATGGGATGACGAGTTTCTTTGACTGTTGCTAAATCGCATGAATTTAATCTGTGCCGTGGAGCAGCTCACACGTGTGCGGCTCGGTGCCTCTGGTGGGTTTGTGCGAGTGTGGCACTGGCGGGGATGATGGCTCGATGCAAAGCAGTGGTGCGCGGGTGTCTGATGACTGCTGGTGTCCGCGGCTCCGCGCATCTTGGGAGGCACTTGCCTGGTTGGTACAGAGTTGGTCGGAGGGCCTGGGTGTGCAGCAGCAGTCTGTGAAGTGACTTACAGAGACGGGCAGTGGGGGTGCTGTGTGCAGACGTGTGTGTGTGTCCATGTGCAGCTGGCCTCGTGTGATCGACCAGCGCAGCCCTGCTCCGTGCGGCAGGGTGTGCGCTCCGCTGCTGTGTGTGTGGCAGGGGTGAGGTCTAGAGGTGCTCTGCATAGCTCAGGGAGAGGGGGTCAGATTGAGGCTTCTTTGTTTGGTGTCTGAGGCAGAGCCGCGCTGTGTTGGGACTCGGTGCACACCTGCTGCACGTGGGCGACAGGCTGCCTGGCACGCTGGTGCACAGCTGGGATGGTTGGGCGAATGGCGTCTGGTGAACAGCATGCTGCCTGCCACGCTGGTGCACAGCTGGGATGGATGTCTGGTGTGGAACAGTTTGAAGGAGAGGTTGGGTGCACACCTAGGGTGGGTGGGTGTCTGGGGTAGAGCGGGTTGTAAGAAAGGCTGGGTGCACAGTTGGGGAGGATGTCTGGCGTAGAACAGTTTGGAAGAGAGGTTGGGTGCAAAGATACGGTGGTTCGTGGTTGGGTGACTGGTGTAGAGCAGTCTTGTTTGACAGGTGTCTAGTGTAGGGCAAGATGAGTGCACAGCGGATGGGGGAGGTCTGTTGTAGTTCTGCCTGTATGAGAGGCTGGGTGCTCAGCACCCTTGCCGTGTAATGCCTTGTACTACATCTGTGTTAGCAGTCGCCTCAGGCTGTTGTTTTTTATGCAGGGGACGGGATTTGATCATGCCCATTACGCCGTATTGCTTTTCAAAGGCAACTGTTGCAGAGCCAAGTGGGCTGTTGAAAATTGTGTTTTCTCCACCTGCCCCTGTTGCCTGCTTGTGCCTCCGTTTTCGTGCCTCCGTTTTCATGCCCCTGTTGCCTGCTTGTGTCCCTGTTGCCCGCTTGTGCCTCCTTGTGCCCCTGTTGTCTGCTTGTGCCTCTGTGTGCCCCTGTTGTCTGCTTGTGCCTCTGTGTGCCCCTGTTGCCTGCTTGTGCCTCTGTGTGCCCCTGTTGCCTGCTTGTGCCTCTGTGTGCCCCTGCTTGTGCCTCTGTGTGCCCCTGTTGTCTGCTTGTGCCTCTGTGTGCCCCTGTTGTCTGCTTGTGCCTCTGTGTGCCCCTGTTGACTGCTTGTGCCTCTGTGTGCCCCTGTTGTCTGCTTGTGCCTCTGTGTGCCCCTGTTGCCTGCTTGTGCCTCTGTGTGCCCCTGTTGCCTGCTTGTGCCTCTGTGTGCCCCTGTTGCCTGCTTGTGCCTCTGTGTGCCCCTGTTGCCTGCTTGTGCCTCTGTGTGCCCCTGCTTGTGCCTCTGAGTGCCCCTGTTGCCTGCTTGTGCCTCTGTGTGCCCCTGTTGCCTGCTTGTGCCCCTGTTGCCTGCTTGTGCCTCTGTGTGCCCCTGTTGCCTGCTTGTGCCTCTGTGTGCCCCTATTGCCTGCTTGTGCTCTGCTTGTGCCTCTGTTGCCTGCTTGTGCCTCTGTGTGCCCCTGTTGCCTGCTTGTGCCTCTGTGTGCCCCTGTTGCCTGCTTGTGCCTCTGTGTGCCCCTGTTGCCTGCTTGTGCCTCCGTCTGCCCCTGTTGCCTGCTTGTGCTGTGTTGGTGTGTGTGGAGGGCTCTGTGTGGCTGTGTGTGTGGAGGGCTCTGTGTGGCTGTGTGTGTGGGGGGCTCTGTGAGGCTGTGTGTGCGGGGCTCTGTGTGGGGGTGTGTGTGGGGCGGCTCTGTGTGTGAGAGAGAGAGATTTGTTTAAATACCAGGATAATTGCCGGCAGCAGCACCCTTGCCGTGTAATGCCTTGTACTACATCTGTGTTAGCAGTCGCCTCAGGCTGTTGTTTTTTTTTATGCAGGGGACGGGATTTGATCATGCCCATTACGCCGTATTGCTTTTCAAAGGCAACTGTTGCAGAGCCAAGTGGGCTGTTGAAAATTGTGTTTTCTCCACCTGCCCCTGTTGCCTGCTTGTGCCTCCGTTTTCGTGCCCCTGTTGCCTGCTTGTGCCCCTGTTGCCCGCTTGTGCCTCCTTGTGCCCCTGTTGCCCGCTTGTGCCTCTGTGTGCCCCTGTTGTCTGCTTGTGCCTCTGTGTGCCCCTGTTGCCTGCTTGTGCCTCTGTGGGCCCCTGTTGCCTGCTTGTGCCTCTGTGGGCCCCTGTTGCCTGCTTGTGCCTCTGTGTGCCCCTGTTGCCTGCTTGTGCCTCCGTCTGCCCCTGTTGCCTGCTTGTGCCTCCGTCTGCCCCTGTTGCCTGCTTGTGCTGTGTTGGTGTGTGTGGAGGGCTCTGTGTGGCTGTGTGTGTAGGAAGCTTTGTGTGGCTGTGTGTGTGGAGGGCTCTGTGTGGCTGTGTGTGTGGGGGGCTCTGTGTGGCTGTGTGTGTGGGGGGCTGTGTGTGGGGGGCTCTGTGTGGGGGTGTGTGTGGGGCGGCTCTGTGTGTGTTTGTGTGTGTCATTTGCGATAGATAAAGCTAGTGGCATTGTAAATGACAATGCCATTTATTTATGTTAAAAAAACATAAATAAAAATAATGTCAAGAGCAATGCCAATAGCTCTAACTTTAACAAAGGCAAAACCATTGCATTGTAAATGCTTGTTATCTATAGGGTTCGCCAATCGGGCTCACTTTTATTTTGGAAGGCCCCAGGCAGGGCCTTTGTGTTTTTGTCCAAGTCTGACCCTGGCTCTCTGCTGTATTACAGCTCACCCATGTGACTGCAGCACGGCCTCGATAGCAGGAACACGACTGTATCCCATCTGCTGGTTGCCCCGAGTCCAGAGTGCACGGCATCCCCGGTAGTGCAGCACAGAGGGCCTGCCCGTGGCCTTGAGGGTGTCTGGGCATTCCACAGTGTCCCCGTCAGCCTTCTGTCTCTGCCAGCTCTGTACGGGGGGGAGGGGGTGCTCTTATCTGCTCACATAAAGAACCTATTTACCTTTCGTTTGAGCCCAAAACTTGAGTCATGTCTGGGTGGTTGTCCCCCAAACCCTCCGCCAAGGTTTCATGGCTGGAGGTGAGGTCATGCTTGCTGTGTGGGTGAGGTAATGCTTGATGTGTGTGTGTTATTCATTCTTTCATTTATTTTAGTCATAGTTTTTTTTTTATAGCACAGACCATGACTTGTCAACAGGGTCGGATTGGTAATGCGGGCACCCAGGAAATGGCGGAAGAGCCGGTAGCCGAGTTCTAGCTGTGGGCTGCTTTTTTGGGCAGCCTGGGGGGTGTCTGTGCTGTTAGGATGCCGCCAGCGGTCCAGTGGGTGCCTGAGTGGCCTTTCTTGAGGCAGATGGGTGGAGGTATCACTCCCTTTCTCTCGCTGGGCCGGCCCATTAATGTATGCATATTGAGCGGGGCAGGGGGCCTGAGCAGAAGTGGTCTCACTTGCATTCATGTGGGACTCAGCAGTGTGAACTAATCTCTGCATTTTTTTTAAATCTAACTGAAGTTAATAAAACATCCCCCCACCCTTTCTTTTCATACAACTTCGCTGAAGCAGTGTTTTGTGGAAAGGCAATACACAAATGTGGGCCTCTTTTTTGGTGTGCCCGGGCCAATTTTTGACCCCAATGCAACCCTGCTTGTGAAGCGTCAGAATGCTTGACATGTTCAATACTTCATTGTACACATCCAATACAAATGTGTACACTGCAATTTCCACATCCACAGCGGTGTAAGTTTGCCATTGTCATAGTGCACATCTATGATAGGTGCTGTATAATGTCCTCCACATGCTGCTTCTTGCACACGCAGGCCGGGGCCACTCTCCTGCCCACCCCTGCAGGCCGTTGACACCCTCCTGCCCTCCACCTGCAGGCCGGTGCCACTCTCCTGCCCTTGCCAGCAGGCCCGTGCCATTCTCCTGCCCCCGCCTGCAGACCGGTGCCACCCTCCTGCCCCTGCCTGCAGGCCAGTGCCACTCTCCTGCCCCCGCCTGCAGGCCGGGGCCACTCTCCTGCCCTCACCTGCAGGCCGGGGCCACTCTCCTGCCCCGCCTGCAGGCCGGTGCCACCCTCCTGCCCCCACAGGCCAGTGCCACCCTCCCCCGCAGGCCGGTGCCACCCTCCTGCCCCCGCAGGCCAGTGCCACTCTCCTGGCCCCGCAGGCCAGTGCCACTCTCCTGTCCTCCACCTGCAGGCCGGTGCCACTCTCCTGCCCCCGCCTGCAGGCCGTGGCCTCTCTCCTGCCCTCCACCTGCAGGCTGGGGCCAACCTCCTGCCCCCGCCTGCAGGCCGGTGCCACTCTCCTGCCCCCGCCTGCAGGCCGTGGCCTCTCTCCTGCCCTCCACCTGCAGGCCGGGGCCACCCTCCTGCCCTCCACCTGCAGGCCGGGGCCACCCTCCTGCCCCCGCCTGCAGGCCGGGCCACTCTCCTGCCCTCCACCTGCAGGCCGGTGCCACTCTCCTGCCCCGCCTGCAGGCCGGGGCCACCCTCCTGCCCCCGCCTGCAGGCCGGTGCCACTCTCCTGCCCCCGCCTGCAGGCCGTGGCCTCTCTCCTGCCCTCCACCTGCAGGCCGGGGCCACCCTCCTGCCCCCGCCTGCAGGCCGGTGCAACTCTCCTGCCCCCGCCTGCAGGCCGTGGCCTCTCTCCTGCCCTCCACCTGCAGGCCGGGGCCACCCTCCTGCCCTCCACCTGCAGGCCGGGGCCACTCTCCTGCCCCCGCCTGCAGGCCGTGGCCTCTCTCCTGCCCTCCACCTGCAGGCCGGGGCCACCCTCCTGCCCTCCACCTGCAGGCCGGGGCCACCCTCCTGCCCCCGCCTGCAGGCCGGGCCACTCTCCTGCCCTCCACCTGCAGGCCGGTGCCACTCTCCTGCCCCGCCTGCAGGCCGGGGCCACTCTCCTGCCCTCCACCTGCAGGCCGGGGCCACCCTCCTGCCCTCCACCTGCAGGCCGGGGCCACCCTCCTGCCCCCGCCTGCAGGCTGGGCCACTCTCCTGCCCTCCACCTGCAGGCCGGTGCCACCCTCCTGCCCCGCCTGCAGGCCGGGGCCACCCTTCTGCCCCCGCCTGCAGGCCAAGGCCACTCTCCTGCCCTCCGCCTGCAGGCCGGGGCCACTCTCCTGCCCCTGCCTGCAGACGGGTGCCACTCTTCTGCCCCCGCCTGCAGACCGGTGCCACCCTCCTGCCCTCACCTGCAGGCCGGGGCCACCCTCCTGCCCCCGCCTGCAGGCCGGGCCACTCTCCTGCCCTCCACCTGCAGGCCGGTGCCACTCTCCTGCCCCGCCTGCAGGCCGGTGCCACCCTCCTGCCCCCGCCTGCAGGCCGGGGCCCCTCTCCTGCCCTCCGCCTGCAGGCCGGGGCCACTCTCCTGCCCCTGCCTGCAGACGGGTGCCACTCTTCTGCCCCCGCCTGCAGACCGGTGCCACCCTCCTGCCCCCGCCTGCAGGCCGGGCCACTCTCCTGCCCTCCGCCTGCAGGCTGGTGCCACTCTCCTGCCCCCGCCTGCAGACCGGTGCCACCCTCCTGCCCCCGCCTGCAGGCCGGGCCACTCTCCTGCCCTCCACCTGCAGACCGGTGCCACTCTCCTGCCCCGCCTGCAGGCCGGTGCCACTCTCCTGCCCTCCGCCTGCAGGCCGGTGCCACTCTCCTGCCCTCCGCCTGCAGGCCGGTGCCACTCTCCTGCCCCTGCCTGCAGATGGGTGCCACTCTTCTGCCCCCGCCTGCAGACCGGTGCCACTCTCCTGCCCTCCGCCTGCAGACGGGTGCCACTCTTCTGCCCCCGCCTGCAGACCGGTGCCACTCTCCTGCCCTCCGCCTGCAGACAGGTGCCACTCTCTGCCCCCGCCTGCAGACCGGTGCCACCCTCCTGCCCCCGCCTGCAGGCCGGGGCCACCCTCCTGCCCCCGCCTGCAGGCCTGGCCACTCTCCTGCCCTCCACCTGCAGGCCGGTGCCACTCTCCTGCCCCGCCTGCAGGCCGGTGCCACCCTCCTGCCCCCGCCTGCAGGCCGGGGCCACTCTCCTGCCCTCCGCCTGCAGGCCGGGGCCACTCTCCTGCCCCTGCCTGCAGACGGGTGCCACTCTTCTGCCCCCGCCTGCAGACCGGTGCCACCCTCCTGCCCCCGCCTGCAGGCCGGGCCACTCTCCTGCCCTCCGCCTGCAGGCCGGTGCCACTCTCCTGCCCCCGCCTGCAGACCGGTGCCACCCTCCTGCCCCCGCCTGCAGGCCGGGCCACTCTCCTGCCCTCCACCTGCAGACCGGTGCCACTCTCCTGCCCCGCCTGCAGGCCGGTGCCACTCTCCTGCCCTCCGCCTGCAGGCCGGTGCCACTCTCCTGCCCTCCGCCTGCAGGCCGGTGCCACTCTCCTGCCCCTGCCTGCAGATGGGTACCACTCTTCTGCCCCCGCCTGCAGACCGGTGCCACCTTCCTGCCCTCCGCCTGCAGACCGGTGTCACCTTCCTGCCTCCGCCTGCAAGCCGGTGCCACCTTCCTGCCTCCGCCTGAAGACCGGTCCCACTCTCCTGCCCTCCGCCTGCAGTCTGGTGCCACCTTCCTGCCCCGCCTGCAGGCCGGTTCCACCCTCCTGCCTCCGCCTGAAGACCGGTCCCACTCTCCTGCCCTTCGCCTGCAGGCCGGGGCCACTCTCCTGCCCCCGCCTGCAGGCCGGTGCCACTCTCCTGCCCCCGCCTGCAGGCCGGGGCCACTCTCCTGCCCCCGCCTGCAGGCCGGTGCCACTCTCCTGCCCCCGCCTGCAGACCGGTGCCACCCTCATGCCCCCACTTGCAGGCCGGTGCCACCCTCCTGCCCCCGCCTGCAGGCCGGTGCCACCCTCCTGCCCCCGCCTGCAGGCCGGTGCCACCCTCCTGCCCCCGCCTGCAGGCCGGTGCCACCCTCCTGCCCCCGCCTGCCTGCCTCTCGGCATCTGATGCGGGGCGGGTCCCCTCCATTACTCCAGCTGTCCTCGCTCCGGTCAACTTATCACTAGAATAAAGTCCAGGGACGGGGGAGGGTCTGGTGCGCAGGGTTCTATTTTTACTAAGGCTCCCTGGGAGGGACATTTCGGGATGTGTTGGAGGAGGTCGAATCTCCCCGGGAAGGGCATTGCGAAGGAGTGCCTTCAGAGGGACATTCCGGGATTGAAGTCCTCCCTCGGATCTTCACGGTGTGGTGGGCTCTGAGGGGATACGTTCAGTTAGGGAGGGTGGTCATAGAAGGGCGGGGGTGGAGGGAGGGGGGATTTGTTTCCCTGACAGGTACATTTGAATTAGGTGGGGGTTCCTTGGGAGGGACATTTGAGAGCCCTGCTGGAGAGCGGGTAGTCCCTGAAGGGACATTTCAAAACTTAGTTGTGGAAGGGAAGGCCTTCTCTCATCAGTTGCATCAGCAACAAGGGTCGGGTGTAAGTGCTGGGGGGGGGGGGCGAGGGGGGTTGGGGGGTGAAGTTACACTTGAACGCTCCTAAATTAAGCATTGTTCCACTGTGGGAGGCTGCCTGGTCGGAGGCACAGCTCCCTGCTGGTCCCAGTCTCTGCAATCCCTCCCACCCTTTAATGTCCCCCCTTGGGGGGTTACAAGGCCTAGGGCTCTGGAGAGCCAAGCTCTGGGTTTGGTGGGGGCGCCATCCTGCCCGGACAATGGGCGCTGTGTCCGACCCTCCCATCCTCATTTTCAACCCCTCCAGAAAGAACGCATTGTCCCTGGGGTGGGGGGCAGCCCCCGCGGTGGCCTTTACAGCAAGAGTGGAAAAGTCACATTAGGACTCTGAAATTATCAACAAAAAGACGATTCATCGACTGGACGTCTGGGGCTGGACTGGTCTCAGCTCCCGCCTGCTGCCCAGGAATGGCACTGTCCAGATCTTTCACGAAGCGCTGAATACTTAATTACCTGTTTCTAAGCGCTTCCTATGCACACTAGGACACCGATTCACAGGGTAGGGTGACCAACTGGCATTGGTGCAAATTCAGGACGGTGAGTGTAAAAATTTAGGACAAAGGGTCAAAATTCAGGACACAAATTCAGGACAGGAGGTCAAAATTCAGGACAAAACTTCAGGACAATAGGTTCGTTTTACAGACACATCAGAGGTCGCGCAATAGTATATAAGTAAGCCCAGCCATTTCCAAACATATTCAACCATTTGCAAACCTATCCATCATGTATCCTTCCATCTATCATTTCACTCATCCATCCCTTCATCCATCCCCTCATCCATCCTTTCACTCATCCTCCATTATCCATCCATCCATCCACCCTTTCACCCTATCCATCTGTACACTTATCCATCCACTCTTCATCCCATCCATCCATTCACTCATCCATTCAGCCATTTACCCTTTCACCAATCCAGCCATCCTTTCACTTGCTAATCCTTCCACCCATCCACTCTTTTAGTCATCCATCCTCCCTTTCTCTCTCCATCGACCCTTTCACTTAGCCTTCCTTCCATCCATCCATCCACCCACCAATCCATCCATCTACTCATACACTCATGAATCCATCCATTGCCCCTATCACTCATCCATCTATCATTTCACTCCTTCACACATCTATTCATCCTTTTGTCCATCTACCCTCCCTTTCACTCACTCATCCATCCCTACACCCACCCTTTCACTCATATGTCCATTCATTCACCCTTGCACTTATCAATCCATCAATCCATCCATCATTTCACTCATCCACCTACCCCCCATCATCCACCCACCCACCATCCACCCACCCACTCATCCATCCTTTCACCCACCCACCATCCAATCCACTGATCCATCCTTTCACCCACCCACCATCCACTCACCCACTCATCCATCCATCCTTTCACCCACCCACTCATCATCCATCCTTACACCCACCCACTCATCATCCATCCATCCATCCTTTCACCCTTCCCCTCATCATCCATCGTTTCACCCACCCCCTCATCATCCATCCATCCATCCATCCTTCCCCTCATCATCCATCCATCCATCCTTCCCCTCATCATCCATCCTTTCCCGTCATCCATCCATCCTTCCCCTCATCCATCCTTCCTTTCATCCATCCTTCCCCTCATCCATCCATCCATCCCATCCATTTATCCTGCCCCTCATCCATCCATCCGTCCCCTCCATCCATCCATCCATCCTTCTCCTCATCCATCATCCTTCCCCTCACCCATCCATCCATCCCATCCATTTATCCTGCCCCTCATCCATCCATCCTTCCCCTCCATCCATCATCCTTCCCCTCATCCATCCTTCCTTTCATCCATCCTTGCCCTCACCCATCCATCCATCCCATCCATTTATCCTGCCCCTCATCCATCCATCCTTCCCCTCATCATCCATCCATCCATCCATCCTTCCCCTCATCATCCATCCTTTCCCGTCATCCATCCATCCTTCCCCTCATCCATCCTTCCTTTCATCCTTCCCCTCACCCATCCATCCATCCCATCCATTTATCCTGCCCCTCATCCATCCGTCCCCTCCATCCATCCATCCATCCTTCTCCTCATCCATCATCCTTCCCCTCACCCATCCATCCATCCCATCCATTTATCCTGCCCCTCATCCATCCATCCTTCCCCTCCATCCATCATCCTTCCCCTCATCCATCCTTCCTTTCATCCATCCTTCCCCTCACCCATCCATCCATCCCATCCATTTATCCTGCCCCTCATCCATCCATCCTTCCCCTCCATCCATCCATCCATCCTTCCTCTCATCCATTTATCCTTCCCCTCATCCATCCATCCATCCATCCATCCATCCATCCATCCATCCTTCCCCTCATCCATCCATCCTTCCCCTCATCCATTTATCCTCCCCTCACTCATCAATCCATCTATCCTCTCTCGTTATCCATTTATTCAATCTTTCATTTATCCATTCACCCTTTCACTAATTCATCCAGCCATTCACACATCCCTTCACTTACTTACTCGCCGACCTTTCCATATTAATTTTGAGCTGAGCCCTTTTGAGAAGAGGCCCATCAAGAACTTCACCCTCGCTGCAGGGGCCGTTCCAGGACTGGGACAGAAGCCACCCAGGGCGGAGGCAGGATCCACCACAGGGGGGGGACAAGAGCCATCACAGGCGGGGGTGGACTGGAGCCACAACATGGGGGACAGGAGCCATCACAGGCCGGGGGTGGACTGGAGCCACCACATAGGGGGACAGGAGCAGGAGTCATCACAGGAGAGGGAACGTGATCCACCAGGGTGGGCACAGGGGTGGGCATGCAGTATTCTAGTATCATCTTGGGCTTCTCGCCCCCTCCTGCACAAGACAACGAGAAGACAGGCTCTCTGTCCAAAATGCCATCCCCCACTGTGATGTACAGTACTTACAGGAGATACTCTAAGAGAACAGATTGAACTGATTGTCCTCCATACTTTGTTAATCAGTGTGGGTGCGATTGTGCCATTTCTTTATTGTATTACATTATGCATGTTTGAAGAACCGAGGTTTGCTTACAAATTAGTGACCGTAATTAAGCTCGGTGAAGAGAAGCAGGTGCTGCCTCGGTGTAATCAGGGGTGTAATCTGGCCGAGTCTAGGATGTTTGGGGCCCCGGGTAGAAATGGAATGTGTGAGCCCCCCTCTAAATAGCAGATACAAGACGCATTCAGGGCTGTTTGCATGTGAATGGATGCCCCCTGCTCCTGAACCTGCAGCCCCTCCTCTCAGTCACCTTCAAGCACCTCTTAACAGCTCATCAGGGCTGGAGGTGTGAGGGTTGCCATCCCGCTGTGCCTCTACAGTGCTGCTGGGGGTCTGAGCTTTCATACAGCATCGGAGTCAAGAAGGGAGGTGGGGGCAAGCTGTGCCCGTTTAAAATTACGGACAAATGGCGTTCGTTAAAGAATCCTTCACGGACAACGGACAGACAGCCAAAATTACGGACTGTCCGTGAAATTTACGGACGGTTGGTCACCCTAGCACAGGGAGATCAAATGACCTGCACAAGACCACACAATCTATGTACCAAGCGGGGAAGTCGGGATTACATCCCAGGACTCCAGCTCCAAACAGGAAAGTAGAGCCAGATAACTGAGTGGGCATCTGGACGATGGGTGGTCTTTCATCCTTGCAGAGTGCGAAAAGCAGACATGCTGACTTGGGTGGAAAGACAAGCTTCTAAACCAACAGCCAAATAAGTTTCTATCATCTACGACATCTGTCTCCATCTAGCACCCAAGATCTGGCCACCATCCCCGTATCCATCAGGACCGCCCCAACGCCGCTCCTACTTAGGAAAGCGTCGAAGACTCCGCTCTTAGAAGAACACAACATTCGGCCAACCAGCGACCTCTCCCGGCACTCCCTGGATCTATGGTTCTCCATCGAAAGCCTGTTCACAGCACAGTTGAAAACAGTGCTGTTTGGTGAGCTAGACCTTTCGGTCCTACCTGGCTTACGCAAGTGCCAGAACGCTGCTTCTGAAACAGACGTTGTGCTCTGCAAATATCTCTTCATTCTTTTGTGCATTTGGTTGTCTTTGACATTGTACAGAGCTGCACTGCCTTCTGGCTAGGTTGGAGCTATAGCAATATCAGATGAAGATATACATACAAATGATTACTTCTGGCACTCTGTAGGTTTTGTAGAAGGTAATTAGCGAAGATCAGAAGAACAGTAGATGAAGGTGGGAACCCGTCCCGCCTTACCATGAGCTTAGAACACACCATCTGCAACCTCATAAGATTCCGTCTCAGAATCTCCCACTCAACCAATCTTGTCCCAGTGTACATGATGCCTGGATACCACACAATCCCCTTCCACAGTAATGAAAACCAAATAGGTAACTAAAATAAGCAAATAAAAAAACACACCATAAAACACAAGAAACAATAAAGAAATGCATAAATAACACATAGAACTTGTTATACACAGTAAACACAGGTGCAAATAATGTTTCAGTTCTAACATTACTTGAGACTCGTGGGTCACTAGTAGAGACTTCTAGTCGCCAGTATGGACATATTTATGAAGGTTTTGCGTCGCCCTTGCAAGGGGGCGCAAGTTCAAGTCCGGTTTCTCCTACCACACAAGCCCACCTTGCGTGGCTCTGCATGGCTTGATTAATCCAGAGGAACGCAGTGCAAATCACTGCGTTGCATTACTCTGCCTCAAGGAGCAGCTCCTCCATGTGGGCAGAGGAGCCTCGCCCCACTGCTTTCTCGCAGTGCAAGAAGCAGAAACATAAAATAGTATTATAAATACCATTTAATGTTCTACTTCTTGCACTGTGAGAAAGCAGAAGGGTTTGGTTGGGGGCTGGTGGGTGGGCAGGTCTGCTCGAGGGCAGGGGAGGAGGAGGATGCCCTATGTTGCAGGCCCTGACTGTTTAGTCGCCCCTCTGGGGCCGATCAAACCAGTCATGCGCACTCTCCCTTTTCTCCACGTAGGCTGCATGCTGCCTACATGGAGAAAATGGCCTCCCCATAGACCCCTGTGTGGTTAGCGTCCCAACCAATAACAATGCTGCCATTGCTGCGTTGTGATTGGCTTAAGGGAGGGGCGGGAGGCTCCCTGCTTCCTGTTCCTGCGGAGGCAGGAAAGCAGGAGCAGACCGAGCATTGAAGACACGGGACCCGGCAAAGGTAAGTTTTATTTATTTATTTTTTATTATTTAAACCTCCCTCACGCCCCCTTTCCCTCGCGACCACTTGCCAGTCCCCCCCACCCTGCCCCTCCCAACACATCCGTGAGCCATGCCGGCCGCGACTGCCAAGGAGGCACCCCATTGGTGGAGTGCGGGTACTCCCAAATTTATCAACACTGGTAAACCTGGGAATGCGTCAAAATGCGGCGCCTCCCCAGAGGAGGCATAATCAGGAGAAAGCGCTTTATTTCTCCATGTTGTTTTCTCTTTCTATGTGTGCTGCATTCTGCATAGAAAGAGGAAAAAAACTCAGAGGATTGTTTTTGTGCCGGAAGGTTTCCCTTCCTGCAAAAAAACAATACTGTCTGCAATGCAAGCTCCCTTGCACCACGACGCAAAGGGGTGCCTTCATTTTTGCAATTGGCACGAGGCAGCCGAAGGTGCGTCACTGCAGGAAAAGTACAGGAATGCATTGTATTATGTTAAATATGGTGCATTACTGCCCTTTTCGTGCAGCGCAGCAAGAGGGCTTGCTGCCCTGCGTGAAAACTTTATTAATATGCCCTACAGTGCATAAGGAGGTCCTTTTGGCACGCTGTAGGTTCTGTTGAAGGTTACCAGCGTAGAACAGAAGTACAGGAGATGAACACCGGGCACCAGACCCGGCTGACCATCAGCCTTGAACAATCGATTACCTCGAAAGATTGTTGTGGTTTTTAGGCCTGTGTTCAGATCTACGTCATTACAGACAATCTGCAGCAACAAAATCCGCGACAGCAAATTATTAAATGAATACTCCTCGTTCTGCTGCAATGAAGCGGCTGCAACAACCTCCTCTACAATGACAATGGTTTTTACTCACCCTGATTGTAACTCGTCCCATCACCCACCGGTAACTATGAATCTACCCTAACATTTACCCATACTCTAACCGAAACCTAAAAGAACCATCACTCTTCAATTTACAATAAGTATAACCTCTGCGTCAGCCTAAACATAGCTCTGACCTCTTTGCGTCACTCTGTATTTAACCTCAGCTACAACAAAATGAACCCACTAGCCTTGATGCTAATACAAAACTAACAGAAAAACAATGCAATAGCCTGCAGGACGTTTTCTTTGTGATCACTTTTGATTGTGGCAGAATCTCTGTGGTGACTATATCTGTGTTGTCAGTGCGTTCTCGTAACGCAAACCCCACTCCCATTCGGCAAAACCCATCATTTAATTATAGCAGGTTTTCAGAAGACGTCTTCAAATAAACTCTGCTCGCATGTTCAATCAATCAATCAATCAGAGTACTTGTAAAGCGCGCTACTTACCCGTGAGGGTCTCAAGGCGCTGTTCAGTTTAATACTGCACGCACCATGGAAGGGTCGTGCGCACATTGTGGGAGACATAACTCCAGGCAAGGAGTGCCCCCACCCGCCACTATTCACCCCAATTTCAAAGACTGCAAAACATAAAGGGATATGAAAATTGTCTAATACAAGTCCAAATTGAGGACAGGCGGTAGATCTTTGTGGTGCCAACATTACAATATTATTAGATTCAAGAGTTGTTTTGCATTTGAATAGAGGTCCCTTCCCTGCTCCCTCAAAGGGACGTTTTGGCATCAGGAATTGATACAGTTCTCAATCCAGGGAGGCCCAGCCTGTGAAATGTATACCTCATACAGTGTACGCTGAGGACAGAATCTCCTCGAGGAGCTTTATCCAGTGGAGTGTGTGAGATATTATGCCAGGAACCTTCACTACTGCGTGGACAGTGCACAGAGTGGAGCAGGTGGCTCAAGAATCCATATCGGCTAACAACGTGTATAGGGCTATGGCACATCCTTCCACGGGTGCCATTTTGGATTGCTCATGCTCCCTGCTAGTCACAGCACTTCATTTGACCATGGGTAAACTCAAGTCTCTAAGAAGAAAAGGGGTCAAAGAGCAAGGGCGAGAAGGACAGCACCCAAGTGGGTGGTGGGGTTTCTTATTGAAACGAAGGTGTCTTGCCCAAAGAGCTCAGTCTGACAGAGCAGATGCTTGTGGCTCGATTACCACCAGAATGCTCTCTGGTATTCATTTTATCTCTCAGATGACACAAAAGGGACCGTGGCACCTGAATATATTCACCAGTATATCGGCTGACGCAATAATTGTGTCCTAAATATTTGTAACAAAAATAATACTCCATTGGGGTTAATAACAGAAAATCTGCACCTGATGAGAAGATATTTTTGTCAACGATATTTAGAATGCAATACATATATCAGATGATATTTCTGTCAATGGTAGCTTGACATACAGCGCATAAGATGCTTTAAGTGTGGCGTAGGCAGTGCCTGAAATGGGAAAATAGAAGTGCCGGTACTCCGTATAAGAGTATCTGCTTGTTTTGGAGAAGTGCAGGTACTCCGAAAGTACCTGTTTGTTTCTGACAAGTGCAGGTCCTCTGTATCAGAGGACCTGCTTGTTTCTGAGAAGTGCTGGTACTCCGTATCAGAGTATCTGCTTGTTTCTGAGAAGTGCCGGTACTCCGTATCAGGGGACCTGCTTGTTTCTGAGAAGTGCAGGTACTCCGTATCAGAGTACCTGCTTATTTCCGACAAGTCCAGGTACTCCTTATCAGAGTACCTGCTTGTTTCTGAGAAGTGCAGCTACTCTGTATCAGAGTATCTGCTTGTTTCTGAGAAGTGCTGGTACTCCGTATCAGAGGACCTGCTTGTTTCTGAGAAGTGCAGCTACTCTGTATCAGAGTATCTGCTTGTTTCTGAGAAGTGCCGGTACTCCGTATCAGAGGACCTGCTTGTTTCTGAGAAGTGCAGATACTTCGTATCAGAGGACCTGCTTGTTTCTGACTAGTGCAGGTACTCCATATCAGAAGACCTGCTTGTTTCTGACTAGTGCAGGTACTCCATATCAGAGGACCTACTTGTTTCTGACAAGTGCAGGTACTCTCCTATTAAAAATATTACGTCTGCCTTGAGAAGTGCTGGTACTCTCCCTCTCAAAATAAAAAAGTGCTAGTACTCTGTACCGGACAGCACTGGCCCATTTAAAGCACTGGATGTAGGTAAGATATCTAGATCAGTTAGAACATGGAAAGACTTCCTGTCAAGGAGCTTGGCCTAGGCAGTGTCAAGGACCCATGACTGACAACGGCTTCCCCCTATCCACGTCTGTGACCGTCCATGTGGAAGGGATCTCTTGATTCTGATTCGCCCATCTGTCCAACCCTACCCTATGTGCTTGCAATCGTTAGAGTAGATGCAAAGCGACTTGGACTGTGAGGTCCAACAGAACCAGTAACATCCACTACTTGCATTTGGCAATGGCGAGTGGAGCAGCAGAGCGGACAGTCAAAGGTGCTCTTTTAAAGCGGTCGGCTAAGAAACAAGTCCCTGCCCTATTTTATGCAGGCCATCTGCTATTAAATGGCTTAGTAGCTACGGGCACAACATGGTCAACTTGCCTCCAAGAAGTATACCAGCAAAAATAAGCTGATGGTGAAACAGGGTCAGACACAGATGATGATCATAGGGGACAAAATGGCCTGGATTGGCTGGTACCTGAGCTAAGATCAGTTAGAATGTCTCTAATTATTTTTCCCTGGGTCTCCTAGCTTGTAGTTCATGAGCACAGGACTTGCATACAAGGGAGTAGCAGCAGTAGCCACACCTTGCGTGATCAGATTTACCAGGAAATTCAGGGGAATGTTGGGAGTACTGATAAAAAAAGCCAATAAACCGCACAAAGTCGAACCGTCGAATAGGTCTGCTGGTTGACGGTATATCTGGATTCAGAGATAGCGAAAAGTGTCCGCGTTCCACTGCACCCTCATTCCCTCCAAAACGTAGCCCGGATCCTGTGTATCTTCTCTAAACGGGTAGAGGCAGGACTTGTTGACATTCATTCTGAGGCCAGAGGGAGCAGCGAAATCACGCAGCACGAGGGCCGGTATGTTTCCTACATCTCTCACGAATACGAGCAGGTCGATCTCCCTTCACAACATTGTCCCTGTTATATCTATTCTAACATAGCCAATAATAGCCATGCTGCTGCCTCTTCAGTCAATGTTTGGACTTTGTGTTTCCTCCCGCAGAATGGCAATCCCTTCTGCTTTGGCCCACGCTAAGAGTGAGTACCTCCATGCTCGTATGTGTGGTGGGTCTTTTGCCTTCCATTTCTTGGTTAGGAGTCATTTGGCTACCACCAAACCTAAGTCTAGGAAGCGAGAGGATACCTTCTTAGTCGGAGACCTGCTGAAGACACCATTAGCAACATAATGGGAGGGAATAATCCAAGCCCTGATACACATTGAGGGGGGACAGTGGGGGAGTGGAGGGGATGCCCAGATAGGAGGGAGGGGTGACCTGATAGCCAGTAACCACACAGACGGGTATGGGTGGGCATGCCACCTGGCATTTAAGGTGCGCCGTGGCGCGTACTGCGGATGGAGAGACGGATCCAGGGGTGGACGGTGGGAGGGGGAGAGTGGACAGGGGGGTAGAGGCGGGGCACGAAACATAAACCTGCACATCACTACATGCTGCGGCTGCTAGTTCAGAAGTTTTGTTGGTTATTTTCTTCTGTTTATAACATCTGTGCACTTACCCGTACTGTACGATCCATAAAGACTCTGCACAAAATGGAACGGGACCCGCGTCAACACCAAGGAAGCTGTTACCCTGGCGGAGTATATATATCTTGTTGTGCCTAAGCTCATAGCTGCTTCTACGACAACACCATATGCATGTTTGGCATAAGCCGCTAATCAACTGTAATGTCTATCTCATGGAGAGAAAAGGTTCTCTGTATGGTCAACTTTATGTGATACATGTTATCTCCCATATTGCTGTCATTTGCAAAACTAAAATAAAAACAGATTAAAAAAAATAAATTGTGAAGGGAGATCTTAGCTCTTAAGAAGCTACCCCATTTAAAGTAATAAGGTAGGAGGTAGGGATATTTGTTTCCAGCTTGAGGCATTCCTTTATCCAAAATGTGTTACTGCAGCATCATATACAATACAATACAATAATGTATATAGCACTCAGCTTCTTCCGAAGAGGAGTTTCGGTGATACGATAAGTGCAGAACCCGGGCCCTTGCAGGTTCTCCATAAAGATGTGATCGGGAACTAAAATAGTGTGAGGAAGGAGCATGATTGGAGTTACCCCATAATTTGATTACTCAAATTCATTTTACTTGTTTTTAGTAGTAATGTAAATTGATCTATCTTCAAAAATATCATAGGACTAAGAATTAGGAATTGGTCTAGAACTGCAGATGTGGCTGTTTGAATCGAAGATTACTATTTTTTTAGGAGTGTCATAACGTAAGGCATGTTGCAGTCGGACCACTACAGAGGACTATGTGGAGCATTAAAAACAAGAAAAATGGAGGAAGGGCCATGTATAGGTGGAATTCAACAAACGGGACCAGTGGCGGTCCTCTTTGGTATTCCTCAGTTGAGGACCAAGTGATTGTGGGTGTTGTGCAGACAACCAGAACAGAGTTCCATTTTCAGGAGTTTTGTAATCTGTAGATGGTTGGATTCTGTCTCGGGCTATGGTTCATAGTCTTCCCGAGTCTGCGACTCTGTATGCCTCAAATTCTGCCTCAGTGTCTCTGTTGCTCGAAGACCCATCGGTGGACATGATGCAAGTTTACCAATCGTGAGCTCCTAACAAGGGTGTTAACAAATGTGCAGTAGCTCGGGCTCAGCACATTGTGTAAAAAAGTCGCTCTTTTGTTGATTGGGCTTTATAGACGCTGCAAAGGGTACTGAACCTGATGCTTGTGTCCTCATGGAGTGTGTCAAGGCTGGTTTCACTCGACCAAGTTTTTGCTGGTCAAGCCCAACACCCCTTTCTTATTGAACTCTTCCCAAATGAAGAGAGGCAGAATTTGTTTTTATTTTAGAGTGAGTCAAATTTTCTTGCTGGATGTTGAGCTAGTTGGCATGGGTGAAATTAGGGTAGAGGGGCGGGGTAGAGTTTGTGAATGATGGAGAATGAAAGTTCCATGGAAGGAACATGTGATATTCTGTTGCCCAGTGATGCTCGATCAGCGGGCGGGAGAAGCCCAGGGCCAGCAGCCATCTTTGAGGAGTTGTACAGACTTCATGGGCGGGAGCAGGGCCGGCCCTAGGCATGTGCAAGCTGTGCACCTGCTCAGGGCCACCAAACCCCAGGGGCCACCACACAAATATATATCCATAATATAATAATCCTCTGAGGATGGATACATATTTGCGTGGCGGCCCCTGGCAGGGATTTGGCGGCCTCCGGCTCTGTTCCACTTCCAAACACCCTGACCCTCTCCCTCTTCACTGGCCTCCCGCTCCGCCCCGCCGGGACCCCCTCTTCCGGGGCCCCCTACCTACGCTCCCTGCCCAGGGCCACCATGAGCCTAGAGCCGCCCCTGGCGGGAGTGGGGGCAAAGCCTGTGAGGGGGAAGGGGAAGTAGTGTCCCAATCGATGAACAGAATGTTGAACAATGTCAAACATTCTCCCCAGTACAAAGATCCGGGCCTAAATCCATCGTTTTTGCTCACCATGCCTTTCCAGTTTAGACCCAGCCATGTGCAAATCAGTCTTGACCCTGCACCCAATGGGAACGGTCCTGTCCGAACTGCCAGGCCAGGTCTTCCCTGGACTGGAAACAAGCATCCTGGGACTGGTTTCGGGGGGGGGGCGGGGGGGGGCAGGGTCAGGCCTGATTTACGCATGGCTGGGTCTAACCTAGAATGACATTGGAAGCAAAAAAACTATGGTTTTAGGCCCAGATCTCTGTAGTGTCTGAAAAGTTTCAGCTCTCCGTCCTGTCCATCATCTCCTGTGTTTGCTATTTAAAGACGAGAGCCGTTTGTCATGTTTTGGAGAGAAGCTAGGGACTGTGGGTGCTGGGGTTGGGTGGGGGTTGCGCTGCATGGCTTCTCTTCTATCCAATGGTTAAAGTGGGCGTCGAGTGATTAGGTCTCACCGACGGAATATGGCTGGGCCTGTCCCATAAATAGATGAATCCGTTGTCCTGGGCGTGGGGGCGCGAGGCCCAGGGTTGGTATTAGACTCAAGTTTGGCTCACCCCTCTGCAGGGGGCTAGGGGGAGGGGAGGTGATTCAGATATGAAAGCAGCTGACGATTGATGCCCCAAGAGATGGCATTCCGAGGTTAAGGAAGCGACTCCGCAGCATGAATCACACACACATTTATAACTGATGCATTGTTGGGTGGGGGGGGCTGCTCTGTGACTCCAGTAACTGTCTGTGGTGCGGTTCTGCTGCTGGTGACTGTCCCCTCTCTCTCCGGCCCCCGGGCGTCCCTCTCCCCACTTCTAGCCTCAGACACTGCGGCTGGTCAGTGCTTATCTCTGAGGGCCTGCTCTCTCACGCGCCTGCGGCTTGTCTCTGAGGGCCTGCTCTCTCACGCGCCTGCGGCTTGTCTCTGAGGGCCGGCTCTCTCACGCGCCTGCGGCTTGTCTCTGAGGGCCTGCTCTCTCACGCGCCTGCTGCTTGTCTCTGAGGGCCTGCTCTCTCACGCGCCTGCGGCTTGTCTCTGAGGGCCTGCTCTCTCACGCGCCTGGGGCTTGTCTCTGAGGGCCTGCTCTCTCACGCGCCTGCTGCTTGCCTCTGAGGGCCTGCTCTCTCACGCGCCTGCGGCTTGTCTCTGAGGGCCTGCTCTCTCGCGCGCCTGCGGCTTGCCTCTGAGGGCCTGCTCTCTCACGCGCCTGGGGCTTGTCTCTGAGGGCCTGCTCTCTCACGTGCCTGCGGCTTGTCTCTGAGGGCCTGCTCTCTCACGCGCATGCGGCTCCTCTCTGAGGGCCTGCCCTCTCACGCGCCTGCCGCTCGTCTCTGAGGGCCTGCTCTCTCACGCGCATGCGGCTCCTCTCTGAGGGCCTGCTCTCTCACGTGCCTGCCGCTCGTCTCTGAGGGCCTGCTCTCTCACACGTCTGCGGCTTGTCTCTGAGGGCCTGCCCTCTCACGCGCCTGCAGCTCGTCTCTGAGGACCTGTCCTCTCACGCGCCTGCCGCTCGTCTGTGAAGGCCTGCTCTCTCACGCACCTGCCTCCTGTTTCTGAGGGCCTGCTCTCTCACACGCCTGCCGCTCGTCTCTGGGTGCCTGATCTCTCACGTGCCTACCACTCATCTCTTAGGGCCTGCTCTCTCACGCGCCTGCCGCACGTCTCTGAGGGCCGGCTCTCCCACAGGCCTGCCGCCTATCTCTGAGGGCCGGCTCTCTCACACGCCCGCCTCTCGTCTCTGAGGGCCGGCTCTCTCACACGCCTGCAGCTAGTCTCTGAGGGCCGGCTCTCTCACGCGCCTGCCGCCTGTCTCTGAGAGCCTGCTCTCTCACGCGCCTGCCGCTCGTCCCTGAGAGCCAGCTCTCTCACGCACCTGCGGCTCGTCTCTGAGGGCCTGCTCTCTCATGCGCCTGCCACTCGACTCTGAGGACCGGCTCTCTCACGAGCCTGCGGCTCGTCTCTGAGGGCCTGCTCTCTCATGCGCCTGCCACTCGTCTCTGATGGCCTGCTCTCTCATGCGCCTGCAGCTCGTCTCTGAGGGCCGGCTCCCCCACAGGCCTGCCACCTATCTCTGAGGGCCGGCTCTCTCACACGCCCGCCTCTCGTCTCTGAGGGCCGGCTCTCTCACACGCCCGCCGCTCGTCTCTGAGGGCCGGCTCTCTCACACGCGCGCCGCTCGTCTCTGAGGGCCGGCTCTCTCACGCGCCTGCGGCTCGTCTCTGAGGGCCTGCTCTCTCACGAGCCTGCCGCTCGTCTCTGAGGGCCTGCTCTCTCACGCGCCTGCAGCTCGTCTCTGAGGGCCGGCTCTCTCACGCGCCTGCCGCCTGTCTCTGAGAGCCTGCTCTCTCACACGCCTGCCGCCTGTCTCTGAGGGCCTGCTCTCTCCCACGCCTGCCGCCTGTCTCTAAGGGCCTGTTCTCTCATGGGCCTGCGGCTCGTCTCGGAGGGCCTGCTCTCTCACGCGCCTGCAGCTTTTCTCTGAGGGCCGGCTCTCGCCTGCCGCCTGTCTCTGAGAGCGTGCTCTCTCACACGCCTGCCGCCTGTCTCTGAGGGCCTGCTCTCTCACGCACCTGCAGCTCGTCTCTGAGGGCCGGCTCTCTCACAGGCCTGCCGCCTATCTCTAAGGGCCTGCTCTCTCACGCGCCTGCAGCTAATGTCCGAGGGCCGGCTCTCTCACGCTCCTGCCGCTCGTCGCTGAGGGCCTGCTCTCTCATGCGCCTGCCGCTCGTCTCTGAGGGCCGGCTCTCTCACGCGCCTGCGGCTCGTCTCTGAGGGCCTGCTCTCTCACACGCCTGCCGCTCATCTCTGTAGGCCTGCTCTCTCACGTGCCTGCCGCTCGTCTCTGAGGACCTGCTCTCTCACGCGCCTGCCGCTCGTCTCTGAGGGCCTGCTCTCTCACGCGCCTGCCGCTCGTCTCTGAGGGCCTGCTCTCTCACGCGCCTGCCGCTCGTCTCTGAGGTCCGGCTCTCTCACTCGCCTGCCGCCTATCTCTGGCCTGCTCACTCCCACGGGGCCTGCCACCTATCGCCGAGGGCCTGATCTCTCACACACCTACCGCTCGTCTCTGAGGGCCGCAGGCTCAGTTGGGAGGGAAGAAGGGGGGCAAGCACACCGACTACCATTTTGTGTGTGTAAAAGGCCGCTTTATTGAAACAGGTGCACATCACATTTATTAAACTGGCAAACTGCCTTACAAAACTGAAACCTCTCTAAACATCGAGTTACCTGACCCCTTTTTGTTTTACTCCCCCCACCCCTACGATCCCCACATGATAAAATCCCCCACCCTGCAATATACAAACATATAACTCAATTACATCATACTATCCAGTTTTATCCCCTACCTCCTAACTCCAAAACCTCCCAAGACCTACAGACCTATTTGCCTTCTTGCAACTGTAACTAACTACCCTCTAATGTCAACTCCCAAACTGGTTACGCTTTCCCCGCTCCCGTTTCCCAACTCCCCAAACTTCAAGAGAAAGTACCGAAATCCAGCCAAACTTGGCCAACATCAAAAACAACTCCGCCACCCAGGGAAAGGCGGAGGTTAGGTGCTTACACCGCCTCCCCCTTTTCCTGCCCCCCCACCCCCCCTTTTTTTTTTTTTTTTTTTTTGATGCAAACATTGAGACGCCAACCGCCTGCCCCCCACTCACAGCGCACCCCCCAATAACGGGCCTCCCTGGCCCATGCAACCTGAAACCATTCAGGATTGAGACTCAGCTTACCACCAAGTAAGCTATCCCGGCTTGCCACTTGGCCTTCTTTACAAACGAAAGCTCCGCCATCCAAATCAACACGTCCCGGGCTATGAAAACCTTTCCTGACCTTCACGAGCAACCATTGTCGATAACTATACCCCCTCCACTTCCCTTGCGCATCCAAAAGAAATTCGCTGCGCACATAACGCCGATACCACTGCGGATCACCGCCACCGACGCGTAATGTCCCCCCGGCCGCACCACCGTCCATACGCTTCCGACGCCCCACAACTCCGAAGCCGGAACGTGCCCTGCCACTGCCATCCTCCCCCCGCCCTTACCTAATGCGTCCACCCCGCAAACCTCCCCGACACGTACCACCCTGCCCGCAAAAAACACGGTGTCCCCCCAGCACATGCATTTCCGACACTACCCCCATGTGCTATGCCACTAGAAACTCTAGCAGCCCTGATATCCGCTGCAGCTTGTCAGCCGGCAACCCGGCCTCCAGCAAAACCCGCGTCCAACCAACCCAAACATTGACCGTGCCATGCCGGCCCCCCTGTCTTCGAATTTCCAACACTGGCACTTTATGCCATGCCTCATCACCTCGAGCCGCCTCAACACCTGCCGCTGCTTGCCTGCCGGAAACCGTGATTCCAGTAAACACCAATACCAGCTCAATACCCAGAAGTGACAGCGCCGTGCCAGGCCCCACTGTCTTTTGACGTTCCAACATTGGCACCTCGTACCTTGCCTCCACCCCCTCGAGACGCCTCAACATCCGCCGCCGCCTGTCTGCCAGCAACCGTGTCTCCAGCAACACAAGTCACGCTCCATACCCAAATTTGACCGTGCCATGCCGTCCCCCTGTCTTTTTACTTTCCATACTGGCACTTTGTGCCTTGCCTCCATCACCTCCAGTAAGCACCGAGAACAGCTCAAACCAAACTTGACAGCGCCGTGCCTGGCCCCACTTGTCATTTGAAATTCCACACTGGCACCGTGTTCCATGCTCCCCTCACCCCTGGCAGCCTCCACATCCGCCGCTGCTTGTCCGCCGGCAAACGTGTGTCCAGCAACACCGAGCCCAGCTCCTTCCCAAAATTGACAGCGCTGTGCCTGGCCCCACTTGTCTTTCTGAATTTCCCCACACTGCCACTTTGTGGTTTGGCTCCATCACCTCGAGCCGCCTCAACATCCGTCGCTGCTCGCTTGCCGGCAACCGTGCCTCCAGCAACAACGAGACCAGCTCCTTACACAAAGGTGACAGCGCCGTGCGTGGCCCCACTGCCTTATCCGGCGCCCATGTCACCCCAAGGACCTCCGTGATCTCCTGAAACCTGTCCAGCCCACCTGGCAGTTCGTGGAGTCCGGGGCCCCGCCCCGAAAAAGAGTCATCCAGGCAGGGCTGAAACTCCCCAGTGACCCGTTCGTTCCCTAAAACAATTGCTGGAACCTACGAAACCTTCAACCACGCGCAGGAACTCGCGCAGCCCCTCGGCAAAGCCGTGTCCCCCTACCTAATGAACCTACATTTGGCAAACAATATTCCCCAGGAACTGGGCCCCGTCAAAGAATATAATAAAAAGTGGTCCTTAGGGAATTATTCTAAAGTTATTTTTACCTTCAACTGTGTCACCATAGTAAACAACCTTCCCTAACGCTCCAGGGATTATTATCTAATCAAAATGTTGCAGTGTTCATAAGCTACCTAAGAGCCTATCTTACGTACATCCCCAATGTTAAGCCATATATCATGCATGTCTGGCGACTCCAATATTCAGCTACTCAGGTTTACCATGTGCGGTGTTGTCTTGTGCGGTGTTGGTTGACCCTTTTCCCCACACTATCTGGTCAATATGTGCCATTCGCCATATAACATTATTCCTCCCTTATATACCTAATCGCAATACCATGCTCAGTAGTCTTATCCATGGAAGAGTGTCATAGCGTTGACGTTTGTTCTCACACACCATTATCCCGATACCCTCTTCAGGACAATTGTTGCACCATGAATCTATTGTAAAATCACACATGCACCAACCAGAACATATTTACAACCAATCTCCTAAGAACATGTATATGTATCGTCTGCCCACCCCACACGGAATGCCCCCAAGCGCATATTCATAATGTCCCTGCACCTATTCCACACCCAACGTGTCCCGCGTGTCCGAACACCACTACACCCTCACAGATTTGTGGAGTCAAACGTAACCCAGGTCCCATACGGCTGTCCAATCCGTGGTGCCGCACCATACTACTAGGCGACATGCACACTCCTCCAACCTCCATGTTTCCTCAGTACTCATCAACACGACCGGCCACTAAGACCTAAACGTCTGTTCCTAAAAAGGAACCAAAGTCCGACACCGCAACCACATGAAATTTACTCCGCCTCCTACCGCTGTGTAATCATGCACCACTCCGTATCCCTTACCTCCCGCCTCTCTTTGAGCAGAACTAAAATTGAACACATGCCTCAACAGTACCTATATTCTATCGTGTTATGAGACCTTAGCGCCCCCATGAAGGAATCCCACTGCACTTACATCCCCTGTACTTTGCCCGTGCAACCTTGCAAGGAAACCTAACGTGACAAACTAAAATAATGACTGAGTTCCGTGCATAGCACTGTACAACCCAACAAAAACCCCCAGCCACGGTAGCAAACTTACAGACCCATGGTTGCCTAAATCAGTCCTCCTCTCACGAAACTCGCTTCAACAGTCGAGTGCTTCGCTGGTGCGGTGCAGCTACGCTATGGTCGCTCCTGCGATTACGCGACCCAACTGCACGGCAAACGTGTCGGCCATAATGGTATGGAGTCCCATGTCTGACTTCACCTCTAACACCACGGGCACGTGCTAATAGCCCCCAATATCCCCAACTTCTCTGCGACAAACTCTGGACCACCTTAAAGGCATAGAATTACTGTTGCCTTTTACCCCGTCTAATGCCTCTATTCCCACCCGCAATAGAGATCTCTTACTCGTCTGCATGACCCAACCTCACCCCGGCGATTAACACACACTCCTGCCCGACCTTGCGAGCCACAACCTTGGTATAACAACCTACCCACCGCTACCCACTCAGGGGTACTCCTGATCCCCAAAAAGCCCCTTTTTCTGTCCCTTAAATGCCGCTTGTCGAAAAAGGAACACTTAACCATAACGCCGCGTCCTCCATCTGTAAATCTCGCTATAGCTTATTCTCGTATATATTGGAACTAATTTGTCGGAAACGAAATATACCACAACCTCCTGTCCAATGTAAGTCAACATCCGCCCATAGCTTTGCATGACCACAGGCCTCCTCCAGTATTCCCACAACTATACAAAATATTGTCTCAGCTAACACCACCACCTCGTTCTATCTAAGAGCGCTTAGGCTTACCCTTGATGCCCGCTTAAGGACCCCCCAATCCTTCCGGTAGACTGATTGTCGCAGGTTGCCCATCCATCTTACACTACTGGCCGAATACGTTGAGGTTCCCAGAAAGCCTGATGTGGCAACGACGAACTCCTATGCTAGATATAGTACAAGTGTGCTAGAGCGTGTATAAGGAAAAGCACGTGACAATGAAATGAATATCCTTGGCCTCAAGGCATGTAAAGCTGGCACGCGAGCATTCCACAATTGTAGCCCCCAATGTCATCTGCATTGTAATCGTGTGTAAGGAAAAGCACATGACAATGAATTGAATATCCTTGGCCCCCAAGGCATGTAACGCTTGCACGCGAGCATTCCACCATTGTAGATGTCACCTGCATTGTCTTATAAAAGAGGCGAAGCCTTCACCATGTCCCCCGCTGATTTGATTGGTAAACGGAATTTGCTGTTGCTCCATGGCTGCTGACGATCCCCAAGCCGCAGAGGGCCCTGTGGGTATGAAGGACTGCCGAGCCCGCCTGGGGCCTTCCTACTCCCCAAGCCGCTGGGGGCCCTGTGGGTGGAGGGACTGGCGAGCCCGCCTGGGGCCTTCGTAACCAGCCGCGTCGAGACCCTCGCGCACTCCGGGCCTGCTGCAGGAAGCACAGCCCTCCCTTCTCCTTGGTGCCGCTGGGCCGCCCCAAGCCATACCAAGTCTGGAGCCCCACGCCGGCCGCCCCCCTGCCAAAGTAAAGGTACTGCTGGTGTACTGGGACCCTGAACCGCGTGCCCCCCCTCACCGCCCCCCTTTTTCTCCCCAACCTCCACGTACCCTCTCCCTATTAACCCCCTTTACCCCCGGTCCCCCAGGAGGCAGGTAAATGAAAGAGTGATTCTGCTGCTATAAAATGAGATGGGACTGTCATTAAAGGAGACGCCCCTCCCCCTCCCTTTAGTTGCAACACCTCCTTTTTCTTACAGTGATTGATAAATACGTAGTAAACGGCACAAACGCGGAAAATGCAGGCACACCATGCATGCTTTCCTCTAGACTTTCCATTTCTGGCATAAAATATAGGAAAGTCACATATTACAACGCTTCGAGAAAATATCTTCATGGTTACTCATTTTGTTTAATTCAAGGAAAACAAATGCTGACGTTTTATTTTTAAAAGAGATGCATGTACAAATGCAATGAAGTGACTGTAATGAATGTCTGAGTCACGCGTATCTATATTCACCTTCATTAGTTAATGGCGACAGGGGGAACAATCGCCTGTTTAATGGTTTCATACAGTGATGTGGTGTCTCTAACGAGAAATACATAATGCACCTGAGCACTCCAGCTAGAAGTGGCGCAGAGTAAACATAATTGTTTCTCACCCAAAAACGTTATCTCTCTCTTAACAGATCGACTATTCCTGCTTTAATCCTGGACACACGCGCCTCAGCCGGCAGCGTCTGTGAAGTACTATGCATGACGTGCCTTAGCCTATAACTGCATTGTGCATGCTCCATGTGTGGTCATTTCAAGTCTATCAAAAACAATAATTCCCACATGTCCTTTGTATCTTAACCCATACGCCGCCCTCCCCGCCGATTCCCTTCCTAAATACTGCGAGGCGCCGCTGGCAGCGCGCCTCGTCCGCCCTCCCTGCATCATTGTGTTCCCCGCACCGCCTGTCACAAACAGGGCTGCGCTCGTGACATCCGCGCAGCCCTCTGACACCTACCTGGCAACGGCAAACTCCCGTGGCGGCGCGCAGGCGATGGCCGCCGCCGCCACGCCGCGAAGGCACGCCGCGCCGGGCCCCTCGCCCAGCCGGGTAGTGCATCGAAGACTCGCCTTAAAACTAGCGCAAGCTGCCGAAAAATTAACAGCAATAAACTTAACGAGAACGACAAAAAGCTCCTGACTAAACACGTTCCCAGCCACCAGGTCTCAGTATCTAAAATGGTGGCTGGGAACACTCGGGAACGCTATTTACGCTTAGGGCTTTGGGCTCCTTTTGGGCGGCTTTTGGGCTATCTTTCCAGCCCAGCGCGGCAAAATGGCCGCTCGCTTGTTCTCCCCCCTTCCCCCTCCCAAATCTGCCCGGGGGGCAGACCTCGCGGCTCGGCTGCCCCCCAAACCCCCCTTACGAGCTGCGGGACCCTCATGCCAGCCGATGGGCGAGTGGCCGCCAGGGGGAGGCTGGGACGCCTGCCAGAGACGCCGAGGGAGTGTGAGTGCAGAGAAAGGACAGGAGCAGAAATAGAGAATGAAACGATGGGCAGGAAGAGGGAGTGATAGCACAGAGCGAGGCAATGAGCCACTCCACAAAGGGCCCGATTAATTGTCATATAGGAATTAACTGTGAGAGCACAGAGCGAGGCAATGAGCCACTCCACAAAGGGCCCGATTAATTGTCATATAGGAATTAACTCCCGTTACTACGTATATTACATTAACGAGTTGTGTGATAAACTCCACACCTTCGCGTTTTTACCCAGGAAACTTTCAGCAGATCAAAACTGTCGAAATGTATGAGGCGGGAAATGCCCTCTAGGACACGTGGATTGGGAGGGAGGGGTGAGGGGGGGTGAGCAGACACCAGACCAAATTGAAAGTGTGCAAAAGGCCGCTTTTATTGAAACAGGTGCATATTTACAACAATACAAACCTGGCAACCGCCTCACAAAACTAGTCCTCACTAAATAAGATGTTACCTTACAACCCCAAACGTCAGGCCCGCCCCTAACACGTCACAAACCCCGCCCCCACCCAGCACAACGTAATTACAATTCAAACAATACCAAAACCTGATAATCATTTAAATATCATCCCAACCCACCGCAAAACATCACATTGCAAAACTTACCCACCAACAACTTACATTACCCAAAACCTTGTAACCACCCCACGAAACAACTATTTAAACTTTTCCAGCCATAGCCCAACTTTAGCAAAAACCCAACAACCTTCATGTCCCTGCTGACCAAGAACGCCCAATTTCCGCACGGCACCTGTTCCAAGCGACAATGAACAACATGTTTCGTTACCCCATATCCACCTGTTCCGAAAAAAGACCCTAAAATTATGGAAGATAAAACAAATAAATAATGAAAATAAATAAATAAATAAAAGACCCGGGGAAAATAAGAGAAAGAGCTAACCGAGAATAGGGAGGGAGGGAGGGAAAATTTTCAAATTAACTAATGAGCTCCCGGCCACCAGGTCATTCAACCTAAAATGGTGGCCGGGAGGAGGGGCCAGAGGATTATATAGCCGGGCTCCCTCAGTAGGAACCGAGGGAGCCCAAAACCAGCCCAAAACCAGCCCAAGGCTGGCGCTCTGATGCAACCCCCCCCCACTAGCCCCTCCCAATCAGCCCGGGGGTGGGGACCTCCCTGCGGTCGGCTGCCCCCCCCCAAGCCCCCCTTGGGAGGGAGGGGTGAGGGGGGGTGAGCAGACACCAGACCAAATTGAAAGTGTGCAAAAGGCCGCTTTTATTGAAACAGGTGCATATTTACAACAATACAAACCTGGCAACCGCCTCACAAAACTAGTCCTCACTAAATAAGATGTTACCTTACAACCCCAAACGTCAGGCCCGCCCCTAACACGTCACAAACCCCGCCCCCACCCAGCACAACGTAATTACAATTCAAACAATACCAAAACCTGATAATCATTTAAATATCATCCCAACCCACCGCAAAACATCACATTGCAAAACTTACCCACCAACAACTTACATTACCCAAAACCTTGTAACCACCCCACGAAACAACTATTTAAACTTTTCCAGCCATAGCCCAACTTTAGCAAAAACCCAACAACCTTCATGTCCCTGCTGACCAAGAACGCCCAATTTCCGCCACCCAGAAAAGAGGGGGAAAGGAATTACCCTCCTCTCTTTCTGCCCCCCAAAACCGACCAACCAAGGAACCAGAACCTCAACCCAAGAAATTTTGAATCTTCAAACACCTGGAGAGCACCTCTCGCAATTCCAATAGATATAAATCCATCCCTATACGAGATAAGTGAACACCATCGCCGCGAAAGAATTCCATATTGTCATACCGGATGTCCTTATGGGACACCCGCCCAAAACCCAGATCTCTACAAAAACGGGAAACCTCCAGATTCAACTTCCTTCGCGCCTTATCAACCGCCCTAGGCTTGATCGCACCCCTCCAGGTTCTTCTAGGGACCAATTCTGTCCATAAAACATGGCAGCCCGCCCATTGTTGACGAATAAGAGAAAGATCCTTCTTCATTGCTCTCAATAAAACCACTCCTTTCACCCCACAAAGGTCATTCTCCCCAAGGTGCAAGAGCAACACGTCAGGACAAATACCTCCCACCAACCAAGAATTTTCAAATTAACTAATGAGCTCCCGGCCACCAGGTCATTCAACCTAAAATGGTGGCCGGGAGGAGGGGCCAGAGGATTACATAGCCGGGCTCCCTCAGTAGGAACCGAGGGAGCCCAAAACCAGCCCAAAACCAGCCCAAGGCTGGCGCTCTGATGCAACCCCCCCCACTAGCCCCTCCCAATCAGCCCGGGGGTGGGGACCTCCCTGCGGTCGGCTGCCCCCCCCCCAAGCCCCCCTTGTGGTGCCGTAGAAACGAAGATCTGCACGTTATGACCATTTGGATGGCAGAAATCATAAATGGGTGTTATTTGCCGCACCTGTTAAATTCGGATCCCTGTGGATATTCATATATCAGGTGCGATAAATATCTCACCCTTTACGGACCGAAAAACGGAAGCCAAAGCCGTTTCTGTGAGGAGATGTGATGAACGCAAGACTTAAATGGGAGTTGCTCCCGGCTTTAGGACAGAAAAAAACTTTGTATATCTTACACTGTTTTAGAGAGAATCCGACAGAGAGTGAGAGACGAGTGAGAGAGGGAAAGCAGTCTGAGGGAATGAGAAGCGGACGGCAAGAGAGGGAAAATACACAAAAGATCACCGGACAAACCTTTACTTGAAAATTGTAGTTTTTATTTGGGCGAATCCAAGGTGATACGGCCTGTTCTCTCTACAGGCCCAAGAATCTAGATACTAAATGGGCTCATTTAGAGGTGGGCGGCAAAGCCCACCTCTAAAATTGGCGACTGTGGTGCATTCCAGAGGCAATGGTGGAGGCAGCTCTATCACACCAGAGTCTGCCATGTACACCCTGTCAGCTCTGCACAGGGAAAACACAGAAATGTCCACTCTGCTGAGAGAAAACTCCTGGCGCGTCAAGGATGTTGCAAAGGAATAACCCTGCTTTACCAGCATGTCCTAAGGAACAGCTTCAGTTAAAAAAAGAACCCAGATGGTAGTAAATGCTGAATATTGTGCCATATAGTGGGTCAGTCAACCATACACTAATAAAAACTGGCTGAGTCTTCAGTGGTCAGAGAGAACTCCATAGATTCCTTCAGTCTCCAGTGTGGTTAAGCAGTACAGCCTTACTCTGAGGCAGTTTGAAGGCTGGCACCAGGTAAGGTGCAACACATCTGTCACAATTAATACTGCTCAATGTCCACCCAGAGGAACAGTTTTTCAACATAATTGTTACAAATTCTCTTTAATCCCTTTTATATCAACAGAATGGGTAACATCATTTACTCCTCAAGAAATAAAGGGCTCTACTGCACGTTTTCAAGTTATGACTGAACACGTTTACCATACCAAACAGTAACATATAAAAACAAGCATTGGCAAAGCCAATAGGTCTAGCTTTTGGGACCTTATAAGTGTTTAGTTATACCACACAATATCCTTGGTGCAACAACATCAAGTGTTGCATGGCTAAACACTTTTAACCCTTTAATTGCTGCCGTCGGCCAACAGTCGTCACAAGCGCTACCTCCCCAGTGCTGCGCACGACCGTTGGCCGACGGGTCAGCATTCGTTCTCCGAACGTTCAGCACTGGGCGCTGAACGTTCGACGCTGGGAACGGGTTAAGGTCCCAAAGGTGAGACCTATTGGCTATGCCAATTCTTGTTAAACTTGGTAACACTGTATGGGCATTGGTTCAACCTCATTAGTACCAGTTTAACACCCAGATATAGCAATAAGCAACAAAAAGGCGACCAGTCCAGCTTTGTAAAGGGTGTTCCAATGCATGGCAACACGTCACTGCATTTTTAGCAACTTTTTACCCATTTGAGTTAGGCACAAAATTATTTTTTGGTTATAATATGGAGATTATATGGTGGATTATCAATTGTGTGGCAAATGCGGCACATCAATGATAATGCGTAAATCGCAGCGGATGTACAATTGCATAATCTTAGTGGCCCTGAATATAAGTTTACAAAGTTATTCTTTGGCAGTCAGAACAGTTTGTTTTCTTTGAGCTCACATTTTTCAAGACCTTCCATATTCCATGCGTTCGTAGTTTGGCTAGTTCAGGATTTTAGTTTGAATTCTTATGTTTGCCGTTCTAAATGAGTGGTGGGATATCAGAATTATGCGTGCCAAAATGCAAAGAAACAAACACTGGCTAAGCTATTGGCTTTTTCAATGGCTTTTTAGCCATGTTGTACAGCAGCAGGGATTAATGGGGAGAAAAAAAGCGCTATTATGTGGTCAATATTACCCATGTCATATTGCTTTCTTTTTTTGTTTTTTTACTTTCAACCATGTGGTAGAGGATCCTCAATGATGTGCAGCATGGCAAAAAACATTGACAAATTAAACTAGCCCTACTATTTGACGTTGCCAACATTTTTTAAGCCATGTTTTTTTCTGGCAGGAGGGGGTTGGGCAATTGACAGACCTGGAGGGGGTCAGGGTAAGTAAGAGTACGAGAGGTGGAGCAAGCAAGAAGTTGGGGAGGTGCGGTTATGGTGTAAGCACCAATGCAGGAGATGGTGAGAACGGGGCAAAAATAACGGTCTGACAATAGGGCAAGCAACAACAACTGGACAAGAAACAACAGGGCAAGAAAGGACAACGTAACAAGCAAAAATGTGGAACAGGAGGGGGAGAATGCCTGCAAACACATGTACTCTTATGAAGTGCCACAACCAAAGTTGTTCCAAAGTTTTTTTAAAAGTACCTACAAAAGTGCGTGAACCGTGGAAGGTCACTAAGCACCAAAATGTAGCAGTACTTGGGCCATGCTTCAGGGGAGAGGCTAACATACGAAGAGGAAGTGAAGCCAGCACACAAAAGAAGTAAGGAAATGAGTGACGATCAAACAGTGGTAAGAAGTGGAAAGGCTCTAAGACACCTGCAAGCTAAAAAAAATCTCACTATCTCAAGTGAGAACTAAAAACCAGACTTGCATACCATGCCAAGTTAACCAGGTCCATGTGAGATGTGCTGCTCCAGTCCAAGTTTTTCCTTTGGATTCAGGGACTTGTAGTCGTGTATTCCATTATAAAACATGACTACAAGTCCCAGAATTCAAAGAAAACAAGCAATGGCATAGCCAATAGGTCTCCCCTTTGGGGCCTTATAAGTGTTTAGCCAGAGCTATTGACTTTGCCAATGTCTTTAAGCTGTGCTGTAGAGAAGTGTGGCTGCTGTCCAGCATGCTGAAAAGTTGTAATAAAAAAGTGTCAGAAGCATTTTTGTTACCTTATATATGACCAAGAAGGCATTATGTACAACTGAATGACCATATTAAAAAATGTATTTACAATACAAAAATCCTCAGTTTTCTTTTGTTCTTGTAATGCTGGCAACTGGTTTCTGCCTATTCCAATGGTTGTTAAAGTTTTTTTTGAGGGGGCATAAACAATCGGAGGGTGAAGGTTGAGAACTGGTACCTGTATTATAACACTAGCAGCGGCCAGAAGCTAGGAGAGCTTGGCAGTTCGGGCTGGACTGTTCCCATGAGGCACAGGGTCAAGACTGATTTGCATATGGCCATGTCTGAACTAGGGTGGCGTGGTGAGCAAAATAACGATGGACTAAACCCAGATCTGTGACTGGGGGTGAATGTTTTGCCAATGTGCAACATTCCGTCCATCACCTTGTGTGTTTTGAGAACCAACAGATGCCAGATTCCGAGAGCAGGCTGAGGTGGTGCTGAGTGATGCTGAGGTGGTGGTGGTGGTGACTGGTGCTGATACGATGCTGAGGTGATGCTGAATGATACTCAGGTCTTGCTGAGTGATGATGATGTGGTGGTGTACTAGTGCAAAGGTGATACTGAGTGATACTGATGTGGTGCTGAGTGATGCTGTGGTGGCCCTGAGTGATGCTGTGGTGGCGCTGAGTGATGCTGTGGTGGCCATGAGTGATGCTGTGGTGGCCCTGAGTGATGCTGTGGTGGTGCTGAGTGATGCTGTGGTGGTGCTGAGTGATGCTGTGGTGGCCCTGAGTGATGCTGTGGTGGCCCTGAGTGATGCTGTGGTGGTGCTGAGTGATGCTGTGGTGGCGCTGAGTGATGCTGTAGTGGCCCTGAGTGATGCTGTGGTGGTGCTAAGTGATGCTGTTGTGCTGTTGAATGATATTGTTGTGGCACTGAGTGATGTTGCGGTGGTGCTGAGTTCGGCTGTGGTGACGGTGAGGGAAGCTGTGGTGGTGCTGAGTGATGCTGTGGTGGTGCTGAGTGATATTGTTGTGGCCCAGAGTGGTGCTGTGGTGGCCCTGAGTGATGCTGTGGTTGTGCTGAGTGATGCTGTAGTGGCGCTGAGTGTGCTGTGGTGACGCTGAGTGATGCTGTGGTGGTGCTGAGAGATGCTGCCATGACACAGTGTCTTTGCTAGTTACAGTGGTAAAGAACACCCTCCAAATATGCACGAGTGAATAACTAATGCTGATATTTTGAAGCACACAGCTAATGTTACCTTGCTATTTTAAAGCAATGCTGGTATTTTAAAGCACATTCACTAATGCTGATTTTTTAAAGCAATGTGGATATTTTAAAGCACACACCACACGCGTGTTTGTCACAGTAAAAAAAGAACCAGAAAAAGAAGCAGTAAATCAACTGTCTGTTTACTGTGCGAAGAAGTTTGGCAGTAGTTTTTTGTTGGGTAGCTTTGTGTGCATGTTTAAAATGTCCAGGAAGCATTCAAAACAAGGAGGCACGTCTGGCGAGTGGTGTGCGATGTGCGCATGCTGTAAAGGTGCCCGCGAGCGATGCGCTTAATGAGCCATGATGAGAGAGGAAAGCCAGATAGCACCTGTGCGCGTAACTGTGCTCATAACCGCACTCTTTAGGACACACAAGCGTGTGGTCAGCTTTTTGAAGCCCCCTTACTAAAACTCTCGCCAGAGCAGCGCATGTGCGCTGTCTCAGGCCAGACCTAAAAAAACAGGACTTGAGTAGCTCATCACGCATAACTACTCACAAGTTGAATCTGAAAACATGAGTACTCTGCAGGTTGTTTGGCTGCTTTCAATTGCCTTCTGCTTACAAGTTGTAATCATTACTACAGGTTGCGTGTCCAACTACCATAGAACGTTTATCCCCAATCAAAGACGACTATCGTAAATAACTGTGATTATAAAACGTCCATTGGTTGTCCAACTGGGTTACAAGTTACGAAATCAATCCTGCTTGTTTGCGTTTGTAGTACCAAGTTTAAATGTATTCTAGAGAACAGAAGGTCACATGAACACGAAATGGAAGACAGACTGAGAAAGGGTGTGTTACAAATACATAGCAGGGTTCGTTCACTCACCTATAGGGTGATTACTATAAGGCGTCTTCTCCGGATCCTTGTGGTGCTGGCGTTTGTGTTTTCGGGCAGGGAAATCCACTGCTTCTAACAACGATCCAACATCCGAGGTCTTACTTCCTTTTTAGACGACCTGGTAGATGTAGTGAGTTTACCGCCGAGCAACGTCCATGTAGCAACCAGCCCTTCCAGCTATAAAGTAAAGGTTCGTAATGAAGCCTCTGCCTCTCTGAAACCCAAGCCGTGAAACAATGAAAGGCTACATCCATGCCATGGTATGGTATTATCATGTCTGCAGCACAAAGTGCTGGTTATGTACACATGACGCAAATAACGAACAACCACATGACGCAAATAACGAATAACCGCGTGAAACAAATAACGAACACCGTCCTGCCAGTGGGGGAAAATGGAAGGAATAGATTCTGGGGAAACAGAAGGCGTCATCAACTCCCACCAGGCACGAGTACCATAGCAGGCTTTGCAGTGCACTCAGTATTCTTCAAAGTGAGGTAGAGTTGGGCACCGTGCGTCATTTGCAATCAGGCAGCACGCAGCAGCATGTCAGAGAGTCACAGTACAAACGAGACAGTTTTAACAAACATATTATATCTGTGTCTGTTTGTCAGTTTGAGCCCTTCAAAGAAAGTTCAGATTTTTAGCTAGCATTCTGGCACTTGTAGCTCTGATTTTATATTAAGATTCACAGGACTAAAAATCCCACAATGTAAGAGTAAAAAAAACGGACTGGGTGAGTTATACACGTATGCAGTATGGGGTTATTTGCAATTCAGAGGACGACAGCCCAGTTAAACCAGCAAGGGACCCTTCATTAAATCCTGGACCAGGCTCTGAAATGTTCAGCGCAACATAGGAATTTTCCACGTCCTTAAAAAGTGCTAATGTCAAATCACCCTGTTTTGGTGGTTGTTGCCCTCTTTTCAAGCACAATCACTTTCAAAACAAGAGCTGCGTTGTCTTACACCGGGGGCCCGGCTTTGAGGCTCAGTCCATGTATAGCGTTTACCTTGAGGGAGCAAGCTTGATAATTGCAAACAGAGGTAATTGCCACACATGCATGAGGCCTCATTGGGAACAGTGCAATACATGCACGAGTTTCCCAAAAAGTCCTGAGCGATTCCAAGAGGTACCTCCTAAGCAGCGCTTGCTCGCTGCGTAGGAGAGACCTAAAAAGATGGCAGTCAGCATCTATGAATGACTGGGCAAAGTCACCTAGGGGTAGGCTTTGTGAGAAGCTTCAGAGAGTCTCAGGTCGCCAGTCTCCTCAAGGCTGACAGCCCCAAGCCTTGAAAGCAGTTTATAGGCCAGAAATGTCATAATAGATACAATGTTATGGGACACAGTTAGTTTGATTGCAGCTAGGAGTGATCAAGAAATCCATATATTTCAGTTTCTATCAGTTGCAGTAGAGTGTTTTCTGGTGCCACGGGATGGAGCAGAACTTTGGCACTACGTTACAGACTCCAGGGCGGTGCTTAATTTGAAAACAAATATAAGTGCCAGGGCTCTTGTCATCGGGCCACTGCAGCTTGATCCACACACTGCCCCTGACATGATACCAATGACAGTAACTACTAACCACCACTACCAGTGTGACAATTCAGACTATTTCAGGCCACCAAAGCTACAAGAATGGCTTTGGTAGCCAGTAATAGTAATTTTTATTGTACATTGAATTAATAATAAGCTGCTGTTGTTGTCTTCTTTAAATTAGGCAGACAGCGCCACCTTGTTGCAGACTGTCACAAGTGCAGGTGTTGATAATTAAGTGCTGAGCATCGGAAACCTCCAGCTCAAATTAAGCACTGCTTCAGGGCCCCCAGACTCTGTGGTCTGTATCTCATACCCTGTAATTACCATCCTGTAGATGCTCACTTGTTCTCAGAGACTGAATCCATAGGAAAGCAGTGTCTCAGCTTAAGTGTCTCGCCTATTGCTTTTGTCACACTCTTGAGAGTTTATTTACCCTCTTTGACATCACAGCATACCTAAGGGGCTCCTGGGGGGCTGGTGGGAGGAGCTGGGGATCTAGGGGACTATGACAGGATTTGTAGCATGAGCTTTTTGAAGGCCTTGGAAGCCTTCCTCACACGTGCCATGGAAGATCCACTTTGCCTCCTGTAAAGTTTTATTAGCACAGCCCCCAAAATGTGCTTGTACTCAACAGTGGAAAGACCTTCACTGAACTGAACCATATTCTTGCTTGTGGTAACTCAAAATTAGATCTGGGTGAAATTAAATTACAGGGCGTAGTTCGTATGATTTAGGTAATTACTCATTACTCTTGTTACTTAAAATTCTCAAAATGATGCCATTATGCAAATTTGCGTAGTTGCGCACCATTTGTGGTAAAAATGTACAGTGAATGCACAATTTACAGTAAACATGTACCGCAAACGCACAGTAACAACAGAATGCCAGCAGCCGTTGTTCACGGTCCTTTTGCTTCAATGCATCCCAGCACCAGAAATTGATGCAAGGATGCATTTCCTGCTAAAATATAGCACGAAATGATGGATTTGTATTCATGTAAATATGTGTAATTTTGTCTAATTACTTGAATTTCACACCAGGAATAATAAGGTGGGGAAGGTATCTCTCCCACTGCTCACCCTCCTCCTGCATGAAGATACACCGCATGACATGTTGAAATGTTTGTTTAGACAGTTGATTTGGGAATGATAGCTACTGTCAGTAGCGGCCAGTGTTTGGGATGAGTGGCTGGGCGGGCAGGCAGGTGGGGGGTGGCTGGGAGGTGAGGGAGGCATAGGGGCACGAAGGGAGGGGGCATACAATCCTTACCATCAGCCGACCGCGTACCGCTCCTCTGTTTCAATTACAGGCTCCCAGAATGCCCTGCGGCCAATCCTGAATCTGCTCTCACATGATAGCAGCTCTGCTATTGACCTGAGTGCCCTAGATCAGCATTCCAGGACAGACTGGGAGTCTATGCCTGCTCTCTTCAACCCCAGCAATGCAGCTGGGTTGGAGAGAAATTCACTGCGCATGATGGTTTGGCCGGCCTAAGACAGCCGGCCAAACCATCATGTGGAGTGAAGGGAGAGCACTACCATTCCCTCCAGTGCTGTCACCCCCCAGTCCCCGCCCCCAAGACTCAGCAGGAAAGGAGAAGTAAAACAAGTGTCTTTTTTTACTCCTTTCCTGCTGTTTTGGGAGGTCAAAGCTCCTCTGCCATTGTGGAGGAGCCGCCGCTGACTACTGCTGGGAAAATTAACGTCCTGTGGGAATGGCTTCTGCTACAGTTGAAGAACAGTTCCCTACCTTATGCTGTCAGCAGAAAAGCCATTTGCATGAAGACCTCTGCCAGGTTAATAGCCACACAAAAACCAGTAAAGGGCCACAGGCCCACTTCTTCCCGATACCTAGTAGCATAGCCCACTATTACCAAGACAGGGACTTTTCCAGACATGGACAATGCAGAAGACTGAGCAGAACCATAATATTGTCCTAGAAGAGTTTGGTACTATTTGGAGAAAAGACAAGAGACCCTGAGTTTTTACTCCTAACTTTCCAATTTGGTGATGCAAACACTTGTGACAGTAGATCTGCAGGTCCTTGCATTGGTAGGATCTGTGAGGTAGGTGTAGTAGCTACATCATGGTCCATCTACACATGAGTACTCTTTTACTCTTTTAGTGCTTTTCTATGGTCCACCCTTCACAGCTCCACTCTGTATGGCATGGGAACTCCCACTACTTTACCTCACCCACCCCACAGTGCTTTGCATGAGAAGGATGTACATGAACTGCAAAGTATGAAAATAATCCTTTCGCTGTGGTGTCACACACCAGATTTAATGCAGGTTTGTGTCAGTGATGTAATACAGAAGATGGATGAAGATGCATGTTTGAGTAAGCCTGGGATTTTGTCCCTCCCCCCCAAAAAAAAATGCGATACAAGCTGCCTTTTCTCACATTTTTGCATAACTGCAAAAAACAGGGACATTTCTAGTGGTTCGGCATAGCTGGCGTATTTCTCTTGAGTGTAATTACAGCAAAATTACTCGGAATTATGTCAGAAGCATAATCTAGTATCTACGCTATTTCTTAGTGCAAAATGCACTCCTGAGTCCAAAATGGGCTGAAGGATTAAAAAATAGTACTAAATGCGACAGGACACGATCAGCCGTAGCCAGCAGCCGCTTGCTCTCTCTTAGATCGTTGTTCCTGTGCTCCTGCAGTAGGATTTTTGACCTCTAATTGCTCTTAATTACTCAAGCTGGCATAATTGCATAATTTTGGTAGTTTTGCACATCACAAGTGTACTGCATAATTACTAATATTACTCCGATTACTCTGGCGTAATTAAAATTTCGCCCACGCCTAGAAATTTCACTGGTTCATAGTGGATCCTGTAACGGTAAGGCAAAATCTCCACGAATACTGATAACACAAAATTCAGTAAATGTTGCAAATTCATTCTGTGTGGAAAATGTCTTTCTTGGCAAATTTCACTTGTTTCTCCATGGCTATGTTTGAGCTGTAATATGACAGGACTTATTCAGATACACGAGAGGCCCTTTGTCTGTACCAGGAATGGATTCAATACCAAAAAATCCCTGTACCCTGGACGTTAGTTAGCATCCGTCTAGTAGACATGAGAACATGATTTGTTGGAAAATATACTATTTAATTCCAGACCCACCCCCTCTCAATTTATGGTTAGGTGTGTGTTCTCTAATGCCTTACTGTCCACAACAAACCCCTGTTTGTAACTGCAAGCAGGAGAATCCGGGCAGAGTTCAACTCGACATATCCAATGATGTCTGCCCCACTGAGACAGTCCATCCACCCACACTTGAAAAATAAATGCAAACAAAAAATGTGTGGCGGAAAGGAAGGCACCTCACGGGCGAACAACCCTCGCCCGTGAGGTGCCTTCCTTTCCAAATCATGTTCTCATGTCTACTAGACGGATGCTAACTAACGTCCAGGGTACAGTAATTTTTTGGTATTGAATTTAATTGAGTGGAGGGCTATCCCATAGGTACCCGTTTTTCCCTCTTAGCTCCTCTTTGTTATTACATGAACCAGGAATGGATTCAGTTTTGAAAATATAGGGCAGCAATACGCACCTGGAACTCTCTTCCCACTCACCTACGCCTTACTCAGAACCACCTAGCATTCAGAAAACAACTTAAAACTTGGATATTCGACATGTAACTCCCCCCCCCCCTTCCTCAAGCGCCTTGAGACCCTATGGGTATGTAGCGCGCTATATAAATCCTGACTTGACTTGACTTGACTTGACCTAAACAGATTTTCTAGGCAAATGAAGGCTGCGAAATGCAAACATGAGCAGCCCTACCTCCTGGGCGTGCTTCTGGTAGTCAAAGCAAGAATTATTGTCTCCTCTGTTGTAAATATCACACTCTACGTAACCGGGCAACTTGTTGCTTCAGATCTTGGCTCGGGCATTGCGTACTGTGTGATTTTGGACATCACTGGTCTCACAGAACTGCAAATGGGCCATGCTTGTAATTAGGGCTGCTGGTTTTATGGTATTTATTTTTTTGACATTTCCATCTGTATGTATCCATATATTTTTTTTTTGCTCATTTTATCTATATTTATCGTACATTTTGTGAAAAAATTAAGCTGAAATATGTATATTTCTACATGTATTTAACTAGTTAATTTACACTTGGGCCTGAACGCCTAACAGGTTTCAAAGATATAAACACCCTCAGATTATAAAATATGCACTTTTAAGAAAACACGCACATTTTACACGTAAACTGCTGTTTAAAGCTCTTTACTGAAATTCCTTTATTTTTTTAACCCCCTTGCCTGTCAATCAACACAGCTATTGCCCTGACATTTATGATCGACAGCATTTAGAATCACTCAAAAGCAACCCATTTTCCGGTTTTATTGCATTTTAAAATAAATACAGGCACACCAGCGATGCGGCACCCGCGGAGCGGGTGCGGCGAGTCGTCAGCTGGGAGCCTCGTGTGCCGCTGTAAAGTGCGCTGTGCAGGTGAACGCCTCTCTCCTCGGACCTGTCTCCTCGTGTGAGTAACCAATACAGGCAGGAAAGTAAATGGTATTCTGTCTATATTTATCTTTTAAAAAATCAGTAAAAACGGAAAACGGGGAGCCTTACAGATAAAAAAATACACGTAACACAAATACTGGAAATGTAAATTTGAAATACTTTACAGTTAGTGTTAGGTTAGGGTTAAGGGTTACGAGTTAGCGTTAGTCTAATAGCGTAACCACAGAGCAAGAGTTGGCTTCAGGGTTAGTGTCAGGCATGGGATCCTGGCTAGGGTGACACATAGGTCTGAGACTAGGGGCAGCCTGGGTTCAAGGACTGCAGGTAGGATCAGCCATAGGGGAGGTTTAACTTATGGTCAGTAGTAAATGCAGTGTCAGGGCCAGGGTTAACCCTAGGGTTAGCGTCCAGGTTCAACTGAAGGCGAGGTTTAGACTTCGCCAAAAGACCGATTTTCACAGGCCTGTGAGGTCCTACTTCAAATTAAAGATTTACCATATCCCCAGAGCCACTGGAATTATGCGGACCAAATTCTATGACAAGTGTGACTAAATTATGCAGCAAGGATAAACAAATTATGCAGCATAATGCAGCACACTTTGTGATAGTATTACCTGATTATTTTGTCAATTGTACACATGTAACACTATCTGGACAAACTTTAACCTCATTAGTACCAGTTTGACACCCAAATACAGTCATTATTTGGAAAGGGACTTCAACTGTGTAGAAACAAACTTTGCAGCATTTTTCCTAACTTTTCATCTGTTTGAGCTGGAAACAAAAGTTTTTGTTAAAATCGATCGATTATGCAGGAAATTATGGATTATGTGGCAAATGTGGCAAATCCATAATTATGAGGAAAATGTCACAACCGCAAAATTGCATATTTCCAATGGCCCTTTATATCCCTCATGGAATACATTTACATAGCACAAGTTATTCATAGGCATAACTCAAATCCAACCATGGCATCACCTGGCAACACACTTTCAGACACAGCCTTGCCTCCCCCGATGGGCCACATTCAGAGGGCTGTAATGTTAAAGGTTACGAAAGGGTCTGCTAGCAGCCTGGCACAAGATACGCCTGGAAACGGTTTTCAGCCTGACCGGGCTTGTACCGGTGGCAAGGGTAGGACAAGGATTGCTAGCATGGCTCCTCCAGACTGTCCATACAAAGCAGATAGCAATGTGGGTATTAACTTGCCACCAGAAACATGCCCATACGTGGTTGTGTTGGTGAACGTATCCCCTTTGGCAATAGCTGCTACTGAGACCACTGAACAGCTAAAAAATAAGGTATCTTGTTGTCCACTCACGAAGTAGTTCGCAGTTAGATGTCATTGCCAGTTTCCAGTTCCTGCCTTGTCTGAGTCAGGTGAGTCTATGGTTTATGCATGGGGAGGTACAGTATTGTATTGTAATTGCATTTATATAGCGCTTACTACCCCTGACGAGGCGTTGAAGCGCTTTAGTAGTGTTAGTGCTTATGGCAGGTCAAGGACATGTTTTCATTGATCAAGTGGCTCTGCGACCCCTTCCCTCCATGCTCTTAGACTGAACTCTTGACATCTAATGCCAAGCTAAGGACTACCCGTCCCTGGCTCTGTGGTGTGGGCCCTTCATACACCCTAGCAGTCATGGAATCACCCCATTAGTTCAACCTCCTGAGTCCTGCAGGCTCTGAAAAGCATTTTGCATGCAGCTGTCAGGGGTCTCCAGCAGGAACGAGACTTCTTTTTAAGGATCCTGCTTAGAAAACTTTGTATCAACCTTGTGATGAAGGGTCACAAGCTGCTTGAAACGCGCTGGTATGCAATTAGCCAGCTGATTCATAGAGTTTATGAAGATGGTTTATATTCTGCATAATACTTATCAAGTGACAACCACCTACCTTGATTAACTTCAAACCGTCTCTAAAAAAGATCTAGCCAGGTCTTATCGAGAATCTAAACTCTCACAGACTCTCAACCATCCAGATCCTGGGTCCCTGACAGCGTCCTTTCTCTCCCATAAGGTGAACTACAATATGGAACCGACTCTAGATAAAATTTATCCCAATGTACTGAGAAAATTATATCTTCAGTGGAGGCATGGCTCTCTTCCAATCAAATCTTTTACAGCCAAATGGAACCATGATCCCAGCAGTACATGTCCTGCTTGTAGAATCACTGATGAAAGCGAGCTCCACATTCTTTTTTTCTGTCCTGCTTACCAGGGGATCCGCAGGAACTGGATTCTCCCTCTATGCAGAAACTTGGGATTCTACAAGTGCCTGCAGGCTTACAGAGTCCTAAAAACTGATTTGTCAGACCAAATTGTATTCACAATGGCCAAATACCTGGGCGCCCTTTGGTTCACCAGAAGGAAATATCTCTAATTGTAGACTGAATATGGATCTGTCTTTATTACATGCAGGTTTTTTTACAGTAATGTTTTTATGCGTTTTTATGCGATTTACATTTCATTGTACAAATCATTTAAATGTATGTGTAACATGATTGTCTTTTATGGTAAATTTTTTTACCGAAATAAAGGTTTTTTCAAGATTAACTTCATTTACTATATAAGAGGGCAGGAGAGAGCCTCGTTTAAGACAGAAACATATAATTATGTTGCACTTCTTTTAAACTGAAATAAATATTGGATGTACAGTTGTTATCTTTTTACTTGTTTTCATTGGACAGTGCAGATGTTGCTAGGAATTTTACTTAATGAACAGTCCATTATTCATTCTCGCCCAACACTCTGAAGTCTGTGTTTTGACCCACTTCAACCACTGCCTTCCCACTTCAGGTCTCAGCCTCTAAGAGGCGAGTAGGGCCCGGAACAGTCAGTTGCAAGCTATGCCTGGGCCTCTAGAAGGATGGCAAAAATGGGTGATATGAGGTGGGTCATACCAATTGCTGGCCCGCTGAGGGAGGGAGCTAGTGAGCGCGTGAGAGATTGCTCTGTAGTTCCGGCAAGCCAAAGCTCCGGGCCCATCTATCCTCCGGCCCCTGAGCTATTCTGGTCGTAGATCCAATTCTATTACAGGACCGGAGGCTTCGGATTATGCTTCTCTTTCTTATATTTGCCACTCACAGCAGCCAATGAAAAACGTTTTGTATGCAAATAAAAACTACATTTCCCATGATGCTTGTACATACATCACATCCTGTATAGCCCCATAAGAGCTGCTGCATCCTGTGTCTCCTCCTCTTTCTTTGCTGCTCACGCAGACAGTTAAGTGCTCACAGCATTATGATATGATTAATGTCTTGGTTGACTGACGGATTTTCTTTGAGGTTACTGCCAGTAGTTTTGCGCTCATTGCATGCTGTATTAAATGCCTTGCGTTTAGATCGCTTGATGTTGAAATGCTTTGCGCTTATATCGCGCTATGTTTCATGCTTGTGGCGTGATTGTGGTTTATGGGAGCTGGTAGCGCACGTGTTACGTGCAGCCGTGTATCTTAACGAACGGCGCTCCCTAAGTTCAAGACTGTTTGCAGCGCGCTGGATATATCACAGTATCTAGGTTGTCCTCAATTTACAAAGGGTCCTAGGAGTATGTGTTGGTGATTTACGCTGCATTTCCATGCTTTCTTGTGTTAGCGCTCGCGGGCGCCATGGGTTATTTTTACCGCCTAGGAGGGCGGAGCGGCTCCCGCTGGGAGCAGCGTACTCCGTGGACGCTTTTGTTTGTGACCGGTTCGGTCTCCCTGGCCAGGCGTTTGTTCCCCAATGGCCTGCGGGCATTGCTGCGTTCTTGCGGGGGCTGTGTGCGGCGCCCGGGTGTGGCGCCTCCCCCTGCAGCGGAGTCTGTCGCCTTATCTGTCGGTCCACCTTACCGCTCAATCTCCGCAGAGCTTCATGGCTCGCTTCGATAAAGCAGGCGCGCGTCGCCTCCTTGCCACGTCCTGGGACTGTGGGTACGGTGATGTATCCTCTACGCGGGTGGCCCCCCTTTTTCAGGCGCTCTGTACTCCCGCTGATGAGCACATGCCGCTCCTTCCCGGCCGGGGTCTTCAGATTTCATCAGCTTCGTGTGGATCGGTCTACACGTGGCCTCGGGGCAAGGCTGCCGCCTTTGATCTCCATGGTGCAGGGTTCGATCCCAGGTGCCCCGAGTCGTGTCCATTTATCATTAATGTTGTAATTTGTGTTTTCTCACGATTTAAGTTTACTATTCTCCTGGGACATGTTTTACTGTTTATACTGGATGGCAGTATGCGCTTGGCAGCTTTTTGGTAGCGCTGATGCAACTTTCAGATGGCTCCTGCGGGAGTGGTGAGGTCGCTCTGCTTATGCCGGCGAGATTAATCCTCATGAGAGGCCTAGACAGCCGCAAACTGAATCAGACGCTCCTTCTGGAGCTGGAATTCAGCGCTAGAGTGCGCCATGATGAATTGGGTGAATGTGTTTGTGTCTTGATTTGTTGCTCCTTGATTACATTCCAACAATGCTGTTTTACAGAGTGCGCCATGATGAATTGGGTGTATGTATTTGTGTCTTGATTTGTTGCTCCTTGAGTACATTCCAACGATGCTGTTTTGCGTAAGTTTCCGGTCACTTCCATAGGGTTGTTTGAATTATTGCGCGGTCACGCGCTTTCTCCGCCAAAGGCTTCCCTAGTAGCCGAGTGCGGTTATGGAGTCATAACGCTCCGGTGTGCGTAACCCATTTGGGCACAATTTGGGCTTACTTTGGGCACATTGGCCTACGCACGTCGCAGGCGTCCCTTGTTTGTTTTGTTTGAGGTCTCAGTGCCTCCTGCTTACCTGGGCAGATTCCTGGTAGCCGCCAGGCTTTAACAATAGGCTGGCCCTCGGAGTGCGCACACGCTCCTGGTATTTTACAAAGACTCCCGACGCCCTCTGGGCTGGTATAATGACTACAGCTTTGCTGAGGAGCCGATGCATTATTCATTTCTCTGTTTTAGTGTGCACAGGGTTGGCTCCCCCTCGACTCCTCCATTGCACTGTGCCTTGCACTTTCATATGTATAGAATACAGATGTCCCTTGAGGATGAGGTTGGAAAATATGTATGTATATATCTATATTGCTATATTGGAGGATGACAACTACTGATAGGAGCGCAAGAGCCTCCTGAACTGATTATGTTGACACCCAGGTTCTTCCCGTTCTTGTGTGGTCAACAGGGCCTCATGTATGACGTTACCTAACTCGGGGTGACAGGGCTTGATTGACGCCCATTTTGTTCTGCTACCACAAATCCTTCAGCATGCGTTCGTTTTTGTCTATTTACTTATTATTTTTTACGTTGTTAGTTATTGTCTTTATTTCGTTTCCTCCTTTTTTCCTAGTCGTCTCAGAAAGGGATTCCCAAATTTCACAGGCTGCAAATCAATGTCGTAGCCAGCAACGCTCGGTGATAGGCGTCGGTATGACGCCTTTGCGCCGGATCGCCCGAGAGGCGCAAAGCCTTCGTAAGGTTGGGCACCAGGACACCAGAGGCCCCTATGGGACAGATTTATTATCGTTGAGTGTATAAAGGGTAGCGTTCAGGAGAGGGTCTGGTTCTCTCCTTCCCTACAAGGGCAGTTGTTCCGATGGTAGTACCAATGGTTGATGCGGGGGATAGGCTTCCCTCCTCAGTTCCCCATTAACGTCCGAGTACCGTGTTGTTTTATCTCTCAGGTTAATTGGATACATAGAGGCATGGTTGTTTTATCTCAATCCTATGCGACTCAGTGGTTTATCCCCACTTTACGATGCGAGGATGACTTTCCGATGGTATTAGTACGAGAGTTTCCCTTGGGTGGATGCCTCGGTGGTGGTGTGTTGGGCACCGTCACTCAAACAGTTTTTCCGAACCCTCCAGTTATTCGGGCTCTTTGTCGTGCACGCCTCTGGAGGCTTACTGTTCAGCATGCACAATATCTCGACTGCGAGTACGATCAGCGGATATGGGCATATAGGTCATCTTCATAGTGGGCTAATTCCAGAACTCAGGCATTCTGCCGACGATTTCACATTTAGATTGTTGTGGTATACCTCCTTAGCCTACATGGCAGTAAAGGTCTGTTCCATCTGGTTTCCTGTTTTTTTCGGACGACTGGTCACATCGTTCGTGCAGGGCGGACTCCATTTTGGATTCCCAATGCCCCCTGGGTCGGCGGAGGACGGCTCGTTCTCCTGCCTTTTCTTGCAATTTTTTGCATTGTCTACTGTAGTGACACTCAGGTAAATCTAGGCAGATGCCTTATGGTTCACCAGAGAGCTACGGCCCGCAGATTCATCGTTGCCGTTTATTAGGCGCGGGTCCGGGTTGACACATGGCAATGTGGTAGGAACTTTTTTCCTGGGTGTATGTATGCCGACTTTGCTTTATTGCGACCAAGTTTCTGGTATCTACAATACTTTCTTGGTTCTCGAACGCGTTCTTTTCGTATTTCTGGGACTTTTCATTCCCTACAGAGGTTTCGGCGATAGAGGGTCGCTTGTGGATATGTACGCCATTTGGCGGCTTTGTGAGGACTGATTTCTTCTGGTGAATTAGTTACCAAATAATGTACGGGGACTTTAGTCCTTATAACGTCCATTTGGCCGTTTTCCTGCGGCTCTTCTCGGTTCAGGGCAGGTTGCTGAACTTGCGTCGGGTTTTTCTTTCGAATTCTTTTGGTGGCATAAGTTTCCAAACGGGACATTAAATATTGTCAGGCTGTGCTACAAAGCATCCCACCTTCGGGGGTTCATATGGCGAGGCAAGCCCGCGTTTTACAGGTATAGTATGTACTATAAGAAATTGCCCTGTCAGCAAGGTCTGAACTGCATGTGGTCAGGGCCTTGTCACACGACTTTGCACTTTATGGGTGTTTCTTCACATGCCTCATGGCTTACAACGATGATTCTCGGAATTATCATCTGATTTTTTCGACTATATGTTCATATGATTGTTGATGATTATTATCATTTTCTATGTGAGTACGAGGCTATTACAGCCGATGGTTGAGGGCCTTTGGCCGGAATGGGTGTTTGAACCAATGGTGATACGCAGTTTGCTCAAGTACAATATTTATCATTCTTGTTTGGATAATTCCCATTGTTGTGCAAGTTTTACCTTTTCTGATGAAGTTTCTCAGACTCTATTTAAAAAGTATATTATGTACCGGTGGGAAATTTAAGACTGTAGTTGTGTTGCTAAGCGTTGAACTAGCATAATCCGAAGCCTCCGGTCCTGTAATAGAATCAAAAATTAGCTAGCATTCGCGCCAAGAATTTTCAATTCTATTAAGGACACGGAGGCGAGGATTATCCCACCCGGTTTATTACAGTGGTAATAATTACCCACCCGCATGTACTTGATATTCTGTATCAGCAGAAGTTACGGGTTTTTCCTGTCTCATTCCTTTCAGCTTCCAGTAAAGAAGAAGGAGCAGGTGTTCTTCTGGCTTAAAGACGTGATCCTTCCAGTTGACGATGGTTCGCCATGTGAAGGATGTTAATTGAGACTCATATCCCGTGGAAAGGACTGGATTTAGTAATGTTTGTTCTCCATGTTGAAGGATGTTTATTGAGACTCATATTCCGTACAATGGACTGGATTTATTTATGTGTGGACTGTATATGTTCGAGCAAAGAAAGAGGAGGAGACACAGGATGCAGCAGCTCTTATGGGGCTATACAGGATGTGATGTATGTACAAGCATCATGGGAAATGTAGTTTTTATTTGCATACAAAACGTTTTTCATTGGCTGCTGTGAGTGGCAAATATAAGAAAGAGAAGCATAATCCTCGCCTCCGTGTCCTTAATAGAATTGAAAATTCTTGGCGCGAATGCTAGCTAATTTTTGACCCACCAGCCTTTGTGCCCTCCCCAGCCCTACTGTCTCCGCTCCCCTCCCCCTTTGGTCCCAGCTGTCTCCTGCTAACCCCCTTTGCAGTCTGCACCGTGGATTCGCTCGCAGTTGTCAGGGCGGGTATTGGTGGACAGGTGAGAGCGTGACGCAGGGCGGAGGGGGTGAAATCACACCCTTCCTTAGATTAAATTAGTAAAAGGGGGGGGGGGGGTATTGATTCGTCTCCTTTTTTAAAGAACGTGAATTTTAGGGATCTCGTAAAACAGCAGTACCCTCATAACTTGATTATTAACCTCACGTAATGAAAAATCTCGAGATACTACCAAAAATCGAGTCCCCTAGTGAGTTGCTATATGTAGTGTCCCAAATACTCTGTGTTGAATGGATCACCTTTGAGTTGCTGGCTCTGATTGTCTAATCTGTGGCGTGCCTGACGTGCCCTCAATACATTTTCCCATCATTTAAAAAACTTCCCGTCGGTTTTCGCAGTTTTTGAAAGACAGCGTTTTGTTTACATGTTGGGTGGGTTTCAACAAAGGGCGAGGGCCCTCTGAAAATGCTAGCCTGGCTAAATCGTGCCTTTGTGCACACTGGATTACAAAGGACTGCGCGACTTCTGCACCAATACTAGTCGAATCCTAGTTTCATCCTAGGAACTGCAGAGTGCAAAAACGTAACATTAAAAAAAAAAAATGAGATTTGACGAAATTACCTGAAAATGTTGTGACATTACACTTTTAAAGCAAAATTACGTTTACAGGTATCATGCAGGACTTTTTATGCAGATGCACACTTATCATAAAAAAAAGTCTTCCTAGATACCGGCAGGAGACTGGTTCGCGCAGAATTGCTCTTGGCAAGACATTTTCTGGGTGAACAAGGTCACCCACGAGCCAAACAATATACAAAAGTTGCGTAAAGTGAAATTTTGCAATAGTTCACAAATATAATGCAACATTTGGGAATTACGCACATTTTGCTGCTATAATTAAAATGTCACCCAGACCAAGATCTTATATGGTAAATTTGCCACATGTCTCCAGGGCCCCATAGTCACCTTGCCTCCAGTCCCAGGCTTTCATTCAACCACCTGAATCATTTTGAGAGTCATGATCATGGTTCACTTCAACCGAACAAACTGGACTGAAGAATCGTATTACAATGGTGTGTAACGGCCCCCACCCTTGCGGCGCACCGGGGGATTGCCCGATGCCCGCAACGGCCAGTCCGGCCCTGGTGAGAAGTATGTCAACCATAGCGCTATGAAAAGCGGTATAAATACTATCAAACAGACAATCGATATGGAGTCACCCGGTGCCTCTAAATTAAAGGTCAATCACACAACTCACGCTGCGCCACCTCGTGTCACACGATTTCGGGCCCTTTCACACGGTCACCAGGAGAGGAGCCGAGATCACACGGTGGCAGAAAAAATGAGCTGAAAACCACTATAAACTGTGGATTTCTGCTCTTTTTCGGAGGCTGCAAGCAGCCGATGTCCATAAAAGGTGTGAAACCACCCCATGACAAGGGTGACAGCCTCGATTAACCTTTCTTTTTTGGGAGGGGGTGGGGAGAGGTTGGAGGTGCGGAGTGCCTCTTAGTTAGATCTAGGCAGAAAGCCCCGCCCCTCTAAGGCCCCGTCCCCTCCTGAAAATAGTTTGTAAATTGGCAGGTATGCAATTTGTTCCTCGTGCGTTGCATAAAACCTCAGTGACTGTTCTCTTCTGCAACCAATGTGGGCGTGTGCTGACATCTTGTGTAGTGTTTCGTAAGCTGACAGCCACACCAGTTGTGTGAAACCCGTTGGGCGGGATAAACCAACCATGGGCTCTTCGGTCACCAGCAAGGAGTGTAGGCCCTAATCCCGAGGATTAGTCCTTTATGCGTGGGAGGGCGCGAGAACAGGTAAAACATTGTCTTCGAGCGGTTGCTAGCATCACTTTGGGTTTGCAGGCTGCCTCCGTGGGAGGGCATGTGGTGGTTTTCAAAATGCAGCGAGCTTTCAGAACCAAGCCTCCTATGACGCTCACAACAAAATAAATATGATTTAGATACTTGTCAGGTGTTACTGCTACCCAGCTCAATGGTGTTCATTACATCAGAAGGATAACATGCTGAGACACATTGGCCTCGATATGAACCTGAGGCTGCTTAAAGAGACATCTCTGCAGCAGGTGCATGAACCTGCTGAACTGTTTGATGGAGCAAGTGATGTTCCTTGAGTTGGAAACTGTGGGGCATAGAACAGGCTTCTGCCTTCGGCACAGTCCTTTCTGGAAGGCTTTGGGGGCTTATGGGGTTTCCATTGTCGCAGTTATCCTTGGAGGAGGTTTTCCTTTCCCCAGGGATGGTCTTGGAGGTTGTGCCAAGATTCCCAGGCCCATGCGTCACTAGCTTCTCCAGTACAATCTTTTTGTTTGCATTCTTAGACCAGTGGTCTTGTTGAGCCCATTATAAAATCAGGACTACAGGTCCCAGAATGCAAAGAAAATCCCTTGACTGATAATGCCGATCACTGGAGTGAGGCTTTCCAGCTCGCAGGTGGAGGCCCTAATTCCTTTGACTCCGCTGCATCCAGAGCAGCCCTTCAAAAGCTTCCGCCTGCCTTTAAAGCTGTTTTTCAGATTTTTTTACATTTCTCTCTGGCTGTAGACAACCCAAGACAGCTGACTTTCCCTCACATCGCTAGAGAGGAAACTAAAAATGTTTCCTTCATTTAAGGAAAGAAAGTTGGTACACTTTGTAGGGAGGGCCCCACCTGTGGGTGGAGCCTGGGACAGTGGTAGACTGCCACAATCAAATGCTGCCTAATACCTGTAAGAGCTTTAAAGACAGGTCTTCCTCCTTTGGGTGACACTAGGTGAAGAAAGCAAGAGTTGGGTGCGATACTTGGAGATCCCTAATTGTTGAGTGGATCTTTGAAGAATTGGATGTCATATAGAGAGCCCCCCACCATTAAGTGAAGCTAGGAAGAATCAGACTATCATAGAGAAGTCTTTCACCATTGAGTGACGCCTCAAAAAGATGAGTGGATTGAATACAAGTTCTCCACAATTGAGTGTAAACGCAAAGAGTTGCCTGTAATAGAAGGCAGTCAACCACTTATGGGTGAAACAGGGCAGGGTTGTGTGCACTGTAGAGAGGTCCACCACCGCTATGTGAAGCCCGAAGAATTGAGTGCATCGCCCATCAGTGGATGAATCTTTGAACAGGAGGATGCACTCTTGGCGTTCTTTCCCATTGGGGGAAACATGTTGTAGTTGAGGGTGTTGTAAGGGGTTCCCGCACCAATGGATGACATCTCAAAAGGTTGACTGCATCAGTGGGAGGTCCTTAACCAGTTAGGGAAGCCTTGAAGTGTTAAATGCATCAATGTAAGATCTTTTCGCTGTTAGGTGAAGCCCCAAAGTTAAAGGTGAATCATCGAAGGATTCTCCAATGTTGGCTGAACACTGAAAAACAGAGTGCATTCTAAGGAGCTCTGCTGTGAGGGATACAGCCTTGAGGAGTTGCGTACAAAGTTGGGAGGTTTCTTATCACTCGGTGGAAGAAAAAAGAATTGGCTGCATCATAGGGAGCTCCTTTAGTCCATCCACAACTCTGTGAAACCCAACGAAATGAGTTCATTGTAGAGCACTATCCTCATAATTGAGCGTGAATGGAAAGAGTTGGCTGTGTGATAAGCAGTGTCAATATCTATGGGGAAGACAGATGCTTTATGTTGGTAGGCTCAGTCCACTTCCAACGTGATTCTATCAGATCAACAGGGATCTGAGGGATACAGACACCAGTGATGAGCAGTAACCTTGATAATCATAAATTGTCTCGACTAAGACGTACTCTGAGCTAGTTTCAAGAGTGGACTACCTCTCTGTTGATTTGATGCATGAAGAGAAGGTCAACCACTCTTGGGTGAAACATGGCAGGGTTGAGTGCACTGTAGAGTGGTCGACTACCACTGGATGAAGCCTTAACACTTGTATGTATCACAGTAGGGTTCCAGTCAAAGAATGAATCTTTCAAGGACTGAATGCTCGCAGTTGCAACCAAAGCATAAAGCAATTTTACTGGCTGGTTTACCCGACTTGTAAAATTGGATGAAGTGTTCCTCCACTCAGGAAAACTGGGTGCAAAAACCGCAGGCCATTCTCGATTAGTCAGAGTGGAATTCCACATGCTCGACTCGTTATGTGGGTATACGCATTCTCTCCTAATAGGGTGAAGCCTGTTATCATTGGGTAAATAGTTGGGAGTTTGGCCATCAATTGGATGGTATCTCGAAGATTTGAGTGTATCCATGTGAAGGCCTTCATCACTGAGGTAGACAAGATTTCCTCTGTCATTCTCATTTGCCTGCTTCTTATTCGTGCCCCAGTTTGTTTGTCCCTCCCATTGAGCATAGCCTTTTTACAATCTCTTTGAGTGATTGGAATTGCCACTTCCACTGCTTGCTTTTCAAGCACTTCTTTTTTCTTTTGTGTGAAGCACTCCATTACCTTTGTTTCACTCGTGTACATCTCCCCCGCTGCACTCCATGCTGTTTTCTGTTGCACAACTGCTTCTCCCCGCCACTTCCCCATTGCTGCCCCCTAACCGCACCTTCTGAGTTGCTTTCCAACAACTCTGTGCTGCTTTTGCTCATGCCCCCTGTTACTTGTGCATCCTCTCCAGCCTCCCTCTGTTTCTTCTGTATCACCTCCCATGTTGCTTAGGCATTCGTACCTATCTCCCGCCTTGTTACTTCGCCATTCGACTCCCCCACCCTCTCCTGTGTTGCTTTTCTGTTCCTGCCATTGTCCCTGTGTCGCTGTGACTTCCCCAACGTGCCCGCTTAAAAAAATCACTTTTACGGATTAATTTTCTTTTGAGTTACTGATCTAACGTGGATCGTTCCCTGAAAAGTAATAAAAAAAGGCCCACATCATTTTGTAGGTGTGTGTGGTGTGCACAGACAGAATTATTAAGACAGCTTTATCAAAGGCTTTTGTTTTCTTTTTTTCAAACTGTAGTCAGGCTGCACAACACTGCGGATGCTGTACAACTTGGCTAAAGGCCATTTGCAAAGGCAAGACCTATCGGGTTTGCCAATGCCTGCTTTGTCTGGCTGTGGACCTGTTTTATAGGTAGACAGGTGGTTTTTGCTGGTGAATTCCTTGACATTACGACAAACATTGCTTGTAGTAAGCTCAAATCCATGCAGTCTTCCTTAATTTGTAGAACAAATACAGTGTGTCCTTACAAGTTTGAAACTGCCCCAGTTTACAAACATGGGTCACTTGTTTATAGGGTGACCAGGTGTCCTGGATTTGCCCCGATTTTTCACCAGCTATCCCGACAGATTTCAAGAAATTTAGCTCATGTCCCGGTTTTTAAAGAGGGTAGACTGCAAACGGCGGGAGGTGCTTTTTTAAGTTTTACAAAGCAGGGATATTTATCAGTTGTTTCAAGAAAGCAATTTAATTAACAAGCAAGCTACTGGGTTTAAACATTGCATTTTATGTATGTTCTTACTGCCTGTTCTGGAATTCGCTGTTGAGGAGCGCTGTCATTTTGTGCAGTCGATGAAAGTAACATTGTAGTCCTTCTTCTATTTTAGTGAAATGTCCCCTTTTTTAGCTTTAAAATTCTGGTCACCCGACCTGTTTAGCTAATTCACCTATCTGGGCAACTTTTGTTTTGGCTGGGGCCTACAGCCTGTCCCAGTCCAACCCTGGATATATCTACCAACCGGGCTTAAAAAACATATGTGTACTAGAGCAGGGCATATATTACCAAAAGTAAATATCAGGATACTTACCGCTGGGCCTGTAGGACCTCTACGTTAATCCACCCGTGGGTGTAGGCTCCGCGTGAGCCTCTTGCAGGGCGGAGACCTGTTTTGTTTGTTTGGGCGTTTCCAGAAGGAAGTGTTTTTATGAAATAACCATGGCACACTTATTTGTTTGCCCTCTTGTGTTTTTCCTCCTCCTCCTCCTCCCAATTAATTGACATTGGCCTGATGAACCTCAACTCCTTGCGCTCATCCTTTTCCTTCCTCCTTGGCTGTTACGCCTCTCTTCTCTCTCACCTGTTGTCTTTAATTCCAGCTTTACCCTGTCTCTGTTTTCCAAACCGGGCCACCACCTTTTTTCTACCTCATGAGATTTCAAATTAGTACTTTTTTTAGATTTTTTAAATGCACCTTATGCAAAACTCTTGTACTTCAAAGACCTACCGTGGACGAGGATGTAATTGTCATTCACACGTTGCTTCGCCTACCACAGCATAAGGCACGGGGCAGCAGGACCGCCCAGTCTTGCTATTACCCCCTTTCCTCTGAGTGACTGCACAAAGCCTGATACATTGATCACATCAACCCAAAATTGTTATTTTCTCTGTAGTGGCAAAGCTGGTTCAAAGTGTGCTTTTTATTCTATATTACTTTTAACAGGCAGCTGTTTATTTTGCCTCCAATTCGGGTTACATTTATATTCTGGCTCTTATTTTACGTTGGTGTAAATGACTTAAGTGATAAAACAACATTGTAGCTGCCTGAGAATCTGGGAATTGATTGAATCTGAATTGTTTCCTTCACAAATAATAATAACACAATGTATGGTACAAAGGAAAGGCTTACTATTTAAAAACAACGCTAATTAAATATCCTCATCAACCAGGCGGCCACCAGGGCCTACACACCCTTTGAAAAACTAGCACACTCCCTAGGGGGACTGAAGAGGCTTATCTCTCAAATCTATCATATACTGCAGCACCCTACCTCGCCGCCTACACATCCCTATCAGAGACAATGGCAGTTGGCAGTTGGCAGCAGGCGTCAACATTGAGCCCTCCCAATGGAACAGGCTGTGGACCGACATCCCCAAAATCTACCGCAGCATCCCCCAGAGGGAAAACGCTTACAAGCTGCTCACCCAATGGTACTACACCCCGCTGCGACTTAGCAAGATGTTCCCCAACACCTCGCCGCTGTGCTGGAGGTGTGGATCTGTGACTGGTGACTTTGTGCATATATGGTGGACGTGCCCGAACCTAGCTGTCTTCTGGAAAGAGGTACTTAGCCACATTAAAGAGGTGCTGGGCTTTCCCCTACCCGAGGAGGTGATCACGTTGTTACTCGGCGTCCGACCCCCCGCGCTTAGGGCCCTCACGCGCAGCGACTGGATCCTCACGCTCCAAATGCTAGGCGCAGCTAAGCAACTCATCGCTTTGTACTGGAAGCGGGCCGAAGCACCGCCAATAGCTTCCTGGTTTGTGCGTCTCTGGCAGGTCCTGGCTATGGAACTGCTCACGGCGCGGATACAAGCGAGGGACACGCGCTTCAAAGCTGTGTGGGAACCCCTTGTGCGCCACCTATGCTCTGTTAGTTACGCGCGACACATGCCTCCCAGACTCCGTGCTCTACACCTCTTTGATGACGCCCTTATCCCTGCAGACCCCGCCAGACTCTGCCCCTGACCACCGCCTTCCCCGCAGATGCTGTAGCGATCACGCAAGCCCTTTCGTACTCCGCCCACTGACCAGCCACACGACGCTGCCGCACCTTCTCCCCGCCCCCCCTTTCCTCTCTGACTAGCTCCCCTCCGATTCTTTCTTTTTTCCTACTTGCCACCCTGGCCCTCACCTCACTACGGGGCAGTTGTGCCTTGTTGGGCCTTAAATTTCTGTGACATTACAGTCAGCTATCAACTACGCACCTCCCTAGCTTAGTAACGCAATATCCGCGCGAGACCAACCTCTGCGTATTCCACCCTTAAGCCACGCGGCCGGCCCCCCTTGAGGGGTTGTAGGCAAGGCGCTGTGTTAAAGCTTCTTCCTCGCCCCAGTTGGTATAAGCCCATGAGTTCTCATTTGCGCGGCCGGCCTCAGCACGAGGTTGTAGGCTTATCGCTGTGTTCACAATAAAAACAGATTTGAACAAAAAAAATATCCTCATCAGTGATTTTTTTTTAAATTTACACTTTTCATTGCAATAAAAAAGTAACTACTACACAAGCTTGTCAAGGCCAGACCTACAGACCTATCAGAATTTTTTTGTTGTTGCAGTTTTATATAGCGCCAACTGGACTTGAAGGTATTGGAGCATTTTACATAAGCCCCAGGTACATTACACATTCATAGTTTGTAGGTGCGGGGAGATTAAGTGATTTGCCCAGAATCACAGGAAGTTGAGCCGACGCTGAGACTCGAACCAGGTTCCCCAGCATCAAAGTCGGCACAGACGTCAACCAAGAGCCATGGAGTGCTAGGTGTGTCTCAGATTTTCAGAATACCAACACAAAAGAAATGTACATGCTGTGACCATAATTGTGAAACTGTTACATAGCCAGTGGATACCTTTCAAACCGAGCACCGGTTCCACCCTGCTGGGTCTACGTTTGATACCCTGATGCCTTAACATACTTACTGACCCTGGTACTTGGGAGGCTCCTAAAACGTTAAGATTCTGGGTGCCCTTTTAATTTTGATGGGGCTGGTAATGGAGTAAAAGGCTCCATCAGAATTATGTGTATCAACAAAACTAGGGTACTTGCTCCTGTCTGGAGAAGATGAAAGAGAATGGTTGGAAACAGAAAAATGTCCATCAGAATTATGATCTAGGCAGTAACTCCATGGTTGGTTTCATTCACCCAGAGACTCCTTCAAGAAGCAGATGGAGGCTGCCTGTGAATTACCTAGAAGAATAAACAGGGGAAGCCAGGGTCGTAACACAGGCCCCCGCAGCCCCCACGATGTGGGGGAGGGGGCAAAAGCTCCAGGGGGCCCCCTCGGCACTGCACTCTCTGACCAGAGAGCCCCTGAATGAGCCTGGAGGGGGCCCCTCTGTGTACCGTGCAGGGAGGCCCCCTCAATTTTCGTTACGCCAGTGAGGGAAGCAGGACTGGAATTACCGAGTCTTCTGATGATTTCTCATTTCTCGGGCGAGCTTAGTGGCCCCAAATGTAATCAGCTAGTAACTCTCTCCTACCTCTTTGTTACCTGCTCCTTCCTGTATCATTCAGACCAGGGGGGGATTACTGGCTGCATTACCAGGACTCTCTTAAAGAGGTCAGCTGTGTCAGTTGTCTAGAAGATTTGAGAAGCTATAACACACTATGTCTTATCTTTAGTTGTTTCTCGAGCCATAGCTTACTGTGTCAACGTTAGAAGGTTCTAACCGCTATAATATATTATCTGCGACACTCTCAAAGCTATAAAGTATTGTATCAGGCCTTTGGAACCTAAATATAAGATCCAGTCCTGAAAGCTATGACATATTTCTTGAGTCAATGGGAGGTCCTAGAAGGTAAAAAGTGCTGATAAGTTTGTACAAGTTATAACACATTATCAGATCTCTGAAAGTCCTTGGAGCCATGATATAGTGCGTCAAAGCTGTGGGAGGTTCTTGCAGCTGGCTATAATATTCTATGCTTGCGTATGGATAGTTTTGGAAGCTGTTGCGTTGCCAGATTTCCGGGAGGTACTAAAAGCTGCAGCGTCCCTCGTCATGTCTTTGAGAAGTTATCAAAGCTCTAGGAACCTTTTTAAGGTATACCTAGAAAGTTCTAAAAACTAGAATATACGATGTCTGTCCTTTGGAATTGATTTTCATGTAGTCTTGATGCTCTTTTTCCACAGTCTGTGCCGGAACCATCAATGACATGAGTATTTCCGGCGGCTCCACAGAACAGTTTCTTGCCATGGTGCAGATGTACAACAATTGTGAGATAGTCCTGGGCAACTTGGAGATCAGCATGCTGGACCCGGAGCGCAACTTGTCCTTTCTGCGGGTGAGTGGACCCACCATATGAGGGTAGGAGGGTTGGTACAGTACAATCGTGCAAGGCTAGAAGAAGATGCGGGCAGCAGCTAAAAAGATGGATGTGGGATGGAATCAAAAAATGCCCAAAAATAAAGATAAATTAGAAGAAGCAGAGAACAATTCACTAACATTAGATCCCTCACATACAATGTCTCCAATGTTATACCTTAGCACGCACAATATTTCCACGGTGAGGACTCAGCTTGCAAGATGAGACCCCAGTGGGTGGAATATCCCCAAGCTGAGATTCTGATGTGGCTAATATGTTTAGGGTAAGACTCAGGCATGTACAATGTCTCCAAGTTTAGACCTCCCAAGGTACATGATTTGTACAAATTGAGACCTCTGTTTATTCTATATGACCAAGTGAAACTACGAGTGCACAATATCTCTTACATAGGACCCCCGATGTGCCCATTATGATGAAAGTAAGAACGTAATTTGACCAATACGGCCAAGGTGAGGCCGTGACATTTACAATATTGTCAACATGAGACCCGTACGTGGCTAAAATGGCCAAAGTGAGACCACAGTGTTTCCAAATACAGACTTGCACATCACATGAATTACAATTCCGAGTCCATTTTTTTAAATCAAGAGTTGTTGAATTCAAAATAGAAAGATTCCCCTGCTAGTTGCAAGCACAGTGTCCCTTCAAAATGGTCCAAAGTGAGAACCCAGTTTTATCAATATGATCAAGCTGAGAACGCCAGCACCCACAATACCCTTAAGATGAGACCACAAGTGCCAGAAAAAGGCAAGATGAGAAACCAATGTGGCCAATAAAACAAAGGTGAGACACCAGCATGCACAATAACTCCAAGAGGAGACTCAGCATGGACAGTATCTCAAAGGTGGGACCCTGTCTTGCACAATATTTCCAAGGTGAGACCACGGTGTACCCGATATGGCCAACATAAGACTCAAATGTAACCTATAAGACCAAATGTGCGTATTTGCTGTGAACAAAATCTCCAATGTGAAATCCCAGCATACAGAATACCTTTCAAGGTGAGAGTCCGAAGTCTAGATATGGGCATGGTCAGACACAAGTGTGACCAATGTGATCATGGTCAGAGCCTGGTGTACCCAACATCTTTCAGGAGAGAACTTTGTGTGCAGAATATCTCAAGGAAGTGGCCTTAATGTGACAAATATGACCAGAGTGAGCCTCTGGAATGCCCAATATTTCTAGGTTGAGACCCCAGTGCGCATAGTATCTCAAACATGACGATCAACATGCCCAATATGGCCAGATTAATGGCCCAATGCGAGCAATGCGACCAAGATCACGTTGAAACTCAATGTGCAAAATACCTTCAACGAGAGACCCCAATGTGATTTATTTGCCAACGAGAGGCCATAATTTGGTTATCATGTCCAATGTAAGGCACAGAAGTGTTCAATGTCATACAGGTGACTCCAGCTCGTTGTTTGATTTGGTGCTTTCGAAGGGAGACACTCACAAAACCACGTAGAAAAATGCCTAAAACTCAATCGTAGCCCGAAAACGGAGAAGTCAGAATGACGAACCATCTAAAAATAAGCTCAGGTACTTCTTATGAGAGCAGACAAGTCCCACCTTCTCTGCAGGCACCAGTGGCTTCAATAACACATTTCACTTTCTTCTCCTTTCTCATGGTTGCTTGCCAAACAATATCAAGAACAGGCTCTAGATTTACCAGCAATCCAGATCTTGGTGCATTGGAGAAACTACAGCTTTACTAAAGCTTACAATTCATTCACCCAGACATGGGAGTTCAATACTTTGTTCACACAGCATCAGGATTCTGAAATCCTCTACTAGTATGTGTAGAAAAGAGCACATGTGTTTTAAATAACATACATAAACAAGCATTGGCAAAGGCGTACGTAGAAGCCTTACCATCATGCTTGAATAGGCGATTACATATAACTTACTGCAAGGATATATGCCACAAAAATAAAAGCAAGAAAGAGAATAAACAAAAAAAACTTTTACCGCCAAAACGTGATGGCCACACACATGCAGTAGAACATTTAATTTTAAAAAATGGCATTTACTTTTAATGCAACCGAATGGGTGCTTCCTAGAGGCAGGTGTACTTAAAACCGATCTAGAAAAGCCTTTTCACTTTCATCTCACAAAAAAATTATTTTTATTGGTGCAAACAAAAGTTACACCTGGCTTTGAATTACTGTAATCCACAGAGAGATTTTAGACATGCAAGAATGCAAGCTAAGCCTTAACAAGGAGTATACCTTTTTTGGTGCATCGTCCATGGTACTGAGGAATATGCTAAATGGAATCTGGGGGAGGTTGGACTGAGTTTTCCAAGAAAGTTTGTCACACATATTAAACAACATTGCATGTAAGAAATGGGACTGAAAGGAGCACAGACTTTCACAGAGGTATCACCTACCACATTAGGAAGTTTGTGGTAAATATTACATTTCAAAGCAGTTTAATTCAGTTCCATTAATGAAAGCTGGAATAAATTAAATACATTTTTATAATGGAGGACATATGGGTCTGCCTCAAAAAATATTTAGGAGGATTAATAGGGCGTGGTGCATTTTGTGGCAGGAACATTAGTCAAAGCATACAATAATTTACAAATGGTAGTGGTGGCCTTATGGTAGCACATCACTCTTTGTATATAGCAAAAATTAGAATACAGGATTGGTGCCCCTCGAGGTTAAGAACATACACCCCACTACCTCAGGTGTCACAGCATGATAGACTTTACTCACAACTTTATTGTTCACTTCCCAAGGATGCATGAAGCAAAGTTTACCAAAATAGCGTAGATAACTGCCCTATATTTCAATCAGTTCTGGAAAGTAAAATAATGAATCTGTGAAGTCGCATTGGAGAGGTGCGCAGTTTACAGAATTCCAAGTATTTCGCAGCGGTTTGACTGCGTGAGTGAAATGCAGACCAGGAACCAATCTTGGGACCACCATATCGGTAAGCGTGCATTCAACGGTTCTACCGTATCTATAATTGTAAGAATCAGCGCTTTTTATTAGTACTGCTATACTCATCATGAACAATACCTCCGCTCCTCAGAAGGGCTGCCTTACTTTTCCTGAAGAATATCATTTTATATTTTGCAGGTCTGTTACTCTTTAAAATGCAGGATTAGCACATCATAAAATGGCTGCTGTGTCCTTTTTGTGACAGCGCAGTCGCTCCTCAGAAGGCCTGCCATACAGTTATTGAGCATTTATAATACTAGTCAGCATGACTACTACTCTTTGTATGCGGGACGGTGACGCATAGGTGGACAACACCAATGCTTCTCAGTTAAGCTGCTATGCTCTTGGAGGTACAGGGCTGAAACTTCACAGAAGGGCTCCTACACCTTCCATAGACAGTATCAACACTTCCCAGCAGGGCTGTCATACTTTGCACGAACACTACCAGTACTTTCCAGCCCAATGTCCATACGGCTGTTGGACAACGACAGCACTCATCAGCAGAGATGCCATAATGCTATAGGATGGTGCCAGTTTCTGTTTCTGATGGCTGAGTGGACAAGTGCCTTCAATGCAAGGATATGTTTTGATCCAGTGGCCACAGGTTTACATCCCTGAATGTCCACTGGGTTTTTCATCTTCCTCTGTTCAATAAAATGAGTACTAGTCAGTTGAGCAACAACAAACATCTGTCAACAGTATCAATAGGCCCTCAAGGGCCCCCGAGGGTTTGTAGGAACATTACAAAGGCAAAAGACTTCATGTTTTCTCAGAAGAACAGAATATTCTCATTGCCGAACAACTCTGTGAGGGAATGGACAGAGCTTCCGACTGACTCGTGTTATTAGGGTCACCCTCTGCTGATCAAGGCGTTGAATGCGAACACTTTGGATTCAGGCAGTCACTTTTCCCATCAGTAGCACTGGTTGAAAATCCAACCTTTTGTACTAGCTGAAGTTGGCTCCGTGGCATGATTCTGGTTGGCCATGGTAGGTAGATACTCCTGGAAAAAGGAGCTGAATTATTTCCCACACAGCAGCTTCCATGCTGCAATATTGACCAATAATGCCCTTCTGCTGTACAGGATGTGCATAGTCTGATTTGAGCACAGTAACCCAAACCTCCCATCCTGTAGGCCGGGACATTCATTGGAAATTACATTTATTAATGCCACTTTGTCTAATATGGTTGCTTACATTTAGTACAGTACAGACATGTGCATGGATGTTGAGGGAGAGCCAGGCTGGGCACACAGGACTAGGCGGTGAGAATGAGCCAACCATCAGGCCTTTACACAAAAGATAATTTCAATTTTCAATCCTTTAAGAAATAAAGGGTTTGTTTTGGAACGTGCTTTCTGGCATGCATACAGAATTTTAGGGCTATTGTAGGACTTTGGCTTTTTAGTTTGATCCACAGCCTTTGTTATGCTGTTTTTCCATAACCCCGCCCTCATCATCTGGTAATGACAGTGACTGCCTTTACAGCCAGGTCTTATGCTCCATGTTAATGTCCCTACTTCTGAATCCCATTGGCATTCTGTGTTTAATTTTGGGTTTAACCCAGTCGTTGTCCTCACGTCCCTTCGTCCCCACGCTCCAGTATCAGTCCATATAACCAGTGCCCAATGTCATTGTCTCCATGAATATGCCTGTTTTGCTGTGCCCTGTGCTTGTTTTACTGTGTTGTCTTGCCAGTGTTCTAATGCCAGTGTCCCTCTGACATTGCCGCCTTGGCAGTCGGAGTGTCCCTAATACAGTGCATTGTGTTCATGGCACCAAGTCATAGCAGTGTCTCCTAGGCAATGCCAATGTCACAGCCTCAGCATCCCTATGACGGCGACACCATGCACATGCTGCCATAGCAGTGCTCCTGTGCCCATGTCATGTGCATGTCACCTAGTCAGTCACTTTTCCATACTCATTGACCTGTCTTACCTCCCCATGCTAAGTCCCCCCTGCCAGCTTCCCTGTGTCAGTCTGTCCCCGTCAGTGTCCATGTCTGTGCCCTTCAGTCAGTTTTCAAGGTCAGTTTATCAGTGACTGTCCGCGTGCCAGTGTCTCAGGATACTAGGCAGGAGAGAATGTAACACGTCGTCACCCACAACTTGATCTGGCAGCTGTGAGACACTCTGCAGCAACCCATGACGAGCAGGGAGGGAAGGGCCTAAAGTTAGGGACACTGCAGGGAGATGCTTCTACACTGTACTGCATGCGCACACACACACACACACACACGCTTTCTCTCTCTAAATACGATATTTCATACCTGAGGAGATGTTTGCGTTGAACAGCAGTAACCAATTGATGGAAATTAACTCACCTAGCTATATTGATTGAGGGATAACATCAAGGTTAATCATTCATTAGAGGCCCACCAAACAAGGATCCTAGCAACACATGCTATTCACACATTCACCTTCCTTAAGTTTTATCGATCCATTAGTCTTCATTGATCAGTCAATTCTCGATAGTAATTCTTCATCAAGTTTTAATTTTCTTTCACTCTAGAAAAAGTCAAAATATTGCGTTAGTGGTATGATCAGTTGTTTCTCCGAACTGAATCGATGATTGTTCAGAATGCCGACGCAACTGTTCACCGTTTTTTCAAATCACACCCTACAGTTGTTTGTCCCAGTACAATATCGTTGAGCAAACTTTCTGGATTTCATTCATCTAATACTAAACATTCAAGGATTCGTGCATTCAAGACTAGAAGCTCCTTCTGTGCACCACTTTGCCTTAGGTAGCTCAGCAGTCAGGTGTGTCCTACTTCGGATTCCTCTCTCACTTGCTCCTACTTCTGCGAATTTTCAAATTACCAGTCTTCTTGTCGAGATATGCGCTAGTCAATTTTAACCATCACCAGCTGAGTGGTTATACATAATCCAGGTTCTTTCCCAAGGTACCGCATTTACCGTGTGGTGTCCTCTTTGGGTGATATTCAGAGTCACTGCCTTTATATCTCCTTCCCTGCCTGTGAACCACATCGAACCACATTGACTAGGGGTCATGCTGGGCATGACTCCTTCTGTTAGGTGAGCTGAATCCCTTTGGAAACCAAATCTCGCAAGATCCAAGATGGCGGTCGCCATGCCTTATCACCGCTGTAAGCTGCAGGGAACCCAACTGTTAACAAAAGGTTCATAATCAGGGCCACTGGATTTATGTGGCAGGAGACGGCAAAATTCTGCTGCAGGGTTGAGTAAATTATGTGGCATAATCCAGCACATTTTGTATCAGTATTACTACATTATTTCATCATTTTTAAGCTTAGTAACACTTTCCGGGCCTTGTTTGCATTACATTAGTACAAATTTAACATACAAATATATTAATAGGCAACCCTTTGCAAAGGTCCTTGCACTGCGCTGCAACACGTGTTGTCGCATTTTGAGTAACTGTGGAACCATTTGAGCTGGAAACAAAAATATTTTTTGTTGAAATCTGCAGATTATGTGGCAAAGCGGCAAATCTATAATCATGCGAAAATCGCAGAGGCCGCACCATCACATTATTCCAGTGGCCCTGTTCATAGTGTCGTTGGCCACAGGCTGTAGTACACCTACCCACCCTGCTGCCGGAATTAACCCGGTGCAAGTTCAAGCTTCCTTCATTGCTTTGTACTTGACGAAGGGGCTTGACATCACAGAAGTAGCTGGTGGGTTTCAGATTCTTAATGGCATCGGATAGTTTTCCAGTGGTAAGCAGGGTGAAGGATCCCCATGTTTGTATACACATATGAGCCGGAAGTGGGGAAAGGAAAGTTAGCTTGAAACTGAGCCTGGTCAAGTTAAGATTTTCCCAGAAAAAGTGATTGAGGAGTTCCTCTCATCTCTCTCTGGAGCAGACTGGCAAACTGCTGTCGGCAGCTGTTAAACGCTTTCTGAGGTGCCATCAGAGGGATCTTGTGGTATTAGTTTGAATTAAGCTCTTCACTTTTCTTGTGGGTGCACATTTATTTGCTGACTGCTCTGAGATGGCGGATTTGGTTCAAAGGAAGCCTTTTCTCTCTATTTTGATGATGCGTTTCATTTTTTTTTTAGGATGGGCAATATTAGAACGAGAAGTTGGCCTGAATATCAATAGGTTACTTAAGAAATTGTAATCCCACTGATATTATGGAAACATCGCTCTGCCTAAACCTTACTGTTGTTACCTTTTAAATGAAGTTTAGGAGGTAGGAAGGTATCTTAACCTAAGATAACCTAAGGTAAGACTGAGCTATCAGTTAAGTTCTGGAAGTGCAGCAGCCCTCCTTACCTACAACACTGTAATCAATATGTTGTCAAAAACTCTGTAATAACATTGATGATATGGAAACCAATCATATAGTGCCTCGTTGCGCATCATGCTTCTGATCTGGTTCTCTAAGCTTTGTAAATAGTAGTTGTTATGACTGTTCTTCTTCTTGTGTTCCACGGCCTGCTCTAACCCTTCTACCCTTAGGTAATTTGCTTTATCAGAATACATTTAGCAACATTTACATTTACAGACGGCTGTATCAGTCCCAGTGTAAACCTTTCCACAGCGTATGTAACATTAGGTTCATGTAGGACAGTGGGTTGATGCTCCTGTGGTAGAGACCACGTGTGACCTTAGGCATCCTGCTCAAACCCTAGCAAGGCTACCGCAGGCTTTCACCCTTCTAAGATGTCTGCCACTTGCAGAAGACTTGCCTTGGTGAGGTTTGCTGATTTGGCGAGGGCTGCGGCAGAATCTTGTGTGTTCCATAGTCAATCAATCAATCAATCAATCATGGACATTTGTATAGCGCGCTACTCACCCGGAAGGGTCCCAAGGCGCTGAGGGGTAGGGGTCCATTGCCGGGCCCCGGGGAAAGCAGAGTCGCAGACTAGTCTTTCCCCGGGGTCTTTCGCGCAGGGGATAGTCCAGGCAGGGGAAAGGGAGGAGCTAGGGGGTGGGTACTTAAGCGCGGGGGAGGAAGGGATCTTCCTCTTTTCCGCGCCTGGCACCATCGGGAGGGAGCTCGAAAAAGACCACCCACCCACCCGGCAGTTAGAGGTGGTTTGTGGGTTGGCTTTGTTGCGTTGCCAGTTTAGGCCAGAGCTGCGGTAGGCAGGTTCCGAAGGGATAGGGGGTCAAGAGCGGGCATACCCATCCCTTGGGGGGGAGACTTGGTCAGGACGGATCGAAGTTGGTTTGAAGTTGGCAATGGCTGGGGGCTGGAAGGGTGATTGACGGCAAGTGGCGGGTGTTTGGAGCCGCTAGGGCTCAGTACTGACATGAATGATTGAAAACGAATGAGGGGGGATGTATGAGTGGGGTGTTTCTGTTATTGTTACTGTTTTATTGTTATGCGCAGTTCTGGTCTAATAAATGGCCTTTTACGCCTATAACTGCGTGGTCTGTTTATTGCGCGATACTGCTCGAAGAGCCAGGTCTTGAGGAGCCTCCTGAAGGAGAGATGATCCTGGGTCAGCTGGAGGTGGATTGGGAAGGAGTTCCATGTCTTGTCTGCCAGGTAGGAGAAGGATCTTCCCCCGGCGGTGGCTTTGTGGATGCGTGGTACGGCGGCGTCTCACGCTGAATAATGGAGATTTTTAGCACCCTCCCCTCAGCTGGGCAATAAATAATATTCCGACCTTTCTTCTTGACGCCCTACTACTCCCCAGCCTGCCAAGCTCTCAAAGGTCCCGACTGCCTTCCTGCCAGAAACACTTCCCTCATTCCTGCTGCGTCCTAGAAAGCAACGAGCAGACGAGCCATGGGCCTCACTGAGCCCTAACGCAGGCGAGAAACATGGGCTCCTGAGCTGCTGTCGGACAGTAAGAATCGGGCACAGCCGCCCGCTGTGCATCAGCCCAGTATCACAGTAAGGGGGCCAAAGACCCTCATGCGAACACGGGAAATGTACGCAACCCCACAGGTTGGCTAGCAAAAACGTCCACTATTGAGGTGCAGTGGGCACCCCCCTCTCCTGGGCCACAGTGCTACTGCACGCGCCGCACTAGTGACAGCTACACCCCTGAGCGGGAGCCTCGAAGAAGCCCTGGGTTCTAGTCCCACTGTGTCTCATCCCGCCCTTACTTAAAGGAATGGACATGTTTTGCTTTGGAAAAGTTTGCTTTATAATGCAGGGTAAATCTCTCACTTTAACTGGTCTGCTTTAATTGGAGGTTTTTGATGTTTGAAATGAGCTATTTAATTTAATACAAGGTCACTTCACCTTCCCGCCCTGACTGCGTGTTTTGGAATGGTGAGGGCAGACATCAACACAGGATGGTCAAGCCCTCGTGGGTAGCCCAAGGCTATGGCCGTGGAAGGATGGCTGAGAAAACATCAAAAGGATAAAGAAGGGAAAGGAAAATGTACAGGCAGAGAAGAGTATGGGACCCACCTTCCGTGGCACTGAAGCGCACCACCTTTTAAACAGGTGTGCCATGCATGCGTGATCTGATAAAATGTGAGTGACAGCTGAAAAAGCCAATGAATGAAGAGGGCCCACAGTCCTTCCATGTATGTATACAGGTATGCGCTTTTTTATTTTTTTCATTGCAGGACGCTAGAACTGTCTGAAAGGGGTTCTTTGTTTCGGGCTGCAAACATAAATGGGTAGAAGTAACTTGGAATAGGAGTGATCTAAATTAGTTTACAAGGTGGGGGAAAGTGACAGGATTGATTCTGCTCAAGCTCAGCCTATCCGTCAGAGGCAGCCCCGGGGTGTCCAAGTGGGTCCAGAACAACCACAGCCATTCAATATTGTTTGCACATTTGATCATTATATTAGTGCAGTCCAGTTGTTTTCATTGGGCCAGAGTCACAAAACTCCACCATTCCTGAAAATCAAGAGAAGTGGAGTACAGATGTATGATCTCATACCCAGTATAGGAAATGGAAATCTACGCATCGACACATATAAGCCCTACTGGCCCATACAAGGCACCGCGTATCGTAAGCATGAATGCACAAGCCTATTCATGGGAGTAGTCCCAGTTACCATACTTGTGTGGATCATGGGGGGCAATGCATAACGCAGCAGCATTCACATGCCCGCTGATGTGCCATGCATCGAAGGCTGGGCTGAAAATGTGAGCTAGCCTTCTGCCCACACTGCCCATCCCACCCACAGCCTGCAGATCCTGTTCGTGACTCGGAATCTGGGGTGCAGAATTTGGGGCTGGGTAATTGCGGTGTGCACTTTGCACCCCACAGATGGGCGATCATACTTATTGAAGTGGGTACACTGTACATAAATTCATTTCGTATCAATACTCTGAAAATCTTGTGTGGATGCTGCCCTCGTGGACCTGCGCTAGACACCTTCGCACTAGCTACCTGAGTACCTCTCTGCTTCTCTACTAACAAAAAAACCTTTCAACATGCAAGGATGACTAAATACATTAAAAAAAAAAGAATGGAAAGAAAAAAGAACTGGCCAATACAGCCTAGCAGTGATGTGCAATTTAGTTTGGTGTATATGCACACATGGTCAAGCAAAATGCCGGCACTCATAGTGAACGTGTGTGAATAGATGAAGTGGACTGACACATTGCCCTATGCGACATGCTTCGGTGGGCGGAATCAAAATGTGAATGGCAGTTGAATAGACCAATGGATGAAAAGGGCTTACCCAGAGCCCTTCTTAAGAATGTATATATGTGTGTATTTTGTATTTATACTGCCTCTGGGCCAGACTAAGGAACAGATAGAAAGTAAGAAAAAGCGTGAGAGAAGCTAGGGATCTGAGATCATCAATTTATTTGTCCAGCAAGATCTATAGCATTTCAAATAGAAATGTACAGCCTAGAAGCACTATGAGACCGTAGGGTAGTAATGCGTAGAGAAGTGTGGCTCAATGGTTAGAGCGTCAGACCCTGATGCAGAGGTCTGGCCCGGGACCAGGGTTCAATTCCCCGCCTCGGCGGGTGTTGGGCTCAAGAATTCCACGGACATGATAATTCTCGCCTCGGTGCCTAGTCTAATCATGGAGTCCCACTCTGCAACTCTGGGCAATAGCTTGCTTAATCTCCACAACAGCCCCCACAACGCAAAGGAAGCCTGGCCTCCACCTTGGGGGTGCCCAGGAGTGGACGCCTCACATGGAAAAGCCAGGATGGGTTCCACAGCGGTATTCGTACAAGCGCCTTGAGACCCTTGCGGGTGAGTAGTGCGCTATACAAGTATCAATTTACATTTACAATTGACAAATACGGCACATAATATAACATAACCATAGACAGTCTCATTGGTGACATAAACGAAAGGAATGACGTTCCTGTATGAATCGTGGATTCTGTTGTGTGGTCGAAGGAACCATAAACTTTTTATTATAAATTACAGAAGGGACAACGTATATGTGCCTCATCATTACTCTCAGTGCACCCTCAAATGATTACATGTTCAATTTAGTGCCAGAAGTGAGAGGGATAAAGGCCTCATAAGGGGCCCGATTCACAAAGGTAAACTCAGACCTGAAGTCTAAGTTTAAACTACATGTCTAAACTTAGACTTCAGTTCTAAGTTTACCTTTGTTAATTGGACCCTTAATGTTTGGATGAAAATGAAAATTCATCACTTTCTGAAACATGAATTTGCACCACCATAGGAATATTACTGGGCAGGAAATTCAGATGGGGGATTCTACTCCATTTTTAGGACTCCTTCAAACACAGGAGAATGGTTAGTTCCCTCCAAACTCTAAATGAGCCCCAAAGTGTGTCACCTCTTTGGCTTTAGGCAAAAAGGCGAGTTTTGTTTCAGGAGTATTTAAGGCAATTTGTTTTCTTTATATTTTAAAACATGGAGGTCCATTTGGCCATCTCTAAAAACATTCTGCCCCGTTACAAGTCAGGCAGAGCTTTATCCCCAGGGTTTTGCTTGCTGTTGTGATTACACATTTTAAGGGGTACGGAAACACACCTGGTAAATCTTACTGAATTTCTGCACATCCTGTTGAGATGCAGAAAGTAGGAGGGAAAGAAGCATGGCGCATGCTTGGGACGGGGGGGGGGGGGAGAAAGCAGAATTGAACCGGGCTATTTTGGGTCTTGCGTGATTACCCTGATTCAGTATTTCCATATCTAATTACCGCACACCTCGTAGTGAGGCTAATTGACTCAATTCAACTTGTTGCCTAAATCTGTTCATCTATCATTAACTCATTCATTCATTTCAGACCATTCGAGAGGTAACGGGGTATGTGCTGATCGTGATGAACACATTCCAGTACCTGCCGCTTGAGAACCTACGAGTGATCAGGGGAACCCACGTGTACGATGGCAAGTTTGCCCTCTTCATCGCCATCAACGCCCAGGTCAACGGCAATCACGGTCTTCGCCAACTGGGGTTCACACACCTGACAGGTGAGGGGTAGTGCACGTTGATGCTCCTCAGTGCTGCCCAGTGAACGTCAATGCTCCTTAATGTACCTCACTCCTGACCTGAGGCATCCCTTTGTATTGCAACTCTGAGACACCACTCTTCTGATGCTACTGAATTCTGCAACACTGTTGACCTGTGGTTGCAACACTGAGAGCTGCATAGAGCTGCACCACTCCTGCTAGTCCAGTCCCTTGTTTTGGGCACTCCTACACGCAAGTACACTTCTAGTGTGGTATTTTTACTGTCCAGCTACAGGCAGCACTTACGCCATCCGCTAACTACACAGGGCATTTGGCCCACTCCACGAGCAAATTCTCAAAGGCCATCAATTCTATTTTAAGTCTCACACGTCCGAAGAAAACAGGTGCAATTGAAGCAATTTTAAGGATTTTTAAATTGCAATGCGTCCCAGTAGCCACGTATAGGGCAGAAATATGGGGTTTGGCGAAGAATCGGTGCATCCAGCAGGAAGAAAATCGGTTTTGTAGAAAGCTGTTGGGTGCACCGATTTCTACTTCTCAATATATTTGTCATAAGGAACTTAACTTACATTTTATTTGTGATTTTATTAGTGCCCGACCTGTGTTATTTTGGCAATCAGTTTGGAGGAATAAATCTGCTACTCTAACTCAAGAAATTATAACTGAGTGTCTATAAAAGTTTGTGCAGTATTGACAAAGGTAGCCTCTTTTAGACCCAAATAGAGCCAATTCATTACATAAGAATGATTTGAAGAAAGCACTTTACGCACTTTATAACACAGAAAGGGTTAGGGAAGAATCTAGGAAAACTACAGTCCTTAGTTACATGGGCAGGGAATTGTATAGGTGTCCTTTAAAGATATATCTTACGCTGCCAATGGGAAACTGGGAAAGAAGCCTTTTATTTTGATTGAGGGCGGGAACTGTAAGATTCCTGTTAAGTTTTCCTCTAGGCTATCGCCCAACCTTTGAAAGATGCCCATGCGATGGGGTGAGCGCACAAACTGATTTGCACTGATTTCTTTTTCTGTAAATATTATTTAAAATATATAAAATGGTTTTTAACTCTCTTTTTTAAAAGCATAGACCCATTACCATGTGGGAATCTTATCAGATGCTGCTTTCTTTGGACAATGATGAAATAATTTTCCGCACTAGCATTTGAGAACAGCCACCCGAGCACGCAAAATGATGGACAATCCCTGACTTTCCTTTCATTCAGTAATTTGTAAAATTTTTCTGATGTCTATAATGATCTATCAAATTTTAACAAGGTTTTATATAATTATTGTAAATCTGTGTATGTGCTTTTATGAATTCTTGGAATTCGAATAAAGATCTATGAAATGAAATGAAACTTCACAGGGCACTGACATATCGTGGGTGACATATCATTTCTTTGTCGTGATATAAACTAGTGCCTACAATTTTTTAGGCATGATCTGATTGTGCCACTGTGTAGCGTACTGTGTAAGTTCCCACCATCAATTGAGAATGTAAGTTAAATGTGCTGTTTTTGCTAATACTTTTTTGGTTTTGCCTTAGTTAGATGCGGTGTGCTGGTGCAGTGTTCGCCCTTTTGAATAAATAGCAATAGCTAGGCGAGACCTAAAAACTGAAGCTCAAGTACATCCCATGTCTCATCACCATTGATACCTTACATGCAGAAACGAATAATCCTCAGTTTGAGAAAAATATCAAAGGCTTGGCAATTTTAATGCCCCAATCACTTTCTTATTTACAACTGGTGTTTTTTAAATCCAAGACGGCCGGCCAAACATTCATGCGCACGTAGAGTGTGCTTAACACTCCTCCCCATGGCCCCTGCTCTGGCCAGCCCTGCCCCTAGGAACGGAAAAATAAAATGATAATAACATTCTGTTATTATTTTATTTTTCCTCTTCACTGCTCTTAAAGCAGTGGTGCGACGCTCCTCTGCCGTCCCTGATAGTAGATCAAATATTTTAAAAAATACTGACAGGTAAGTAAGTCTAGATTTTCTTTGCCCATCTCCATACGTATGTACCTACGTGGTGCATACATCTTCAAAGTACATAGTGGAGTTAGGAATAGTAAATCAATACTCAACTGTATGCATGTACATGTTGATATATTGCCCCTTTATATTGTATCCTTTATATTCTTGTACCATAATATTCTGGGGGTTGACATTAAATCTTACAAAAGTATTAGTACTAACATTTCTTGGGATTTTGGTGTAACATATATAGATATCGAGGTAGGATATCTTAGGAAGTGTTTCTTGCTAGCTGGCATTCACCAAAAGACAGCAAAACGTTTTTGGAGGAGCTTAACACGCAGTTTTTAAGTTTATTTGGTAAAGTACCCCCACCCCAGCTCCGGTCCACACTAGGGAAAGGGAAGGACCCCATGCCTCAGAACGAGGGGACTGTAAATATACACACGGGGAGGGATCCCACAAAGGCCCTTTGGAGAACCATAACCATATTTTTTTCTAAAGGTCAGGTGCTCTGTACTTCACAATTTTGTGGTTTGTTGGATCTGTGATGTGATTGGAATTGCTCTCTTTCAGTGAGACTTTGGCATGTCAACTACAAAACATGTTGTTCTTACTCATTTCAAGTTTATCCACTTGAGAGCTTTCTCTGCAAGAATGCAGTCAGGGTTGGACTTTTACACCTGTTTGCTTTAGCACTCTTTTATCGCCTAGTTCTGTTTTCGAGCAGGGCAAAGGTTGGCCCTGGTGAGATTTGCTTTTGGGCCCCACCCATCTAACCCAGTTCCAAGAATTGGTTATTGTCTGTTTTATCAGCAGAGAGAGGCGATAGCAGCCCTGCATTCCGATTGGCCAATAAGATGTGACTCCTCAAGAACACCTCATGCTGTCGCGCCGTTCGAGTCAGAGACTCTGATTGATTGACCAACCTTCCTTTCTGATGCCAGAGACATTGAGGGGAGGGTAAGGCACGTTACCATGGGACCCCAGACATCTCCTGTGGGGGGCCTTGGATCTTGGGTTGAGAATGAGCTCACTCAGGCATTTCTTAGAGAGAAGCTTAACACACTCAAGAAGACTTTCTCACTTAGGGACTGATAATTGTGCAGTTGCCCCACACCAGGATGCATCTTCACTTTACTTGTTGATCACAAAACATCCCCATATGTCTTCCTGTCCACTTTTCTCTCACGCCCTAACAGTTTGTTTTTCAATTTCCTGTTATTGTTCAATCTGTTTCATCCCCAAAGGGTTACATGTTAGTCAGTATGACTCAGAACAGAAGAGGGCGGATCACCACTAACAAGGTGAGAGCTGTACTGTGTCAAGTTGGAGTTGTTTATCCAGTTGTCCTTTTTTACATTCTGGTAGCTGCAGTTTTGCTTTCCTTTGTTTATGGTCACGCTACAGATTATGTAGCTATTTGTTGCAGACAGCATTGTAGCCAGTACATAAACACTTACTTAGATGTGGCTTTGAGGGCTACCCCCTGCTCAATATTGTGTGCATGACTTTCTTGCTAGCTTACAATCACTGCTTTTTGTTTTTTGGCTTTCCTCTCTGTGCTTGTGTTTGTTGCTCCTTGCTTTTTGCTGCCGCACCAACACTATTCTAGCCCACGTTGAGTACAACATTCCACTGCTGACATCAGGGAACTATTTTTAGTTTTTCGAGTTTAACAGGAATTTCAATTTTTGCACTTATTGTTTGTCCTGCTCCTTCCTCTCTTTCACTCTCCCCTCCTCCCATTTGCCAGTTATCCTCAGATTTCTCCTGCACTGCCTCTGCATTGCTTGTTCTCTTTCCCTCCCTCTGCCAACACTGCCGCTGTTTAGTACCTCTTTCTCTGTTCTCTGTCTCTCTCTCTACTTCCTCCCCATCTGCCTCCCTTCACCTCCATAAATTCCCATACCTTTGCTCACCGCTGCAGATATTGACTTTGCCAATGCTTGTAAAATTGTGTTGCATGCTTTGACAAAGCCAGCATCGATGAGTGGCCATTCTGGAATGTTACTTCCTGTACTGCTGTGAAACAACATACCGATACAAAAGGGGATGATGGACGGAGCGTTTGAGCAAATCAAACACTCACCCCCAGTCAACTGAACTGGGTTTAATCCATCACCATTCTTTAGCTCACTCAGCCACCCCAGTTCAGACATGGCCATATGCAAATCAGTCTGACCCTGTGCCTCATGGGAACAGTCCAGCCCGAACTGCCAAGGCTGAAGACGGCTGGAATGCCAGAAACCGGTCCTCGGAAGCTTGTTTCCAGTACGGGGCAGGCATGGCTTGGCAGTTCGGGCTGGACTGTTGCCATGAGGCACAGGGTCAGACTGATTTGCATATGGCCATGTCTGAACTGGGGTGGCAGAGTGGGCTAAAGAACGGTGATGGATTAAACCCAGATCAGTTGACTGGGTGTGAGTGTTTAATTGGTTCAGATGCTCTGTCCATCACCACCCCCTTTTGTACCGCTTTATTCGCCATAAGGTGGCAGAGTATGCTCAGACGTGAGTCCCTTGCTCACTTTGCCACTGGATTCAAGCAAGCCGGGCTGAAGACGGCTGGAATGCCAGAAACCGGTCCTCTGGAGCTTGTTTCCGGTCCAGGGAAGGCATGGCTTGGCAGTTCGGGCTGGACTGTTCCCATGAGGCACAGGGTCAGACTGATTTGCATATGGCCATGTCTGAACTGGGGTGGCAGAGTGGGCTAAAGAACGGTGATGGATTAAACCCAGATCAGTTGACTGGGTGTGAGTGTTTGATTGGTTCAGATGCTCCGTCCATCACCACCCCCTTTTGTGAAACAACATACACCACCCCCTTCAATAGCACATACACCAGCAGTACAGATAGAATGGTTATGTCCTTTGGGTATGATAGCTATCCACAGTCCAAACAACAGAAGCTCGACTTAGTGCACAGGAGGACTCAACAATACAAATCATATGCAATGGACGTTGGTATATCGTTCTTTACATTGAATACTTTTGACATGTTACCTTACTATGTAGAAAGATGGAGGAAAAACTACAGGCCAGATGTGCGACCACTGAATTTTGCGACTCGCAAATTGCGACAAATTGCCAGTTGCAAAATTCAATGTAAAATAGTGTCTCAGACACAGTTTGCGATTCCCAATGGGGTTGCACATTGCAGGCCTCTTGAATCTTAATGAGGCTGACGCAATTTGCAACCCCATTGGGAATGGCTAGCACTCCCAGGGATGGTGGCCTGCTGGGGTCTGCAGACCACCATGTCTGGGACTGCTTTGCCAATATAGTATATATTTTTTAATGCATCCCGTTTTCCTTAAAGGAAAACAGGATGCATTTAAAAATGAAAAATGTAACTTTTCAATGCCCCAAATGCTTCTTTGCGACCGCAAAAAAAACGTCGTACATCTGGCCCGAAGTGCTGTAACATTTCCTGTCTTGATAAAGACGAGTTTGGTCATATTACGTGGACATTCTGTCATGCCTTTAATTTAACTTTTTAACTGTACCTCATGGAGTGCAGCCGTTCCCTTTTGTGGTCAAAGGGCTGATTTGGAAGTGTAGCGGTTTTCACTGCCTGGCACCTGGTTCTTGACAAATTATGCAGCACATTTTGCCACAGTATTACTGCATTATTTTCTCTGTTTAGGCTTGTTAACACTGCCTGAGCAAAGCTTCCACCTCATTAGTAACGTTTTAACACCTAAATATAGCACTTGGCAATTGAAAGGTGACCAGTCAACTTTTACAAAGGGGCCTCCACTGCGCGACAACACATGCTGCCACGTTTGGTGTGACTTTTGATCTGTTTGAGCTATAAATCATTTTTATGGGTAAAATATTCAAATAATGCAGCAGATGATAAACTATCTGGCATCTGCAAGTGCATAATTCTACAGAAAACATGGCAGCATCACTTAACTCAAGTGGTCCTGTGTCTACAGGTAATAAACTTGCTAATAAGGTGAAACCTTTGCCCCGACAGTGTTAACGTGTAAAAATGATAAAATAATGAAGTAATACTATCACAAAATATGCTGCATTATACCACATAACTTGCCTTTTCTTGCTACATCATTTTCTTAACCTTGCCGCATAAATTGTTGTGTGCCTGCTGCACAGTTCCAGTGGCCCAGCCAAGCATGCGAGCAGACAATACTCTCATCGCTCAGTGGGAGAGAGTATTGCTGGATAATGTTGCTGATCTCGGGGTTACTCTGGCCTACTTGCCACCTTGCCACCTCGGATGGAGTGAGGGTAACCCTGAGAGGGTCTCCCATAAGGCTGCCAATGGATGACCCCCATTCACTGTTTGTCCCACAGAGATTCTGGCTGGCGGCGTCAGCATCAAGAAGAATGCCATGCTGTGTCACGTGGACTCCGTGGACTGGAAGGACATCGTCCGCGACGAGAAGGCCGAGGTCCTCATCAAAGAAAACGGAAAGAACTGTGAGTACCCGCGGCGACCACAAGCCTAACACGGTCAGAACTCTGTTCAAATCACAGCTTTTTATTCATTTTCCAGGCTCCCTCCTCCTGCAGTCTCTTTACAAAGAGGGGCTGTAAAGTCTCAACTCCGACCGTAGTCTGTCTGTCCCCTACCTGCATTTTCTGCGTCCTCATTCTTACCATATTATGACCCTGGAGTGGCTAAAAAAAGTGGCATTTAGCACTAAAGGTGCCAGCACACCTGCATGTGTGTGCTGCGCACCAGACATTGATATTTGCTGAAAAGCCGAAATAAAGTATTTTGACTGACTGACTGATAGATATTTGCAGTTTTATATTACGCGAACTCGGCCCAAGGGCATGAGTGCGCTTTTTTATAAGAACCACGTGTTTTAGTTGGGAGCCGGAAGTTACAACAGTTTTTTAGTCACAGCTATGGTAATTTGGTCAGAATCAAAGAAAGTTGAGTTGAGGCCGGATTCGAACTTCTAGCTTCATGACTAATCACACACACACACACGTCAAGTTGACAAACAAATGCATTTTTTTTGTAAAAGTACCCTTGCTGCGGTTTCACTTTAATGGCGGCTGCACCATTTTTTTAGACATGGCTAATCTAAAGAAGGTGTTGCGGTCTCTATTAACTTGAAGCGCGTCATGAGGCACTTGTAAAGAACAACAAAAAAGTGAATAAATCGTTTTAAAAAACTGCGTTCAGCTCCGCAAATAAACCAAAGGCGTGCCGTGCTATTAGAAAGAAAAATAAAGCGTTAGGAGAGCGTGTCTTGCCTGCAACAACAGGCAGGTGAAAACAATTTAAGGAAATAGTGCCCAGAGGCCATATTTAAGGCCTACCTAGTAACAACACATGCATGAGGGCCTGTCCTTATGAGAGGCTACAAGATGAGACAATGCAGAACTAAGGAGGGACTACTAATCCTATTGACCAATGAAAAGCTACAGTTTACAAAGGACAAGGACACAAGCCAATGAAAAATAGGGGCGGAGAGTGGGCGGAACTTCAAGTCCTTACCTGAATACAGCATGCCTCACAGAGCAGCGCATACGCTGCCCAGGCTTGACCTAAAAATAAAATCAGGGTCCCTGAGGGAGTCACCAATGTCCTGAGGTGTTGTTACACCCCTTAAAAGACATCAGCTGCTTACAGCCTCCAAAGACAAGCTGGAAAGACACTTTGTGCAGTGATTTACAGCTTGTCTTTCCTGCAACTGAGTGATTGCGACTCATCACCTGGTGACCGGTTGATGGGAGCCAGACTCGTGTACTTACTGTGGCATCGTGTGAATTTGCAGGTCTACCCACGACTCTCATGCCTCCTCCTGTGCCCTTCCTGTGAGGTCTGTGCTGCAGCAGTTGAAACTTTGCCTATTGTCCTTTCTAAGTTTGGCGTTAACCTTTACGCAGGTCTTTAAGTGGGCCGGGTCTCACTGGCAGCTTTTTAAAGAGGGCCTTGCAATGGGTCTCTTTCGGGCTCTGTTTTGTGCTCTGCCACAGGTCCCTTAGTTCCGGACTGCAGTGACAGCAGGCACATCGATGTGCGCGTGCTCACACTGCTCACTACTCACTAGTGGAAAAGTTACGCCATGACGTCATGAAGGGGGAGCCTTGTAGGGGAAGGAAAAACCTTTAAAGAGAGTAATTTTCTCTTTGGATTTCCTTTCTCTTTTTGAAACTCAGGAGTAGCAACATTGTCATGGTGTCACCAGGGCTTTAAGTGGAAGTGCTTTCAATGTTATATACAAGCCATAGTTGCTGCTTATTTATCTTATGCAACTAACAACCATTGACAAATGCAATAGTCCTGACTTGTTGTAGGTATGATGTTACTTATTGTATCATATATCTGGATGCAACAACAGAAACAGCAAAATACAAGTCGGGCAGCACACTGTGCTAAGCACAGATTTTTAGCTATTTTTTCATCCCACTGAAAGCCCTGCCTTTACGCAAACACCTCAGTATTCGAGGACTGCCATTCAAATTAACTTGTTTTCCAATCATACTCCCGGCTGATGCCATCTTTGTAGGGATTCATCACTTATCAACGTTTTATGCAAGAAAGATAAAATAGGCAAAAAAAGATAACTTAATGGTGTTTTAATGTTTGAAAAAATGAAAACGAATACATATTTATTATAAATTAAATGTTTTAAACTTTTTTGAATTTATAAATCAATGTAACATTATTTTTTAATTAAAACGTAATGAAATTACTATTATTTGATGGAATACATCACTTTTTTATAATGATTATCACATCGTAAAATTATTTTAAAATGTTATTTGGGAATTCATTTTTTTAATTTAAACATCAGCAATATCATTTTAATAGAATATAATTGAATTAATTACAGATTTAATTAAAAATTAAATTAATAGTGCTGTAGCATTCTTTTATTTTGTTCTACATTTAAAATAAATATATAAAATTATTTTGCATCAACATTTAACATAAAAAATATTTTTCCACATTATTATAAAGTTTAATTGATGAGTTTTCATTTTCTCTGAACTTTATCATAGGGAGATCTCCACCCCAACTTTAACAATTGCAAATCATTTGATTTTATTTAACATTATTTCTTGTGAGGTTTTATTTTAAGTCCCTACCTCCATTATTTTCTGTGGGAGTGTATTTCTGTATAAGTGGCTGGCCATGTGCGGTGCTGGACTTACTCCGGTTCTGAGCTGGAGTAATCTATTGGTGTACAGTGTGATCTATTTTACTGATTATTTGTGTCTTTTACGTAATAAAAGGCCCATATCTCTCTGCTTTGTTTTTTGCAAAGTATGACCTTATTTCTTCCCGTTCACCAGGTTCTAAATGTCACCCATCGTGTACAAAGGGATGCTGGGGGCCTGGAGAGGACAACTGTCAGAAACGTAAGTAGCCTACCTCTCTATTAATCCATTGCATTTGATGCTTATGTAATTACGTTTGCACTGACCTCCAAGAGCCTGTTGGCCTCCTTGTTAACCTCATGTCCAATGGCCTTTAGGGCTTTCATCCCTTGCTATTTTACTGCCCCCAAATTAAGATTGCGGACTTCAGCTAAACCCACACACTGCAGCCCACAGCAGGGCACGTGTTCTCCTACTCAAACAGATGCGAATGCCGACCTGGTCAAAACATAGGGGCTTGCACCACCAGTGCGTCACTTTTAATATGGGAAAAAGTGGAGTACTGGCGATTCAAGGGACTTGTAAAGCAGCCTCATAGTGTCCTGGGAGAGGTGTTCATTCTGACTAAGAGATCAAATAACTCCTGAACAGTTCGGATCAAACCTGTACAAAAGGCAAACCCAGGTAAATGCAGCCGGCTATGAGCACATTGCCAATAAGAAGACTGGTCCATCCAAGATCTCGGTCAGTGTCATACTGTGACTGGCGGCTGTGCCAGGGTCTTATCGCGTGTCCTGCTGTTACTGGATGGTGAATACCACAGCTGCTATCTGTTTAAAAATAACTCATATTGGGCAACCCTGTCACTTCTGAAGTGTATTGGTAAGTCAGCCAACCCAGCAATGTTACTCCAAGAGGAGTTACTCCATAGCATTCTAAAGATTTTATGTGAATGTGGCAGCTATCCGGTCTCCACTGGGTGTAATATTGTGGCGTTGGTAGCACCAGTGTCTGTGTCAAGCTTCTGTCAGAAGCGTGTAACTAGGGACAGAAAAAGAATGAATATTGGTCAGAGAAAGCTGGCCAAGGTCACAAAGGGATTCAGAGTAGAAGAGAAAGAGCCAGTGAAGAAGCTCTGCAAAAACTAACAAAGAAGCTCAAAGCTCATGAAGAACCGGCAACAAGAAGCAATTGAGGATTATGAATAGCATTCAGCTCTCAAAGTTAACCCCAATGTGGATGTGGGTAAAAGTATCCAGCAGCTCCTCGCATTAGGCCTGAGCTGAATAAATGTCTAACTCACAATTGCTGTTATAGATACTGTGCACAAAATATCCACATATGGTTCATGCCTACAAGTGCCAGGTCTTTGGAACTGATAACTCCAGGGTGTTGTAAAAGGCAACCTAAAGCCAACAAGGTGGATGAAAAAAAAACACCACACAGGTTGGCAGCTGAACCAGTGAATCCTCACAATCAGAGGACATACCAGACAGAGATAGCAAGTGTGGAGAACTTAATGCACATTACACCAACTATAGATCCCAGCTCGGTTGTATGAATCTAGGAACCCTCCCATCGGCCTAAGGGGTTAAGAATCCTTTTGCTTTAAAGAACTCTCACCCACCAGGGGTTTCCTTCCTGTTCGCTGTGGAGCGGGGAGTGCTACAACCTATGAGATGCACAGGAGCACTTTGTTAGAGTTGGAAACTTGATGCTGGTCATTGGCGGTGTTTTTTAAAAGTACTGAAGTCAGTGTTTCATTTGAGCCGGTGGTTTCCGGTGATCAGCACCGGTACTTAATTGTCAACACCAGCACTAATGACATCCTCCACATTGTGGTTCTGTTTGTCTAATTTACAGACAAGCACAACAACAGTTGTTTGATAATTCTATATACATTGAAATGACCAATGCCTGCACTCAAGCCTTCCTTGTAGCTTTGGGGACCTGGAATTGTCTGAATTGTCACACTAGTAGGAGTGTGATGGCCAGTAGTTGTGTTGATACTGCCATTGGCAACGCAGGCAGGGGCAATGTGTGATGCAAGTTGCAGTGGCCTCCGACGAGGGCCCTGGCACTTCTTTTGGTACAAATTAGGTATTGTGAAGGCTGAGGCTCTGAACATGTTTATGCAGTTTTGCACAGTGCATACTATATTCTATGGTGTCTGAGCGCTTTACATAGTAACCATTATCAATGTTTACTGTTATGTACTTTTCAAAAATGGATTGAGTGAACTCAAAAATGTAGCACAGTTATTAGTAGCTACCTTAAGGTGTCCTTAATGGCAGGTTATGAATTAGTTGGAGGAGTGCTCTAACAACATGCACTTTGACAATCAAGTTGTGTGGACCTTCTGAAGAGAGGTTTGTGTGTTCCTGGTGGAATGTGTGACAAGCAGCTACTAACAGCAGTGTCCAGACTGTCATCTATGCAGTCAGCCGTTTACAACTTGCGTCAGTTGTTGCCCTGGCTCGTTTTTTATACAGACGAAAATGACGCTGAAAAAGTAGTCTTTCCGATTCTTTCTTAAATGTTTTTTCTGAAGGATTTGCTCTGATCTCACCTGGACAGAATTTCACACTGTGGGAGCCCTTCCTCAGAAGTTCTTTGTATTAGATTTCTTGACAATCGGTGTTTCAAGAAGGGGGACGTACCTCTCCATTAGAGTTTTTGCATGCCTTATTTCGAGTTGTCTTCATGATTTGCTTTGTGGATGATTCATGTAGGTTTGGACATACTCCTTGTCTCTATTGAAAACCACTTCAATTAAATCAGAATGGGTGAAATGTTGTCAAATTGCATCAAGCCTGTGGTCAGCTGAGTCGCTGATTTACGCTGGCTCCTAGTGGCGCCTGGTGTCTTTTTGGATCTCCCACCAAAAGAAAGTTACCAAAAGTAAACTTTGATTGTACTTGCAATTGTACTAATTGTGTGAAATTGGGGTCCAGGATGTACTATTCATTAGGTGTTCATGGTCTTAGTTGGAAATAAACACCTTTGGCTAGCGTGGTGTTATGTAATTGCAAGTGCAAGTGTCTGTCCAGTATGAAACCTAAGGATTTAGCACAGTCTGCAATTGAGGTACTTTGTTAAGTGTTGTTGTTTTAGCACCGGCCCTGTACTGTTGGGACGGGGATTAGTAAGAATTCTGTTTCTGCGGGTTCAGTTTCAGTTGGTGCAGAGTCATCAAGACTGGACCTCGTCCAAGTCATGGGGCACTTCTTCAGTATCTTGTGGAGAAGGGTTTTTCACATATAACTCAGTGTAGTCCTCATAGAAATAGCAAGAAATGCTCAAGAGATTTAGAGTGGAGGCTAGTGGCTCAACGTAAAGGTTTAGTAGTGCAGGCGAGAGTAGCGAGCCCTAAGGCATGACTTGATGGACCGTTGTTTTGTTGAAAAGAGAGTCCGCTGTTTTGATACATTAACAGTAATTTTCCAGGAATGGAGAAAACTATTTGAGGATTGTGTCATTATGACTTATTCCTTCTTTAAATATCTCTAGGAGAGACAAGTGATTAACCATGTGTGTTGAGGCAGCAAAAAGGTCGAGGAGAATGAGAAGGCAGGATTCAGCTTTTTGTAAAATGTGGTTGACAATATTGACTTTTTTTAAGGGTGCTGTTTCAGCTCTGTGACTGAAGATGATCTAATATGTAATTTTCAGCTGAGAACCCAAAAGTTCTGAAGTTATCAGCACTCTAGGTTATGGCATGTCCCATGAGAAATGTCAAATTACAGTTATCTATATCCATCGAGCATGACTTATTTTTACCGTTACGCAGATAGTGTGTGGTAGAAACGCAAACCCTACGTTTAACGATGCAATGAGCCCTGATCCTTACAGGTGTTCTCTCTTTACCTACGAGGAGGTCTCATGTGAATCATTTCTTGTGTGAGGAAGTCGTACAGAGTTGACTGAGATTGTAATTGTCTATGTACGTGGTTACGAGAGGTATAGTATAGTCATTCAGGTGTCCCCAGTGCAAGCTAAAGTCCATTGGGAAGATATGGCTGTAGGAACGGATCATGTTGTCAATGATCATTTCAAGTAGTTGTTCTGAAAAGATCAAGTTGTCTACGGGGGATGGTATACAATGTGGAGGAATGCAGGAGTTTGAGCTGTTACTTTGATCTCAGTGAATAGACATTGAAAGGTAAATAATTGATAAGGGAGATATCTTTGTGGGTGAGTGCCACTCGACCACATGTTCTTTGAGTTCTGTCCAGTCTAATACTGGGGTACCTGTGGGGTCAGCAGGTCTAAAGTACACTGAGATCTTTTAGCCAAATTTACATCAGAAAAAGCAGGCCAAGATTATTCATGGTCATAGCATCATCCATCTAGAGGCTATGGTTTGGGCCAACCTATGGTTCGGAAGAAGGTGTTTGAGGAAAGTTTTCACAGTCTTTAATGGATTAGGTGTGACTGTTTTTCTGTAAGTGAGTTGTTATGATTGTTGCCTTTGTCACGGGCGCTCAATTTTTTCCTGTTTTTGGTCTGGATGATAGGGATGGGTGAATCTTCTTGAGTGTCCATTCTGCTACTGTACAAATGCAATCTCTTTGTAGGTCTTCAAAGTCTTCTTCTTCGAGATTTGTAGCCGTTGTACTGGTGCGATGTTATTGGTTGCTTTGTGGTCTGGACTTAAAGACAGCATTGCTGCAGTGTCTAGTATAGTTGCATGTGGGGTATTGTTGCAGTGGATTTTTTTGTTGTTGTCAAAATTCTTTTTATTGAGCGTCATAAGTCAAAAATTGGACAACATGAATACAATAGGGCGTGAGTTAGAAAAAAAATCACTTAATGAGAGCCCAGCATCATACGTCCCAGAGTCCATGAAACCCTCTGTTGAAAATAAAGAGGAAGCCATTTTCCGAGCAACAGGCCTTGAGGGGAGTCCCTACGGCGCCAACATAAATTCAACAAACAACCCAAGAATAAAAATGTCCCCTCCATGTCCTCCCCCCACCCCTATTCCCCTCTCTGGTGGTGGTGAAGGCACACAATTAAGTAGTGGATAGGAACAGTGCTGCTATAAGGCAGAGTGGCAGACACGGGGCTCTGACCGCTTTTTAAGTCTAGTTACCTTAGCTCTTGCTCTACTTGAGGGTAGACAAAAGAACGCATTAGCGGGGGGCGTGGCTTGGACGGCAGTGCGAATGGCCGCCTAACCTCGAGCTCCGCAACTCGGGAGAACGACTTCGACAGTTCCCTGCTGACCCACCGTCCTAATAAGCAGCAAAAGCGGCGGACCTAATGCCTCATACCTTGCGGAGCCCTCCGGTGCCTTGATCTCTGCTCTTGGTGCACTTAGCGAGGACTTTTGCCACCTTTTAGAGCGCCCACGCGCCGACATCGGTACACCTCAAAATGGCGTCGCTCCGTCACGTCGGCAATGCCTGACGGTCTCCTCGGACTCTTTCACCCGGCGACAACTGGTCAAGACCAACACCACCGGGGATGTCAGCTGAACGCCAGATTTCCACACATGCCGGTAAGAAACAGTGGCAATAACGCGAACCCAGCAATGTGTTGCCAATCTCTGCCCTTCTCGCCTGACCCCAAGATGGCGGCCATCATCGGAAAACGTTCCGATCCTTAACTGATCCAATTAGCCACTAAAGCGTCTGAAGGAAGAAGCGGTTCTCCTCTAATTTCATGTAGAAGACCACCTGCCTGCATTCTGTGAGGCTTTCCTCGATCCTTGGGGGCCATAACTTTTAAGTCATATTGGAAATGAGCCCCTAGCCAGCACCTCACTCTGCTTCTAATATAAGCTGACTCACCTAATCCTTTTTACCAACTGTAACACCGGCGGCCTTGGATCAGGGGACAGCACACCTATAGACACAGAGCCAACCAGCTTGCCGGCACTAAGGGGTCATCTGATTAATCGTGCCCGCCTGGTTCTGAATGAGTCTTCTTGTGGAATCTACCTGGCCGACTCACCCGCTGGTGTTGGCTCTCACTGCTTGCTACGCAGCCCCAGCCTGTATTCAATTCCCTGTCTGAGCCCACCGACAACAACCCCCGACAAAATTTCTAGACAAGGTAGCTAGAAAATTCTTCTCAGACCTCACACCCAAAATGGCGGGCAGAGATGAAAAGACAAATTCTAAGAAGGTGAAACCAGAGCCGCAAATTTCTGACTCCCCCATTAAGAGCAAACCAGACATGGCGGCCACGATGGAAATGATTTTGAAAAAGTTAGGAGACCTCACAGTTATCTCCAAATCCACTAAGGCGAATACTGACGCTATGCAGCTTGAACTAACGGCTATCAGAGCTGATATGAATGACCTAAAATCCGGGCTGAACACAGCGGAACAGCGCATCAGCGACGTGGAGGACCTCTCACGTCAATCAGCGGCTAGAATACAGCGCCTTGAAAGCATCACTGACACCCTCAGGCGCCAGCATGCTGAGTTGGAAGACCGCAACAGGCGAGGGAACATTAGAATTTTTGGCATTCCCGAAAACGCAGAAAAAGATGCGGACTCTTGCGTGACTTTCCTGGAAGCATGGATCCCCATGATCACCGGCATTGCTTTCCCGCATGGTCTGGAGCTGGATCGCGCGCATAGAATCCCCACATTCGTTACTAACCGCGAGAAGGGTCCCAGACCAATGATATGCAAACCACTCAGATATCAGCATGTCGAATTGATCCTACAATACGCAAGGAAGCAGCACTCCATCGTGTGGGAAGGTCAGAGGATCATTTTTACACAGGACTACTCCAAGGACACAGTGGAGGTTCGCAAGGGATTCCTGGAACTCCGCGCCAAGCTCAGATCCAAGAGCATACCCTACTCCTTTGCAGGTCCAGCCAAGTTCAGAATCACAATAAACGGCCGCCCAAAATTCTTCACAGACCCGAAAGATCTGGAAAACTACCTGCAAAATGGCCCACCGCAGGAAATGGACCAATCGAATGGCCCTTCTAACAAAAGGAAGACCACGTGACTATCCTGACAAAGTACAGGTCTATCGGATCGCTATCCTTTCCAGGTCACACCACTGTATGCTTGTAGTTTTGTGATAGATGCCTCCTATAGTTGCTTGCTAGTCCGCCCACTCGCTGTTACCAAGCATATATCCTATTTTCCCACTATCGAATTACCGCTTCAAAGCATACTATCAATGCTGTTAGATAAGTGACGATTCATGATCTCCTTTGGTTGGCAACAGTATTGGTGTTTGCTTGCATAATGTCGAGCAGGTTCTACTCTCACACTTAGACTCTATTACACAACGCAAATAGTCGCTACTAATCTGTCATTATTGTTAATATATGTTTCTGTGCACATATACTGCCCTTATTACAGGGAGCTCAATCCGATATAACGATTCAAGTTTTCTTGACACAACATTTAGCTGGTTCTAACCTTTCTACTGTTCTCGTCTGCACGTTGCAGTCAGTTACTCCTAGTTTATTACAGCATATTAATGCGCACGAACACTATCAATACGCACGTATTATTGCTGCAGTAATTATTACCCGCTGCCACACTTAGTCTGGACATCTAAATCCTCTTACGTTTTAACTTTGGAACTAATGTATATCGTTTGCTAATGTTTAATAACTCCTGTTTTGCCTAGCTGGGTACTGTCGTCGTACTCCCTACGTACGTATTGGGGGGGGGGGGGGGGGGGGGATTGGGAGGGCTTGCATGGGGATTGGGAAAAAGAGAGAGTTTACAGCAGATAATAATTGTTGGTACTTTATAGCATTGTATATCTTTTTGTGTTATTTTTTGTCCCTTTTTCTGTCCGTTTCATTCAGCTACAACACAAGGTCGCTAGTTCTATCCATAGCCATATCGCTAGCTCTGTTCACTTGTTATTGCATTAGCACACAGGCTTCCACGGGGATGTTTGACTCATTGTTCTGCCCCCTACCAGATCACCACTTAGCGATAACCTTGCCCGCTAATGTCTAACACTAAGTCAATAGCAGATGACCTCAACATAGTTTTGTTGAATGTTAAGGGTCTTAACCACCCTGTGAAAAGGAGGAAAGTGTTTGACTACATCGCCAAAACTAAGGGGGATATTATCCTCCTACAGGAAACTAAACTATCGGAAGAGGACACACGTTTCTTAAACATCCATTGGTCTTCCCATATTCTGTCATCCCCTGCACCGCACAAGAAAGGAGGTCTAATTACCTTGATATCAAAGAAGTCAAACATAACACTGGTTTCACACACTCATGACACGGAGGGAAGGGTTCTGGTGGCCCATCTGCGCAGAGAAGATGACCCAATTCACGTAGTGAACATTTATGGCCCCAACTCGGACGACCCCGGGTTTTGGGACTCCGTTTCCCGCTCGATGGAGCATATTCCTCAGGACGACCTTCTCATTGTGGGAGGCGATTTTAATCTTCCTCTAGACCCCTTACTAGACAGGCAGTCCAAATGCGCTTTTCACCCATCACGCTCACATGAGGCACTCCTGCGACTATGCGAAAGGTACTGCCTTAAAGACTCATGGCGTCTCCAAAACCCTGATGGGAGAGACTTCACCTTTCACTCCACTCCCCACAACTCCTACTCGCGTATTGACTTTATCCTAATATCCTCTAATTTCATGTAGAAGACCACCTGCCTGCATTCTGTGAGGCTTTCCTCGATCCTTGGGGGCCATAACTTTTAAGTCATATTGGAAATGAGCCCCTAGCCAGCACCTCACTCTGCTTCTAATATAAGCTGACTCACCTAATCCTTTTTACCAACTGTAACACCGGCGGCCTTGGATCAGGGGACAGCACACCTATAGACACAGAGCCAACCAGCTTGCCGGCACTAAGGGGTCATCTGATTAATCGTGCCCGCCTGGTTCTGAATGAGTCTTCTTGTGGAATCTACCTGGCCGACTCACCCGCTGGTGTTGGCTCTCACTGCTTGCTACGCAGCCCCAGCCTGTATTCAATTCCCTGTCTGAGCCCACCGACAACAACCCCCGACAAAATTTCTAGACAAGGTAGCTAGAAAATTCCATAGCCCAGAAGGTTTACTTGTAGATGGCTTCTCACTTAATAGGTCCTAAGAGCTCAATATTTCCCGTAACCAAGACTCCTTGGAGTCGAAACGCGTTGTCCCTGTTTGTCAATAATATATATATATTTTTTAATGTTTTTTAGGTGATCCCACTAAGTTCTGTGTTTCACTTCTGTACTGATTCCTAGCACCTGTCAAGGCCCATTGTCTTATTTAGTTAGATTCGGATCTCTTTCCTGTACTTTCCGATTTTTCCCAAGTCTGCGGGCACTGTGCAGGTGAAAATCCATGATATCGCCTCTAAACAGGTCCTAACCTCTTGCCATAGGAACATTGGCTTTAAGAGTGTCTAACATTGTTGTAGTAAAACAGGGCAGCAACATACACTACATGGGGGAACATCCTTTACAACGAAACTCTAACAAAGCGGGACCATTACAACGCAGGTTTTACAACGAAAGTCGTTACAACAACTTTCACTGGAGGGCGCTCTAGGATAGGGAATAGTTTAATTTACTAAATGTTGGAATAGTAAATTAACTTATTCACTATCCAGCGCCCCCCCAACGCAAGTCGTTGTAACGACTTGCGTTGTAAAACCTGCGTTGTAACGGTACGCGTGGTAATACCACGTGTTGTACCGTCATACATCCACATATATGGTGTGACAGGGACTCAGCTCTACATTTGCATAGCTAGCATTTGATTATCTGCTATATGCATTTCCATCCTGGGATGAGTTCCTTGTTTGGAAATTGTACTATCCTGGCCCATTGGATGTGTTTCAGGCATTTCTTGCCCAGTGTACTATTCAAATATGACAGCACAAGGTTTGATTCGTAGGAGGAAATTAGGCTAGGTAATTCTCCCTTTTCCTTCTGTCTGGCTATGTCTTCCGCTCTTGAGAGCTGAAAAATGTGTTTATTTCGAGCTTTCTTTATTGCCAAGTAACTCACTTCTTCCAGCGACCACTTGGTTATTGCTAAGTTCAGTATGGACACTGCCATTTGCATGTAACTGTTCCTGGCGTTCGCTTCCCTTCAAAAATTGATTCAATATTTTCTTTTAGAGATCCTGTGCGCACTTTGAGTATCTTAGAATAATATTTTGCGAGGGTGCTCATGTATTCATACATTTGTTGAACCAGTCCGAATTACACCCGGGTCCAACGGTTGCTTGTGTACATTGGTAACTTAAAGACAACTTTTGTAGCCCTGGCACTGTGATTTTTCTAGTGCAAAGTCCATCTGCCTTGGGAAAGCTTGCTGAGCGTATCCAGCAACAGCTAACAACTTACATTTGATTACTCTTGTGATTGGGATCGTCGTGGAGCTGCATACTTTCTCCTGTAATTTGCATAGTGTGTAAGTGGTGCTTGTGTTTTGGCTTTTATCTTGGCCTGGTGTGCCTTTGCTTTCCCTGTGTTGCATGACCATGCGCCTCAATAATTGCAGGTTCTTACAGCTGCTATCATACGGTTTCCGTGCCTCAATCTAAGAAGAATTTTTCTTACGTATTGCCTAAGGACTACCACTACTCAGCGCCGGGACGCCCCTTAGCTGGGGCAGCTGTGCGCTCAAACAAACCATTAACATAACATAACATAACATAACATAACATAACTTTGGCCTTACTTACATTAGCTGCTAGATTATAGGCCTCATTATATGAATTCAGGGAGTCCAGGCCTCTTTGTAAGCCTATTGATTTTTGAAGCACACGCAATCATGTAACACAATGAGTACAGAAATGTAAAAGGACAAGCAAGAACGAGCATTGTTTTGAATAGTCCCTAAGCACAAGGTTTGGTCAATTGGGCTTGCAACAAGTACAGTTTTCATTGAAATTGTAATTTATGCTACAAATCTTGATATTTGTATTACTTCCAGCCCAGAGGAAGTTGTAACGCTATACCCTGTAACGACGAAAAGCGTTGGCTTGAAAGGGTGGAAGACCCAGTTACATTAAAGAAGAAACAAAAAAGCTCAACATACCACTTGCTTGTTCTTTTACATTTCTGTACATATGTTATATGATTGCATGTGCTTCAAAAATGTGTAAACAATGTGTTCAATCTTGATTGAGTTTGGGGAAGTAGTGTGTTTTTTCCCCTTTTTGGATGCACCGCAGGGAATTGGAAACTACTTTTTTTGATACTAAGGTGTGAAAACTGTAGGAGCTCTCTTCGGGTTCACGCCGGAACTTCAATTTCGAACTAAGCACCATTAATCAAATAGACTTCGAGATTTTGAACTTGTGAATATATCTGTAGCACCCGCTTGGTATTCTCCAGGATACACAGTGCCCTGATGAAGGGTCCCCGACCCGAAATGCATTGGGATGCTTGATACAAAGTGTTAAGCATATGTGATACCAAGAAGATATTGACATGATGCACAGTCATATATGAGAATTATCATTGTGATGTTACAACATGCAATAAAAAAGATATTCTTTCGAACAAAGTAAAGATGAACTTTTGTGGACCTCATTTTTAATTGGAGCAAGGTTACTCTAACTTATTGGGAGTGCAACAGGGGGACACTAAGAAAGTCAAACCCAGTGCTTTATTTTGTGTTATTAAAACTATAGGAGTACCTGATTACTCTCAACACTCAATTGAGTGAATTCTCTTTGTAAGCCTACTCTGGTATGATCAATGTTTACCAGGTTGTCCGCATACTGGTGTAGATGCAATCCTTAAGCTCTTATTTTGGGGGTAACCACTGTAGCTCCTTGAAGGGCTTTGCCTAGCTCTGCTGTGTAAAGGTTAGAAAGTGTCGGGGCAAGGACGCAGCCCTGTTTCAGGCCCTGATCTGTGTACAGCCATTTGCAGACTGCGTCCCCAGTCAGTTTTATCCTCACCCAGGTGTTACTATATAGTGAGATAATAAACTTCAGGAGGTTATCTGGGATATTCCAGCTCTTCATTTATTTCCACAGCTTATTTCTGGCGACACAATCAAATGCCGCTGAATAGTCCACAAAGCAGGCAAACACTGGCAGGGTGTTTTTGGTATTCACCTGCAGGGTCCAAGTATGATAATGTTACTGTGTTATCAATCGTTGAGCCATCCTTTCGAAACCCTCTTTGGTAGAATGTCATTTTCCTTGATACAGTCATTTAACTCATTTAAAATAGTGCTGCTGTGAGCTTTACCTTCTATGTCCAACACAGTGTTTAGCCTGTAGTTCTTTGAATCCATTTTGTCACCTTTCTTGTATATCCGTTGCAACATGGAGCCTCGCCCAGAATCCGATACATCGGTTTTTGCCCTGCCTTCCATATATAGAGTAGATAATGTCTCTGCCCAGTATGCCGGGCCGTCTTTGAGAATTCCACCTGGGAGTCTGCTCACTGGGTGAGTTGTAAGGCTTATTTCAGGTTGTCCTTACAGGCTGTTTGGTTGAGGGCACAGTCATCCGTTGGGTTTGCCATTTGGACCCTTGGATCGCTTGGGTTTTGGGGCTATGGAGGTGCAAAAGCATCGCTGAAATCCGATTCCGACTCTTCGCTATTATCCTTTAATGGAAAAATCTGGGCGGACAAAGAGTGTTTCTGCATTTAGTAAGATTTGGGGGCATATTATCAAGGGGGTTTATCTCCGCTTTTTTGGCTTTAAAAGCCAAGAAAGCGGAGATAAAATTATCTCCCTATTACCAAGCTGTCGCTAACACCAGTTAGTGACAGCTAAAAGGAGATAGCGACCATCTTGGGCCCCACTTTGCATGTCAGTGATATTTATCACTAATGACATGCAAAGTGGGCGTGCCAAGATGTTAGCGACTGGAAACAGTCCCTAACATCGCTATCTCCTATTACCAACTTTTGGAGATATTTGCGCTAAGCGCGAATATCTCCAAAAGCTAACATCTGCTCTGAGCAGTTCTTAGCCATGTTATCTAATGGGAGGTGGATAACATGGCTAAGAGCATTTGCTCGATAATGCATGAATATCGCTGACTTTTCAGCGATATTCATGCATTGCGGCCGTTTTTTATCGCATTTGCGATAAACCTTGCTAATAGCAAGGTTTATCTGCGATAAAAATCGCCGACAAAAATTATCGCTAGTTGTTGGTAATATGCCCCTTGGTTTCGTTCAATAAGTTAAAAGGCATCATTGTTATTATGTCATCGCGGTATTAGTGTATATGTGGGTGATGTTAATTCACGTGTCCGGTGTTGTTTTATTACATTTCTGCCGTTCCCAATCATCCGTGCTTACTTTGAGCGGATGGCTGCTGGTAAAAAGCATCGACTTTAATGTTTGTGCACAGGGACAATTTGACCCAGAGCTGGGAAGAGAGAGAGAGAGAGGCCTAAAGGGGAGATCGAAGGAGAAACACTGAAAACATTAACAAAAGTCGAAAGCAGACATGAACACGAACCTGCAAGGAGGCAAGAAACGTAGGGTGGTGGAAGAAGGAGGCGAGAGGTGAAATCAAAACTAGACAGACAGTATTTAGCAACCCATGGCATTTAGCAGCGTCGGTGACGGGCGTTTAAGAGATATTCTTATTAACAGATCAAGCACCGCCTGGGCTCAACACACAATAATAATGTAATTGGCTGTGGTAAACACCTTTGCATTTTTTTTGTTTGATTTGCGTTCCTAGCCTGTAAACAAACATCTCAGGCCAAAGACAGGGGGGGCCTTCTGACTCTTAAAGTGTGGATGTGATGTGATTGTCCGCTAGGCAAGTGCGCCCTCTTGTGGTGAAGGAAAGGATGCATTTCTCCTTCAGCCTTCAGACAGAACATTTCTTCCGTGGTGTATCCGAAGCAAACTGCAAGACATCCACAGAGAGTTCACGCACAGACCTTCCCGCACATTTCGGCGAAGGTTCGCCTGTTCCTCACTTCATGGGTTCCCTACGTTCAGCAGTTCCGCTTTCCTCTACGTCACTGAGAGAACACTTGTTGTGACTAGTGCTTCGCTTAGTCTCATCACTGCCGTGCACACCTCATTTATTAGAGTCTCAGCTTTCCTCCTATTGCTGCTTTCTTTACTTCAGTTGGATCTTACTTACTCGTCCGGCCCACTGCCTCCTGCACTGCTACAGAGGCTCATTTCCATTTCCATCGCTTCTTCCAACTCACTTATTTAATCATTACTGCCTTCCACACTGCAGAGGAGGCTCACTTGTCCCCTCACACACTTTAATGGCAGCCCTTGCACTCCTCACTGCGTGCCTCACGCATTTCGCTGGAGACTCACAATGTAATGCCCCAGTTACTTTCCGGTAATCTTCATTACTTCGAGTATAGTCTTCCTCGCCACATAAGTAACGAAGTGAGTTTCAGCTCCACACCAGAACCTTCCAAAGCAAAAGTTAGCCTCCCATCCCCTCCCAATATGGCCGACCCCTATCACCCCGGACCTCTATAAGAGGAGGGCCGGCCCAACCCTCAGCCTGTTTTTTAAGTTCTGCGCTGCAGATTCTCCAGAGCATGTTTAAGGTAAGTGGTTCCTGCTGTAGCTGGAACTGGGGTCCCTGGTTGGTGACCCTGCTCTAGCAGGCCCTAGGTCTCTGGGAACATCCTCCTCCTTCCCCCGGTGTCAGGTCTAGGCCTGTTAGGCTCTGCTTTAGTGAGCCCAGGGTGTACAGGAGGACGAACGGGGAGGTCTGGGGCTCTTCCTAGCAGCCTTGTTTTTCCTCTCCCCTTGTCCGTGTGGGCACTGTGTTTTGGTTTATGCTTGTGCCCGGGCCGCCGCCCCGGGGTGCTCCTACTGTTGGCGCTCTGACGCCCCCGGTCTCCCATTGCTGGGGCTGCTTGGGGCTTTTGTGTGAGTGAGCTCCCCACTTTGGAGGGTTCTAGTGGGGAGCTGGCGCTCACTTCATTAATCATGTGGCGAGGAAGACTTACGAGGAGGTAATAACAAGTTTACAGATATCGCTGTTGTTTCTTCATAGAATCTCCCTGCATGCAGTCCACATTGTGACTGCTATATTTATCCACATTCATGTTGTGTGGGCCCTTTAATTGCAGCTTTGTTGATTTGAAATAATGTTTAGTGTTTGCTTATGCTTCTTTGTCCCTTATTTAGACAAAATATCATCCTTTTACGAAGACCTAAAAATACTCTATCTTACACGAGAAAAAAAGAAAGCTTTTGAAATATTTTCCAAACCTCTTAATATATGACATAAGCTTTTTCTCGTAAAGAATATTCTCACAGAAAATGCAATACAAATGTATGAAAAGTAGGTAATATTTTGAAAAAGAAATTGTTAGCCCTTTTTAACAGAATATTTGAAGTACTTTCATCGCAAAATGTGATAACATATTTCTACCCTGAGTTCGCTCTTTGCTGTGTTTTCTTCAAGACTGCTTGTTGCCTGTGTCTTTTTACATTGATTAAATTAATGTTATAAGAATTTCCTAATTTGTTTGACGTATTTAAATTAATCAAATTGCGATTTCAACTGAATAAATCAATTATTCTTATTGATTCATATTATCTGATTGTGAGGGAAGCCAACAGCACAACAGAATTTTCTATTTTTCCATTTCTAAATGTATCTTTTGTTCCTTATTCCTCTGGTTATATTTACCTTATTTTTGTTTCTTCCATCCTCTCTTACCAGTGACAAAAACCATCTGTGCTGAGCAGTGTAATGGCCGATGTTTTGGTACGAACCCCAACGAATGCTGCCATGACGAGTGCGCAGGGGGCTGTACTGGACCTCGCGAGACCAATTGCTTTGTACGTACCAAGCGTCCGCCTGGATGAGAGGTGTGAAGGAGAGTTTGTCAGTGCACGGGGGTGGCATTATGTCTTCCCCAAAGAACCCTACTAGGGTAGGCAAACGCTTTTCACAAAGCGCCAAAGACCAAAACATGACCAGCTGCCGTTTGCGGCCCTGGTGTGTTTTGCTCTCTTTTTTTAGGTTGAAATGTGTCTTTGCCTCACAAATTGAGGTGAGAATGCGTTTCATACTAACATAAAGCACCAAATTGCTTTTTGCATAATTTTGCATAATTCCTCCAAAATTTAGCATAATTACGCAAATGTAAATTATGCAGATTTCACACTCCCCTAATTTACACCAGAAGTTCAAGTCAAACAGGTCTAGACAACCAAATATAGGCAAAAGTCACAAACATATAAATTCCTAGGTCATAGGATAGAACAAAAAGACACGGAAGGCAAGGTATTTTTGTAAAAATAAATGTTTGTTATGAACAGGCTTTAATAAATTATGATCACGCGCAGTGATCAAACAGTCGGCTAAAGTCTGATGGCAGCTGTCGATACCAATACTGGCAGACTGTGGCTCCCAGGGAAACAGTGTTTTTTATGCACCAGGAGTGCTATGGGCCTTGGCAATTGTCTTAACCAGGCAGGTTTATGGGCACTGGGTCCTGAGACACTCCAGTATTACAATCCTAAACGAGATCTGAGGATTGGTTCGGTTAGCTCAGTTGAGATCAGAGTATGGGCCTTACAGTCGGGTGCGAGGTAGTGGGTCACAGGTCCCCAGTGGTTAATTTAAAAAAATAAGAAATGGGCTCTTGTCAAGCAGCAGCTTGCACCAGCCCATTTCTTCTGTTAGCGCTGCCTAAAACAGAAGCAACTACTAACCATGAAAGTGGAGAGATGGATGTGACGTAATAGAACTAGATTAGAGTCTCGGCGTTTGCTCAACATCCTGTGATTCTGTGCAAATCACTTAATATCCCCGTAAATTAATGTGTCCTTACCTGTTGCTCATGAAAAAGCACAGGTGTTGATGATTAAGTGCCAGTGCTAAGCACTGGAAACCAGTGGCTCCAATTAAGCACTGCCCCTTCCCTGAGGGTAGACATGAGATGTGAGGTGGATTAAGTGCCCCCCTGACAGTTAGTTACCCCGGGCACCTCCTACCTTGGCCGGAAGCATCTATTTTTCCCTTCTTCCTGTTGGCAAAAACCAACACGAAGAAGAAGTGAAGGCACCATTACCTGATTAAACAAATGTGTTCTTTATCAAAAGTTTAAAGGCAAAATGAATACCAGCCCATGATAACAGCCACTCAGAAGGACCCAACATTCTTGAGTTGAAAGGGTAACTAACACCTTATTTAGGGATCGGCAAAATTATAATGCCATCAGTGTAAATGGGCAAAAGTGGATTGTTTTGCAATAATCCATAAGAAGAGTGGCAAGCCCAAAGGTCTTCTAAAGGCAACTCTTTACTTGTGAGGTCTGCTTATTGTTGGGATTAGGGCCATTTCAGGACGGTCTTGGTGTTGTAGCTGGAGATAGGGTTGTGGTATGTCATAAATGAAGTGGAAGTGTGGTTGGGGTCGCTTCTAGAGTGTCCACCAGGGACATCCTTTTTCTACTGCTTCTCTTCACCAACATGTTCTGCTTCTGTCTTCTCTCTGCAGGCCTGCCGGCACTTCAACGACAGCGGTGCCTGCGTGCCCATCTGCCCCCCGCCACTCATCTACAACAAGTTGACCTTTCAGCTGGAGGCCAACCCTGACGCCAAGTACCAGTACGGAAGCTTCTGTGTCAAAAAATGCCCTCGTACGTATGTGTGATAGGCGCAAGCGGTGGGGAGGGCAGAAGGACTTAGGAAGGACAGGAGGAAGCTGGTGAATTGGGTGGTGATGTCAACTTTTGGAAAACTTTTTTGAAACCCTTTTTGCTCAAGGCTTGGGAGGCATAAAGGCACAAAATATTCTGAAAGGGGACACTGGTGTAGAGAAATCAAATTCTCTTGGCTTTGTCCCACTGAAAAAGTTTGTAACCCTTTCAAAAACGCTCTTTTGTCAGAGGTGTTGACAGACATTGTACAACAGGTCTTTGTTTTATTGTGGCTACCTGGTGGCAGCATAGCAAGGTAAAAATAACAGTAAATGGCGACTTCCATTTTATGAAATGTCAGATTCTCCTTTTTCAAAGATTTCTCCTTTGTGGCAGATAAGAGCTCAGTACCGAACCTGTGCTCATGGACATGAAGGGAGTTGTCTGGGTTTGCTCTTTGTTGGTCACCCCTGTTTTAGGAAGGGCTCCTAGTCTGTGGTCAGTGGCATTCAGGGGGAGGGAAATCAATCAGAGGCAACTTACTCCATCCGAAGTGTGAAACCAATGACCTGCAATATTGCCAGTGAGTGTTGCTTCATGAGGGCTATTTGTAAAATCCAAAGGATTTGACATTAACATTGTGAGCTGATACGCTCCATAAAAGAGGCTCCTAGACTTGCCAAGCTTGAAAAAACTATCCTCATAAGTAATTTTGTGATTTTTTTTAAATTTCACTTTACACTGGTTAAGCAAATGCCCGAGATCATGCTACGATACAAGTTCTCATAATTACTTGAGGTTGGCAGCAGAAATTTAGCACGAGCACACACGAACAACATATTCAACCAGAATGCGAGCAGCTGCTGTTTGCATCCCTGGTGTTTTTTGCCCTGTTTTTTAACAGCAAAAGACGTTCTTGCACATTTTAGGCTAAAATGTATCAACAAATGCTGATTTTGTGTAAATAAGTGTAATTTCATATAATGTTTACAAAATTTCACATAATTACGTTACACAAATTCGGCACACCTCGAACATAGAGTAATTGGCGGGTGCAGAGCCATATGTAGTGGGCGGTCCTTCATGTAAGTACTGCGGGCGGCTGCAACTCCAACCGTGCCGCCCACCCTGCCAAAACCACAAAGGCTTCTGATGCAGCCTCTCCTGTCCTGGGAGTTAGCAACTATTGAGAACCTCCACATATGAACTGGAAATCCGCTCTTTGACAGGGTTTCCAGCTCACCCTGTCTCCACCGTGTGATAATGTTTTTTACGGATGACCATATGGACAATTCTGGTATTGTGTAACACAAAGTAAGTTGGCAAATCTGATTCATATTCATTTCATATCAACATTCACATAGTTTGTTACAGAGGGTGCATCTTTAAGCATTGCTGGCCAGATTCATGGGGAAGGAATGGGTGCCCTCAGTGAAAGTGAGAATTAGGAGGCAGCTTTACCTCCAGAGCCATGCGCCTCTCGTTTTTAGGCCCTGCCAAGTCTGAATGTGCCTCTTTTCACAGATAACTTTGTGGTGGACCAGAGTTCATGTGTGCGCGCCTGTCCCAACAACAAGATGGAGAGAGAGAAGAATGGGGTCAAGATGTGCCAGCTCTGCTCTGGACTGTGTCCCAAAGGTGAGTATGGAGCCTCTCAGAGGGTTGATACGAACGGAGGCCGCGGCCTTGATGATCCATCCTTCGAGCCTAGCGTCCACTCCTGGACCTAAGGAATCTGACGTCATAGGAGGCTCCTGAGATATCTCAGTTCAATTCTCAGGCATATAACTGGGATAGTGGTAAAGATGGGTTCACAAGACCTTAGCCTGGGGTCCATCAAGGGCATGAGAAAGGCCCCGATCACACTCCCCGGCTGCGGAAGCTCACTGTTGGGCTTCATGCCTCGGAATGTGAGATTCATGGATCCACATGTGGAGTGGATCCGTCACATTTGTTTGCACCCTTGGCTTGTGCTTGTCATCAACACTGCTGTGCCCAGGGTGCCTCACTGCTGCGTTCCTCATTTCTCCTCATTGCATCATCCCTCTGCACAGCACTTCTGTTCCCAACAGGCAGTGGCAAAATCATTTTATACTGATATGTATTAAACCAGTATTTCAAGAAAGTGAGATAATGCGTAGAATAGCACCGCTCTGAGTGGAGTATCCCATTTGCTTCCATGTGTAGAAGCACATTGCCCTTAATTTTTTTCTCTTTTCTAATGTTCTCTGTTAGTTCATCGCGACTGATGCTCCAGAGCAGCTTCCTTTTCCCTCCGTTCTCCTGTCTATGCCCCTTTTTTCCTTGATAAAGAACCACCAGCACCACCATTTCTTTGCTCCTTCTCTCCTCATCTACTCTACGACATCTCTCGTAGATCCATGCTGCAATGAAGTTCCTCTGTGTGAAGAAACGTAGTGATTTAAAGCCAGGTCTGGTGGCTCAGTGGACTAATGTGTCCACTGTAAGAGCCTGTCTTTGACCGCAAGGTCACAGGTTCAAATCCCAGTGGTCCACTCAGCCTTTCATCCTTCTGAGTTTGATAAAAATGAGTGCCACTGAGTTTCAATAAACATCTATTATCCAGCGCCAAGATGCCCAAGGATAAACATGTGCTTTACAAATATATGTTATGAAGAATTCTGACAATCCAAAACTTCAAATAACATTAAATGTAATACAATAATGCCATTTCGACAACAGATCCCATTATGAAGAAATGTGTTTCAACCAGGCCCACCCATAGTAATGATAACCTCAGTCCCAAACCTAAACACAATACTAACTTACATTCTTAACCTCCACTTTATGGTATTACCTTAACATGAACTCTTGTGTCACTCCTACTCCAACCATATTCCTACTAGTCAGACACTGTGTCTCCTTTGTCTTTATATCACATTGTTTTTTCTTTACTATTACTGAAAACAGAATGTAAATTGTATTAGAGATTTCATTATAATGGCCTTGGATACATTTGTTATAATAACTTTGCAACATAGGGTCTCAGTGCTTAATTTGTAAAAAAAATAAGTGACTGGGTCCTCGTCAAGAATCTACTACAGATTGCACCATCCATTGGCCCTGATAATGCTGCCAGTGATAGTGCAAACACACCTACCAGTGTGACACTTCAATCTGTTCCAGGCCCCCAAATGTATAAGAATGGCTTTGGTTTTAGGTATTAGTTATTTTTAACATGTATTTAATTAATAAACAACTATTGTTTTGCTCATTTCTGAATAAAACAAACAGTGCCACCATGTGGCGGACTGTAATAAGTGCTGGTGTTAGCAATTCAGTGTTGTTGCTGAGCACCAAAAACTACTGGCTAAAATCAAGCACTGTAGGATCTTTCTTTATAAAAGGTAATTAATCATTATTATCCCATACTACATTTTTGCATCCTGTCACCACTCTCTTTACCCATATACAATGCTCTCGTTATTTTTTGTTGATTTTAAGGTCAGGGAACCAAAAACCTTTAAAAAATAGTGTCACTGAGCCATCTCTCATCTGAAACCACCCTCTAATTAGGACTGCAAGTCATTTTTAAGCAGTGAGTTTCAAAACTTTATGAAGTAGCACAATTTGTGAATTTTGCACAACATTGTAGCAGGCAAAGTTTATTGGAAAAGAAGATTCTGTGGGTGACTTTTCATGGCAAAACTATTTTTTTTCCAGAGAATTGAGAATCTAAAATGGGCAAAAATGTGTAGGGAAAGAGTTACCCAAATTTGTAAAAAATTAAAGGTAGAGGTGAACCAGGAAACACATCAACTCCTCTGTACTAGGAGTGAGTTGAAATCAAAGGGGAAGGAAATATCTAGATTGACCGATATGGAACATTTAGCGAAAAAGAAATCAATAACACATATGATGGGCGCTTGGCTAAATAAAAACTGGTTCCCCTACCTAGACATCCTTCCCAACCGCGGCCTTAGGCAGGAGATCTTAAGGCTGAGGGTTGGTATAAACCCATTTTTAACAAATAAAGATCTGAAAAAGAAATTGTTAGATCAAAATGGACGTTGTAAGTGTAATTTGGGGTGCAAAGGAGACCTGGTACACATCCTTCTTGATTGCCTGTTATTACTGGAACAGCGGAAATTGTGGTTACGACCCGTGTTCCTAAAATATGCTATAAGCTCTAGAGCGCAGGCAGCTAACTTATTAACTGAAATACCCACCATCGATATTGCGATTGCTCTTGGGAAATACATAAAAGCAGCATTGAGTGATCTAAGAAACCGGGAATAACATGTAGATTCTAAAGCATTTTAAATAATGAAATTAGTCTAGCAGAAGGAAGTAGAATGGGTTTTATTCATAAATGCAGAATGCTAATTTAAATGCATTTTTATGGTTGTCGACAAAGGAAGAAGGGTGTGTAAGAGTTTTAACTTATATTTGACGGATTTTATTGTTATAATGTTTTAAATGTCTTGATGTGAACGTTTTAATTTTTTGATACTCTCTTGCACCTGTTTAACCCCTTCAGTGCTGATGACAAAGCCAGCTAGTCATGGACTTTACCTGCCCTGTGCTTATGACGAGCTGGCTTTGTCATGTAAAGTGGGATTTATGGAATTGCAGCACCCAGGGGGAAAACCCATAGCAGCCAAGGTGTTAAATGACTAAGGTCATAATAAACATACCTTTTGACTTGACTTGACTACTAGAGAATTGTTTGAAAAAATGAGCTTTTTCAGGAGAATCCCCCTGTTAAAGTATGTTTTACTTGGGTTTCATTCAGCGACGCCTCAGTATTGCAGGAATGTTTGCATGCAATTAATTTTAGTTTTCGCCAACATTGTGAAGTTTGAATGTTGATGAACTTTTAAAAATAACTTCAGGAAAGGGGCAGAAACGAATTTGAATTATTACACTCTTGCTGCTCTTGATTTTGAGCTATCAACGTAACTTTATAGGCGCTAACAGCAGGTATTTTAGCCCCTTTTTTCTCTTTTATGCAGCCTGCGAAGGCACGAGCCCTGGGAGCAAATACGTTATTGTGGATTCAAGCAATATTGACCGATTCATTAATTGTACCAAAATTAAAGGCAACCTTGACTTTCTCCGAACAAGCTTTGATGGGTAAATGGCCATCCCTCCCTCATACTTTCATTAAGTTTGTTGTCCTAGTGTGTGGCCTGAACCCCCTTACCTTACTGACCATTGTTCTCTGTGTCCCGCAGCGACGACCATTACAACATCTTGCCTCTGGACCCCGAAAAACTCAATGTTTTCAGGAGTGTGCAGGAGATCACAGGTAGGTGGGTGGATCATCAAAGACGTTGAAGACAGAGAGGCTTTGGGGAGACGCAGGGGTATAAAGAGAGGGAGACGAGGCCTGAGGGTGAGATTAAAGCAGAGAAAATGTTGGGGTGAGACAGACGGAAAAAACTAAAGTGAGCACGACTGAGAAAAGACAACAAGGACCATCTGGCTGCATGCCAGTGATGCACTATGTTCCAGTCCTGATATTTAATTTAAAGAAGTGATAATTAATGGGAGACTTAATAATTCCTATCTGTAAAGCGCAAACAAATCACCTCTTTAGGGTTTCAAGGCACTGAGGGCCGTTGGGGAGATAAAGTGAGCTATTGCCCAGAGTCACATGATGCTGAGTTGAGCTGCTGCCGGTGATCCAACCGTGAGCCCCACGCTCTGGAGTTAGCCGCTCTGGCCGCTGCACCACACCTCTCCTATTGACTTAGCCTTGATTCACTTCATGTCAACCAGGCAGATTTAAGTATCAGACAGTGGTTTATGAAATTAAAACCCTGGACCAGGAGGATAGTGTTCTGGTGACACAAAGCCTTGTGGAGACCCATGATGAAGAGAAAGCAAGAGATAGTGAAAGTGAAAGTAAATCATGTTGGAGACTGAAGGAGGATAGATGTAGGAAGGATTAGGATCAGAGAATTATGGTGTTTACAAGTGTGTGGGGTTTGCACCCTCTCTGGGTGGCAATGAAGGAGCCTGAAGGGGTGGGTCTACCTGTTGTTCGTCCCTGAGACGCTTTTACTTCTTTTTCAGGATACCTGAACATTCAGGCATGGCCAAAGAATATGACGGACCTGGGTGTTTTCTCCAACCTGACCATCATTGGGGGGCGCAGTCTTTACAAGTGAGTGACCCCTTCACTCAGCAGTCCACCATCTTGTTTGCTACTATTAGACTTCACTGTACCACACATTGGTCTCCAGTCCAATACAACCCTTTGGCCCAACAGTATACCACACACACCCGCCCGCTATTATGGGCCTGATTATGAGTGTAGGGGCTAGTTATTGCACCTGAATAATAACGATACCACAGGTTAGGTTAATCATTGGGTGCGATAAATAGCACCTATTACGAGTTTGATGGGAATAACATGCAGATGTTTGGTGTTTAATGCACCAAAATACACATTATACAGTAAATATGTTGTGCTTTTCCCCATTAGATTTCGTTAGGTTTCACTTGTCAAAATTTAAAGAAGGTAGAGGTACTTAACGCATCTGATAATTATGGGTTAGTAACACTCAACTCATAATTCTAAGCTCTGCGCAAACAGGGGTTTATGCAGTGGTTGGAAAATAATGACCCACCTGTCATCAGGCCCTATGTGTGTGTGTTATTTTACAATCTGATGTATAGGCTTCATTCATTGTAATATTCGAAGAGACTGTTATGACTGCAGAGTCATTCATCCACACTAACACAGACTCCTTTCCACCTGTACCAACAGTGGATACTGCAGATGTTTGCCACCACAAGAAAATGCAGTGAATGTTTTCTGTGAAGGTGGCACTTGCCAAGATGGCAAAGGTTTGGGTGGCAACTGAGGAGAAATGTTTCTCATGCCTGTTTACAGCTGCAGGGAGGGCAGAACTCCATCAAACAAGTTATAAAGATAACACTATAGGCATCCGGAGCTGACAAATGCCATTACTTCTCAGAAGTCAGAAGAAAAGCATAAACATGCCTAGCCTCTCACACAGCTATCACAAAGCCGCCTGTGTCTCTCTGGCTGGAGGTCTATTGTCAATGCCAGCTCAATTCCAAATCTTTATTCGGCTATAAAAGAAAAGCCATAAAATGACAAGCAAAATAGCACATCTAAAAGCAATTAAAACATTTGATGTACCATAGTTATAATTATAAAATTCATTTTATTTGTTGCGCTATAGCATATCACGTTTTCTCACATTAATCGTTTTCTAAATAAATAAAGCAACATTATAACATATAAAGGGATCATCTGATGTGGCCAGATATTTAATTTCTACTATATGTGGCCTAATGTTCTGTGCAACAAACAAAGGTTTAAGATAAAAACACCTACAATTCTGATAAAACTTACAAAACAATAGAAAGTGCAATGTGCTTTCTTTGCTTCGGTTGTCGCAGGGGCATAAAACCATATCAGGTGGGCGGAGCTTCATGGTTGGGAAGGCAACTAGATGGTGCACAATACCGCATCTCATTCTTATTAACACAAAACTATGCTGCGCCTTAGTCATATATGATAGTTAAATGTTTCCTCCAAATTCAGGAATTTATATAAGGTAACCATTGATTTATTCTGCTCATCCATCGATCGACAGTCCAGTCAATGCTGGAGAAAAGTTTCTTTAATACTTTTCTTTGTAAGTGACAATACTTTTGTGGGATCTGACCAGATAGATATCCTAAACAGCCTTACGAAGGAGAAATTAATGTAGAGTAGCCAGGGAATGCTTAACACATCATTCAGGGTTAGGCAATCTAAAATAATTGATCTTGTAAAAGCAGTTTCTTCCTTGCCCCATAGTGAAGCCCACAATAACAACGGTCTAACAAATAAAAGATCCTATAAAATCTTTTGTCCACCTCATGGTGTGCAACAGTGTTTGAAGCAGAGGAAGGTAAATATAATAGACGGTTTAAAAAAACGTTTTCTTCTATTTGTAAGGCCATGCTACCATTTCATTAATTGGTTGCTTCCCTAATTTTGTAGAAAATTTAGAAATCCCTTGGGATGCACTACTCATTTTAGCTCTGGTGTTTAAAACATGTTGTGACCATGAGCAGCTACCCTTAAATAAAATACCTGCATAGAAAAAAGAGGTCACTTGGCTAATTGGGATATTATCAATAAAGAACGATTTACAGGGTTTATGTTTTGGCCCACAGACCATGGTAAATGTTTTAGATTTGTTAATTACCATTTTCTTTTGCGTCATGAACCCAGCAAAAGCATTCATCAATCTCTGAAGGCCCACTGTGGTCTGAGCCAATAATACTGCGTTGTCCGCCTATAACAATACAGGTATTAGGTGGCCAGCCACCGAGAGACATCAGCCTGAATCATCTGTAAGTGGTTATCTACCCCATTAATAATGAGAGAAAATAATATTGGCACTAACACACAATCCTTTTGAATATCTCGTCAATTTTAAATTTAGTTGAACATTTCCCATGAGGGCCAAAACGGACTTGGTTGGTTTAGTTCTCGTACAGACGAGAGAGAAATCCAACAATCAGCCTGGGTGCTCCCATGGAAATCTGGGTCGGCTAGAGTAGATTATGATCGACCAGATCGAATTTGCTACTTATATCGGCAAAGCATAGATATAGTGCACCTGCCTTAGCCCTAGCATATTTGCCAATAAGTAGCTTTAAATTAATACATTGCTCGATAGTCCCGAGCCCTTTTCTGAACCCAAATTGCACCGGGGATAAGATAGAATGCTCTTGCGCCCATTCCTCCAGCCATAGTAGCAAGAACCTACTCATTACTTTCAAGGAGGTGTCTAGGAGAGAAATAGGGCGATAGTTTTTTAAAATCTGTTTTATCACCTTTTTATATATGGGTACAATGATGGATTCCCCCCAAGAGGGTGTAATTGTATCTGTTACAGCTGAATTAAATGCCCTGGTCTGAATAGGTCCCCATAATTCAGGGGAAGATTTAAAAACATCGACTGGGACCCCATCAGGGCCTGGGGCCCGGCCTCTGGCACTGTCCTGTATAGCCCGATTGACTTCTTCGTTAGGGATGTTCAGGGGGAGACGCACCCCCTCACACAATGAGTCACAGTAAGGCCCTGTCAGCATCTCACCACTATTACTAAACATTTTGGAGAAAAGAGTCACCCATCTATCACAGGGAACAAAAGAGCAGAACTCAGGGATATATCATCGTTCTTTAAAAAGGGAGCATTTACTGTATCCCAAAAAAGTTTGGTATTCCTGGTTTGTACAGAAATGGCCAGGTTTACCCAAGCTTCCACCTGAAGAATCTTTTTCCTAGCTGCTATAGCTAATGTATCCTTGCTCCGAAGGGATTTGATAATGAAAATATCCAGTGGGCAATTTGACAGGGCATATTTGAGTTAAAGTCTCCTGCCCACACTAGTACATAGTCCATATTTTTTTTTTGAAAACATGTTTTAGCGAAGTCTCAGAAAAGCGGGGCACAAGCACAGTGACATTAGCACTATTAAGTTACAAGCAACAAGAATATGCAGTTCCAAGGACACTACACAGCCATGTATGGCCCACATCCCTGAGGCTGGGCGGCGCAGGATCGGGGCATGTCTAACCAGGGAGAAATCCACATCCGCGCCCCAAGGATAAACGACGTATCAATGCCTTCGCCATTTTTTAACACAGCAGAACAATATAGCACATAACAGTTAAACAACAACAATTTACCCCAAAAATGGCATTTCCAGTACTGATCCAATAGAGTAGGATATTTATGTGAGGGCCAGCGAAGGCCTAGTCAATGTCAAGACTACATAGACTCATGAGAATCTTGGCTATATACATTCATACTTAGTCAGGGTACTGTAACGTGGCAACAGAGGACACCTACACGGTCCGACGGCCCTCCCCTTCACCACTCTCCCCTCCAGAATCAGACCCCGAAGCATCAGAAGAAAACAACTCAGCGCTAGTGGCATCCGAGTCATCCTCCGCCAGGCCCTCCATGCACAGTATCCTCCAAGCCAATAGATCATCCTGCAACTTTCCATCCCTACGGGTACGCTGCATGTGGGTCTCTTTGGCTAACGCCCATTCCCTCGCGTCCCTCAACCATAGGGAAATGTCCGGCGCCCTTTGACCCATCCAAGTGATAGCCACTCGTCTCCTAGCTAAGACTAGTAGGAGTTGCAGGAACTTATAGGGTAATCTACTATTTTTAGGTTTGGGCACCAGTGCAAGCAGACATTGGAGTGGGTCCAGTGGAAGCCTGAGTCGCGTGGCCTGGGCAATATACCTCACCACCTTACGCCAAAAGTCCTGGACAAGAGGACATTCCAACGCCAAGTGCAGGAAGCCCGCCCGTCGCACTCCACACCTAGGGCAGTTGTGGCGCCTATCCGCCGATATGCGATGAAGGGAGACCGGTGTCATGTAGGTGCGGTGGACGAAATTAAAGTGAATAAGTTTGAAGCGTGCGTTGCAGGAGACCTTGTGGGTCAACAGCCCAATCCGTTTTCTTTGGGCAGGCTCCAATTCTATTCCCAGGTCTATTTCTCAGGCCACCCAGGCCGGAGCAGACGGGGGGGGTTGAATCCCAGCGCATAGCTGAATAGAGGAGGGAGATACAGGACATGATGATGTCTAGGGTATTAGTGAGCGGAGGCGCTTCCGGGAACTGGGGCCATGTGATCTTGGCCACATCCTGGAGACTACCATAATGGAGGTACTGTCCCTCACTCAGCTCAAATGACATAGTCCATATTAATAGGAGCTAGAAAGGTTTCAAGGCTGTGGTCAAGGTCTGAAGCCACCCTCCAGTCAGCATTCCCTATCTTATTCAATATTCCATTCACGTTCCATGTTGCAAGCTTAAACCCTCCCTCAAAGGGCTGGCATACAGGGGCCATACTTGGTGCATGAATGGGTATATTACAGGTACTAGAATTATCATTGCCAGTCGCCATGGCGGGCTTGGCTACAGCCAGCCTACAAACTGGGTGTGTCCCAGGGTTAGATTTATGATCTTTAACCCGTTGTCCCCGGCGCAAATTCTGCCGCGGTGCGGGTGATTTAATGAGTAGGCGTGTTTCGGACGGCCCCTGGCCGTCTTCCGCACATGCCCACTGTGACGTCGGATGGCCGGGGGCCGTCCGACGAACGGAACAGGTTAAGGGATAGTTGACTTGCCTGGACAGTTATAAGGTCTCTTCCCCAATAGCTATTGGAATCTCTGGCATGGCTTTGAGCAGGACTGAGTCATTCGTTATCATCAAAAAGTACTCAGTGACTGGTATCTATTTGACACTGTGAACTTGGAGCAATATAGCAGATACGGTCTTGGGGTCACCCTTAGGGCTTGCAGGTTCGATGTATTATTAAGACATTGACCTGTACTCGGTAGAGGTTGATAAAATAAATCCAATGGGAATATGCCTATATCTTGGGTAACCAGGGTACGTTCCCTCATCTTTGTGTGAATACCTCTAGCAACTCTAGGATTCCTGAAATTAATAACTGCACAGTCACCATCAAAGTTTTTTTCCAGCGGCCCAATTCACCCTTCTCTCCTTGTAAACAGGACTTTGTGTGCTCTAACAGGCAAAAATAAGTGCTTAGCACTAAGCCAGTGGACAACCTTGTTCTTTAAACATTCTGTGGTTTCCCCAGCCCCTGGCTTCAGCAGGGGGACATTACTGCAGCATATGGGCAGCAGGCAGGTGGCAAATGAATGGTAACTAGTTCCTGGGGGGGAGCATATTAATATTGAGAGGGTGTGTATTTGTTAGGCTCCGTGAGGGTTGGTCCACAGCGCGTATCATAGTGACAGGCTCCCTAATAGATTCCCTATTAATCTCTTGGGCATTGTCGCCCAAGTAACACTCTACATTAAGTCTGGTACGAGCCATAGCTTCAACAGCTTCGACAGGGAGGAGCATGCCACCTGTAACATTATTCGGTCTCGCCTCTGGTGGTTGTGGCCTCTTAGCTGGTGGCATTACACCCGCAGTAGTAACATTTTTTAATTCATCCTCCACCCTACCCAGTCTTTCTTTAAGAGGCATTAATAAGCCATTGAAGACAGTTGTTAGCTTCTTCCAAAATGGGGTCCATGCTGGTTTGTCCATGGGGTTACTGTTATTATCAGCTACCCCTTGTAGCAAAGGTATATTCAGGGATCTCAAAAGGACAAGAATTTCATTCTTTGTCTTTCTTTTACTTTTAGCTGCTGGTAGGCGAACAGTAGTTGGAACAATAATTGCAGCTTTAGCTGTGCCTGTTAAGTCCTGAGGTGGGGATATCGGAGCTAACACAGTAGGCAGTTGGCAAGCTGTAGAGTTCACAGACCCAATAGTGCATCCTGAGCTATGGGGATCTTGATATTTACCTGGGCCAGATTTCTCTTTGATAGATGTTATGCATTCAGTCCCCCCATTTTGGCTAGTCGTACTAAGGGACATGCGCCGCTCAGCTAGGTCGATTTCTTTGGATAGGGCTCCCACGGCACAGGCAAGAAAGTTATCTATGGTGGTCCTTTTAAGTGTAATAGTTGGCTCTGTAGAAGACTTTACCCGGGCATGGCCCGGGCCTGCCCGCACACGTCCAGTGTAGTGTTTATGGCTTCGGGAGGACTGGCCACGCCTCCCATGCCATTGCCACCAAAATCGCTGGGCGACCGAGTTCCACCCCAGCAGCCAGGAACAGGTGTGGAGGAAAGTACAGGCTGGCTCCACCATCCCGTAACGATAAGCGTCCTGCGCTGCGGGAGTACCCAGAAGTGTTTATGGAGCCAGGAGGACTAGCCACGCCTCCCGCGCCATTGCCGCAAACAAAGCTGGGGGATCGAGTCCCACCTCAGCAGCCAGGAACAGGTGTAGAGGAAAGTGCAGGTGGGCTCCACCACCCCGTAATGATAAGGTTCATTGTCATTGCGGCTTGCCCCTTGTGTAGCTTTTCAGCTCTTCATTCTGTAATAGTGCTATCTCACCTTCCCATGGCTGCCAAGACTTTCAGACTGAAATATAATCTGTAGGATGGCTGTTAGGCATCTTAGCTCTGCATAATGTTTTCAAACCGAACGTCTACTCTATTCACTGATAAATAAAAGTAACTCAAACAATATCCGTTGAATGGATAAGCCCAGACCCGCCGCTATGTCATACTTGGAGGGCCCGGCTTTTAGCGAAGTATAATTTAGAACAGGCTATTTATGCAGTGAAAGGACGTGCTAGAAGACTACTGCGTTTGTGTATTTCCTATTAAGAATGAACTATGTATCTGACTTGCTTGCAATAAAAAAAAAAACAAAAAAAAAAACAATACCCGTTGGGCTTTTGTATCTAGAGTATGAAAATAGGCAGTCTGTAGTAACTAGCTCATAAATTGTGTTCAGTTGTTTAAAAATACCAGTATTTTTCCTAAAAAAAAACTTTTCAGACTGAACAAATATGTTTCTGCATAAATTTAAATATGTTGTTGCTTACGATTCTGAGAAAGAAGTGTTTGTTTATGTATTTGTGCAGAATAGAATTCTAGTCCCCTCTGTTAGGTCAGGTCCTTCTACAGAGGCGACTCCCCTTTAAGGGATATCTAGTTATGTTTCATGGCTGTGCCCCTTTTGAGACGCCACCTTTTTCATCCCACTTACAGCACTGTGGCCTGCCCTGTCATCTCTCTAGAATTGTGACGCTTGCTTTGCATGCAGCAAAACAGTAACATATTTGTAATGCTTTCAAAAAAAGGCATAAGGATTGTGCTGCGTGTCAAGCTTGCTGAGAGTGAGGAAGAGCAGCAGCTAACCTTATAAATTAAATTATAAATTAACCCGTCAGAGTGACACCTGATGTCCTACCTCGCCTGATACGAGAAAGAGTCCTTTGAAGAAGTGAGCATTGGCAATATTTTATTTGTAGTGGTCACGGCAGTCACTTAAATCTCCACACAAATCCACAACATGCATTTTATTGTGGTCAGGGTGTTGGGAAACTGGGACGGACAGTAAAAAACAGCGACTGTCGGGGGAAATCTGGGACGTCTGGTCATCCTAGTTCTGGGTGAGTGATGTTGCATCTGTAGACCAAGGGTGACCTCCACCATTGCATTGCAGCCGTGGTTTTTCCCTGCTGGTGATGAAGAACAAGAACCTGACATCACTCGGCTTCCGGTCCCTGCGGGAAATCAGTGCAGGCAAGGTGTATATCACAGACAACGGGCAGCTGTGTTACTACCACAGGGTGAGATGGAGCGCCATCTTCCGTGACCGAAAACAAGGCACTGACATCAAGAACAATCGGCCTGAGAAGGAGTGCGGTGAGGAGCCTCAGCCTAGGCATCGCTGTGTGTCTGTCTCTTCTCTGTCCCCTTCTCTGGTCATGTCATCCTACGCTTCCTTTAGAATGTATTATTTTATGTTATTCTGTGTGCTTTATGGATTTGCAAGCCTCCAGCTTAATCTTCACTGGGTCATCAGGACACCTTCGGTTTAGGTGTCTTTCTAAGGGTGAACAACACTTACAACGCAACTTTTACATCGCAGAGCCTTTACAACGCAACCATTACAACGCAAACTATTACAACGCATTGCTCTGGGGGGCGCTCTAGGATAGGGAATAGGTTAATTTACTATCCAATAACCTTCCCTAGTGTCCACGGGGACTGGAGTTGGAATAGTAAATTAAACTATTCACTATCCAGTGCCCCAAAGCACTATGCGTTGTAATGGACTGCGTTGTAATAATTGCGTTGTAAAGGCATGCGATGTAAATGCATGCGTTGTAACGTCATACATCCCTTTCTACGTGGCCTGTCAATTGGCATCTCTTCCGTTTCTCTGTCTCCCTCCACCTAGTGTTGCTGCGAGTCTCCATCTGTCTTCAGTGTCTGTTTTCTATGTCTACCAAGCATCTATAGGGTGCCTCTTTCTTGTATCTCTGTATAGTGTCTTTTTGTCCATAACTTCATTCAAAGCCTCTTCCTTTCAGTCCCAGAAGGTCAGGTTGTCAGGACATCCACATGAGATACATTTACATACAGTGAAACGAATTGGAATGTAGTGGTGATTTCAGAAATCTAGCACAGATCCAGCCCTACATATTCCCAGTCTTTTCTCTTTATCTCTGTACTTAATCTCACACTTCTTGCATGTTACGATTTTCTCTAGTTGCAGTTCTGACCTTTGACCCCTGTTTCTTTGACCCCCACAGTGGCTGCAGGTCATATCTGTCACCCTTTGTGCTCTAATGAGGGCTGCTGGGGCCCTGATGAAGATCAGTGTGTGTCCTGCAGGAACTACAGTCGTGAAGGAACCTGCGTGGCTACCTGCAACCTACAGGAGGGGTAAGAGCTCTAAGCGGAATGCCTTCTGGGCGAAGTCTGCAAATAACAGCATGTGTTCAAACCTTTCTGTCTCCTGTCGAAGCCAGCTTCCTGCGAATTAAGGCAGAATGGCTTAAATCTAGTTACAATCACAGTAAACAAGGACTGGGAAAGCCAATAATTCTGGTGTGAATGTGCAAGCGCATAATAATCCTGGTGTGAATCAATCAATTAATCAGCGAGTACTTGTATTGTGAGGCTATTCACCCCGGAGGGTATCCACATGTTGAGCTCTCACTGATCTCAGTCGAAGAGCTAGGTATTGAGTCCCTTTACGAAGTTCATGAGTGAGGGTGAGGAGGGATAGGACGTGCCAGGACCTGGCGGCAAGAAAGGAAAATGAATGACCTCCACTTTAGCTTGGCGAATGTGGGGTCGCGTTAACAGTGGCTTTGAAAATAAAGCAAAATTAAATATATCTCTTGTACAAATATTGAATACTTTTTCACTTAAGATGTATGAGGGAATACACCTGTTGATTGCATTTGGATGTTCTATAGAAACACTGCCTAAATAGAGGCTGTTTCCAAGAGCATCATAGATGTCGTAATCACAAGGTTCCCACTTCAGTTCATGGCATTATGCACACTGTCTTAAGCCTTCGGTCTTTCTGTGACAATCTAAGCATTCTGGGTTTTGTAGTCCTGACTTGCTTCCATTGACATAAGCACAGGAGTGGAACCTGTGTCCATAGTAACATGCAGTGCGGCAGTTGGGTCACTACGATGGTCTGGGTGTAGGATGGGGATGGGAGTCGTAGGCAGGCAGCTGCAGTAGATGTGAAGGCAGGGGCGGCTTTAGGGCAGTGCCACTGGTACGGCCACACTCTGCGCTGACCTTTAGAGGGGGAGCCGACCTCAGGGGGGGCGCTGTGTGAAGCATTAGCTCATGATTAGAGAGATGAGGGACACTTTTGCCAGGTGGTAGTAAGAGAATCAAAGGAGGCGGTCATGGGGTGTTGGGGGCGCCAAAAATGATTGTCGCACTGGGCGCCACCAGTGCAAAAGCCAGCCCTGTGTGAGGGTCTGTCTCAGAAGCCCTAAGAGCCAATGATTTCCTCAGAGACTTGCTGCCAGTGGACACAGCATGCATCTGTTTAGCCTCACTCACCTGGTAGCCTACAGTCCCTGAGGAACGCATTAAAAATTACTATAGGGTGGGCCTGCCCTTAAAGGTTGCCCTTGCTATGCGCTGATCATGTTCGGGCACTCAAATACAATTCTTTTCAACAAAAAATGATGTGATTTAAAAATAAATGCCCACTCCAGTGATTGTAAACAAGGAAATAAAATTTCCCACTTTGTTTTCTATATTTTTTTATTAGGTGTCCCGAAATGTTGGCAAATATACACAATGTACCTCACATCAGCAGTAGCACCCACTAAACTTTTGTATCTTTCCCCCTCACACTTCACGCCAATGCATTCCCCACGGTCCCACACAGGTCAAGTAGCGACCGACAAGCAAGCCGGAGCTCCGATCCAAACCTCACATTTCCTACCTTCCCAGCAGCAGGTCAGCGTGGCAGCAGATCCGGGTCCTGACCCGGACATGACCCGGAGGCTGCAAATGTGACAGCCATATAAGAATAAAACAGCTCCAATGCTATATATGAAATGAAAGGCAAAATGTTCAAATATGTGAATAAAAGGATACAATATGTGCATGCCAATCGTGCTCTTTAGTCGTAAAGTTCATACAGTTGAGAGAAGACATAATCCTCTGCACCGGAAACACCGATGGCTCAGACAACACAGCATGAGCTTCCTGCAAAAGCTGGGCATGCAGAGTGCATCACGGACAGGCGCGCAACACACATTGGACTCAAAGGGCTTCAGCCCCCCTGTTGTGTGTGGCAGCCCGGGATGAGACAGCTTCCCGGGCACATACACAGCCGCACCCGAGCACTTCACAGGTCTTTAATAGACCGTTTGCATGTTAACGAGGCCTTGCTGTTGTTTCACCCCTTCTAAGAGCCCCTGCAGCTCCACTCGGCCTATTGCTTAAAGATTCAGCCCCCCCGAAATTTTTCCTTAGCCCCTACCCCTTGAAATTTGGCTCTAGTTGCGCCACTGATCACAGATACCATCCAGCTCCCTGCTTTCTGCGCCTGGCAGGGGCACTGACCCTGCTCCCTTTGCTGACATGAGTGCCTGAGCCCTATACCCGACTGAAAGGAGGCCGCAGCAGCCACTGTGTATACTTCTGAGGTGCGTCTCCTTTCTGATGCAAGGACACTTCACAGCCAGTGCACTTTTGGTGGCCTAACAAGGCTGCTTGACAATCAGAGTCATCTTAAACATTTTGGGGGCCCTGGGAGCCATACTTTGGGGGCCGCTGTTCCGAGAATTTTATTACCAGTGTCCTGCAAATTCAAGCCCACATGAAGCCAAAATTCTAAGGGGCTTATTTACAAGCCCCTTGCGCCGCCGGTATGTCACTGTTTCCGATATTAAAAGACGCACCGGCGGCACAAGGAGCTTCTAAATAAGCCCCTAAATATGTCTTGCCTGGAATCCCAAAAAATCCTTAAGATGAGACTGGGTAGAAAGAGACAGATTCTGATGTAAAGGTAGGCAGAAAAGTTTAAATAATGAAATAAACAAATGCCAACTCAGAGAGAAAGTTACCTTTCTCAGGGGGCTGCTTGGAAGGTGGGGGCCCTGGGCAATTGCACACTCTGCCCATGCCTTAAACTGTCTCTGTGGACAATAATATGCTGAGATTGTTCAGCATGGAAAGCCATCTCCCTGTATACTCTTTTCTTCATGTTTTTCTATCAAATAAACCAGGGTTCTCCAATGTTGATCCTGAAGGGCCGGATCCACAACAGATTTTGTGCATATACACATTTAGAAAAATGTAGTTATTTTAAAAAATCTGGCATAGATCAGGCCCTCCATGACCGACATTGGAGAACCCTGAAATAAACAATGGCATACCTAATGTTGTCTCTAGCCAGACCTAAACAATGATTTTAAGAAAACACTTCCCCTCGTAGTATTCTTACAATGTTCAAATTACTGTTTGAACTTTAGTCCTACACTATCTTCTTCTAATTCTATTACCTCCTCGATTCTTCCACGATCTTCTTCTAATTCTATCACCTCCTCGAGTCTTCCTTGATCTTCTTCTAATTATTTAGCTTTAAAATTCTAAGTCTGCTTCTTCAGGTATTCGATCAGCATTCGGACAGCATCTCGGTCTCTCAACATTCTTGCTGTGACTGCGGAACTGCTCTAACTAAACTACCTCAATTATACTTTCCTAATGGCATGTACCACCCCTAAATGTTACAACGTTATGAAACCCCTACTTCTGATTGGACATGCTAAGTGAATGATCATCACACCATGCTAAGTTTTTTTTCACAACAATTTTATTGATTGATCAGGTAAAGGTATATACACAGTTCTCCACAATCAGGAGGTCACTGCCAAACATCAACATATGTATATCATGGTAGCCCAATCAATGAAGGAAACATTTCTCCCTTTACCCCCCCACCTCCCACAACCCCCCTGTAACCCCACTACCCACCCCTTATCCCTCCCTAACCCAGTACACGCGATCACATTAAGCCTCCTGTAAGTGCTGTCAGTATGCCAGGCGCCATGCGCCTCTCTAGGCCCGGTGCCCATCGTCCAGATCCGGATCATCGGCAGGTTATGCTGGGGGCTCCAGAGTCAAACCCCTATAGTCGGCCCACCGCTTCCAGATTTTGTAGTGTTTTCGGGGGCAACCTCTGGCCTCGAATACTGGACGCTCTAGCCCCATAAAATAGTCCAGTCCAGACTTCCACGCACTCAGGGGGGGGCTCGCTCATTCTTCCATGCCCGTGCCAAGTCCCGCTTGGCCACCACTAGACCCAACAGCAAGAGGTGGCGTTTATAAATATTCCCTCCCACACCCTCTAGCACATGGAGGAGACCCAGGCAATGAGTGCGGGGGAGATCCCAGCCCAGGACCTCCGACAAACAACTCCATACACCATTCCAGAACCTATTCAAACCCGCACAAGACCATACAGTATGTAGCAGGGAACCTATCTCAGCTCCACAGCGCAGGCACTCCGGGGACACAATCAGGCCCGCCTTCCACAGCCGTTCCCGTGTATAATATGCCCTGTGCAAATATTTGAATTGGATTAGTCGGAGTCGTACCGCGATAGCGGTCCCGCGAGGGGACTCCAATGCCTCCCTCCAGTCATCCTCATCCAGGGGCCCTACATCCTTTTCCCAAGCGTCTTTCAATGGAAGCAGGGAGGAGGAGCAGTGGGTAACCAGCGTTTGATAAATGCGGGACACCTTTTTATCCCCGAGATCTCCCATAAAAACCTTCGCTTCTACAGGGCTGAACTCCGGGAGCGACTCCAACCCTACCAGGCTAGGCACAAGCGCATGACGAAAATGGAAATATTTGAAAAATTGAGTCTTGGGCATGTGGAATTCATCCCGCAACTCCTGGAACGACTTGAGAGTTATGCCGGACATAACGTCTCCGAGCGAAGAGATCCCTATAGAATCCCATCCACCAAACCCCCCCAGCGAGGCCAGCGCGGGGAGACGCCCATTATGCCACAATGGGGTCTCCGCCGTCAACCTACCCCACCAACCCATGCGACGCAACGCTTGTCGCCAAACCGCAAAGACCACCTGCGTGGCAGATGGCAGCCGCCTCCGGAGCCCAGACGAGTATAAGATTGTGTGCAGTGTGTTGTTCCCCATCAGCGAGCGCTCCCGAGCATATGCCGGGACACCATGCTAAGTTTTAATAATTTTTCTTTAGTTCATTGTTTTAAATTCCCTACCATTTATTTGTTCTCCCATGCTTTATTTCCCACCTGTATTTTTGAAAACTTTATCAACAACAATGTATAAATTTCACAGTTGTCCATTGAATCTTCAGGATGTTCAGCTGGTTCTCAGGACATGTACTGAGACCGTCCTTGGACGAGTTTCAAGACTTGTCAACACTGTTTCGGACTTGTCATCTTTGCGGATGCGGGAGGAACCACGTGGGTGGCAGACTTTAGCATTGTTCAGAGGCCCAAATATGAACTAATAGAGAGGTCAAAAGAAAGGATATTAATTTTATTTTAAAATGATTTCACTGTATACCACCTATTTCTGCTCTAATCTCATTTACTTATTAAGATTCTTCATGCATTAGCATTTAGTGTACAACTCATTTTAGTTCCAGCAAAGCAGATTCTTAGCACGTGAGTTTCCGAGCAGCCATTTTAGATGCTATTGCGCAGAAGCAGAAATTTCCCTCCAAGCGTAAAGACTTCATTTTGCGTAGATGCAGTTGATGCATGTGCAATATAGTTTCCCATGTTAGCAGCCATTTTAAGTCTCACTTGTGTTACTTGTTAGTAAAACATATAGGAAAGCTTCCTCTATCTAGAAATATATGAAATGTGGTGCATATTAGTATCAAAATACATTGTTAATACTTCGTTACGGGGTTATATGAGAGGATTGCGTCCAAGCAAGTCTCTTTTATACGAGTCCTGGCTCCATCACCTGAACACTCTGGCAATGTCTGAACAATAGAATTATCAATACACTCATACCCATACAAGTACAGATCAAAGAAGAGAAGGAAAGCGCTATAACTTCATATTTTACAGCAAAAACAATATCTAATAAGAGATGCAAACAGAACAGCCCTGCACACCTCGGCATGAGTTGACAGAATTTGAGTCAAATAAAACTCAAGAAACTCACTTTTTACATCACAAATTTGCAATTACCAGGAAGACTAATCTCACTGAAAATACCACCAGGTCCCCCTGAAAGTAGGTATCCTTAAAAGAACTTCAATCAATCAATCATTGCATTTATATAGCGCACTACTTACCCAGAGGGTCTCAAGGCGCTGGGGGGGGGATCTGCTACTGCTCGAACAACCAGGTCTTGAGTTGCTTCCTGAAGGCGAGGTGGTCCTGGGTCAGGCGGAGGTGGGTCGGGAGGGAGTTCCAAGTCTTGGCGGCCAGGTAGGAGAAGGACCGTCCTCCTGTGGTGGCTCTTCGGATGCGGGGGACGGCGGCGAGGGCGTGGCTGGTCGATCGAAGCTGGCGTTTGGGAGCGTAGAAGTTGAGGCGGCTGTTGAGGTATCCTGGGCCTTGGTTGTGTAGGGCTTTGTGTGCGTGGGTGAGGAGACGGAAGGTGATTCTCTTGTTGACCGGGAACCAATGCAGATCCCTCAGGTGTCCGGAGATGTGGCTGCGACGGGGGATGTCCAGGATGAGTCGTGCTGAGGCGTTCTGGATCCGCTGGAGTCTCTTCTGGAGTTTGGCGGTGGTTCCGGCGTAGAGGGTGTTGCCGTAGTCCAGACGGCTGGTGACGAGGGCCTGGGTGACCGTCTTCCTGGTCTCGGTGGGGATCCACCGGAAGATCTTACGTAGCATGCACAGGATGTTGAAGCACGACGAGGAGACCGCGTTGACTTGTCTGGTCATGGAGAGGGAGGAGTCCAGGATGAAGCCCAGGTTGCGTGCGTGGTCTGTTGGTTTGGGTGCGCTGCCTAGGGCGGGGGGCCACCAGGAGTCGTCCCAAGCGGCGGGTGAGGATCCCAGGATGAGGACTTCCGTCTGATCTGAGTTCAGTTTCAGGCGGCTGTTCTTCATCCATTCGGCTACCTCTTTCATCCCTTCGTGAAGGTTGGCTCTGGCGGTGGCGGGGTCGTTGGTAAGGGAGAGGATCAGCTGGGTGTCGTCGGCGTAGGAGATGATGTTGAGGTGGTGCTGGCGTGCGATGTCTGCGAGGGGGCTCATGTAGATGTTGAAGAGGGTTGGACTGAGCGAGGAGCCTTGAGGGACGCCGCAGATGACTTTGGTGGCTTCAGATCTGAACGGAGGGAGGCGGACCCTCTGTGTCCTTCTGGCGAGGAAGGAGATGATCCACTCCAGTGCCTTCTCCTGGACTCTGACGTTGCTGAGGCGTTGTACTAGGGTACAATGGCAGACAGTGTCGAAGGCCGCGGAGAGGTCGAGGAGGATGAGGGCTGCTGTTTCTCCGTTGTCGAGCAGCGCTCGGATGTCATCGGTGACTGCGATCAGGGCGGTCTCGGTGCTGTGGTTGGCCCGGAAGCCAGACTGCGAGGGGTCGAGGGATCCGTTCGTCTCGAGGAAGGCGGCCAGCTGCTTGTTGACGGTCTTCTCGATGACTTTAGCAGGAAACGGGAGCAGCGAGATGGGGCGGTAGTTTTTGAGGTCGGTGGGGTCAGCCGATGGCTTCTTGAGTAGAGCGCTGAGTTCGGCGTGCTTCCAGCTCTCCGGGAAGGTAGCGGTGTCGAAGGAGGTGTTGATGATGTCCCGCAGGTGGGGTGCGATGACAGCGTCGGCCTTGTTGAAGACGTGGTGAGGGCAGGGGTCGGTCGGAGATCCGGAGTGGATGGAGTTCATCGTGCGGACAGTGTCTTCGGTGCTGATCGGAGTCCAGGCGCGGAGGGTGGTGGTGGGGGGTGGTGGTTCGGTCGTGGTGTTCGTCGGTTGAGTGCTGAAGCTGTTGTGTATGTCCGCGATCTTGTTGTGGAAGTAGGAGGCGAGGGAGTTGCAGAGGTCTTGCGAAGGGGTGATGTCGTTGTTTCTGGCGTTGGGGTTGGAGAGCTCTTTGACGATGTTGAAGAGTTCTTTGCTGTTGTGTGCGTTGTTGTCCAGTCGTTCCTTGAATGCAGTTTTCTTGGTAGCGCGGATGAGTTGGTGGTGTTTTTGGGTGGCGAGCTTGAGGGCAGTCATGTTGTCCGGTTTTGGGTCTCTGCGCCAGGTTCTCTTGAGGGCTCGGCAGTTCTTCTTGGAGCTCTTGAGTTCGTCGGTGAACCATGGGGCTTTCTTGCTGCCGGGTCTGCTGGGCGGGGTCCTCAGAGGGGCGAGCTCGTCTGCGCAGTCGCTGATCCACTTCGTGAGGTTGGTGGCCGCCTGGCTAGGGTTCGTTGTGCAGGTGGGAGGGTTCATGCTCAGGGAGGACGCGAGCTGGTCGGCTGTGATCTTGTTCCAGTTCCTGCGTGCAGCCTGTTGCTGGTGGTGGTGGATCGTGGTCCTTGCGAAGCTGAAGTGGACGCAGCTGTGGTCCGTCCAGTGGAGTCCGGTGGCGTGGCTGAAGGCGATGTCCTTGCTGGATCAGAAGACGGGGTCGAGTCTTTCTATCTTCTTCACGTTGAGAAAGAAACTACAGGAAGATCCGAATAATTCTCTTCAAACTAAAATAGTGCCTGCCTCCACTTAAAAAAAACTCAGTTAAGAACTTTGTTAAAAAAAAAATCACTCTTATCAGAGGATATGTCCAGTTACAGGCCCATTTCAAAGTTATCCATTAGTCTCTGTTGCCTGTCTGTGCGGTGAGTGAGCAGATACAGCCATTCCAAGGATATCGATATGTTATATTATTGTAACTTATAGAGCACACAATGTGTCAAAGCGCTGATGGAAAGCCGCCCAATTCCTAACAGAGAACAGAGAAGTCCCAGTGACTAAGGCAGATGGCCATGTTTTCAGCAGTTGTTTTGAACACAGCCAGAGAGTCAGCTTCTAAGATATCCACAGTTTGACAAGTGGGCCATGCCTCCCAACAAATAATTCCAAACAAAGTCTCCATCATCGGGGACACCAACCCTGCAGGGCGGCCGTCCCAAACGGGGCCAGAGGATTAAGTGGTGCAATTCGACGAGACAAAAGGTGCAAAAACCCAGAACTGAAATCCAGCAGCATTTAATCACTGATAAACACACAGGCTGCTGCAAAATAATATCCATTTTAACCTGACGGGTTTAAGCAGTAACGCCTTGTTCACAGGAAATTAGTTCTCACAGCCCACACTGCCCAGGTGTTTTTAAGCTCCAATGTCATGTGCCAACAAGTAGTGAATACTACAAGTCTCTGTTTATGGCCACACTCTCTGTCCATCCATCAGAGCAGTCACCTATTCGGCCATTTGCTCATTCATCCATTCATCAATCCCCACCCCTATCCACCTCAACCAATAAAAATAAAACCTCAAGATGCCCAAGTTAATTGAAAACCTATGTTATTAAAAATCTTTGTGGCAAATTATTTGAGAAAAGAGAAATAAGAAAGATAATATTTTGAAAAACCAAAAGCAGGATAAGCAGCAAGCTAGAGATGTTCAACTGTCCTACAGTATTATTGTGTTCAGTTAAAAATATCACTCAGTTCCATCCGGTGCTCCATGTCCTTTGACACTGCACTGATATCTCTTCTGAAGTTGGTGAAAATGACATCACATGGCTGCCAGTTGCATAATGTGCCAGAAAACTGTAAAACCCATAGTGCTGAAATTACAGACAAACGCTGCCCGCGGTCAGATGAATAATGGACAACAGACCTCAGGCTAAAATGACGGTCAGACTGGGTAATTTAGAGACTGGTGGTCAGACTGGTACCACAGCTCCTCTCCTCTCAGGCTAGCCAGGTACAAGGAAGACTCTTCGCCGTACAGGAATCAGTGCTGCTAAATCATTCCCCCATGCTTGGGTGAGGAAAGTAGTAAACAGTGTGGGAGGTATGATTCCACGCACTGTAAAGTTCCTCTGGTATGCCCTCAGTGCTCCCAATACCAGTCTTCTAGACCCGGACAACAAACTATGGCTGCTGCTGACCAGAGGCACTATTCTGCCCTCCTGCTGCTGAGCCAAGCTCGTGCAGAGGAAGGCAGGACTTAGTGTATTGGGACAGGGCGGGGCGTTTGCCAGCGGCACTCAGACTGCTTGAAGGGCACATTTGATGCCCTCCTTGCATACTCCAGTCCAAACCAGTTCAGGGAACTGTTGGCTCCCGCTCAGGTGCAAAACTGGACAAAGGGCATGTGAGTATCCTCCCACTGTCCAGCACCTCCTCTGGAAGGGACCCCTGAATTGTTCCAACCCTCTCCTTGGGGTACTTAGGAGCTTACCTGTGTGTGGTTCCTTAAATTCGTCGTGGGACAAGATCCAGATCAAACACCACTTCAACTTTGACCGTCTGGGCACTGTGGAAATCGCTGGACTTTGCTTTGGGGAACCGAGACTGCAATGGAGAAGATCGCTGCTGCTCCTGGTCTCGTCGACCTGCAAGTCTCCTGCAACATTTGTGCCTGTGCTCCATAGAGGTTCTTCACAAGGCCTGTGTACATCCAAGACACCCAAAAGAATCTCCCTTGGAGTGAAGGAGTCACTTCCCTGCATCTACAGGCACCACAACGAAGCTGACCGGTCTGCTGTTCAAGAGTTCCTACAGACTCCGAAAGGTCCAGCAACACAGGTGGTGGTTCTTCAACTCCCACGAGGCCTGTACTGTCTTCCTAGCAAGTTGGAAGCCAATATCCCTTGTCGGAACCGCTGGAGCAGTACCCCTATGCACCGCTTTGACTTGCCGTTGATAAGTGTTGTTGACTCTCCCCTCCTGAGATCTTCGGGCTCCAAGAAGCCCCAGCAGCAAGCATCACCTGCAGCCAAAATCTTTGCCTGCACTGCATCCCTTGCACCATGGGCCTTCATCCTTTGGTGAGCTGCTCAAGGTCCTCTTGTAACTCATTTGCCTATGGCCTGTGTGTCTGCTTGAGGGTCTTCTTTGATTCCAGTGGGCTCCTCTGCTTGCTTGGGCCTGCTCTGACTTACCTGCTTGTGGTGAGTCACTTGGACCATGCTGGTCCCGACACTGCACCTTTTTCAACAACTACGTCTCTTGCTGCTGCCAATGCTTGTTGGTGCCCCTGCCAGACACTGACCCCTTGGCTCTCAACACCCAACATAGAACAACTTGTGAATGGCTCTTGGTCTTGCTCGGTGTCCCCTGGTCCATACAGCTGCAACTACAAGGGCACCGTCAACTCTCCTGCATTCCCAACATCGGTGGGCCTTCGTATTCCGTGCCGTTTGGTTACTCCTGAGTGGGAGGATGCCTGAACGGATGGTTGCACAGATTTGAATGGATGGATGGATGAATGGATGGATCTTGGTGAGTGGATGGGTAGATGAATGAATGAATGCACATGCTTGCGTGGATGGATGGACAGACGGAAGGATGGATGGACGGAGAGACAGATGCTTGGGTGGATAGGTGAATGGATATATGTAAATGGATGGATCTTGGTTTGTGGATGGATTAATAGATGGATGGACTGATGAGTGGGTGCATAGGCAGACGGATGGATTTTGGCAGATGCAAAGATGGATTGGCCGGTGGATGCTTGGATTATGGATAGAATAGGGTGTTGTAGTCATATTTTTTTTAGTTTTTCAAAAACAAACTCCTCCTTTGGGAGTTTGATTTCGTAAAACAAAATTAGGTATATGGTCATCAAACCCAGCGGCGCTTGTCTGCCAAACAAAAAAGGAATCACCATAACACTAGTTCCCTTCAATGCCCTTTGATGACCCTTGGGCTGGCAGCCATCCATAAATTTGGCAGGCGGTAGTCCATCAGGGTGGAGGAGGTAATTTGGTGTGCCACCCTGATGGACTGAACTCCGCCCGCCAAACTCTAAATCAGACCCCTGATTCTTTATCTTAACCATGCACACTATAATCAAAGTAATCTTATTTTAATTGCTTTGCGCTGCAGCAGACTTTGTATTGCTTTGTTGTTGATCCAAGGGTGGACATCAAACCTGTGAGCTTTTCCAGTGCTTATACAAGATCTCGAAGCTACCACTGAGACTAAGTCTAGACTGACGTATGCAGAAGTAGAATTTTGCACCTTTGTCCTGAATGTTTATAGACACTGCTCAGAATTTGCCTCCATGCCAGATGCTTACTCTAGTGGTAACAGGAGAACAGAGGTTGGGGAACCGGATGTCCATTTGCTACAGCTTTATGTTTCTGGTGTTCTGAAGTGACCTCACTGCTCCATCCTCATTTTGTGAATATTTGGGCGATGTTGAAGCTGCCACCATGCCAATACTTGTGCATGCCATGCGCCTCCCTCTGTTCCCGCCTAAAATGAGCACGCTTAACAAATGATGTGCAAGGGCTGACCAGTCTATTTTTGCACCCTCTTGTTTTTCTCGACAGGGAGTTTCGGGAGTACACCCACGAGAACCGGTGCCTCCTGTGCCATCCGCAGTGCCAGCCGATGGACGATGGCCTGACTTGCAATGGCTCGGTATGTATGAGGTTTTTAAAATATGCCGCCCATAATTTCCGTTGTTGGGTGAAGAGCTTGCATCATAGGACATCGTGTGAGGACATGGTACTGGCGAACAGTGCGAGAAAATGGCACTGGTGCACAGTGTGAGGAGCTAGCACAGGTGGGCAGTGTGAAGAGCTAGCACTGGGCACAATGTCAGGAGGCAGAGTGAGAAGCTGGCACTGACGGTCAATGTGAGAAGTTGCCACTGGCGGGCCGTGTGTAGAGCTTTCACTGGTGAGGATTGAGAACAGTTTGCACTGGTGGGCGGAATGAAAAGCTGGCCCCGAGGCATGGTGTAGGTAGTCGGCACTTGAAGGGCAGTCGGCAGTGTCCGATGCTGGCAGTGGATGGTAGTGGAAGACTCAGTGCTTAATTTGAGCAGGGGCTTTCAGGTGCTCAGCACCGGCACCTAATCCTCAGCACCGGTGCTTATAGCACCAATTAAGGACCCACTCATTTGGAAGGCAGGCAATTGTTCCATAATCACAGGATTTTGAGCCACGCCAAGACTCAAGCCCGGTTTCCCAGCTCTGAAATCAGCAGCTCTACCTATTAGGCCCAGTCCTCTCCAAAATGATGATAACTCTTGTCAGGAGGCAGTTTGCACCAGCCTATTTCTCCTGTTAGCGCTGCCTCCTGAGGAGAGCCCCAGCACTTTTTATTTTACAAATTAACCACTGGGAAGACTACGGCCGTCGTGTGTGAGACTGGCCTTGGGGCATAGTGTGGTAAGCTAGCATTGATGGGCAGTGTGCTAAGCTGGTAGGCCGTGTGTGGAGCTTGCACATGTGCACAGCGCATGGAGGTGTACTGCTAAGGGCGGCTTCAGACTCCAGTGCGCACGGACCAATGTTTCTCCATACAAGGGCCTCCCTGCAGGCTCTCGTTGGTCCAAGTGCACAGCATGGCTCGTCGCATGACAAACCGACCTCTATCAGGTGTGGCGCCTGCGGCCTGATGCGCCGTCTGCACAGCGCCCAGGTGTTTGGAGTGACCGGGCGCGCGCTCAACCAAACTCTACAATAAACCGCTGCGTAGACGCTGAGGCATTCTCTTCTCTCCCCAGAAGGCGGACAGGTGCGTGAAATGCGCCAACTACCGGGACGGGCCGCGCTGCGTGGCGGCGTGCCTGAACGGCATCATGGGAGAGAGAGGGCCCATCTTTAAGTACCCGGACGCCAACAATGAATGCCACCCCTGCCACGAGAACTGCACCCAAGGGTAAGGAAGAAGGGCGCGCCTCGCTCTGCAGAGGGCCGGTCTGCGCTCCCCTCTCGGTGTGTTTCTCTTTGCACTAATGGTTGTTGCGCAAGCTTAACGAGTAATGTTTGTCTCAGCCTCCTGGGTCTTTTCCCAATTCTGTGCACCTCCTCTTTGTATTCCTCTATCTCCGCCAAATCTTTCCGTATCTCTCTCTCCCTCCTCTCCTTCTCTGACCTCTAGCCTTTGCTGTTATTATTGAATATGGTCCAATGACATATCCCTTCCTCTCTGCATCTCTGCCCTCTCCGCACCACTGTACTGGCTTTTTTTCTCACCTTTATGTTTTCCTCCCCAGGTGCAAGGGTCCGGCTCCTGAAGACTGCTTAGAACTGGGCCCCAGGGCGTCAGACAGGTTCGTGAAATGAGTCTCGAATCAAAAGTTTCAATCTCCTTCTTGCGTTCTGCTAGTGCTGTGGGACAGAGAGAGTAGGAGCTATAGGGACATACCCACACCATATGACTTTAGTAAACACAAGCACTGGAAATTGTATTTTCCATCCCTGAATATTATTCGGCCCAATGCACCTACATGTAATGGTGAAACCCGTTTTCAGAGTCCTGAGTGACGTCATAGTCTGACATCGAGTTCCTAGAGTGACGTCACCCTCTGACTCTGCGGTCCTGTAGGGATGTCACGTTCTGAATTCAGGGTCCTTTAGTAAGATCACAGCCTGACACTAGATTGCTAGACTGAATTCACAGTCTGTTGCCAAGTTTCTACAATGATGTTGTTACAGTCTGATCCCACGTTCCTGGAGTTTAGTTACAGACTGACTTAGGTTCCTGGTTTATATAAAAGTTTTAAGTCAAGTTCAAGGAGTGATGTCACAGTCTGACATGCGGCTGTTAGAGTGATATCACTCTCTCTGACCCCAGTTTCATAGAGTGGTGTTCATGTAGTGATATCACATTCCTATGACCGGTTCCAGGAGTGACGTCACAGTCTAATGCCATAGTTCCAAAGGGATGTCGCAGTCTGAATCCAGTTTCCTAGAGTGATGTTACAGTTTGATGTCATAGTTCAAAATTAATGTCCCAAACTTATACTAGGTTCCTAGAGTGATGTCACAGCCTGACAACAGGGACCTAAGCAGATGCCATAATCTGCAACCAGTTCCATAGAGTGATGGGAGAGTCTGAAGTGGTGTTCATCGGGTTTCTACTGATGCCACAGTCTGATTCCATAGTGCTAAAATGATGTCACAGTCTGATACCAAGTTCCTAGAGTGATGTTACAGTTTGATGCCATAGTTCTAAAGTGATGTCCCAAACTGACACCAGGGATATAAACAAACGCCATCATCTGAAACCAGGTTCCTAGAGTGATACGTCAGTCTGAGTGACATCACAGTTTTATGTCAGGTTCCAGAAGTCATGTCACAATCTGACACCAGGTTCTTAGAGTATTATTAGAGCCTGACGACAGTGTTCTAAACAGATGCCACAGTCCAAAACCAGGTTCCTTGAGTAATATGGCGTCAGGCCTAAGAAGCAACTTCAGTAAAAAGGGGACCCTGTGGTTCTCACAGTTCCTCATGCATTGAAACACTATTCCATAGAACCTTGCACCCGCTCTGGGATAATTCACTTAATAGCATTTTAAGTTTTAGGCTGCAAGTCATGGAATACAGGATAGTGCCTGGAGTTTCTGCATTGTCCGTTGTGGAGACGAGAGAGCGCCTAGGGATTCTCCCCCTTGACTCACTATGCATTTCAGTTTAAAAGGGGCATGCTATGTTACTTATGACTAATTTGAAATGTGTATTCCCTTTTTCAAGCGTCATACAAAAATACGTTTTGTTAAGAACGTGAAAAGAAAATAGTATTGTTCTAGGATTGGCACCTACAGACATGGAACAAACCAGTGGAGTAGTTAAAAAAAACTACACAGAAACTAAGCATCACACTGCAAGTATTTAATACATCAAATATATTTATAAATAATAGCATGGGATGGACAAAGTCACAGTTTCTTTAGGATTTTTACCAAGCCTTTTGAGTCTTAAAATATCTTTGTCTGCTGGTAAATAAGACAGAAAGTTTCCAATAAGCACACATAGAAGCAGCCTTTAAATAAGCCGACATTCACACCCACTCCTGATGGGAAGCTCTAGACTAAGAGCGGAGGGTCCCATCAGCTCATCGAGTTCACATTGCTTCTTTGTTGGCCTGAGCTATGACTTGTCCGCATGCATGTCTTTCTGACGCGGACTGGACGTGATTGATGGAACCGTAGAACATTCTGTCTCCAATATAACAGGACCTCCTTCGCTATGTAGGCGGATTTCATGCTTGCACCTTGAAGAAACTGAGGTTTGCAGAGTGTGTGATACAAGTAAAAGTAACACAAACACTACCAACTGACTGTTCAAACAGAGAAGACTACCCTTCAATCAAAGCTGTCAAGGCCACACACAGAAAACCTCCTCCACCTCCACCAGATCTCCATCACTGCCAGCTGTCACTCTGGCAAGCTGTCACTCTGGCAGCTTAGCTGCTGCCTTTTCTCACTCTCAGCGAGCTTGATATCAGCAGTCAACATGCCAAAGCAAAAGCACTTTGTTGCCTCATCAGGGGTACCAAGCGCTATATAAATGCAAACCCCTCCCTCTTCTATCCCTCCACTATCCTTTTCAACCCAAATAACAGACTCGTATGTCCACTGCTCAAATTAATTTCATATCTCCCTATACTAATTCACCATGAATCGTCTTTGGGTTCCGGAGTAGCGTGCTTCTTGCTGAAAAGCTCTTCAACGCCTTGTCAGAGGTAGTAAGCGCTATATAAATGCAATTACAATTACAATAAAACTATTGCTCCCAATGCCTTTTTATGGAAGCCTTACGAATATGTTATTGTTTTGTTGCATGCAAAGCAAGTGTCACATTTCCAGAGAAATTACGGGGCAGGCCAAAGTGCTTTAAGTAGGATAGAAAAGGTGGTGGTCTCAAAAGGGGCATGGCCATGAAACATAACTAGGCATTCCTCAAAGGGGTGTGGCCTCTGTAAATGTAAAAAGGGAAGTGCAGAGAAGCAGGCTGTATGTCAATGAAACATGTAAATTGGTTTCAGACGATAATTTCATTCTTGGAAAGAAAAACAGAGAGAATACAACTTTTTCCTTTCCACTTGGAGTTTCTGAGGAGAAGCAGCAACCCCCTGCACCACACACACCTTTCACGCACACCCTTCTCACCGTGTAAATTGCAGATTCTGACTTGAATGAGCCAGAGGGGGAGGTGAAAGGGGATTTTGGAGCATGTGCAGTGTCAGCTGAGTTGTCCATGGGTAAGGTGTCTCAGAAGATCTTTTATTATGGTCGTAAATCAACTTGCTGAACCAAAATTGAGCTTGAGCTGCCAAAGAGTATTTGGGGCTTGTGCACAGCTCAGAGCTGAAATGAGTGTCACAGCTTTGGCTCCACTGCTAGGGCCCATATTGCTTAGTCTGGCCTTAGTCTGATTATAAACTGTGACTAACCTCATGCTTTGCCTCCTCTTTTCTAGTAGTAAATTGATTACAATTGTTGCGGTATCCGTGGTTTGCAGCCTCTTCGTGCTCTGCTCGACAGTCCTTCTGGCGCTGCTGTACTGGCGTGGCCTGAAAATCCAAAAGAAGAGGGCCATGAGGAGGTACCTGGAGAAGGGCGAGGTAAGGCACACTGGGGAACTGACGAGCCAGTGCCGGGTGCGGGAAAGGGTGAGGTAAGGCCGGAGTTAGTGTGTAAAAGATGAGATAAGGTCTGCCCAGAAAAGGTGTGCGGTAATACCTGTCTGAAGAAATGTAAGAGCAGGCAATATTGGATACAGAGTGAGGTAAGGCCGTAAGACTAAAGTATCACTGTGTTGGGTAAGGCCAACATGAGGGAAGAATCTGTGGCCCAAATGTGATCCTGAATAAAGTTCATCAGCAGATGTTTCCCCTTAGATTTCCACCAAGGGTGTTGATTTTAAGCCTGACTTTAAAGTTATATTTTCTGATTTTCAGTCTTCGCTTTATTAGCTAGGATCAAGTCCTGAAGCAAATCCAGAAAATATCACAGGTCAATTGAGGGGAATTAGCTATACAGAGTCATTAAAGAAGAGAACCCCTCTCTAGCCCTACATGACATATCTGCCACCTCCCCAGCCATAGACAGAGTGAGTGGAGTGGGTGTTGAAAGCCACAGAGATGTCAACAAAATTAGAAGTGATGCTGCATCATCCCTAATCCATGTATTATGTCAAAGACTTTAAAGCGGCCACCATGAAGGGCTGCCTCAGCACCTCGTTAGGTCTGTAACCGAACTGCCAATCATGCAAGTGTTTTAATGTTATATGTTTGAGGAGTTCTCACAGTTGGGTTCCAGCCGCTATGTTAATTATTCGCAAAAGCAAAGGTATATTAGCAATATGAGGTAGCTGCATTTTCTGGGTCCAGCAAAGCTTGTTTTAGCTGGGGGGGGGGGCTAAGATTTGAGGTAATGCAGGTATTGAGAAGTAAAGCAGGACAGTGCACTGGATTAGGTAGTGGCGAGCCAATGCAGATGTGAGATAAGATGGGCCTTGGAAGAGGTGAGTTGCAGCGTTATTGGTTAGGTGTGAGGCAACAGAGGGTTGAGGAAGAGCAGATTGATGCACGTCAGCAGAGTGGAAGGGCCAGGGCTCATTATCACTGGTGCTAAGAGCTACTGATGCTCTCAGCCCCACGCAATCTACTGCCTCTACCCCCAGTGTGAAGTTTACGCACTCCCTCTGCACATCATTATGAATGAGCACCATTGTCTTTCGGCCCATGATGCAAGATCCCCTATACCCGCAGCAAACTGGGCATGTGATCACATTTCTGCTCCTCACAGAGTGTGAATGTAAACCTATGCCTGTTACACACCGTGAGTGTCAACCATTATGCCTTTGTCCCCAGTCTCTTGAACCCCTGGATCCAAGTGAGAAGGCCAACAAAGTACATGCTCGGATCTTCAAGGAAACTGAACTGAAGAAGATGAAGGTTCTGGGTTCTGGAGTCTTTGGCACCGTCCATAAGGTAGGGGATGGAGTCTGTGCCTCTCCAATGAGTGCAGCCACAGAGTGTGCCACAGGACTCTGTGTTTCCTAGTCTTCTTCCTTCTCCAAGTTCTCTAATATGCACCCTTTATCTATTTGCTTTACGTCCTTTCTTACTAGCTTTACGGCCATATTTATGAAGATGTTATGCATCGCAGTAGTCACAGTGCTGCTTGGCAGGGAAAGGGCAAGAAAGCGCCGTATTTGACATTATATGACGCATTCCTGCCTTTTCCCTGCATTGACGCACCACAGTGCAAGAATGCCTGCGTTGCAAGCAGGATTGTTTTTGTGCAGGAAGGGGCACCTTCCTGCCAAAAAACAATCCTTTGAAGCATTTTCCTCTTTCTATATGTGCAGCATTCTGCAGCACACATACAAAGAGAAAGTAACGAGGAGAAATAAAGATATTTCTCCTCGTTACACCTCACATGGGAAGGTGAGGAACTTTTGGCACATTCCCAGGTCTATCAGTAATGGTAAACCTGGGAATGCGTCAAAATCCTTGGTTTTTGCATGGGAACACCGACGCTTCACCCATGGAATGCCTCGCCGGGGCAGAGTAACGTAACACAGCTATTTGCACTGCTTTGCGTTACTGTGGATTTATCAACCCACTCAGGGCTCTGCAAGGGAGCCTTGCATGGCATGATAAATTATATCTTGAGGGTTGCATCGCATTTGCACCCTGTTGCATGGTGCAAAAGTGACACACCCCCTTTCAATCCTTCCTAGCTTGTATTTTAGTTTTTGCTTTCTCTTTCTTTCTTTTTTCTTCCTCTCTATACCATACTCCCTTCTCTATGCATCTCCTTTTCTTTTTATTTAATTATTTTCTTCTTTCTTCCTCTATCTTCTCAAACCGGTCTCCTTGCTTTCTTTCTATCCTTGGTTTTCTTTCCTTGTTCGTTTTTCTTTCCTGCTTTCATTCCTTCTTTCCTTTTTTATTTTTCTTCTTCTTTTCTTTTTCGTCCATCCTTCCTCTACTTCTTGCCACCTGCCACTCCTTCCCTCTTTGCTTCTTTTCTTCTTCTGTCTCTCCCTCTTACTTCCTTATTATCTTTTTGCTCTATTTCCCACAGGGTATTTGGATTCCAGAAGGAGATTCAGTTAAGATCCCTGTGAGCATTAAAGTGATTCAGGACAGGACGGGCCACCAGACCTTCCATGCAGTTACTGATGTGAGTACCATCTGCACACGAGCAACTTTTCACAGGGTGTTGGAAGAGGTTTTGATGAGATGAGAGGAAGCTCTGTCTTCACTCCCATCCACTCTTCAGCCTCTCATTACGTGTGTTTATAGTGTCATTCTATACAACTTGTATACCCTGTTTACAAATGCATCACATAAGATTTAAAAAGGACATTGGCTCTTCTTTCTAGTACACATCACTTGGAGTGTTCCATGCATTTTTTCCAAAGTAATAATCATTTTGAGATTAATATTGGGAGGTTATGTTGGGGTTATAAACCTTGTGGTCCTAACCCAGGTCTAATCATTTTTAGTAATAACTTTGAACCTTTAATTTTGGTAAATTCAATGACTATGTTAGATTAAATTTTTTCCTTAAACATCTCCATTATCTTTCAGGTTACTTTTTAACCTATCTCGAAAAGTTACATTGTCAAACCCTTAATATTCCTTTGGCTGTTCTTCCAAATCTCTTTATGGAAGCGTTCCACCAGCCGTAACCCATTCCCTTACCTGTACACTAAGTTTTGTTTGTCTACACTGCAGGACATAGTACTTACTAGTGAGAATAACTTGTGTTGTGTATGGCTCTATTAGAGATTCTCTATCGTTTATTTCAGTTTCTGAAAGTCATAACTTCTTGCTATCACATTGCAACAGTTGATAACTGTTAGACTTGGCACCATTGGCGTGAGTCTCCCTTCCACTTTTTGCTGTTGCCTCATCTGTTTTTTCTGGTCTAGATGCTTTGGGCACTTTGCCACTGCTGTTCAGTGCCAAAGTGCAAGTGTTTCCTATTGTAAATTGTTGTACGGATTAGTGATTACATGATTGGTTATTTGATTTACTTGTCAGTCCCTAGTACAGTGCACCATGTGTGCCAAGGGCCTGTAAATCGAATACTGCTGGTGGGTTTGCAGCATTGATTGTGCCACCCACAGAAGCAGCTTGTAAAATGTGGCTCAGGCCTGTCATTGCAGATCCTGTGAGCAGTCTGGTACTGCCATGTTGACTTGGCAAGTGCACACACTTGCCAGTCCCTAAACCTTCCCTTTTCTGCATGTTAGTCACCCCTAAGGTAGGCCCAAGGTACCCCTGTGGGCAGGGTGCATTGTATATGAAAGGTAGGACATGCCCTGATTTGTGTGGCATGTCCTGATAGTGAAATACTGCCAATTTCGTCGTTCACTATTGCAAGGCTTTTTTGCAAGGAACACTCTTCCTCTCAGACTCCGGATGGAGCCGTCCAAAAAAGTTTTCCGCAAGGAAATCTGTTCCCCAAATATTGAAGTGCTCTTTTCTGGCTGTGTTAGGGATCTTTTAGGCCACTATTAGCGCGGGGACACACTGACTAGTGTAACCAGGCGCTTTATAAGCTCAGTTAATAAAAAGGCTATCTGTTCCCATAGGCCAAAATGGACTGTTTCATTATAACATCTTATAAAAAGAACTGACCCAGGGAACAAGATCGGAAAATAAAGTTTAGTATGCCTGAGTTCAGAATGTTAAAGTGCATCTTTTAGTGTGGGTGATTTTAACATGCTGTGTTTGAAAATACCACTTTTAGAAAGTAGGTATTTTCTTGCCTAACTATCTAGTGTGCCTCTGCTAGGTTTGTGTATTGCATGTCTGGCTTGTGAGTGACCGGAGCTGGGAGAGGGCTACGGCTCCAGCAGTCTGATGAGTCAGGGCTGGGCTGAATGGGACCTGGGTTGAATTTTGAGTAGGGGTAGGGGATTTTCTTTCACCTGCCTGGGGCAGGTCTGCTTTCATCAATGCTGTCTTATGACTGAGCATGCGTACCACTGAAACGTCTGGTTCCACTGGTTTCAGTTTCCGCTTCTGGTTGGGAGTGAGTGAGCTGTGAGAGAGGAGCAGGAGCAGCGTGTGGCGTGGCAAGTGAGCGAAGGGGTCGGAGTGAACCGGACCTGAGCAGGGTTACTGGTTAACGCTGTTTGAGCCTCCGAGCCGCGGTGGACCGCTTGAGCCCTGGATGTGTTTGGTGAGCAAGTAAAGCAGCCGCTGCCGCAGTTTGAGCCACCACCCCTCCTTCGCTGGAGTCGCTTGAGCCTCTGCTGTTAGAGCCGCCACCACTATTGGAGTGGAATAGAGCGGAGCTCTGAAAAAAAAAAGCAAAAGGAGAGTGAAGGAGAACGGCGAGCTGTGGTGAGCTGTGGGGAGCTGCATTAGAGCTGCATTAACATTAGAGCAGCAGTAGCAGTAGTGCACAAAGACGTTAGGAGGAGTGCGAGCGACCAGAGGAGAGGAAGGATTACTCCGGTGTAGGCGCTAGTGTGGGTGGTGCAAGATAGCTCGGGGGGCTACGGGGGTAGAAGGTTTGCGGGTTGCTGTTTGTGGATAAGTAGCAGAGGACAAGAGAGGCAAGTTGGTTGTACAGCTGTTCCCCTTCCCTCTTCTCACCCAGCTTTGCCTAGCCCCCACCCCCCCATGCTCACCATCCCCACCTAGCAAGAGCTCCCAGGAACGCCGAATAGAATAGATCAGAACAGAAAACCAAATCAGAAGTTGCTGCCCTGTAGTACCCTGTAGTGCCCTGTGGTGCCGTTTTTTATATTTTCTGATGCATTGGTCCGTGAACTATTCTCTGCTGTGCAACTTTTGAAATCCTGCCAACGCTTGTTCATTCGAGTAGGAAAGAGCCTGAAGGTGAGTGGAGGTGGCAGAAGATTTACCTGTGCCTGTGTCTGTGACTGGGGATACCGCCAAGGCGCACGGAGAGTAGAGCAAAGTGAATAGAATAAAGGAAGGGGCAGCTCAGATAAATACTGTCAAGTATTGTGTGAATAAGGATGAGGTCTGGCCGTCAGCGTGGGGCCCCTCCAAAGTCTATACAAAGCCAGACGACCGAAGAGTCAACAGTTGCTCCACCTCAACTGGAGAGGCACAAGGAAAATGGAAAAAATGAGGAAAAAGTGGTAAATAGCAGCGACACTGCCTCTATGGAGGGGGATTCGTGTCAGCCAGCTGAAGAAAGGGCTTTATCTGCATCTTTTAGTAAGGACTGCATGGACTGCATGAAGTCTCCATATGTGGCACAGTTGTCTATAAAGAGCTTCTTTTTTAAGTACCATCAAAAACAGTCCGACAAACATAAAAGAAACATCACCGAAAAGAAAGAACTTAGTGGGAATGTTAGTGACTGTACACTGTCCTCTCCATTGTTGTCAACACTGTGTAAAAAAGGAAAAAAAAGTGGCTATTCTAGTGATTTGATCCATTCAAAGTTGCCTGAAAAATTGAATGCTGTAGCGGACAGTCAGAATAGGAGTGTAATAGATGAAGGTGCTGTAGTGGAGAAGGTGTTGTTATCTTCGCTCCAGCCATTATCTGTAGCTGAGCAGCAACGGTCTCAGGCGCAAATACAAGCTTGTGTCCCTATTGCCGATCAGGTAGAGTTACAGCTGGTCGATGATTTTCAAATTGCCAGTCAGACTTCGTGTTATAAAACACCAGTTGGGTGTAGTAAAGGGTTGGATGTAGTGTGTTTTATGTCTTCTTGTAGGACACTGAATGAAAATAAAGATGTTATCGTGTTAGATCTCAGAGTTGGAGTTGGAAATCCAGCTCACAAGGATGAGTCTAGTGAACCGATATTGGTTTCAGAGGACTCGCTTCCCAGCCCAAATATCAGTTTTGTTAAAAGTGGTAATGTCAGCTTATTTAACCTGGACCAGTCAAGTGGAGACAGTGTTATGGAGAATAGCTTTACCATCAATAAATCACTGTTAGTTCCAGGTGTCAGCAGCTCTGAGAAGATTATTAATACAAATGACCACTGCAGCCTGGACTTAAGCGGCCAGTTTAATCCAGCTGATATATTTTCATTAACTAAACTTGAGGGCAACTCTCAGGCTAGCCCAGGTGATCTAAAAAAAGTGAGGCTAGTCCTGAGCGAGGTTTATGGGATTGTCTTTTACATACCATGGACTCAATTACTAATGCGCTTAATTTCCACTCTGAGAAATTGGATGTTCAGGTTGATATTCTAAACACACCAGCACCTCATATAGTGGGTATTGATACAAAACTTCTGCATTTAACTAACCTGATTTCGAAGGTGCAAGCAGATAAAGATAGCCCGTTTATAACCTGTACCTGTGCACAATTGATTGATAAAATTTCTGACTTACCCTCAATAGTAAGTTCAATGGTGCATGAAGTAAAACTGTTGTCGGGCAGAAAAGCGCAAGGCTATGAAGACATTACTGATCATCTAACAGTATAAGCAGCTCAGTTAATGAAGGAAATGCACAACTTGTAAAAGATGAAAGCAAAATACAAGCTACAGAGGTCCCTCTACCTAAATCGGAATGTAATATTGTAATATAAATAAAGATGGCTTGGTAATAGAAGATGCGACTATTGATTATCCAGTGTCAAATCAAAAGTCAAGCAGTATGAAAAAGTCATGCCCTAATCAAACCCATGAAATAAGTGTTCCATCAAAATCAGCGATTCTTTGCAAAAGGGCATAAAAAAGATTAAGGAAGACACACAATAATAAAAGGCATCACTTACAATCACCTAGTAAGAATGATTGTGATGATCCTAAAATTTCTGAAGAAACAGAAACTGAAACGAAATCATATTTTCCGATTTTTGGTCTTAATAAAAATTCTGGATTTAATGTAAAGGAAAGTCAAACAATGGAGTGTGTCATCAAAAAGTTTGGGCAGGATGATTCCAATTTTAGTTCAGGACCCCTAGTGGAATCTTCAAAAACATAAAGGGAAGATGTAGCAGAACAACCGATAAATGTAAGGGTGGATATTCAAGGTGTGCAATTAAGTCATATACAGAAATCGGTAGATTTTAATAATCACCTAGGTAGTAGTAGAAATGATCAGGGGTATGAATTAAGCCTGATACCAAGTAATGAAGTAGCGGTCGATCAAGGAGTCCATAACATTATTAACCAGAAATCTATAAATCTTACTCATTAGCAAGGTTGTAATGGGACCGATCCGCTGGCTCACTCGGGTATGCAAGATCGAATAATAAAGAAAGTTAAAGAAGTTAATTTCTCGACTGATATGGTTCTGGTGCCTGCTATTGAGAACATGTTTCCAACTGTCACTGTAAATAAAGAGGATATAGAGCCTTCAAACCTGTCGCATGATAGAAGGAAAGTAGCCTTCTGTCCCCAATATATAACAAGAGGTCCACATGATATTCTAAATCATGGTAACATCTTGAAACTGTTACATGCAATTACAGATCTTGAAGACGTGGTATTTGAGGATCTGGAAGCTGTAGAGTGTAGGAAAGAAGGTGATAACCTTGACAGGGAGATAACAATTACAACCTGGCTAAACATTGAAATGGTTGATAAAATAATGGCTAATTGCATAATATTTGAGAAATGGGGTATTAAAGTTTGGAGACCTCAAGGACCACGCTATCCAATGTTGCTGATTCCAATCAAGTCACCCGATACAATGACGTAAAAAGAGGATGATAAAAAAATAGCTACGGCAGCACAGGTTAGAGTATTAAAAGGTGCGTCAGGCCCATCTACGCAATTAAATTTATCTTACGGTATCAAGATCAGAAGCAGCCAGTCTGGTTTGCGAGCATGTGAGGCGTTGAAGAAAATTCCAGAGTTAGTAGATGATTGGAGCTGGCTTCCAGAAATACTAACAAATGTAAATCCTGGAAAGAAGGATTGATGCCGACCATTTTCTGAAGTAGTTTTAAATCCTCTGAAACTTTGTTCCTGGAACACTAATGGTCTAAAATCATTAATTGAGGACCTAAATGTAATAGATTTCTTGAAGGCTTTTAGTATACAATTTTTTCAAGAAACCTGGAACACGTGTAGTGAACCCTTTATTGGTTATTTTGAATACTGTAATGTTGCAACCCGTGAAGCTTATTCGGGTCGCCCATGTGGTGGTCTTTCTATATATGTTTCTTTGAATCTTAAAGTAGAACATTTTGAAATTGACCTCCAGGTAAAATGGCTGCAGTGCATTAAATTAATAGCTGGTTATTCTGTTACTCTTTTAAATTTGTATTTAAGTTGTAAAAAAAAGGTTAGATCCACACATATCACTCAGTTATGGGGAATGGTGAAAACGTTATATTTTGATAATTTGGACTCAGTATTTATTATCTCAGGTGATTTTAACATGCATTTTGTTGCTTATAAAAAGCAGACATTTGATTTAAAACGTTTAGCTCAATGGACAGATTGTGAGTTTAAAAAATACAATCTAAAGATTATGCATGACCCGGATAATATCCCCACTTTTAATAAAGTAGGTAGTCCTTCTGTAATAGATTATACTATAATGTCTGAAAAATCATATAATTTAGTAAGAAGCTACCAGATAGTCTAGAGGATTGAAAGTGATCACAATCCTCAAGTGGTTCTCTTTGATCTAGCTTTTGACTACCTACCTGAAACTAGAATTCTGAAAACTGCTCCAACAACTTTTAACCTTAAAAGGCTAATATGGAATGAAAAAACGGAGGAAAGTATTTTGGGAGTCCTTGCCTGTTTAATACAGGATGTGCGGTCTGCTCATGGTGAAGGGAAATCCATGGTTGATTTATGGTCACATTTGTGTGACGAATTGCTGGCTAAATTTGCTAGGGATAAGCCCGCTAGGGGTATAACATTGAACCCTAAGAAACCAGGGTGGTATTCTTCTCACCTACTATATCTAAAAAGAAGGCTCAATAAAGCAATAAGATTACTGTACAGGAATAAAAACAGGTTATTGTTTTTTATCATATCTCTTAAAATTAGAGAGTTAAAACAGGGATATAAGAGGAAAATTTTGAGAGCAAAGCAAGCTCATTAAGAATCAACATGGGCTAAGATACATTATGCTTGTAAATCCAAAGATCTGCGGTTATTTTGGAGCATATTTAATAACATTGAGAATGGTAATAATAGAAGCAACAGTGCTAATGTAGATGAAGCAAGTTGGGTGAACTTTTTTAATTTAAAAATTGATACCCAAGGCCCAGCGTATGACAAGGGTAATAGTAATGGTCCTACCTGCATGTTTAAAATAACAAATGGAGGGAGGCAGGATTGTACTCATCACCTTCAATGTAGTGTGGATATTGCGCCCTGGTTGCTTGATAAAGTAAAACAAGCGATAAATAAGATTAGATCCAATGGAGCGCCAGGTCCAAGCGGTATTCCGAATGCCATATGTAAAGCTAAATTAAGTAATTGGCCGGAGTTATTAACGCTCTTGTTTAATGATGTACTTAAATCAGGCCTTATCACGTTTCATGGCATGGAAGTAACATACAACCAATATAACAATGTGACCCCCAGGATAATCCGGTTAATTATCACTTAATCACACTTACAGACGTAGATGCAAACATTTTTGCCAGTTGCCTGTTTGATGAGTTAGGGGTTTGGGCCACAAAAGAGGAGCTGATCCCTAACTTTCAAACTGGCTTTAGAAAGGGTGAATCAACTCATACTAATTTGATTTTATTAACATTATTAGGTGAGAGAGTCAAAACTAGGAAGCAAAGATTGTATGTGTTTTTTATTGATTTAAAAGCCGCTTTTGATTCTGTGCCACAAAATATTCTTTGATGGAAGTTAAGGAATTAGGGCATATCGGAAACTCTACTAAAAATGATTATACTTTTATACTCCGACACCTGGGTGCAGATCAAAATTGGCGATGGTAAACATATGACCCGTCGTTTGGCTACTAATGTTGGATTGAAACAAGGCTGTGTTTTGGCTCCTTGCCTTTTTAATCTTTTTATGTCCGATCTCCCAGCTCATTTTAAAAATATTAATTCGCGTTCGCCTTCGATCTATGGTAAAGAGATTAAATATCTGCAATATGCAGACAATACCATTTTAATGAGCCAAACAGTTATAGGGTTAAAAAGGTTAATTGATTCTTTTAACTCTTATGTCATACAAAATGGACTAACAATTAATATAAAAAAGACAAAAATAATGGAAAAAAAAGGAAACCGAGAATAAAAGAATAGAATATCAACGGTCTGGTAATTGAAAATGTTAAATCATATAAATATCTAGGGATTACTTTTGATGACGGACTGATATTTAGGCAGCATTTTAACAATCTTGAAGCCAGGGGTTCCTCTCTCGCATTTGTCTTTAGAAAATTGAGAGACAAATTATCATGCCCTAACTATGAACATCTAATCAGGGTGATGAGAGCAAAGTTAATTCCTTCTTTGGACTATTGCTCCATCATCTTTAGGGGCAAAGACGCAAAACTGCTCGACGATATAGAAATTAGGACATATAAAACCGTTTTTAAGATCCCTAAATACATCAGTCGTGCCAATATAAGATTAGAATTTGGGTTTAAGAACCCATTACTGGCTCGTCAATCTTCATTTCTAAAGTTCTTATTATCATTAGTCCGGTCAGAGGAAGGATCTTTAGCAAAGCTGTGTTGGCTCGAAATTTCAGAAGGTGAATATTCGAAGAATTGGCAGCTGTATTTAAATGAATGCCTATGTAATTTTCTATGTTCAAAATTAGAAGATGAAATGAGGAGTAAAATCGTTTTTAAGAAAGAAATGAATCAAAAGGCTGCATTACTAACGACTATAGCGGATAAGGAGAACTTAAGGAAAAAAATCATATCTGGTCAATAGCTAACTCTTTTGGTAGGTTGTCGCCCCAACCCTATTTGTCATATCATCTAAGACCTTTGATTAAGAATACATTTATGCACTTAAGGTTGGGAAGATATCCGACAAAAGCTGGAACTCCAAAATGGGAGAATAAATGGTCATCGAGTATCTGCAGGCTTTGTGGGCTAAGTGAGGAAACCCTAATGCATATTTTAACTCTATGCCCAGCCTTGGCAGACGCTCGGAAGTCTATCCTTAAACCGATTTTTAACGAACTGGGAGTTAGAACATGTAGGAATGCAATTGTTACCTGTTTGAGTGGGGTCGATATTAAACATATTCTTCTTTTTGTTAAGTTCATCATTATTGCGGAAAAGAAATTTTAAAAAGTAGATGGTCGGGGGAGGAGCCAAGATGGCGTACGGAACGGACGTGTGAGCTCCCGGCTCCGCAGCCCGTCTGCTTTCAGACTAAAATCCTGCTATTTATCCTTGACTGTACCGTGTTTCACCGAAGCCATGGACGCGCCGGAACTAATGGCGTTCTTCTGAGGTCTCTCCCGGCTGGATTCATCGTGAACTCGCGGCGTTTGCCGACCTCCGGCGCAGCCCCTGGAATCTGTCCCGATGAGCGCCGCCGGTCGCCGCTGGACTTAGTCGCTGGGACTAGATGTGGCAGAGCCGATCTCTTTGGGAGCGTAATCCATTGCAGAACTGGGCTGAATGCTCTTAATTATTTGACGCGACCCCGGTTGACAGCTGAGCGTTTATTTGAGGGACTGGAGCTGTGCAGGCGACACTTTCCTTTGTTCAGGGACGGGCAGCCTGAGCGGACTCCATCTTTGACCGTCTTCACCGCCGTGAACGCCCGCACCCACAGCGAGCGAGGAGGCTCTCGCTCCGCGCAGCCCCCAGTCTGTGAGCCGCGCTACCTTTAGTGGCCCTATCTGCTGCTTCACTTGGTGCTGTGGTCGCCCCCCCCTCACTCCATTGCGGGCGGTCTGGACGGGTGGTAATGGCGCCTGCCTATCGGAATGAAAACGTTGTGACTCCCCTGTCTTCAATATCTGCTGCCCTGCCTGTCCTAGAGCTCGAGGCTGTTCTGAGGGCGCCACTGAGCAGTGCTGATCGGCCAGTACTGCGAAGGGACCTGACTTGTGGCGACATCCTGATGGCCCTCGCGGATCTGAGGGCGACATGGCGAAGGAACGCTCGAGAACTGGAGTGGAAGATCGAGAAAGCTACTTCTGGCATGGAGCAACTACGGCTGGCTGATCCCCTGCTGCCCCTCACTGCTCCCGGGGTGGATACAGTGTTGCAACGTGAGGATCCGGAGGGCTGCCCTGTCCCTGGCTACAGTGTTGAGTGTTTACTAATAGACGATGCTACAGTTACAGAGTCTCCCTCCACTCCGACAACTGAGACTTTGTCTTTACAACTGCTGCCATCGTCCTTTTTACATTATCGGAGTGTATGCCATCCTGGGACAAAAGGAGAGTCCGTCACTTTGGACGCTGAACTGGTGGGTGCCTGGGGACACTCCCCTTTTCTTCCTCTGCTTCTTTTATGTCAAGAGCGGCCATCTTGCTCCTTTGTCCGGTCTGAAGTGCGCTTACAGCTGCGGCTATGCCTAGTGAATTTTCGACGCTCAGGACAGGGCTGATGATTCTTCCCTCGCTGGTTCTGATTGATTGCCTGGTTGTGACCTCGGACTGAAACACTTGTTGATGTATTGATCACCTATTATATGCAATTATCACCCATTTCAGATTGTAATCCCTGTTCTGCGCGCTGGCCTCTTCTCCATTTCAAGCCGCAATTACTGTGTTTGATCATTTTCGTTTCTTCTTTATGGGGTGATTGTTTTTGCGGGCTGGTGGTTCAGGGGCAAACGTTGTGATTGATGGTTACGGACCTTGTACCTGATCAGCTGGGGGGGATCCGGACCGGAACGCTAATTTGATATGTATAGGAACTCTCCTTGTGATATCCCTCCTCGTTAGTGGCTACATCCTCTGTACTCGGCTTGTTGATGGGTTGTAGGTGTTGTACGGGTGGTGGGGCCGGGGACTCAGTAATTGTGGCCCTCCTCCGGGGTTAGGTGTTTCATGGGAGTTGTAGATTAGGCTACTCTTTTCTTGCTCCCTATATTTTAGGTGTTTAGATTTTTCTTTCTTCTTTCTCTTCCTTTCTCATTCTAAATTTCGGGTTTAATGGGCGACAGACACACTGCTGGGGGGGGTAGGCCGTAGCCTTCGCATGCGTGTAGGGTGGGGGTTGGGGGATGGGTTTTTAATTTCTTTTCTGTTTCTATGGTGCCTTGTTTTTCTTCTTTAATTTTCTCTTCCCTTCTTTTCTACCTTGGGTCCGTATCGATGTTGCTGGAAGGCGGGTGGCGGTAGACATTTATTGAATTCATGGTCCTGATACCCTAGCTGTACACTTTATGTCCCGCCAGGCCACCTGGGGGTATTGGACGCTTGGGTCGCTGGGTTGTGCGCGATCCGGTCGCTACTGCTGTATCACGCCTACACGGACCTTGTTCTTCTATCTTATGTTCATTTTCTATTAAAACAGAACAGTTGGACTTTAATAGCTGCTTTGAAAAACCTTCAAAATTAACCTTCACTGCTCCTTAGGCGTGATAGCACATCCTTCACAGTGTAAGTGTTGAATGCTTGCTTGTTACTATTATTATGCTATTTCGCCACCGTACTGCATGCACCTGTGCTCAATCAGTATTCGTGGCCGGCCTGAGGGTTGTAGGCCCGTATTTGTACTTATGTGGATGCACCAATAAAGGTTTTCAAAAATTAAAAAAAAAAAAAAAAGTAGATGGTCTAAGTAAATTAATTCCGTGGTAAAATATTTTAGGAAAATAACTGGTTTGGCAATAAGGCTCTTAACATTTTTTAATCTTTTTTTAAAAGGGAGACAGCTTTAGTTATTCTATAATACAGCATTGAATATTGCCCTATAACAGTGGATGCTAGTGAGAAGTTGGTCTGATATGTGATGTCCACTATTCTAGTGGGCACCCTGTATCCGTCCAAACAACCCTTATGGTGATGGTTGTAAAGTCAACCTTATAGACCAGCTATCCTAGTGGTAGCATGGACAAAGCAGTCCTAGGCTAAAACCTCAGAGAGCATGTGAAGCCAGATGTTTTACCATATGTAACCCCTTGAATACCAAATAAAAGGACACCACACAGGTTATATATAAAATATATATGTATTTATTACTAACACAACCCCTCTGAACTCTTTATAAGGTCAGAGGGATAAACACATAACAAGATACTTAATTATCATACAATAAGTTGCACAAAATACAGTCGAGCCCTAGGGGAGTTGCAAACCATATACTAAAATAGTGGTATAAGACCACGTCGCGAACAAGGAGTAGGCCTAGGGCCTAGGGAATCACTGGGGCTACACTGAACTTCCAAAGGTTAGGAAGCAGGAGGGCCACGGGAAGCGTGTTCAGTGTCTTAACACACACGCGGGTTCTCATAGGAATACAATGGGAATGTAAGAGTCATAAACTAGTTGATTTAGGACTCTTCCGGAAGGACTAGGAGAAAGCTACTGAAAACTAGGACACTTGGATAGTCAATACCCACAGGAGCACCAGAATACTCGCGTTACCTCACCCACAGGAGCCCGGTGCATAGGTGTCAAGTTGTGTCGGGTTTCGTCGCTGAATCCTATGGAGACCTGTGAAAAGATGCTGTAGGCGACCAGGAGAGAAGTGTCCGGTTGGATCCAAGGGCGGATCGAGGATGAAGAGTACCTGAAAGCAGAGGGGACAGAGTCTGGGTCACTAGCCAGTGACCAGGAAGGAACCAGGCGATGTCGTGAAGCAATCAGGTGATGTCATGAAGCTTGTTTCTGCAGCAACGTGGACCAGGAGACGTCAGCGACAACCAGGAGCTGGATACGGACTGTCCCACGAAGGATCTCGCTGTGTTTCGGTGTCGGCTTCCGGATTGAAGTCAACAGGCTTTGGCAAATGCAACCCACTCAGGAATCTAAGATGGGCTTCTGTTCAGACCAGCAAGGTCTGGGGGGCTTCTCCTTTTCAGGAAAGCAGGAGCAAGCCTGAAGCAACCAGGCAAGCGGTGTAGATTCGAAGGTGCGCCTTCACAGAGGCCACTAGCCAATGGGCAAGTGAACGGAAAGGCGCGTTGAGCTCAAAAGTACTAGCAGGCCCCACGCGGCACTCGTGGAGTGTGGAGGGCTGTGCGTTGGTACAAATGTAGCTCGGTGCTGGGGCTTCTCAATCCCCAATGCACAACTTTGAGGGTGCCTCAGAAGCTGCACAATTAGCAATAAGCAGGTTTTTCAAGATGTCCGGTCCCACGTCTCTCGTCGCCTCCACGGGTCTCAGCTCTGCTGCAGATGTGGGTCGGGGTCGGAGAAGTGTCGAAGTCCAGGTCTTGTCAGGCTCTGTGCTCTGGCTCCGGTGGGAGCGTCGACAAAGCAAACCAGCAAGTCGCTGTTGGTGCTTGTTCGCACAGGGTGGTCACTCCTTGATCACAAGGGAGATTCTTCAGTCTTCTAGTTGCAGTAGGATGTCGAAGGTCCAGATTTTCGTTTCAAGTTTCAGTTCAGGATAAATCTAAAGTCTCTAGACTCAGCTCCTAGCTTTATACTGATTAAAGGGGCTGGATTACCTGCTAGGCCCTTCCTATGGATGGGACCAGGGAAGTGGGTGGTTACACCCCTTTCCCTTCGTCCAGTTTCGCTCCAGAGCTGGGGCTGGAGTGCCCCAGCAACTGGTTTGAACCGGGCTATACATGGGACACCTTGCGTGCCCCAGGCAGTGTATCATTTCATTCAGCCCTCCCTGCCCCAATACACTATGGCCTGTCTGGGGTGGTGCTAGCACCTCCCAAGACAGGAAACCTATTTTCCAAGCCTCCCTCACTGGAAGGACTCCCAGCAACAGGAGGTCAGACTTGTGTCTGTGGCAGCAGCATCCATTTTGTGATGCTGAGGCTCTGGTTAACTTTAACCGGGATTAACAGGAACAACATATCTTCTCCCTCTAGAAGGGTGGAATGCTACCCCCATAACTGGGGAGGGGGTAGTATTCCAAAGCGTATGACACCTTACACGACATGTTTTGATAAAGCCAAACCAAAGTTAGCATTAACCGCGAGGATTATAATGCACTTAAGAGTATATGGTATGGCTATATCATAGAACAGCTATAAGGACATGGTTCCGAAAGCTGCAGTCAGGCTCAGCTCATGCTAGAGCACCATCTCACATAAAAAACAAGCTCTCTGCCTTCAGGATTGTTAATGCCTGCCATAGGAGTGACTTATAGGTATATATGTGTCTATATGTAATGGTAGATATAGGGATACTATACCTAAGCAAGGGGTAATTACACAGCCTTGCCCCAGCTCAGTGATCAGCCAGTTGTGTCAATGTGGATGGCCAGCCAGTGGTGGCATAATACATGCTGCAGCCCCTGGTAGGCCTTTGATGCACCTATGCCCTGGGAACCTATGGTACACTATACAGGGGCTCATAAGGTGACCCAATGTCCAATTGGAGATGTACCTAAAGTACATGGAGTCCATTGTACAGTGAGAGCAGATAGCCTGGGGCCCTGATTAGCAGGATCCCAGGCCAACTAAGTCGAAAACCAGCTAAACACTAGGCAAAAAGTTGGGGTAACCATATAGTCAGATATCCACCTTCCTACAATGCTATTTTAAAACATTGCCTGTGTCATTTTAATTCTCTTGTTTGAGTTTTAAGTAATGTTCATGGTACTCAAATTCTATTGTAAGGATTTTATTTTAGACTGCAGAATGCAATTTGTTCTAGATTCAATGGCTAAGAGCTGTTTGAAGAACAATGTTATACGAGCTTAGGGGACTAGTAGCACAATCTAATCTAAGGAGTCTGTTGATAAGTATTGAAGAAATTGCATTTTGTCCTGTTGGGGAGAATTGTTAATGGCTAACTACTGAAATTATGGAAGGTGGTGCCATTATACGCCATTTCAGTTTAAAGGTGGTATCTCATTAATTGCTGGTAACAAAAGGCATTTTATTATGATGTTTATCTACAATGTTCCTTATTTTTCGTTTGGCTGAGGAATGTTTTTTTTTTTACTAAATAATTTGAATTGGCAGCTAAATCTGGGTACTGAATGCATTTTGCACTTTACTTTGGTTTGTGATCTGTTAATAGCTCTGTAATAGCAGAAGTTAGCTTAGCTCTGTGGTCGTATGTATAATATCTATAAATTAACCTTGGTAGTGATGCGTATTGCACTTTATTATTGCTTGTGAATGGATAATAGCTAAACATTTATATTCATAATACCTGCTGCTAACACATGTCACTTTAGTTAGATGCTGCTAAAATAGTATTTGCTGCTAGCATAAGGCACCTTAGTAAGTATAATGCATTTTAATTATTTTTATGTAATGTTTTTAAAATTTTGTCAAAATGTCATTTATGAACTCATAATTGGTGGATCATTCCAAGGATGTTAATAGCTTTGTGTATATTCGTTTGTTTGTTTTTTGTTTTTTCTCGTTTGTAATGATTTTAATTAATCAACAAATACAATTCTACTACTACTACTACAATGCTGTCTCCACCTCCTGCCAGGAAGCTGCACCAGTGAGGACTGAACTGGTTTTGGCTGGGTACAGACACTCTCTGCCTTCAGAGACAAAGGATTTGTTTGTTTGTTTGTATAAAAAGGTGGACCCACACCCCAGAACTTTAGATCACTTCTGGGAAATCAAGTGGAACCTTTGCCAAGGAGAAGAACCGGAGAAGCTGAAGGAGGATTACTGCCCCGGTGCTGTTTGTTGTTTGGGGTTGGCCTGCAGTGGTTGCTTGCTGCCAAGGAAAGGAGAAAAAGGACTTTGCTGGTTGCTTTGTCACCTGCTTGAAGAAAAAGATCTCCAGGGGCTTGAAATTGAGCTTGTCTCCTGTCTGAAGTCTCAGGGATACTTGTATAGTGCACTACTCACCCGCAAGGGTCTCAAGGCGCTTGTACGAATACCGCTGTGGAACCCATCCTGGCTTTCCCTGTGAGGCGTCCACTCCTGGGCACCCCCAGGGTGGAGGCCAGGCATCCTTAGCGTTGTCGTTGTAGGGGCCGTTGTGGAGATTAAGCAAGCTAATGCCCAGAGTTGCAGAGTGGGACTCCATGATTGAAATAGGCACCGAGGCGAGAATTATCAGGTCCGTGGAATTTTTGAGCCCAAGACCCGCCGAGGCAGGGAATTGAACCCTGGTCCCAGGCTAGACCTCTGTATCAGGGTCTGCCGCTCTAACCATTGAGCCACACTTCTCCATACAAAGACTCCCCCCCCCCCAGCTCCTCTAAATTCTCTTGCTGGGAATTACAACCTGCAAAGAGTTGCCTGCTGCTGTTTAGGACCTCCGAAGACTGTTTGTTGTTTGGAGCTGGAAGATTGAGGCAATGAGGAAGAAGCATGTCGCATCCGCACCGATTCCCGACGCATCGCCGTGTCACAGAGAAGACGCGTGCCGCATCCGCACCTGGTCCCAGCGCATCATCGAGCCATGGCGAGGAAGCATGCCAGATGCACACCGGGTCTCGACGCACCGCTGAGAACACCGTTGCCGCACCTACCGTGCGGCTGCAAACGTTCACGCATCGGCCGGATCGTCGCATCACATCTAGCCACCATTTTGCTGCATCGCACCCTATCGTCGCCACGCATCGAGGCACCATCTAATTGCATCGTAACCGGATCACAGTAAGAAACTGACACATCCCCTCCTCTCCGGTTAGGAACAGACGCATCGCCTCACCTGCACTGCAGTTAGGAACAGGTGCATCGCCTCCCCAGAAGCAAGGAACTGACGCATTGCCTTCCCTGTGACCCTTTTGTTTGTTTTGCGTGACGCATCTAAGGTACTTTGTGGGAAAAGTGTTGCTTTTACAACTTACATTTAACTGAACTATTTCTACCATTGAAGAGCCTATGTTTGATACTGTATTGTGGATTTTTGCCATTTGGTCTTATTTAGATAAAGAATACTGATTTTTCTGAAACTGGTGTGGTGTCCATTTGTTGTGTTCTCACTGTGTTACTGTATGTGTTCAGAAATGCTTTACACACTGCCTCTGAGATACGCCTGTCTGCTCGTGCCAAGCTACCATGGGGGTGAGCAGGGGTTATTTTAGGAGTGTATAGCCTTACCCTGACTAAAAGCAAGGGCCCCTATTTGGACAATGGTACCTACCTAGGCCAACTAGCAACCTACATTTCTAACAATAACAAAACTAGTTATCAAATTTTGTGATGTGATGAAGGCCTTCCAGGCCAGGTGACAGGGCTCTCTGCTTGTCTGCTTTGACAGAAAGCACAGCTGCAGAAAGGGGAAGGAAGGTGGGGAAAAGATAGTGGGTTTTGGTTAAAGATAGCAGGTAAGGTATTTATTTTTCACATTTACATCAGGGATGAGAGGGCATGTTATGTACAGCTCTCCCTTTATCCTCTGCCCCTGCACAGTGGTAGTTGAAGGCAGTGCCAGGGGATTTTGGAGGCCAAATATAACATAAAATTATAGATGGGTAAAAAGTGAATTACGGGGATGTTTTTCACCTCAGGGTTCATGGTGACATCATAAACAACAACTCGAGCTTCGCTCTTGTCGTCTATTTGATGTCACTCAGAACCCCTCAGTGAAAAACATTCCCCTAATTTACAATTGCCCATGCATAATTCTATATATGAACAATGTTGCAATGTAATTGATGATTGTCTGCACTTATAAATCTATAATCGTAAAAAATCATGTGCATCCTGAATGTCAAATTCAAAATATTGATAACACAGAATATCGAGAAGAAAATATTGTTCAGAAATATTGACAGGCGTGTATAGATTTTCTATACTGAACTCCACATATATGTACTAAGGCAATATATATCTTTAATGTACATAGATGTATAGTTAGGAATAGTAAATCTTCACTTCTCTTTATGGACTTTATTTTCTTAATATTCTTATACCACAAAATATTAGGTTGTCGATATTTAGGAGTACAACCAATAAAAATATATTAGAAGACTCTTTCTTTTATCTTACCCCTAACCTAACCCTTAAACTATACTATCATTTACACTACCCTAACTCTCTCTTGTGTGTGCAGTGCACCAAAGAGTTTGACTCCTGGGATTTTAACCTGTTATGCAGACATGACCCCCCCCCCCCCCACATGCAGGGTCAACAGGTGATCCAAGTCCTAGTGTTGTTGCAGAGCACTTTGAAGGGTTGTCATCTCAATTGACTTGCTGGAGAGCCATCCTGGAACGCGTTCCGGAAGAATCCTACAGCGAGTCCCAGGAGGCAAATGGTATCCAACATTTTCAGAGAGAGCAGTGTTCTCTAAGCTGACTACATTAGGAGGAGGCGTGCACTAAAGCACCCTTATCCCCAGACCTAAGGACTTAACAATATTCTGTACAGAAAAGCAAGTGGTAAATCTGACCCCAACCCAGTGCCTAATTTGAAGGGAAAAACAAGTGCCAGGGCCCTCATCACGAGTCCACTACAGCTCGTACCACCCACGGTGAGTGCTGCCAAGGACAATACAAACACAACTACCAACCATCACACTCCTACAAATGTGACAATATAGACTATTCCAGCTCTCCACAGCGGAGTGACTGGGTTGGTCAGCTGGTATTAGTCACTTTTAATGTATATTGAATTTATGAATACCAGCTGTTGCGTTCACCTCTAAATAAGATAAACATGCCACCATGTGGCAGACTGCCAAAAGGGCCATTGTTGACAATTAAGTGTCGGTGTTGAGCCCCGAAAACCACAGGTTCAAATTAAGCACTGCCCCAACCCTTATGTGCCATAATTGTGAACAGCACGTGAATGTACAACATAACAAGCTTCACACTGATGGTTACAGGTAAATAACTTGTCCCATGCCGAAGCACTTTGATTGACACTAATACATTACAAATATATATGTTACAGGCTTTGTCTGATTCTGTGTTTTCGATGATCATCTGTACACGTCCATGTTCCTGTTAGGTCAACTTCCGTTGCCATTCTCTGTCGGAAACTGAAAAATACATCTGCATGGGTTACAAATATTTGGATTCTATGCCAGTTTTGCTCTGACATCCAATTTAGCAATGTGTCTTCTTCTTCCAGCAAATGTTGGCCATGGGGAGCCTAGATCATTCGTACATTGTGCGCATGCTGGGCATCTGCCCGGGCACCAAGCTGCAGCTGGTCACGCAGCTCCTGCCCATGGGTTCGCTGTTGGAGTACGTCCGAAAGAACAAGGACAACAACCTGATTTCGCCACAGTTGCTTCTCAACTGGTGTGTTCAGATTGCCAAGGTGAGGAGGACCGCGCGCACCAGGGAGTGAGACCCTGGAGGTGCAGAGAGGGAAGGGTTTGAGGACCAGACTGCAGCTCCCAAAGTGAACTAGGATAAAATCTTTTGCAGCCTTTAAAGGTTTTCATGACTGAAGCAGGAGTTTGGATCCCATGAGGCTTTGGCTTGTGGAAGATGGAAGACCAGGCCCATGATAAACGTATATAAGCTTTATAAAATTACTGTAGACCTGTGAAGTATGCAGTTTTACCCTCTTACTCTAGCCCAAATCTTCAGGAGAACCCTGCACCCAATGTTCGTCTTTTTTCCTGGAACCTGCATTTCTACACTGTTCTAGGCCTTTTAAATCAAATGTTCATTGGTTTATGTACGTGGTTGCACAGTTCACATTAACTAATATATATATATATCTATCTGGGATTCAACATGCCTCTAAAATTATAATCTCTTTTTGAACCTTTTTTGTTAACCCCAGCGAGCGGATAAACTATTAAGGATTCGAAAGAACATTTGATTTTAATAGCTTATAAAAAGAGGTATTCTTCCACACACTGCTCCCTAACAAAGCGAAGAGGAAGCTAGGTTTCACGGCACAGCTGCCTCTCAGCGCTGCTATGCCAAGATTTAATGATGAATCATGTTGTATAAGAATGAAAGGCATATTTTTGGAAGCAGCTGTGTGTTGCTGTCCCGACTGTGGTTTGAGTAGTCATGCTTGTTTAGGTCTCGCCTGTCGATGCGCATGCGCATCGAGCAAGGCGAGAGTATTGGGACTTATCCACTCTTTATCCACACTGCAAGGAATCGTGGCGATTCCTTGCAGTGCCAGTGACTTTTAAGCTCAATGCGCATGCGCATTGAGCTTAAAAGCGCGTGCACGTCCGTCTTTGTTTACCCGCTCCGCCCCCTCCCCTTCCCGCCGTGTCGCATTTCTCCTCCCCCCTCCCCTCTCTTCCCTCCGTCTTGTTTATTTTACCCGCTCCGCCCCCTCCCCTTCCCGCCGTGTTGCATTTCTCCTCCCCCCTCCCCTCTCTTCCCTCCGTCTTGTTGCCTATGGGCGGCTGTGCTGGCAAGCAGCGCTGCTTCCTCTCCTCTTTCTGTTGAAACAAACAGCAGGGAGGGGAGGCGTTTCCAGGGCCAGCTCACTCTTGCTCTCTTCGTCTTGTTAGGGTTTTCACCACCAGAATCAAGGAGTGACAAACCAGCCAGTATGTACATTTTCAATTCAGAACGCCACCTTTTTTATGCACACTGATTTACACAATATTTCAGCGCAGTGCCCCGTTATTATTTCAAGGCGCTACATTTGCTCGTGACAAACATCTCGCAAACCATTTCAGCGAGCAAAGACGCGCCTCGCGCTGCCTGCGTCTATGTGACAGCGCGAGACGCTTCTTAAAATAGAGCAGCGGTCGCTGAGCTCCGGTTCAAGCCCTCGTAAACTTTATTTTTTTAATGCAATACGTCTGTTCCAAAACAAGCAGGCCCTCGGCCCGCCGCTGCCGCTGCACACAGGCTCCGTTGCCCTCGTTCCTCGCCTGTGCTCGGACCCCGTCTTTTGCCTCTGGCTGTGGAGCGCTTCTCTCTGTTTCCACCTCGTCTCCCCGAGCGGGGGCCGCACCTGGTACCCCCTCCAGCCTCACACCCTTTACGCTTCCTGTCTAATGAACTGTGTTTCCATCACTGCTCTCTCTCCCTGCCAATGTCGCCTTTCTCTCCCATTGCCCTCTGTCTATGACCCTTCACCAGTCGCTGTCTCTTCTTCTCTGCCCGTCACCTCTGCAAGGGGGTCTCCTTTCTTCATGCCCTCCCGTCCTTTGTTGACATTGTCACTCTTAGCTCTCCTCACGCGCCCTCTCTCCTGAAGTGTCAGTAATCACGGCCGCCGTTTCTCCCTCCCCTCACCTCTCTCCCTTCTTCCCTCGATCTGTCTGTAACAGAGTCACTGCTCCTCCCACTCTCTCTCTCTGTCTGCCTGACGCCCTCTCGCCTATCCTCCTATCCTGCCATCTCTCTCACATCCTGACATCTCTCTCACATCCTGACATTTCTCTCACACTCTCTCCCATCCGGCCATCTCTCTCTCCCATCCTGCCATCTCTCTCCCTTCCTGACATCTCTCTCTCCCATCTTGCCTTCTCTATCTCATCCTGGTATTTCTCTCACACTCTCTCCCATCCTGGCTGCTCTCTCCCATCGGGCCACCACCCTCACCCTCACTCACCCTCACTCACTCACCCTCAACCCCTCACCCTCACCCCCTCAACCCCTCACCCCCTCACCCTCACTCACCCTCAGCCCCTCACCCTCACTCACCCTCACCCTCAGCCCCTCACCCTCAACCCCTCACCCCCTCACCCTCAACCCCTCACCCTCAACCCCTCACCCTCACTCACCCTCAACCCCTCACCCTCACTCACTCACCCTCAACCCCTCACCCTCACTCACTCACCCTCACTCACCCTCAACCCCTCACCCTCAACCCCTCACCCTCAACCCCTCACCCTCAACCCCTCACCCTCACTCACCCTCAACCCCTCACTCACCCTCACTCACCTTCACTCACCCTCACTCACCCTCACTCACCCTCACTCACCCTCAACCCCTCACTCACCCTCACTCATCCTCACTCACCCTCAACCCCTCACCCTCACCCTCACCCACCCTCAACCCCTCACCCTAACTCACACTCACCCTCACTCACCCTCACCCTCACTCACCCTCACTCTCACTCACCCTCAACCCCTCACTCACCCTCAACCCCTCACTCACCCTCAACCCCTCACTCACCCTCACTCACCCTCACTCACCCTCACCCACCCTCAACCCCTCACCCTCACACAGTGCAATAGGTCTCGGAGCATTTGAGTTAGAGCTTTTAGAATTGTTTATGGCTTTTTTTATTTGTAATTCTTTAGCATTGGCTACAGGAAACAAAAATGCTAAAGATTTACAAAAAAACCCCATAAACAATTCTAAAAGCACTAACTCTAATGCTGCGAGACCTATTGCATTTCCAATGCTTGTTTTGGTTTCGCCGTGACTCGAAACGCTGACAGAGCCGGCTCTGTGAATGTATTAACTGCTTTTATAGTTGACGGTTAGTGTCTTAATCGTCTGATTGACCTGAAGTCACCCTCCTCCTGAATAAAGTTGGCACTAGAGTCATTGATGATAGGGCCATGAGCTCATAAACCTGCTCCAAGTGGCCATGCCTACTGGTGCTGTGCACCGTGCACAGCTTGCTTATCACTGCCAACTGCTCTGAACAGCAATGCACCGTGAAACAAATGAGAGATGCAATAAATCACGGGTTTCAAGGATGGCAGACTAGGAGCAGGAACATGAGAATATTCACTTAAACAAAGTGTTTTATATCTTCATTCACCTGAACTGGAAATGTCCTCGTTTATGATAGGTCAGAAGGTCACAGGTCTCGATGGCGGCCAAAGTAGACTGTTTTTTAGGGGCAGCGTTTGTCATAATGTTCCTTCAGGATACACTAATGGAACACCTGTTGTAACAAAAGCGAGCAATCTTGCCATTCACTTAAAGCTTGTTTCTCCTTCAGTATGCCAAAAAAAGTAGACAGCAGAGCTACCCCTGGGGTTATACAGAAAGGATTGAGACAGGGGAGTTTTTTTTCAGTGCGCTAGCTCTTTGAGGCTCAAGCATTAGAGAGCCAAACTATCCCTTATGACATGGGTCTAACATTATAGCAGAGTTTACGTCCTTTTACATACATCTCATCTCTTGTTCTTGTCTCTCATCCCTTTATGGATTTCCTCACCACTTTCTTTGTCTTTCTTCCTTTACTTTCTCTTCTTTCTCTCTCTCTGTATCTATTTCCTCCTCTCTATCAACTTTCTTGTCTGTCTCACTTTTCTTTCTTTCTTTCTTTCTTTTCTCCTTTCTTTCTTTCTCTCACTCTTTCTTCTAAATCTCTTCCTCTGCTTTTTCCTCTTTTCTTTCTTCATTTCTTTCTTATTTTCTCTATCTTCTTTCTCTTTTTTACTACCATTTTCCATTCTTTCACTGTTTCCTTCTCTTTCCCCTCTATCTTCTCTCTCACCACCGTCTGCCCCTCATTTATTCTGTTGCCTATTTCTTTATTTCTTTCTTTTTTCCCCTTACTTTCTCTCTCTCTCTCTCTCTCTCATCTCCCCCTCTCTCTCTTTCCTTTGATCTCTTTCTTTCTCTACCTCGCGTCTTCTCCCCCTTGCTCCTCTGCTCACTCTGTCTACTACGTCCCACCCGTGCTCACACCCTCTTAATGCCATTTGCTCTTGTTTAGGGGATGTACTACCTGGAGGAGCACCGCATGATCCACCGGAATCTGGCAGCCCGAAACGTTCTGATGAAGAACAACAACATTGTGCAAGTCGCCGACTTCGGCATTGCAGACCTGTTGTACCCCGACGATAAGAAGTACTTCTACAATGAGGTGAAGGTGCGTAACGGCGTACGGTGTGCACCCCCGAACAGACTTCATGGATCAGAAATTCAGCCTAATAAAGCCATACGAGTTAGATCCTCGAACCAGTTACTGCTGGTGGAAATCAAGTGCAGATATTCCCTCCTAATGCGAAGTGTGCCATGCAGCTCACACTGTTGCCACCGGTTTTGTTGATTGCTTACATAAGTTTGCCAACTGTTAAGTCAGTTTCTTTTAATCATAACTATAGTGCATTGTATTTTATATTTCTGCTCACCCTTACGTTCCAACTACATACTGGTTTTGTTGATACAAGGAGATGTGGCCTAAGGGCCAGAGCTGCCAACTTTGGAACTGGGTAACCAGGTTCTAACCTCAGCATTGGCTCAACGTCCTGTGATCTTGGGTAAATCACTTAATCTCCCTGTGCCTAAAAAAAATGAATCTGACCTTGTGTAATGCAACTGATGCTCATGTAAAGCGCTCCAATGCCCATGGATCGAGTTGGCACTATATAAAACTGCAAAACAATTGAGACGGCGTGCAACATATATACCACTGCTACATAAATCGAGTCATCTCTCAGAGCAGACACCATGAAGGGAGAGGGTCTGCTGCAAGTGTACCCTTCCACAAAAACAAGGGTAACATGCAGAGTAGTAACACATATAAGGACAGGTTTTTGTTGTTTTTGGGGGGTATAGTTTGGCTCTACAAAAGCCCCTCTTTAGTCTGCAAAGTTTCCCTACGTTTTATTAAAGAGGAGTCCGCAACCTTTAATTAATTTTATGTGAATTTGGAAAAAGATATATTTTTCTTTCTTATGACAGACTCCCATCAAATGGATGGCCCTAGAGAGCATTCACTTTGGGAAGTACACGCACCAGAGCGACGTCTGGAGCTACGGTGAGTGACCACCCCAGCATCAAGCATGATTCTTTTGCTCCTGTTCTTGCAGCCACAGATACTACACCCCGTCCATGTCTCCGGTTTTACCCCACACACCACACCCAGCAGTCTTCTTCCTGCCACTATGTTCAGAGCCTCAGCTCTCAAGTCTTCCGTCAACAGCTTTGACATTCCTCCAGAGAGAGCAACCACGTGTAAAAAAACTGCCAAGTTTCCCAGTTCCATGTATGATGTTTGCTCTAGTTCAGTTTTTTTCTTTGAATTATGGGACTTGTAGTCTTGTTTATCCAATTTCAAATAGGACTACAAGTCCCAGAATTCAAATAAAAAAACTCGACTGGACCAGAACATCACACCTGGGCCTGGGAAACTCAGTGTTACGTATTCCCTGCAGTGAACTGGCACTGCAGAAAGTCATCTGGGGCCGGGTCACAACATGTGTTTGCACAGTATCTACAGTGTGACCTCGCTGATCACTAAAGCACAAAGGGGCTCTTCGCAGGCACTCACAATTATGCGTCATTAATATCTGGGAGAGGGAAGAGAGCTAATATGCTATGCACATGTTTGTGGATGACTGTGAATGCAAAGATGTAGGTTTACAAGCGAGAGCAGACTTTGATCTCTGCATTCTCATTCTCAGTGTGCCCAGACTGTGACTACTGTCTCTTAAAGAGATAGGTGCCACTACTAAAAAGAAGCACTGGCAAAGTTAATAGGTGTGGCAAAAACGTCCAGCCTTCTGGCTTTGCCACTCATTGTTTTGTTTTGTCATGCATGCTTTTTTTGAAATCTTGATTTTTGGGGTAGCTGCCCGGCACTCATTAGTCTAGTAGAAACAAACCTTAGCTAAAAGCAAAAATATTTTGTTGGTCTCAAAACGCACTGTTGTAATGTTGTTATGTGCAACATATGCTTTTCTGGCATTTTGTACTTTTTTCATTAACGTCACATCACGCACATATTGCTATAGCAGTTACTTTCATTAAAGGGAACTACTTTGGGTGTTGACGTGCTCCTTGTGAAAGGGTAGGATGCCATCAGTTACAGCGAAGTTAGCCTATGGCTGAATCTGGCTGACCCACTACCCTGTTCTGTGTGCTGCAGTGGTTAGAAGAAAAATGTGAATGAAAAAATAACTGACCAGTGGATGAAGGCAAATGGCTAAAGGCCACTACAAGGAAATACATTATACATATTATTTTAGGACATTCAAGAGGTCTTAGCTATGGCCAGATCTAAAAAAGTGAGAAAGGCCTATCGAGGTGACCGGGTATTCAAAAGCTATGGCAACTCACACAGTGCAAGTTAGTCCTATGGAGAGGTCAACTTTGAGACTGTTCACCAACTGACATGTTTAGTCTATAAACTTTCCACCTCGACTGGTTTAGATTTTGCAAGAAAAATGGGAATTTTCCTCTACCTCCTTCTTTTCCTTCTTGTTTACAAGGAATAACGATGCTAACATTGAGTCACACTGATATTTATGAATCACAATTTTACTTTGTTACATTGTGTTTCTGTTTCCCAACCTCTCACAGTGCCCAGTGCGGACCTTGTGAGGATGAAAAACATTTTACTAGTCAGAACTCTGATGAGAATTAAGGTTATTTGTATAGCACGCAACATATCCCAAGCCATCTAGTCATCCAAATAAGGAGTTACTTTGAAGTTTCCTCCAAGGTGCTGCCTCTCAAGCTCACTCTTCTTCCTGCAGGTGTGACGGTCTGGGAGATGATGATGTTTGGGGCAGAGCCTTATTCTGGTGTACGCCTGTCAGAGGTCCCTGACCTCCTTGAAAAGGGCGAGCGCCTTTCTCAGCCACAGATCTGCACCATCGAGGTCTACATGGTTATGGTGAAATGTGAGTACCCTTATTTTGTTTCATCCAGCACAGATAACCATACATAGATGCATCACAAATCTAAAACAGTATGTAGCTGGCTAAAATCTAATATGATAGTAGCCAGTAGTTCTGCCCTAAATTAGCCATGTCCAATATGAATCATAACTAAACAATACTAAACACATCACAAACAATGTCTGCAGCTACCTTGACTTCGGTGGATGAAAATCCTAGAACCGTAATGGATGTACGTACACAGAAAGGGATATGGGATCAAATACATTTCAGAAATGTGCTAAATAAATGCTCTTAAAGCGATATACCTTCCAAGGGGTGAACAGAGACGCAGCTTTACTAAATGGTGGTGTGTGCATTATTGCCCAGTGTATCTCACAATCTCGCTAAATTGCAGGTTGGATGATTGATGAGAACATAAGGCCAACATTCAAGGAGTTGGCCAACGAATTCACCCGCATGGCTCGGGACCCCCCTCGATACCTAGTGGTGAAGGTGAGTCTGGCCAAGCATGATTTGGTTTTGCTGCATTAGTATCCTCCCACCATGGGAGACAGGTGTAGAGGTAGAAGGAGGCAAGGCAGGAGTGGAATGTGGGCTTGGGGGAGGTAATAAGACTGTGTTTAGGAGCTTTGGACATAAGGTTTGAAAGGTGTCAAGGATGCATTTAGAACACTGTCAAATAGTAAATAGGACTCAAGAATGCCTCACCTAGAAGCTTTGGAGATGATACCCAGGAGGTACTAAGAGTACATTAAGGCGCTAATGTTATGGTGGTAGTATGATTGCATTTAGGAGCTTTTGAAATGAAGCTTGGTTGTGATAATGCTGCTTTTACTAATTAATCAGATGCCACTTTGGAGGAGGCAGGGCTGTGTGGAAATTGTTGTTTTTCCCTTTGAGATGGAAAAGTTACCCCTGTGATGTTTAGATGGAATTCTGGGACCTACCAATGTCCTCGCAGTCCACTCTTTGGGAAATGGGAACCTGATAGTACTGCTACCGCTATGGGTTGTGAAGCATCACTCTCCAGTGTCTCCTAAATAGTTACCTATGTTTGTCTTCTATCTTCCCAGAGAGAGACCCGATCCCACAGTACCACCCCAAATGCAGAGACCCCAGGATCCATAGCAGATATGGAGCTGGACGACATGGACATGGACATGGTGGAACCAGAGTCTGAGCTGGAGGAAGAGGAAGTCAACTCCCTCTTCAACATGTCCATGAACCACCTGACCTCCCGCCAGCACATCAACACCTCCAGGGTAAGGGGAAGACTATATGCATGTGTCTATATTTAACTAGAACACTTGTGTCTAAGCGCAAGCTCCAAAGCAACGCAGATGAAGATGAGTGGCTGGCAAACAGTGACTGAAAGTACAGGAGGGCTCACATACATTCCACTGGAACTCGTCTGGAGAAAAGTTATTTTGTCCAGAAGCATAAACCTTAGCTCTAAAGACCGCTTTTTGGCTCTTGTTACAGGCACAAAAGTCGGCGCATAATCTGGCAATACAAGAGTAAATAGATCCTGCTATAGTTTCAAACTCTAAGCCATCCTGGAATCCAATCACAGACTTTCCCATTGCGTCAGTCATTTGCAACAATGAGAAGAGAGAGGTCATGGTACACATGTACATCATGCACTAGCAAACAGAAAGCGGTCATGGAAGAAACTGTTCTAACTTTAGGTTTTCTCTCCAAATGAATTCTGAGTGGCGCTAGCATTGTTCTTGAGAAGGCAACTCTATTCAGGGTCCGCCTCCCTCAATGACAATGCATCTAGATTTTGTTATTTATTGTACTGAGTTTTAAAATGTACACAATAATAAAGTAAGGCTACTACTACTACCTCCCTCAATGGCAATGTCATTTCCCATCGTGACTCTGCTGGTAGAGGAAAACAAAAGGATGTTTGTGAGAGCAGTAGAGATCAGTGGAATTACATTGTGGCACACTTTAGAAGGTATGATTGGATGGGCTTAGAGTATGAACGGACATTGATTGTCTTCACATAGGCAACAGTTTATATTTTAGGTGGAGATTCCAAGTTTACTGGTTGCCCCAGCAGATGGTATTACTGTACCGAAGATAGCATGTGATAGGCAGAAGCCCCATATTTCTATATGTGCAGAGGTGCACCTAAAAAACCCAGGCTTCTCTTTAAAAAGAGCCAGAAGGGTCACTCACTCTTTTAGTAACACAAATGAACTTGAAGTCCCTTTCCACAATATTCTACCCCTCGGCGATAGGAAACCGCCTGTTCATAAACTCCTGTAACCCGCATTTACAAAATATATAGAAGGCCTCTGGACCTCTTTTAAAGATGCAAGGTACCCGACCCCCAGGGCTAACAAGCATTTGCAAAGCAATAGGTCTCACAATTGTTAGATTTTCAGCTATTGGCATTGTTTAAACAATCTGGAATAATAAAAGGCATTGTCATTTAAAATACGAATGTGTCAAAGTTTGGAAAATGCAAGACCTATTGCGTTACAGAGCGCGCTGTGTCTCTGAAGTTGGTGCTGCGCTCAGCATTGAAGTAAAACCAAAATTGATGAAACAGAGCGCGGTGTTCCTGAAGTGGGCGCTGCGCTCAGCATTAAAGTTAATTTAAAAAAAAGGTTAAACAAAGAGTGGTATCCCTGAAGTGGGCACTGCGCTCCGCTTTAAAGTTATTTTTAAAAAAAGCTGAAAAGAAGAGCAGTGTCCCTGATGCAGGCGCCGCACTCAGCTTCAAAATTTGAAAATCAAGAAGCGGCCACCATTGTCCTGCCGGTGCTGTGGGTGGGGAGGGGTGGGGACAGGCACTTTTAAAGTGAACGCGCGCATAGCACTTCATACGAGAAGCAGCCGCCATTGTCCCTTGAGTGCTGTGTGGGCACGCTGCAAATACAAGAAGCAGCCACCATTGTTCCCATTGTTCCTTAAACAAAATAGTGCTCACCGACTTAAAAGCAGACTGTGTAACAAGACAAAGTAACAGGTCTAGTCGTTATGGGAGGTTACAAATGGAGACAAGGCGGTACCAAGGAGGGACTAACAAGCCTAATCACAAAAGAAAAACAACAGTTTAGCAAAGACAGTAACAGGAGCCAATTGAAAAGATGGGCAGGAAATGGTCGGAGCTTGTATGCCATACCTCAATACAGCATGCCTCGCAACAGCGCATGCGTTGCCCAGGCTCAACCTAAAAATGGACAAAACTGTCAAAGATAGTTAAAAGTCAAATGGAGATTTTCAGTGATTCTTTGACGGTTTGACTATACATCCTTGTTTAGTGTGTAACTGCATGTATCTGTTTTTTATATATCTTGATTGTGACCTGACTGGTGTGTTAGATACCTGTATGCTAGTAGATCATATGTGCACCTCTGTGTAATGTGTGATGCAAAGGTCTGTTTCGTGCTTGCTGTGTACGCCTGCCTGTTTCAGATAATTTATGGCGTTGCCTGCCTTTCATGTCTCTCTGCTCTGTGTATGAGTGTGTGTTCATGTGTGCATATGTGTGTCTCCTGTCAATTTGTGTGTGTGTATATATATGTGATCAAGGGCTCGTGAGCCCGAAACGTGTCATTGCTGTTTACCTGAAAAAATAAAGAAATCGATTTGCCAGATCCTGTGGTCCGTCTCCTGCTTCGCCGGTCAGTGGGGATTGAAAGTGGTTTTGGAGTGTTCCTGTATATATATATATATATATATATATATATATATATATCTACACTTCCACAGCAGCGACAGAGGAACTCAATCTCCCACCGCAGCAACGTAGACACGGACCAAAGTTTCTGTGCAGGATTATTTATTTCGTTGCAAACCGCCATAACGTTTCGCCTCCTCAGAGGCTTGTTCACATGACAATGTGACTATGGTAAGTTGCAGTTTTTAAAGTGACAGTGCTAAATTTGAAAGTGCATCATGTGACCTAACCATCCATAGATATAGAAGATTAATTCAAACGTTTCATAGTAATCAGGGAGGATAGAAAACATTAAAATCAATTGGGTACATATATGTAAAATAAAATTCATAAATATATAAATAACAGTAAAATACTCATTATTCATAATAGTCTTATCGGACAGATAATATGATGTCACATTAGATTATCTATACTAATATAATAAAGAGAGAGCCCAAACCTTTGAGGTGGGTAAACTCAGGAACCACAGCACCAATCACAACACCCAATACAGCGTTGGAAAGGGCAGTTGCAGCAGAAGGACATAGGCTATGCAGACGCCCACCATATACATTTAAAAGGTAAAAGAACCGTGCCAGAAAAGTAGTCCCTTGTGGGCGTGTCTGCTTGTGCTGTGGGCGTGTGCTGGGGGGCGTGACAAACGCTGGGGGCATGTGGTACGTTCCGCCCTTCATGCCATGTCTCATATAGTGTGCTAATCCCACCCTGCTTCCTTTAAATACCCCTGCACCCCATAATCATAACCCACCCTTACTCCTTAAAATACCCCAACACCCTTAAACACTGACCCATCTTAACCCTATAAATATACCCTGTACCCCAAAACCCAAACCTATTCCTAAATCCTAAAAATACCTCTGTACCCCACAACCCAAACCTAGCCCTGATCCCTATAAATACCCCTGTACCTCAAAACCCAAACCTACCCCTGAACCCTAAAAATACCCCTGTACCCCAAAACCCAAACCTAGCCCTGAACCCTAACAATACCACTGTACCCCAAAACCACCCCTGAACCCTAAAATACCCCTGTACCCCAAAACCCAAACCTAGCCCTGAACCCTTAAAATACCCCTGTACCCCAAAACCCAAACCTACCCCTGAACCCTAAAAATACCCCTGTACCCCAAACCTACCCCATAACCCTAAAATAACCCTGTACCCCAAAACCTAAACCTACCCCTGAACCCTAAAATACCCCTGTACCCCAAAACCCAAACCTAGCCCTAAACCCTAAAAATACCCCTGTACCCCAAAACCCAAACCTAGCCCTGAACCCTTAAAATACCCATGTACCCCAAAACCCAAACATACCCCTGAACCCTAAAAATACCCCTATACCCCAAAACCCAAACCTAGCCCAGAACCCTAAAAATACCCCTGTACCCCAAAACCCATACCTATCCCTAAACTCTAAACCTACCCCATTACCCCATAACCCAAAACTATATCTGAACCCTTAAAATACCCAAACACCCCAAAACATATACCTCAGTACCCCAAAACATATACCTCTATACCCATACTTACCTTATCCAAACATTAAAAAAAAACATGCTTTTACCATTCATGCATTTACAGTGAATTTCGTTGTAAATATATGCGTGGTAAAAGCATATAAAATGTAATGCCATGCGTTATAATGGCATTACGGAGTCATGGTACTTTCGTAATGAAAGTATGCGGAGTGATGGTATGCGGAAAGAAAGTTGCAGATTAATGGGTGTTTACCCTCCTCCGGTAAGTACATTGGTGGCACGGCGGCCCACATCTCCAGCAACATACTCATATTTTTTCACCACCCATCTGAAAAATGCACAGGTCTCTCTCATTGATGGCCAGCACCGACATACACTTTTAGACACACCTCCCGCCACAAGTTCTAGAATTGCGAACTTTAGAGCTGGGGAGCTACGTTCGAATCTCGGCCTCAGCTCAACATCCTGTGATTCCAGGCAAATCGCGTTGTCTCCCCGTGCCTACCACAAATTAATGTGTTCTTCTGTAATGTAAATTGTGCTCATGCCATGTTGTCGAGTTCGCGCTATATAATATTGCAAGGAAAAATAAAGTAGGGAAACTCGAGTTCACACACTACTGAACGTGCACTCTTAAGTGCATCAGCAGTGCACTGTGAATCGGAGCGTTTCACAGGCCTGTCACAGATAAGAAATGCTGTCAAAACGAAATCCTACAAAACAATATACTACTGGCCGGCAGCAATTCATACCCGGACAACGTCGGGACGGGCTGCTAGTTGTTTATACAATTGACATAATACACGCCTAAGCACTGAGTCCGAAAGACATGTGCAAAATCACGCATTTGTGCAAAATTCTTCCAGAGCCTACTAACATGTATTTGATATGTTGGGCCATTTTGAATTTAATTCTCTCATTGAACCCATTGTAATTTCAATGTATACATCGTCCAAGCATTTTGCATTACGCGGCGGATATCAAAGTGACCATAGCCCAGGAGAGCAATGAATTTTATAATCATTCATTCGTTAATAAAATGGCTTTGATTTACTATTCCTATTCACACATGGTATTTCGGGATGAATCCCTGTTATACATCTTTTTACATACCATCATTACATTCTATTACATTATAGTTGTTTGCTTTATTACAATGTCCACTAGGGACATGTTCTCTTACAGGTAGCCCTTTGGTTGATCCGCCATGTCAATCTTATGGCTGTCCCTTTGTTACCTTTATATCTGGATGGCGATACCTGATTAATAGTGTTTACCATGCAAAACAGTGTCAGAAAAATTTTAAATAGTGTTTATAACAACTGAATTCCATTGTTCATCCGTTACATTTAAGTCAATAGACCCTATCTATATTTAATACTAATTAATTAAGCAAAGAACCCACATTTTCCTGATCTAGTGATATCTAGACTAGGTACTTGACCCATCACTTGATTTGATAAGTTGTCATCATGTTGTAACAAAAATCAACTTCCTAATTCAAATGTTGTTAACATTGATTTAAATAAGGCTTGTTATGAAAGAGATTTATGCATAGGTACACTTAATTACTCTGATAGCATCTAAACATCATAATGCATCCGCATTAGTTGACCTGCTAGGTAGTAATATTGTGTGGTATTGCGGTTTTAGCAATTGCAGTGGAAAGAATTGCCTGTTTCATTTTAATCTCATTGGCATTTATCAAATTACAGTTACATTGATACATTAAGAAAGACACGTGTACAGATCCTCTGTATCATTGAGGCCATTGGGGGGTCTTGGAATCTAATAATAAGATATATCTAGTTTCGAGTTTTCGCAGCCGCGACTCTCGATTTCCACCCCTCCTGCTTGCATTCACAGCATCGATTAGAAAATATTTTAAGTCTGCATAGTTGCTGTTGTGCTTATCTTTAAAGGGCCTCGCGACAGGGTAGGTGTTATCTTGATTCGCGATGGCACGTAAGTGCTGTAATATACGCTTATGTGCAGCCAATTTTGTGCTACCTACATATTTCATCCCGCATGAGCAAATTAAGACATATACTACATATTCAGACTTGCATGTCAGTATTTTATCGATAAGATGTTCTCTATTGCTGAATGCATCCACATATGCATGAATGCAAGATTTGCACGTTTTGCATCAGTAAAAGCCTTTGTTGGTCTGTAACCAATTGTTTTTTTCCATTACTTCTGAATTGGTATTGACCAGACGATCCCTCATAGAGGGTGCTCTACTGTATGTTAATGATGTTTTGCGTGGCAACATCGGACCTATAATAGGATCATTAAGTACTAGTGGCCAGTTCCGATTAATAATTCTGTATATTTCTGAGTGTTGTTTATTGCAACTGGTAATGATCCTAAAAGGACCTGGTTCCTTTTTGGTCAGCAAATTACTTTGAGTTGGATAGCTTGTACTAGTGCCTGCATTTGCTTCTTGCTGGTATATATTTAGAAGTTGTTGTCTGTTGACTAACCTAGATTTGGCAATTGCGGCATCAATGGTATTCGGGGAATATCCACGTTCAATAAACCTGCATTTGCTGTCTTGTTGTGCTTGTTCAAGGTCTTCACCATTGCTACATATTCTCCTCAACCTCAGCATCTCCCCGTAGGCGATGCTAGAAATTAAGTGAGCTGGGTGAGCACTTGTGGCATGGAGTATACTATTGCCAGCAATGACTTTCCGGTGAAGCCTAGTCTCCAATTTGCCATTTTTGACATAGATCTCTGTGTCTAGAAACGGGACTGACTGCTGACTCATGTCTGCAGTGAAACTTAAGTTTAACATGTTGTTAATAATATCATTGACAAACATCTCAGCAGATTCTCTAGATCCGTTCCATATAATAAAAAGATCATCTATGTAACGTAACCATTTTACGATGTTATTCTCCCAAGTTGTCTTATGTTGCGCCTTGAGGACCAGTTCTTCCCAGCTACCCATGTGCAGACAGGCAAAGCTTGGTGAAAAACTGGCCCCCATGGCTACCCCTTGTACTTGGCGATATATCAGGTTATTGTACATAAAATAATTGTTGGTCAAACAGAAATCAAGCATTTGGATAATCACCTCGTTATGTTCTTTATGTTGATCTGTTCTTTGCGCAAGGTAATACTTAACTGCATTAATCCCATCTAGATGTCTAATGCTGGTATATAATGCAGCTACATCGAATGTAAGCATCCAATGATTGTCATTCCATACAGTTTGTTCAATCTTTGAAAGAAAGTCCCCAGTGTCTTGTACATAGGAATCTAACGCTTTAACATAGGGCTGCAAAAAATAATCTATGTAAATTGATGTTTATTCCAACATACTACCACGGGCTGATATTATCGGCCTTCCCGGGGTGCTTCCATATTTCTTTGCACTTTGGGGATAAAGTATATTGTGGGTATGATGGGATTCTCATTCAACAAATACTTATATTCATTTTCCGTTAGAATTTTGTGATTACGCCATTTCATTAGCTTTGTTTGATACTGTTTATATATATATATATATATCTATATATATATATATATATATATATAGAGAGAGAGAGATAGAGAGAGACAGAGAGATAGTGTCTTTGTGTTGTATGCATTTGTTGTGCCATTGTGAATCTCCCTTGTTGTCAGGCCTGTGTTTCACAGCTGTCTTTCCTCTTTGCAGAGTCAAACCCAGCTTAGCCTTGGTGCTGGGTACATCCCTATGAACCAGACCCCTATCAGTGTTTCTCGCCAGGTATGTAAATTCTTCATATATTTGTAGACCAATGTTCGCTTCTGTAGCACAAAGAGGATACGGAGTTAGGGTGGTGGAATAACTGAGACCCGCACCTCTCTAGACAGTGCAGAGCCTACCCTTCATGCATATGGGATGATGATGCATTTATGCAAAAACAGAATGTGCTGTGCCTGTAAGCGAGTTTGTGATGGGTCTGTGTAAAGGCCTCAGCGTGAACATGGTAATTGGAAAAATGGACGTAAGGAATGCACAGCAGGATATGGGTGGACTGTGGTTGGAATCCTGGGGTCACCTGGTGGGTCGAGCATCTCACAGAAAGCTGAGGCCCCAAGAAGAAAACAGTTACTTCAATATGGGATCTTTTAGATGCAGATCTCTACTCTCTAAAGCTAATGTTAATAATAATGAGAATTTTACTATTAAGGAGGTATATAAAGTATTATTCACACTCGTTAGGGGATCTACTTACACCCTTGAGAGCTCTTAACATTTATAGATCATTTTATGTTCCCATTCCATTTTCTGTGCCCACATAGAACTCCTCACGACCAAGCGATCTGGGTTCTCGGCAAACACTGCGCATCCGAAAGGAATCCACAGGCCGGACGCTATCTGAATCCTCTGAGGGTTGTGGTCCCATCTCTGAGAGGGAAATGAATGAGGACTTGTCTGTGTGTGGCAGTCTAAGCAGTCGCCATCGCTCGCGGCAAGACAGCGCCTATCACTCACAGCGGGATAGCCTCCTCACTGTACCTACTACACCTGATACAGAAGAAGACATCAACGGCTACGTCCTAGCCAAACAAGGCAACCCAGGTAGGAATGGTGGGATCAGGGGATGTGCCATATAAAGCTGAGGGCAGGGTTACAGACCTCCAATCTAAAACCAAACTAGTCATCTAGCCTAGGTTAGTCTCTCTGAGCTTCCTGCTAATTTCACCTCTCACCGCTGGGATATTTCCTTCTATCTCAGATATTCAAATGCAGTTAACCTGTATTAAGCTGAGCATACTCAGTCATGTAAGGCATACCTCACGTTAGATTGGCTTTTCACAGGCTAAATCTAACGAATGAACCCAATTTTGCATAAACGCCCCTTCGTTTCTGCATAAGAACCCAAGCCCCCTTTGGAAAATCTAAATTATGAATTGATTGTTAAATGCATGTTTTCCCTTTCAGAACCAACAGAAACCATCCCTGATGCCTCCGGAGAGGGAACTTCGAAGGAGTGGCAGAGGCGACCTGCCTTCAGTGTGGGCATGGAGGAGGACGATGTTGAAGCCGATGGCGAGTACAAGTACATGAACAAAGTGGCCACACAAGATCCCACCCCACAGCCTATCCTGCCCCCAGAGCATGTGGAATATGAATATATGGATATAAGATCCAGTCGACGCACCTCCGACGGCAGCAGGTACAGCTCTCGACCACAGAGCCTCCTTGCAGAGCCAACCAGGGGTCAGCCAGAGGACAACGGCGAAGAGGAGTACGAGTACATGAACAAACGTCCAATGAGGAGCGGCTCCCGTGGCACCATAGGGAGCCAAGGGGCAGAGCAGGAGGACTACACATACATGAATGGCAATAGTTCTCAGCGGGACTCCAACCTGCGGTCTGTGACTCCAGCGGTCCGTGAATCTCTCCTGGAGCAGGGCTATGAGGAGATGGATTCCAGGGTGGGCCCAACAGTCCCACACTATGCTGTTTTACCATCAAAAATCCTTACCCCATGCCACAAAGAGGCTTTCCCCAGTGGGTACATGAAGTCCCTCAGGACGCTTGAAGCTAACAATGGTGCCTTTGACAACCCAGACTACTGGCACAGCAATCTCTTCCAAAAGACTGACGCAGTGCGAACATAACTAAAAAAAAAACAAGGACCATAAGAATGGCGAGGTTGGATCCTAAGGCAGCTTTTCTGTTCTCAACATTTTTGTAAAGGCCCTATGTGCAAGCTCAAAGCACAGGACCAGACTGCATGTTGGGAGCTACTCAACGAATGAAGAAGAGGGCTGGCAGAGACAGCTCAGCATCAACAGGCCCACACCTAGGCTTGGTAACTGTCCTGATTGTTGACCAGACAGTGAGCTTTAGCACTGTTCTGTTTAAACACCAGGTCCATTATATCGTGTTTTCATAATGAAAAAAAGAGCTGGTCGAAAATCGTATTGTGAGCTGGTCTGAATGAAAGATGGCAGTTTCCATGACACATGAGAATGAGGCCAGTAGCCACAATGATGGTAGCAAGTGCCAACTAGGTCTGTTGTATCTGCCTTAAACATAACTGATGTGATGAGTAAAAGCATGTGAGGAATCATGTTGAGCCTCTATAAAAACAATGATGGAAGTGGGTGGGGTGAGAAAAATTAGAAAGCTCTTTGCAGAAAGGAAATTTACAAAAAGAAAAGGAAAAAGAAAGGCTACACTAACAATTCTGGTCTTAATTGTCAACAAATGTAGGAGCCATTTTGGATTTTCAATATTTTTAGGACTGTTTTTTGTGGGTTTGTCCAGAATAGGAAAGTTAAAATTAGACCTTACATTGAATGATAAGGAAATACTTTCCATCTGTTGAAACTGTTGAACAAACATTCTTTGCCCTGACTTGGAAAACATACCTATTTAAAATATGACCACCAGGTTAACTTAAAGCTCATTAAAAAGCAGGGTTTCACAAAAAGGAAGCCCATTAAGTATTTCTTCTATTTCTAGGAGAGAATAAAAGTGGAAATTGTTTTAGGTAAGGCACGTGTAGGCCTTTGGACTTTTACAGAAAGAGCCTTCATAAAATCTAAAGATTTTAACGTTAAAACCTTAAATGAGGGACATTGTTAGGTTGAAGTGTTTTACTTATTTTGGACACAATGGATTTTGGAGGGATGGCATGGAAATATGGTTATTTTCAGATCTCAAATAATGAATTTTCTCCCAGGTGTATAACCGGTGATCAGTAAAACATGCCTCTTGCTCCTGAATCTATATTTAAAAATAATTAGGCCTCCTAGAATGACAGGACTAAATGTTGAATTGTAGCGTGAAGTTGTTACGGTTTTCGATGCAATTTAAGGAATCACTGGGGTCCAGGGATTTTGACTAAGGTAGTGAGGATAATGAATTTAAAAAATCCTCACAATTCGGAACAGAACTTTTCAAAAGGAGATTATATTTTTCTCCAAAGTCACCATTTGCCTTTACCTAGTCTGACTCGCTGCTGGGCAGAATAAGCACCAAATCCAGGGGCGGCACACAAGCTGTCTGGCTACAGCTTTCTTGGTATATGGCACTGGCCTCTTAAAATGGGGCGTCTGTGCTTATAAAATGGAATATTATTCCTTATCAAAACTTTCTCAGGGACTACATAGACATTTCACACTGAAGTAGTCTAGCAGTAATCCAGAGTTTTGTCCACAGTTCTAAAGAACGATACAAACCTCTGTAGACCTCTTCATCTTTCTATACAAAATGTGTGGAATTCTCAAATGTTTTTTGCAGGGAATAGATAAAAGTCTTTAGAGACTCCATAAGAGATGTAGATAGAGCATAGAAATGTCATAGATGGTGTGCTACATGGAATTGCGATGTTGACCCACAGAAGATATCTATAAGTCCCTTCTTGGCATAGTAATAGAAGAATTGGTACCGCTCTCTGACAACGATGTAGTTGAATCTCCTCCCCCGCCCCGTGAGCTCCAACAATCTCCCCTCCAGAAGCTCAACAGAAAATCCTCCTTGATGTGCTCCCACTAATTTGGTATTTTCATTGTTCTCAACAGTTATAGGTAGGCTGAAATTAAACGGCATACCTGCCACCGGCCACCCTCTGTCAGAAAAGGAAGTTGATGGCCGCGGGCTGGGAAAAGGAAAATGGGTGAGCAGAGATTAAGCGTACTGAATAAGGAAAAAAGGCTCACGGGAAAGAGAGAGAAACACAGGAAGGGAAATGAGAGGGGCATGAAATGCTCATCGAATATCCTAGATATCAATGGCTGGAGTGACCAATAACAGTAACATACAAGTTATGTAGAGCTAGAGCGGGAGTTTACCTTCCTCCAAGGTATACAAAATGAAACAGATTTTCTGTGGGCTTGAAATATTGAAAACAAATATTTATTTGCAGAGCTTTTTTTTACTAGTCCCTGTTCTGACCGTAATATTTTTGACAATCGGGATAATATTTGTATTTTTCTAGTGGTGTGAAGTTCCGAGCCATCTTGCTTTTAAGAACGCTAAAAAAACAGTGACACACTAGGTATGCTACCCTTCTGCATCTGGTTCAGCAAGGTTTACAATTAGGGTAGGATAAGTTTAGTATCTAAGTATGGCCTGGTAATGTTTTACGCAGTGAATGCATGCTAGATCCCAGCACACTATACGTAACTTGCCGGACGTAAAAGAGCCCCATCTCATGCCAGCAGTCCATTCTTTGCTTGTTTTTGGCACAAAACCACTATATGGCTTTTGCTTTTACTCTTGTTCAGTTTGGAAACAAAAGCCAGCACATGTAACTTTGTATCGGTGTAAACTTGTTTTGTAAAATGTATATTAATTTTTAGGTTAAACGGCGGTTGCTTTTTTAATCCCAAAACACTGTGAGGTATCATTTTTCAAAACTGCGTAGGGGCCTTATTTCTTGCTGAAAATAAAGTAAAAGCAAAACATCGTTTAAGACCTCCACCTCACGTGTAGGATTTGAAGGGATGTGAATAGTTTACAGTCATTAATCAATTAGCATTAATCACTAGATAATATGGCGAGAAGGGCCATCATTTAACTATGCCATAAGACACAAGACAGAGTACCCAAAGTAAGAGATTGCTTGGAGCAGCTGGGTATAGTTGTTGATATCTATGGCAATGCTTTCATTGCCACTCATGCCACGAGTCGCACACCCCCCTTCGCCATGGGTACCCACTCACATACAGGCTCCGGCATCCGGGCATCACGCCGATGGAGTGACAGATGAACCCAATGGATAGAATGAAGTGAAAAAGAATGACTTTGAACTTTAGATACACTGAAATGTATCATTTTTTGTTGCACTGTACTTTTTGTATTTTTATAAACTGCCAAAGGAGCTCGAACAAAGACCGTGTTAGCTGCACAGCCTAGTCTGTGTGAGCATTTAGAGCACCACTTGTCCTCTCAAAGGAGGCAGCACTGAGCTACCCCAAAACCGTTCCCTTTTTTCCTCTCCTGTACATGTTTGCTACTTATTGTTTTTTTGTTAGTTCTCCCATGTGATTAGCTTAATCAATATTGTATAAAAAAAAGCAGATAAAAGGTAAATATGCATATTTTTTATTTGTTTTTACACCAATGATTATTGTGGCATTCGCTTATGTTATTTTTTTTATAAGAATGAAATGAATTTATAAATAAATCAAGTGACCATTTTGGAAAAAGCTCCTGAGGGAGGGGGGATTAAAATATTTCCTACAGGTGAAGCCGGACTGTGTACCCTGCAACCCAGCTTCCAGAAACTTTAGTTGGTGCCACTGTTCATATGGAAATAATTTTATATCCAGAGTCCCGGGGCCTTTCTGATTTTGCACACACAAACCATGGAATGGTGTCTATTTTGTAGCAGTACACTGAGCACTATTTAGTTGTGTGGACAATGCATAGAGTGTAAAAGACATTGAAATAACTCTCTAGAGCGTACTCAACTGGAAGGATCTGTTGGCTCACAGCAGTTATAGAGTTCCATAGCCAATGTTTGTGGGGTTGAGGTTGGAGGCTTTGGAGGGGTATGTGGGCCAAATACGATTTAAGACTGTAATGCTCTCTTATACTGGAATAAGCTTGAGGGAGTTGTACCCATGAACAATTTTGTCAATCATGCATCCCACGGACACATTCTCACCATGCACCTTCCCTTCTCACTGTCTTTGCTAGCATGTTGGCTTTCATCACCTCTGCATGTTTCTCTCTTCTACTCTCTTTCTCATCTTCTGTCTTTCTTTCGTCAGTCCTCTCTATACTTGGATCTTTTCCACATTTTCCTTTCTGTGAGACTAATATATTTTTCCTCACCTTTTCTATTTTCATTTCTTCTACCTTTTTTCGCACTTAATATGTTTTCACTTTATCTGTCTTTCTTAGTTACTTTTTGTCCTCTCTTTCTTTTATTCTCTCCTCCTCTCTTTTTTCTTCACTTCTTTTCTCTTCTTTTCTTTTTCCTTTCACCAATATTAAGAGCTCAGTCTCTGTGGTAATTGTTCCTTTAACTGGACAATGGATTGCTGACTGCTAGTCGTGTCTACCTTATGCTTCGATTAGATAAATCTCCCTAAGGGCACTTTTATAAAAGAAATACATTCAGTTGCCCCTTAAGCCTTAGGATAAGGCAGCCAATTTGGGTTGGATGAAGCACCTGGAATGCAGTACCACATATGATTTAGTCAAACTATTTCTAATATTCAGAACTTGGTACCAATATTGATTGATAAAGGTGAGCAAGATTATGGGTCCGATTCACAAATGTAAAGTTAGACAAAAGTCTAACTTCACGACCTTCGGTATTCACAAAGGGCATTTCCTACTCGCAAATGCCCTTTGTGAATACTGAAAGTCGTAAAGGTCGACTTTCGGTTTTCCCAAAGGACATTTACAAGTAGTAAATGCCCTTTGTGAATACCGAAAGTCATAAAGTTAGACTTTTGTTTAACTTTTCCTTTGTAAATCAGGCCCTATGTATTTAAACTGTTTCACACATGTTGTATCTTCTGCTGCATTCAGTCGATACAGGTTTCCAATTTTTTTAGGTCTGCCGTTAGCCAAGACCTTTTGATTTTACTAACATTAAATATATAATATACTTACCTGTGGGGTCTTTAGTCAGCACTCTTCATCCACTGCTCTGTTGTCATTCACATTTTCTTCTGCCCTTTACAGCATAGAGTAGTGGGACAGGCCACTTAAGCCATTGGCTAACTTCAGTTAGTGACTGCATTCTACTCTTTCACAAGAGCACATCCACACACAACGTGGTTTCCTTCAGTGCTAGAAATTGCCATGGCAATATATACTTTTGGAGATCCAAAATAATATTTCTGCTTTTAGCCAATGCTTTTTGTATATATTGGCAAATGACAAAATAAAATGTGCATTGACAATACCAAAAGGTTGGCAGCCAATTCCAGACCTTTTGGCCTTGCCAATGCTTGGTTTTTGTTTGTCTTCAGGTTGGATTTCTTTAGCTAGCATCCATTTTCTTTGTTGTGTATTAATTACTGACACACTTTAAGCTCGTCCTGGACATTAGCTCATGTCATACTGATTCCAACTGTCACACCCCATCGATCGTTTCTGTGCGGGACCTCAACCAAAACCATTGGGTGTCACTGCTATACCCGTGTCTATCTGCTTCCGTCATAATTCTAGTCAGTTTTATACCATTCAGTGTCACACTTGTACTGGTGTCTGACTGCCCACTACCTCTAGAGGCAACAAAGACTTCAGTAGACAGTAAATCGACTCATACGGACAGCGGTTTCTAATGAACTGTACACTCCATCCAATGATTTGAGCAGTGTCCTTTGGTGATCTTATATCTTCTCACGAGCCTCTTTAGTTTAAACTTAGTTATTCTTGCTCCAAATATGTCAAACACTGTCTCGGGGCAATTGGACTAAAAGCAGTCAGTGATCAAGATGCAGTAGACATATAAGAAGGACTTTCTCCACCTCCACCCCACAACATTTCTCAATCCAAAGTTTAGAAGGGAAGGGAAGAAGAATTGAAACTGTTGTATGATTCTATTTTTATATGAAAATAAAAGTTTTTTGGGTAAATAGCAAGTGTCATTTTATATTGTGATTTCAATGAGGTGGCTTTTGTGGAAGTAGAAGGAGTGCACCTGGATGTATAATATGTTTCTGTCTGTGTTCGAAAACAAGATATATTCCACACGCTCTGCCCTCAGTTCTTCCCTCCAAAGTGCTAGTCTGCTGGTTAGATCTTCAGACAATCAAAGGCCCAGATTTACGCATTTTTTATACCATGCTGTCCAGGTTCTAAATGTGCAGTGTTGCACTGCATAAGGGAGAAAAAATAGCACAGCATTATAGATAAAAAGAAAATTGGCTGCTGCTGGTGTCATCCACTGCGCTAGTGCTCAATAGTACAAATTACTATGCACAGACAAACTCAGAAGGTTCCCATGTATTAGATGTGTGCTTTGCAATGCAACACATATCCAATGTATCTTTTTTTGATAAACGTATACATTTGCCTTTTTTTGCGCATGTCTCAATTAGGCATTAGTGTTTGACGCAAAGCCCAATCTTGCCATTTTAGTAGATCAGATTTTGTATCAAACTGTATTGGAGTTTCTGTCTATCCACCCCAGTAAATCTAACCTTGACCCAAAGTGTCACAAAATATTTTTTTCGCTGTGAAAAATGCATCTTTTGCACTCAAATAGTAAATAGCATGATTCACTTTTTGCCAAATTTTGTGATGCGAGAAGTGGCACAAAGCCTTGGTTAATCTGGGCCTGAATATATTAAAATATTTTATTTGACTATTTATTTGAGGAAAATATCAGTAGCACCAGGTTACTTCAGGCCACTGCCCCATGCAGTTTCAGACACATGACTAACATTACGGTTGGGAATAGGAAACGCAAGCGATGCATTGTAGGACTGTAGAGATGAGAAAAGTTTACAAGGTAGGATGTGCAGAGCCTAAGGATAGCACTCTAAGACCGATCAGTTGGAGACCTATCATATGATAGGTCTTGAGTAGGTCTCTACCTGAGACTGCTTTACTCACTCCCTAAACTTTGAGGGCCGATGTTAGGTCAGAAACTGGCATGAAAAGTTTACTATAGGTTAGCTTGACTCCTTGAGATGGATTGAGTTCATCCCATGGTTTCCACAAGGTCCTGTCCCCATGCCCTAGTTGCTTAAAGTTGTTATTGGGAAATGATCTTCACCATTGATAGTCTGAGGCTTCTGACTGGGAATAAAGGATGGCTTTGGACAAGAGAAATATTACATGGAGATTGTGATAAAGGCCAGGTCACCTGTCCCTCTTTTTCCAAGTGAAACAATCCATTGCCCGTTCTAGGGGTGGGCATAACTAGTGTAATTCTGTGTAGTGTAATCATGTGGAAATGCAGAAAAATTGCGACAGAATAAGCAGAATTACACAAGAAGAGCTATTTTTAATTTAATGCTATTTTCTTAGCTACAAATTCCTGTATTAATTGAGGGCCTTCCTACAATCAATCTGCGGTTGACCAGTGAGGCTGTGTGCCAAGACTACACTATCAACTGTCCATCATCAGGGTTCTGTAGTAGGGGATCTCTGTGTATAGTCATAATCTAGTGAATAGTCCCGCCCATGTGCGTGGACCCCGGAGCAATCAAAAATAATCTCTTAAAGTGTCGAAAAAATGCAGAACTGCACAGATACTTAAGAGAGAATTTAAAGACATATAATGCAGCCTATAACAGGCCACACTGTCCAGTATTTCAACTAGAAATTCCACCAAAAAAATCCACAAAACAGCAAAGCCTGTCCAGATTTCCCTTGCCTTCAGCAAAAACTCCTCTGGAATGATAGAGAGGAAGACATGGACAGACAAGCCCATAGGCTGCCATTATGTGGCTCAGAATAGGATACTGTGCCTTTAAGAGAACTTTCCAGAACTTCACAGTATCCCAGAATGCCCTGCAGGTCCCTCTTACTTTCAGTTCTTTTTTACGGCTCCTGCTAGCAGGACCCTGGAGCATTGAGCTCTCCCTTTTGGGACTTATTTGGTGTTTTTTCACTATTTTGCACAGTTTAAGTACTTTATTGTACTGTGGGGCCTTTCTTCTTGGTTTTCTCACTCTGTTTTTGTCGAAGATGCCTGCCTTATTCGACAAATGCCTGGTGTGCTCCAGGAAAAAGGCCAGGTCGGACCACCATGAGGTGTGTATCCTCTGCCTTCCAGCTTCTCATGTTCCAGAGGAGGGTGTTATCTGCCAAGGCTTCTCTGGAAGGACCCTGAGGGAAAGGAAGATCAGACTTCAGGGTCTCGAGGAAAGAAGACTGAAGGCTCAAGGTGGGTCTGGAGGGGCTTCTTCTGCCCATGCTGAGGCCCCTGGGGGGCTCCCCAGGGGCAGAAAGACCAGCAAAAGTCACCATTCTCTGCCGGGGTCCATTGCGCCCACTACGGCGTCGAGAGGAATGACTGCGGTCTGTTCCCCATCGTCGGAGACGAAACGACGTCGAGGCTCAGCGTCGAGGGATGTTACCAGACCTTCAAAGTCTCCGGTGTCTGTGTCATCATCGTCCTCTTCGGCGTCGACGTCGAGCGATCGCCGTCGACGAGCCAGGCGTCGGCGCTCGCCGTCGAGGCGATACCGCCGTTCGCCGTCGAGGCGATACCGCCGTTCGCCGTCGGCGAAGAGGAGGCGGGCATCGTCGGTGAGTTCCTCGCTGTCAAGGTCGCCGTCGAAGCCCAGGTTGCCGTCGAGGCACAGGAGGTTGCCGTCAAGGCGCATGAGGTCGCCGTCAAGACGCATGAGGTCGCCGTCGAGGCACCGAGGTTCGCCGTCGAGGCACCGAGGTTCGACGTCGAGGCACCGAGGTTCGACATCGAGGCGCAAAAGGTCTCCGTCGAGGCACGGACGGTCGCCGTCGAGGCGCCGAAGGCGTTCGACGCCGAGGAAGAGACGCTCGACGTCCAGGGGCCGACGCTTGCCGTATGGTCCCGTTCTTCGACGCCGAAGAGAGGTGGAGGTAGACCTGACGCCGTGGGAGGTTCGCCTACGTCTCAGGCTGGAAAAGAAGGGGGTTCGCCGCGCTCGGTGTATTCCGAGGTGTATACCCCGTCGGGGAAGGTGACTCCCCCTCCTCCGTTACCGAGGGGTCCCCGTCTGAGGACACCTACTCCGCCTCCGTTGCCTCCACCGCAGCCTGGATCAGGGTTGCCTGAGGTGCCACCTCTGGTTCCTCCGAGGTTGACCTCGTTGCCTAAGCTGCCGACGCCTCCGAAGGGTACGCCTAGACCAAAGGCTCCGTCTAAACCCAAATCACCCGTTCCGGTGGACCCGGTTGATCGTCCTCGGCCGAGGAGGTCCCGTTCACGCTCCGGACGGAGAGGAAGATCAAGGAGTCGTCATAGATCCTCCACCAGATCAAGGCGTCGCCATAGGAGGAGGGGGTCCAGGTCACGCACGGACTCTTACAGGACCCATACTTCCTACTCTCCGACCTTATCGGACTCTCCAGAGACCAGGATCTCTCCAGTGGACGACATTGCCACGTTCCAGGAGGTTCTCCTGAGGGGGGCTGCGAAGTTAGGTATCACGGTGACTGCTCCAACACCTACGACGTCCGTGATATTCGAGACGCTTCACAAGAAGCACTTGTCTCGCCCTCTTCTGCCTCTGGTGCCTGGATTGAAGGAACCTGCGGAGGAGCTGTTCCTCACGCCAGCGGTGGTGAAGGCCGCTCCGTCCCGGCTTCTGAAGAAGTACAGGGACCCGGATTCGGACCCTGCATTCCTGAGAATGGATCCGGGACCGGATTCGGTGATTGTGGCGGCGGCCAGGATATTACATTCTACCTCCCCGTCATCCACTTTGCCGCCAGATAAGGAGAGTCGGTGGATCGACTCAGCAGGAAGGAAAGCGTGTGGGACCGCTTCCGCAGCCATGAAAGCTGCCAGCGATACAGCTTTGCTAGGCCGTTACGACCGGGCGCTGTGGGACTCCCTTCAACAGTTCGTGGAACTGCTACCGAGAGACAAGAGGGAGGACTTCCAAGAGATCCTCAAGGAAGGGATGCTGGTTTCAAACCAGGTGATCAGTGCAGCAGCGGACACCTCCCTGTTGGCCGCACATGGTTACTGCCATGGAATCAACCAGCGGCGGCAAGCCTGGCTACGGCTCACGTCACTCAAGCCGGAGGCCCAGCAGCGGGTGGCCAATCTGCCCATTTCCGGAGAGACTCTTTTCGGTAAACACGCAGATGATGAGATGGACCGCATGAAGGCGGAGGCAGAGACTCTGACGGCTGTGGGCTTGGAGAAGCCCAAGGAGAAGAAATCCTTCAGGCCTTTCCAGAGGCGCTACGGCGCACAGGGAAGAGGACCGGGCCAGTCTTCGGGACAGCATCAGCAACAAAAGCAGCAGTGCCGGAGACCCTTCCAGAAACGTCAGAAGGGTAGAGGGGGACAACAGTCCTCTACCACGAACAAGGGCCCGGCCGGGTCTCGACCCTGAGCGGTTACTTCCCCGTCATCCGTTACCCGCTCCGGTGGGGGGAAGCGTTCAATTTTTTCTGGCAGAGTGGAGAAAAATTACTCAGGACAAGTGGGTGCTGAATATTGTTTGCAATGGATACAGTCTTTGGTTCATCAGCCCTCCTCTAGCGATCCCTCCGGTCAGCTCGCAGTATCAACTGCGCGAGCTCCAGGCGGAGGCCGATATCCTGTTAAGGAAAAGGGCGATAGAAGACGTACCTCTGTCTCAAAGAGGAAGAGGTCTGTACTCCCGGTTCTTTCTGGTTCGCAAGAAGGACAAGAACGAGTTCAGGCCCATTCTGGACTTGCGGCAGGCAAACAAGTGGATTCGCAGAGAAAAGTTTCGCATGCTGTAGTTGCATCAGATTTATCCTCAGTTGCAACAGGGGGACTGGCTTTGTGCCATAGACCTACAGGATGCGTACTTCCACGTGCCCATCGCGTACAAACACAGGAAGTTTCTGCGATTTCAAGTCGGCACCAACCATTACCAATACACAGTGCTGCCTTTCGGGCTGAAATCTGCGCCCAGGACATTCTCGAAGTGCATGGCAGTGGTAGCGGCACACCTCAGGAAGAACAAGGTGTTTGTCTACCCGTACCTGGACGATTGGTTGATCAAGGCCTCCTCCTTCTCGGAAGCGCAAGCAGACTTCCAGAAGACGTGCGTTCTCTTGAACAAGTTGGTGTTGCACATCAACATGTCCAAGTCTGTCCCGATCCCGGTCCAGTGCATTCAATACTTGGGAGCCACCATCAATAATCTGTCAGCAAGCGTGTCTCCTACGGAGGAGCGACGGCGATTGATCCTTCGGAAGGCTCAGGCTCTTATGACCGCTCCATCTACAACAGTGAGGATGGTGTCTTCTCTACTGGGGTCGATGGCCTCTTGTATCTTCCTCACTCCTCATGCACGACTACACATGAGACCTCTGCAGGAGTGCTTGGAGGACCAATGGGACCAGAGGAAAGGATCTTGGGACGACAAGATACGACTGTCTCTGCATGCTCTTCAGTCTCTGAAGTGGTGGTGTTCAGTGGAGAATCTCCTCAGAGGGGTTCCCTTCCACAAGGACATTCCCACTCAGACTATCGTAACGGATGCCTCTCTCCAAGGCTGGGGAGCGCATTCGGGAGACTTACAGATTCATGGAACGTGGTCTCAGATGGAGTCCACGTATCACATCAATTTCCTGGAACTCAGAGCTGTTCACTTGGCACTGAAGGCCTTTCATCCGTCCTTCCGGACCAACTCTCTGCTTGTACAGACGGACAATACGACCACAATGTATTACCTCAACAAGCAGGGGGGATCGAGATCGCGCACCCTGTCTCGGGAGGCGCAGATGATCTGGCGCTGGCTTCTGGCCTGAGGATTGACGATAACGGCTACCCATCTGCCAGGTGTGCAGAATGTTCAGGCGGACGCACTGAGCAGACTGATTCAGGAAAACCACGAATGGGTCATAAACGACGACGTACTAGGAGAAGTCTTCGAAAGGTGGGGGACTCCAGACGTAGATCTGTTTGCCACCGCCGAAAACAGCAAATGCAGAGACTTCGCCTCCAGGTACTACCAGCAAGGGTCGCTGGGGAATGCACTCTGGATCAACTGGTCGAACAGCTTTGTTTACGCTTTTCCGCCCATTCCCCTGATTCCAGCGGTGCTCATCAAGCTGTCCCGGTCCAGGGCACGGATGATCCTGATTGCCCCGGAATGTCCCAGACAGTGGTGGTTCACGGACCTTCTACACCGGTCCCTCCTTCCACACATACGGCTGCCGTGCAGGCCGGACCTTCTCATGAAGTTCGGGGGCAGATGTTGCACCCCAACCTCTCGTCCTTGAGTTTGGCGGCATGGCTCCTGAGATAGTGCAATATGGCCATTTGAATCTGCCCGAAGATTGCATGGACATACTGAAGGAGTCTAAGAGACCTTCCACTTGGACTTCCTATGCTTACAAGTGGAAGAGGTTTTGTATCTGGTGTGTGTCCAGGAACTTTGACCCTACGACGTGCAAGGAAGATGTCATCCTTCCTTACCTTCTGCATTTGGCGCGGTCTGGCCTTAATGTTCATTCCATTAAGGTTCACCTCGCTGCATTGACTGCCTACAGGAAAAGCCCTTCACAGACTTCCTTCTTCCAGATCCCTGTGATCAAAGACTTTTTGGAAGGCTTGAAGAAAGTGTTCCCTCCTGTCAGGCTTCCTTCGCCTTCATGGGAATTGAATGTGGTGCTGTCTAGTTTGATGAAGGAGCCGTTTGAACCCATTCATAAGGCTTCTTTCCAGCACCTGTCCTGGAAGGCGGCGTTCCTCGTGGCCATTACATCGGCCCGCAGGGTGAGTGAAATTTAGGCGTTGTGTTGTTATGAAACTTATACTGTATTTCATGCTGCTACGGTTGTTATGCGTACTCACCCTAAATTCCTTCCCAAGGTTATTTCTGACTTTCATGTCAACCAAACTATAACTTTGCCTACGATTTTTCAGAACCCCTCATCTCCAGCGGAGAGGTCTCTACATTCCCTGGATGTTAGGAGGGTGTTGAAATTTTATTTGGATAAGACCAAAGATATTCGTAGGTCAGACCAATTGTTTATCAATTATGGATCGGTCAGGACGGGTCTTGCGACCTCTAAGCAGTCCATCTCTAGGTGGATTGTGTCCTGCATACAACTATGTTACCAGAAAGCTAATAAGACCGTAGGAGGTAAGCCTAAGGCTCATTCCACCAGGGGCAAAGCTGCCACGACAGCCTTGCTCCGTAACGTGCCGATTGCAGAAATTTGCAAGGCCGCCACTTGGAAGTCGGTTCATACCTTTGCTAAGCATTACTGTCTGGACACTGATGCCAGGGCGGATGCTCAGGTTGGACAGGCTTCGCTGTGGAATTTGTTCGCACAGTAGTGGTGTTGGTTTCTTTTCTCCACCGCCGCTTTGGTGTGGGGATGGGCTTGCCATTCTATTCACTAGATTATGACTATACACAGAGATCCCCTACTACAGAAGGAGTAGTTTCTTTTCTGTAACTCCAGTTCTGTAGTAGGGGTATCTCTGTTATAGTCATAAGCGCCCGCCCTCCTCCCCGGTGGAGACAGATATTCTTGTACGGAATGCTACAGGTCTGGCGTGTTACGCCTTCAAAAAGAACTGAAAGTAAGAGGGACATGCAGGGCATTCTGGGATACTGTGAAGTTCTGGAAAGTTCTCTTAAAGGCACAGTATCCTATTCTGAGCCACATAATGGCAGCCTATGGGGCTTGTCTGTCCATGTCTTCCTCTCTATCATTCCAGAGGGGTTTTTGCTGAAGGCAAGGGAAATCTGGACAGGCTTTGCTGTTTTGTGGATTTTTTTGGTGGAATTTCTAGTTGAAATACTGGACAGTGTGTCCTGTTATAGGCTGCATTATATGTCTTTAAATTCTCTCTTAAGTGTCTGTGCAGTTCTGCATTTTTTCGACACTTTAAGAGATTATTTTTGATTGCTCCGGGGTCCACGCACATGGGCGGGACTATTCACTAGATTATGACTATAACAGAGATACTCCTACTACAGAACTGGACAGAAAATAAACTACTCCTTCTGTGAGAAGAGGTCAGGGAGTGGGTCACTCTCTTCCTTCTATCCCTTATCAGTTGCCATGAGCAAGTCCATGTCAGCCCTGTCAATGTATGGATTGAGCCTGTTCACATGGAACACCCTGTGGGGGCTCTTGGAGTACCAAGCTCCACCAGATAGGTGACCTCTCTCTTTTGCTCAAGTATGGTATGGGGTCCACTTCATTTGACTTGGAGAGCTGCTGGGGCCACAGGCTCTAACACCCAAACCTTTTGTCCTGGCTGATAAATAGCAAGCTTTGTGCAATTCTTGACTTGCCTCAAGGTTTTTATTGGCCTTCTTCTTGTACTCAGCCATCCTGGAGCAGAGACCAAGTACATAGTCTACTATGTCTTGTTTAGGAAGTTTGAGAGGTAACTCCCATCATTCCTTCACCAAACACAAGGGACCCCTAACTGGATGCCCAAAACAGGACCTCTCTATAGGCAAAGAGAAGGCAGGGCAATAGGACATCCCGTTTTTGCCTAAGCTTTTGTGGGAGGCCCATGATCATGCCCTTGAGGGTTTTGTTGAACCTTTCAACTAATCCATTGCATTGTGGGTGATAGGGTGAATTGAAATTGTAGTTCACGCCACACCCCTCCCACATTGCAGTAATGTAACTTGACATGAAATTGGTACCTCTGTCAGTTAAGACCTCCTTCGGGAAACCCACTCAGGAAAAAAATCCAAGGAGGGCCCAGGCCACCACAAGAGCTGTGGTGGCTCTAAGGGGTATGGCCTCTGGATACCTAGTCGCATGGTCCACCACCACTAGAATGTAACTGTATCTAGATACTGTTGAAGGGTTCATGGGACCAATGATATCAATCCCAAACCTCTCAAAGGGAACCCTCACCACAGGTAGTGGTATGAGGAGGACCTTTGTGGTACTGCCTGACTTACCACTGGCTTGATCGGTGGTACAGGAGCGACAAAACTTCTTTGGATCTTCTTACATGGGAGTCCAGTGAAAGTGAGGGACAAGCCTTTTACAAGAAACTCATATTTCCTCTATAAAGTTATCTAATTTCTCTATGTTTACGGCATGGGCCTCTTATCGGGGTTTCTCCAGTACCTCTGCGTCCCATAGAGGGACAGCTATCTTTATAAATAAAAATATTTATTCAGGGGGAGGAGCCTAGCCCGCGACCATGATGGCCGCCTGATCCCTCGGCTCCACCGACCCTTCCGTTTGTCTCCCAAAACGCCGATTATCCTGCTCATCATCCTGCCCACTTGTCGGCGTCCTGGATCCGCGAGGCGCTCCTGTGTCCAGCGGTGTTCTTTCCGGCGCGATCCTGGTGGCAGAGACGGCGAGGAGTCCCGATCTCTGCTACAGTGTTGCAGCGCTGCGGCCGGGTCTTTGTTCTCCGGAGGCTGCCGTTCCTCGTTGTAGCCACAGCCGACATTGTAGCAGGACGGGGTCGGCTGACTGACATCTTTTACCGCATTGCTTTCCCAGCTGCAGCGTGCCTCCCTGTCCTGCACGCCTTGGTGCCGGACTCGGTTTCTCACCGTGAGCGACAGGCTTCACCCTCTCCTCAGCCAGTGGATGGCTCCGGACTTCTTCTTGTCTTCCAGAGCTGCACCGGGAGCCATTTTGATCTGGGCGCTCGGCGGCCATTTGGCGTGCTCCTAGTGGACTGTGCTACACTGACGCCGGGGGCCGAGCGAAGGGCACCGTCTTGCTGCTGTGCTCCCGGAGTGGCAACATTTGGGTACCGGCTACTGGTGGGCGGCTGAGGTGATGGCCGAAGGCGACCTGTCTCGAGGGTTGCGACGTGATCCCGAGCCCGGGGTGCGTGGGACGGCAGCTCCCTCTCCTCCTGCGGTATCCCTCAGCCTTGCGGATGTTATGCTTGCCCTGACAGACCTCCGTGTAGCTATGCGTGCCATGGTCCTGAACCTGCAATGCCAACCGGACATCTCTGTTGATGCAGAACCCTTGGATGGACATATCGTGTCCTCTGTGCTGTGCACCTCGCCACACCCGGTGCTTGTCTGGGACTGCCAACCTGCTCAGACGGACTTGATGGTGCTGGATGAGAGTTATGTCGCTGCTGTCGAGCTACCCAGTACTGTTGCAGGGGTGTGTGGAGATCTCGGTCCTTGGCGGACACTGGGGACATGTGTCTGGGCGCCTTTCCTCACGACTGCATCGGGGCTTGTTCGCGGGTCCCACCGGTCCATCCTGGAGTTGAAACTGCTGTTTTTGCTGGCTGCCCTTCACGCATTGCGGTTGTGCGTAGTCAATTTCTGGATGGGCATTCACCGTCTGGCTCTGTGGCGGTGTGACTTTGGTGGCTGGCATCGTGTGCTGCAGCGGACCTCACCTTCGCTTTCTTCGTCAACGATGGCTGCTTTAGATCTGGACTCCGTCGACTTGCTGGATAGCAGGGGACAAGGATAAGGATGTTTCTCTCTTTTGGCTGTACCCAGTTGTGTGCTTAGCTGGGACTGTAACGGACATTTTGGGAGTTAAATGTTGGTCAGGTACTGGGTCGGGGTCCGGGGACGGGTGGCCGAGGGTAACAACGCTGATTGTTTTGAACGTCTATTTGGCCCTCCTCCGGTCTTATGTGTTTTCTTTTCCTTCTTTCTCTTGCTTCTGAATTTCGGGTACTCTGGGGGCGACAGACACACTGCTTAGGGGGGGGTAGGCCGTAGCCTTCGCATGCGTGTAGGGTGGGGGGTATTTTTCTTCGATCGTTCAGTTACTATGGGCCTTAATTTTTCTTCTTCTTCTCCTCTTTCTTCTTCTTATTTCCTGGGGTCAAGGGGTGGATTGGCACGATGTGGGTAGTGGCTGGGGTGTATATAATGTTTGATCGCTTTCTCTCCTGTTTTATTTGCCACCAGCCTCATGTTTAATTGATAATGCTTGATGATGCTCCTGCAAATTGCTGCCCATTTCGGTCCTGGTACGGATTGTTTGGACTCTAATCCTTCTTGACTCCTGCTACTTTGGACCTTTTAAAAAAAAAAATTTTAATTAAACCTTCACTTCTCCTACCTCTCGGCGGCGCATCTCATTACAGTGTAACTTGGACTAATCGTGTTCTGCTCGATATGCTGCTGAGTCGCTCAATTGCTTGCTGATGTGCTTCAAACGATTTCGAGGCCGGCCGGTGGGTTGTAGGCCCGTATTTGTTTGCTTATAATGTCTAATAAAGGTTTTCCAAAAATTAAAAAAAAAAAAAAAAAATATTTATTCAGAGGTTATAAATTCTGAAAAGGATCAGCTGGGGCATTGGTGTTGGGCTACATGTACAGTTAAACATAGACAGAGACCTATAACCTTTGTTAGTTATTATGCACCGATTGAGGATAACTGTAAGATCTATGAAGAGCTGTTTCAATCTTTGCTGACTGTTATAGGGAATGTAGTAATTGGGGGAGATTTTAATATACGCATTAATCCGATAATAGACTGCTCTACTAAGACAAGGAGACAACTAAAACCTAAATCATTGAAAATTCTGCAGAATTATGGGGCTATGCTTGATGTGCACGATCCATGGCGTAGGACTTATCCATCTAAAGCAGAATTTACGTGCTGGTCAGGCAGATTTAGGCCTTCATCTCGCATAGATTTATTTTTTTGGGTCTCTAGAAAGCTTTGTTTCAGTCAGCAGAGATTTCTACACAATGGATTTTCAGATCATGCCATGGTAGTTTTAGAGATTGATTTAGAAAACTCAGTAAAAATTCCCAAGCGATGGGTCTTTAATAGACAATATTTAAATGATGAGCTTTGGGTCAATTCTACAAAGGTAGAGATTAAAGAATTTCTTACTCGAAATTATGAATCTGCCCTACTAAATATTATCTGGGACTCGCTTAAGGCTTTTATCCGTGGAATAATCATTGGAAAGGATGCGGCTAACTTAAAGGATTTTAGAGCTAAGAAGAAAAACTCAGGGCAGAAAGTTGAAGTACTTAGCGCTATAAGCCTCCACAATCCGTCCAGAGCTAACCAATATCAGCTTGACCAGGCAAAACGGGATCTTAGTACTAATTACTAGATTCAGAGTGAAGCTGTCTTTCGGCAACAGCATCAAAAGATATACGAAGAAAGCAACTTCACAGGCAGGTTTCTGGCTTGGCAGGCTAAGGAACATGCTGCCGCTAAGCTATAATTAAAACTCTAAAATGTCCTCTTAATGATTCAGAGACAGATGATCCGGCTAAAATAGGGGATATAATGCTTAAACACTATGAATCCATCTATGGTCAATACCAGAGGGTAGACCAGTCTCTACTAGAAGCTTTTTTAATCAATAATGAACTACCTAAGCTCTCAGAAGTTGATCAACAGTCTATGGCTACATTATTTTCTAAGGACGACTTAGAGAGAGTTATAAAAGATCTCCCTAATGGTAAAGCTTGTGGCCCAGATGGGTTTCCATCAGAACTTTTTAAGGTCTTTTTTTCTGCTTTTGCCGATTTTTTTCTCATATTAATAAATTCTATGTTAGAGGGAGGTACAATACCAGAGTCCTTCAGACAAGGCAATGTAGTGAGTTTTTTTTAAAAAGGGGAAGGACAGCAAGGACCCAAATTCTTATCGTCCGATAACATTACTAAATTCTGATTACAAAATAGTAACAAAACTTCTATCTTTGCGTTTTAATAATATCACGGCAGAATTGATTCATCCGGATCAGAATGGCTTTATTTCAGATAGACAGCTAGCAACTAACATACATTATTTAATTGAGGCTCTAGATTATTTTGAGACATGAGGGATCTCTGCTTTAGTTTTATTATTAGACGCTGAAAAGGCTTTCGATTTGGTGGTTTGGGAGACACTGTTTATTATTTTAGGACACTTTGGGGTTTCGGTTAAAATAATTTCTTTGATTCGCAATCTATATTACAATGCTAAAGCTAATGTTATGGTTAACACCACAGTGGCAGGGTCAGTCCTAGTAAAAAGAGGTACAAGAGAAAGATGTCCCTTATCACCAGTCCTTTTTGCTTTTTTCATCAAGCCTTTGGCAATAGCATTGAGGAACTGTGCAGAAGTTCCCCACCCCAATTCCATCAATGGCAAAATTGAAATTATATGCAGATGACATCATGCTTATTATGTAAATGTAAATGTACAGGAATTTATATGGCGCAAATCACCAACCGGTCTCTAAGCGCTTGCTTTGGGAACCCGTCCTGGTATTCCCCTGTGAGATAACCCCGGCAGGGTATCCGCAAGGTGAAAGCCAGGAATCCCGCCACGAGGGGCCGTTGTGGAGATTAATCAAGCTATTGCCCAGAGTCGCAGAGTGTGAACTCGTGAATCGAGTGGGCACCGGAGCGAGAATTGTCGAGTCCATGGACATTACAGGACTCAAGACCCCGCCGAGCCGGGATTAGAACCCTGGTCCCGGGCTGACCTCTGCTTCCAGGTCTGCCTCCTCTAACCAGTGAGCCACACTTCTCCATGAACCAGAACCAAAACCAGAACTTAGAGTTCAAGCCAAAGTATTTCAGCTTTTCGAGGATTTTGAAATTCTGGGAAGATACCGTATAAATAAAAAGATAACGGAAATTCTACAATGTGGGGGTGAATCTGTGGAGTTACATCCGGACATTCTTTCCTGTACCAGCACTAGACCTAAGAGATAGCTGGGAGTCTTTTTTTCAGCATCAGTAAGGGATTTATATGATCTGAATTTTAATCCCCTTTTCCGAAGAGTCCAAACAATGTTCTCACATTGGAACTCTCTACCATTATCCATTTTAGGTCGGGTGGCTTTAATCAAAAAGTCTGTTCTTCCCCTTTTCAATGTTTTGTTTTCAACCATTTCATGTTTTTTGTCAGGTTCCTTTTTTACTCGAGTAGAATCAATGTTTACAGCCTTTATTTGGGCAAAGAAAACACCTCGCATTGCACTTAGCACTTTATATGAAGATCTGGATCAGGTAGGGCTTGCTCTGCCAAATCTTAGAGATTACTATAATTCCTATTTCGCCCAGTACCTATCCAGATTTAAATCTCAACTTCATACAAAAAAGTTATTTATAAATACATTTTTTATCTAATCTGCAAAGAAAATCGGATACATGCTCCTCTCCACGTGTTTAAATCTCCCAAATTTGTTCGCTATAAGTCCCTTCAGTGGATTTTTAAAAAAAAAGTCAGGCTCTGTTTAAGAGATATTCTATTCCCATTATCAACTTAACATCTTTATTATCTAGCATTCTCTCGCTGACGGGTGTAAGACAATGCTCAGATCTCACTGTTAATTGGGCGGCGGCAGGGTTTTTGATAGTTTCAGACTTTTTGAGAAATGGGAAATGGATTATCTGGACCGAAATGTCTCAAATAGTTACCTGAAATTTCATCCTATTAGGGTCATATAATTCGGTTTATACATTTCTGGTTCAATTGGATATAACTCAGCTAGATCAGCAAAGTCAGCTAATAAAGGAATTATTGGTTGACGTTCTCGATTGAAAACCAGGGGTTTGGAAACACCATCTTGCTCAAAATAGGAAGCTGGATCTTAGTCAAAAGGTGATTAAAAAATGGTTGGAGCAGGAAAATCATGTAATGCCTATGAATGCTTGGTCTGTCATTAATAGATCTAATTTTACTACATTAAGGGGGGCGAATTGGCGGAGAATGTTATTTTTTAGTAAGTGGTTACTTTATCGTACACCTTCTTCTATTTCTAAAATGTATCCTATTCACTCTGCACATTGTTTTCAATGTATTTATCATTCTTCAGCTAATTGGTCACATGTTATGGTTTATTGTGATAAGATTGCAAAATTTTGGGAGGAGATTTTTTTGCCATTTCCAGCACAAATGTGGTATCGAAATTGTAGTGAACGAGAAATTAATTTTGTACGGATATGATCCTGATCTCTCTTTTCCCGACCAGGTGGCTAAATTGCTATATATTGCTATGGCAGTGGCTAGATCTCTTTTATTACAACTATGGCGTACAGAGCAGATCCCATCTTTTTATGAATTTCTACATAAGATGAAACGGGTTAAATCTAGTGAGAGGACTTTCGCGCAACGAGCAGGGGGTATTAGAAGATTTGAGAAGATTTGGGGGACTTTTTTTGATTAAAAAATGTGAGGGTAGTTATTGATATTACGGGAAATATTAATTTTTATATGTTCTATAGTATTTCATAGCATATTATAGGCAGACATTATGATTCTAATAACTTTTTTTACAATGCGGGGTGTATGTGTGGTGTATGATATTTGTTTTCTTTCTCAGATCTATGTAATTTGTTAAGACTAAATGAGATGAAGTACTGTCGATGAACTGTATATTATTTATAAATTTGTATTGTTTTTAAGGACTTCGATAAAAAAAAATTAAGAAAGCCTGGCCCAAGTCTTACTTTGGCCTAGGTGTCCTGCTAATGGAATGTAATGTTCCAAGGTGAGTAGGAAGCCCCTAAACTTCAGAGGTATGACCAACCTCCTGATAGCACCAGGCTTGGGGCTCTACCCTTTGATTATAGGAGTCCCTCCATCCCAATAGATCCTGTGGGATCCACTGATACTCCCAGAGCCTCTGCAGCAGCTTGCTATCTGAGGGGTTCAATAGAGGGGCAGGTTTGCTGCTCCAAACTCAAGTCTACCCTGGAAGGCCCCCCTGTGCCCAAGAACTCAACCTGATCAGGTTCCAGTTCATCTGAGACAGTTCCTTCACAGGGACTGAGATCACCTCCCTCTAGAGATTTGTCCTCACACGGAGTCTGGAGGGAAGACACAGCCGTACCCCTCCTGCTTCTTCTCTTGGAAGGCCCTTGGTCCATTTTTCCAGGATCCAAAGCCTGTTCAGTGTTAGCCAGCTTGGCCTGTGACCTGGTCACAGCAAACACATCTGCAGTGATACCCAGCATTGCTGCATGAGTCCTTCACTCTACCTCAGCCCAGGCTGAAGTTTCCAAATTGTTGCCCACAAACACTCTACTGGAAGGTCTGATCTAACTGCAACTTTCTTAGGACCAGTCACCCCACCCCAGCTGAAATTAACAAGTACCAAGAAATGATCAGTCCTTACATTGTTAGCATTGGTCCCTTGGTACATTTCTCCAAGTATGAGTTGGTCAGGGCCCGCAAGATTCTCTGTCACCATAGTGACACTTGCACCTGTGTCACTGTATGCCAGGGCCTCCTTACCATTGACCAAAGGCTGCTGTCTGTATTTGCACAGGTTACTGGGATTGACAAATAAAGTGGCAAAATCCATGCCACCATCACATACAAGCACAGCCTGAGCTGGAGTTCTGACTAGGCCAGAACCCATCTTAGAGCCCAATCTTAACCCTACTAATCCATTGTTTCCTGCACCAGCACCTGTACTAGTGCTAGGGGGTGCAGTTGTCTTAGGGCAGTGGTGGAAAGAGGATTGTCCTTGGCTTTTGGACAGTCAGCATCTTGTGTCCAATTTGTCTTCTGTTTACAAAGATAACACCAAGGTTTCTTTTTGCCTTTACATTTGTTGGATTGTGACCCCCCCAGATGCAGGTTTTTGGGGCCCTGATGAAGACTATGGATCTTTACCCTTGTCCCCATTTTTATCTGGAGTTTTAGCATCTTGCTTCTTTTGGTCACCACCATTGTTCTGGTTTTTCTGTTTCACCCTGGTTCTGACCCCCTTATCTGCCTTTGTTCCCGTTTCTTGGGGAGAAGTCAGATCAGAGTCAACCAGGTACTGATGCAATAACTAATTTTGGCATTTATTAAGGATCTGCTCCCGCATAATCAAATTGTACGATCCCTTTAAATCATTTACTTTACTGCCGAGCAACCAGCCTTCCAGAGCCTAATGGCACTATCCACAACGTCTACCCAATCCTGATTCTGTGTCTTCTGGGTTTCTTTTGACGTAATCCTATACTGTTCAGAGGTTAAGCCAAACTCATCAATGAAAGCACTCTTCAAGATTGAGTAGTTTTCAGCATCCTCTTCTCTAACAGTGAGGAGCTTATCTCTACCTTTGTCAGCAAAGAAGAGCCACACGATAGCTGCCCACTGCTCCCGAGTAACCCTTTGTACTTTACAGGCCCTCTCTAAAGCTTTTTCAGTTATCCGTTTATGGATGTCATCCCCAACATGGTAGGGAGGGACAATCTTGCTCAGGTTTCCATTGTCAAAGGAATGTTCCTTAATTCTAGGGACATTGTTGCTGCCACTATGGGACTCTGGTCCCAACTTTTTTCTAGCTCTCTGGACTTCTAGGGACTCTTTATCAAGGACCAATTGCTCTTGCCTGAGCCTAAGCCTAGTTTTCTCAAGTTCAAGCAACTGGTACTCCCTATCATAAGAGTGCTTCCTCTTGCTAGATACAGAGGTCCCTACAGACTGTCCTGAGTGATCTGACTCTGCAGAGGGTGAGCTAGATCTCCTTGGTAAACTCTGTACTGTGCCAGGAGGGGTGAAGGGGGCATTATGGCCTTCACCACTGCCTACTGGAAGGTCAGAGTTATCCAGGTGAGACCCATCTTGGTCCCCCTGGTCAGGGTTAGATTGCAGGTCATAAAAGGTGTCACCTCCTGACCAGGCTTCATTCCCTGTCCCACCTACTCTGTCCTGTTCATCTGACCCGTAAGTCTTCCTTAGGTCGTCTAACAGTAACAACTCTATTAGACGATGAGTGTTGGCACTTCTCCCTGTCTTCAGCTTTCTAGAGGCACACAGAGCTTTAAATTCTTGGAATGAAAGCTCTCTGTATCCTAAGTGTGGTGAGGTGTTGCACCTCCCTAGTGGGAACTAAATTCTCTGACGTTGGAGGAAGGGTGTGCTAGACCCTTGACTCACCCAACCCTAAGTCCAGTAGAACTTACTTATTCTAAGCTAGTATTATATGTACTTAGTGGTTTTCAGTTACACATATTTATGTGGTAAAACAATGCAGGTTTGAATCCCACCCGCTGCCACCATTGTGAAAAGTTGGCCTGGTATATGCTGTCCACTAATTAAAGTGGGCACCTTGCACCAGTCCAAACAACCCTTATGGTGATTTAGAAGGTATAAGATAACCTTAGAAAGCTATCCAAGTGGCAGCTGTGGACAGCAGCTTGTTTTACCAGAATGCACCCTTATAGTATTGATTAAATGAAAGGTAGTTATAAAAATATGTATGTAGTTATACAATATGTATGTATTAATATAACAAACCCTAAGTATGACACACAAAGATGCTCACAAAGCACACAATACTATAGCACAGAAACAATAGTAAATAGCACTAATACACAGTGGGCTCCAGGGGGAGACCAAGCCATATACTAAAATAATGATATAAGAACCATGACTTGAGTCAAAACAGTGTCTAGAGGATGTAGAATTGCTGGGACACCAAGGAACCACCCAAGGTGAGTAAGTACGAACCCCACAGAGGACGGGTGCAGTGTTGGAACACGACTATGTGCGCTGTACAATTTTACAAGAGAGTCACAGGTGCAGTTTTCAAGTTTAAGGACCCTTCTAAGCAGACTTCGAAGAAACCCCATAGAACTTAGGAGGTTGGAGAGCCACCCCATCCTTGGATACCGTGGTACCAAAGTTACCAATCCCAGGGAAGCCAGGTGCATATGTCTGAAGTGGCGTTGGAAACCGCTGTCGATCTCTATGGAGGACTTCGAAGAAGAGCCACTGCTGGGAAGAAGAAAAGTGTCAGTCGGAATCCAAAGATGGATTCTTGATGAAGACTACCTGTAAGCAGAAGGGACACAGTATGGGTCACTCAGGAGTAACTGAGGCCCACCGATGTAAGGTGCTTCAGGTGCGTTGATTGGGTTCTTGACTCTGCAGCCACAGGGACCAGGAGACATTGAGGACAACCAGGAGCCGGATGTGAGCTGTCTCATGAAGGATGACGGGTGCTGAGTGGTCGGTGTCCGGCGGGAGCAACAACAACCTTTGGCAGCGGTAACCCGCGTAGAAGGTCAAGGAAGGTTACGGTTCCGACCACCAAGGTTCAGGAGACTCAAAAAACACAAGGGAGTCAGGGCAAGACTGGAGCAACTGGGGAAGACCAAGAAAAGCAGTGTTGACCCTCAAGAGGACCCACAGGCTGTAGGCACAGGCGTCGCGAGGGGACCTTGAGCAGTTTTAGAAAGCAGCAGCCCACAGAGCACACGGTGGAAGGAGGCCGGAGTTCTTTGTAGGAAATGGTGCCAGAGGTTGAGGCTACTCGGAGCCCAGTGCACTTGATCAGGAAACATCAAAAAGCATATGTACTTGCAAAAGCATTGAAATTATTACATCAAGCTTTTGCATTTGACTCATGAGGGACATCTAGTAATGACTAGTGGAACTGCAGCTTCATGAAAGGGTTTTAATGCTTTTGCATTTGACTCGTGAGGGACTCCAGTAACGACTAGTGGAACTGATGCTTGATGTAATAATAATTTTAATGCTTTTGCATTTGACTTATGAGGGTCACCTAGTAATGACTAGTTGAACTGTAGCTCTTTGTAGAATTATTTTGATATTGGATACTATAATATCCACTGCCCCCTGCTAATCTTGTCCCATAATGCTTTGCAGGGCCTTTGGTTGGGATTGTATTTTTGCCCATAACTGTGCTTGGGATGGTCCTAACAGGATGGGACCACCACCAAATCATTCAGCAGGATGTGCTCCTTGTTTTTAAGGTATCTGCTTGGTTCTCTTCCTAGGTTAGGGAAGATTCCAAAATCATAACCTCTCTCACTGCTTGCTAAATCCTCATTTTCACTTTTGTGAAATGACTATATGCATTTCAGCATGTAAAGACAGAGATACTTGTCACTTTACCAAAAGTAAACGAGGTTACTGTGTTAGTTGGGAGTCAGATTCTGGTACTCTGCCATCTATGTATGGATAACAATACTATCCCCATGTACCCCAAAACTCATACTCACCCTAAAACTAAAAAAATCCCCATTACTTGAGTTTGAGTTTTAAATTATTTTTAAAGCGCGCCTACACCTAACGGTTTCATGGCGCTACAGTATGCCGAGTCCTTAAGAGGCGAAAAAAAACAGGGGGGGAACCTGTGAAAGATTATTGAGGGAAGGCTTTAGAGAATAGAAAGGTTTTTAAAGCCTTTCTGAAGAGAGAGTATTGGGTGGAACATCTGAGATGGGCTGGGAGGGAGTTCCAGAAAATGGGGGCAAGGGTGGAGAATTTTGAGCCTCCCCATTTTTTTCGGCGAAAGCGGGGGACTATCAGCAGATGTTGAGAAGGAGAGCGTAGTTCCCTTGCAGGGGCATAGGGTTTGATTTCCGAAGAGATAAAAGCAGGAGCGGAGCCTAGTTGGGCCTGGAAGGCGAGGCAGCCCACCTTAAATTGGGAGCGTTCGCGAATGGGGAGCCAGTGCAAGGATTTTAAGAGGGGAGTGGCGTGATGGGATTTGGTGAGGTTGTAAACCAAGCGGGCAGCTTGTTTCTGAACCAGCTGTAGTCGTCGTACATTGTAGGCGGGCATGCCGTGGTAAAGGGCATTGGCATAGTCCAAGCGAGAGACGACCATAGCTAGTACAATAAGTTTTAGGGCCGTGAAGGAGAAGAAGCAGGAGACCTTGCGGATAGTACGGAGAGAGAGGAAAGAGGAGGAAACCACAAAACTCACCTGGGAGTGCAAAGTGAGTTGGTCATTGAGTTTGATACCGAGGGTTTTAACAGAGGAGGAAGGGGAAGGAGGGGGCCCAAGGGAGGGGGGCCAGAAGAGGGGGGGGCTGTGATTCATCCAGTCCCTGATAAAGAGCATTGTGGATTTGAAATTAGATTTAGAGTCAGGGGATTGAGAAAGAGAGAATATGAGCTGGAGGTCATCCGCATAGTTATATACGGAGACCTCCATTTGCTGAAGAGCAAAGATAAGGGGAGCTATGTACAGGTTGAATAGTAATGGGGAAAGAGAGGAGCCTTGAGGGACCCCACATAACACCTTCCGTGGTTCAGCCGAGAAATCGCCCAGGCGCACCGCTTGGGTGCGATCGCTTAGGAAGGAGGACAGCCAGACCAAGGCCGAGCCACCGATCCCTGCCGCCCTGACACGGGAGAGTAAGATGGAATGGTCCACCGTGTCAAAGGCGGCAGAGAGGTCGAGTAGGACCAAGGCCTGGGGAATGTTGGTGTCCAATCCCTCTCTAAGGTTGTCAAGTACTGAAAGCACAACTGACTCAGTGGAGTGTGCAGGGCGAAATCCGGCCTGGCGGGGAGCTAAGACTCGTTTTTCTTCCACGTAGGTGGTGAGTACTCTGGTAACATGTCGTTCCAGAACTTTCCCTAAGAAAGGGAGCAGAGAAATGGGGCAATAGTTGGCGGGGACAGAGAGGTCCGTGCCAGGTTTTTTAAGAATGAGGAGGATTATAGCAGTTTTGAGAGCGGGGGTAACCACGCCCTGAGACAGGGAGCAGTTGGGAAAAGTAAGCGGGGGTAGCGGGCAGTTCGTGAAAATGTGACCTAGAACATGGGCAGGGCACGGGTCAAGTGGGGACCCAGATTTAACCAGAGGGAGGAGGGAGAGAAAAGATTCCTCTGTTAGAAGAGGGAATGAGTCGAGGCAAGCCTCTATAGGGGGACCGGGCGGGTTGAGGAAGGAAGGAGAGGGGGTTGGAATATTGGCTCTGATTATTGCAATTTTTTCCAGGAAATAAGAATTCAAGGAGTCGCATAGAGATTGTGACGGAGAGGGTTTAAGGGAGGTTCTGTCGGAGAAAGCGAGTTTATTGATAATAGAGAAGATTTCTCTGGGCTTATTCTCCGCGACTAGAATTTTAGAGGAAAAGTAGTCCTTTTTGGTGGATAGAATAGATTTTTTGTATTGCAACAGGAGGGAGGTGTACTGAGCTTTAAGGATGGGACAGTACTGTCGTCTCCAGGCTCGTTCGGCGTGACGGACTGCAAGTTTTAGCGCCTTTAGTTCATCATTGAACCAATGGTTGGAATCGTTCGCCCGTCTAGAGGAGACTCGCCTGAGTGGGGCGATGGAGTCACAGGCTGACAGTAGCCAAGAGTTGATGGAGTTGGCTTGTTCTGAATTGTAATGGCATTGTAATGGCATGCATTGTAATGGTATGCGTTGTAGTGACAAGCGTTGTAATGGCATGCGATGTAAAGGCAGCAGTGTTGGAATGACTGCGTTGTCAAGGTAGTGCGTTGTAATGACTGTGTTGTAATGGTTGTTTCCCTTGCATTACAGATGCTTGTTTAAATGCTTAATAAGCTTGGTATAAGGCGGGGAACAATTGCCCAGGAACCCATCATTACAGAGCTGAAGTGGCCCGTTTTTATATCCCAGTTTCCCTCTGCAGGAGATTGCAAAATAGGCTAAATTGGCTCTTCTCAATTTTTGTTCACCTCCTCTACCTACATTACACTGGCATTGGGGTGATAGAAGGGCCTTCAAGTTCAAATGTTGGCATAGGTATCAAATAGCTCCATGTAATAATTCACACTATTATTGAGTCCTGATTTTCAATCCAACAGTAACCTGCATGCTAGGAATTTGAAAACCATGCTATTAGGAAGAGTGATGCAACATCTTGCAGAATGTAAAATAATTCTGGCTAAAGTTTAGTGTACTTTGAAATCACATACCTTGACATGGGAACACTAGGCAACTGTGATCATATAGAGCATTAGTTGTGTGGGGCTTAGAACCAAGATCACACTGGGCATCAATGTAGGAAACATGGAGGGCAAAGCAAAGTCACTGAACACAGACCATGAATGGCGTTGCAGGGGAGAGGTTTTAAACCTTGGGTCTTCTGCACCCTTGGGCGGACTCTGTGCCCACTAAGGAGAACGCCTCCTGCCTTTTGTGCTATGTGGGAGAACACCACAGAGCCTGGACCAGCAGAATGACTTTAGACTGTGGGGCAGAGAGTAGAAATATAGGAAATAAAAGAGCCAGAGGAATGTAACCACAGACAGTGAGAGGCAAGAGAGAATTCAGTAGGACGACCAAATGATGTAGGCAAGGGAAGTAAGTAGAGGATGTAAGGGTGGAGGAAAGGCCAAGGCTGCAAAGAAGATAAAAAGTAACTGGGTAATATAAAGGAGGTACAGGAATATGAGTAGTAGAGATTGAAAAGGTGTGTGGCACGTGAAGAGGTCTGGCAACAGGTTATGAGGTAAAAAGGCTGAGTGGGTGTTAAGGAATGGGTGGGATCTGCAGAGTGGGAATGAAAGTTGTCAGGGGTGGAAGAAAGGAGCCCAGGCTGGGGTTCAGGATGAAGGGAAGAATAGCGAATGACACAGAAGGCAAGGAGCAGCATTAGCACTCCATGTGACCTCACACTAGACAACCGGACAGAAACCGCAAGATTTCCAGGCCACTGATTTACATATTCTGAGCATTAATGCACCCATCACTGGTGAGACTAAATTGCATGCATCCTAGCATCAGAGAGCAGACAGCAATGGGGAGGGGCAAATGGAGCAAAGAGTTGGGAGATATTACCTGTAGCAAAGGAGGAGGGGGCACAACTGGGTGCCCTGGGCCATTGCTGAGATCGTGCGGAAGTATGGGTTCATACCGGTTTCCTACACTGACGACACCCAGCTCCTCTACCCTTTCAGCTCCCTTGGCCCTACAGTCAAGGAAAATGTTGCTGAGGGTATGAGGGCAGTGTCACATTGGATGGCCGCAAATCGCCTCCAATGTAACGTTGCAAAAACCGAGGTTATGCTTTTTGGCAGGGCGAGCCTCCTCTGGTCTCCTGAATGGTGGCCGCTGGACCTGGGCCCAGTTCCTACATCTAACCCTCATGTTAAAAATCTAGGGGTTAAGATTGACCAAAAACTGACCCTTAAGGAGCACACCAATCACATTGCAGGACTATGCTTTTACACCATTGGCCTCCTAAGACGAGTATTTCCATATATTCCTGATACCTACAGGAAGACACTCGTGCAGGCTCTGGTTACTAGCCGCCTGGACTACTGCAACGGCCTGCTGACGCTAGCAAACGCTGATGCAGTAGGTCGTTTGCAGGTAGTCCAGAATACGGCAGCTAGGCTAGTCATGGGTGCGCCGGCCAGGACTCCCTCTAAGCCTCTGTTGGTAGAGCTACACTGGCTCCCTATACGGCAGCGTATCAGTTTCAAAATATGCTGTACGGTTCACAAGTGCTTATATGGGGACAGTTCTAAATATCTCTCTCAATCTCTTGAACTGTACCAACCCAGCCGGTCACTCCGCTCAAGTAACCAAGCACTCTTGAAACCCCCTGCAACAAAAAGAGCTAGGCAGGGAGACCGAGCATTTTCATCAGTTGGTTCTGCCCTTTGGAATAAACTTCCCATAGAAATGAGGATGAACATCAACCACCTATCCTTTAGAAAGGCCCTGAAGACACTCCTCTTCCAGGAAGCATTTCAGTCCCTCTAATGCACTTTAAAGACTACGATAACTCTTTGGCCGGCAAAGCGCGGAGATACCCTCATGGGATTGAGTCCAGCGCGATACAAGAAATTAAAATAAAATAAAATAATTTACCTAGAGCAAAAGGCGAGCGGGTGCATCGCCTGCAGCAACGGGGGAAGTGGTGACGTAGCAGGGGCAGATGTAACTGGGAGCATGAACCACAGCAGTCAAGGTGGGAGGTAAAGGGACGGGGCAGGGACAGCAGGTATCGAGTATTACTAGCAGCACAGAGGAGATAGTGCAAACAGTGATGGCAAGAAAATAGGAGGGGCAGGGGAAGTAGAAAAGAAGGGAAGAGGAGATGAAACGAGCTAAGAAAGGAATGAATGGCAGAGCTCAGAGGACGTTGAAAGAACAGGAGTAGTAGAAAAGCAGTGGGGGCAGAACAGAAGGCAGTGACAGCGGTATGGGAAATAGGTGAGTGAGAGTGCGAGGGACACGGTTGAAGCGGTGGAGGGGGTTTAGAGAACAGACACAGAAGGTGCACTGAGGATATGGGAGAGTAAAATGAGCACGTAAAGAGTAAAAACTGGGTGGAGGGAAACAGATGGTATAGATAAGAAAACAGACGGGGCAAAGTATACAAGGCTGCGGGGAGAAAGAAAAGCAAGCATTGGCTAAGTCAGCAGGTCAAGCGAGCGCCTGCTAAATTATTAAGAGTGGAGCCCGTGTTGTTGTTAATGCTGAAAGTTCAGCGCAGCACCCGGGGACAGGACAGAGATGAAGAGCAGTCAGCAGGGTGAAAAGGCGGGCGCTATGCTGCAACCTATAGCGTGGCTTGTGCATTGTTGGTAATGCTGAAAGGTTATCGCGGTGCCGTGGGGTGGGGGGGGGGGGTATTACGAAACAGCGATGAGGATCAGTCAGCAGAGTGTGAAATTGAGTGCTGTACTGCAACCTAAAGAGCGGTGCCTGTGTTGTCAATATAAAAGCTGGGATGTTGAAATAGAGTAGGGCGAGCCGTGTGGCAGAACTTGTTTGCTTAGTTTTCCCAGTCAGCCATGATTACATGCTGCGTTGCTTACTGTTAAAAAAAGTGCAAAGTAATTGACAAAGAAACAATTATAAAAGTGGGTGCCAGCTAAAATATTAAGCGTGGTGCCCCTGATGTTGCTAATGCTGAAAGTTTCGAGCGAGGGCCAGGGGCGGGGCGGGGCAGGATGGCAATGAGGAGCAGCGAGTGGAAAAGTGGCGCCCTTGCAGTAAAGCATGTCGTGCCTGCAATGGGAGAAAATCGTTTATGAAAATAGTGTTTAAAGAGTCTAAATAAAACAGGTGTAACAACACATGTAAGAGGGCCAGTCCTCATGGGAGGTTACAACAGGAGAAAAGGCCGAACTAAGGAGGGACTACTAAGCCTATTCATGAATCAATAGCAACCACTTAGAAAGGACAGTACAGGAGCCAATTGAATACATGGGCAGAAAATGGATAAGTCATACCTGAATACAGCATGTCTCAAAGAGACAGCACAAGCTCTGCCTAGGCGAGGCTTGGGGGCAGGTATTCGTCTTTTTGAATGTGTATTGAATTAATAAACAACTGGTGTGCTTATCTCTAAATTAGTCAAACAGAGTCATCAAGTGGCAGACTGTCATAAGTGTCTGAGCTGACTATTAATTGCCAGTGCTGAGCACTAGAAATCACGGGCTCAAATTAAACACTGCAGTGGATGTAACCTGCAGGGCACGGTGTATGCACAGTATGGCACGGTGTTAGCAGGCCACAACGTGCATATGTGCAATCTGCGCATGGTGTACAGGTCATGCACTTTTACAATACAGCTCACGGTGTTCACTCTCACAGAAGTGCCCAGGTTAGCCAAAACAGAGCCTAAAGAGACCTGTTTCGAGGCCCCCTTTAAAAAAACTGCCGGTACTCAGCACCGTGAGACCCGGCCCACTTAAAGCCCTGGTCGTGGTCATTACTGCATGGGGGCCAAGGGCCCAACACATTATTACATTGGCGAAGAGCTGGTTGGACCCATGTGTGCCGCCGCCTTGATGGTGGTAGAGGGGGAGAGAATAGCCCGTGTTGATGGCACCCTCTGATATCAGCGTAGGAAGAGTCTGTTTGCCCGTGGGGCATGTGAGGAGCCTGTGAGGTGAAGGAGGTGCTTGGGAGCCCACCCTGCATGTGGAGTGGCCGCAAGGGCGTGGTGGCAGTGGCACCCAACAGCAGTAAGACCGTGTGGCGAGTACGGAAGCCAGTGGAGTGACCCCTGCCAACGGCCTGCAGAGGCCCGAACTGAGTGCGTGTCGAGGTGGGCTGCCAAGATGCTGGTCCGCCGCCACATACAGTGCTGCGAGGAGGAGTAAGGCCTGATCAGTTATTGGGCAGAAGGTGAGCCCTAATTGTGGGGAGCGGGGCAGCGAAGAGAGACTGATAAGTGGAGGAAAAGAGCAGAGCAGCTGCTCACTCCTCCCCACACCTGTGAAGGGGAACACTGCCCCATAGTTAAGCACCAGGTCCGGGTGAGGGGACCACCGGAAAGAGGATGAGGTGTTGGTCTGAACCTCCAACCGTTATCTGAGATGGGGTTGGGCACTGGAGTCTACTTTCGGCAGCTCCAGCCCCCCATGCGCAACTCATGAGGCGGGAGAGGCTGCTGCAGAGGGGTGGAGCAAGGAAGAGACAGCGTGCGGCCCATGGGCGCTCAGAAGCAAACAGAAAACAAACATTTACAATGCAATGGTTTCGCCTTTGGAAAATTTTGAGCTATTGGCATTGTAAATGACAAAATTTGTATTTATGTTTTGGTTTTGAAAACAGATAAATAAATGGCATTGTCATTTACATTGCCATTAGCTTCATCTCTAGCAAATGTGAGACCTATTGTACCCTACGGACGAGTTCAGCAGACAGCAATTACTACCACACAAACACACCCAGAGCCAGCTACACACACCCAGAACCAGCCACACACACACACACCCAGAGCCAGCCACACACACACACCCAGAGCCATGCACACACACACCCAGAGCCACACACACACACACACACACACCCAGAGCCACACACACATACACACAGAGCCACACACACACACACACCCAGAGCCACACACACACACACACACACACACCCAGAGACACACACACACACACCCAGAGCCACACACACACACCCAGAGCCACACACCCAGAGCCACACACACACACATCCAGAGCCACACACACACACATATCCAGAGCCACACACACACACACCCAGAGCCACACACACACCCACCCAGAGCCACACACACACACCCAGAGCCACACCCACCCACCCAGAGCCACACCCACCCACCCAGAGCCACACACACCCACCCAGAGCCACACACACACTCCGGGGGCAGGGAAGCAAGCACAGCAAGGGGGCAGGGAAGCAAGCACAGCACGGGGTTTTAGGCTATGTAAGATACACTATAGGGTAGCTTTTCCTCAACACAGTATCTAGAAACATGATTTGCCCCTGTGTCACTGTGATCAAGTTTCCACACAAAGCACAAGTCACTTTATACTGTTTTGCCCCTTATTCACTGATTATAGGCAAGATTATTTAATTTCTGTTTCAAAGAATTCTAATTCAAGAATGCATAAAGAGGACTTGACCTTCTTAAAGAAACTTTCTACCCATGAGATATACTAAATTTGATAAGAAACGTCCCTGAACTAAGGAAATATAGAAATGCTGGCATTATGAGTAACATTTGTAATTAAGAAATTTTAACCTTGGTATAGTGCTGGTGATGTAATCTGTTTGAGTTTGAGTTTTAGAAAATAACAAAATATTGTCGAATTGGTGCATTATGAGACCCAGTCCAATTTTTAGGTCTCGGCTAAAAGACGCGCGTAAGCGCGTCTCCGCCGAGATCTTATGTCAGCGAGTGGCAGTCCCAGGAGACAGTCCAGGTCACGCGCATCCTTCCAGGCGATTTGTAGCTGGAACGCGCGCTGTGGCCAGGCGCTGTCTCCTGGGAAGCGCAAGCACAACACACGCATGCGCATACACACACACACACGCGCCCATGCACGCACGCACATACATACATACAGAGACACCACCCCTGACTCATACTCACGCGCGCGCACACACACAAGTGCACCGAGGCCCCCCCTCCCCCTCCCCCGCCGTCACGCACATACATACACACACACACGACCATACACACACACAAGTGCACCAATCGCGCTCCAGACCCCCCTCCCCCGCCGTCACCGTCGCGCACATACATACACACACACGAGCATACACACACACAAGTGCAGCAATCGCGCTCCAGAACTTACCTTACCTCAGCACGCGGCGCCCAACCTCCTGCTGGCGCGGCCCCGGGGCTCTACACCGCTCACAGGAGCCCCGGGCCGCGAGACGCTACGACTCCGCCTGCCTCCTCTTCCGGTGTGAACGTGGCCCCGCCCCCGTCACAGGCGACCGTGCCTGACTTCCGGGGCGGCGAGCTTGGTAACGAATCTGGTGCTATCTCTTGGTTTAGAAAACGTAATTGTGTCGTCCATTGTACCCCTTGAGACATGTGCACGATACTGGGATAGTTATGCCTCTCCAGTCAAGAAGGCATGCATTAACAAATCTTTCAAGGGCTTTTGGAGACTCAGACAGACACCATGCCTCAGCTGTCGATCAATGAGAACACATGCTCCCACTGCAGGTAAGGAAGGACAACAGCCAGCTGAAGCACTGGAATGCAGAAGACCAGCCAGCAAGAAACACAACAAATATATGGTGTTAGGGTTCTCAAGTCCTCCTTTGCCCATTAGTTTCTATCTCACCCAAAGTTGCTTTGATCTTCTGTTTCTGCATTTCGAATAAACACAGAAAGGACTTCCCACTGCATGCAGAACACTGGCACCCAGCCTGGGCGATGGCTGTAAATAACTGCTCCCACGTGCCTCTAATTTCAACAATAATAATTACACTAAACAGCTTTATCCTGCCCATCTGCTTGCACGACATGGCAGCTTGGCATGGCACCCTGGCATTGCCATCCACTGAACTTGGATCCGCAGCTTGTCAGGCACCTCCGCATGTGCAGGCGCTTCAAGACTTTGAAGGGGACCATATTGCCCGCAGACCAGCAGTTGGCGAAGAGCTCGCATCATATTTTACTTCTATTACAGTGATGGAGCAGACAGATGGTGAGTGGTGAGTGCAGAGTGGTGAGTGCAGAGTGGTGAGTGCAGAGTGCAGAGTGGTGAGTGCAGAGTGGTGAGTGCAGAGTGCAGAGTGGTGAGTGCAGAGTGGTGAGTGCAGAGTGGTGAGTGCAGAGTGGTGAGTGCAGAGTGGTGAGTGCAGAGTGGTGAGTGGTGAGTGCAGAGTGGTGAGTGGTGAGTGCAGAGTGGTGAGTGCAGAGTGGTGAGTGGTGAGTGCAGAGTGGTGAGTGCAGAGTGGTGAGTGCAGAGTGGTGAGTGGTGAGTGCAGAGTGCAGAGTGGTGAGTGCAGAGTGGTGAGTGGTGAGTGGTGAGTGCAGAGTGCAGAGTGGTGAGTGGTGAGTGGTGAGTGCAGAGTGCAGAGTGGTGAGTGCAGAGTGCAGAGTGGTGAGTGCAGAGTGGTGAGTGCAGAGTGGTGAGTGCAGAGTGGTGAGTGCAGAGTGGTGAGTGCAGAGTGCTGAGTGGTGAGTGCAGAGTGGTGAGTGGTGAGTGCAGAGTGGTGAGTGCAGAGTGGTGAGTGCAGAGTGGTGAGTGCAGAGTGGTGAGTGCAGAGTGGTGAGTGCAGAGTGGTGAGTGCAGAGTGGTGAGTGCAGAGTGGCGAGTGTGCAGAGTGGCGAGTGTGCAGAGTGGCGAGTGTGCAGAGTGGCGAGTGTGCAGAGTGGCGAGTGTGCAGAGTGGCGAGTGTGCAGAGTGGCGAGTGTGCAGAGTGAGTGTGCAGAGCAGTGAGTGCAGAGTGAGTGTGCAGAGTGAGTGTGCAGAGCAGTGAGTGCAGAGCAAGTGTGCAGAGCATTGTGTGCTGTTGAGTGCAGAGTGCTGTGTATTGGCAATGTTAATGACAATGGCCATTTATTTTTGATTTAAAGAAAAAAAAAGAAATGTCATGAGCAATGCCAATAGCTCTACCTTTAATGATGCCGAGACCATTGCATTGCAAATGCTTGTTAGTAAAATGTGAACGAATTTAAATGCTTAATAAACAAGCAGCAGGCAACAGAGGCAAACGCAAAAACCGGAGCACAAGCAGCAGGCAACAGAGGCAGACGCGAAACCGGAGCACAAGCAGCAGGCAACAGACGCAGATGCAAAACCGGAGCACAAGCAGCAGGCAACAGAGGCAGACGCAAAACTGGAGCACAAGCAGCAGGCAACAGAGGCACACGCAAAACTGGAGCACAAGCAGCAGGCAACAGAGGCACACGGAAAACAGGATGTAGTTTCCGTGATGACCTGGTGTGAGGTGGTCACCCTATATAGGACTGTGGGGGTGACCAGTAAGATCACGAGACCTAACGGAAGGTTGCAGCTGCATGCGAGAGAGAAACCGAGGAGAAACAGTGAAAGACAGAAGAGAGCTATTTAAAAAAATGCAGACTAAGCTACACAAAGAGAAGAAATAAGAAAGACGAGATGGGTAGAGAGAGGAGAGATAAGGAGACAGGGAGAGAGAAAAAGAGACAGTTTAGTATAGTGTGAGAGAGAGGATCTATGGAAAGAGAGAAGGATAGGGGAGATAGATCGAGTGAGAGATGGGCTCTAGCACAAATATGCCCCCACGAGCCTCAGTGGCTCTGAAGACGAATGCCTCCAGTCGTGGGAGGCCCTCGTGGGGGACTCGAAAGAAATGCCCCCGCTTTGGAAGAGCCTTGTGGGCTCTGAAAACAAAATGCCCCTGAAGCTGCTAAGACGTCCGCACTCAACGGGAGCTTCTGACGGACACAGCGCTCTTCTGCCTGTATGCTCCGTGGCTCTTCCTTGCACCTCGGAGCCCCGGGGGAAGCCGAAGGGTAAAGTTAGAGACCTGCAGCTGACCCAGCGGACTCGGATGGATCCATGTTCCCCTTCTTTTTCTTACACCTCATGGACAGCGGGAGGGGGGACGGGCTCACGGACAGCAGGAGGGGGATGGGCTCACAAACAGCGGGAGGGGGGACGGGCACACGGACAGCGAAAGGGTGGACGGGCACACGGACAGCGGGAGGGGGGACGGGCTCACGGACAGCGGGAGGGGGGGACGGGCACACAGACAGCGAGAGGGGGGTGGGGACGGGCACACGGACAGCGGGAGGGGGTCGGGAATGGGCTCATGGACAGCGGGAGGGGGGGGCGGGAACGGGATTTAAAAAAGTATTAAAATATGCCGCTTACCTGCTAGCAACTCTTGGAAAGTGAAATCGCGCAGCCCACCCCTGCAAAGCACACGCTGGTAATGAAACCAACATGCCGATACGAAAACAAAAAAAACAACCGCCCACCTCCGCATGACGCATGAAAATGGGCGGGATGAGTAAAAATCGCTGGAACGCCAACGAATCTGCTTGGGGAATGAGTGATGCATCTCTCTTCCAATGGCTAGCCTCCATTTATGGAGCTAGCCAATGGAACAGAGAGGCGGAACAAAGCCCCATACTTGTAAACAAAAGTTTTTGCCTGCGCTAACGCTGCTGCGCAGCGGATCGCCAGGCGAATCCTAAAAAGGAAGTAAAATCCATCCTCATGGCCAAATTCACATGAATATGGTCTTCTGAAAACCTGTGACGAAATGCACACGCGCACTCAACCAGAAGACATTTGGATGATACATCTTACTATGCAGCTTTTACAATATGTTGTGTACAGATGTATGTCGTTACAACGCATACTTTTACAACGCATACCTTTGCAACGCATTTTTTACACAGCAACATCCATTACAACGCATTCCATTACAACGCATGCCATTACAACGAAATCTTTGAAACTACCTTTACAATGCATTCTACTACAACGCATACTACATTTACAATGCATACCATTACAACGCATACCATTTCATTGCATATATGGTAAGTATTGGATAGTGTAGGGGTAAAAATTACTATTCTAACTCCAGGGGGTGCAACAGTAGGGTAAGCGTTGGATAGTGTAGGGGTTAAAATTACTATTCTAACTCCAGGGGGTGCAACATTAGGGTAAGTATTGGATAGTGTAGGGGTACAAATTACTATTCTAACTCCAGGGGGTGCAACAGTAGGGTAAGTGTTGGATAGTGTAGGTATGCGTTGTAATGGTATGCGTTATAATGACTGCGTTGTAAAGGTATGCGTTGTAGTGGTATGCGTTGTAGTGACATGCGTTGTAATGGTTGCGTTGGAATGGCATGTGTTGGAATGGATGTTGCGGTGCAAAAGTTTTGTTGTAAAGGTAGTGCGTTGTAAAAGTTGCATTGTAAGTGTTGTTTCCTGTTGGACTTGGCCCGCAGGGCAGGTTCACCCCTAGACTTTTTGCCTTATTTGTGACCCTGTGTCAGTGATTTTTGGGTCTCTGCGCACTTTCCCCTGGGTCCCAGAGTGAAAGTGCGTGCGTGTAGTATGGCTGGCCTGCCCTCCCATAGGAATGCATGGGGAATGTGAGTGTCCCTGGTAGTTCCTGATGCGTGGGGAGTGCAGGCTCGAGTTTGGTATGCCTGAACTCGTGAGAGCGAATGCTGCAAGATGGTGTCTGCGGCATGTATGTGTCTAGTTGGGAAGTGCTACTTCTGGACATTGAGATATGTGTGCAGTAAGGGTGCTGGAGCGTGATTGGCTGGAGCTGGCTGGCATGCCAGGCTCCAGGAAGTCTGGATGGGTCTGCCCGGTGGTGAGTGGGAGATTAGCATGAGTGATGTGTGGGAGGAGTGTACCTGTGTCCTGGATGGGCTGGGTTTTCCCCACACAATGCTGGCTCCGCCCCCTGTGGTGTGTCTAATGACCCTAGCCTCCCCAGTGAAAGGAATGGGTGGTTGGGCCATCAAGAGTGCTCCAGAACCAGCTGCGACTGGTTTTCCCCCCACCCTGCACATTGTAACAAAGGAATTTACAGTATAAGAAGGGGCTGTGTCCCCTTGGAAAAGGTTCTACTTTGGAATCCTGCCAGAGGGGGCTTGTGCCGCTGCTGGGGCCAGAAGGACCGCCACTTGGGGAGTCTCCCTGCCTGGAGACCCAGTGTGCTGGCTCTGGCCCAGCCTTGCCCCCCCTGCCTGCCTCCAGCCCTGCTGGAGCCCTGTCCTGTCCTCCAGTGCTGGGGAGCACTGAGGACTTCGTTGTCTACAGCCTGAGAGCGCTGCTCTCTGCCCTTCAGCGCTGGGAGCGCTGAGATCGCCTGCCTAGCGCTTGGAGAGCGCTGGATTGTGCCCGAGCGCTGTGAGCGCTACATTTTGCCCGCCCTGTGTGGTGAGTTGACGGCGCGGGTGCCACCCCGCTCATTGCCGTATTATTTTGCCCGGTTTTGAGTGATCTACGAGGGAGCCCACTCCTCGGATCATCTGGGAGCCCGCCTGCCTGCCTAAAGCGAGCCGCCGCGCTGCCCGCGGCGACCCGGAAGTGAAGGGATTGCCGGCCAATCACAGCGCGGCCCAGGAAAGGCCGACCGGAAGTCCCGCCTCCCTCGCCGAGCCGCGAGAGAGCCTGCCGAGGCTCCCCGAGAGGAAAGGAGAGCCCCGGGACCAGCGGGAGAGACCCGCCGCCGCTGGAGAGCCCAGCGCTAGACCGGTGAGTGCCGGTGCCTGCAGAGGAGGGGGGGGGGGGGCGTCGGGACACATTGCCGGTGTCCGCCCCGCCCCCTCTCTGTAGTGCGACCTCGCGCCTGGGTGTTTTGAGCCTGAGGGCTCAGGGAGCATCTCCGCGTTTTGGAGCCACAAGGTGCCCCGGGGGCACCAGTTGATTTAGAGCCCAGCGTGGCTCTTGGCAAACCTCATTGCTTTGGGTCCCCAGAGCGAGGGACCCCCCAGCCCAGCGAGGCTGCACCTGTTCGCTGCTGGAGCCCTGAGAGGCTCAGCAGCCCCCCTTACTGGTGAGAGAGCCTAAGAGAGGCTCACCAGTGCCACAGTGGTGGTTCTTTGAGCCCAGAGAGGCTCCAACTTTGTGCTAACTTTCCCTGCTCCAGTTGCCCAGCACTTTGTGGGCAACTGCCACGTTTAGGCCCTGACATTGGGACACCGGGACAGTCACAGGTGGTGACTTGTGAGTTTGGCGCAATGGTATTTTCTCTGCACCTCTGAATGTATTGTTTATGCGTCATGTGCCTTTACACCTCTGAATGAATGTCATGCATTGCATCATGTGTTTTGCTTTTACACCCCTACAGGTAGTGTGACATGTAGGTGGTCGTTTTCTCCCTAGTACAGGTGGTGCTAGAGAGGTCCTGTTACCAGTGATTACTGGTTGTATGCTCTACTTTTATATTGTGTGCTACACATGCTATTACTGAAAGTATTATTTCTAAAAGTGCTGATACCCTTGACAGTGGTCCAAGTGGCCCTGTCCTGTACAAATATCCCTTGTAAATTCCGCCCGTGCCTGTTGGCACAGTGTAACAAGATGTGTGTTTTATCTGGTGTATATTTATTATAATACAAAGGCTATTTTTACATAACCTTGTGTGGAGTGTTTCTTTGTGGTGGGCCTTGGGTGTTGTTGCTGGGGTGCGTGCGCAAATACTTAACTTACATCGCCTCCAAGTTTAGCCTTGACTGCTCGCGCCACGTTACCTAGAGGGCAAGTAGGGGTTGCCTTGGTGTGTGACTCCCTTGCCCTGACACTTAGAAGTGGCGATCCCTGACTGACCTCGACGCGAGTCTTGGCCGGCCAGGGTCCCGGTTCTAACATTGGCGGCAAGCGGTGAGGATAAGAATTTGTGTTTGCGTTGTACCACAGTAGCAACTGGCCACTACAAAGCTCTGCATTTTAGATGACCACATTTTTGGGGATTATTGTGTTTTGGTGAAGTTCCATTATTGCTTCTCCTGAAGAGTGTCATTTGATAATTGTGTTCAGTACATTTGTCCCCCGCCCTGCTTCCAGAGTTTGGTACCTGTGTCACATGTGGTCAGGTTGAGAAGTCAGGGGTGGTAGAAACTGCCTTACCGATCCGAGGGGAGGGTGTGCGTGGATGAATGGTGTGTTTTCCTGGACGCATGAGTGGGTTCTTTTTTAAGGAGAGTGGAAGTTTTGGAATTGTGTACTTTTACTTCAGATTGCTAGTTCCCTTGTGTTGCACGTGTCTGTGAGCATCCTGTCAAGATGGAATCTCCTTTTAACCTGTGTGGCCTGCCTAAGTACAGTGTGCATGAGTTGGTACGGTTATGTAAGGAGAGAGACATCCCAGTGAGTGAGTCAGACACCCAGTCCAAGCTTAGGGATAACATGATCCTGTGGCAGAAGAGTGACTGGGAGCGTGAGCACGGTGAGAGGGAGAGGGCCCGGACCGCACACCATGAGGGTGGTGGGTCTGAGGGGAGCCCTGAAGAGTCTGATGTGGAGAGTGAGTTTGACAGTGGATGGGCGCCAGCAGAGAGCGAGTACCCCCTAGATAGGGAGTCCCTTGCTGGGTCCCGTGTCAGATGTAGCCCCCCATCCCTTTCCCTGTCCCCAGAAGAGTGGGTGGATAGGAGAGAAGAGAGGGAGCACCAGCTGGCCATGGAGAAGCTCAGGTTAGAGTATGCCTGGAAGATGGCGCAGCTGGGTGTGAATGAGCGGATTGCAGAGGCTGAGAGGGCCTTGGCCAGGGAGAAGATAGCCCTAGAGTGTAGGGTATCCCCTGACCGCAGTCTTAATTTTCTGGATCCCCCAGGGAGGGTGGAGTCCAGTGGTGGCAGCTATGTAGAACCCAGTGCGAGCAGTCCCACCCCCAGTTCCCCCAGTCTGGTACCTGTTTCCCCAGAGGAGGAGTTAAGGTTGAAATTCAGGGGCAGTAGGAAGCTGCCTCACCAGTCGTGGGAGGAGTTTGAGGATGAATGTTGTGGGACACTGTTTGATTGGGTAAAGGTTCACACGGAAGATGATTTTGATGTCTTGTTTGATCTGATTGTCAAGGAGCACCTGCTCAGTTGTTGTTCTCCAGGGTTGCGCACACACCTATTGGGGTGTGGATTGTCTGAGGCATGTGAGCTTGCTGACGAAGCGGACCGCTGGGAGAGTGCGAGAGGTTCTGTACAGTCACTAGAGAGTGAGTCCAACAGCAGTGGTACAGGTAGCTTCCAGCCCAGCGTGGTGGAAGAGGCTCAGTGTAGCCCAGCTAGGTCCCAGTATAGTGGGAAGGGTGAAGGGGCTGACTGCCTGGCTCAGTGGAGCGGGAGTCAGGGGGTGGCTGAGAGCACCCAGAGGCCCGGAGCCCTGTCTCAGAACTTGGGTGGTTTCTTAAGGGAACACCGGGTTGGGGACCTAGGCTGTCCTGCGAGTACACTTGAGGAGGATCTCCTAGTGTCTAGGGAACCTGGAGTGTCTGTAACCAGAACTCCAGGGGTTCCAGTGTCCGGCAGTGTCGCTCCAGTTGGGAGGGCACAGAAGTCCGAAGCGAGGAGTGATTGGGGACGAGTTTCCCAGTGGATGCACCAGGGGACCAGAGACTAGCCAGTTGGGTTAGGTCTTGGGTGGACCCGGGTGGCGCCACTTCTGGTCTGGGGGATCTTTGCGCCCTGTCAGGTGGACAAGAGGCGGGAGATCTGCGCCAGACAGACAGTCACACGACACATGGGTCATGTGTCAGCCTCAGGGGGATTGCGTGTGAGTCCCCAGAAGTCCTGGAGTGCCAGGCAATTATTCCACCAAAGGTTTTAGACCGGAGGTTGGGAGGCCAGGTGCAGGTTCGGCCTGACCTGAAGGGTAGGACGACTGTAAGCAGTGTCCTGACCGGTTCTTCCAGGGGAACTTCTCCAGTTGGGAGAGGGCAGACCTCTGGAAGGGGGTGCAGAGGGTGGGAAAGCCCACCTCTGACCCCGGCGCAACCCGAGGGGTTAAACCCTGGGTTGGAGTGGCGTTGTAAGGGTACCCCTCGTAGGAGGAGGAGGAACCCTGGGAGAAGAGGTAAGGGGAGGAGAGCCTTCCCTGAGACTCCTGGTCCGCCTGAGGTTGTAGACCAAAGGCTGGTGAACCAGTGGCAGTCTAGTCCTGTCTTGCAGACAGGGAGAGTGGAGAATGGACACTATGTGCCAGGGGTTACTACCCCCCGCTCTGCAAATTGGCAAGGACCGGTGGCACCTGGGTGGCCCAGGGCCGGGTCCTGGCCGCGGACAACTGAGGAGTACCAGTGGGGTAGCCCAGTTGGTCCTTACAGTAGCTTTAGAAGGAACCCTAGGGGCTCACCGTGGCATAGAACAGGAGAGTGTCCCGGCAGTGGCGGGCCTGCGTCCGTGTTCTATCGCCCCAAGCAGGGAAGTCCATCACGGTGGTGATTGTTCTCCCCTGCGTTTTGGCTGGAAGGGGGTTGTGTTGGACTTGGCCCGCAGGGCAGGTTCACCCCTAGACTTTTTGCCTTATTTGTGACCCTGTGTCAGTGATTTTTGGGTCTCTGCGCACTTTCCCCTGGGTCCCAGAGTGAAAGTGCGTGCGTGTAGTATGGCTGGCCTGCCCTCCCATAGGAATGCATGGGGAATGTGAGTGTCCCTGGTAGTTCCTGATGCGTGGGGAGTGCAGGCTCGAGTTTGGTATGCCTGAACTCGTGAGAGCGAATGCTGCAAGATGGTGTCTGCGGCATGTATGTGTCTAGTTGGGAAGTGCTACTTCTGGACATTGAGATATGTGTGCAGTAAGGGTGCTGGAGCGTGATTGGCTGGAGCTGGCTGGCATGCCAGGCTCCAGGAAGTCTGGATGGGTCTGCCCGGTGGTGAGTGGGAGATTAGCATGAGTGATGTGTGGGAGGAGTGTACCTGTGTCCTGGATGGGCTGGGTTTTCCCCACACAATGCTGGCTCCGCCCCCCTGTGGTGTGTCTAATGACCCTAGCCTCCCCAGTGAAAGGAATGGGTGGTTGGGCCATCAAGAGTGCTCCAGAACCAGCTGCGACTGGTTTTCCCCCCACCCTGCACATTGTAACAAAGGAATTTACAGTATAAGAAGGGGCTGTGTCCCCTTGGAAAAGGTTCTACTTTGGAATCCTGCCAGAGGGGGCTTGTGCCGCTGCTGGGGCCAGAAGGACCGCCACTTGGGGAGTCTCCCTGCCTGGAGACCCAGTGTGCTGGCTCTGGCCCAGCCTTGCCCCCCCTGCCTGCCTCCAGCCCTGCTGGAGCCCTGTCCTGTCCTCCAGTGCAGGGGAGCACTGAGGACTTCGTTGTCTACAGCCTGAGAGCGCTGCTCTCTGCCCTTCAGCGCTGGGAGCGCTGAGATCGCCTGCCTAGCGCTTGGAGAGCGCTGGATTGTGCCCGAGCGCTGTGAGCGCTACATTTTGCCCGCCCTGTGTGGTGAGTTGACGGCGCGGGTGCCACCCCGCTCATTGCCGTATTATTTTGCCCGGTTTTGAGTGATCTACGAGGGAGCCCACTGCTCGGATCATCTGGGAGCCCGCCTGCCTGCCTAAAGCGAGCCGCCGCGCTGCCCGCGGCGACCCGGAAGTGAAGAGATTGCCGGCCAATCACAGCGCGGCCCAGGAAAGGCCGACCGGAAGTCCCGCCTCCCTCGCCGAGCCGCGAGAGAGCCTGCCGAGGCTCCCCGAGAGGAAAGGAGAGCCCCGGGACCAGCGGGAGAGACCCGCCGCCGCTGGAGAGCCCAGCGCTAGACCGGTGAGTGCCGGTGCCTGCAGAGGAGGGGGGGGAGCGTCGGGACACATTGCCGGTGTCCGCCCCGCCCCCTCTCTGTAGCGCGACCTCGCGCCTGGGTGTTTTGAGCCTGAGGGCTCAGGGAGCATCTCCGCGTTTTGGAGCCACGAGGTGCCCCGGGGGCACCAGTTGATTTAGAGCCCAGCGTGGCTCTTGGCAAACCTCATTGCTTTGGGTCCCCAGAGCGAGGGACCCCCCAGCCCAGCGAGGCTGCACCTGTTCGCTGCTGGAGCCCTGAGAGGCTCAGCAGCCCCCCTTACTGGTGAGAGAGCCTAAGAGAGGCTCACCAGTGCCACAGTGGTGGTTCTTTGAGCCCAGAGAGGCTCCAACTTTGTGCTAACTTTCCCTGCTCCAGTTGCCCAGCACTTTGTGGGCAACTGCCACGTTTAGGCCCTGACATTGGGACACCGGGACAGTCACAGGTGGTGACTTGTGAGTTTGGCGCAATGGTATTTTCTCTGCACCTCTGAATGTATTGTTTATGCGTCATGTGCCTTTACACCTCTGAATGAATGTCATGCATTGCATCATGTGTTTTGCTTTTACACCCCTACAGGTAGTGTGACATGTAGGTGGTTGTTTTCTCCCTAGTACAGGTGGTGCTAGAGAGGTCCTGTTACCAGTGATTACTGGTTGTATGCTCTACTTTTATATTGTGTGCTACACATGCTATTACTGAAAGTATTATTTCTAAAAGTACTGATACCCTTGACAGTGGTCCAAGTGGCCCTGTCCTGTACAAATATCCCTTGTAAATTCCGCCCGTGCCTGTTGGCACAGTGTAACAAGATGTGTGTTTTATCTGGTGTATATTTATTATAATACAAAGGCTATTTTTACATAACCTTGTGTGGAGTGTTTCTTTGTGGTGGGCCTTGGGTGTTGTTGCTGGGGTGCGTGCGCAAATACTTAACTTACATCGCCTCCAAGTTTAGCCTTGACTGCTCGCACCACGTTACCTAGAGGGCGAGTAGGGGTTGCCTTGGTGTGTGACTCCCTTGCCCTGACACCTAGAACTGGCGATCCCTGACTGACCTCGACGCGAGTCTTGGCCGGCCAGGGTCCCGTTTCTAACATTTCCCGTTGTGTACATATATGTGGTTATGTTTATATTTCATGTATAAGTAACTTTCAATGGTTGTATAGCGCTCTGATATCCGTCAGGATCTTGTTCGCGCTCTATAAAACTTTCAAAATAAATAAATAAATGTGCTCCTATGGTGGTGCTCGGACGGCCAGCGGCACTCTACTATCTACGCCATCCAGCCCTCCCCTCGCGGTTGGCGCCAGCGGCCTGTTTGAACTCTCGAGGCCCGGGGCCTGGGTGCTGTGCAGCGCCGTGACTGCGACGGGGCTAGGGAGCGGCTCTCCCGCTAGTTGGTGGTGCGACACGTGCTGGGCGGAGGCCCGGAGGACCGAGGCAGAAGGACACCGGCTCTCGGGGGTTCCCGCCTTGGGTACAGGAGACTCCCACGGATCGAGTGCATGAGAGCGGGGGACTGGGCCCTCTTGGTGACGACGGTGGGCGCCGAGCACTTGGTCCGCCTGCAGGCCCCACTACTTCCCATAGCCACGTGGAGCCGGCGCAGGGCGCGGTGAGTCGCCATGTCTACTGTGCAGCGCAAACGGAACCAGGGGAAGGACAACGCCTCGAAAGCCTCCCAACAACCGGCCTCCCCTGGGGCGAGTGGATCATCGAAGCACTCGGATGAAGACGCCCCAGCGACGAAGGCCTTCATGTCCGAGTTGTTTGCCTCAATCAAGGAGGACATATCCGAACTCAGGGCGCAACTCGCCTCCGACTTGCGGGAGGTGCGGAGGGACGTGGACGGCATAGGAGAGAGGGTGGCGACCCTGGAAGACAGGGATTTGAGTGTGGCCACCGATGTTCATATGCTCCAGCAAGACATAATCCGCCTCACCGAGCAGAATTTGGACCTACAACTACATACGGAGGACCTTGAAAACCGCTCCCGTAGAAATAACATCCGAATACGGGCGGTGCCATGGGACGGTGAGGTGGGGGACCACCGGGGGTACGTCCAGGAGCTGTTTCTCCAGGTCCTTGATGAGGCAGACACGAAGGAGATACAGATGGACAGAGTGCACCGGGTGGTATTGCCACGGCGCGGGGGGGGGACCTCCCCCTGACATCTTGGTGTGTGTCCACGATTTTCAGCTTAAGGAGAGGATTCTTCGGAAAGCCCGGACCATCGAGTCGCTGCAATTCCGGGGTCATCGACCACAACTTGGCTGCATCCACCTTGCAAAAGCGGAGGGAATTCCGACCTGTCACATCGTTTCTGAGAGAGAGGGGCATCGCCTATTCCTGGGGGCACCCTTTCAGGATCATCTTCAGATGGCAGAACCGCCTGGCCCAAATCCGCACGCTTCAGGCGGCAAAAGAGCTTTTGGGACTGGAAGATGTGCCGTCCTCGCAGGCCGTGGCGGCCTCCCCGTCTCGACGGCGCCGCCGTTCGAACTCATGGCACAGGGTGGAGCGCTCCCCCGTCAGTTCCCCTGCTAGACAGCGTCCGGACCTTTCTGCCAGCCTGCAGGAACGAGGAGCAGCGGTCGCTTCGGTGGCCTCGGCCACGTTGGCCGACTCACAGCATAGCTCTGGGGCGGCGTAATCCCCGAGGAATGGCGGATCGGCGCCGGAGAGGCTCGGGCCTTCTGATTGAGGGTTCTGTAAGTACTCTGGTGGGAGACGACCTCGATTGAGGCCAAGGGGAATAGTGGTTTCATTCCTCTGGCCTGTTGCTTGATTGGGGGCTTCCTACGGACTTCGGCCTACTGATCTCGATGAGTATAGTTATTGCACTTTTTTTTCTGATTCTGTACAATGTTCTGTATTGTTTAGGGGGGGGTTTGGTTGGGGGAGCATGGGGTTGGGGGGGGGGGACCCGTGACGGAGGGCCTTTGGGGATGAATGCGGAGTGTGAGTGGTGGAATGCGTGCCATGCTGTAGTGGGGTTGATCCAACGACTATTCTGGAAACGTTTGGGAGCACGTTGCCGGGGGGAGGGGAGGAATGCGGAATGGGCGCCAATTGTATTACTGACAGCGGGATCTGTGTTTTGTGTTTACCATGCCAATTAGTATAGGCACATGGAACGTCAAGGGCTTGAACTCCCCTCAGAAGAGACAGAAGGTCCTGAAATATGTTGTAGACCATCACCTTGATGTTGTGGGGCTGCAGGAAACTCACTTGGCACGGAAAGATGAACTGCGGCTCCGCCACAGGGCGTACCCCATTGTGTATAGGTCCTCAGCTGTCACGAAGCATCGGGGGGTAGCTTTAATGTTTAAGGCGGCGTTGCATTTTCAACCTATGGGGGTCCGCAACGATAGGGAGGGGCGGTGGCTGATGGTCAAGGGGCACGTTCAGGGTAGGCTATGTACGTTTGTCGTGCTCTACCTACCCAATGCAGGTCAGAATAAGTACTTACAGGAGTTACTGGTGAAGGTGGGGGACTTTGCAGAAGGTCTTGTGTTCATGATGGGTGACTATAATTTGGTGTGGGACGGAGAGATGGATAGCTCGGGGGGGCGGCGGGCGGACACAGGGGTCTTTTCTGGGGCTACGCAGCGAGGGATGGAGGAGATGGGTCTAGTTGATGGCTGGAGGTTTTTTCACCCTGATGTGAAGGACTATACGTTCTTTTCCCATGTGCACCACTCCTAATCCCGTCTGGATTACGTCTTCCTTAGTCAGTCACTTAGGGGGAACGTTTTAGATGCCGCCATTCTCCCGATATCTGTGTCGGACCACAGTCTTATGGTGCTCACGCTTCGTTGGTCACCTCCTGACACCGCGAACCGGAAGTGGTACTTCCCGGCTTCGGTGGTCAGGGACGAGGTGTCCCATCAAGCCTTACGTTTGGCCATTCGGGACTTTTTTGTCTGCAATCACCCGTCGGACACATCCCTGATGACCACGTGGGACGCCTTCAAGGCAACGATCAGGGGGACATGCCTGGGCCTCAATTCGCAATTGAACGCTTTACGTAGGAAGGAGAGGGAGGAGCTAGAGGCCGAGGTGCTCACGCTTGAGAGGGAGCACAAAGCTAATCCCTCGAGAATAACTCTGCGTCCCCTGACGGCGGTGAGGGGCAAGCTGAAGGCACACTATACGAATAGGGCCGAGCTCACCCTACTGCGGCTGGGACGGCACTCCTACTCCAGTGGTAACAAGATTGGCAGGCACTTGGCCCGACAACTGAAGGACAAGAGGGAGCGTGAATACATAGGTGGGATTAGAGATACTGCGGGTGCGCTCCATCACTGTGACGGGGCGAAGGCGGACGTCTTTGGCCGCTTCTACGCCGCTTTGTACAAGGGGGAAGAGCTAGATACTGCTAAACAACGGGAGTTCCTGCAGCGCTTATCAATTCCGCAGGTCTCAGGGGCTTGGAACGACTTACTCAATGCTCCGATCACGAGGGAGGAGGTCCTCTCTGCCATCAAAAACTTGAAATTGCACAAAGCCCCCGGACCCGATGGGTTCACCGCAGTTTTTTATCAGACCTATGCAACTGAGGTGTGTGACTTCCTGGTCGCCCTCTTTAACGATATGGTTGGCCCTGGAGTGAATTCTGGGACTCTTGCGGAGGCAGTGATCACGGTCCTGCCGAAGCCAGGGAAGGACCCGGAGCAGTGTGCCTCGTACCGCCCCATAGCCTTACTCAATATCGACGCGAAGCTCTACTCGGCTATTTTGGCAGGTCGCCTACAGGACCTGCTGCCGACGATTATCCACGCGGACCAATCTGGCTTCATTAAAGGCCGCCAGACGCACGATAACACTAGGAGGGTAATCCACCTTATTGAGAAGGCGGACAAGTTTCACATCCCGGCGGTCTTGGTGGGGCTGGACGCAGAGAAGGCCTTCGACCGAGTGGACTGGGGCTTCTTATTCCACACGTTACAGGCATTTGGTTTCTCCGATCGGTTCATCGCGATGGTGAGAGCCAACTTTTGCAACCCGCGCTCGAGGGTAGCGGTGAACGGCCACTTGTCGGCCTTCTTCCAGCACTCACGAGGCACTAGGCAGGGGTGTCCCCTCTCACCCTTGTTGTTTGCGCTCAGCATTGAGCCCCTGGCGCTGGCCGTCCGGGAGCACGAGGGGGTGAGGGGCATCCCATTCACGGGGGAACAGCACAAGATCACCTTTTTTGCAGATGATGTCCTGCTGTCAGTGGCCGACCCCGCTAACTCTCTTCCGTGTGTGAGAGATATATTGCTAGAGTTTGAAGCGGTGGCCGGCTTCAAAGTTAATTATGGCAAGTCGTATGTCCTGAACCTGACCCTATCTCAGGCCGAGGTGGCACAGGTGAGAGCGACGACTCCTCTGGCCTGGGCCTCGGGCTCCATTCTATACCTAGGGGTTCATCTCACCCCTACGGTGGGCGGCCTCTTCGCGGCCAACTTCCCACCCCTCTTGGCCAGGTCGCGGGCGGAACTGGAGAAATGGAAACCAAAATTCCTATCCTGGCTAGGACGGGTACATGCTATCAAGATGGTCCTTCTCCCCAAGTATCTGTACCTGTTCCAGGCCCTACCGATCCCATTGCCCTCCACTTTTTTTAGCCACCTTAAATCGATGATGTTGAAATTTGTCTGGCAGGGTGGTCGGGCGCGGCTTTCGTTTACACTCCTGCGACGCCTGCGGAATGAAGGGGGGGTCGGCCTTCCGGATTTTCACCTCTATTACAAAGCGACCCAACTTAGAGTCCTGGTGGAGTGGTCACAGCAGTTTTCCGACAAACACTGGCTGCATATGGACCGGAGTGTGGCAGGTCGGTCCATCTGGGACCTGGCATGGAAGCCGAAGCGGGACCGCCCAGCAAACGCGTATATTAGTACCCCCACGGGGACTACGCTGAAAGTCTGGGATACACTGGCGGGCGATGAGAGGTGGACGACCTTTCCATCCCCATTTACTCCATTGCATTTCAACCCGGAGTTCCCGCCGGCGCTCGTCGAGGGCCCCTTTGACGGCTGGAGGGAGGGGGGCTGCCGGGCGCTACTTCACCTATTCCACGGCCCCGATCCCCTGACGTTTGGGAACTGCATGCGGGACTACCAAGTGCAGCCGGGGGAGCGATACAGGCATCTACAATTGCTCCATTGGGCCACGTCGCCGGGGGTGCGGGAGGCTGCGACGAGACCTCTGTCCGACTTTGAGGCCTTCCTCTTGAAGGCCTCCGCCATGAAGGGGGTCATCTCCTTTCTCTACCAGTTGCTGCTCCGCTCGGCCCTTTCCCCCCGACCGCGCTACATGGAGCAATGGGAGGAGATGGTGGGGAGGGATATCACTGACGGAGAATGGTCAGCGCTTTGGAAGGACATGACGCAATTTAATCATTCCATACTCCTGAGGGAGGCGCATTTCAAAACTCTTACGCAGTGGTACATGGTCGTGGCTCGGCTTCATCGCATTTACCCAGCGGTCACGGACAGGTGTTGGAGGGGCTGCGGCCTCCTAGGGGACTTCCGCCACATTTGGTGGGACTGCCCGATCATTAAACCCTTTTGGGCCGAGATCTTGTCCCATATTAAAGACATTCTGCAGTACCCTGTTGACGACTCCCCGGAGTTCGTGCTGCTGGGGTTGAGAGACCCTGGCCTTGAACACCAGACGCGAGCCGACAAAAAAATCCTTTGGCTGTGTCTCGGCGCGGCCAAACTTACGTTGGCTTCGGCCTGGAAGCGGAAGGAGGCCCTGGCGATCTCCCTTTGGCATGCTAGATTGTGGAGGCTCTTGAGTCTCGAGAGAATGGCGGACATATTTTTAGGCAATTACAAAAATTTCAAACACGTGTGGGGCCCCTTGGTGTCCTTTCTCTCTGCTGGTTTGCCTTCGGCAGTTTGCCCGGCATCACTGAGGAATTTACATTTATTTCAGCTCTAGAGTGTGCCTGTTGGATGAATGGGGAATGCGAGCGGCGCCGTCACGGGAGGGGGGGGGGGGGAGTTTTGGGGGCATGGGGTTGGGTGCTACTTTGGGACAGTTACATCGATGAGATGAGGCTCACCTAGAGGACGGGGCAATTCTGGACTACTTGTCGGCTGCACTAACAGAGCGACCCCCTGGTGGGGGATAAGTACGGGACTGCCGACATTCTCAGCAGACGACGGCTTTAATCCGATGGCTTTATGTTTTGCAACTTTGCCTCATCTTACTTTAACGCTTTCCCACTGTGTGGGACCATCTGTGCGCCATATGTGGTACCTTTTGTTTACTGTTCGTTTTTCCTTGTCTGCAAAATAAAAAATTTTACAAAAAAAAATGTGCTCCTATGAGTGTGACTCCTAACGTTTGACTCCGCATTTTAAATAAATTGCTGTAGTAAAAACTTTCTGTAATGCCTGTTATAGGTTATACTAATCAAAATTAACTGTTTATTAAAGACGAATGTATATTTTTGTGTCTGAGTGGGACAGTCTATGCTGGCTGGCTGCCAGTCTCCCACCAATGCCCATTCTATTTCTGGCCTCGCAGTCTGGGTTCTGTTCCCACTGATGCCACATGTGATCTGACAGCAGTGATGAATATGACACTAGAAGCCCTGGCAGCTGGAGGTGAACAGAACAATTAAAATGACTGTGAGGAAGGCGGAATGGGTCAAAGCGCCGTGAAGCGGGTCCATTTGCCTAGCGCTGCGTACTCTTCACGCCTCCGGCCTTGAGGAGAGCTGGAAGGCGGCACCCTGACTAGAGCGCGTCCGGCACCAGGGGCTTCTCCCCTGGGTAAAGACACAGGCAGTATCTCTTTCAGAAACATGGCACCGTGCCCACCAGCGGGGCACTGCCACCTCTGACCAGAAAGCGCTGAGTGATGTCAAGCTTCCTTGAAGCAGAGAGCGCCGAACCGTTTCTAGGCGCTGTACCAAGAAGCAGAGGCAACAGTGCAAGACACCATCTGCCCAGTATCACACAATGTATCCTAAGCGGATGCCGGGATCCAGCTCTGGTCTTTGGACCCAGAGTCCATTGATTCGTTGACTATATCTGCCCAGCCCACTCAAACTCACGGGAGGGCGCAGTCTGCACAACATATAGGATGGATGGAGCTCAGGTCTTTTTTTTAATGACTTTATTTTCTAAAGGTAGCACGGGGTCACCTGCTCCAGGCGCTTCGTGTTGGAGTCAGCATAGCGGCTTCCTCAGAGCCCCCGCGGGCAGCTTTGCCCCGGAGCACTTCCTACACGCTCCCCAGGGAAGCTAATGTTCCAGGAAAAGGGAGGGGGGTGATTATCTGACAAGCGGTGACCTGAGCGAGTGAGTAAACTTCCCTCATTAGAGTCATAGACACACAGATTTCCAGGAGCCCCGTAATGATGCCCCCCCCCCTCCCACCCCTGTAACTATCAGGCAGCACCTGGAAGGTTGAGCTGCCAAGCACTCGCCATCACTTCCTCTAATGAGCACGTTTGCCCGCCCCGGCCCTGCTTGGCTGTGAGAGCATGGGCCTGTCGCGGGTAATACCCCCCGCCCCCTGTGTCCATTTTTGACCAGTTCTTAATATGTTGGTATTGGAGTTTTCATAGCGCCAACTACACCAAAACCCTCAAACCCTCTGCTCTCAGTGTGGTATAGATATGTGGTCACCCCCTATTTAACTCGTTGTCTCCTCTACACCCCCTCTTTACTTCCCCCTTGCATGTATGTGCAGCGCCTCACGGCCCGGTACTGTGAGATCCCTAGAGGCTGCTCTCAGTACTTCTGGACACGTATGTGCGTGTCGACACCCCCTCTCCTTTCTAACTCATTCTGTCCCCTTTTACACCCCCTCTTTACTTCCCTGAGTGTCTGCATGTGTAGCGCCTCGCAGCCCGGTACTGTGAAGTCAGAGAAGGCTGCTCTCAGTACTTCTGCACACATATGCGGGTGTCGACATTCCTCTCCTTTCTAACTCGCTGTCTGCTCCTCTGCACCCCCTCTTTACTTCCTCGGGTGTATGCGCGTGCCGACACCCATCTCCTTTCTAAAGTTAGCCGAAGGGTAAAGTTAGGGACCTGCAGATGACCCAGCGGACTCGAGTGGATCCATTTTCCCCTTCTTTTTCTTACACCTCACGGACAGCGGGAGGGGGGACGGGCTCACGGACAGCGGGAGGGGGGACGGGCACACGGACAGCGGGAGGGGGGGCGGGAACAGGCTCACGGACAGCGGGAGGGGCCACATGGAGCACACACTGAGCCCCTCGCAAACCCCGTGGATAAAACACACCAACCTGCTGACTCCCAATGGGGAGCACAGAGTGAGCCCCCAGGGCTCCGCCTGCAAAGCCCTGCACCCGGTGGCAGCTAGAGGCACCGGAGGGTGGCACCGCACCTCCGTGGACAAAGGTCACACTAGGAGCAGGAAATGTGTCTGGAGGCACCTGGAGTGATTCATCGTGGCGAGACTGACGAAAGGTTTCTATGCGCTGTAAAGGATCGGCGCTAAAGGTGTATAGATGAGATCACGCGGGTGTATATCCCTCTTATTCTAAAACACGCTCACATGTACTAAACCTGTCTTCAAAGCACTATGTCACCCAAGCAGGGCACTGCAGCGCTACATCAAGCACTACTAAAGGAGAAAATAATCATGTGCAGCGGAGACTTGGGGACAAGTGTAAGGAGCATTAGCAGCATATTGCGCCGGACAGCAGGAGGGGGGGCGGTGAACGGGCACACGGACAGCGAGAGGGGGGCGGGTTAACGGGCACACGGACAGCGGGGGGCGTCGGGCTGGCACACGGACAGCGGAAGGGTGGTCAGGAAACAGCCAGCGGGACAGGGACAAGACGGACAATGAACACAAACATCGTTGTAAAAAAAAAAAAAAGTACACGCCCACAGTGGCCACGTCTTCATGACGTTGCGGAGAGGGAAAGAATCGGCGGAACGCCCACCAATCGCCTCGGGAAATAACGGACAGTTCTCTCTTCCAATGGCTAGCCTCCATTTATGGAGCTAGCCAATGGAAGAGAGAGGCGGAACGAAGGCTACACTGTTGTAACATTAGATTTCGCCTGCGCCGAAAAGCTGCGAAGTGCGCAGCTTTCGACGAGGTGAAACCTAACGAGGCAAGTGGAAGAAGTACCCACCCCAAGACACTGTTGATGCATGCTTTGCCCTCCCACAAGGCCCAAGAGAAAATAAAATTACTGTGCTGAAGGAGGCCTAGTGGTTCCAGATTTGCGCAGTTATTATTGGGCGTCAGTGGATGGATGTTTGATGACAGAGCCGAACCGGCGTATAGAGTTGACAGAGAGGCCATGGGCGAGAAGGGACCAAGAGCACTACTTTACACCAAACGCGTGGAGAAAACCCTCCCAATGCCAACGAGGACAGTAGTCAAAGTATGGAAAGCTGCGACAAAGTACCCGGGCTGGGAGGGCAGACTCACGGGAATGACACCCTTCTGGGCGGGAGACCGTCTAAAAGAAATAACTCAATTGGTGAGCTTCGCCAAATAAGACCTACTGGGGCTAGAGACGCTGGCCGACATATGGAGAAGAGGGGCATACATAAAGTTACCTGATTTGCAGGTAGATCATGACCTGGGCAAAGGGGAGTGGTACAAATACCTCTAGCTGGGACATGCAGTGAGAAATACATGAAAGAGGGCGACGGGCTGGACATCTCTTCATCTCTGGAAGACAGGATCTTGACAGAGCACAGAGAGGTCAAAACGGTTTCCATCTTTTATAAGAAACGTATAAACAACGCCCTAGACCCATTGGGCACATTACGGGCAGCCTCGGAACAGGATGTGGGCCCACTGGAGGATGGATAGATCGAGGGGCTCAAGGGCCCAAGGGAGGTAGCAATAAAGTCCTGCTTTAGTCTTATACAGCTGAAAGTGCTACATAGAGTGTATTACCCCAGGACAATCCCACATCCTCTGGGGATATGCTAACATGCACTTTGTCATAGGAGATGTGGTTTAGGAGGTTATTTTTACCATCTTATATGGGAATGTCCGATCCTGCAATATACTGGTGATCAATCGCCACCACTGTGGTGACGGTGGTCGGCAGCGAGGTCCCTCTGGAGCCTAAGTGGTTCTTGCTAGCAACCTCCGGAAATGAGGACTTGCCGAGATATACAAGATGCTGGCTATCCCTGGCAGTGGTGGTAGCAAAAAGGAATTTGCCAAGGAAATGGGGGGCGATCACGGTCCCGACACTGGAGGAGTGGACATTAGACCTTGACTGGTACTGGCAAGAAGAATGTGTGATTTACAAAAGCAGGGGTCTCCCCAAAAGGGGGTGAAAATAGGGGGGGGGCTGGCAGGGGCGGATTGGCAAGGCGGGCATTCGGGAATGGGCCGAAGGGCCGGTGCCCCAGTGCCCTCTGTGGGCCGTTTTTTTTCTCCCCTGTCCCAGTCCACAGAGAGTGGACTAGGAAAGGTGAGAAAAAAAACGGCCCACAGAGTGCACAGAGACAGACAGAGAAAATGAAAGCAGCCTCGCTGTGCGGCCAGACAGCGATTGTCAGCTGTGGGCTCTCCTTCACCCCTACCCTGCCAAGCAATCAAGCTGAGGCTGGGCTGGGGAGGGATGATTGTTTGCAATAATCGGCTTCCCTGGGGGCCAGGTGTTTCTCAGGCCTTTGAGCCATTTGCACCTCGGCCCCCCTGGGGCCCATGCAGCCCAGAAACGGTGTTAGTCTTAGCACCTCGCCCACAGACCTTCACATTCAGGGCATAGTGGGCGAGGAAGAATGGGTCTTGCTGTGGGGGCCTGGTGATGTTTGGAATTTTTTTGTTTTATTTATTTATTTATGCGATTTTATATAGCGCGGACTTTACCCGAAGGTGTCAGAGCGCTTCACACTAGGAACAGCAATAATACATGAGGAGAAAATTATAAGTGGACAAATTACAAAAGCAAACGATAAGTTACATGAATCAAAAGTGACAATAGTGAGCAACCAAAATACAAGAGGAGCAAACGATACATTACCGGAGGAAAAAGTGATATGTGTGCAGGTTACAAAAGCGTACAAAATACAAGTAGAGGTATAATATTGCAATTAATGGCAGACACTCCAGCACAAGAACAAACGTTATGTAGGCAATGGTGGCACTTGTGCAAGTATCTAAAGCAAACAAAAGTGAGAGGTAGCAAACAATGTGTTACAAGAGAAAAGTGATGTGTGCAAGTTACAAAAGGGTACCATACACAGGTACAAGGGAAATACTACAGTAAATGGCAAATACTAAAACTGCCAGAACACACTGGGAAGGCACTTCCCATGCACCAGCTTCACCTCAGCCTCTCTCCTGGCTACCTGGCTACATTGGATGACCCAGAAAGCTGTGTTTTGTGCTCCCCTGCCAGGACATTTTCCCAAGGCCTGGAGGGTTGATTAATTTACTCATTGCAGGGGCCTTACCTCTGTTCATGTGCTCCTGAGCTGAAGGTCTGGGGAGGGCTGAGTAGGTTAGTAATAGCAGGGGCTTTGCTGCTTTTCAGGTGCTCCTGTGCTGGAGGGCTGGAATAATTTTGTGACAAAAAGGGGCCTTGGTATTTTTTTTAGTTGCTCAGCATGTAGGCCATTGTCACCTTGGCCCTGTGTGTGTGCAAGAACAGTATCCTCCCACTTTTATTCCGTGTCTGTGCAAATGGTGTTTCATGAAAGGGCACGCCCCTTGAATATGGGCCACGTCCCTTAAATATGGGCCACGCCTCTTGAATGTGGGCCACTTTTTTCGTCAGTGCCCGGGCCGAATTGTGATCCCAATCCGACCCTGGGGGCTGGCAGGCCCACCGAGGACTGTAATACTGATACTGTGAAATAACAGAGAGTTGTCTCCCTGAGTAAATGTAATGTAAAAGGACATGATTGCAGAATTGTAAAACAGAATGTGGTACAGATATACTTTCTCAATGTTTATCTCGTTATCATATATGTATCAATAAAAAAGAGTTTAAAAAATATTACTGTGCTGGGGAGGAAGTGCCGCTGTCCTGCAGGAGTCGTCCCACCGCATGTTGCGAGGTTGCAGCCGTTGGCAATGGTTCCCTCACTGTGCCTGCAGGGTGCGCGTGGCCGACAGGACTGAGGAGGCAGCCCTGGATGGCCCTGCTGTTGGGTGGTAATGGATGAGATCAGCAAGGGAAAGAGTGAGCAAGGGGGCTCGTAGCAATGTGGAAGCTTCTGAGGCCCAAGACAAAAGCGGCAATGCCATTTAGTGGCTGTTTGGTAGTACCGCCCCAGAAAAGAGAAAATTAGAGACAACAGTTTACATGACATAGACAAGCCTGTTCAGGGCCTACAGATAAGGTGAAGGGAGAGACAGCTCCGTGTTGGTCTACAGTAAAATATATATATGTGCCTGGAGTGGTAAATGGCTTTTCTCATTTTACAGCTCAGCGTGGATAGCACTGTGCTAATCATATGCTTAAAGACTTTGCTGTACAAATGGCAAAAGACTTGGGGGCAGATTTACAATAACTGGCGCATCCCCAGGGATGCGCCAGTTATTGTGCGCCGCTGCTCCTCCATCCATGGTGCACCGCATTTACAATGTGGCGCACCATGGGGCAAAAACGGCACAGATGCGTGACGCATCTGTGCCGTAAATTCAGCGCATTGCTGGAGTTGCGTTGCAAGCGCGATGCAGCTCCAGCAAAGCTCTGGGGGGCCCTATCTGTCCAATGCTGCGTCAAGGCTTACGCCTGCTTCAAGCAGGCACAGGATTTTGACGCAGCATTGGCCTAAAAGTGACTGAGTGAAATCTTGTAGATTTCACTCAGCCACTTTTAGGAGGCGTTCCTGCGCAGGAACGCCCCCCCCCCCACCTGCGCCGGAACGCCTCCTTATGGCGCAGGGCTTTACAACGTGACGCATCTCCCATAATGGAGGTACCTGGTGGGCTAGTTGGCTTCCAGGGGACCTCAGGATTCAAGGGGGCTTAATCCCCCAACTTAAAACACGCCACGAGGCGCGTTTGTACAGTGGTGAAGGTAGGTGGCAGGCCTGAGGTGATATGTGTGCAAACACGCCCTGTGGCGTGTTTTAGGTTGGGAAATTAATTCCTCTTCAATCCAGAGGTCCACTAGGAGTCAGCTAGCCCACCAGGTACCTCCAGTAAGCGCCAAGGAGCTGTGTTGCAGAGAGGTGTAAAAAGGGGCGTGGCCTCAGGACACCTCTCTACAACACAGCTCCCTGGCGCATAATGGAGGTACCTGGTGGGCTAGTTGGCTTCCAGGGGACCTCAGGATTCAAGGGGACTTAATCCCCTAACTTAAAACATGCCACGAGGCGCGTTTGTACAGTGGTGAAGGAAGGTGGCAGGCCTGAGGTGATATATGTGCAAACACGCCCTGTGGCGTGTTTTAGGTTGGGAAATTAATTCCTCTTCAATCCAGAGGTCCCCTAGGAGTCAGCTAGCCCACCAGGTACCTCTAGTAAGCACCACGGAGCTGTGTTGCAGAGTGTTGTAAAAAGGGGCATGGCCTCTGAATACCTCTCTGCAACGCAACTCCCTGGCGCATACTGGAGGTACCTGGTGGGCTAGTTGGCCCCCATGGGTCCGCAGCATTCAGGAGGAATTAATTCTGCATCTCAGCGATATAAAAAAAAGAACCCCGGTCCCCCGCGGTAAATATGTTAATTTGCCCCCGGGGGGGGGCCAAATCCCGGGGGCATTGTTGAAAAATAGTGAGGGTGGGGTCCCAATCCCCCCCTCACTGCCCCGGGGACCGCCACCCCAGGGCTATAATTTAATATATGCGGGGGTTTCACGGGGCCCCCCGCAGCCCCGGGGACCGCCACCCCCGGGGCTAATTGAAATGGGTGGGGGCACATTTGCACAGTGGTGAAGGTAGGGGGTGGGCCTGAGGTGATATGTGCGCAAACACGCCCTGTGGTGCGTTTTAAGTTGGGGAATTAATTCCTCTTCAATCCAGAGGTCCCCTGGGGGCTAACTAGCCCACCAGGTACCTCCACTAAGAGCCAAGGAGCTGTGTTGCAGAGAGGTGTAAAAAGGGGCGTGGCCTCAGAACACCTCTCTACAACGCAGCTCCCTGGCGCATAATGGAGGTACCTGGTGGGCTAGTTGGCTTCCAGGGGACCTCAGGATTCAAGGGGACTTAATCCCCCAACTTAAGACACACCACGAGGCGCGTATGTACAGTGGTGAAGGTAGGTGCAGGCCTGAGGTGATATGTGTGCAAACACGCCCTGTGGCGTGTTTTAGGTTAGTAAATTAATTCCTCTTCAATCCAGAGGTCCCCTAGGAGTCAGCTAGCCCACCAGGTACCTCCAGTAAGCGCCAAGGAGCTGTGTTGCAGAGAGGTGTAAAAAGGGCACGTGGCCTCAGAACACCTCTCTACAACGCAGCTCCCTGGTGCATAATGGAGGTACCTGGTGGGCTAGTTGGCTTCCAGGGGACCTCAGGATTCAAGGGGACTTAATCCCCCAACTCAAAACACGCCACAAGGCGTGTTTGTACAGTGGTGAAGGTAGGTGGCAGGCCTGAGGTGATATGTGTGCAAACACGCCCTGTGGCGGTTTTTAGGTTGGAAAATTAATTCCTCTTCAATCCAGAGGTCCCCTAGGAGTCAGCTAGCCCACCAGGTACCTCCAGTAAGCACCACGGAGCTGTGTTGCAGAGTGTTGTAAAAAGGGGCGTGGCCTCTGAATACCTCTCTGCAACGCAACTCCATGGCCCATACTGGAGGTACCTGGTGGGCTAGTTGGCCCCCATGGGTCCGCAGCATTGAAGAGGAATTAATTCCGCAGCTTAAAACACGCCACAGGGCGTGTTTGCACACGTCAACGCAGGCCCTGTCCCCTTCCTTCACCATTGTACAAATATTCCTCTAAAATCCGTCGAACTACGAATTCCGATTTACTCACCTGTTATCAGGAGAGAACTCAGTGCTGCATCTTTTAGCTCAGCACTGTCCCCGAAAAGTAATTGTAAGCGTAGTTACCAGTAACTTGTATTTCCTTCCATAGGAATCCATTGTGTGGTTTTCAGAAGAAAAGTTTCTAATTGTTGATTTTTAAAACGTACAAATATTCCTCTAAAATCATCTGAACTACGAATTCCGATCTAGTCACCTGTTATCAGGAGAGAACCCAGTGCTGCATCTTTTAGCCGAGCACTGACCCTGAAAAGTAATTGTAAGCGTAGTTACCAGTAACTTGTATTTTCTTCCATAGAAATCCATTGTGTGGTTTTCAGAAGAAAAGTTTCTAAGTGTTGATTTTTAAAACGTACAAATATTCCTCTAAAATCATCGGAACTACGAATTCCGATTTAGTCACCTGTTATCAGGAGAGAACCCAGTGCTGCATCTTTTAGCCCAGCACTGACCTGATAAAGAATTCTAAGCGTACTTACCAGTAACTTGTTTTTCCTTCCATAGGAATCCATTTTGTGGTTTTCACCAGAAAAGTTTCTAAATGTCGATTTTTGAAACGTACAAATATTGCTCTAAAATCAGCTGAAGTACGAATTCCGATTCACTCACCTGTTATCAGGAGAGACGTCAGTGCTGCATCTTTAAGCCCAGCACTGACCCTGAAAAGTAATTCTAAGCGTACTTACCAGTAATTTGTATCTCCTTCCATAGGAATCCATTGCGTGGTTTTCACCAGAAAAGTTTCTAAGTGTCGATTTTTGAAACGTACAAAAATTCCTATAAAATCAGCAGAACTACGAATTCCGAATTACTCACCTGTTATCAGGCGTGACCTCAGTGCTGCTTCTTTGAGCCAGTAGTGATTCTGAAAAGTAATTCTAACCGTACTTACCAGTAACTTGTATTTCCTTCCATATGAATCCATTGTGTGGGTTTTCACCAGAAAAGTTTCTGTCTATTTTCACAAACTAAAAATATTCCTTAAAAATTGCCTGTATGACTTAAACGCATTCTTTCAACTGTTTACAGGAAATGCAACCGTGCTGGATCCAGGATCCACCACTGAGTAAGAAAAAGTAACGTTAACACTACTTACCTGATAAGTGAATTTCCTCCCATAGGATAACATTGGTGATTCTATGTGAAAAAGTTTCTGTGGGGGGGCGTGGCTACGATGGGGGCCTGAACGGACGTGCTTTGTGAGGCTCCCCGGCCCAATGCCCCATAGCACGGTGTAAACTGCAGAAATCCCCCCAAAACCCAGCTCAACCTTGCATCGCTGGGTGGCACCCCACCGCAACACCCCCCTGGCCAAAATCCGGACCGGCAGGGGACACCGTCACCCCATTGTGCCCGCTGCTGCTAAGACCGAAGGGACCGGCGCAATGGCGGCACGGAGCTGAAGCTGCCCGGCGGGACCGGAGAAGGAAGAGCGGTCTGCGGACCAACGGCGCTACCCAACCAGAGACGGTGAGAGACACTCGGATCCCAGCGGCGGCTGCACGACCAGCACCTGGCGCCCTCTACACTCGGGGACCGCACGAGGACCCGGCGGGTCCCCGCAAATCTAGCCCCCGGCTCCGGGCCTACAGCGTGACCGGACGGGACCCCTCCCTGGGGAGCCCGGTCCGACCATAGCTGCCGCGCCTCACCTGCCGACCACCCACAGCCAGCACCTAGCTCCGCCCCCCCGCCTGGAGCTCTGTGTTGAGGGAGGGCCTCGCCCCAAGGGCTGGAACACTACCCGCCGCTGCTGGCTCCCCCGCGGGGAAAGCGCCATACCAGAGGCCCCGGTGTGGGGCCTGTCTTTGCTGCACCGGCGAGCGACCTCGCTCTGAAATACCTGGGCCCTCCTGCGCCGCGGCTCGGGCCTGCTACCTCTGGCCCCCTGTGGACTAGGAGCCACGTGGGACCACTACGGGGATTCAATCACACGGGACCCTGCTTTGCCACTAAGGTCCCCCAGCTCCAGCTTGAAGACACCCCTGCGCTGATCTGCCAGGCCACGCTGCACGCGCTCAAGAAGCAAACACCTCTGGGGCCTCTAGAGAGACAGACGGCGCCCCTGGCACCGGAGCACGGCGGACGGCCGGCCTGCTGCCCTGCTCCCCGGCTTGGGGCCTGCTCACGCCTGAGGGATCGGCGCTCCTAGCGCTCACAGGAGCTCTTGCACATCGACTGCCCCCACCAGCAGGGTTCCCCCAACTCCGAGTGGCCGTCGGTGCCCCATCTTCAGGGAATTGACCTTACCTGATTTGCTCCCCACACTTAAGTATGAGCGGAAAATCCGTTCCGCTCGCGGATTTTGCGAATTTTCGGTAAATTCGCGATGCGCGAACTCCCGCGAATTTACTGAGAATTCGCAAATCCGCGAGCGGCGGATTTTTCCGGGGGCAAAAGTTGAAGCCTGCCTGTTGTAACTATTTTAGGATGGCGCCGGCAAGCTGCCAGCGCCATCCTAAAATAGTTACTAAGTTAGCTTCAACAGGAAGCTCTAATAGATAAAATAAAGCAGGTGCTCGATTTTATCTATTAGAGCTTCCTGTTGAAGCTAATTTAGTAACTATTTTAGGATGGCGCTGGCAGCTTGCCGGCGCCATCCTAAAATATTTACCATGCCCCTCCTGTGACTTCTTCACAATCTACTGTGGAAAATCAGCTGTGATGCTGGATAAAGGCTTTTGCATCCGTGACTTTCACGAGCGCAATACCCGTGCTGTTTCTGTGACCAGGAGCTTATTTCTCTTCATCTGCTGAACTGATCTTTCTCTGACCTTTTATACACACTAAAAGCATGTGTGAACTCACATGGTAGCCCTGCCCGTTTGGCCCAGCCCACACACTCGCGGTTTGCACCGTCTTCCCGCCATTCACCCACTATGATGGACAGCTCACTCAAGGGACCCCTGCGCCCTTCGGGGCGATTGCATAGTAACACGCACATGGTCGCTCGAACTAGTTGATGCTCAAAATCAGTGACTCATTCATTAGCCCAAAAACAATCATGAGCGTCTTCGAGGCGGGACAGGTGTGCCTCTTCCCAAATCTACTGTGGAAAATCAGCTGTGATGCTGGGTAGAGGCCTTTGCATCCTTGACTTTCATGAGCGCAATCCCCGTGCTGTTCCTGTGACCAGGAGCTTCTTTCTCTTCATATTATTGTGTTCGCACGGGTTGCTGCAAGTTCGCACGCGTTTTGTACAATTTCGCAATTTGCGAAATTGTACATAACCCTCGCGAACTTGCAGAAACCCGTGCGAACATTAAAAAAAATCCGCAAATTCGCGAGAATTCGCGGATTTTGCAGATTGCGAGTTCGCAAATCCGCAAAATCCGCAAACGCGAGATCCGCAAAATTCGCCCATGCTTACCCACACTACCGGCGGGAGCCTGACCTTACTGCCCGTGGTTGATTGTTCGTTTCTCCTGGCGCACCCACCCTGGGTACCCTGCAGGTCTCTCCCACGGAACCACACCCGGCCTCTATCTCTCGACTACAGCGCTCTAGGCGCCGGACTGCCGGGGCGCTACATCCCGCTCCAGAAGCCATCTGCGTGACTCCGCTGGAGAAGCCGCCGGGCCTTGCGGACTCAGCATCTCACACTAAAAGAGCGCTACCTGAGTCCCTCTTACCCCCTCAGTCCGGTTCTACTAGTTCCTGACTTTGACATCATGGCGCACTCCAGCCGAAAAGGGACTTGGAACATCGTGGACCTCTTGAGTAAAACTGCACCGAAAGTGGAGAAGTCACAAACAGCGGCCTCCCCGAAGCCCCAAGCAAGCCCCCGGGGACAGGAAGAGGACAATGCCCCCATCACTAAAGCCTTCCTGGCCTCCCTCTTCAATACCCTGAGGGAGGATTTTCAAACCCTGAAACAAGAACTGACGGGGGGCAACGGGAACTGCGCCGAGACCTTGACGGGCTGGGCGAGCGGGTAGCCTCGGTGGAGGAGTCGGACCAGTCACGCAGCATGGAGGTGGAGAGGCTGCAGCAAGAGATCCTTCGACTCCAGGACCAACAAGTAGACTTGCAATCGCACTCAGAGGACCTTGAGAACCGCTCCCGGCGGAACAACATACGGGTCCGTGGAGTCCCGTTGAAAGCTGTGAAGAATGATCTGGTTGCCTATTTGCAAGCACTGTTCCGGGAGATTTTGGGCGAACCTCAGGACTTTGAGATACGAATCGACAGGGCACACAGGGTTGGCCTGGCGCGCCGGGAGTCGGCCCCTCCACCGGATATTCTGGCTTTCCTCCCGGATTTTCCCCTCAAGGAACGCATTCTACGGGAGGCCCGCAGGACACAGCCTATCCGGTTCCGCGACGAACCTGTGGCTCTTTTCCAGGACCGTTCTCCCATCACTCTACAGAAGCGTAAGTCCTTCCGGATAGCAACAAACTTCTTGAGAGACAATGGGGTACCCTACTCCTGGGGCCATCCGTTCCGCCTGATCTTTAAGTGGAATGGCTCGCTCCATCAGCTCAGATCGCTCCGCGACACCTGTGCCCTACTGAACATTGAAATGCCAGAGGGGTCCGAATCCAGAGGCGCATCCCCACGCAGATCACAGGATGACTCGTCACGGCGGCCGAGGGACAGCTGGCAAACAGTGCGACGAAGGCGCTCCCCGAGATGCGTCCCGAAACCGGACCCTGCCACGGTCGCTCAAGAACGGGAGGCGGCTGTGCAAGAAGTGGCGGACAACACTGCAACAGATCTGTAAGACTAAGTACGCTTGGGGGTTTTCTTTCACGCTGTAATAACCTGGGGTGACAGGTCGGGGGGCCGCTAATTCGGCCGCTACCATGGTACCCCTTCTATTGACTTTCTACGGACCTGTGTCATACACAATTAGGCCCGAGACTTTTACTAGTTCCAGTTTTGGGGTTTGTTCTGGGGAGGAGGGAGGGGCGGAAGGGGGGGGGGAGATGGGCTCTGTTGATCCTACGGGGGCACATCTTGTTGGGGTTAGGGAGGTTCTCTCGGGACGGGGGGAGAGAGGGGCTGGGGGGGGTACGATGTTGCGGGCAGGGCAGGGTGGGGAACGAGGGCGGGGACCAGTATGCCAGGGGACTCCTACAGGTTTCAGATGTTGACTAAGGCATGTCGGGCACGACTGCGTTACACGATGCTAAGCTTAGGTCTCTTCGAACTCTCCCAATATGACTGATGCACTCAAGGTACTATCTCTCAATGTAAAGGGACTCAACAATCCAATTAAACGGAGGGCTGTTATCTCATACCTCGAACACTCGGAGGCCGACGTCTGCTTACTGCAGGAAACCCACCTTCTGATTAAAGATTGGCACAGAATGCGCTCCCGGGCTTTTCCTCAGCAGTACGTTTCCTCTCTCCCATCTAAGAAAGCTGGGGTGGCCATCCTAGTATCCTGACGTTTCAGAGGCCGGGTGGGAACCAAGGTAGGGGAGATTAAGGGACGCCTCCTGGCCTACTCCTTCCTCATAGGGAATAGCGCGCTGACAATAGGCACCATCTATGCTCCCAACACGGGTCAGGAATCATTCCTGAAAACTGCACTCTCCGAAACACTACAGTCACCTCCCTCTCAGCTGCTCATTGGGGGGGCCTCAATCTGGTCATGGACACGAATAAAGACAGATCTGGGCACCGCTATTGAGATACTGGCGCACTCTCGGAGGCGGGCAGGTCCTGGCTGCTGGAGAGGGGCATTCTTCTTAGGCTCTTCGGAACTGCACCCTCATATTGCCGACGTTTCCATTGTCCCGGCGGCCCTTTCAGACCACGACGCGGTGGAGCTGACACTCCGTATACCCAAGATGCCACGCACTCCTGGCTCTTGGCGACTCAATGAACCCATATTGCAGAGGCCGGCCGTTGTTCGACAAATCCACAAATGCATCTCGGACTACCTCGCCACCAATGACACCCCTGCTGCCTCAGTGTCGACTCTCTGGGGAGCCTTGAAGGCAGTAGTCAGGGGGGAGCTGATCGCCATCGCAGCTGCTGACGCCAAGATCCGCAAAGAAAAGAGAGCTGACCTCTCAGCACAAGTAGCTGAACTTGAAAGAGTTCATAGCCGCACCTGCGCCCCGAGGATCTGGCGTCAGCTGAAGGCCGCAAGGGCTCAACTGGCCGGCATCGATACAGACAGAGCGGAATTTGCCGCTCTTCGCCTCCGCCATACGTACTACGTAGGAGGTAACCGCACCGGACGCCTTCTTGCCAGTGCCTTGAAAGCCAAAACTCACCGCTCAAAAATCACTACTCTCCTGGACGACTCCGGTACCACACTCACCGAAGACACACAGGTGGCTAACGCCTTCCGCTCCTTTTACGCTTCCCTGTATAGCGAGGATAGTGTCTCGCCGACCGACATTGACGCATACTTGCAATCGGCGGACATTCCACCGTTGTGCCCACTGACAACGGAAGCCTTAGATGCTCCCATTCGCCCTGATGAGGTCCTGGCCGCCATCTCGCGCCTCCGTCCGCTCAAATCACCAGGCCCTGATGGCTTTTCCTCAGGCTTTTACAAGCTCTTCGGCCACGTACTAGCTCTGATACTCACGAGATTGTTTAATTCTTTTGAGGGCCCGAGCTCCATCCCGCCGGTCATGCTGGCAGCTGACATAGTGGTGTTGCCCAAACCGGGCAAACCCCCGACGCACTGCTCTGCGTTCCGTCCAATCTCCTTACTTAACCTAGATTTAAAGCTCTTCACGGGGGTGCTGGCGGCCCGCTTGGGCCCCTGCCTACCGGGTATCCTCGAGCCGGATCAATCGGGCTTTGTCCCGAACCGACAATGCAGTGATAACACTAAACGATTGATGCACCTCGTGGATAAATCTCACTTTCAGGTCTCGGACTCGGTGCTTCTAGCCGTCGATGCGGAAAAGGCATTCGACCGTGTCGACTGGACCTACTTACAAAAAGTCCTGCAGCTGTACCAACTGGGCGACCGGTTTCAGGCCTGGATCGCGAGCTGCTACCACCACCCTATGTGTTACAAATATGGTGGTCCTAGACGTGAACTTCCACACACAATATTTGATATTATTTCAAAGAAACTTTCTCAATTCTTATTCCACATGCGAAATCAATCCTGCAATGAAGAATTTTGGAAACAAAAAAGGAAAAAAAAAACACACAATAGCCCAAAAACAAACAGATGTCCTGTATACAGACAAAAGAATTGTTCAATCGTTTTAAAAGTAGAGGAGAGAAGACTCTACTGTTTATTCTCAATAAAATTCCTCCTCATGGTACAGTACATAAATATGCAGTTATTATGAAACAAAGGGGTTACCAAAAAAGGGTAAGGTGCATAGAGTGAGAAGTTCAGTGCTCGTGTGAAAGAGAGAAAGGACCGAGAGGTCGGGGAATGGTGAATTACACAATTGTCTTTGAGTCCAAGGCTAAGATAATCCTTGGTTAGGTACAACAGGAGCCTGCCCTCAATAGTTTTTGCAAAGAAATGTCAATCTTTTTGTCTTTGCGGCGATCAATTCGCTCGGAGGTTCGTATCTTCAGAGGGGGTGAGTGGGCAGGGGCATAAGAGATGCAGGCTCAATGCAGGGGAGATTGTCGACGTTTCGACCCAAGGATACGAAGGGCAGTTTATATCCTCATGGACGGGTCTTCATCAGGACGGGAAGGTGAAGGGAAGGAGCTAAGTTACATTATACTCATGTAACCCCAGCATTGTGGGCGGACACCTGTAACAAAAATGTAAGGGCTAAGTATTTCAAACCAACAACATGAAGGTTTAGACCTGAATGACAGTACTCCAAAGGCACTCACCCTTTAATGGTGTGCCATTATGCGAAAAGATCAATTCGGTTTATGAAAGCCGTCCAAACGTGCTCTCGAGTACTGGAGAGAGAATGAAAACACATTGCCATCAGTGCTGTGTTTCCTCAAATACAATTGGACATGAAAAACATAGACTGGACTGAGACAGTACTACACACAGTGACATTACATAAACATAAAAAGCGCTTGAAAACGCTGGTTTGCACTCACCCTCGCTGTGTAGGGCGATGGATGGTAATTGATTAGTCGGTCGAACAGTATACACGCTGTGTCTGTAGGCAAGAGTGTATAGTTAGCTAACTGGATCAACAGTCCAAAAAGAGAGGATGAGTAGGAAAGCTCAAGGATGCTTATTGCCATAACATACCTCCTCAGTAGAACTGCGCGGCCTATCAATGGGGCTCTGTCTGTTGGCGACTGCTGAGAGATGCTTAGTCGGCGCCAAACTAAGTAGTCGACGTGACGGCAACGTGCACGCCACTAAAACTCACGCTAGAGTCGGGGCTGTTGCCTAGCAACATGCGTGGATTGGAGAGAAGACAGACTCCAGGCATATTAGAGGTTTGGAAGACATAGTAAACAAAGGAAACAACTGTATGTAAAAAAGAATAATTAACAGGGTATATGTTATACAGTACATAACTACGAGATGCAGGAAGAATTATATACATGTAGGTCACATATTTACATACAGTTTCCTATGACTGCCCGCAACATAAGTAAAACCAGCAAGTTTACATTAACCATTGTACAGGGTAGCCATTTGCCTTGTTGTTTCCTCATACTCGTTCAGACCCCGGTTGACTGTGTCAAATATATGCATCCATTTGCATTCTCGGAGACTCAGGGTACTTGCAAAATTCCCACCCCTTACATTCACTTGGACTTTCTCCAGAACCCACCAACGGATGCTTTCTGGCGGGTGACCGAAGGTCAGAAAATGTTCCACCAGGGGGGCGCCCTGTACCTTGCAGCGTATTCTGCTTACATGTTGCAGAATGCGAGCTTTAACCTTCTGTATGGTCTGGCCAACATATAGCAACCCACAAGGACATCTGATCGCATAGATAACACTGGCCGAGTTACAGTTGGTTTGTTGGCGCATGGTGTGGGTGTAGTTATTATGCGTACACTGTTTGATTTCCAGAGTCATGGGGCAGGCCTTACATGAGCCACATTTATAGTGGCCGATCACTGGTGGAATATTCCAAAGGGTTGTTTGTGTGTTGCTGGGTTTACTGTGAAGCAGGGATCGGACTACATAGTCCCTCACGCTCTTCCATTTTCTAAACGCATGCATGGGAGGGTCTGGGATCCCTATCTCACCTGCCACTAAGTGCCAGTGACCGTTTATGATTCTCTTAATGTCACTACTCCTGGTGTTAAAGGTAGTAACACAGGTCATTCTGTTGTTAGTATCCTTCTCTCTCGATTTGGGTTCGAGGAGGAATTCCCTGTGGCAGAACCATGCTTTTTTGCAGGCCTTTTTGAGCAATCTGCGTGGATAGCCCCTGTCTGCCAGGCGCTCAATCAATAGCGATGATTCATTGAAAAAATCAACCTTCCGGCTACAATTCCTACGCAACCTCAGAAATTGCCCGTAAGGTAGGTTATCCCTGAGGTTGCGAGGATGATGGCTTGAGTAGCGAAGCAGGGTGTTCCTTTCGCTAGGTTTTCTATAGAGTGTGGTTCGCAGGTGTCCCTCATCTTCAACTATGCTGATGTCAAGAAAGTTAATCTTTTTATCACTAAAGTCGAGTGAGAATTGGATGTCGTTGGATCGGCTGTTGAGCCAGATGTGAAAGTTTCTTAAATGTTCCTCACTGCCCTGCCATATCATCAACACATCGTCTATGTAACGACGCCATAGTACGATGTTGTCATGGAAAGGGTTGGTCTCGTTTAGTACAAAGTTATGTTCATAGGAGTTCATGAAGATTATGGCCAGATCCGGGGCAAAACTTGCCCCCATGGCTACGCCCTTCGTTTGAACATAGTAGTCTCCATCAAAGTAGAAGAAGTTCTTTTTCATGGCAATTTCTAGGAGATCCAGAATGAAAGTCGTCGGGACCTGGCAAGGTCTCGGCCTCTCATCCAGATTCCCTTTGATGACTTCAAGTGCAGCCTCTTGTGGGATATTGGTGTAAAGTGAGGTTACATCAATTGTGACCAACAAGTTGTTAGTACGGTCAAAGGGGTACTCATCCACCAGTTGTATCACCTGCATGGTATCTCTTAAGTAAGCCGTGGTTGCCTCAGCAATAGGTTTTATGAATATATCCACGTACTTACAGAGGGGTTCTAACACTGAACCACAGCCGGAAACGATCGGTCGTCCCGGGGGTTTGTCTAACCGTTTATGCACCTTGGGGAGCGTGTAGATCGTGGGTAGCCTAGGGTGGCTGTTGTTAAGATACTCATATTCATGTTTGGTTAGGAAACCATCCTCTAAGGCCTTGCTAGTGATAGATTTTATGTCAGCGCTTATCTCTTTAGTTGGATCTGCCTGTAGTTTTTTGTAATTGCCTTCCACCCCAAGCTGTGAGATTATCTCAGACTTGTAGTCATCCCTACTCTGTATGACGATCGCCCCACCCTTGTCGGCTGGTTTGATCACAATATCAGGGTTTTGTTTAAGTGTTTCCAGTGCCAGTCTCTCTTGCTTGCTGGTATTGAATTTCGTGTATTTCTTTTTAGCTAGCACCTGGTTGATATCTCTCATCACCACTTGCTCAAATGCCAGAATTTTATTCGACATCATTTGTGCTGGTGGCGTAAAGGTGGAGGGTGGCCGTAGACCGGTATTGCTGAATATCGGTTTGAAAGGGATTTTGTTAAAATGGTGTTTCAATCTCACCTTTCTGAAAAACTGGTGCAACTCAGTTTCCAAATTGAATGCGTTGGGAAGGCTGGTGGGGACAAACCAGAGGCCCTTTTCAAGTATTTTTGACTCCTCTGGTTTCAGGGCATAGGTAGACAGATTTATTATCGAGCTGCTTTGCCTAGTTTCAGGTTGGAATGCTACCACCTGTAGTGTTTCTGCCGGGTTCTGATTTCCCCATGTTGTTCCGGTCTGAAGTGGACCTGTTTCTTTCCTGTTCCACCCCTTCCTTGATTCCAGTTCGATTGTCCGCGGCCCCTGGGTCTCCCCCAGGGACGGCCTCTGCCTTGGTAACCTCCCCATTGTTCCTCCTCTAAAAAAGTATTTGAGTAGTCAGGGTATGAGTTGCTGCTGGTGCTAGGTCTTTCCTGCTCGTTTTCTGAGTTGCTGGTGGCAGAGGAGTCGGAAAAGGTGGTGTACCTCCTGTATCCACCCCTCCCCCTAGTTGAGAACCTTCCCTGGGACTCCTGCTTGTAATAACCCTCTGCCAGATACGGGTAGACCGTTTTCTTATCATAAAACTTCAGATCCTTCGCTAGTTTGTCTAATTTAGTCGACTGAGTGAAGGTATCGAAGTCTTTCGGTGTTTTTTCAAGGCGTTCCAACGCTTCTTTAGCGTTGTTCAAAGCCTTGTTGTCTATTATCTCCTTTCTGAGGTCTGCAATTTCTTTTATCAGGCGCTCTACCTCTTCAAGGGCGGTCTCAACTCCAAGCACCATCCAGTGCCTGGAGCAATTATTACTGATAAAGCTAAATTTACCCTTGAAATTTGGTTGTCAATGAATACGGCCGGTTCGTTTCTCACCTGCAGACCTATAGGAATCACATTTGCCTGCAAATATTGGGTTAGCACATGGCCATGTAGTCTAGTGCGAATTAACTTTTTCTCTAGTCTCTCAACTTTATTGATTTTGTCATTCAAGGTGAGGTCAATGGGAGTTGTGGAGCGCCCCAAGAAGCTGCCACCCTTCTGGGCCTCAATGAGTTTGTTGATGTATTCCTCACTATAAGTTAGAGTGTCTTTTTCTGCCATATCCTACCTCGGTTTTTGTGGATAAATGGTCATACAAAGTTTACACACATTGGGTACATTTAACATACAAAACACCCTCGCAGGAATCCCTGCTCAAGAGATCGTTATTATATATGGGGTAACCCAAAGAAAGTCCTAGGACCTAGGTATTGAGTGTTACAAATATGGTGGTCCTAGACGTGAACTTCCACACACAATATTTGATATTATTTCAAAGAAACTTTCTCAATTCTTATTCCACATGCGAAATCAATCCTGCAATGAAGAATTTTGGAAACACTGGAAACACTTAAACAAAACCCTGATATTGTGATCAAACCAGCCGACAAGGGTGGGGCGATCGTCATACAGAGTAGGGATGACTACAAGTCTGAGATAATCTCACAGCTTGGGGTGGAAGGCAATTACAAAAAACTACAGGCAGATCCAACTAAAGAGATAAGCGCTGACATAAAATCTATCACTAGCAAGGCCTTAGAGGATGGTTTCCTAACCAAACATGAATATGAGTATCTTAACAACAGCCACCCTAGGCTACCCACGATCTACACGCTCCCCAAGGTGCATAAACGGTTAGACAAACCCCCGGGACGACCGATCGTTTCCGGCTGTGGTTCAGTGTTAGAACCCCTCTGTAAGTACGTGGATATATTCATAAAACCTATTGCTGAGGCAACCACGGCTTACTTAAGAGATACCATGCAGGTGATACAACTGGTGGATGAGTACCCCTTTGACCGTACTAACAACTTGTTGGTCACAATGGATGTAACCTCACTCTACACCAATATCCCACAAGAGGCTGCACTTGAAGTCATCAAAGGGGTTCTGGATGAGAGGCCGAGACCTTGCCAGGTCCCGACGACTTTCATTCTGGATCTCCTAGAAATTGCCATGAAAAAGAACTTCTTCTACTTTGATGGAGACTACTATGTTCAAACGAAGGGCGTAGCCATGGGGGTCCCGGATCTGGCCATAATCTTCATGAACTATGAACATAACTTTGTACTAAACGAGACCAACCCTTTCCATGACAACATCGTACTATGGCGTCGTTACATAGACGATGTGTTGATGATATGGCAGGGCAGTGAGGAACATTTAAGAAACTTTCACATCTGGATCAACAGCCGATCCAACGACATCCAATTCTCACTCGACTTTAGTGATAAAAAGATTAACTTTCTTGACATCAGCATAGTTGAAGATGAGGGACACCTGCGAACCACACTCTATAGAAAACCTAGCGAAAGGAACACCCTGCTTCGCTACTCAAGCCATCATCCTCGCAACCTCAGGGATAACCTACCTTATGGGCAATTTCTGAGGTTGCGTAGGAATTGTAGCCGGCAGGTTGATTTTTTCAATGAATCATCGCTATTGATTGAGCGCCTGGCAGACAGGGGCTATCCACGCAGATTGCTCAAAAAGGCCCGCAAAAAAGCATGGTTCTGCCACAGGGAATTCCTCTTCGAACCCAAATCGAGAGAGAAGGATACTAACAACAGAATGACCTGTGTTACTACCTTTAACACCAGGAGTAGTGACATTAAGAGAATCATAAACGGTCACTGGCACTTAGTGGCAGATGAGATAGGGATCCCAGACCCTCCCATGCATGCGTTTAGAAAAGGGAAGAGTGTGAGGGACTATGTAGTCCGATCCCTGCTTCACAGTAAACCCAGCAACACACAAACAACCCTTTGGAATACTCCACCAGTGATCGGCCACTATAAATGTGGCTCATGTAAGGCCTGCCCCATGACTCTGGAAATCAAACAGTGTACGCATAATAACTACACCCACACCATGCGCCAACAAACAAACTGTAACTCTGCGGTGTTATCTATGCGATCAGATGTCCTTGTGGGTTCCTATATGTTGGCCAGACCATACAGAAGGTTAAAGCTCGCATTCTGCAACATGTAAGCAGAATACGCTGCAAGGTACAGGGCGCCCCCCTGGTGGAACATTTTCTGACCTTCGGTCACCCGCCAGAAAGCATCCGTTGGTGGGTTCTGGAGAAATTCCAAGTGAATGTAAGGGGTGGGAATTTTGCAAGTACCCTGAGTCTCCGAGAATGCAAATGGATGCATATATTTGACACAGTCAACCGGGGTCTGAACGAGTATGAGGAAACAACAAGGCAAATGGCTACCCTGTACAATGGTTAATGTAAACTTGCTCGTTTTACTTATGTTGCGGGCAGTCATAGGAAACTGTATGTAAATATGTGACCTACATGTATATAATTCTTCCTGCATCTCGTAATTATGTACTGTATAACATATACCCTGTTAATTATTCTCTTTTACATACAGTTGTTTCCTTTGTTTACTATGTCTTCCAAACCTCTAATACGCCTGGAGTCTGTCTTCTCTCCAATCCACGCATGTTGCTAGGCAACAGCCCCGACTCTAGCGCGAGTTTTAGTGGCGTGCACGTTGCCGTCACGTCGACTACTTAGTTTGGCGCCGACTAAGCATCTCTCAGCAGTCGCCAACAGACAGAGCCCCATTGATAGGCCGCGCAGTTCTACTGAGGAGGTATGTTATGGCAATAAGCATCCTTGAGCTTTCCTACTCATCCTCTCTTTTTGGACTGTTGATCCAGTTAGCTAACTATACACTCTTGCCTACAGACACAGCGTGTATACTGTTCGACCGACTAATCAATTACCATCCATCGCCCTACACAGCGAGGGTGAGTGCAAACCAGCGTTTTCAAGCGCTTTTTATGTTTATGTAATGTCACTGTGTGTAGTACTGTCTCAGTCCAGTCTATGTTTTTCATGTCCAATTGTATTTGAGGAAACACAGCCCTGATGGCAATGTGTTTTCATTCTCTCTCCAGTACTCGAGAGCACGTTTGGACGGCTTTCATAAACCGAATTGATCTTTTCGCATAATGGCACACCATTAAAGGGTGAGTGCCTTTGGAGTACTGTCATTCAGGTCTAAACCTTCATGTTGTTGGTTTGAAATACTTAGCCCTTACATTTTTGTTACAGGTGTCCGCCCACACTGCTGGGGTTACATGAGTATAATGTAACTTAGCTCCTTCCCTTCACCTTCCCGTCCTGATGAAGACCCGTCCATGAGGATATAAACTGCCCTTCGTATCCTTGGGTCGAAATGTCGACAATCTCCCCTGCATTGAGCCTGCGTCTCTTATGCCCCTGCCCACTCACCCCCTCTGAAGATACGAAGCTCCGAGCGAATTGATCGCCGCAAAGACAAAAAGATTGACATTTCTTTGCAAAAACTATTGAGGGCAGGCTCCTGTTGTACCTAACCAAGGATTATCTTAGCCTTGGACTCAAAGACAATTGTGTAATTCACCATCCCCCGACCTCTCGGTCCTTTCTCTCTTTCACACGAGCACTGAACTTCTCACTCTATGCACCTTACCCTTTTTTGGTAACCCCTTTGTTTCATAATAACTGCATATTTATGTACTGTACCATGAGGAGGAATTTTATTGAGAATAAACAGTAGAGTCTTCTCTCCTCTACTTTTAAAACGATTGAACAATTCTTTTGTGTGTATACTGGACATCTGTTTGTTTTTGGGCTATTGTGTGTTTTTTTTTCCTTTTTTGTTTCCAAAATTCTTCATTGCAGGATTGATTTCGCATGTGGAATAAGAATTGAGAAAGTTTCTTTGAAATAATATCAAATATTGTGTGTGGAAGTTCACGTCTAGGACCACCATATTTGTAACACTCAATACCCAGGTCCTAGGACTTTCTTTGGGTTACCCCATACATAATAATAATCTCTTGAGCAGGGATTCCTGCGAGGGTGTTTTGTATGTTAAATGTACCCAATGTGTGTAAACTTTGTATGACCATTTATCCACAAAAACCGAGGTAGGATATGGCAGAAAAAGACACTCTAACTTATAGTGAGGAATACATCAACAAACTCATTGAGGCCCAGAAGGGTGGCAGCTTCTTGGGGCGCTCCACAACTCCCATTGACCTCACTTTGAATGACAAAATCAATAAAGTTGAGAGACTAGAGAAAAAGTTAATTTGCACTAGACTACATGGCCATGTACTAACCCAATATTTGCAGGCAAATGTGATTCCTATAGGTCTACATGTGAGAAACGAACCGGCCATATTCATTGACAACCCAAATTTCAAGGGTAAATTTAGCTTTATCAGTAATAATTGCTCCAGGCACTGGATGGTGCTTGGAGTTGAAACCGCCCTTGAAGAGGTAGAGCGCCTGATAAAAGAAATTGCAGACCTCAGAAAGGAGATAATAGATGACAAGGCTTTGAACAACGCTAAAGAAGCGTTGGAACGCCTTGAAAAAACACTGAAAGACTTCGATACCTTCACTCAGTCGACTAAATTAGACAAACTAGCGAAGGATCTGAAGTTTCACGATAAGAAAACGGTCTACCCGTATCTGGCAGAGGGTTATTACAAGCAGGAGTCCCAGGGGAGGTTCTCAACTAGGGGGAGGGGTGGATACAGGAGGTACACCACCTTTTCCGACTCCTCTGCCACCAGCAACTCAGAAAACGAGCAGGAAAGACCTAGCACCAGCAGCAACTCATACCCTGACTACTCAAACACTTTTTTAGAGGAGGAACAATGGGGAGGTTACCAAGGCAGAGGCCATCCCTGGGGGAGACCCAGGGGCCGCGGACAATCGAACTGGAATCAAGGAAGGGGTGGAACAGGAAAGAAACAGGTCCACTTCAGACCGGAACAACATGGGGAAATCAGAACCCGGCAGAAACACTACAGGTGGTAGCATTCCAACCTGAAACTAGGCAAAGCAGCTCGATAATAAATCTGTCTACCTATGCCCTGAAACCAGAGGAGTCAAAAATACTTGAAAAGGGCCTCTCGTTTGTCCCCACCAGCCTTCCCAACACATTCAATTTGAAAACTGAGTTGCACCAGTTTTTCAGAAAGGTGAGATTGAAACACCATTTTAACAAAATCCCTTTCAAACCGATATTCAGCAATACCGGTCTACGGCCACCCTCCACCTTTACGCCACCAGCACAAATGATGTCGAATAAAATTCTGGCATTTGAGCAAGTGGTGATGAGAGATATCAACCAGGTGCTAGCTAAAAAGAAATACACAAAATTCAATACCAGCAATCAAGAGAGACTGGCACTGGAAACACTTAAACAAAACCCTGATATTGTGATCAAACCAGCCGACAAGGGTGGGGCGATCGTCATACAGAGTAGGGATGACTACAAGTCTGAGATAATCTCACAGCTTGGGGTGGAAGGCAATTACAAAAAACTACAGGCAGATCCAACTAAAGAGATAAGCGCTGACATAAAATCTATCACTAGCAAGGCCTTAGAGGATGGTTTCCTAACCAAACATGAATATGAGTATCTTAACAACAGCCACCCTAGGCTACCCACGATCTACACGCTCCCCAAGGTGCATAAACGGTTAGACAAACCCCCGGGACGACCGATCGTTTCCGGCTGTGGTTCAGTGTTAGAACCCCTCTGTAAGTACGTGGATATATTCATAAAACCTATTGCTGAGGCAACCACGGCTTACTTAAGAGATACCATGCAGGTGATACAACTGGTGGATGAGTACCCCTTTGACCGTACTAACAACTTGTTAGTCACAATGGATGTAACCTCACTCTACACCAATATCCCACAAGAGGCTGCACTTGAAGTCATCAAAGGGGTTCTGGATGAGAGGCCGAGACCTTGCCAGGTCCCGACGACTTTCATTCTGGATCTCCTAGAAATTGCCATGAAAAAGAACTTCTTCTACTTTGATGGAGACTACTATGTTCAAACGAAGGGCGTAGCCATGGGGGCAAGTTTTGCCCCGGATCTGGCCATAATCTTCATGAACTCCTATGAACATAACTTTGTACTAAATGAGACCAACCCTTTCCATGACAACATCGTACTATGGCGTCGTTACATAGACGCTGTGTTGATGATATGGCAGGGCAGTGAGGAACATTTAAGAAACTTTCACATCTGGCTCAACAGCCAATCCAACGACATCCAATTCTCACTCGACTTTAGTGATAAAAAGATTAACTTTCTTGACATCAGCATAGTTGAAGATGAGGGACACCTGCGAACCACACTCTATAGAAAACCTAGCGAAAGGAACACCCTGCTTCGCTACTCAAGCCATCATCCTCGCAACCTCAGGGATAACCTACCTTACGGGCAATTTCTGAGGTTGCGTAGGAATTGTAGCCGGAAGGTTGATTTTTTCAATGAATCATCGCTATTGATTGAGCGCCTGGCAGACAGGGGCTATCCACGCAGATTGCTCAAAAAGGCCTGCAAAAAAGCATGCTGTGGTATCTCCCTCTTCTTTCCTCCCCCGGCGGCTCTGCGTGTGATGGAGCTGCTCGCGGTGACATCACTTAGAATGTCACCGCGACCAGCGTTCCAAGGCGAGCGCCGGGGACACTAGCTGAGGAGGCTGCATAGCGGCAGGCTGTTTACACAAGTTGACCTCGCACACCAAAATGCTGTATAGCAAACTCAATGTTAGTATTCAGTAAACATTCATGTTATGACTAAAGTAAAGTCAAACTGTTCTCCCAAGGAATTGGTACAAGTCAATTTTTCTTCGTTATGTTCTCTTTATTGATTGAAACACTCGCAGATAAAAAATAGCCAACGCGTTTCGTCCGAAACCGGACTTCTTCAGGGCTTTGCGCAGTGTGTTCCTATATTAATGGTCTTCTCCGTCCTGGCCAGTATACAGATAGTCAAATTTATGATTAAAAAGTTCGCGGATTCAATTATACATCCTTTCATATATGGATCCAGTAAGAGGTAGCAAGAGATCAAAAGGTAATGCCTTAAATTCGGCGAGTCCGTCGTGTATGCGTGTGGTCGTCTGGTATCCGGTACAGCGGCAGGCTGTGGCTGAGGTCGCAGGTGTTTGTACTGATTTAATAAACACTTCTTTTTACGTACGTGACAGCTCCGACTGTCATTTAAGCTGTCACCACACATGGTTCTGCCACAGGGAATTCCTCCTCGAACCCAAATCGAGAGAGAAGGATACTAACAACAGAATGACCTGTGTTACTACCTTTAACACCAGGAGTAGTGACATTAAGAGAATCATAAACGGTCACTGGCACTTAGTGGCAGATGAGATAGGGATCCCAGACCCTCCCATGCATGCGTTTAGAAAAGGGAAGAGCGTGAGGGACTATGTAGTCCGATCCCTGCTTCACAGTAAACCCAGTAACACACAAACAACCCTTTGGAATACTCCACCAGTGATCGGCCACTATAAATGTGGCTCATGTAAGGCCTGCCCCATGACTCTGGAAATCAAACAGTGTACGCATAATAACTACACCCACACCATGCGCCAACAAACCAACTGTAACTCGGCCGGTGTTATCTATGAGATCAGATGTCCTTGTGGGTTCCTATATGTTGGCCAGACCATACAGAAGGTTAAAGCTCGCATTCTGCAACATGTAAGCAGAATACGCTGCAAGGTACAGGGCGCCCCCCTGGTGGAACATTTTCTGACCTTCGGTCACCCGCCAGAAAGCATCCGTTGGTGGGTTCTGGAGAAAGTCCAAGTGAATGTAAGGGGTGGGAATTTTGCAAGTACCCTGAGTCTCCGAGAATGCAAATGGATGCATATATTTGACACAGTCAACCGGGGTCTGAACGAGTATGAGGAAACAACAAGGCAAATGGCTACCCTGTACAATGGTTAATGTAAACTTGCTGGTTTTACTTATGTTGCGGGCAGTCATAGGAAACTGTATGTAAATATGTGACCTACATGTATATAATTCTTCCTGCATCTCGTAATTATGTACTGTATAACATATACCCTGTTAATTATTTTCTTTTACATACAGTTGTTTCCTTTGTTTACTATGTCTTCCAAACCTCTAATACGCCTGGAGTCTGTCTTCTCTCCAATCCACGCATGTTGCTAGGCAACAGCCCCGACTCTAGCGTGAGTTTTAGTGGCGTGCACGTTGCCGTCACGTCGACTACTTAGTTTGGCGCCGACTAAGCATCTCTCAGCAGTCGCCAACAGACAGAGCCCCATTGATAGGCCGCGCAGTTCTACTGAGGAGGTATGTTATGGCAATAAGCATCCTTGAGCTTTCCTACTCATCCTCTCTTTTTGGACTGTTGATCCAGTTAGCTAACTATACACTCTTGCCTACAGACACAGCGTGTATACTGTTCGCCCGACTAATCAATTACCGTCCATCGCCCTACACAGCGAGGGTGAGTGCAAACCAGCATTTTCAAGCGCTTTTTATGTTTATGTAATGTCACTGTGTGTAGTACTGTCTCAGTCCAGTCTATGTTTTTCATGTCCAATTGTATTTGAGGAAACACAGCACTGATGGCAATGTGTTTTCATTCTCTCTCCAGTACTCGAGAGCACGTTTGGACGGCTTTCATAAACCGAATTGATCTTTTCGCATCATGGCACACCATTAAAGGGTGAGTGCCTTTGGAGTACTGTCATTCAGGTCTAAACATTCATGTTGTTGGTTTGAAATACTTAGCCCTTACATTTTTGTTACAGGTGTCCACCCACACTGCTGGGGTTACATGAGTATAATGTAACTTAGCTCCTTCCCTTCACCTTTCCGTCCTGATGAAGACCCGTCCATGAGGATATAAACTGCCCTACGTATCCTTGGGTCGAAACGTCGACAATCTCCCCTGCATTGAGCCTGCATCTCTTATGCCCCTGCCCACTCACCCCCTCTGAAGATACGAAGCTCCGAGCGAATTGATCGCCGCAAAGACAAAAAGATTGACATTTCTTTGCAAAAACTATTGAGGGCAGGCTCCTGTTGTACCTAACCAAGGATTATCTTAGCCTTGGACTCAAAGACAATTGTGTAATTCACCATCCCCCGACCTCTCGGTCCTTTCTCTCTTTCACACGAGCACTGAACTTCTCACTCTATGCACCTTACCCTTTTTTGGTAACCCCTTTGTTTCATAATAACTGCATATTTATGTACTGTACCATGAGGAGGAATTTTATTGAGAATAAACAGTAGAGTCTTCTCTCCTCTACTTTTAAAACGATTGAACAATTCTTTTGTGTGTATACTGGACATCTGTTTGTTTTTGGGCTATTGTGTGGGTTTTTTTCCTTTTTTCTTTCCAAAATTCTTCATTGCAGGATTGATTTCGCATGTGGAATAAGAATTGAGAAAGTTTCTTTGAAATAATATCAAATATTGTGTGTGGAAGTTCACGTCTAGGACCACCATATTTGTAACACTCAATACCCAGGTCCTAGGACTTTCTTTGGGTTACCCCATATATAATAACGACCACCACCCTATGGCCCGGGTCCGGCTGGGCGGCCTAAAGTCGGACCCCTTCGAAATACGAGGCACGCGTCAGGGGTGCCCCCTTTCGCCCCTTTTATTCGCCCTGTACGTGGAACCCCTGGCGCAGAAAATTTGAGACAACCCTCGCATTAGCGGTATCTCATTCGGCCATGAACCCCACGTGGTGGGGCTATACGCCTATGACATAATCGCTGCTCTGGACCGAACGTCCAGCTCTATACCTGCTTTCCTGGAAGAACTGGAAAGCTTCGGAGCGGTGTCGGGCTTCAAAATCAACCGGGGGAAATCCTTGATCTTACCCCTGGGCAAGAACGCCCTTCCTAACACCCCACCACCTGATTTTGGCTGCGACATACAAACCTCCGCGCAGCTTCCATACCTAGGGATCACTCTTACTGCCTTCACGGACTCAACGGTGACCCTTAACTATAAATCACTTACCTCCCAAATTCGAGCCGACCTCGCGCAATGGTCAAAACAACCCCTCTCCTTGCTGGGCCGCATAGCGGCAATAAAAATGTCAGCCTTGCCCAAGATCTTGTACATCTTCCAGACCCTCCCAGTAACGCCGCCGCCAGGTGCGATTGCTGATTTGCAAAATGCCTTCCACCAGTTCATCTGGGAAAAGAAACGCGCACGACTGCACAAACAGGTGGCGCACAGACGTATTGATGAGGGAGGCCTCGGTATCCCTGACCTCAAGCAATATTTTCAGGCCTCGCAGCTCGGCTACTTGGTGGAATGGTACAGGCCTGAGTCAGAAAAGAGGTGGCTCTTTCAAGACAGAGCGATGGCTCAGACATCGCTGTGGAAGATTCCATTTATTGCCCGCCAGCATAGACCGCGATACCTCCTTAAATCTCCGGTTACTCGCACCATCATGAAGACCTGAGACACGGTAGCGGTCAAACGGGGCCTGACAACTTTCCCCTCTCCGCTCACTCTGCTCTTTGATAACCCGGAATTTCCACCGGGCGCCGATACCCGTGCCTTTCTACAATGGCGGAGCACGGACTGCCGCTCGGCCGGCCATCTCTTTGACTTAGAGGGCTTCCTCCCCCTTGCCGAGATCACGCACGGCTACGGAGTGAATAAACCTCACATGTTCCAATACTTCCAGCTTCGCCACTGGCTTCTGCACCCGGATCGCGCTCCCCTAGTCGCTCGGCCGATGACGCCGTTTGAGAAATGGCTGATTACGAAGGACTCGGATAGGCACCTTATATCAGACCTTTACAAAATGTTATCCCCCGTGGCCGGCCCAGTTAAAACTGCGGGGCAGAGGCGCTGGGAATCGGAGCTCGGAAGGACACTTTCGCCCAAGGAATGGGGGTTCGTATACTATAGAGCGGCACACACCACTCGTAATACTAGCGCCAGGGAGTCAGCGGTTAAACTGGCCATCTACTGGCACCTTACCCCGACAAGACTCAATCAGGGCAATCCTCTTCGAAGTGCTCTGTGTTGGAGGGGCTGCGGTGAAAGGGGCACTCTGACCCATCTCCTATGGGAATGCAACGCTCTGCAAGGGTACTGGAAAGCGGTATTAGACGATATTGATTCCACCTTTGAAACTGAAATCCCGCGCTTTCCTGCATACACTATCCGAGGGCTACCCAACGCGCTCACATTTCCCTTAAGGTCACTACGTGGCAAACAGATGGGCATTGCCATGCAGGCAGCGTCAAAACACGTTCTGTCACTATGGGGCTCCACCACATTACCCACCCACACTGGCTGGTTACACAAATTGTGGTTCACACTGGGCATGGAACGCATCCAAGCCACACTCACACATTCGACTGACTCCTTCCAGAAGACCTGGCAACCGCTCCTGTCCCTCTTATCCAGGGAATTTCACAAAATCACATGCCCAAAATATCTTCGCATTCTACGGCTCACGGCACCACCGCAGAACCCGCCACAAACTTAGACACCTTGCTACACATCAGCCCGAGTGTGAACTCAGGGAGACTCCGAACTATTGGCATACTGGTCGGGGTGGGGCTGTTGGGTGAAGGGTGGGGGGTTGAGTTTTTCCTTCTGTTTTGTTTGGTTGTAATTCCCACATGGCATCTTCACCTAAATGTCGGCAATGCAATATTGTGTAGGCGTGATTTATATGCTTCTTGGTTGCCTCTCAGAGAAGACGTGCCTGTCTGTCTCGCTCGCTACATAAACCTACTGCATGCTATTCGCCTTACTATGCCTGTTTTTCTTGCTCTTAAACTCAATAAAACAAATTTGAAATTAAAAAGTTTCTGTGTCAACTTTTAAAATACAATATTATTCCTTAAAAATCACTACTGTAACCAAAACGTTTATACTCAACTGTTTACAGGAGACATCCCAGGACTGAATCTAGGATCTAGTCTTGTGGTTAGAAAAGTAATCCAAAATGTAACTAATTGCACTTAACTAGAAATTCACATTGAGCTCAATGTTAAAAAAAAAAAAAAATGTCCCCATTTTCCACCATGGTTTCATATATAACAGGTTGGTTTAATCCTTTGCTCTGTCTCAGTATGTAACTGGCAAGGGTTATATGATATTCTGTTCCGTCACCCTTCAGCAAGCAAGGGTCTTTTCAAAACCTGCAAATCGAAACCATCTCAACGTGGACAATGCCGCCAGCATGCGTGGGGATCCAATTTTTGGACAGGCACCCAAAAGGAGTGAGCCACAGCAGCATAATCATTGGACCGGGTAAAAAAACACAAAACCCTGCACAATTAATTCCATTTAAGTAAATGCCAAAAGGATCTTTTGTTACGGTTCCCAGATCTTACCAAATCAAGTTTAGACACTTGTAGGACCGAAGCTTGCCAGTCTAACAATGTCGGAGGATGATGGTCTTTCCACTTTTTACAGATCTCCTGTCTGGCTAATAAGATGGAACAAAAGAGAAGATTTTTCGGCGGACTCCACACTCCATCAGTTACTCCAAGGATTGACAGAGGGAGATCAATCGAAATTTGAAGGCCCAAAGATACTGTAAGCAAATTGCTGATGGAGTACCAGAAGGCAGAAACAGAAGGGCATTCATAAAACATATGGGCATCGGTAGCATTTATTAACCCACATCTTGCACAGGCTACCGAGGAACCTTGGACAAATTTTGACAATCTTTGTGGTGAGTAATATGTTCTGCGAAGTATATAAAGGTGGTTCCTGCGCAACCATGCGGGCTTCACAATATCCCACAGGACCTTAAATGATGCAGACCATCGATCTTTTAGGTTACAACAGGCTAGAGAAGAGCCCCACAACAGCTCGGGTAGCTGGAAATCCCCGTCAGACTCATCCTGTAATAAATTATACCACAGAGATACCTCTATTTGGCCAGATGGTTTGTCCAAAAGTAGAGTCTCAAGCTGGTTGCCACCCCCAACTGGAGCTCTAGATGGAACTAAGGCCTGCGAGGTATAGGAATGAGCCCAACTAGCCATCTGAATATACTTAAATTTGGAAAAGTTTAGTCCTGTTTTCCCTTTTAAAACTTCCCATGGTAGCAAATTTCCTTCCACAAAGATATCTCCCCAAGTCTCCAGCCCGCCATCCCACAAAGGAGCAGCCAGACTATCTTCTAGCCACCCAGGGTTTCCAAGAGAACCCCACAGCGGGCCCTGCTAGAGAAATATCCAAGCTTTATCGAGTTCCTCACCTTATACCACATTTTTGCCATCCCCTTTAATACTGTTGTAAAGTCCGACACGGAGGCAGATATAGTTTGTCAATTGTAGGTTTATTCTTTGAGAAGCCGAGAGGGAAAAACCCGACCAACAGCGCCGGGATTCAAATCATATCTAACTGCCCAGTGTTAGAATCCCCAGCTCGTGACAGAGAACAAGTGACCACGAGCTCAGCGCGAGTACGTAAGATAAACACAACACATCTCCTTTCCTTTGACAATAGAACTACAGAATTAAACATAAAAATAAAGGCTTGAACATGAAAGAAAATAAGGGTCATGCATTTCATAATACATTGTAGGAATAACTCAAGTCACCCTACTCCTTTCCTGACTAATCAAACAAAATCCTTCAAATATGCAGGTGATATTCTTGCACAAACTGGTCTACTCTCTTTAGCATCAACGAGAACCCTCTTAACATATGACTGTTTTGGGTCCAAAACTGCCCATTTATCATTTTTCTGATACAATGCAACCCTGCGGAGATTCCAAGTTTGGCCTTTCTGTTACCTGACACAGTTATCTCTAACAGATTTAACTCGATAAGGCACCCTGAATTTGTTGAACATTCTATGGTTTCCCCCAGGTTTTACTTTTACCAAATCACCTTCAGATATGCCTGTTCTGGTAGATTTACTAACATTGTGATCATTGCTAAATGTTGTCTTCTGCAACCATGTAGGAACTAACTTGGTCCCTGCTGGTCTCCCTCTCATAAGTTCAAAAGGTGTCTTAATTATGTTTTGGTGTATAGTAGTCCGATATGCCCAAAGCATCTCTTTTATTTCTTTTTGCACAGATCGATTAGAGGCTAAGGCAAGTTGCATAGTTCCCTTTACTAATCTATTCACCCTCTCGCAAAGTCCATTACTTTGTGGGTAGTACAGTGAAGTACGTAGATGCTTCAACCCCACATGTGCAAAATACTCTTCCATCTCCTTAGAGGTGAATTGCGTGCCATTATCTGACAAAATTGTAGAGGGAATCCCCTCTTGTCTAAATATTTCTGTAAGAACTTTAATAGTAGGCTGTGTAGTAATGCTTTTCATAAAAGCAACCTCCACCCATCTGGATGCCGAATGCACTAAAAGCATGGCAAACTTCTCATTGTCTTGCAACTCATGAAATGGACCTATGAAATCAATACAGACTTTCTTCCACACGCCTTCCTCACATACTATCTGTCCAAGCGAATGGCTACCTGCACCCACTTGCAGCCTTTTTTCTGACTCCCTGCAAGGTTGACACTGTTCCACCCAATACTTGACCCGCGAGTCTATCCCCGGCCACCAAAAGTTTTCTTTCAAATGTTTGGCCGTGAGAGTATGGGCCAAATGACCTTCGTGGGCCAAAGCAATTATTCGTTGCCTAAGAGATTCAGGTGGTATATACTTTTCACCTCTCACCACGATAAAATCCCCCAACATTGAAATTTCATCTTGCAATTGGACATAAATCCTAAGACTAGATGGTACAGTGCTTTGTCTAGCAACACCCTCCTTGCACATTTTCACCAAACTGCCCATAATCTGGTCTTTTCCCATAGCCTCCACCCACTCCTCCTTGGATATAGAACTAGGTAAATCTTTTGTCAAATCGTCTAAATATGCAACTACATTCTCCGTTACCAACTCTTTAGACTCTGCCTTAGTGTCTGGTAATCTTGAGAGACAATCTGCAACACTGTTGCACCAACCTGGGACATACTCGACATTGCACATGAACTCTTGTACACTGACTGCTAATTTTGCTAACCTCCCAGAAAAATTCCTAATTCCCCCCGGAGCTAGCACTTTCAACAGGGGTTTATGGTCCGTCCTAAGTGTAAATGAAATCCCCCACAAATAAACCCTGAAATACCTAGTGGCCCATGCAGCTGCCAATGCTTCTCGCTCGATGACCGAGTAATTCCTTTCACTCTCGGTCAAAGAACGAGAGGCAAAAGCAATAGTGTTCTGTTGTCCAGCACATTTCTGTGTTAGTACCGCCCTAATACCTACAGAACTTGCATCCACAGTGAGAATGGTGGGCAAGGACCGTACAAAGCTTGAAAGAATATTTGCACTTAGAATATTCTCCGTAATCAAATTAAAAGCACTCTTTTGTTCTGTCCCCCAAACAAATCCTCTCCCCTTTCTTAAAATGTTCCTCAGAGGTTCAACCTTTACTGCGAAATTCCTCACAAATTTCGCATAATACTCCACCATGCCCATAAATTATCGCAATTTGTCTTTGTCGTCAGGTTCTGAAACATTGCATATTGCACTCACTAAATCTTGTTTGGGTTGAATTCCACTTCCAGATACATGGTAACCCAAATAATCCACTTATTTTGATGCAAACACACATTTGTCCTTGCGCAAGGTTAACCCTGCATTTGAGAGACACGTTAATACTTTGTCTAAAATTACATTATGATCATTAGAATCCAAACCATAGATCAGGATATCATCCTGAAAAAACACCACTCGTTCAATGTCTTTGAGCACTTGTGTGATGACCCTCTGAAATGCACTTGCTGCAGAACATAGTCCAAAAGGAAGTCTTTTAAATTGATACGTGCCCTCAGGAATGATGAAAGACGTGTATTCCTTCGAGTTCGGATGAAGCCTAATCTGATGATCCACGCTTCGGAGGTCTAATTTTGAAAATACCTTTCCCCCCCAAACTCAAGACAATCTCGTTAATATTTGGAAGTGGGAAATTATCCATAATCACAGCTTTGTTTAAGCTCCTCATATCCACACAGAAGCGCAAAGATTTATCTTGCTTCTGTGTGATCACAACCGGGCTCAACCACTGTGTGGCTTCCACAGGCTCAATTATGTCATCATCAAGTAATTGCTTAATAATTTTCCTTACCTCATCCCTAGCAGATAAAGGTATCTTTCGTGCAACATGCTTTACTGGTACAACACATTTTTTTTTTTTTTTAAAACCTTTATTGTTCATTTCAGCAACAGTACAAGCGTGGACCTACAACCACAGGGGCCGGCCGCCACTAAAATTAGACGGAAACATTGTATTGTAAAAACACAGCTCTTCAGCCGACAACCCAGGGGTCCGGCAGCGATTCAGCGTACAGTTCGTATGAATCATAGGATATTCGCACAGGATGAAGTTAAGGTTATATATTTTAGGTATATAGAAATCTAATTATAAACAATAAATAAACAAGGACTAACGAGGCAAAATAAGCAATGTCTGTAAGTGCCTGCTCCAGGGGGGAAAGAAACCACGCCGTGGAACAATGTACGCTTCAATAATAAATGAAAAAGTGGGGGGGGGCAGGGAAGAAGTAGACTACAGTGGCAACGAGGATCTAAACAGTACAAGGAATGCTCGGCTATGGGGACTGCGACATTTCCGGAGTATCTACAAAAGGAGGAGTACACACCTCCCTCCGGTATGAATTCCATTGGTCCCATATTTTACCCCATTTCCTTGGTCTGCCACGAGCAACATACACCGTTTTTTCCCTGAACATGCACCAGTCCATGTTTTCTTTCCACGCTATGAAAGTGGGTGCTCTTTGGGACCCCCACAATTGTGCTATGTCTCTTTTAGCTACCATGTTCCCAAGGGTAGCCCATTCAGTCTGTGCCACATTATAATCATTCGGTTCCCATACGTTCAGCAGACAGCGTCGGGCTTCGGGTAACAACGAAACTCCCGTAACCTCTTCCATAACTTCATGCACACGGTTCCAGAACACAACCGCCTCCGGGCATTCCCATATGATATGGAGGAAAGTACCCATCAAACCACACCCACGCTTACACAATCCATCCACAGAATAACCCATACGGAGTAGACGGGGACCCGTTATATAAATCCGGTGTAGGATCTTTAATTGCACCAGCCGGCGATGGGCCGGGATCGCGACCTCTTTAGTAGAGGATATCGCAGCCTGCCAATCCTCATCATCCAATTCCAGTCCATCGCTGATCCAAGGCTCCCGGAGCTGCAGAAGTAAATCCGTTCGGTCGTTAATTCGTTTTTTGTATATCAAAGAAATGATGCTGTCCGGAACGTGTCCGTCCAGCACCCGATCTTCAAGAGGAGAGGATTCCAGAATCGTGGCCCCGGCCAGGAAAACCGAACAAAGCGCATGGCGGATCTGTATATAGCGGAAAAGCTCCTTGTCACTGAGCGCATATTCCAACTGCAGCTCCTCAAAGGTCTTAATCCTATCTTTGATCCAAAGATCTCCGACCCTACGAATACCTATGAGATCCCACTTCTCGAAGCCCTTCGTTTTCCATCAGCTACCCAATCTTTTAGCGACGTAGAGCGGGGTCGCCCGAGTCAATGTATCCGACGAACCCATTGCTGCGTTCGCACTATGCCACACTCGTACCGCAATCCTAGTGGGTCCCAGTAGCTTCCTATCGACCGATTTAGAGTATAACGCCCTGTTGTAGTTTCCACTTGGCAACTGCCACTTATCCATTTCAAATGCGGGATTTGGCATGGGGCCATACATGGCATGATTGATTGCGCACAATTGAGATGCCCAGTAATAGCGCTTGATGTCCGGTAACGCGATGCCCCCGTCGTACCAGGGCAGCGTCAATTTCACCAGGGCAATACGAGGACGCCCGCCCCATATCAACTGCCTCTGTAAGCTCTCTACCTCACGGAAATAACTCGCTGATACGAGATCAAGTGTGTTTTGAAGGGCGTATAGAAATCGTGGTAGAGACATCATCTTAAAAAGGGCCGCCCTCCCGTCAGGGGACAACGGCAAGCCACACCAGGCCGCTACGTCGGATTTCAGCCGCCGGAGCGTGGGAAGCAAGTTACGTTCGTATCGGACAGCAGTGTCAAGTGAAATGAAAATCCCCAAATATTTAAAACCAATCTGTGATACCTGTATCGGGCAGACATGCGGCAGGGGGGTACATCCCCAGTCAGGACATACACACAGGATTTAGTCCAGTTGATCACAAGACCAGAGTTCCTCCCGAATGAGCTAAGCACGTCAAACAATACTATTAGTGACTTCCGGGGGGATGTGAGGTACAGCAGAATATCATCTGCGTAGAGTGATATACGATCTTCAAAATCAGGGGTCCACCTAATACCCTTAAGCGATGGCTCCCACTGCAGCCAAGCGGCTAGGGGTTCCAAAGCAAGGGCGAAGAGCAATGGAGACAATGGGCACCCCTGTTGCGTGCCCCTCCCGAGAACAAAGGACTCCGAGACCCTGCCATTTACCACAACCTGGGCCAGTGGTTCCTCATAAAGGAGTTTAACCCAACCAACAAACCCTGGGCCAAAACCGAACTTTGCGAGAGCGGCCCACAGATATAGCCATTCTACTGTGTCGAAGGCCATCGTGGCATCCAAGGAGACCAAGATGGCCGGTTCACGCAGCAACTCCGCTCTCGCCAGGACGCCATGAAGACGACGCAGATTCAGTGTGGTATTGCGATGTGGAATAAACCCAGACTGATCCAGATGTATCAAATTGCTGATCACCTTTATTAGCCGGTTTGCCAGCAGTTTTGCCAAAATTTTAGGTTCTGCATTTAAAAGTGATATCGGTCTGTAATACATACATTGGTCCCGGGGTTTCCCATCATTATGGATCACAACAATGGATGCAAGTCTTTGATCACGGGGAAGGGACCCAACGTCTTGCGACTCCAGAAACATCTCACGGAGATACAGCGCCATTTTGTCTGGACGTAGCTTGTAGAGCTCAATGGGGATACCATTCGGGCCCATAGCTTTTCCAGAGCGGATGGAGCGGATGGTGAGCGCTACTTCATCGTCGGAAAACTCTGCATCCATCAGCTCCCTGTCAGAATCGGATAAACAAGGCAGCGCGATATCTCGCAGCAACAAATGCGAGTCCTCCTCCGGTCTGTCTGAGACTGGTGCATATACCTTTTGAAAGTGGTGTGTGAAACATTCCACTATCTCCACAGGGTCCACAACTCGCACTCCATCCGCTCTCTCAATCACGGGAACCACACGACTCAATCTTTCCTTTCTATCCAACCAGGCAATCAGCTTCCCTGCTTTATCTCCAACATCATACAGCCGTCCCTGCTGCTCACGACTCATGGCTTTAGCCGCATCAGTCACCAAGGCTCTATATTCACGCTGTTTGAGGTTGAGAGCGTGCAACTTGTCATGTGTGATACTAGACTCCAATTCTCCCTCCAGTTCAGTTATTTCAGCCTCCAGCCGTACTACCTCCTCATTCTTTCTTTTCTTTGCACAAGCAATCAATGACAGAGCTTGACCACGGATTACCGTCTTGAAGGCTTCCCACAGTGAGATTGAGGAGGATACCGACCCCACATTTTCGGAGAAATACTGTTCAGTTCAATAAACTTTATTCGGTTAAAAACAAATAACCATAAAAGTAGCAGACATAAAACAAATTACAATGGTTACAATAATTACACTAATTACATCTCATGATTATCAATGTAGTGAGGTAGATCAATAGGAAATCTAGGCCATTTCAGTTAACATTTGTTTCCTACATTTAAAAACACTTTTTAAATAATTTAAAACCACAGTAACAGTTAAAACCGTATCCATTTTCTGGACTTCTAAAAAAGCTGGGCGGCATCTGGTTAAATTCATGTCTTTTAAAAAAGGGACAATAATTTTCCTACGGGAGACACTATAAAATCTACAGAAAAAGAGGATATGAATATCTGATTGTTGTGACGAACCATCACACATACAAGTGGGCAAAATGTGGTTCCATGAGTTCATGCGAGGAAAAGACACTAATCTAAAAAATATACAAAATCTAAAACGAGTTAAAAGAAAACGATCATAGTTTGTCATGGGCAGGGATAAATATGGCTGTACAGAATTAGTCTCGCAGAGAGTAGGGAGGTGAGAGTATACTGAGGGTTTCAAAATTTCGACTCTCTTCCTCTTATCCACAAGATGGTCCAGGCAGATGGTTTTTAGTGTCCTCCTAGAAATGCTATCCATTGAGGATGGATCCGAATAATAAGAATAGCATCCAATCTCGGTCAGGAAACACTTTACATATCCCAGCCACTCAGCTCTGTCCACATGATCCAAACTGAGGGTGTCCTGTAACAGGGCCCGATTCATAACGCATTCATTTGTGATCCATACCCTATGCCACAGTAGGATAGGTTGAATTTTGATAATGTCCGTTATGTAATGTTGGCCAAGTTCAGCATGACAGTTGAATGTGGCAGCACATTGTGGAGCTGCAAGGACTCCCCTCAAAAATGTATTCTCTACCAGCTGGATTTGATCTACATTTGCGTATCCCCACAAACCTGAGCCATACATAGCCACAGACAAGCATGTAGCTTTGTATATAGTTAACATTTCTTTTATCGGCTTCCTGCCCAGTTTTCTGACGAAAATTCTGTAGGGCCATGATCGTTTTCATAAATAAAAGAGTTCTAGCCTTAATTGCGCTTGTCCAAGAACCTGACTCATGGAATAAAATACCCAAATAAGAAAAGGTTGGGGTGTTATCCAGTGGGACATTGTTTAAAAACATCGGTTTACCTGATTTTGGGCCGCAGTTCATTATGAAAGTCTTACTACAGTTTACTAGTAAATCTAGGTTCAGCATGAATTTCTCAAAACTAACAACTAGTTTTTGCAGAGCCCGGGGAGTGCGTGCCATGAGCACTGCATCATCTGCGTACATGAGCGCAGGGATTGCCCTCTTCCCCACCCTGGGCATATCCCTGCACTCCTGAGAAATACTGATCTATAGACTTGACCAAGCCCTCCCGGGTCTTAGGGTTACGAAGATGCCAGGAATTAATCGGGGCCACCCGACCTTCCACTCCCAGCTGTATATCAATAGAGAGCCACAGTGGGGAGTGGTCCGAAATACCCCTGGCCAAGTGCCTAATCTCCCTCACCGAGACGGCTTGCGCTGCTGCCATAAGGACATAATCAAGCCTAGCAAGGCTACCATGTGCACCTGGTTGAAAAATGTATTGTGCCTGCTCAGGGTGCATCAGTCTCCAGCAATCCACCAGACCCAGTGTCTCCAAGAAGTTACCCAACCAAAACTGCGATCTCGCAAGATCCCTGGGAGGGCTGCGGTCCTCCCTACCACAAACAACAGAGTTGAAATCTCCACCTATAACTAAAATGCCCTTGGGGAGTCCCAACACTATTCTCCCCAAATCAGCAAAAGTCATTGTTTGCAAGCCTGGCGGAACATACACAGAGAGTAAGGAAATCATCTTCCCCTCCCACCTGCCCGTGATGGCGGCATAGCGTCCCCTGTCGTCCAGAATCGTATCATCTAATTCTAGGAGGAGGGAACTCCTGACTAGGATACCCGCCCCCCTAGATCCAGTAATGAATCCCGAATGTGCAACTAAACGATAACCTCGCCGATTCATTGCATGGCATGTGTTTCCTATCAAGTGCGTTTCCTGCAGTAATACTACATCAGGGGAAAGACGTCTCAAATGCTGTAATACTACTCCTCGTTTTATCCTGTCCCCCAAACCGTTAACATTCCAACATAGTACCCTCAACCCCCTACCCCCCATCCCAGAAATGAGGGCAGGCCCCACCCCACAGCAAACAGGTAACCAAAATCAGAATATACAACAATGTATTGCCTATAAACAAAAAGGAACCAAACAAAGTCCCCCCCCCAAAGAAATCCTCTGAACACACCCCCTCACCCTGCACCCCTGCGTTAGACTAAATAGCCACCCCAACTTGCAGTGTGCCTGTCGCCCTGACATAAAACTAGTCTACAAGAATAAAAAGAACCCCGGAAGGAGGGAGAGTCCCGTCTCCCCTACCACCTCTAGGTATATACAGTTGTATGTACAAACACGAAAGTCATCAAACCACTGCTGTGAGGTCCGTATACTGCTCGGGCCGGTTACCACTCCTCACTCTTGTTCCAACGGGCCACCCTCTGTGCCCCCCGAGTGCTCCGGGCGGTCTCGATGCGTCGGCAGAGTGTCAAGCCAGTCACTAACGTTCTCAGGCCGATCAAAGAAGAACGTCCGTTCGTTGTATTCAACACGAAGCCGAGCAGGAAAAAGCATTGCATACTTCAATCCCATGTCTCTCAATCTCCGCTTCACCCCCGAAAATCCCATCCTTTGTTTCTGGACGGATTGAGTGAAGGCTGGGTAGAAGCTGACCTTTGCATTCTCAAATTTTGTGGGGCCATTGGCCCGCGACGCCTGCAGGATAGCGTCTCTATCTCTAAAATTGAAGATTCTAGCTATTATGGGCCGTGGAGGAGCACCTGGTTTATGCTTCCGGCCCGGAACTCTGTGCGCACGTTCAACAGCAAAAAAGTTACTGAGGCCCTTGGGGGCCAGATGATTCAGAATAAGGTCCTCCACAAGGAGGTCCGTGGTCAACTCGGTGGACTTCTCCGGAACTCCGATGATAGGAACGTTATTGCGCCTTGTTCGACTTTCAAAATCTTCCAGCCGGCGGGCAAATAAGTCATTGGAGGACCGTGGATTGCGAACCTCTGTTTGCAGATCGGACATGTCGGTCATGAGGCTGGCGGTCTGTATATCTAGAGACTTGATCCGTTTGTTGGTCTTTGCCAGGTCAGTCCTGATCAGGTTGACCTCTATAGCCACAGTATCAAGCTTTAGAGCCAATGTCTCATATTGTTGGCCCATGGATGTCTTCATGCTCGCAATGGCGCCCATGACGTCTCGCAAAGTCAAATCATCCGTTGCAGCGGAGCCATCTCTGGCCTCTTCCAGAGTTCTACTAGCACCACTGGGGGATCCTTTAGGCTGGGTGTAACTATCCATAACATTTGATTGAATGGTGCCCCCTCGGTGTGTGATTTTGGTCTTCCACTTCTCGCTGTCTGGCTTGCCCACCATGTTGAGCGATGTGCCCCGAAGGGGCCTCTGAGACCTGGTAAGAATGGTTCCTCACAAGTCAGTCTTGGGAGAGTCTTGATACGAGACGCAACAGGCGACCATTCAATCCAAAGTGTAGTCCATGGGCCACCGAAGGTGGGCGGTGGCAGGTTTCGATAGGAAAATCCAAAAACGAAACCGAAAGTACACCCAAGGGCACAAGTCAACTTCCACTGGCCGTTGTTGTTCAACTACCACCTGGGTATCACGGGGACTCAAGTCCCTGGCTGCTCCTCAGTGTAGGCCGTCAACATTCGGAGTGGAATAAGTCCGGTCCCGGCGTCCAAATCGATTCCTGAAAACAGCTTTTATGTCAGCAGGGTTATGTCCTTAATAACCCGTCATCGTCATCAGGATTAGTGACAGGATATATGCAGGAGGCGGCGAGGGTCTGGGGAGCTCTGTGCTCACGCGACCATCTTGGTTGCGCTCTAAGCTCCTCCTCCATTTCTTGGTTTTTATGGCATGTTGATAACCAATAGCTTCCCCCAGTTTTGTGCTAAAAACTTTTTCATGTTTGCTCAGAATTTTTTCTAAAACTTCCGGTGCACTACAGTCATTTTCAGTACCGACACACTTAACTGGTGGATTAGCCCTTGGGTCCACTCTGATATTTAATTCAAACTGGTGTAACCACCCTAAAATTGCAGGGCCATGCGGTGAAACATAAATCTTGCCCTCGGTTGCCCTCCCTTTAAACATGATATGTGCCTCAAAGTAACTATCCGAGGAGCACACCAATGCTCACCCCTTGATAGCCTTTGAGTATCACATCTGACGCAACCAATTCTGCCTTTGTACATGAACTATCATACAACTTTTTCGGAATTATTGTATACAACGATCCTGTATCCACCATAAGTGTCAAAGTTTCTCCTTTCACCTCACTAATCTGCCCTTGGGCGAGATAAAACTATGTTTTCAGTATTATTAAGATACTCTGCAGAAGTAATCATCATGACTTCTGCTTCGTCTTCAGAAGCTTCACACTCAACCATCGCAAACTTCTTAGATAAATCTGTTCTACACATATGTGCAAAGTGCCCCTTATTCCCACACTTTAAGCAATCTTTTGTTAGAGCTGAGCAACAATTTGAATCAGCCAAATGAAAAGGACTCCCACACCTGTTACATGAATGTGTGCTTTGTTTATACTTGTTACTTGGTACTGCAGACTTATTATATGAAAAGGTGGCTTTGCCCCTTTTACCTACTGCCCCTTGTTTTGCATGTATAGGATTAACATCACATGCATCACTCTGTAAGGTGGCAACATCTTGGTTGCTGACTTGCTGTATCATTTTCAATTCTTTCATGCACTTGTCACTTTCCTCAGCCACCTTAGCAATTGTGATAGCCTCTGCAAGAGTTGGGTTTCTAGCAGCCCATAATTTTTCTTGAGTTTTTTTACTGTAACACTGTACAATTAATTGATCTCTAATCATATCATCTTGTATATTCCCAAATTGGCACTTAACCGACAAGTCTCTTAACCTAGATACAAATTCATCTATTGTTTCACTTTGCTTTTGCGGTGCAGTATAGAACTTATGCCTACGCATAACTACATTTTCTTACTTAGCGAACCTAGTGTATAACCTAAATAATGCATCTTATAAACATCATCAATTTCGACTGGCGGGTTAGGGAGGTATTTAAAAACTCTTTGGCCCTCTTTTCCCAATGCCCCAACAGTAAAGCCTTCTTTCTGACAGATGAAAATGTTGTGCCATCTAATGCCACAATGTAATTCTCAAATGCTTCGCACCAGTCATCCCATTCCATAGATGGTTCCCCTGGAATACTCAAGAAAGGAGCTGGAGCTTGGATCAAATTGTTAATGCTCATTTTTAACATAGACTAACTTATCAACTTGAGTGAAAACGAACTGTGTGTGTATCACAGTTGTTGATGATGTGACACACTTGGTATATCCAATATTAATGTGTGTGTCACAGTTGTCACAGTATTATTCAGTTGATGACTCTGTGTCACACACAATACATCCAATCTTTGCGTCTACTGCAGTCACTTGATCCTTAGCACTGAGCTTTGAGTCTCTCTAGTTGATTAAAACAACTGTGCCATATCGCAAGTTCTCTTGCATTAAACTCCTTCAATTTGTCTATGTTGACAAACCGCTAATCTTGTCATGCGTTTTACAAGTGGGCCCATTAACAGTGCATTGCCCTTTTAATTCGTTTGAATAAGTTGCCCTTTTAAACCGTTGGTGGCGCTGTTGTCCGCAATGACGAGCTCCATTTAGAAGTTAGTCTGGCTGCGTCATGCCTCCGGACATCGGTGAACTCTCCCGGTGAGTTTTATTGTTTTAAACAAGTCGGAACATACCTTTTTTGATTTTTCCTTCGTCGAGCCTTACTTGTGTGTGTCCGATACCGCCTTTCGATTCCTTTCTTACAATGTCTCGCTTCACACGCCGTCGTCGGGTTTTCCTCCGTTTCAAGTCTGCACACTTTTCTCCGTCTTTCCTCGTGCATGTATTGTCGCCAGATAAATGTTGTAAATTCCGACACCGAGGCAGATATAGTTTGTCAATTGTAGGTTTATTCTTTGAGAAGCTCAGAGGGAAACACCCGACCAACAGCGCCGGGATTCAAATCATATCTAACTGCCCAGTGTTAGAATCCCCAGCTTGTGACAGAGAACAAGTGACCACGAGCTCAGCGCGAGTACATAAGATAAACACAACAAATACTTTCAGTTTGATTTTCTTAAAAAACTTTGGGTCTCCAAATTTGAACAAAAAACCTGACTGCGCTACTGCTTTCCCCTTCAGCATAGCTGAAAACATGCTACCAACCCCATGATCTACGGGCATCTTCAACAACATTCGGGCATGACAAAGTTGGAACGCCCACGCGTAGATTTGTAGATCAGGAGCTGCTAAGCCACCCTTCTCCCTGCGGCGCCTGAGCTCTTTCCATGCAATCCTTGGAATATGTTTGTCCCAAATAAAAGATGTTATATCCCCTGCAACTTGGATATAGCTGGCGAGTCAAAAAGAAGGGGAATTGTATTAACCCTTTCCATGCTCATGACAAGCTCAGCTCGTCATGAGGCACAGTTGAGCTGTGCTGATGACGAGCTGAGCTCGTCATGAACAATGGAAAATGAGAAGATCCAGCACAGGGGAAAAATAACCACAGCAGCGATGTGGTTAAAAAGAAATGAGACCTTAGTCATCTTAACTAAATTGACTCGTCCCAACAAAGATAAAGGAAGATGGGACCATGATTGCATGAGTTTACGACATTCTCTTGCGACAGGGGCAAAATTGGTTTTAACAATATTATTGATGTTTTTAGTGAAGGTCAGACCCAGGTAACGTAAACTTGGGGTGAGCTGAAATTCCGTACCGCATTGAGCTCAATGTTGCATTGTGTCTGAAATTGTGTTGCGCATTACAACAACTGTAACTACTGTACTTAAAAGTCTATTGCCTATTTGCAAAGCATTTAAACTAAAGTAATTCATTCTGAGAAAGTATATTTTGTACTGTAATGTATAATGTAATTATAATGTAATTTGAAAAATAAAATTTCTACAAATAAATAGTTTAAAAAAATGTTGTAAATCAGTATCAAAAAAATAAATATAAGAATTAATACATTTAAAAAGTGTCATTTACAAAACCTTTGAAATTCACAGAAAAAAACCATAGGTTTCAGACATGTTATAGTTAGGAATTAGCATTTACAAAACCTTTGAAATTCACTGAAAAAAACATAGGTTTCAGACATGTTATAGTTAGGAATTATCATTTAAAAAACCTTAGAAATTCACTGAAGAAACCATAGGTTTTAGGGGTGTTATTGTTAGTTGGACATTTCACTCGTACAAAACCATTGAAAATCCCCTGTTATAGTTAGTTGTACTAACTATAACTCGCGCGCCCGCAATCCACTGCTGATGATGTCACATATTACATCATGCATGACATGGTCAGTGACATCACTGATGACATCACCGATGACATCTCAATTGACATCACTGATGACATCACTGTTGACATCATCCATGTGACAATCTGATACATCTTATCTTACACTAGCATAACCTTTCAACACTCATTATAAAATATGGAGTACCATATTTGAAACCATTGACACACCAGTACAAGTTTCTAAAAACCCACTCAGTGATTCCTACATCTACACACACATCTAAACACTTACCTATAGGTTCACTCATACATGCTAACAAAGATCAATAGAACACTATTGAATATACTTATATGGCTGAGATACCCGCCACCCCCTCTCAACACAATCCCCAAGGATGGGAAACCGGAAACAGTTCTGAAGTTTTTTGGAAGACGGGAGGGAGTAACCCTCCCGGCCGTATTTATTAAAATATGAAACAAAATTAAAACATTAAATAAACAGTTTCATATTATGTACAATTTCATTACCACATTGCGATGTTTGGCTAACCTTAACAGATTCTCTAATACAAAGGTTCTCCTAGCCGAACTAACATCCTACAAAACATTTACTTGAAATTTTGAAATTGTACATCCTAACGTTTAAGGGCCAACGGCAAGGTAGTAACCGGTGTCAAGATCCCTAACCCAGAAATATCGCCCTCACTTGTGAGGGGCGGCCCAGAGGCGTACCTCAAGTGCAATTACCAATTTCCCTTGACTTGACGGGGGCCCCAATAAAACTCGACGCCACTTAGAGGTCGTACGAGGACTCGTGTGAGGTATCTAGAAGGTAGCGTAGACCCCCCCCCAAACCCCACACAACTTACCACATCTGCCGTCGCAGACGTCCTGGCCCCGGGAAATTCCCCAGGAGGGGGCTGTAACCCCTCCTACCCAGGAAGGGGCCTTGACCGCCTTTCCTTTTCTTTCGGCGACCCATCCTTAGAAGGGACCGCCTCCCCGTTGAGGGGCCAATGGCCACCTCCCCCGAGCGCTCCCATCCGTGCTGGGTGACGCCCACTCATAGGGATCTTCCAATTAGTGCTCACCGATCATGACCTTACCGCCCGACCAAAATAAATACGACAATGCTAACTAAATGACTAAACTAAAAAAGACAGTAGCAACTCCAATTTTATTAAAAGCATGCTTGCCGATGAACACTAAAGCAGAATTTCTTTATTTGCGAAACGTAACACAAATCGACCATTCTTTATTACATACTCAAAATCATCACGATAATACCACAACCTGTAAACGAAAATCAGAGTTATCCATCAACTTTATTCAAAAAACCACTTGCTGTCCTCAGGGGCTGGTGGGTGGGTCAAAATTGGCTCTTCGTTCCGTCTCGAGCTCACGTGCAGCGAGGAGGTGCAGCTTCAGAGCACAGGAACAAGAGGATGCCTTCTGATCTTGCTTCTCCTTTTATCCGTCTTCAGGGCGGGCGTAAACCCGCCCCTGCCTGCCCCAAGGGCGTGGCCAGCCGCGTCAGTGTCTAGGCCAACCCACTCTAGGGCGGGAAAAGGCGCGCCCCGGCTACGCCGCTTCGGGCATACCAGCCGAGACTCGCCTCCCGCCCAAGATGGCTTCCCGGGGGGATCGTGGTACTCCGCCATACGTTCGGGGGGACCGAGTGGTCGCCCCTTTCCATATGGCTGAGATACCCGCCACCCCCTCTCAACACAATCCCCAAGGATGGGAAACCGGAAACAGTTCTGAAGTTTTTTGGAAGACGGGAGGGAGTAACCCTCCCGGCCGTATTTATTAAAATATGAAACAAAATTAAAACATTAAATAAACAGTTTCATATTATGTACAATTTCATTACCACATTGCGATGTTTGGCTAACCTTAACAGATTCTCTAATACAAAGGTTCTCCTAGCCGAACTAACATCCTACAAAACATTTACTTGAAATTTTGAAATTGTACATCCTAACGTTTAAGGGCCAACGGCAAGGTCGTAACCGGTGTCAAGATCCCTAACCCAGAAATATCGCCCTCACTTGTGAGGGGCGGCCCAGAGGCGTACCTCAAGTGCAATTACCAATTTCCCTTGACTTGACGGGGGCCCCAATAAAACTCGACGCCACTTAGAGGTCGTACGAGGACTCGTGTGAGGTATCTAGAAGGTAGCGTAGACCCCCCCCCAAACCCCACACAACTTACCACATCTGCCGTCGCAGACGTCCTGGCCCCGGGAAATTCCCCAGGAGGGGGCTGTAACCCCTCCTACCCAGGAAGGGGCCTTGACCGCCTTTCCTTTTCTTTCGGCGACCCATCCTTAGAAGGGACCGCCTCCCCGTTGAGGGGCCAATGGCCACCTCCCCCGAGCGCTCCCATCCGTGCTGGGTGACGCCCACTCATAGGGATCTTCCAATTAGTGCTCACCGATCATGACCTTACCGCCACAGGCCGGATAGTTGACCGGCTATCCGGACCCCCCCACAACACTCCTACCTAAAGGTCATGGTGTAACGTTGTTAGCCATGCTAAGAAGTCCCCTATGAGTAACTCATTCCCCACCCGAGACAAATGCACTCCATCCCCCAAATACATACTGTCATCATTAATACACCCATGCGAAATAGAATGCAGTGTCTTGGAACGGAACAACCTACTCACTTTGTTATTAAGCTTTCTAACAGAATGATTTAAAGCAGGAACCGAAATAGCCCCCCGCCACACTTTTCGTGGGATCATATGGGACCACGCAATTGTGCACCCTGGAACTCTCCTCGCTAACCAACTTACAGTGGAAAGCATCGCCTCAAGAAGAAGTCGTCTACCAGTGGTGACCAAATCATTACCCCCAAGATGTACTATGACTACAGACGGCGGTGACCTCGTCCGCCCTAGCAAACCCTCAAAAAATGATTGAGACTGGTCAATACAGAGACCGCCTCTTCCGTAGAAGGACACACTGTACCCGTATTCCCCAGCTACGTGAATCATATCACCTGCCTTGAATACGTCTGCGGCACGTCTCACGTATGAGTGGCCCACGACCCACACCTCCTTTTTCACAGCCGGTGATGTCTGACCGCTGGCCCGGTGTTGGGTCGACTGCAAAGCTCGCCCCGCCTCGTAGGCTTGCGCAACTGAAAACCAAACAAAAACAAGAAGCGTGAGTACATTGTTACAGCTTCACAACATGTGCAACCGCACATACCTTTTATAACAATTGGAGGACCAACGCCCCACCCGTTTAACTTGTTCAACATTCAGACCCCTGGCTGTAGCTTCTGTAGCAGCCCCTATCCGAAAGGAATGGGTCCCAAACTCGCCCGGGTTCAAGCCCGCAGCGGCAATCGACATCGCAAGCACCCGCTGAAACTGAAACTTTGTCAGTGGGGTGGCGTCAGCGTGTCTCAACAAGGTCCCCCCCCATGATGCCACCCTTCGTGCTAAATACTCTTCTAGACACTTTACCGGGCACATGGAGGACCCGGGAATCCTGCGTATGATTACGCAGTCACCCATCCCACTTTGATCGGTCTTGGACCTGACAAATGAGACCGTCATTGTCTCCCCTCTGATCTGGACGTGCTCCTGGCACAATCCTCCTGTCACATCCTGCTTGTTCCTCGCCACTAGTTCGCTTACCCGCATAGCCCCATGGAATGCCAGCGTAAAAGCGGCTCGGAATAACACTGTCTCAAACTGAGATGAACACGTAGCAGGGAGTCTGGATAATAACTGGGCCAGCCTATCCAAACCTATCGGGCGCCTCTCGTCTACTCTGCGACCCTCAAGGCGTTGCCACCCCCGAAGCGCTTTCTGTACAACGAAAGACGCTGTCGGGTCATGGATCCCATGAGCCCTAGCAACAAAGGAAATGGCAGCCCGATGCCTCTGAGCCGTGGCCACCGATTTCCCGACCCGATGTAAGGACATCAGAAAATTTACCACCCACTCCTCCTGGCCCCAAAGCTCCTCTCTATCAGTCCCCAAAAAGGCTAAATAGGACCGGAACGCCCCTTCATATGCCTTCCTCGTCCTGGGTGCTAAACTCTCTCCCACGAGGTTACGAAGTTCGGGGCACCGAGAGACCAGAGAGCTTCGGGAAAGGGTGCCGGCTCCGGGTCCGCTGTGGGAAGAAAACCCCAGAAAGCCTGCATACGAAAACGAGACAGTGCATCAGCCGCCTGGTTCATTACCCCTGGGACATGTCTTGCTCTGAATAGCACATTCAATTGCATACACAGTAAAACAATTTCCTTGAGCAGTCTCAAAATCCATTTGCATCGTGCTGCCTGACTATTGATACACTCGACCACGGTCATATTGTCAGACCAAAATACCACAGAGTGATCTTTGAACCCTTCGGGCCAAGTTCTCAGGGCCACTAAAATGGGGAAAAGTTCCAGGAAAGCAATGTTACTTGTCAGTCCACTGTCATGCCACCATGTCGGCCACTTTTGTGCAGACCATCTCGTGCCAAAGATGGCACCGAAACCTATGCTCCCTGCCGAATCTGTCCACAGCCCCAGCTCCTCCGAGGACATGGCCGGTTTGTTCCAGACGACTCGACCATTGAAATCCGCCAGAAATGCCAACCAAATGCGCATGTCCTGGCGGACCTCTGCCGAGAGCCTTGTGCGATGATGGCCCTCCTTCAGGCCGACCATGGCTTGAGCAATCGAACGGGAAAAGGGGCGGGCCATTGGTATAACCGTCAGGGCAAAATTCAACTGGCCAACTAACTGCTGTAATTGATGCAGCTTAACCTTAGGTCCACTTATACACATTTGCAGGGATGTCCTGAACTTTGACACCTTGTCAGCTGGTAAACGAAAACAACCTTCTCCGGAGTCTAACTCGATCCCCAGGAACTCGAGGCAAGTGGAAGGCCCCACAGTCTTACCTGGTGCCAATGGCACGCCAAACTGATTCATCAAGACACAAAATTGCGCCAAAGCCTGCCCACATTCCGGATCCCCGGCTGCCCCCAGGAACAAAAAATCATCAAGGTAATGCATCACACGTTGGAAACCCGTCTTCCTTGTGAAGACCCATTGTAGAAAAGTACTGAATTTTTCGAAGTAGGCACAAGATATAGAGCACCCCATCGGCATACACCTATCCATGTAATAATGACCCTGAAACATGAAACCTAGGAGACGCTGATCGTCTGGATGTACCGGGAGCAACCGGAACGCTGACTCGATATCAGATTTTGCCATCAGCGCCCCGGGCCCCAGGCGATTCAAAATGGCTACGGCCTCATCGAAGGATGCGTACCGCACCGAACACATTTCCGGGTCTATCGCTTCGTTTACGGAAAGACCACGTGGGGCTGACAAATTATGTATCAGCCGAAACTCACCCGGGTCCTTCTTTGGGACCACACCTAAAGGGGAACAAACAAAGTTAGGAACCGGTGGTACACTAAACGGACCGGCGACTCGACCTCGAGTAACCTCCTTCCTGATCTTATCCTGTACCACGGTCTTATGCTGGAAGACCGATAGCTGATTTTTACATTTCTCTGCACCTTGAAAGTCCCCCACTGGGATGCGGAAACCATAAGAAAACCCGTTCCGCAACACCCCAGCAGAAGTACGATCCGGGTATTCACTGAGCCAAGGAATCATTGCCAAGGTATCAATCGGGGTAGGTAAAGGCGCCCCTCGGACTATGTTAGACCTGTTTGGCGCCTCCTCTACCCCCGTTATCACCCGGTTTGGCTCTGCACGTGGACTCAGGATGGGATGATTGCCCACACCCACTACATTCGTGTCTAAATTTGCACGATCCCTGGGGCCTAGTACATTTACCCCTGTTGAAGTTCCAACAAACCCCCCTTTTTCCTGTATTGCCGGCAGGCCTCGAGTAATTGTCGGTACCCGCACCTGATCGAAAGGGCGTCCCCGCATACTGGCGGGAGGATTCGCCAACGTTACTCCCTACTAATGGCAATTTTAACATACCAGTATCCTTCATTTTGGACCATGACACAGAATCATAACAATCCCACGTTAAGTTTTTATCATGTTCTTTAGCCTTTCTAAACAGGTTATCATAGCAGAACCAATGATTACCCTCGTGTGATACCGAGTACCCCATGATTCGTGACTGATAAATCGGCAATTCGGGTAGCAGATCGGGCCTTCGTTCCCCCAAGATCGATGTAAAAACCCCCCACGCTTGGCCCCAATTGCCAATGTTTTCATTTACCTTAAAGGCGGCCATTTTGCGCGCCAAACACTCGGATGCATGAGATCCTTCTGGCCCTTAACATGCTCCATCTCATAGTGATCAGTAAGCAACGAGAAGATGTTTACGTACTCCCCTGCCCATATCTTCTCTTTAATAGCCAAAGGAACATGCTGACCCAACTTCTCCCTACGAGAGGGTGCTGACTCATCCCTCGCAATCGGCAATGGCCGCTTACCTGAACCGGACGTTGCCTCTGCTACTGAACCCGTCCCCTGTGGCTTCTCTACTGCGGCAGCCGGCGTGGACACCTTCGCTGCTTCCCGTGACTCACGCAGTTGCTTCATCAGCTCCTGTGCGTCGACAGCCGTGGCGCCCTCGCTACCTTTTCCCAACCACGCTGCTAATTGTGCTGCCAGCTCGGGCGGCATATCTTCCCCGGACACGGGGGTGACCACAACGGGAATCGGATTCCCTTCCTCCGGCACGGGAGTGGGTGCCTCGAGCGGGGTACTGGGACCCGGGTTGTCTCCCCCAGCTGCTCCCCTCCTGGGCCTCTTGTTTTTCCCTCCCGGGGCTGCTCCCGCCAAAGGACGTTTCGGTCCCCCTTCCTCGTCTTTATCCATTCGCCTCTTTAGGTCGGTCACCTCTTTCATGAGAACGCGCAGCATCTGGTCAGTAGTCATGCGCTTTCCCGCCTTCTTCGGCATTCTCCAACAGAGTATCTGAAAAACAAACAAGAACGATTACAACGCTCAAAATTGGCTCTTCGTTCCGTCTCGAGCTCACGTGCAGCGAGGAGGTGCAGCTTCAGAGCACAGGAACAAGAGGATGCCTTCTGATCTTGCTTCTCCTTTTATCCGTCTTCAGGGCGGGCGTAAACCCGCCCCTGCCTGCCCCAAGGGCGTGGCCAGCCGCGTCAGTGTCTAGGCCAACCCACTCTAGGGCGGGAAAAGGCGCGCCCCGGCTACGCCGCTTCGGGCATACCAGCCGAGACTCGCCTCCCGCCCAAGATGGCTTCCCGGGGGGATCGTGGTACTCCGCCATACGTTCGGGGGGACCGAGTGGTCGCCCCTTTCCATACACCTACATCAACATTACACAACAGCACACATCCAATTCACTTATGCAGTCATTCTACTCACTTATGTAAACAGTTGATCATACTTATATTTACTAAGCTACACACTTACACAAACACCACTTTATGTATTGATATAGATAGTAACTCATACTTAATGTGTTATAAAATCACTATTACAAGTAGACAGTTATTCATATGTCACTCATACAATCACTGAGTCTTATGTATAGTTATTCATATACACCAACTTTCACATACACTGCTTTTTATATTTCTAGTTTCTTGGACATGTATCATTGAGAAATATATTTACTCATCACCACACAAAGAAAGAGATTCACTCACCCAAACAACTGTTTCGACAAACAGTCTTAACCTTATATACCCACTAAATCAACTATTTACACATCTTTGAACAGTCACACACCTCCCACCCAACCACACACACATGCATTCACTATCCCATACAAATACTCACTTAACTAATTAATAACTAATATAGACTTTCGCATAGCTAGTATCCAACTTATGTAGTAGTTTACACAACAAGAGATAGAGTGATACAGGTATTCACAAAGTTTAATCACTATCCAATATATTTAGTGAGACACTTTAAATTAGTCACTTAGACAGTCAATCACATTGCTACTAAATCCTCCATTCAGACTTATACATGCACTCAGTCTTCAAGGCAGATTGCTATATATATATAAAATACTTATTTAAATATCGAACCAAACCACATTCACTGGATGATGTCATCAGTGATGTAATTTGAGATGTCATCAGTAATGTCACTGACCATGTCATGAATGATGTAATATGTGACATCATCAGCAGTGGATTGCGGGCGCGAGAGTTATAGTTAGTACAACTAACTATACCGGGGGAAATTCAATGGTTTTGTACAAGTGAAATGTCCAACTAACTATAACACCCCTAAAACCTATGGTTTTTTCAGTGAATTTTTAAGGTTTTTCAAAAGCTAATTCCTAACTATAACATGTCTGAAACCTATGGTTTTTTCAGTGAATATATATATATATATATATATATATATATATATATATATATATATATTACCTACTGGCGGTCGCCAGTAGGTATATATAGTTAGGATTTTTTTCCTATGGGATTTCTGAAAATTCTATGTCGAATAACTTTGGCGTTTTGGGGTGGAATTGGCTGAAATTTTCAGGAAAATGGCACATTTTGTTTCTGAGTAGCCCCTGAAAATTTGGGGGGGGGGTTCGTCAAGGGGGGCCAAGAAAAAAGGGGGGTCCCAAAACACGTTTTTCCCATTCATTTTTCCATAGGGCGGTTGGAATCACTTTTAGCTCGAACGGCTGAATGGATTTACACGAAACTTGGCAAAATTGTCGATATGGTTTGCCCGACGTGCCTTTGCTATGTCTCAATATATGTGCTCCAGTGGATTTTGAGAAATTAACGTTTTTAAAAACAGATATATCTGTAACAGCGCTCCGGTTAGCGCTCCGGTTCGCGTACCTGACGCGTAACGGAACTTCGCGAAGCGAAGCTGATTGGCTCTCCGGTGTCTGTCAACATTCTAAACAGTCCGGAACGGCCGCCATCTTGTCTCTCGGTAGGATCGAGAGACAAGAGGTGGAGAAAATCGAAGGGGGAATTTAATGAAAGGGGTCAAGGTAGACCCCTCCTGACCCCCTAGGATTGATGAGGGGGATATTAAAGTGCCCCGCGGGACAAAAAAAAAATTGCGATTTTTCGCCGTAGAGGCGCGTCCCGGTACGCGAACCGGGTAGCTTACCGGTAGCGTAACGGGAGTTCGCCATTTTGTGTTTCAGTCGAATTTAATCACAAGATGGCGGAAAAACAATGTGGGGAAATGAGTATAAGGGGGCACGGGAGATTTATCCTGACCCCCTAGGTTTTCTGAGGGTGGCTGAGGAGGCTCATATATGTCGGGAAAAAAAAACATTTTTTGAATTTTTCGCGTGGTTAGCTGCCGGTACGCGAACCGGGTAGCGAACCGGGAAGCGAACATAAGTGAAAATTAGTGAAAAAGAGGTACATTCGAAATTTTAAAAGAGTAATTATAGTTAAAGTAGCTCTGAAAAGAGCTTTTGGGTTCTGTGTAAGTTCTAGGTACTTATAAGTAGGTACCAATACACAGTCTTAAATTTTGTATGAAAACTCTGTTGCCCTCATCTGAGAAGTGCACACCATCTCCTCTGTAGATATCTTGCATGTAATAACACAAGTTATTGTTGTAGATGGCACCCATTCCATGGTCTCTCATATAAGCTGAAACAGACTTATTTACATGCTTCCTCGCTTTCTTAATTTGTGGAGAAATTTGTTTGGACCACCTCCATTTCTGTCTTTGGCATATATTGGAATATACCAAGGCAGTTTGAGGGAAAAGTGCCATCAATTGCTCAAAGGTGTCCTTTAAGAGCATTTCCAGACCTACCCCAGTCAAAGTGCCCAAATCATTTCCTCCACAGTGCACTATTATGAGGTCAGGGTTTGGCAAATGTAAAAAGGTTTTCACCAATGGTATCAATTGGTGACATCTCAATCCTCTTTGCCCAATCCATTTGATTTCCACATTTTGTAAATTGAGGTTGTGTAAATTTCTGTTTTCAGCATACCTGTGAGCCCAGTGAATGTAACTATGTTCAACAATCCAGATAGAAAACATGGCGAGAGGAGGTTCTGCTGCAGTCAGATAAAGTGTGGGAATTAAATGGCAGTTGAAACAGTAGGAGTTTGTAAAGAAAAAAAATGTGTTTGTGTGCTAATGATTCAGTAGCAGTGATTGGTGGATTTCCATTGCTGAAAACAGAAAGTTAGGGTGCATGGATGTGTTCTTTGAAACATGTAATTTGAATGGTTAAGAAAACATGATTTTAAGAAACATTGCAGTGGATTAGCAGGTGTACTGAGAGTTCAGAGTTCATTTGAAACATTGTTGTGTGAACTTGTAAACATGAGAGGTCTGGCAGGAGGTAGTTGCTATGGAAAAAGGCCAGAAAGGGCAGAGGGGGGAAGGGTGTTGATTTGAAAAAAGTGAGGGAAGAGTTTTGATTGGGTCACATGAGAGATATGTGTGATGAATTTCAGCATTTCAGTGCCTTTGTTGGTTCCAGCCTCTGGAGTGCATACCTTTTGTTCTGCTAAAGAAAAATTGGTGTGTTTCTGAGACTGTTTTGAAATTCAAAAAGCATTTGCTAAGGTAAGAAAAAAATCATTAAATAAATATTTCACGTTCCAACATGAATATGGGAGAATTATTTGCTTGTTTCTTGGTTTAAAAACTCGTTTCTTGAAGTCATTTAGGTTTCACAATATGTTTTGCAAGAGTTACATAGTCAACATGGGGGCATATTTACAAGGCTTATGAGACACATTCGCGTCATTTTCTCCATTTTAAAAGTGACTTTAAAGGTGGTGCAAGGTTCTTGTAAATACACCCTCATGAGTGCTTTGCAAATTTAAGTCATTTTCCCCTGGTGCATGTGCCTTGTAAATACGCCTCTATGTGTGCTAGACAATTTTAAGGCACTTCTCCCAGGAATCTGGGAGACTAATTTCCTTACATGATGTGTTTAAAAATCGTGCTAAGGTGGGAAAAGATTCCTTTTATTTAGAAGGAGATTAGTATGCTTATTGGAGAAAATAAGGAAGCCAGCTAGGGTGTGCTTGTACATAGGAGCTGTTTTGTGTTTTGAAATTATGACCAGAAAATCGTTTTTTTTTTTAAAAGAAATACTTTTCACATTTATGAGAAGGACAACAAGGGGTTTGCTTTTTTAAATAAATATTTTAAATTCTCAACATGAATATGGGAGAATAATTTGCTTGTTTGATGGTTTAAAAAGTCGTTTCTTGAAGTCATTTAGGTTTCACAATATGTACTGGTAGAGTTTCATAGTCACTATGATAATTATGATATACATTTAGGACTGTTTAGGGGGAATGGATATGCTAAGGCTTCTGTAATTGTCATTGGAGGAGAATTATGTACATTGCACTGCTGCATACAGTCCTCACCTTCTGCGTACTCTTGGATATGCTAGACTATATCTGCTCAATGAGATACCTAAGCTGAGGAAACACAGGTGATGTGATTGTGAAATGAGCAAAAATATTTGCATGTTTTTCAATTACATCACCTGTGTTTCCTAACATTACTAATCACATTATGCTGATGAGGTGTAGGCCTGTCCAGGGAGACAGAGGAGGTCTGGTCTTTGTTGAAGTGTGCAGTGGACATGACTCACTTCATCTGTTGGCCTGCACATGTATTATGTCTTCAGTACTCTTCAATAAGCCAAAATTTCATCTGCAGCGCTGAGTAGGCCTCACCTCAAACAAACTTTTGTGACTGCCAGACCTGCCTTTTTGCTCCTAGATATTTCTTGGTTTTACCATGGCAGACAGACAATGCAGCATACTTCTGCATAGGCCACACCTTATGGTGGTGCAAGGGCCTTGTAAATACCCCCTCATGTGTGCTTGGTAATTTTAAGTCACTTCCCCCTGATGCAAGGGTCTTGTAAATACACCCTCATGTGTGCTTGGCCATTTCAAGTCACTTCTTTCTGGTGCAAGGGCCTTGTAAATACGTCTTCATGTGTGCTTGGCAATTTTAACTCACTTCTCCCTGGTGCATGGGTGTGGTAAATACGCCGTCATGTCTGCTTGGCAATTTTAAGTGACTTTCTGCTGGTGCAAGGGCCTTTTAAATACGCCCTCATGTGTGCTGGGCAATTTTAACTCACTTCCTCCTGGTGCATGGGTGTGGTAAATATGCCCTCATGTCTGCTTGGTAATTTTAAGTAATTTCTCCCTGGTGCAAGGGTGCACGTTTTTCAATTACATCACCTGTGTTTCCTAACATTACTAATCACATTGTGCTGATGAGGTTTAGGCCTGTCCAGGGAGACAGAGGAGGTCTGGTCTTTGTTGAAGTGTGCAGTGGACATGACTCACTTCATCTGTTGGCCTGCACATGTATTATGTCTTCTGTACTCTTCAATAAGCCAAACTTTCATCTGCAACGCTGAGTAGGCCTCACCTCAAACAAACTTTTGTGACTGCCAGACCTGCCTTTTTGCTCCTCGATATTTCTTGGTTTTACCATGGCAGACAGACAATCCAGCATACTTCTGCATAGGCCACACCTTATGGTGGTGCAAGGGCCTTGTAAATACGCCCTCATGGGTGCTTGGTAATTTTAAGTCACTTCTTTCTGGTGCAAGGGCCTTGTAAATACGTCTTCATGTGTGCTTGGCAATTTTAACTCACTTCCCCCTGGTGCATGGGTGTGGTAAATACGCCCTCATGTCTGCTTGGAAATTTTAAGTCACTTCTCCCTGGTGCATGGGTGTGGTAAATACGCCGTCATGTCTGCTTGGCAATTTTAAGTCACTTTCTGCTGGTGCAAGGGCCTTTTAAATACGCCCTCATGTGTGCTTGGCAATTTTAACTCACTTCCTCCTGGTGCATGGGTGTGGTAAATATGCCCTCATGTCTGCTTGGTAATTTTAAGTCATTCCCCCAGGTGCAAGGGTGCACGTTTTTCAATTACATCACCTGTGTTTCCTAACATTACTAATCACATTGTGCTGATGAGGTTTGGGCCTGTCCAGGGAGACAGAGGAGGTCTGGTCTTTGTTGAAGTGTGCACTGGACATGACTCACTTCATCTGTTGGCCTGCACATGTATTATGTCTTCTGTACTCTTCAATAAGCCAAAATTTCATCTGCAACGCTGAGTAGGCCTCACCTCAAATAAACTTTTGTGACTGCCAGACCTGCCTTTTTGCTCCTAGATATTTCTTGGTTTTACCATGGCAGACAGACAATCCAGCATACTTCTGCATAGGCCACACCTTATGGTGGTGCAAGGGCCTTGTAAATACGCCCTCATGTGTGCTTGGTAATTGTAAGTCACTTCCCCCTGATGCAAGGGTCTTGTAAATACACCCTCATGTGTGCTTGGCCATTTCAAGTCACTTCTTTCTGGTGCAAGGGCCTTGTAAATACGACCCTATGTGTTCTTGGAATTTTAACTTATTTCCCCCATTGTGCAAGTGCCTTGTAAATATGCCCCCTTTGTCTATGTTGTTAAATTACTGTAGATGGAATTGACATCTAGTGTGTTAATTGTTTGCCTTCTGTTATTGGTTTACTGTTTGGTAATAGTGGTTAATATCAATTTTTTAAATATTTTTCCACCGATTTAACTGAAGATCTTTAGAAAACTTTAAAAATGCCCTCAAGGCAGCGAAAACTAAAAGAAGCAAAGCGACTTACACTCCATCTTGGTAAAGATTTGGAACAGTACTGTAATATGAAATCGTATCAAGTTGCCAAAAAAGCTCCGGGTAAGAAAATAAAATCATTTTTAAAAACAATTTTCAGACAAAAAAATACCAGTATTGAACATGTTTTAGTGCATAAGAAGAGAGACAATTTAAAGGAAAAGGAAAGGCCCGTAAAAAAAGTTTCTGCTAGAGCAGGAGATAAGTCTGTGCATGGCAGTAGAAGGGATATTCAATTCAGGGACATTCGTAGGCGAATGCTCCGCAACAGGATAATTGTCAATTTGTTAAAAAATTTTAAGAAAGGCCAACAGAAAGTGACATTTTATAAGAAAAAGAAAAATGTAGAGAAAATTATTGATCAGGCTTTCAAAATTAAGCGAAAGTTATTTATTTTGGTAATCAATAGAATTAGGAAACTAAACAAGGTAATTTCTGATTTCAAATCAAATAGTAGATGGAAGAGAGTAGTTAATCGTACTAATTTTTGTGAAGTATTCTCAGGAGAATGGATGCATAGTTCAAGTTGTGAGGCATTTTTTAATGAGGAGAGTTACTTTCAAGACAATGATTTGGTGCATGCAGTTGACACCAATGGTCGAGCATATGAGGTAAAAGGTTGTCCGGTTGAAAAAGAAAAACTTGTGTCTGCAGATGCAGAAGAGGTGTTAGGTGATGAGATTTTAGGAAGACGTCCTAAGGGACCAGTCTACACCTGGAAATGTAGTAGCATTTGTAGTGTGCGACAGGATTCCATCAATTTGTTTTGTGATTTTGTACGTACATTTAATAAGAAAAGTTTAAAACAGAAAATGAAGTTGTTGCAAGAATTAGATCCTTGCAGAGTGAGAGAAGTAACAGGTTTGCATGGGCATTCCCTGGCTTGTCTTTCCAGAAGAGTATGCCAGAGTGTTTTTCATCATTTCAGGATGCTAGCAGTGCATCATAATAAAGTGAGGAAATTAGTGAGAATGTTGTATTATGCTAAGAGTCCAGCAATTATGCTTAAACAATTGAGCAGTGCTCTTTTGCATGGTTCAGAACTACATGTGAAGAATATTTGTGAAGAAATTGAGTTCTGTTACTTTGCTAGTAAAGAGAACAATGTTGAAATTGACCCAGTAAAAGAAGGTAATGTGGAAGAGAGTGTACAGATTTCTAATATAGATAAGTTTCACAAGGAAATTTCCATCTTTCAGGTGAAATCAAGTGAGAGGCCTAATTTCACTTGTGTGTGTTGTCGACGGACTTATTATAAGAATCAGACTAAGTTAGTGGATTTATATGCAAAAAGTGAAATGGAAAACAATAGTGAATGGAAGGATTTTGCTACATACTTGATGGTAGAAAATTGTTTTGATTTGGGATCGGACCAACGTATGTGTACTTATTGTTTTAACAAATTTAACCAAAACCGGATGCCTGCTAGAGCGGTTCATAATAATCTGGAATTGGTTGACATTCCTTCTGAATTGAAGGATTTAAATACTTATGAATCTATTTTGATTCAAAGTGTGCATCCCTTTCAGGCTATTGTACGAATGGAGCCAAAGACAGGGAAATTGCCTCCATCAGATTTACAGAGAGGATTAAAGGGAAGAGTTGTTTATTTGCCTTTAGATTTGAAGAAAAACATTAATACAATTGGAGTAGAGAAAGTGGAAGAGGAACCTCTGGTTATCCTAGTTAATGGTGTTCCGACAAAGAGTAAGAAAATCTGGCAAGATTTAGTGGATGTTAGGAAAGTCAAAAAGGAAACATTATATTTGATAAAAAACAATGAGTACTACAAGAATGTATGTGTAGCAGAAGAGGAAGTAAGTGAAGAAGAAGACAGCGAATTGTGTGCTGGACAAATTGAGAAAGTAGAAGCCTCTAAAAATGAAGAAATATATGAACATTATAGTGTTCATCCTTTGCATTCCAAGGAAGTCATGGGGAATGCTATTGAGTTGTTTCAAATTAAACAAGCCAAAGGGAGTCCCATTAGTGTTTGGGAGGAAAGTATGGAAGCTCGGTGTTTCCACAGTTATTTCCCACAGGTCGAGGAGGACAATATGATGAGCGACCTGATAAAATTCCTGCTTCTGAATACCGGACTTTACGATTGTATGCAGAAGATCCTAGGTTTCGTCAATGCATTCCCTATTTGTTTCATCTACTGTTTGAAAGTGATCTGTCTGGACTGTCTTATGCAGTGAACCACATCCTGAAAAGTGGTTTACAACTGTGAAATATCTCAGCAAGGGACTTTATGGATAAAGTCAATGTGCAAGACAGTATTTTGGATTCTCACCTGATTAATCTGATGGCATGTCAGCGTGGTACTAATGAGTATTGGTACCATCGTCATGGTGACTTAAAATGTATGCTGAGGAACTTAGGAACTCCCACATGGTTCCTCATTCTCAGCTTTGCTGAGTATGGCTGGGAAGACTTACTTGAATTTCTACGAGAAGCAAATGGAAACATTGAAAACATTGAATTCAAGACACCCGGAGAACTGTGCTCTTTGGATCCAGTGAATGTATGCAGGTACTTCAATCATAGATTTGAAGCTATGATGTCTTTCATCACGAACAAGAAAAATCCACCTCTTGGAGAGGTGTTGGATTTCTTCTGGAGTATCAAGCACGAGGTGCTCCTCATATACATATGCTGCTATGGATCAAAGATGCACCCAAATTTGGAACAGATCCGGGTGACTTAGTGATGAATTTCATAGAACAGTATTCTACATGTGCTGTTCCAAAGACAAAGGAAGACAAAAGTCTAAGAGAACAAGTTTTACGATTTCAAAGCCATCGTTGTGGAAAGTACTGTCGTCGTAAATTCAGAAATAAGAACAAGTACTACACAAAATGTCGTTTTGGATTTCCACGATTGGTGATATCTAAAGGAAGAGTGAACAATTTGATGTCTTCGCTGCGACATAATGTGACAAGGAAATCACCCAAAAATACATACAATTTGAAGAGAAACGAAGAGTCCAAGAACATCAATGACTACAACCCAGTGATTTTGTCCATGTGGAATGCTAACATGGATATACAGTTTGTGGCTAACAACTGTATGGCTGTGGCTCGGTATGTGACGTCTTACATCACAAAAAAACAAAAGACAGAACTCAAGAATATGTGGGAGGACATTTCCCATGAAAAGAGCCTCAGTAAGAAGTTGTACAGTTTCAGTCTGAAGATGTTGTCACATCGAGAAATCGGAGCTTATGAATGTTCTGACCGGTTATCTTCAGCAAGTCTCTATGCCAAATCTAGGAGTATCATTTGGGCAAGTCTTGGTCTTGCTGCAACGCGTAATCGAGTTCTCAAACCTGTACGGGAAATTGAGTATTTGGCAGAGAAGGAGCCAAGCAGTACAGATATTTTGAAGACCAACGTGTTGGATACATATTATCCAAATAGAAGCAGTCACTTGGAGAATGTTTGTCTGTATGAGGTTCTACAAAATTACATTTTCAAGAGGAACATCACAGAAGATATTAATAAAGGAGTGTATGCTGTAATTGGAAGTGAGGGATGTCTGGTCAAGCAAAAAAAATGTCTATTGGTAAATCATCGAAAATTGGATTGCGAATCTCCAGAAAGAAAAGAGTTTTTCTATTTAGCTCTTTTGCAACTTTTCAAGCCTTGGCGTGCAGAAGAGGAACTGCTTGGAGATTTCCTCTGTTATGAAGACTCTTTCAATGCAGCCAAGGAGTCCATAGAATGTCCTGTTTTCCCAAAATATCTAAAAATGTTGAATGCAGAAATCGAGCAGGAAGAAACAATAGCAGCCGAGATTGCTAGAGACAGTTCTCAGGACAGTCAGAGTTCTGTTTCATTGAGTCAGGATCCACTAGGAGGACCAGTTATTGAAAATGAAGCTGCCACTGCCATGATTGAAGTGGAAAGAGCCATGGCACATGCTCAGGAGGATGTGGTTAACTTAAAAGATTTAGAAAGACAACTTAACGTTGAGCAGAGGAAAATATATGATGAAGTTACCAACCAAATTGATCATGGATTAAGTCATGAGAAGAAACAGTGCTCATGTACGTCGTTGAAGCCTATCCGATTGTACGTGAGTGGAGAAGCAGGAACTGGAAAAATTTCCTCATTAAAGCAATTTCAAGTTATTTGCAGAAAAGGACTGAGTCATCGCTGTCTTGTGTTGTCACCGCTCCAACTGGTCTGGCAGCACATAACATTAAAGGTATTACTTTGCATCGGCTACTGATGCTGCCAGTGGAGCATGATAACAAATTACAATATCACAAGTTATCGGGAGATGCTTGTTGTGAAGTATCTAGAGTCCTGAAGAAGATGAAACTTCTTATCATTGACGAAGTAAGCATGGTTTCCAATGTCATGCTTGCCTTTGTGCATTTGAGAATACAAGAAGTTCTTAAAACAGAGTATGATGTGTTATTTGGTTGCAAACACATCATTGTTTTCGGTGATCTTCTGCAGCTGACACCAGTGAAAGGACAACCAGTGTTTAAACTGCTTACGCATGAAGATACCAGGAAGTGCCTAGGGAGCATTGGCAACGTTAACATATGGTTAAACTTCAGTTATGCTGAGCTTCGTGAAAATATGCGTCAGGCGAAGGATGAAGATTACAAGAATATTCTACAAGATGTTAGAATCGGGAAAGTGGCTGAGCGTGGGAAAGAAGCTTTACATGCACGATTACTGTCAAATTTGTTTCCAGAAGAAGACGTTCTGCCAGAGAATATTTTTCATAAAATTACTGAGAAGAAATCTGGAATATGTTTGATGCCAACTCTTGCAGAATGTTCCATCTTCAACAACAAAATGTTGAATTTAGAGAACCAAGAGATTGTGAAACTGGAAGCTATTGACAGAATAGAGCATATGGGTGCAACAATTGTTTTGTCTGAGAATTTGAAATCTAAATTGGATTCATTAGAGAAGACTATATCTAAAACTGCTGGTTTTGAAAAGACTCTGAATGTGTGCTTAAATTGCCGTATCATTTTGAGAAGAAATTTACATGTTGAAAGAGGTCTGGTAAATGGATCAATGGGTAATGTTGTTGATTTTGAGAAATACAGAAATAGGGATGGAATTGAATTTTTAAAAATTAAATTTGATGGCATTGAGGAAGTACAGCTAATTGGTCGTTGCACAGCTAGGTTTCTGCTTGTAAAAGACTTATATGTTCGCCGTAAGCAATTTCCTGTTTGCTTGGCATATGCGGTGAGAATCCATAAATCACAAGGTTTAAGTGTAGACAGTGCTTTGGTGAATATTGGCAGTTCTGTGTTCAAGGAGGGTATGGCTTATGTAGCATTGTCACGAGTCAGAACTTTATCGGGTTTGTACTTGATTGAGTGTGATGTCACAAACATTTGTGCGGATCTAGATTGTGTTATGGAATACAATAGGTTAAGAAGAGAGTATGCGCCACATTTGCCTCAATATCCTTTGTTTGAGAAACGTGTGGTAGGCCGGAAACGAAGAAATGTCACTAATAGTAGGGAGGTTGTAGAAAAAAGACCAAAAGTCGATGAACCCAAAATTGTAAGCAGAAAGAAAATGAATTCTGTTGAAGATGTTGTTGGTTTTCAATTTGAAAATAGTTCTGGTGTGAACTGCTATGCTAATGTAGTGGTTAATGTTGTCTTTTCTCTCGAAACTTTAAAAGAACAGATTGTGATCAATTTGGATCAAAGTTTTTGCTTTTTGCTGTTTGTTGAATTCTGTGTTAGAGAAATGTAGTGCTGATAGAACAAGAGTAGAAAGTGTGTCTGAAATTCGAAATCTGTTAGACGAATGTTCAGGTCAAACACAATTCTTTCAAAATATTCAGCAAGATTGTCAGGAGTTTTTAATGTATATGCTTAATGTATTGCAAGATGAAGGTGTAGATGTAGATCATCTGTTTGGCCTTTCTTATCAATGGCAGCATGACTGCAAGAATTGTACGTTATCAAGTATTACTAGTGTAGACTCAGAAAGATTTATATATTTAACTTTGCCAGACACTAAATCAGTATCCTTTAATAAGCTAGTAAAAGCAGCCGATCAAAACATGGAGTGTAGCCAATGTAAGTCTGCAATGCTGTCCACATTATTTATACGAAGATATGGCCAGTATGTCATTTTAATGTTCCAACGATGTAGGCCTGATGGAACAAAATTGACAACTTTAATTAAAAATTTTGTGGTTTCTCAGTTGTCAATATCAGGAAGGACTTTTCTAACTGCAGCAATTATATATCATGAGGGTCCTTCAACAACATCAGGACATTACCCAACTTATTTGAAGTCTGGAAATGGCTGGTCATTCTGCAATGATTCTGTTTTAACTTTCAAAAAAAGATTGCCTTTTCACCTTCAAAATTCTTACCTGGTGTTCTTACAACCAAAATTTTAGGAAAGGAATCTCGGGATTTGTTCTGAGGAATTTCAAGAGGTTCTAATAGCTCCTACACTATATAGCCTTGTGGATAAGTGTAGCACAGAGCAAAAATTGTTTTTTTAATAAGCTAATTCAAGCAGCAGATCAAAAGAAGGAGTAGAGGTGATGTAAGTCTGTAATGCTGTCTACATTATTTATAGAAACTTATCGGTGAAATGTCATTTTACAATTCCAACTATATAAACCGGATGTAAATAAGTTGTCAAGTCTAATTAAAAATGTTTTGGCTGCACAGTCGTCGATTTCAGGAAGAACATTTGTAACTGCAGCTATTATATGACATGATGGTCCTTTAACAACTTCAAGATATTACACAGCTTATTCGAAATTTTAAAAAGGCTGGTCTTTCGGCAATGATTAGAATTTGACTATGAAGCAATGTTGCCTTTTGACTTGTTTTCAGAAGTGAGAATTTAGGGTAGGTAACTGGATTATAATGATTCTAGGTGTTGTTGTAATTTAGTGTGCTGTTTTAAATTGCTTTGTATGTCTCATTTTTCTTAAAACGATAGAGCTTATCTTTCAGAAAGTGGCGGGCAGAAAATAATAACAGCACAACAGAGTATAAGCTGTTCATAGGACATCCTTTGACGTCATGGAAAGTAAGTTACTTTTGAGGAGTTCTGATTTCTGATTGATTATATTATATGGGTTTTTTAATTTTGATTGTGGTTTTTTTTTCCCCGCTGTTATATGATGAATACCTTCAACTCACTGTTTTCAGTGAAATTTGATATATTCTGAGAACAGCAAAAATAAACCATTTAATATGTATAATTAATTCTGTACTTTGAATTGTGATTTTTAATATGTACTCATCTTGTCTCATGCTCACTCATTTTTTACTACTTTCTATCAATTTTAAAACTTTTGTTCTTTCATTCACAGATTGAAAGTATAAAAATAACATGTGACTAAGTTAACGATAATTATAAGGTAAGTGTTTAGTAGTAATTCTGTTACATCTCTTTTACATTTAACTTTTATTAGTTCCACTGCTTCATTTCTTTAACCCTCAGTTTCCTGCCTTTGCCACTTCCCTCATTCCTTTTTGTATTACTTTTTTTACTCTACTCTTTCCACTCCTGTTCTCAGTCCCTCTTTAAACAGTATCTCTGTGTTACTCCCTCTAACTGTCTTTCTTTTAACATTACTCTCAGTTTACTTACTCTTCTTTTTTTTAAAAAAAAAAAAAAAAATTGAGTTCGCTTCCGGTTCGCGTACCGGCGCGCGAACCGGGAAGCAAACCAAAAGAAATAGAGGTTGTCAGAGTGCTAAACATTCTAGCAAATTCTTATAAAGGGGAGGTAGTTCTGAAAAGAACTTTTTTTAATTATTTTTGTTGTTTTATATATTTTTTATTATTTTTCTGAACATTTTTTCTTTGTATATTTTGAACTGTTTTATATATTTATTTATTTTTTGATGGGGGGAGAAACAAAAATGAGTCATTATGAAGGGCTCAACAGGAGCAACAAAAAAAAGATAATTTATTTTCTGGGGTGTTTTGCACATTTGTGATTGTCAATTGCTTTATTAATTAAATTTATGCTGCTCTCTCTGAAGCAAATCAGTTGGCCACAAAAAATGCATACGTGCTTCACATTGTCAAATTTCATTTGGATATTTGGGACCATCTCCCTCGCCTCTGGTCCCGTCACTGCCTCTTCATTGGTGGATGTACTGGCCACAGGTCGGGCGTTATCCACCAGATCACGTACTTGTGCAGCACTGTAATTTATAGGGTGCCACCTTTCCATATGGCGATGCATGGTATAATTACCATAACTGTATTTCTTTTCTGTTCCTCTGGACAGTTCATCTTTACAAATCAGGCAGGTAACATACCGGGCATTTACCTTTTTTTGTTCCGGGGGTATTGAAAAAAATTGCCAAATATAACTTTCTTTAACATGGGACCTCCTTGGATGTTCAGGTAAAAACATCCCTGTCCCTTGCTCCTCTTCCTCTTCTTCCTCTTCTTCCTCCTCTTGTTGTAGGATGACCTGAGGAGGTGGTCCTCTCTTCCCAGGAGGTTGTGGTGGAGGTGGGGGTCCACCAGCTGCAGCAATCAATGAAGCCATTTCTATGGTATTCAAAAAAGGTCTTTCTCTCATAAAAATGAAAGTCAGAGTGAGGAAAAAAGGTGGGGCTTTCATCATTTGGGAAAAAAAAATGTTCTAAACCAATGAAAAGTGTTATTTTTAGGTCATATGACCAAGCCTTCCATCATTAGGAAACCAAAAGTAAAATGAACCAACGAAAAGTTTTATAAACAAGTCACATGACCTGTTACGTTACGCGCCCTGGATCGCTTCCGGGGCGCTGCGCTTCGCGCCTCGGTTCGCGTTCCGGAGCGCTTCCGGGTGCGCTAACGCGGCGCGTCATAAGACGCATTACGCGGTAACGCGATACATCGCGCTTACGCGACGCGTCACGATGTTGCTTTCTAACGCAGTAGTTGCGCTAACGGAACGTTTACCGGTTTGCGGACCGGGTCACAGAACAAAATGAAGCTAACGGGAAACTGCCCGGTTCGCGGACCGGCAGCGAAACAAAAAAAAAATTATTAAAAAAATATATAAATAAAAAAATTATATTACAAAAATATAAAATATATTTTTGAATTAGAATAAGATTACATTTTACAGCTTTTGATATTTGCTATTAAAAAACCATTGAAATTCACTGAAAAAAACATAGGTTATAGACCATATATAGTTAGGAATTAGCATTTACAAAACCTTAAAAATTCACTGAAAAAAACATAGGTTATAGACCATATAGAGTTAGGGATTAGCATTTACGAAACCTTATTTTACTCACACAAAACCATTGAAATTCGCATATATAGTTAGTTGCACTAACTATATATCGCGCACCCGCAATCCACTGCTGATCATGTCACATATTACATCATTCATGACATGGTCAGTGACATCACTGATGACATCACTGATGACAACATCCAGTGACTGTATGTTTCTATAAAGTTAAAATATGTCTTACATATTGAAGAATGAGTGGATGTATAAGTGTCTGGATGAAGGATTTAGTAGGTGCATGACTGACTGTATGAGTGAGTGATTAAATGTGTCTCACTGAGTGCATGGGTTAGTGACTAAACTGTCTTAATTTGTGCATCATTATGTCTGTTGTTCTATAAACTGCTGCATGTGTTGATCAGTAGCTATATGAGTAACTATATAGGTTATTGATTGGTTGCCCAAGTATTTGTATGGGAGACTGAGTGTGTGTGTGGGTGGCTGGGAGGTGTATGTCTCTGTGCATAGATGTGTGAGCAGTTGATTCACTAGATGTGTGGGTTCAAAAGTGCATGTGGAAACAGCTGTATGGGCGCTTGACTGTGTGCATGAGTGTATTGGTGAGTGAATGGATATCTCAGTGCTACATGTCAAAGTAAGTACATATGTAAAACACAGTACATGTGAGAGTTGACATATATAAATAACTGTGCATAAGAGCCAGTGAATTTGTGAGTGGCTGTATGGATCATTGTGAACTTGTATCAGGGATTGTATAAGAGAAAGAGAGTAAATATGTGTTAGTATATGTTTGAATAAGTAAGGTGTGTATAACTGTATAGTTGAGGAAATGGAGGTGTGATTGATTCTTTGCATGACTGACTAGGTGTGTGAGTAACTCCATGGATGAGTGACAGTCTGTGAGTGTCTGTTTACACTGATTGTATCTAAGGTTATATTAGAGTCTGAAGAGGTTCATCGTATTATCACATAAATGATATCGTCAGTGATGTGATCAGTAATGTCAAATGAGATGTCATCAGTGATGTCATCAGTAATGTCATTTTAGATGTCATCAGTGATGTCATCAGTGATGTCATTTGAGATGTCATCAGTGATGTCACTGACCATGTCATGAATGATGTAATATGTGACATGATCAGCAGTGGATTGCGGGTGCGCGATATATAGTTAGTGCAACTAACTATATATGCAAATTTCAATGGTTTTGTGCGAGTAAAATAAGGTTTTGTAAATGCTAATCCCTAACTATATATGGTCTATAACCTATGGTTTTTTCAGTGAATATATATATATATATATATATATTTATATAATTTCATATGAAAGTAAAGGGAAAGAGGAAGGCAGAAAAATACAGGTGTGAAGGTGCATGATTACTCCCCCCTCAAAGAGACTGATTATGAACTGCCAGGCTCCAAGGCAGAAACAATGAAATACACAGAAAAGATTTAGAGAGGAGCCTATGAGGAGAGCTGAAGTGATGCCCAGTGGTCATGGGTGGTCACTGCAGCAGCGAAGGATACCTGTTGGCAGAGTCAAATGCCAGCTGCAAGAGGAATGCTGCTGTGGCAATGAGGGAAGAGGACCATATGGTAAGAACTGCCAAGACAAGAAGTGGCGGAGAGGATGCACAATGTCCCTAGTGGACTGCCAAGGGTTGAGAAGTGGACCAGCTGGCAAGAATTACCTAAACATCCCCAGGATGCAAGTGTATTGAGAGACAGAGAAATGCACACTCAGTGGCGAATGGGCGCCACTGCAAGTGGAAGAAGTAGGTGCACAAGCCGCCTGAAGGAGAAATACGCTCTGATGAAGAACGGAGTAAGTATGGGCTCAAAATCCGTTCTGGTGGCGAAATTTGCGTATTTTCAGCAATTTTGCGATCCGCGAATCTCACGAAATTGCCCAAAAATGTGCACATTCGCTCGCGGGCGGATTGTTTTTTTTTTTTTCATGGCCAGCTCACTCCAGGAACCAAAGTTACAGGCACACACGGTCACTGGAGGCAAATCTTCTGGCCCTTTACGCAGCTGTAGTGTAGCAAAAGCACTATACATTTACCCAACGAAGTAGCACTTACTGATTAGCCAGTAGAAAGTACTCCAGTTGAGTAGAGGTATGGCACAACCGGTGGCATCATCGTGGATAAATATGCAGGCAGGATTCATTCTGGCACGATGCTCCTATCACAAAAATTAAACCTCAACAGGAAGCACTTACAGATTATAAAGGTGCCCGAGTTGAAGCTCAAATTCAGTAACGCATTATAATCAGCCCAACCAACTAGTGAGCACGGTGTCGAGATTAGGCAGGTGTGCTTCCTCCCCATATCTACCGCCTATAATTAGATGTAATCCTTGATGGAGGTATTTGCATCCACGAGTTTCTCGAGCGCAATCCCGTGTACTTCCTGTGACCAGGAGGCTGTTTCTTCTCATCTGCTGCTCTGATCGGTCTCTGACCCTTTATAAACAAGGCATGTGAACTCGCATGGAAGCCCTGCCCATTTGGCCCGCCCCATACACACTAGGGTATGCAACGTCTTCCTGCCCTTTCCTCACTATGATGGACAGCTCACTCGAGGGACCTCGGCACCTATGGGCGCGGTGGCAAAGTTACAGACACACGTGGTCACTGGAGACAACTCTTCTGGCCCTTTACACAGCTGTAGAGTAGCAAAAGTACTATACATTTACCCAACGAGGTAGCACTTACTGATTAGCCATCAGAAAGTACTCCAGTTGAGTAGAGGTATAGCACAACTGGTGGCATCTTCGTGGATAAATATGCAGGCAGGATTCATTCTGGCACAATGCTCCTGTCACAAAAATTAAACCTCAACAGGAAGCACTTACAGATTATAAAGGTGCCCGAGTTGAAGCTCAAATTCAGTAACGCATTATAATCAGCCCCAACAACTAATGAGCACGGAAGCACTTACAGATTATAAAGGTGCCCGAGTTGAAGCTCAAATTCAGTAACGCATTATTATCAGCTCCAACAACTACTGAGCACAGTCGAGACTAGGCAGGTGTGCCTCCTCCCCATATCTACCGCCTCCAATTAGATGTAATCCTTGATGGAGGCATTTCTATCCACGAGTTTCTCGAGCGCAATCCCCGTGTACTTCCTGTGACCAGGAGGCTGTTTCTTCTCATCTGCTGCTCTGATCGGTCTCTGACCCTTTATAAACAAGGCATGTGAACTCGCATGGAAGCCCTGCCCGTTTGGCCTGCCCCGCACACACTAGGGTTTGCAACGTCTTTTCTGCTCTTTCCTCACTATGATGGACAGCTCACTCGAGGGACCTCGGTGCCTATGGACACGGTGGCAAAGTTACAGACACACGTGGTCACTGGAGACAACTCTTCTGGCCCTTTACGCAGCTGTAGTGTAGCAAAAGTACTATACATTTATCCAATGAGGTAGCACTTACTGATTAGCCAGCAGAAAGTACTACAGTTGAGTAGAGGTATGGCAGAACCAGTAGCATCTTCATGGATAAATATGCAGGCAGGATTCATTCTGGCACGATGATCCTGTCACAAAAATTAAACCTCAACAGGAAGCACTTACAGATTATAAAGGTGCCCGAGTTGATGCTCAAATTCAGTAACGAATTATAATCAGCCCCAACAACTAGTGAGCACGGAAGCACTTACAGATTATTAAGGTGCCCGAGTTGAAGCTCACATTCAGTAACGCAATATAATCAGCCCCAAAAACTAGTGAGCACGGTCGAGACTAGGCAGGTGTGCTTCCTCCTCATATCTACTGCCTACAATTAGATGTAATACTTGATGGAGGTATTTGGATCCACGAGTTTCTCGAGCGCAATCCCCGTTTTCTTCCTGTGACCAGGAGGCTGTTTCTTCTCATCTGCTGCTCTGATCGGTCTCTGACCCTTTATAAACATGTGAACTCGCATGGAAGCCCTGCCCGTTTGGCCGGCCCCACACACACTAGGGTTTGCAACGTCTTCCTGCCCTTTCCTCACTATGATGGACAGCTCACTAGAGGGACCTCGGCACCTATGGGCGCGGTAGCAAAGTTACAGACACACGTGGTCACAAATACGCGAGTTAGCGGATTTTCGCGCGAACTAACAGATTTTTTTGCCGATTTTGCATGAATTTGCGGATCACAGATCCTCAAAATTTGCCCATACTTAGAACAGAGAGCGCAAGGAGAGAACTGTGCCAAAGGTTGTACCCTAGACACTGGCAGTACGGGCTGGAGCCCAAGAGCGAGAGGTCAGGGAGAAGATGATCTGTCAGAGGTCAGAGAAAAGATGACCTGCCAGAGGTCAGGGAGAAGATGACCTGCCAGAGGTCAGGGAGAAGCTGACCAGCCAGAGGTCAGAGAGAAGATGACCTGCCAGAGGTCACTGAGAAGATGACCTGCCAGAGGTCAGAGAGAAGATGACCTGCCAGAGGTCAGAGAAGAGGTGACCTGAGAGGGGTCAGAGAAGAGGCCGGGTCTGAGGAGAACAAGAAAAGAGGGGAACAGACTGCGTCGCAAAGTGAAAGAAAAAGGAGAGGGAAATTGTGTGGCATGTAGCCACCGAAGAAGAGAAAAGGAGAGAAATGAAGAAGACAGGAGTGTGTGAGAAGACACCTGGCACACCAGAAGATAAAGAAGAGGAACGAGTGCAAGAACATCCGTAAAGAAGCACAGTACTTGGTGACTTTGGTGGCTCCATGAGAGGCTAGCTGTCCAAGAGTCTTCGGTAACACCAAGCAACCAAGCGACCGTCAAGAACGGCTGGTGAGAGCGAGTCCCACCACGAGAGATGCGTCTACAGCGGCTCCTCTGCAGGCTCCAAGAAGACAAAGGTCTTGTGTAGCAAGCTGGTTCTTCCAAGACCATCAGTGTCGGAGCACATGAGTCTAGGTGGCAGGAGTCATCCTGTCAGGAAAGAACTACCATCCAAGTGGAGCAAGGGGCTTGAAGGTGGGATTCATAACACTTCTTACACAAACCTAGAGGGTGGCGTTGGAGTGACACTGCAAAGTACACCCACTCCAGTGGAAGCCTGGTGAAGAGGGCCTCCGGACATCCAGTGAGAGGGAAACACCTAGGAGAGGGGCATCCTGGTGAGAGAGGGATGTTTGTAACTACTCCGCCATTCTGTAGCTAGAAGCACTGCTGCCTCTGTGAAGACGCAACAACAACCAGGACTGATCTGTGAAAATAGAGCATCTACCAGATTCACTATCACTCCACCTGCACCATCACGGAGAACTGTACATATAGAGACTTTGGTTGTTAACTTCCACGCCTTGAGTCCAGGGAGGACCAGATCAGCAGTGTTATTGTTTTATTCTCTTCTGCAGGTTTGGACTTTGTTGTCCCAGTTTGAATAAAGTTTGGGAGGGATGTAGTGACCTGCTGGTCACTGGTCTAGTTGTGGTGCCAGCCACTCCCTGAGGGCTGGCTTACACCCCACACTCATCCAACACAGGCATCATAGGACATGTGACCCTGTTAATAAAAGGGGCTGATGTGCGTGTCCTGGGCCACTTCTACCTATTAAGTACCAGTGTCTGTGTCGTGGTCATTACTGCATTGGGGCCAAATGCCCCACACTATTACACTGTGCACGTTGTTCCAGTTACTGTGCACATATTGTTCAGAGGGTCTTAAAGCTACTGTACAGTGCCTTAGAGTGCACCCTCTGCCCATGCTGCTCTACAATATAGCTTAAAGACATTGGCAAAGAGAATAGCTCTGGCTAAACATATATAAGGTCCCAAAAGCTAGACACATTGGCTATGGTAATGCTTGTTTAAACTAGGAACAGATTTAAGTAACCATTTAAAAAAATCTACATAAGTCATTGACCAGTGCTGTCTCTTCCCCAAAACAAAAGTTTTAAAAAAAAATATTTTCCCTTTCTGTGACTACTGTCTTTGCCTGTGGTTGTTGCAGTTTAAAATTGTAGTTTTAACCTGCCTGGAATTGAATATTTTATCACCTATTTTGTGTTTTAAACTTGTGTTTTTTCCTGCCCATGATTGCTTCCATTTAACGTGTTGACTTGTGCGATTTGCGTGTGCAGTCCAAACTCTGTAGTTTTTCCCTCTCATTCCTGATGAACATTCAGTTTTCCCTCCAAATTTCTCCTTCGCTCTGTGCTAAGACCTGTATGTTAAAACAGTGTACCCCCAGCCACCATTTTGTGTTCACAAGCCAGTGAAACCAGCTCCCCTGCCTCCCCCCCCCAGCAACAGGGATATTCTATATCAGAGGGTGCTTCTGTGAGCTGTTCAAACTGTGTTTACTAGGGACTGTGCACTTTGTTTTTTGGCCAGGAGAGAGAGTAACGTTTTATTCAAAAAGTATTGTTAGATTTCAAGTTAGTGAGGCCTTTACCTGCAGAAGTCCAAAATGTGAATTGAGCCTGTCTGTCTCCTACGAGATTCTGAACAGAAAAAACAGCTTCCAGCCACCCCCCCCCCCCCCACCCCCCAACCCCCCCACAGACCAGCAGACCCAGGACTGGGGATTGGCTATTCAACTACCAGGCAACTCTGAGCCGTCCCCTCACACTTGCCCAAGCCCATTAAGGCCTTGCTGGGTGCACCCCAACTCATTCTCCTCCATCTTGAGAGTTGCAGCCTCCCTGTGCCCAGATTGCAGTGAGCAGAGTCCAGGAAGTGGTAAGGAGGCAGACTAGTGCTGTCTCTTCCCCAAAACAAAAGTTTTTTCAAAAACGATTTTCCCTTTCTGTGATTACTGTCTTTGCCTGTGGTTGTCACAGTTTAAAATTGTAGTTTTAACCTGCGAGTGATTGGATATTTTATCACCTGTTTTGTGTTTTAAACCTGTGTTTTTTCCTGCCCATGATTGCTTCTATTTAACGTGTTGAATTGTGGGATTTGCAGTCCAAACTCTGTCGTTTTTCCCTCTCATTCCTGATGACTATTCAGTTTTCCCTCCACGTTTCTCATTTGCTCTGTGCTAAGACCTGTATGTTAAAACAGTGCCCCCACCAGCCACCATTTTGTGTTCACAAGCCAGTGAAACCAGCCCACTGCCTCCCCTCCAGCAACAGGGATATTCTACATCACAGGGTGCTTCTGTGAGGTGTTTAAACTGTGTTTACTAGGAACTGTGCACTTCGTTTTTTTGCCAGGAGAGGGTGTAAAGTTTTATTCAAACAGTGTTGTTAGATTTCAAATTAGTGAGGCCTTTACCTACAGAAGTCCAAAGTGTGCATTGAGCCGGTCTGTCTCCTAGGATATTCAGAACAGAAAAAGCCGTTCCCAGCCCCCCCACCCCACCCACAGGCCAGCAGACCCAGGACTGGGGATTGGCTATTCAACTACCAGGCAACTCTGAGCCGTCCCCTCATACTTCGCCAGGCCCCTTAAGGCCTTGCTCGGTGCACCCCAAATCATTCTCCTCCATCTTGTGAGTTGCAGCCTCCCTGTGCCCTAGATTGTAGTGAGCAGAGTCCAGGAAGTGGAAAGGAGGCAGACTAGTGCTGTCTCTTCCCCAAAACAAAAGTTTAAAAACAAGCACTGGCTTTGCCAATAGGTCTCGCATTAGGAAAGTTTGAGATATTGGTATTGTAAATGACATATTTTTTATTTATGTGTTGGTTTTGAAAATAGCTAAATTAATAGCTTTGTCATTTACAAAGACAATACTTTTAACTTTCGCAAATGTGACACCTATAGCATTTGTAATGCAATATGTGTTGTATTTACGTGACTTGGATGTATTGATATTACGAATAACCATTGATTTTAATTTTTTTAATTAATAAAAGTTATTGTAATTTATAATGGCAATAGATTAAACTTTTGTAAATAACTTTTGTGAAGATTATGTTCAGTGTATTTTATTGTGACGAAAATCCAAGAACAGAAGTGAAATATTAACATCTTTATGTGACATTTGTAATAAAGCTTGAAACATTGAGAGAACATATTTGAACCAGTTGTTGTTGAATGGTTGCACAGATGCTGTGTGGGCGCTGAGTGATGTGGTGGTGCTGAGTGATGCTGTGGTGATGCGTAAGTGTAATTATGTGGCATGTAACTAATTGGCACTGAGTGGTATTTGGAGTGTATGTTGCATTGAGTGCAGTGTAATTATGTGGCATGTAATTATGTGGCACTGAGTGGTATTTGGAGTGTATGTTGCGTTGAGCGCAGTGTAAATATGTAGCATATGTAAATATGTAGCATATACTTATGTGGCACTGAGTGGTATTTGGAGTGTATGTTGCATTGAGTGCAGTGTAATTATGTGGCACTGAGTGGTATTTGGAGTGTATGTTGCGTTGAGCGCAGTGTAATTATGTAGCATATAATTATGAGGCACTGAGTGGTATTGTTTGGAGTGTATGTTGCATTGAGTGTATGTAATTATGTAGCATATAATTATGTGGTATTGTGTGGAGTGTGTGTTGCATTCAGTAGAGTGTAATTATGTGCCGTGGAATTATCTGGCACTGAGTTGTTTTTGGAGAGTATGTTGCATTGAGTGCAGTGTAATTATGTGGCGTGTAACTATGTGGCACTGAGTGGTATTTGGAGTGCATGTTGAATTGACTGCAGTGTAACTATTTGGCACTGAGTGGTATTTGGAGTGTATGTTGCATTGAGTGCAGTGTAATTATGAGGCGTGTAAGTATGTGGCACTGAGTGGTATTTGGAGTGTCTAATGCATGGAGTGCAGTGTAAATATGTGCCGTGTAATTATGTGGCACTGAGTAGTATTTGTAGTGTATGTTGCGTTGAGCGCAGTGTCATTATGTGACGTGTAATTATGTGGCACTGAGTGGTATTTGTAGTGTATGTTGCATTGAGTGCAGTGTAATTATGTGGCCCGGAGTGGTATTTGGAGTGTATGTTGTGTTGAGCACAGTGTAAATATGTAGCATATAATTATGTGGCACTGAGTGGTATTTGGAGTGTATGTTGCGTTGAGCGCAGTGTCATTTTGTAGCATATAATTATTTGGCACTGAGTGGTATTGTGTGGAGTGTATGTTGTATTCTGAAGAGTGTAATTGTGTGGTGTGTAATTATGTGGCACTGCGTGGTATTGTTTGGAGTGTATATTGCATTGAGTGCAGTGTAATTATGTAGCATATAATTATGTGGCACTGAGTGGTATTTGGAGTGTGTTGCATTGAGTGCAGTGTAATTACGTAGTGTGTAATTATGTGGCACTGAGTGGTATTTGGAGTGTATGTCGCGTTGAGCGCAGTGTAATTATGTGGCGTGTAATTATGTGGCACTGAGTGGTATTTGGAGTGTATGTTGCATTGAGTGCAGTGTAATTATGTGGCGTGTAATTATGTGGCACTGAGTGGTATTTGGAATGGATTGGTGTCACTACAACGCATGCTTTTACATCGCATGCCTTTACAACGCGGTTTTTACCACGCAGTCCATTACAACGCATAATGCTTTTTGGCGCTGGATAGTGAATTATTTAATTTACTATTCCAACTCCAGTCCCCGTGGATAGCAGGGAAGGTGTTGGATAGTAAATTAAATATATTCCCTATCCTAGAGCGCCCCCCAGCGCAATGCGTTGTAATGGTTTGCGTTGTAATGGTTGCGATGTAATGGTAGTGCGTTGTAAAAAATGCGTTGTAAGTGATGTTCCCCATTTGGAATGTATGTTGCATTGAGTGCAGTGTAATTATGTGGTGGGTAATTATGTGGCACGGAGTCTTATTTGGAGTGTATGTTGCATTGAGTGCAGTGTAATTATGTGGGGTGTAATTATGTGGCACTGAGTGGTGTTTGGAGTGTATGTTGCATTGAGTGCAGAGTAATTATGGGGTGTGTAACTATGTGGCACTGAGTGGTATTTGGAGAGTATGTTGCATTGAGTGCAGTGTAATTATATGGCGTGTAATTATGTGGCACTGGGTGGTATTTGAGTGTATGTTGCGTTGAGCGCAGTGTAAATATGTAGCATATAATTATGTGGAACTAAGTGGTATCGTGTGGAGTGTGTGTTGCATTCGGTAGAGTGTAATTATGTGGTGTGTAATTATGTGGCACTGAGTGGTATTTGGATTGTATGTTGCATTGAGTGCAGTGTAATTATGTGGCGTGTAACTATGTGGCACTTAGTGGTATTTGGAGTGTATGTTGCGCTGAACATTTTGCACTTTAACAGAAAGAATGATTCCCATGCAAAATGTAACTTAAGACCTGCCTGTATCTGAAAAAGTGAATTTGACCTGGTGAAATGTAATCCGGTGCTCTTCGAAAAGTGATGGAACACCGTGTGGCTATTCAAAATGTCCATTAAGCGCTATAAGTGGGGTGATCACCTGACTAATATGTTCTTGGACAGCCAGTTCAGATGCACAACCTGGAAAGAAACGAATGCCAGAACGATGTGTGCTGCATACTGCGAAAATAAAACAAGCAGCGGAACCCGGACGACAAAAAATATTAGAGAGCATTCACAGTATCCCCTCGATCCTGCATTTTGCATTGAATGGCCATTCATAACTGATGAAACAATATGCATCAACCGGTAAGACGGTGCTAGGCAGATACATATATTTTCCTGAAAGTCCAGTCACGAGGCATCTGAAAATAATACTTTAAAAATGGGGTACTTGGTATCAGAAGGAAGGCGGTTAATGGGAGCGAGCTCTGCTGTAAAATAAACTCATAAGTATTGTACATAAAAAACATCGGTAAATGAGCCGCTTCACATTGCGAGGAATCATGGTGCCTGCTCGTGAGCGCAACACCCCCACCCCACCCTGCTCCATCCCCCCACACCAATGACGCAGTTACCTTCTGATACTTCACCTCGGTGATGCGACATCCGACCGTCTTTCACGTGGCGGGTGGAAAGAAAGGTATTTTGTTTCTGACTTGCACTGTGGTGCTTTTACACGTGGTCATAATTACAGAACATTTATTATTCGTTGAGATTATATTTACAACTGTGTGTCTTCGAATGCGGGTACCGTACTTGCGTGAGTCATGACCTACATTTTTTAAGAGGTAACTGTAGATTATTGCCTCTCGGATGACTTTAACATGAAGGAATTAAAAATGAACTAAAGTAGGGACAGAGAGGAGGAAAGGTGGGAGGGAACACGGACTGGGGGAAGCTGGCTGGGGAGGGGGAGAAGAAGGGACAGAGAGGAGGAAAGGTGGGAGTGAACATGGCCTGGGGGAAGCTGGCTGACAACCTGGAAAGAAACGAATGCCAGAACGATGTGTGCTGCAACTGAGAAAATAAAACAAGCAGCGGAACCCGGACGACAAAAAATATTAGAGAGCAATCACAGTATCCCCTCGATCCTGCATTTTCCATTGAATGGCCATTCATAACTGATGAAACAATATGCATCAACCGGTAAGACGGTGCTAGGCACATATATTTTCCTGAAAGTCCAGTCACAAGGTATCTGAAAATAATACTTTAAAAATGGGGTACTTGGTATCAGAAGGAAGGCGGTTAATGGGAGCGAGCTCTGCTTTAAAATAAACTCATAAGTATTGTACATAAAAAACATCGGTAAATGAGCCGCTTCACATTGCGAGGAATCATGGCGCCTGACTGCGTGTCCCCGTGAGAAAACAAGGGGGAAGCTGAAGGTACGGCCGGCCACCGGCCAGCCATGAATAATTAAGGGAGGAGAAGCCGCACAGCACACGCTGGGAGAAGCCCTTTGATGTGCTGTGCGGCAGTGAAAAAATGCAATTAGGAGGGAGGGAGGGAGGCTGATGCGCGTGCTTGTTTGGTCACGTGATTCACGTGAACTCAAAGAAAACCTCACGAACAAAAGCCTTGGTTTCACGAGTATTTTGAGCACTTGAATTCTCGCTCCGCTCAATGCGCTTGCGCGTATTGATAGGTCCCGAGACCTAAAAAACGATTTTCACTTTCTGTGATTACTGTCTTTACCTGTGGTTTGTTACCATTTAAAATTGTAGTTTTAAGCTGCGAGTGATTGGATATTTTATTACCTGTTTTGTGTTTTAAACCTGTGGTTTTTCCTGCCCATGATTGCTTCCATTTAACGTGTTGAATTGTGGGATTTGCAGTCCAAACTTTGTAGTTTTTCCTTTCATTCCTGATGACTATTCAGTTTTCCCTCTAAATTTCTCCTTTGCTCTGTGCTAGGACCTGTATGTTAAAACAGTGCACCCCCAGCCACCATTTTGTGTTCACAAGCCAGTGGAACCAGCCCCCCTGCCCTCCCCCCAGCAACAGGGATATTCCACAATAGATGGTGCTTCTGTGAGCTGTTTAAACTGTGTTTACTAGGGACTGTGCATTTTACTTTTTGGCCAGGAGAGGGAGTAAAGTTTTATTCAAACAGTATTGTTAGATTTCAAGTTAGTGAGGCCTTTACCTGCAGAAGTCCAAAGTGTGGATTGAACCTGTCTGTCTCCTAGGAGATTCTGAATAGGAGAAGCAGCTTCCAACTCCCTGGCCAGCAAACCTTGTTTGAGGTCGCTGGTACCTTATATGGTCTGCTAGTGGTTGGTACATGTATACACTGATTGGTGGTTGTATCTGATGTTTCTATTGGATTAGGGTTAGTGTCCTCATTGGTTGGGTATTTGAGTGTTCTGATTGGTTTCTGGGTCTGCGATTCAATCAATGTAGGGTTGGGACTAGGGCTAGGGTTAGGATTTCTATTGGAAGTAGGTTCTAGGGTTTCCTGTGTTATTGGTAGTTGGGATGAGGGTGGTACTAGGGCCAGGGTTAGACCTTTAATTGGAAGTAGCGATTAGGGCTTCTGGTGTGATTGGTTGCTGGACTAGTTGTGGGACTAAGAGTAGGGTTATGCTTTATATTGGAAATAGGGACAAGGGCTTCCTGTGCCATTGGTTGCTTGGACTTGGGGTGGGACTACTGGTAAGGCTAGGGACTCTATTGGGCGTAGAGATCAGGGTTTTTGAACTGATTGGGTGCTTGGACTATGGCTAAGATTGTCTGTAAGGTCCTGGTCTCCAATTGGTTCTAGATTTTTAGGGCTAGTGTTGTGATTGGATAGTTTTAAGGCTAGGGTTCCCATCGGCTGACGGGGTCACCTGATTACTAGGGCTATAAACGGCCAGGGTTAGGGCGTCTCAGCCAGGGGCGTTGAGGCTAAGGGCGGAGAGGACAAGGGCAGTTGCCTGTTTGAGCCTGTAGGGCGGAGAGGACAAGGGCAGTTGCCTGTTTGAGCCTGTAGGGCAGAGAGGACAAGGGCAGTTGCCTGTTTGAGTCTGTAGGGCGGAGAGTAAAAGGGCAGTTGCCTGTTTGAGCCTGTTCAAGACTGGCCAGGGCCAGAAATGCTGCCCAATATACATACCCCATTTATGCTCTATATACTTTCAATGTACTTATGCATCTATATATTTATCACTTTCTTCTAATTTAGCATTTCCAATGCACTTCCCTATTTCTCAGCCTATACTTCGCTCAATATATCCTCTACATCCACTCTCTCATTTAACCCCATACCACTACTATGACCCCCAAAATAACCCTTTCTAGACTCTCTCCTACTCTACCCCTCCTTGCATCATCTTACACCTCTTTTACTATACCGATCCCCCAAAACAAACCTTTCTAAACTCTTCCCTCTTTTCTATCCCTCCCCAACCCTTCTCAATCCAAATAACTGACTAACATATCCACCACTAAAATTACTTTCATGTTTCACCATACTAAGTCAACACTAATCTGATGGGTTCCAGAGTAGTGTGCTACTTGAGCTTCAAAACCCCATCAGGGGTAGCAAGTGCTATATAAATACAAACCTCTTTCCCTTCACTATCCCGTCACCTACCCTTCTCTACCCAAATAACTGAATAACATATCCACTACTCAAATTACTTCATATTTCACTATACTAATTCAACACTAATCCTAAGTCAGAAAAGCGCTTCAACATCCATCAGGGGTAACGTGTGCTATATGAATGCAAACCTTTCTTCCCCCTTTATCCCTCCGCTATCCTTCTCACTCCAAAGTACTGACTAATATCCACCACTGAAATTACTTTCATATTTCACCATATTAATTCACCACTAATTATTATGGGCTTCTTGAATAGCGGGCTTCAACACCCCATCATGGGTAACAAGCGCTATATAAATACAAACCTTTTTTCCTCCTCTATCCTTCTGCTATCATTCCAAATCCAAATTACTGACTAACCTGTCCACCACTTAAATTGTACTTGCATGTTTCACTATACTAATTCAACACTAATCCTCTATGGTTCCCGGAGTAGTGTGCTACCCGCCGAAAAAGCGCTTCGACGCCTCGTTAGGGGTAGTAAGCGCTATATAAATGCAATTACAATACAATACAATATGAATGTGGCATTGCTTTGTGCCACTTTGTAATGTGTTCCATTTAAAAGAAGTCCATTGGTAGCCATGAGGTAAGTTGTAAATAAGAGGTTTATTAGCTTGGATACAGGATGATAGTTACAAGATGGTAGTCCATCAGTTAAGCTCCACCAGGAGCAGCAAGGATTCCCAGGTAAACAAATGTATAGGGTACTAGACCCATCGCACACTCCTGGGTAAAACAACTGCATAGGGTACACGACCCTCCAACACACACCTACGTATAAACAACTGCACAGGGTACACAAACCCTATACAATCCACAAAGGCAAAACCACACACCCTACAAGATATGGGTAAAAAAAAACTCTAGACTCATTCCCAAGCATTGCACAATACAGATGAGCTAGTGTTCGCATGGCATACAACATCACAAATAAAGGGAAAGACTACAAAACAACCAGCAGCAGCCTGGTACTGTAATATACTTATACACTGACCCTAGAAGACCGAACTGAGGCACATACCACCACACAACCATTACATGACATGTCAAGTAATACGATTATTGGAGAAAGTCTAAAGTCCGGTGAGCGATCTCTCACCTGAATGCGTCAACCAAAGTGGACCCTTGTCCACAAGCCCCATGTAGATGCTGCGTCATCACACTGTGGGGTGGTGAATTCCTGACAAAGAGTGTGAAAAGTAATTGAAGATGTACTTTGTCCTGCAGTCTAAATTAAAGGGTTGACATTCCTTTTATCCATAAAGAACCCGGTGGCTGCCCCACGATTTTGCCTAAAGTTCAACCATGGACATAGTTTGTAATCAAAAGAAGAACATGTAGCTGTACCTCAAGGGACGTAGAGAATCTGGAACTTCATGTCCCACGAAGACACAAACTGTAGCCAACCGGAACCTTGTGACGTTCACAAAACTTTATTGACAACGTGGTTGGCACAAGGTGTACAGGACATAGAGAATACCCACAGGAAGCAACATTGATTGTGAACTAGCAGAGAAGCTCCAAACACAAGATGGCGGCATGCACCGGTGACGCCGTGCTCCAAAACGTCCACCACAGCAGTGAGCCACACTTCACATAGGATTCCATGGAGGAATGGCAGAACAGAAGGACGCAGGTAAGATAGCGCGTGCCCAGTGTATGCTCGCTGTGGACAGCTCGTGCCATATTTTAAATGTCGCAAAGGGGTTGAACTGGCACACGTGAAGGGGCAGCATTGATACATGAAAATACAAAAATGGCTCACCAAAAAGGTCCTCTGTAAACAGCACTGCATGAACAGCACACTGCATTAATGCCAAATCAAACATTGCCCATTTTCTCAACATACCCAATGCAGCTGGCTGGGGTCCCTTGTTTTTGCTGTCATCTTTGTTGGCAGAACAGCAGGACGCAGGTAAAACAGCGCGTGCTCAGTGTATGTGCGCTGTGGACAGCTTGTGCCATATTTTAAATGTCGCAAAGCGGTTGAACTGGTGGGCATGGTATGGTATGGAGTGGGGGTCTGAACGTGACCTTGGGCCTTGTCTGAATTGGTGCATTGTATGCAATCCCTCACTATTCTCTCTGTGGCGAGATCCACCCCTGGCCACCAATACGAGTTTCTGATCCTGCTCTTGGTTTTGCTAATACCCAGGTGTCCTTCATGGCATAATTCTAGAATGGTCTGCCTGAGTTTGGCTGGTGGAATTACTTTGCCACTCCTTAATAGCAATCCCTCTTCGATTGAGAGTTCATCCTTCACTTCCCAGTATGATAACATCTCTCTCTTTTCCCACATTTTTCTTTACCGGCCATCCATTCATGATCATGTTACACACTGTGCCTAATGTCTGATCTTTGCTTTGTTAAGTTAACCATTCTTCAAGCGATATGCCATGTGATCCCTCATGAACACCGGCAACCCAGAATTTTTCATCTGACTCCCTTTTAGATTCTTGTACTAAAACTGGCATCCTACTCAGGAAGTCTGCTACCACATTTCTTACGCCTGGTACATATTGTACTTCATAGTTATAATCAAATAGTCTAACAGACATCCTTGGAGAAGTTGTATGCAATCCCTTTGTGGTTCCAACTTTTGTTAGGGGTGTGCGGTCACTTCTCAAAATTTCTTTGCTTCCCCACACAAATTGTCGAAAGTGTTCCAAACCCCAAACGGGAGCCAAGGCCTCACGTTCAATGACCGACTACTTTTTAGGTCTCGCCTGTCGATGCGCATGCGCATCGAGCAAGGCGAGAGTATTGGGACTTATCTACTCTTTATCTACACTGCAAGGAATCGTGGCGATTCCTTGCAGTGCCCGTGACTTTTAAGCTCAATGCGCATGCGCATTGAGCTTAAAAGCGCGTGCACGTCCGTCTTTGTTTACCCGCTCCGCCCCCTCCCCTTCCCGCCGTGTCGCATTTCTCCTCCCCTCTCCCCTCCGTCTTGTTTATTTTACCCGCTCCGCCCCCTCCCCTTCCCGCCGTGTCGCATTTCTCCTCCCCCTCCCCTCTCTTCCCTCCGTCTTGTATGCCACTCGCAACGCTCCCTGTTCTTGCTCTTACTCGCTTTTCTTGTTTATTTTTAGGCCTGTTAGTTGAGCTTTTAAAGTACTAACTTACCGACTCCTGACAACTCTTGTAATTAACTGTCTTAATATGGCTATAAACACTACGGAACCAGCCATTGTAACTATATACAAATGACATACCTTATGGATACTGTCTCAATATTATTACTGTTTAATTTCAATTGTTGATATAGCATATCACACATATATTTTGTACATTTCGTCAGGTTCTGCCTTTTCCCTACTTTTGTCTCTCTCCCTACTAATGATATTTCTACCCTTCTCTTCATCATGGATAAATCCTTTTCCCTCCTCAAGATGTCCCCCAATCTTTCCAATCTGGGAAACGAGCTGTTTCCCCTAATTACATAAGCATGGCCACGCCCGCTTCCGGGCTTTTACTAGCGCTCTCACACGCACACTGGTCGGAAGTACTGCAGTTTCAGCCGAGAGCCGCACACCGCTTCAGCTTTCGACCCACGTTTCTGTTCCTGCGATTCTGCCACCTTTTGGTTGCTTTATGACCTGTGTTGCAAGATGGAGCCACTCACAGCAGTTGTTGCCTCCCCTTGGCTCTGAAAACCATTTGGCTACTGCACTTCGCCGCCACAGAATTAAGCTCGATTAGGTAAAACTAATTGCAGTATGCGGCTACCTTAGCCTAACAACCCCACTTTTTCTTCACCTTCATAAATTAATTCATGACCCGCTCTATCCCACCAGCCGCATATGAACCGACCGTTTTCCCGGACCCCATCCTGCTCATGTCATGATTTCACATCACTGTGCTGGTAAGGACAATCTTTTACGCCCCATCCTAGTGCCAACAGAGCTCACGTGCATTATATGTGTGCTCAATACTTTCCATTCGTTCCTCCCCAGCTCATTTGACCGGTTCCTCTGGATGCCAGAACCGACGCGCCCGTGGTAGCACCTATCGTGGGCATTGCAATTTTGCTTGTTTTGTTTATTTTACCCGCCGTGTCGCCGTGTCTCTGATCCTTTCGCTTGTTTTTTTTAGATTGTGTTGTCAGTGTTGGAAAAAAGAGGCACATTTGGGTTGCCTGGCTAGTTTTTGACTTGCGGTAGTTCTTCAGGAGATTCTTTCAGTGCTGTCATTCTTGATTTACTTGCTTAAGCTTTCTGCCACTGTAGTAAGCTGGAATTGGTGCCGGAGTAGCTGTGAAAGACCTAAACCTTCTGTAACCCACTTTTCCTACATCAACCTCTGGTGTAAAGTCGGGAGGAGGCGTCGGCGACTGTTCTTCCTGCGGCTGCAGGCAGCCAACCTCCACTGTGCATATTGCAGCTCTCCCCTCCCCCTCATAGTAGACACAAATGCCACTCCTAGAAACTCTCGGGCAAGCATCACACCGCGGCACTCTTCCTGTAATGCCATAGTGAGGGTTTCTGTTCGGCTCCCTCAGCAAACAGCAGGGGCTCACAGGCAGCAGGTCAGTGTACCATCAAAGCTGCACATATACGGTGTGTACAATACATGGTTAAAGAGCCAAGTTTTCAAACCTGGTGAACAGGGTACTTTACAGCACTCTCACTATTGAGCCTGAGGCAGGAAGACAGCACCCCCCACGTTGACAGTCAACTTTGATGAGTCTCAACAGGCGGCGTAATCTGACGGCAAACTTTTCCTACTACATCGAATTTGATGTGTTTGACCGCACTTGCATAGGAACAGCGGTCAACCCCTCCCCCTCGACCCCTCCCCCTCAACCCCTCACCCTCACTCACCCTCACTCACCCTCAACCCCTCACTCACCCTCACCCTCAACCCCTCACCCTCAACCCCTCACTCACCCTCACTCTCACTCATCCTCACTCACCCTCAACCCCTCACCCTCACCCTCACTCACCCTCAACCCCTCACCCTCACTCACTCACCCTCAACCCCTCACCCTCAACCCCTCACCCTCAACCCCTCACCCTCAACCCCTCACCCTCACTCACCCACCCTCAACCCCTCACCCTCACTCACTCACCCTCAACCCCTCACTCTCACTCACTCACCCTCAACCCCTCACTCACCCTCAACCCCTCAACCCCTCACCCTCACTCACCCTCAACCCCTCACCCTCACTCACTCACCCTCAACCCCTCACTAACCCTCACTCTCACTCATCCTCACTCAACCACCCTCAACCACCCTCACCCTCACTCACCCACCCTCAACCCCTCACCCTCACTCACTCACCCTCAACCCCTCACTCTCACTCACTCACCCTCACTCACCCTCAACCCCTCCCCCTCGACCCCTCCCCCTCAACCCCTCACTCACCCTCAACCCCTCACTCACCCTCAACCCCTCACCCTCAACCCCTCACCCACCCTCAACCCCTCCCCCTCAACCCCTCACCCTCACTCACCCTCAACCCTTCACCCTCACTCACCCTCAACCCCTCACCCTCACTCACCCTCAACCCCTCACCCTCAACCCCTCACCCTCAACCCTTCACCCTCAACCCCTCACCCTCAACCCCTCACCCTCAACCCCTCACCCTCAACCCCTCACCCTCAACCCCTCACTCACCCTCAACCCCTCAACCCCTCACCCTCAACCCCTCACCCACCCTCAACCCCTCCCCCTCAACCCCTCACCCTCACTCACCCTCAACCCTTCACCCTCACTCACCCTCAACCCCTCACCCTCACTCACCCTCAACCCCTCACCCTCAACCCCTCACCCTCAACCCCTCACCCTCAACCCCTCACCCTCAACCCCTCACCCTCACTCACTCACCCTCAACCCCCCCTCACTCACCCTCAACCCCTCCCCCTCGACCCCTCCCCCTCAACCCCTCACCCTCACTCACCCTCACTCACCCTCAACCCCTCACTCACCCTCACTCACCCTCAACCCCTCACTCACCCTCACTCACCCTCACTCACCCTCACTCACCCTCACTCACCCTCAACCCCTCACTCACCCTCACTCATCCTCACTCACCCTCACTCACCCTCACTCATCCTCACTCATCCTCACTCACCCTCAACCCCTCACCCTCACCCTCACCCACCCTCAACCCCTCACCCTAACTCACACTCACCCTCACTCACCCTCACTCACCCTCACCCTCACTCACCCTCACTCACCCTCACCCTCACCCTCACTCTCACCCTCACCCTCACTCACACTCACTCTCACTCACCCTCAACCCCTCACTCACCCTCACTCACCCTCACTCACCCTCACCCACCCTCACCCTCACTCACCCTCACCCACCCTCACCCTCACTCACCCTCAACCCCTCACACAGTGCAATAGGTCTCGGAGCATTTGAGTTAGAGCTTTTAGAATTGTTTATGGCTTTTTTTATTTGTAATTCTTTAGCATTGGCTACAGGAAACAAAAATGCTAAAGATTTACAAAAAAAAACCATAAACAATTCTAAAAGCACTAACTCTAATGCTGCGAGACCTATTGCATTTCTAATGCTTGTTTTCTGTTGGGGTAAGTCACGTGAGGCAAATGCAATACTGTATTCGGTACCTTTTGAATCAATTTGAGTTAGGACAGCACCTAATCCTCTCCCACTGGCATCTGTTGTTACAATACTCTTTAACAATGGGTCAAATCCTTGCAAAGGTGGGGCAGTGCATATGTCCTTCTTTAGCAGGCAAAATGTTATCCCACATTCATCAGACAATATAAATTTGATCTTGTTTTTTAGTAACTGCCTCAACACAAATGTTTTAGCAGAGAACCTTTAAATGAATTTAGAATAGAATTCTATGAGTCCCAAGAAGGAGCGAAGTTCATCCTTATTTTTTGGATCTGGGGCATTTCGAATTGCTTCTAAGAGCTATTTTGTAGGTTTTATTCCCTCAGTCGAGATAGAGTGTCCCAAGTACTGACCTCTGAACGTGCAAACTTGCATTTTCTATATTCAGCTGTGAGGCCCTTGTTCTCCAGGATCTCTAGTATTTGCATGTTTATTGTCATGTTCTTCTTTTGTTGTACCCATGACTAAAATGTCATCCTGAAATAACAGAATGCCTTCCACTCCTTTAAATGTCTCCTGCATTAGCCTCTGAAACATGGCAGCAGCAGATGCCAAGCCAAAGAGAACTCTCTTAAAACGGAAACACCCGAAAGGGATGATGAATGTGGTCAAGCTTCTGATCTCAGGATGCAATAGAATCTGATGGTATGCTGCCTTCAGATATATTGTCGAGAAGTACTGGATTCCTTTTGTACAGGCTAGCATTTCATTAAGTCAGGGGAGGGGAAATTGATCTACTAAGATATTCTTGTTAAGATCGCGGAGATCAATGCACAATCTCAACAGCCCATTGGGGCGTTTCACCACAACCATGGGGCGACCCATTCGGAAGATTCAACTTTCTCAATAATGTTATCTTGAAGCAATTTTTCTAAATGCTCTTTCACCCCTTCCTAACCTTATGTATTATGGGAATGGTGCCTTTCTTCACACAAATTTCATGTTCAAAACCAATGACCAATGGAGTCTGTAAAAACTTTGGGGAATTTAAGTTTGACATTTTTGCAAATCTCATCCTCACTTTCTACAATGAGAACAGGTTTTTCACTGGTCGGGTTGAGCACAATCCCAAGCTTTCCTTGATCTAACCAACCTAAAACTGAAGGGCCTTACTTGGATACATATAGCTTGCATAAGGCGTCTCTTCTTTTGAACGTAAACTTAAGTCTTCTAAATTCCTCCAAATCAATGGGTTCTCCAGTACATGTTTTCATGGATATGTCTTGGGGTTCTAATTGTTCACCTAGTTTTTCCAAAAATGTCTCCTTCCACACTTTTGTATTAACAAGCGTGTACAGTGAACCCGAGTCTGCGACAATTGACACGTTTACACCACCTATACACATTTCACAAACTGGTTTCTTCTTAACCATACCCTCCTTGTTGCCATCAAAATCTAAAAACAGTCATCATGAATATTGAGTACAAACATATTCATGTCATCCTCATCTGACAAATTAGAATCTGAGTTATTCTAATTTTCAACGTATTTTACAGTTTTCCGTGACCTTTTGTGGCATACTTTCGGAAAATGACCTACGACTCCACAAAAAGAACATCTGCTCCTTTTGGCTGGACAATTTCGATCATTTGCTAAATGATTTAACTGTAACATTTTCTGTTAGTGGTGCTTGTATTTTCAAATGTTCTGTTTTTTTTTGCTTGTCCCTGTAATTAGTTCTTGCATCCTTGGGTTTTCTGTCACTCACTTTGGCAACAATGTTCTCCTCTTTACTTTCTGCTATCACAGCTTTGGCGCATCTGCCTGTGAGTTCAGCCCTTCTGACTATATCAATTACAGTTTGTAGTGGATTCTCTCCTTTTGCCCACAGGTTGTCCTGTATTTTAGCATTAGAACCTTGCATTACTATCTGTTCACAAATGAATTCATCGTGTAGGTCACCGAATCTACATGTGATGGCTAAGTTCTTCAATTCTGCAACGTAGTCATCAATAGATTCATTCTGACCTTGTTTCCTATGAAAGAATCTTTATCTGTCCACATCTACACATACTGTGGGTTTGTAATAACTGTTAAGATCATCTATAGCATTTACATATTTACCACTCTCGTCTGCAGCCCTCACTTTTTTGTTGATCCTTTTGAAGACCTTTATTCCACCAGTACCTAAACAGTGCATCAGCATTGTGTACTTCATTTCAGCTTTTATATCTTCCTCATCCTCAATTGTAGCAATGAAGTTTGAGAAATGCTCCCTCCATTCCTCCCATTTGATGGAGTGTTAAACAAGGAAGGTGGGGTTAAATTCAGCAAATAACCTGTTGCCATATTGCTTTAATTTATTGTGATGTGCTGGTCAATTTTTTTGTAATTTTTTGTGATGATTTTTTTCAGTAATGGTTTGAAGTAGGTATTATCCTGAATTATGCTTTTTTTATAATTTACCATTAGCTGAATAAATTATTGTAAGATACCTTTTCTCAGTTTTGCTGTGCCAATCAACGCAGATTGCCACTCCGGCATGTTTTCTCATTCACATGTGGTGCACTCTGACCTTTAAGTGCTGAGAGCTTTTATGCTGCTCTGTGCCGATGGTTATTTATTTTTTCAGCTTTCGTTTTGACACAATGTGCACATGCACATGAAAACTCTAGCATAGTTGGTGGGATATTGACAGTTTCTTACGTCTGAGAAGTGCACTCAAGATGGCCACCTTGCGTTGCTTACGCGCTACGTCATTCACTTTTGACAGTTCTCCACACAAGTGAATACCTGTTGACAGTTGCCAGCTGGCGGTTTAGAGATAGCAGTTTGTTTTTTTCTGTCACAAGCTCTGAGGGGAGGGGGTGCTGCTACTGCTCAAAGAGCCAGGTCTTGAGGAGTCTTCTGAAGGTGAGCAGGTCCTGGGTCTGCTGTATGTGGGTGGGGAGGGTGTTCCTGGTCTTGGCTGCAAGGTAGGAGAAGGATCTGCCGCCAGAGGTCGTTCGTTGGATGAGGGGGACCGCGGCGAGGGAGAGGCTGGCGTAGCGGAACTGGAGGGTGGGGGTGTGGAAGCTGAGTCTGCTGTTCAGGTAGGCTGGTCTGGCGTTGTGGAGTGCTTTGTGTGCGTGGGTGAGGAGCTTGAAGGTGATCCTCTTGTCGACGGGGAGCCAGTGTAGGTCTCTCAGGTGGGGGGTGAATCGGCTGCAGCGAGGAACGTTGACGATCAGCCGGGCGAAGGCGTTTTGAATGCGTTGTAGTCATCGTAGGTGTTTCGCTGGGATTCCTGCATAGAGTGCGTTGCCGTAGTCCAGTCTGCTGCTGATGAGGGCGTGTGTCACCGTTCTTCTTGTTTCGGTCAGGATCCACTTGTAGATCCTGCGGAGCATGTGGAGGGTGTTGCAGGAGGAGGAGACGGAGTTGACCTGCTTAGACATGGAGAGGGAGGAGTCGAGGATGAATCCTAGATTGCGTGCATGGTCGGTGGGTGTTGGTGCTGTTCCCAGTGCAGTCGGCCACCAGGAGTTGTCCCCGACTGAGGGGGTTGTTCCGAGGATGAGGACCTCCGTCTTGTCCGAGTTCAGCCTCAGACGGCTGCTCCTCATCCAGTCGGCGACAGCCTTCATTCCGGTTTTGGCGGTGTGTGGGTCCTTGGTGAGTGAGAGGATGAGCTGGGTCTGGTCGGCGTAGGAGATGATGCTGAGGTCGTGATGGCGGGCCACTTGTGCGAGGGGAACCATGTAGACATTGAACAGCGTCGGACTGAGGGATGAGCCCTGGGGGACGCCGCAGATGATGTTGGTGGCTGTGGATCGGAAGGGTGGGAGGCGGACGCTCTGGGTTCTGCCTGCAAGGAAGGACGTGGTCCAGTCAAGAGCCTTCGCTTGGATTCCGGCTTCTAGGAGGCGTTTCTTTAGGGTGCGATGGCAGACCGTGTCGAAGCCAGCCGACAGGTCCAGGAGGATGAGGGCTGATGTTTCGCCGTTGTCTAGTTGGCGCCTGACGTCGTCTATGGTGGCAATGAGGGCTGTCTCTGTGCTGTGGTTTCGTCTGAATCCGGACTGGGACGGGTCCAAGATGTTGTTATCTTCCAGGTGGCGGGCCAGTTGCATGTTGACAATTTTCTCGATGACCTTTGCCGGTAGCAGGGAGACTGGCCGGAAATTCTTGAGGTCCTTGGGGTCCACTTTGGGCTTCTTGAGGAGGGCGTTGATTTTGTCGTGCTTCCAGCTTTCCGGGATTGTCGCTGTTTCAAAGGAGATGTTGATGACCTTCCGTAGTTGGGGTGCGATGCCTGCGTCTGCTTTATTGAACACGTGGTGTGGGCACGGGTAAGACGGAGATCCTGAGTGGGTGGAGTTCATGACCTTGCGTGTCTCGTCATCGTTGATGTTGGACCAGGAAGTCAGAGGGATGGCGCTGGTGGTTTTCAGTGGGGAGGTGGAGTCTGGCGTAGTTTGGGCGGTCGTGGTGTTGAAGCTGTCGTGGATGTCAGCAATCTTGCGGTGGAAGAAGATGGGTAGTGAGTCGCATAGTTCTTGTGAGGGCGGGATGTCGTTGGCATTGGCGCTGGGGTTGGAGAGTTCCTTTACAATCCTGAAGAGCTCTTTGCTGTCGTGTGCATTGTTATCCAAGCAGTCTTTGAAGGAGGATCTCTTGGCTAATCTGATGAGGTGGTGGTGTCTGCGGGTGGCGTCCTTGTGGGTTGCATGGTTGTCCGGTGTGCGTTCGTGGAGCATGTCTTCTCCAGTTTCCGGCATGCGCATTTAGAGGTCTGGAGCTCGTCGGTGAACCAGGTGGCTCTCTTGTTGCCGTGGCTGTTGGAGGGTTTCTTGAGGGGGGCGAGGGTGTTGGTGCAGTCATCGATCCACTGTCTGAGGTTGCGGGCTGCGGCGTCTGGGATGGTGGGGGTCAGTGGGTAGGTTCCTGGCAAGGGAGGGGATCAGCTGGTCTTCGGTGACTGCTCCAGCAGGGACGAGGCAGCTGTTGGATACGGTGGTTCGTGGTTGGTTTCTTGAAGGTGAAGTGGATGCAGCAGTGGTTGATCCAGTGGTGTTCAGTGGTGTGGTCAAAGGCAACTAGGGAGCCTGTGGAGAAGGCTCGATCCAGTGTGTGGCTGGCAGAGCTCGGTGGAGTGTTTGCGGGCAGAGCGGGTGTTGAGGAGTATGCAGTGGAGATGGTTGGGTCCAGTCCTTGGAGGTTTGGTGGTTCTGTCGCAGGGGAAGCTGCAGATGCGGAAGGAGAAGAGTCTGTGGGTCAGTTTCTGTGCTGCCTGGAAGCAGGTGTGGTTTCGGCCGGCATTGAGTGTGTGGAGGGTGCTGGCGTCGTAGTGGATTCTGGTGTTGTGGCGATCGTGGGGTCCAGGGGTTCTGGCGCTGGGCGCGGTCCAGGCGCAGACAGGCTCACCTTAGGCTCACCGCGCTGCCGCTGCTTCTCAGCCTGCCTATGAGGGAGGAGCAGCTGGGAGGCGGGAGCAGGGAGGTTAATGGGTGAGGAGGGGGCGGGGTCGCTGGGAGGCAGCGGCAGGAAAGGGCTGGATCGGGAGCGGCGGGGGCGGGGGAACTGGCGCACAGGGCAGAGGGGAAGGAAAAAGCCCAGGAACAAGGAAGCAGTCAGGTGACGAGCAGCGGCGTGGGGGTGACCTGCCTGCAAGCAGGGTCAAATTAAGTACCTAAAGTTCTTTATCTTTTTAACGCTGTTCGATCTTTCATACAGTTGTTCAATACTCCTTTTACACTCCAACTTCAAATTTTTTTTGTAATTGGAACTTTCACTCACTTAGGTGTTGATGTTACTCTCAACACTGACTGCTCGTTTTTCCATCAATTTCACGCCAAAGTTCGCCCTTGTTCACTGACCTTATTTATTATCTTAAAATCCTTCGATGTTGATTACATTTGCTCACATTTAATTATTGGTACTTTTTCCTTCTGACTCCTCATTGATTTCTGCACACGGGTTCCGCTGTGTTGGCCCTTGTCGCCAATTTGTCAAGAAATTGCACATGGAACGGTTGAAGTAAATGCTTTTTATTGAAGCTTGTCATCCAACACAGCAATAGCGTAGTGTAGTTCCTATAGTTCTAATAGGCTCTGCGCATTGGAATAATATATCCTTCAGACGTAAGACTGAGGTCGACTTGGTCTCTCTCGTATATATTATTAAACTTAATAGTGAATGCCGGCTAGCTCAGAGGTCACTAGAAACTTTCTCGAATTCTCAAGAAGGGATTAGTTTCTGACAACTGCATAAACATGACAACTTTGTTTCCCAAGAATAAGAAAAGTATCTCTAGAGTCGTGGAAACAATAGATAAGTATTTCACTCAGTCACTCGTGCATGCTTTGTTTCTACAGAGGTGCTGAGAAATAGAGAGACGGGCCTTTTCAATAAAAGGATTTAGGGCCAGATGTAGGAAGCCAAATAAAGGTCGGTAACGGCCCAAAATCCGTAAAATCGGCCGTTACCGACCGGTATAGCGAGAAAGAGATGTAGGTGACAAAAAAATACCGAATCGGTATATATGAATCGGAAAAAATCTGACCCGGTATTTACCGAGTACATATTTACCAAATCGGTATTTACCGATAGGAAAATTACCGAGTCCTCATACACTGAATCGGTAGATAAGAAATCGGAAAACATGCCCATCGAGATGTAGGAAAGGCCAAAATTACTGAATTCATCGAAATTCGGTATTTAAGAGTCGGTATTTACCATGGACTGAAAGGTGGTGGTGACCATGTGCATGCTATAAAAAAGGGCCCAAAATGCAACACTGTTGTCAAAATGGCTGCACTCTATGTGATTGCGAGGAGGCGAAGGCTACAGGCAGCAGGACTGAGGGTATGGCAAAGGGAGGAGCAGGTGTACAGGCAGAGGATCACTCTGTTCCAATTGACTGAGCCAGAGATACTCCAGAGGTACAGGCTGCACCCCAATACCATCATGGACCTAATGAGGGACCTCCACCCATACCTGGATAATCCAACACCCAGGGCCCACGCCATCCCTCCCCATGTCCAGGTGCTGTGTAGCATACACCTGCTTGCCTCTGGGAGCTACCAGAGTGTGATAGCTGTAGTAGGAGGTGTATCCCAGAGCTGTCTGTCTTGTTTCTTCAGGAAGTTCCTGGATGTCATGACTCAGAGAATGGGAAATTACATACAGTTCCCTGACACACCTGCGGAACTTGCCAAAGCAAAAACAGACTTGTATGGACTGGTACACTTCCCGCATGTGATAGGCTGCATTGATTGCACCCACATTCCCCTATGCCCACCTGCAGCCACCGAACACATATACAGAAACCGTAAGTCTACGCACTCCATCAACGTGCAGGTGATATGCAATGCAGGGAACATCATCACCGACATAGTAGCCAATTTTCCAGGGAGCACGCAAGACTCCTACATATTCCAGAACAGCGGAATATACATACGGCTACTGAATGGAGATTTTGGAGATGGTTATCTGCTAGGTAAAAATGTTATACACACCCTGAAATGGATCTCAGCTCAATGTGAAATGTGAATGTAACTCATGTACCTCTCGTTCTCTCCCAGGTGATAGTGCATATGCCCTGCGTTCCTTTGTGCTGACACCGTACCTGAACCCAACCAACAGAGCAGAAAGGCGATACAATGTGGCACACAGGTCCACCTGCAACGTAGTGGAGAGAACCTTTGGACTCCTGAAGAGCAGGTTCCGTTGCCTCCACAAAAGTGGAGGTGCGCGACAGTACACCCCCATCCTGTGTTGCAAAATAATAGTGACCTGTGCCATATTGCACAATCTTGCTACCAAGGAAGGCACAGAGGTGGAGTTGACACATCATGAGAACATAGATGAGGACCAAGAACATGCAGAGCCCCAGGCAACAGGGCCAGCCGCACTAGATGGCAGATTGAGATGGACAGAAATTACACAACGATATTTCTAGGTAAAGTATGACACATACACAGGTATACTTCAGGACATGAGTAGTTTAATCAGCACTACTTCATGATTGTCACATGAATGTACGTCAATGTCACTAGCTGCACATACTCAGTTGCTGTCACTGTGTGCAGTTGATCCAGAACTAGAGAAAAAGCGTCTGCCCTATCTGTTTCAATTTAGAGGCTCATCACGAGTCCTTCAATAATAGCCTGCACAACTTCGAGCTCACAGATCACAGGTAGCACAATCACTTTTTCCACACATTTTTTGAAAAAATATACTTTTTTATTATTATTATTATTTTCATTTTTCAAACTTTACATGTGATGAAAACAGTGTACAAATGATCTCATCATTTAAAAAAAAAATGTATACAATACAGTGACAAAATTTACAATTTATGAAAAACAACTTATGGAAACAAATCACCCTAATGCACCCACTCTTCATTCATTTCAATCGACAGACTCGTTCCACTCCACACAGACCTCACATTTGGTCCATTCATTCACATTTACACATTCCAATCAGCTTAAACATCCTTCAAGTACAAATACGCTGATTAAGTTCTGCGATGTCCTCACAGCAACTTGCTGGGGGGAGATAGGGTGTTGTTCGCAGAACAGATGTTCACAACGCACATCGCACAACACCCGAATGTGAGGTCTGTGTGGAGTGGAACGAGTCTGTCGATGCAGGCTATTATTGAAGGACTCGTGATGAGCCTCTAAATTGAAACAGATAGGGCAGACGCTTTTTCTCTAGTTCTGGATCTGAATTTTCCCCTGCTAGTCTGCCCTCTATCTATCCCAGGGGCCCCGAATTGTAGTGGTAACTGTGTGCAGTTGAGTCAGTCTCCTGCATAGTTCAGTGCTTGCGTCCTCGCACTACATTGCAGGATTTTGGTGCCTGTCCTTCAGGTTCCCTGCTGGTGCCTGACTCTGCATGGCTGTGCCTGCCGCTCCTGCGCACCTCCGGGACAGGTGTACTGGAGCCACTCCTGCTGGTTGACCCCTCAGTCTCCTCCACACCTGTGTCACCAGCATTGCCTGTGTTTGAGGTCAACATCTGCTCCATCGCAGAGGTCACTCTACCCATGCCCCGTGTTAAGTCTGTGCAGCAGTGCTCTATTGCTTCCTGCATTGAGATGGAGCGTCTGCAGAGGAGTGTTGTATTTGTAGTGAACCTATTCATGGCCTTGGTCTGTTGGCGCATGTACTGCCGTTCCCTGGCACGCTGGAGATGATCCCTGTCCAACTTGTCGAAGAGGACTCCCATGTATGTCGAGATATCTGTGATCCCTTGTGCTATCAGCTCCAGGCTAGATGCCATTTGGCTTATGCCCTTGTCCATGTTGGACATTTTGGCGTTCATACTGCGCACCTGCCTATGCATGGCTTGCAGTGATTTGGCCTGCTGGCGTTGAACTTTAACCATCGTGCCCTCCAGCCCACAGAAGATGCTCTCCCCTTCCTGGCCCTCCCCACCCTCACGTGCCCTCCTGCCAAGGACAGTGGTGCGCGCTGCGCCTGCAGCAATAGTTGGTCTTGGCCTGTCAGCCACTGGCGCACTCTTTTGGGGCACATCTTCCTCATCCTCTGACTCAGAGGTCTGAAGGATCCTCTGCGGGGGCTCCGCATGGCTACTTTCCCCTCCCGGCATGGACCCTCTGGACATTGCACTGGGCGTGTTTGTGAGGTCAGTAGATCCAAACAACAGAGGGGACATTGGGACAGGTGTAGTGGGTGGGTCTGGAGATGAGGGGTCCTGGGTGGGGTCGCTTCCTCCTTCTCCTGCACTGTGACAACTTTTCCTCTTTTCTTTCTCCCCTCTTTTAGTTGGTGCTGCCCTCTCCTCCCTCGGCGGTGCAGAACTGCGTGACGACTCTCCTGTGGAATCAAATTGACATAGGGTCAATTGTTGTCTGTGTGTGTTTCTTAATTAAATAGTCTGTATACCTTTGCACAGTCCACATTGCTTGTTTGGGGATGTGTGTGGCATGCCTTGCTGAGTCATGTGTGGTGTACTATGCATCTGTGTATACATGACTACGTCTACTATGATGCATTGCTGGCACAAACTCTGAGCTCTCCTGCAGTGTGATGTGTGTACACAGTGGGGTACAGGGTTGGGATTGGTGGGGTGGATGTGGGAACATGCCTCTTACCTTGTTTCTTGGCTGCTTTCGCTGTGCTATCCAGGTCTCCTATCCCATGGATGCATTCAGGCTACATGGTGGTTTCCACTTGCTCCTCTATTGGTGTCAGTTTTGGGGCTTTGCTCCTGCCACCTCCAGTCACACCTGCATCCTTTTTCTGTGCTGCAATTTTCTTCTTCGTCACTATGCGCAGGTCATACCACCTCTTTTTGATGTCCTCAATCTCCCGGTGGGTGACTCCTATGGCATTCACTTTGGCCTGAATAGCTAGCCAGATGTTCCTCTTCACAGTCTCTGCAACATGCAGAGACTGCCTCCCAAATATTTGACTGTAGTGGCTAACTATTTCATCCACCGCCACCTGTAGTTCCTCTGGGCTGAACTTAATCTTCCTTTTCCTCTCACCACCATCCTTTTGGCCTTCCTGTGCCTCCATTGTGTCAGTCTGCTTGCCTGTGGATGCTCTGCTCCTCTCTCCTCTGCAGAATTGTTTGTTCTGTTGGTTTCCACCTGCATGGGTGTGGCCACTCCCAGGTACTGGGGTGGGGTGCTTCTCTCTCATTGGTTGGATTCACAGGGCCTTGGTTGTGGGGTGTGTAGGCTGTCCCTGATTGGTTGACAGGCTCACATGGCGTGTTTCAAACTCACGATTCGGTAATTACCGATTCGGTAAATTCCGATTCGGTAAAATCCAAATCGGATTTTTCCGATTCGGTGAATCCCATTCATTCCTATGGGCAATGTGGCCCATAGGGTTGCTTAGGTTTCACCGACTCGGAATTTACCGACTCAGATTATTCCGATTCGGTAATTACCGATTTGGGTTACTGAGTCATACCGATTCGGTAACTTTTACCGATTTTTTACCTACATACCATTTACCGATTCAGGAATACCGATTCGGTATGAGTCGGTATTTATGAATCGGTAAATGGAAATTACCTACATCTGGCCCTTAGTGAACAGTCTTCTTTCTCATGCAAGAAAAGTGAACTGCTACAATCGTAATGCAGACTTCAAAGTACAATGTGTACATTTAGATCAATATTATAAAATAATACTGTAAGAGCATTGTATGGTTTATAAACCATATATAAATACATACATAAATAACACGGGCGGGGGTGTGGCTAAGCACGCAATGGCGACGGACGCTCTTGGGTAGAGCTCCGCTACCGGCTCCCCTTCCCTGAGCCAATTATCCGGCAATCTTTAACGTGGCCGCCCGAAACCTCGAGCGGACCCCCCCCGGAACCCGCCACGGCACATCAGACAATTTTTTGCTCCCGAGCTCCGACGGGGCAGACCCCGACCTCTCCCACAGCTCTCTTGCGGGACTGGGCGCCCCCCGGCCGGCGGCACATCCAGGAGAGACCGCGGCTTGGGCCCAGAGGACAGGCCCGACGGCCCGCCCTCACCGAGCTGCCCGGGCCTCACGAGCTGCCCACTGCCTTGCCGGGTGGACCCACCGGTGGTCCGGAAGACACCCCGAACAGCTGCGGAACGCCAAGGACGAGCCCGGACGACGGTGAGAGCAGGCGCCCCCGCTCACGCCACGGCCCCTACACACGCACTGCCCCGGACCAAGGTGAGGCACAGCGAGGCTGAGGTCGACCCGGGGGGGACGAGGGGGACGGCGGTTGCCCCAACGGCAGACAGCCCCCCCCCCCCAAGGGACCACACAGCAACCGGCGCCACCCGGGGAGCCCACCACGCCGAAACGGACACCGAGGGGCCGGCAGGAGGCAGCAGCCCCCGAGCCAGACGCTGAGGGCCTGGAACCCTGACCGGGGAGCTGCGTAACCACCGGGGACAGAACGGCCATCCCCCCCCCACACTGAAGACGCACAGAGGGGCGCACCTGCGGACCCCCCCCATGGAGGCGAAGGCTGCCTGAGAGACAGTGGGGCACGAGTGAAGTGAGGACCTGGCCCAGACTAACCTGCCCAGACCACACGGGCACACGTATCACACACGCCTCCTCGGCCACTGCAGCGTTCGGACCGGTGAGGCGCAGCCATGGGGCGATAGGGCGAGGTACCCCCTGGCGGACCCCCTCCCCCCCCGGGGGCAACAACGACGGCCTTAACTGAGGGAATAGCTGGCACCCGCTGAGTTCCCCACCCAGGAGTGCAGCACATCCGGGGACATCATCACTGGAGCAGCACCGGAGACGACCCTGCCGGACAGACGCCACCCGCACATGTCCGGGGGAGTGCAGACCCGCACCGGGACTGGTGGGGCCCCGCCGAAGGGGAAGACGGGCAGACCGCTACACAAAATGGCCGCCGAACAACTGGCCGCGAGGCTTGACAGCGTGCTAGCAGCGATGGAACGAATGGAACAGTCCCTCCAGCAAACTAGAACCTCCCTGGAGTCCAAAATAGATGGGGTCGCTGTGGACCTGACCCTCCTGCGCGACGACCACAGGAAACTATCCGACCGGACCAAGACCCTGGAAGGCGCAGTGAAGGAGATCGAGCCCAAGGTCACCCAGACAGACAGGCAAATGCAGGACCTCCTGAACAGAGTGGAGTTCCTGGAAGACAGGGCCGAGGACACGGAAGGGAGGGCGAGACGCAACAACATCAGACTTGTGGGGGTTCCTGAAAAATGGGAGGGGACCCGCCCGGCCCAACATGTGGAAGACTGGCTACGGACACTGTTGCCCGTAGGCTCGCTGTCACCACACTTCGTTGTGGAGCGCGCACACCGGGTGCCGACGAGGCCCTATACCACCAGCGCCAACCCGAGACCGCTGCTCTTCAGGATACTGAACTATAGAGACAGAGACACGGTGCTGCGAGAGGCACGGCGACTGGGCGAGATACGCATAGACAATGCGTCGATCATGTTCTTCCCTGATTATACCATCCAGGTACAGCGCCAGAGGCACGACTTCATGGAAGTGAAGAGGAGACTACGCACCGCGGGCCTCAAGTACTCCCTACTATTCCCTGCCAAGCTGAGAGTAGTGGCGGGAGACAACACCTACTTCTTCAGCACACCTGTGGAGGCCAGTGAGTGGCTAGACGGGGGCACGGACACGGCACCCAAGCACTCTCGCGGGGGCGAGACGAGGACCAGGCCACGAGGACCGCGACGCCGCCGCAGACACAGAACCCAGCAGTCCCAACACGCGGAGGAGGGGGAACGACACTCTCCCCCACTAGACCAGATGCTCCAAGAACAACGCGACGCACTACGGAAGGTTTCTCAAATGAGTAACTCGCCCTCCCAAGAGACAGCCCCGGAGGACGGCCAACAACCGGTACCAAGCGACGACGACGAGGCCATATATGGGATCCCGAACTCACAGATCTCGGTGGAACTGCCTATAGTCACGCCACAAACCTCTGACTTGATCCACTGATTCTATAGGTGATGTTTGCATTGGCCTTGCCGCAACGAGGGGGGCTGGCAGTGGTCGACTGGACGATGGTGCGCGACTGGCGCCCGCCACTGCTGGGGCCATCTCCCCCCCACCCCCCCTGCCAGCTGACCGAACAGTGGACACCTGGAACAGTGAGTAATGCCCTTGTGGCACTGGTGGTAAGCAGGGTGGGCAATGACGGTTTGGTCTTTCAGCACACACCCGAACCTGGCCGTCTCCACGTGCGGGCCAGGGCTAGAGGGGGCCCCTCCTGATGGGGGCGCACAGCCCACACCATGGGACACTCTCCCCCTCACCTGCAGACACTCACGCAAGCGAGGCCGCACACAGGATGGGTTACTCGGAGCGTTGGACCGTAGTCGGTGGCCACTAGCACCCTGTATCGAGTGGCTCAGGGAAGTGACCTGCTTCCCCTAACTGACTATATATCCTTCTTGCCGAACCTGTGCTTAGCACACACTGCCCCTTAGACAAGTAAGAATGTTCCTCTCACTTGAGAGTATGGACGGTGGCCCGTTCCGCCACTGCCCTTTTGGTATTTTAGTGGGGATAGCCCGCTGTTGGTTGTTGTTATTCATTGTTTTTCCCTGCCCTAATGTCTTCCCGAACTTTGCTGAGTGTACTACGGGGGGTGGAGACGGGAGAGCTGGGAGAACCACTGCTAGAGCCTTTGGTGGAGCCGCTGCTGTTGGGAATGTAGGGGAGGAATGTGTATTGCCAAAATGTCTGCCATAAAAATATGTACATGGAACATTAGAGGTATGCACACACCCGCGCGCAGGTATCAAATATACTCCTACTTGAAAAGGCAAAATGTGCAGGTCGCGCTACTGCAGGAAACACATCTGTGTGGGGCGGAGGTGACAGCGCTGAGGCGAAGATGGAGGGGACAACTGTATGCCACTGAATACTCCTCATATGCCCGCGGGGCGCTGCTGTGGGTAAAGCCGGGAACTCCCTTCGTAATGTCAGAAGTTCACACAGACACGGAGGGGAGGTATGTCCTAGTAAAGGGTCGCATGGACGGGCAACCAGTGGTCCTGGCGTCCATTTACGCTCCAAACACGGACCAGGGCACCTTCCTGGCGCGCATATCAGAGAAATTGGCGCCCTGGCACGGCGTCCCATGGATACTGGGAGGTGACTATAACACGGTACTAGACCCAGTGATGGACCGCTCGGTCCCGCCAAGGCCAGAGGCAACATCCCAGGGGGCCACGAGGGCACTCACACAGTGGGCGGCACAGTAGGACCTGAAAGATGCATGGCGTGCGCACAATCCTGACGCTAGGGTGTACTCTTATTTCTCGGGGGCACATACGTTGCACGTCCGCCTTGACAGGTACATGGTATCAACGGAAATGTTGCCTCATATCACTGACTCCCAATACCTGAGCCGGACACACTCGGACCACAACCCCCACACACTACACATGGCTTGGGAACGCCCGCACCCACCAATCCCCACATGGCGACTGCAACCTGCTTTACTGCTAGACGGCCCCTTTAGAGACTCCCTGCAGGCCTGCGTAGCACAATACTTCACTGACAACTCAGACACAGCGTCCTCCCCGAGAGTAGAGTGGGACGCATTCAAGGTGGTGGTAAGGGGACACTGCATGAGCACTCAGGGGAGCATACGGAGGAAGTTGGAGGCGGACTTGCGCAGGGTGGAAGCGGACTTACTCTGCAGGGAACAGGAGGCGGTGGGAGGCGCAGGAGACCGGCTGCAGGCGGCCCGTGCGGAGCATGAAACACTACTGGAACGGCTGCGACACGTCAACTTCGCGGCCCACTCGGCGCGGGTGCACCAATACAGTGACAAGCCCGGTAGGCTATTGGCCTGGTTAGTCAGGCAGGAGAACCGCACGGAGCCAGTATCCGTCATCCGCACGGCTGAGGGAGAGCTAGTGTACACCCAAAGCAAGATACATCAAGCGATTGTGGGGCACTATCAGGTCCTATACATATCACAACTGAGAGTCTCCGCGGCCTACATAGCAGAGTACCTGGCAGACATCCCGTTGCCCTCCCTCACAGGCTCGCAGCAGGACGCCCTGGGGGCACCATTCTCCCCGGAAGAAATGCGCGAAGCCATTTTCGCACTGTCCAACGGAAAATCACCTGCCCCGGATGGACTACCCGCCGAATTCTTTGAGGCATGTTCGGACACGCTGGTTCCGGAGCTGCTCAAATTGTACCATACTGCGATGGAGGAATCAGCACTCCCAGACTCGCTTAATGAGGCAAACCTAGTCTCACTATTGAAACCGGGTAGGGATGGTGCACTCATGGGATAATATAAAATCTTCACCTCCCTCCTGGCCCGCCGCCTGGCCCTAGAGGTCCCAACTCTGGTGCATGCGGATCAAAACGGCTTCATGCCGGCGCGGAGCACGTCTCGTAACCTGCGCCGCCTCTTCCGGATTCAGGAAGCGGCCATGACACATTGGCCTAGATCGGGGTGTCTGGTCTTGGACCTGGAGAAGGCCTTCGATTCAGTAGAATGACCGTACCTGGGAGCAGTGTTAGACAGATTCGAGGTGGGAGATGCCTTTGCTGACATGGTCGGACTACTCTACCAGAGACCCAGTGTCCGAGTGAGGACGGGTGGGCTGTTGTCGGAGAGGGTCAGGGTGCGCAGAGGCACCAGGCAAGGCTGCCCCCTGTCGCCCCTCCTCTTCTCTTTAGCCATTGAACCACTGGCGGCTCTGCTGCGGGACAGAGGAGCGGAATGGGGGATCCCATTGGCTGATGGAACGCACACAGTCTCACTCTATGCAGATGACCTGCTGCTTTATGTGCGGGACCTCACCGCGGTACCAGCCGAGCTGTCGGACATCTTCCAGCCCTTCGCGGAGGTCTCGGGCCTCAGGGTCAACTGGGCCAAGTCCGGAATATACTCGTTCAGCCGAGACCAGGAGGAGTGCGATGTGCACCTTGGAGGGGCCCGGCTCGCTTGGTACCCGACCACGTTTAAATACCTTGGGCTGCACATCTATAGAGACCCACAGGACATACTGGAGGGCAACCTGGTGCGCGCCATTTCCTCCTTGCGAGCCCAGATGTCCTTCTGGAAAACTCTGCCGCTGAACGTGCCCAGCCGAATAGCTCTTTCCAAAATGATAGCGCTCCCCAGGCTACTCTATCACTTCGCGAATATCCCTACGTATGTCCCCACACGGATATTCCGCGACCTGGAATCAATGCTTCGCGGCTTGATCTGGAACGCGGGGCGACCACGAGTAGCGCTGGCTAAGCTGTACTCCCCGACTGCGGAGGGAGGATTGGCTGTCCCCAACATGGAGCTGTATTACCTAGCTGCACAGCTCCAATGGGTGACGTACTGGCTCAGCGATACGCATCTAGACGATACGGCCACTGCGGACTACCAATGGACCCACCCCCAGGTTTGCACCCTGTTTCACCAGTTGACCAAGGGACCCCGTCCTCTACCCTTGCATATGGCCGTGGCCCGCAAATGCTTTATCCGTAGCCTGAAACTGACACAAAATGTCAGACCGTATGCTCCTGCCCTCCCCCTGTTAGGCACCCCCAGGAGGAGCGGGATGGTAACGCCGCGTAATCTGGACCACTGGATCACAGCCGGAGTAGAGACCATGGGCGACCTGTATGCTGACGGGGCCCTGCTCCCGTTTGCGGAACTATCGGAAAACACGGGACTGCCGGCTGGGCAATTCCTATTCCACGCGTCGGTACTGCGGGCATACTCCGACTCCTGGGGAGACATCCAGGATGAACCACCGATACACCACCTGATCCAATATCTACATGTAATGGGCAGAGGCTCGCACATCACGCATTGGTTAGCGCAGGCGCTTCTCATCCACACGCAAAAACCCACACAGCAGATCAGGGCTAAATGGGCGGCGCACCGAGGGAGGGATTGGACAGATAAGGAGTGGAACCTAGTCCTAGCCAGTCCCGTGAACGTCCCCCGCAATTCCCGCTTCCGTATCATCCAGCTATACATATTACACCAGGCATACCTAACACCGGATAGAATAAATAGATACTTCGCGATCGACACTGCCGTTTGTCCCAGATGTGACCTGCTGGGTGCAGATATCCTGCACATGCTTTGGCACTGCCCAACCCTAGCCACGTATTGGGGGGAGGTGACATCACTCCTGATTCACAGCACGGGCCCGGGTCTGCCTGACACGTGGGAGGCGTGCATTCTCGGACTATATAAAAGAACCAAACTGAACAAAACGCAGGCACGGTTCTGGGATCTGGGCCTCATCACGGCCAAACGGCTGCTCACTAGGCATTGGAAACGGCGGGAACCGCCTACCCCGACACACTGGTTCACATCCTTCACAAACTGGGCCAGGGCAGAAGGCACGGCGCTTCACCGGGAAGAAATAGCGGGTCTGAGGCAGTTCCCGATCGCACAGCTCTGGGATGGCATCCTGGGGTCCCTGCAGGGGGAGGGCGCTGTCAGGGGGCTCACATAGAGTAAGCGACACCGGGGGTGGGCCACAGAGGCTACAGCTTTATTGAAGGAACCACCGCACACCGCGCTGCCCCCCCCCAACCCAGACATGGATCAACCAGCGCGCAGACCTCAGACATGGCTCGCCACCCACACGGGCGCTCACCAGCGGTCATCGCTCAGCAACACGCCCCCAGCACAGAGTCGTTGACACCGCCCCCGCAAGTGCACTCCACCCCCCCCACCCCCTTCCCCATATATGTTCACATGTTTGTAGTATCGGACCCCTGCTCACCGGCGGTGGCCTCTCCAACCCCCCACGACACGGTGGATAGACGCCGTCAACGGCGCCCCAGGCAGCGAACACAGGCGTAGACGCCGCCTGATACACCAACAGCGAGGCTACTCCACCTGACTGCTACACGCACCACTAACCAGGCCGGCAGCCGGCGAAGTACCACGGCCCAAAGGAGCTGTCCCACTTTAAGTCCGAGAACACTTGCGCATGCACACCACTGACCTCCTGATGTACTGTAGCATCATCGACATACACCACACTGACCAGAGGTGTCTCCTACCAACACCGTGTAAATGAGACAGACTTGATGTGGCAAAGCCACGAAAGGAACATTGGGACATACCGATACGAACTGTTCTGTTTAGTTTGCTGAATTCATGGCTTAGTTCTAGAAAAACTGAAAAATAAGACGTCATTTATGGAACTATTCTTTTACTGATTTAAGGTAATGTGACCATACTGTCTGTGACCTAACATGCCAGAGACACAAGGGGCGCAACAATACGCCCTCCTGTGCAGATTTGCACCCTCACGGTTTACCGTTCCTTTGCAGCCGGCCCGCAGGGTTGTAGGCTTCGCTATATGTACTGCACTTTTGAACATTAATAAACGTCTTAAAAAAAATAAATAAATAAATAAATAAATAAATAACACGGGCTAAAAGTACTCAACTGGTGCTTCTAAAATATGCCTGCCCCAATGTACCTAACCTAAGCCTAGTACGCAGGAAGGAGTAAGTGTGGTGTAACATAGGTTTAGTTTTTCTTTGCCAAGAATCTATCCGAGGTTTCTCTAGGCTCTAATCAGATCCATACCTTTAGTTTAGAATGAAGGATGTCTGGTATCTCAGTCTCTGGACTCGATTTCCAAACACTCCGCAAGGGGAGCTTTAAACACTGGAGCTGGATTCTCGTCGAGAGAAATGCAGCCTCTCAACCAGTGCGTCAGCTGGAGGGTCGACTTGCTTTGGCACTTGCTGTAGCTGACTGCGTCGGCCAAGTAGATAGTCTAACTGCTCCGAACCACTGTGTCTTGCTAGAGCAAGTGAAGGCATATTTATAACTTGAAGGTGTCTAGTTTGACGTAAAGTCGGGCATAATAACGTCAGGAAAGAACCCCAAGGGAATAGTAGTTCTTTGTAAAGTACATGAGTTCTTGGACAAATCAATATTCAAGCAAGGGAAGGTCCCTGACTGCTTAAGCCGATTTTCCAAGAAATCATTGTGACGTTTTGATACGGGTGGAAGTAGCCATGCCTGCATTTGGTCTGCATGGATGGATGGATGGATAGGTTTTTATATAGCGCAATATCACCGCCAGGTCTCAAAGCGCTTTGTATTGGGAACCCGTCCTGGTTTTTCCCTGTGAGATAGCCCCAAGGTAAAAGCCAGGCATCCCGCCGCAGGGGGCCGTAGTGGAGATTAAGCAAGCTATTGCCCAGAGTTGCAGAGTGTGAACCTGTGATTCAAGTAGGCACCGAAGCGAGAATTACTGAGTCCGTAGACATTTTGAGCTCAAGAGCCTGCCGCGTCGGGAATTGAACCCTGGTCCCGGGTCTGATCTCAGCGTCCAGGTCTGCCTCCTCTAACCAGTGAGCCACACTTATGTCTCAATAAGGAAATGATTTCTATGCACTTATTAGGGCAGTGTGAATTGTACCTATATAAGGGCATGAATTGGGAAAAATCACTCGGATCCTAAAACGCCATTCAACACCCACTCCACTTTATTATAAACAACTTTACTAAGTTCTAAACACATAAAACATATTTAAACATGATGTGTTAAAAACCTTACCCAAAATACATAAAAATGCATTCAAAATGGTTGTACACGAAAAGAGCATTTGTGCTGTACGCAGTTAAAAGCAATGTTTCATTCAAAGCATACAGATGACATTTAAAAAACGCTATCTGAATGAATCATGAAACTACATTTATGAAATGGCTCTTCAATACAGAAGAAAAGGTTGAGACCATTCCATGACAGAATATATAAAATATATAAATTGTTTGGTTGTGGACAAGGTCAAATATTGTCTCTCAAAAGTATTCAAAAAATGATTGTTCTGTAGGAATGGTTCTACTTTAAGCAGATTACTTTGTGCCAAAAAAGAATCGATTTTGGAAAAAAAGTAAAATCATAGAAAAATGGAGTTCCAAAGTTAGAAGTTTGTTTTTGAAAAGTGAAGGTCGAATTCAGAGAACACTGTGTGCTAACTTCAAAAGTCAGTGTCATTGTTTGGAGAAAACATCAAATCCTCTAAGCTGGTAAAGAATTTGTCTACTACTGTAGGTGAAAGTTGGACTACATCGTTAAGTAGATCAATTGCACATAGATGAGAAGCAAGTTCGTCAGCTACAGCCGCATTAGCAATGTTCGAAGTAGATGGTACCTGTGTGCCTGTTGTTCCACGTATCTCACTGTCTGCAGTTTGCGTCTGTGAGATCTCAACAAATGCCATCATCAGGATTGGTAGCCACTGGGGAAAAGAAAGTGCATGAGCCGTTACTAGTTCAAGCAAAGTATCAACTTCCATTGGCAGGACTGATGGGAGTGTCAGACAGATGTCTAGCATCATTCTTCTCCACACAGCAGGCATCGTAGAACAGGTAAGATGCAATCTTGCCAGATTGGTCGGAATTATATAAACCATGTGGTATTTAGATCTCTTAAACGAGCCAAGCCCAGAATTTGTATCATGCGCTCACGACACTTCATTGCCAGGAGGGTGTTCTCCAAGGTGATCTGGGTGTCGATGGTGACTTGGCTTGCCATATCAGAGCAGAAGGAGCAAAAATAGTATCCCTGCTACGAGTCCCAAAACGAGAGGCAGGCCGCCAAACACAGAGTGCACAAAGTTTGGAAATATTCCTAGGACTGCTTCAAAGAGTGCTAACAGTCCCAAAAAAATTGTCTCAAATACATGTACTACCACTCGTATCAGACATGTTTAAGATACGACCTAACATTTCTGAGAAATGTATAGGGCAGTTTGTCGATAAAAGGGCATGTATCGCTGCAGAAGTCCTTGCAACCTGTAGATCATACGTCTCTTTGGCCAAGGTCAGTGGCACTGTTTTTTGTAAAAGAATGGCTTTCAGTCTCCTTAAAGTATCAATTTGAATAGAAGAGATGTTCAGTGAAGGCCATAATGGCGACTCCCTGTCTTAGTTTTAGGAAACAATACTTGCATACAGCAAGTGACCCTGGCTGAGACAGTAACGAGATAGGGGGTTACTGGCAACATGCCACAACAGCTGTGATCATTCAACATAATGTAACTTCCGTTAGAAAGCTGCCTAAAAATTGGCTCTATCACTGCAGCTGGAGAACCTTGCAGGTGGCAGAAAACGTTGTTCTAGGAACCCCATCGCACGCCCCGTGTAAATTAATACCCTGACGTAAGAGTGAACCACTTAGTGTGTTTTCACAATTCGTACCACTAAGAAGCACTTCTTTTTCCCCACTCCAACATGTGTGTGTATAAGGTAAATCCCAGGATGTCTTGATGTATTCTTTACCCAACCTTTCATACACGCCCGCTGGTATCAGTTTTAGGCTATACTGAAAATGGAAAATCGTCACAGGCAGAGTGATTGTACTACGCATTATCCATTCTGCCTCTGGTACAAGTAATTATTGCCAAACTTCTGCCAACAATTACCTATGGGAGCGAGGTACATAGAGGCAGAGATGCTAAGATCCTTGACAATACAAATCACAGCTGCATACAGAATCATGTTTAGCCTGTCCAAGCGAACCTCACCAGCACAAATCAGGCTAGAGTTCGGTATCCAACAACAGCTCCTGGCAAGACAGCGGGCCTATATTTCTGCTTGGGACAAAGTGAGGAAATCCAAAGTAGGAACTCTAAATGAGCATCTATGGATGGAGCTGGAGCAACACCCTTCCTCACCAGCAGCCAAGTACCTCACGAATAGCCTGGTAAATACGGGCTTAAAGCAGCTTTGGGATACCTCAACAAATCACACAACATTTAAAAATCTGGTCAAGAAATCGATCAAACAACTATCATGGGTTCAAGATAAGGTAGCCCTTTCAAAAAGAACACATGGCTGGATGACCCTGAACTCTTACTCAACAAAAGCACCACAGAGTTACTTTGGTTTGGGTTATGCCAAAAACGTTAAAATGTGTTTTTTAAAGTATAGGTTGGGCCTGCTACCCTGCATTTGACATTTCCCACATTGGCTAAAAGACAAATCAGGCTCTCTCTGACGGTTATGCGGCCTAGTGCAAGAGGACATGCTGCACCTGCTATGCTCCTGTGTGAAACTGCTGGATGAACGGAAATATCTGCTGAAACACCACTTTAATCGACGAGGGATACGCACACGAAGGAATTCAGTTCTTGCCTGTTTTTGTTTGTTTGGTCAGGTCCTGTTCTGTAATCAGTCGGACATGTAAACAAGTTTTATATTAATAAAACGCTAAAACGGGTACATCCTCTAAATATAAAAATAATATAAACTTAATTTCGTAACAACTAAATAATGTTCACGTATTGCCTCCTTCACAATTCGGGCCTTGTGTACCCATTGACATATTTTTTTCCGGAAATAGATGCCTTTTGACCGTTACTTGAACGCTCAAATAGCTTGCGCGGGAAACATTTGTTTGCTTCGCTTGTATCCCGAAACTAAGTTGCCTGTATGCCGCCCCTGGTTCGCTACACATTAACAAAAAATACGGTGAGTGTGGGCCGATTTAGGGAGCATGTTGTATGTAACAAAGTTGCGACTAGTATATCTCTAAACGTAATATCTTACTATGCCGCACTTTTTACCTATTTTTCAGTGGGAGCATCGTACCCGAGCCCCTTATTTTGAGATATCTTATCAGAGGTATCCTGCTATAAAATTTTAAAACTAAGGTAAATTCAGGACATCCTATGACTAAACACCTTGTTTTTGGAGGTTTTGCAAACCTCATAATTATCAAAAACGTTTCGGACTTTGGTTTTTAAATACTCATTTTGCTTTTCCATACCAGCTTGTCACTTACCTATTTTGGCACCCAGGAGGCTATGCACTTTGCATTGTATTTCAGTTAATTGTTTGCGAATAACGAACTCACAATTGTCGTACCTCATCTTGATTATATATAGTGACTACAATTATTTTACTTGCAGCTTACAGACTGTAACGTTTGCGTTATTATCAGCGTCAATGCCCTTTGATATCGAAATATTTTGTATATTATCCTAAAGGTAATTATGCGAATCTTTTTTATTCTTTGACCTCTGACCTGCTTGTAGACATTGGTCTCTATAAGGAATGTATTATGGAATAGGCACTTAGCAGCATTACATAAAACATAGCTGTATAAAATAAATCCAATATATCGCCAGCTTAATGCCATAGATAGACCTGTTACATAGCTATCCCTATGCCATAACACAATAATATACAGCATATAGGGTAGAAATAACAGGAATATGAATTATCCGATACTGAGGCCAATCTGGTTCACCTTCATTTAAATATATATTTTTTGCAGAAAATGTGTTACTTTAAGTGAATACTCCGAGCTGACTACATAGGAGTTCATGATCAAAATATTCTATATGGATTTTATCGAAATCAAGACACTCTCTTAATTTCTTAAAAATTGTAAGTTCTATATTTACTAAATTCATTTCGCATGTATCACAGAGTATAACCATAACTCTCGCTATATATTAATAAGACAATACTTTCTTTGAAATAAGTTTACTAACATTCAAAGTAATAGAGTGCCACCTAGCTTTTATTGTTTAGTTAAAGTTGGCCACTATCCTTTTCTCCTTTCACCTTCGCCTTGCCATATCCAACGGTCCTATATTCATGAACTTTTTATGGGTTAACGAGCAATGACCTAAAATGAATTTGAATGTTCGCTGACTATGAAAATTTGTCATGTATACTATGTGTTGTAGGCCTGTGCGAGACACAGAAAAGTTTATATAATATTATTTTTTAGATATTATTTTGTTTTTATGTGTTGTAGACTGTTTAGAACGTTGTTAATTTTATATAAATAGCATATATTTTATATCATTATTTCTTATAGGTATTACGTGGCTACTCCAGAAGAAGGCGCTGGTCGCCGAAACGTGCGTCGAGAATTTATCTATGCCACTTTTTTAATTGTGTTCATTTTTTGTATATTGTATTTTACAGTGTTGATTTAAATGTACTTCTTTACTTGATTGTAATAGAATTTTTCCCCATTGTTTTAATGTATAAATACATTTCTTGTCTTGGAATTTTTTGGTATTATAAATTCCTTTTCTTTTTCTGTGTCTCTTACTTCACAATTGTTAAGAATTTATTGCCTAGGTTGTTATATTTCATATGTTGCATCTCAGGAACCACAGTTGAACTGCAGTTTCGTGAAATTTATGAAGGCAGTGGAAAAGAAGATGCCAAAAACTGATCCCTAAAGGTCTCCACACAGTTTGATAATACAAAACTACATCTATCGTCATGGCTGACTTAAAGAGAAAAATGAAGGCACTGGGAAAGAAACAGTTATAACTTGAATCTGACTCTACAATGCATCAGAAAACAAAACTGAATCAAATTTTAATAGATTGATTTAATAGGATGAAATTTTGTGTCTAAAATGAATCGAGAAACTGTGATTGTACTTTGCTGGTTTTATTAAGTATGTAGTTTTAAAAAAAAATCTTTTATTCGGATTTTGTATTGCAATGGTTTTAATTAACTATGCTAAATAAATTGACTTGACTTGACATTCTGTCGCTGCCTTCTCAGAAACAGTTAATGGTAATCTTTCCAGTTTTTCAATGCTTAGCACCGTATAGTCTGCCCCTCTCTGTGCCAAAGTGATTTGTTTATCTGTAAGGTTGAACTCAGAAAACAATGAGGTGGTGTTGATTAGACGCCATGGGATGTATCCAGAACAAAGGTTTTGCAATGTCCGGCCCAAAAGCATTATAGAGCGCAATTGTGATTGACCATGCTGTAACATGACCAAGTCCTGTTCCATTAGGTCAGAGGCAGAGGATACTATGCTGTCCATAGAATATATTCTGGATGACAGAGTCATTAACCCATTGTCAACTACAGAGAGAGATTTCTTTAAATTAATACGATCAATTTCTCGTATTCGTTCTGCAGTCTCTGCTTGCGTTGTTTTCCACGCTTCATTATACATGGCATAGATACCGGCATATATAAAACGTTTATGACGCGGTTTCGCACGTCCTTGTAAGAAGTCCCTTAAATCAATGCCATCTTTAAGTAAAGATACATGTTGTTTCACTTCCTTCAGTGTAGATTTTCGTAGCCACTCAAGGCAAAGTTTGTAGGAAGGTGGATACCTGACTATGGTTACCCCAGATTTTTTGCCTAGTGTTTAGCTGGTTTTCGACTTAGTTGGCCTAGGATCCTGCTAATCAGGGCCCCAGGCTATCTGCTCTCTCTTTAAAATGGACTCCATGTACCCTAGGTACATCTCCAATTTGATACTGGGTCACCTTATGAGCCCCTGTACAATGTACTATAAGTACCCAGGGCATAGGTGCATCCAAGGCCTACCAGGGGCTGCAGCATGTATTATGCCACCCCTGGCTGGCCACCCAAATTGACACAACTGGCTGATCACTCAGCTGGGGCAAGGTGGTGTAATCACCCTTTGCTTTAGATATAGTATACCTATATCTAACCTTATATCTAGACACATATACACCTATAAGTCACTCCTACGGCAGGCCTTAACAATCCTGGAGGCAGAGTGCTTGGTTTTATGTGAGATGGTGCGCTGGCATGAGCTGAGCCTGTCTGCAGCTTTCGGAACTATGTCCTTATAGCTGTTCTAGGATATTGTCATACCATATACTCTTAAGTGCATTATGAACCTCCCGGTTAAATGCTAACTCTGGTTTGGCTTTATCAAAATATGTCGAGTAAGGTGTCATACGATTTGGAATACTGCCCCCTCGCCAGGTCTGGTGACGGGGGTAGCATTCCACCCTTCTAGAGGGAGAAGACATGTTGTTCTACTATTCCTGGTTAAAGTTAACCAGAGCCTCAGCATCACAAAATGGATGCTGCTGCCACAGACACAAGTCTGACCTCCTGCTGCTGGGAGTCCTTCCAGCGAGGGAGGCTTGGACAATAGGTTTCCTTCCTTGGGAGGTGCTAGCACCAACCCAGACTGGATTTTTTGCATTGGGGCAGGGAGGGCTGAAAGGATTGAGACACTGCCTGGGGCACACAAGATGTCCCATGCATGGACCAGTTCAAACCGGTGCTGGGGAACTCCAGCCCCAGCTCTGGCACGAAACTGGACAAAGGGAAAGGGGTGTAACCACCCCCTTCCCTGGTCCCACCCATAGGAGGGACCTAGCAGGTAATCCAGCCCCTAATATTGGTATATAGGTAGGAGCTGAGTCTAGAGACTTTAGATTATCCTGACTGAAACACTGAAACGAAACTCTGGACCTTCATCACTCTACTTTGGAAGAAGACGACTGAAGAATCTCCCTTGTGGTCAAGCTGTGACCACCCTGCACAAGCAGGCCCCATCCAGCAATCGACGACTTGCTTTGCCGCTGCCTCTCGCCAGAGCCCGAGCCCAGAGCCTCAAAAGAACCAGATTCCCAGACATCCAACAGCCTGATCCACAGTCCCTGCAAGCTGAGACCCGTGGAGGCGACGAGAGACGTGGGACCGGCCATCTTGAAAAGTCTGCGACTTGCTAACTGTGCAGCCGCCGAGGCCTCCTCGAAGCTGTGCATTGGGGATTGAGAAGCACCAGCCCCGAGCAGCATCTGCACCAAAGATCAACCCTGCACACTCCACAAGTTCTGCGTGGGGCCCTTTTGCATTTTCCTGCTCGACGCGTCTGCCCGGTCACTTGCCCGTTGGCTAGCGGCCATCTTGGCAACAATCTTTTGAAACTACACTGCTGGTCTGGTTGCTCCAGACTGGCCCTTGCTTCCCTCAAAAGAAGCAGCCCCTCAGACCTTGCTGGTCTGAGTAAGAAGCACACATCGTATCCTGCAAGGGTTGCCTTTGCCAAGGCTTGTTGACTCCAATCCTGAAGCCGACACCGCCGACAGCGAGAGCCTTTATGGGACAGTCCATGCCTGACTCCTGGTTGTCATCGATGACTTCTGGTCCACATGGCTGCAGAGACAAGCTTCCCATCAGCACCTGATTCCAATGCGACATCAACTGGTTCCTTCCTGGTTCCATCCTGGTCACTGGCTAGTGACCCAGACTCTGTCCCCTCTGCTTTCAGGTCCTCTACATCTTTGATCCACCCTTGGATCCAACCGGACTCTTCTCTCCTGGCCGCCTGCAGCATCTTTTCTCCAAGGCTCCATAGAACTCCATGACGAAACCAGACACACTTTGGGACCTATGCACCCGCTTTCTGTGGGTTAGGTAACGCGAGTACTATGGTGCTCCTGTAAAGGTTTACACTCCTAGTGTCCTAGTTTCAAGTGGTTAAGTTCTAGTCCAGTCGGAAGACTCCCAAAGCTTTAACTTTCCATTTTTATGCACCCATTGACTTCTATGTGTGAACGCGTGTGCCTTTAGACACTGCACACTCATCCCGTGGGCCTCCTGCTCCCTAACCATTGTTAGTCCAGTGTAGCCCCAGCGATTCCCAAGGCCCTAGGCCTTTCCATTGTTCGTGACATGGTACTTATACCACTTTTTTAATATATGGTTTGACGGGCCACCCGGCCCTATCCATAATTGTGCAACTTTTGTATGTTATATTAAGTTACTTGTTATGCGCTTGTGCTTCTGTGCTCATAAAGAGTTCAGGGGATTTCTGTAGAAATAAATACATATATATTTTGAATATATATCCTGTGTGGTGTCCTTTCATTTGGTATTAAAGGGATTGCATATGGTAAAACAGCTGGCTTCATATGCCCTCTTGAGTTTAGCCTAAGACTGTTCTGTCCATGCTACCCCTAGGATAGCTGGTATTTAAGGTTTACTTTACAACCATCACCATAAGGGTTGTTTGGACTGGTGCAAGGTGCTCACTAGAATAGTGAACATCATATACCAGGCCAACTTCTCACAAAGTTTTCCCACAATGTATGATGTTACTATCCCTGGATGTTGTCTCTGGACATATCGTGGATCTGGCCTAGTGAATGTGAACCCTTGTGTTTTATTTTTTGTAAAAGTAAATACCCAGGCAGGCTAGAAGTACAAGAGCTGGCTGAAATTGGAAACAATATTCAAATACAATAAAAAGTAATAAAAATGATTACTGCAATGGACTGAAATGATATAAAAAAAGATACTCTTTAATATAGATATAAAAGATAAATGTATACATAAAATTAATAAATTACACAATAGACATATTATATCATGAAGTTCATGTGATTGTTCTCAGAATATATAAAAGACTTCACAAAGTATAAAAATGATTCTTTTTCTTCAATAATATTCTCTGATTGTAGAGAATATGGCTTTGTGTCGTGTGTCAACGCGTTTCGACAAAGTCATTTGTCTTCATCAGGACAAAAATGGATGTTCAGCCAATTTTTCTAGACAGAAAAATACAATGATGACATTTAAATAAATTTAAGATCACAGTGCATTGCTCTCATAAACCGTAAAATTAGTCTTAAATCAATCAAGTTTCTCAGCCAGGCTAATGTAGTGATACAAAACACATTTAAGAAAAATAGTTGGAAAAAACATACATATTTCATCTTTCACAATTATTACAGACAGGACTCTATCCTTAGCATTTAAATTACAGACATGTGTCATAACTTCATAGAAGTTGGTGTATCATTCATAAAATCTAATATTCTAAGACGGTCACCCTAACTATTACTAAGAGCTTTTTAGACCCAGACCTATTTCATTATTCCCTATGTATTTTATCTAGCATTTCATTTGATTTAATCTGAACATAAAGGGAGGCCTATATTGAATTATGTTCAGTTTATGTTACTCAATCAAGTTACATAATGACAGGTTCAGGATATAGATGGTAAGGGGTAGGTTGTTGGTGGGGGAGACGCATCTATTTATCCAGGGAATTAAAAGGGATGCAAATCAATATTTCAAAGTTCCTGTAACGTTAATAACTCACTGAGTTCATAAAGATCAAAAACTGATATTTGATAGGAAAACAGACAAAAGCATGTTTTTTGCACTTTATAAGGCTATTCCCTTTTTAATAACTCTTCTTACCTAAAATGATTAATAACCAGAAGGATACAAAGTAGTTGTAGGGAGTAAGGCACCTTTCCTTTTTAAAGTCCGGAATCGGTATGTGATAACTATACAAAAGGAAGCAACATATTGGTATTTAAGTTCCTATTGCAATTCACCTAGGGTGCACATGATTCTTTCTCTTTTAGTTTATTGATTATGTCACATACCAGTCTCACTTGTTCAATCAGTGTTCACTGCCCCCATCTTATTACCACCTATCACTACTCTTCGTCATCTCTTTTGGAGCAGGGGAGGGAAATCTCAAGCGTTCAGGTCCATTTCCGTCGTCATATAACGATTGGTAAACAAAGGTGTTTATGGCTAAAATAAAATCATGATCGTAAGTTAGTGTGGTCTGGAGATGACACTCTACTGGTCTACAGATCTCGGTTAAATTATTAGTGTTTACACTTGTCTCTTACATTTGTCATTTATCCAAACAGGCGTGATCATGAACAGCTGCTGATGGTTGTTTAGGCGAGACGCGGCAATGGAAGCCGTTGCGTGTTTTAAAATCGCTCGTATTCCTCGGGGGCTGTTGTTGTGCAACTCTGATGTTTGTTTGGTTCAGAGTACGGCCCCTAAAAACAAAGAGGGATACCAAAAGGGGAACCAGAATTAGCGGGTCTCAGACGGACTTAAAAGATAACTAAAAACAGCTAAAAGTTAACGGGTTACAAACGGGTTTAATAGAAAACGGAGGAGAGCTCAATAGAAAACTCCATACTATGGAATGCAGAATGCGGAGTTACGTTTAAACTAATACGGAGTTTTCGCGTAGTCTGCGGAGTTCTTACCTTAGCTACGGTTCTGCGGCGCCTCGACCTCCCTCGACTGCTCGTTTCGGCAAGAATGATTAACTATAGTGCAACTGGCGGCACTCTTTTATTTTCTGAATAGGTTCCGCCCCTCTCACATTTTCTAAGTTTGTACCGCCCATTTTTAAAGCGATATTTTGTCTATGAATGACATGACTCTGGACCCTAGGGAAGGATTGCTGTATACGTAACAACGAGTGGAACATCAAGCTCACTGATTAGGGGTTTGGACGGCAGAAGACACAGAGATAGCCTTCTACCATAGAGCCACTCGTAAATGGCATTTTAGCATAAAGCTATTAGTTCATCCACCGAAATCCTGATTATTATTGTTGAAGTTATGATGGTATTATATTATCGCATTCTCCCACGGTAATTCATGATTCAATCCATGATTGAAGGTCCCGAGGGTAAAGATCCAAAAGACCTCTCTCTTTTTACGAATTTTACCTCCACCTTGATTCTTTTGCAACTGTATTCTTTCTAAAATACGCCATTTCAGTTCTTCCGGTTTGTGATTGTATTCTAGAAAGTGGTTTACCAAAGGTGCAGTGGTTTTCCTAGTTTTGATGGCTGATCTATGCTCCGTTAATCTGGTTTTTATCGTACGGGAAGTCTCGCCCACGTATCCAAGATTACAAGGGCAAACAAGTAAATACACAACGTTCTTTGTGTTGCAGTTCCAGAGTTCCTTAGCTTTAATTTTTGTTTTGTTGAATTCCATTGTTTCGCCCGTAATAATGGTATCGCAGGATTGACAGGAACCACAGCGAGAGGTACCTTTGATAGCATTTGTTCCGTCAATTGATTTCTGAATGAAAGGGGTACTTCTAATGTTGCCCTTGTGGCGGGAGTGAACAACTTGATCTTTTAGGTTCTTGTTTCGCTTGTGGGCAAACATGGGTTTCTGTAACTTTTGTTCGTTCTCATCAACATTTAGTAGGTGCCAATTCGAGTTAATTATCTGCCTGATCATGGAATCCATAGTTGAGTGTTTAGTAATGCATACTAATTTCGGATCTGCCTTCTGTTTCTGTGGGTGTAACAAGAACCTAAAAGATCAAGTTGTTCACTCCCGCCACAAGGGCAACATTAGAAGTACCCCTTTCATTCAGAAATCAATTGACGGAACAAATGCTATCAAAGGTACCTCTCGCTGTGGTTCCTGTCAATCCTGCGATACCATTATTACGGGCGAAACAATGGAATTCAACAAAACAAAAATTAAAGCTAAGGAACTCTGGAACTGCAACACAAAGAACGTTGTGTATTTACTTGTTTGCCCTTGTAATCTTGGATACGTGGGGGAGACTTCCCGTACGATAAAAACCAGATTAACGGAGCATAGATCAGCCTTCAAAACTAGGAAAACCACTGCACCTTTGGTAAACCACTTTCTAGAATACAATCACAAACCGGAAGAACTGAAATGGCGTATTTTAGAAAGAATACAGTTGCAAAAGAATCAAGGTGGAGATAAAATTCGTAAAAAGAGAGAGGTCTTTTGGATCTTTACCCTCGGGACCTTCAATCATGGATTGAATCATGAATTACCGTGGGAGAATGCGATAATATAATACCATCATAACTTCAACAATAATAATCAGGATTTCGGTGGATGAACTAATAGCTTTATGCTAAAATGCCATTTACGAGTGGCTCTATGGTAGAAGGCTATCTCTGTGTCTTCTGCCGTCCAAACCCCTAATCAGTGAGCTTGATGTTCCACTCGTTGTTACGTATACAGCAATCCTTCCCTAGGGTCCAGAGTCATGTCATTCATAGACAAAATATTGCTTTAAAAATGGGCGGTACAAACTTAGAAAATGTGAGAGGGGCGGAACCTATTCAGAAAATAAAAGAGTGCCGCCAGTTGCACTATAGTTAATCATTCTTGCCGAAACGAGCAGTCGAGGGAGGTCGAGGCGCCGCAGAACCGTAGCTAAGGTAAGAACTCCGCAGACTACGCGAAAACTCCGTATTAGTTTAAACGTAACTCCGCATTCTGCATTCCATAGTATGGACTTTTCTATTGAGCTCTCCTTCGTTTTCTATTAAACCCGTTTGTAACCCGTTAACTTTTAGCTGTTTTTAGTTATCTTTTAAGTCCGTCTGAGACCCGCTAATTCTGGTTCCCCTTTTGGTATCCCTCTTTGTTTTTAGGGGCCGTACTCTGAACCAAACAAACATCAGAGTTGCACAACAACAGCCCCCGAGGAATACGAGCGATTTTAAAACACGCAACGGCTTCCATTGCCGCGTCTCGCCTAAACAACCATCAGCAGCTGTTCATGATCACGCCTGTTTGGATAAATGACAAATGTAAGAGACAAGCGTAAACACTAATAATTTAACCGAGATCTGTAGACCAGTAGAGTGTCATCTCCAGATCACACTAACTTACGATCATGATTTTATTTTAGCCATAAACACCTTTGTTTACCAATCGTTATATGACGACGGAAATGGACCTGAACGCTTGAGATTTCCCTCCCCTGCTCCAAAAGAGATGCCGAAGAGTAGTGATAGGTGGTAGTAAGATGGGGGCAGTGAACACTGATTAAACAGGTGAGACTGGTATCTGACATAATCAATAAACTAAAAGAGAAAGAATCATGTGCACCCTAGGTGAATTGCAATAGGAACTTAAATACCAATATGTTGCTTCCTTTTGTATAGTTATCACATACCGATTCCGGACTTTAAAAAGGAAAGGTGCCTTACTCCCTACAACTACTTTGTATCCTTCTGGTTATTAATCATTTTAGGTAAGAAGAGTTATTAAAAAGGGAATAGCCTTATAAAGTGCAAAAAACATGCTTTTGTCTGTTTTCCTATCAAATATCAGTTTTTGATCTTTATGAACTCAGTGAGTTATTAACGTTACAGGAACTTTGAAATATTGATTTGCATCCCTTTTAATTCCCTGGATAAATAGATGCGTCTCCCCCACCAACAGCCTACCCCTTACCATCTATATCCTGAACCTGTCATTATGTAACTTGATTGAGTAACATAAACTGAACATAATTCAATATAGGCCTCCCTTTATGTTCAGATTAAATCAAATGAAATGCTAGATAAAATACATAGGGAATAATGAAATAGGTCTGGGTCTAAAAAGCTCTTAGTAATAGTTAGGGTGACCGTCTTAGAATATTAGATTTTATGAATGATACACCAACTTCTATGAAGTTATGACACATGTCTGTAATTTAAATGCTAAGGATAGAGTCCTGTCTGTAATAATTGTGAAAGATGAAATATGTATGTTTTTTCCAACTATTTTTCTTAAATGTGTTTTGTATCACTACATTAGCCTGGCTGAGAAACTTGATTGATTTAAGACTAATTTTACAGTTTATGAGAGCAATGCACTGTGATCTTAAATTTATTTAAATGTCATCATTGTATTTTTCTGTCTAGAAAAATTGGCTGAACATCCATTTTTGTCCTGATGAAGACAAATGACTTTGTCGAAACGCGTTGACACACGACACACAGCCATATTCTCTACAATCAGAGAATATTATTGAAGAAAAAGAATCTTTTTTATACTTTGTGAAGTCTTTTATATATTCTGAGAACAATCACATGAACTTCATGATATAATATGTCTATTGTGTAATTTATTAATTTTATGTATACATTTATCTTTTATATCTATATTAAAGAGTATCTTTTTTTATATCATTTCAGTCCATTGCAGTAATCATTTTTATTACTTTTTATTGTATTTGAATATTGTTTCAAATTTCAGCCAGCTCTTGTACTTCTAGCCTGCCTGGGTATTTACTTTTACAAAAAATGTGTTGTCCCTGACCCAGGAGTCTCATCCACATCAGGGGGTCCTTGATACCTACAAGAACCCTTGTGTTTTATTCAGGAATCTATCTTGACATTTGTTAGTGTCTGTGGGCAAAATTACCCATTTTTTCCAATCAGTTGTTAAGTAAAATGGTTTTTACGTCAACCAACCCATCTGAAGTGTTACTTCTTTCTTGTGTATGTGTCGGTACTGACGGTTTGTTTAAATCTTTTATCTTAGCTAATCCAAGACAAAATGTCTGTTGAACAGTGTCATTTAAAAACATTATTTGTTCTGGGATAATGCAGGCTCTAAATAAAGCTTCTAAGCCCTGCACCTGCCAATCTTTTGTGCTCCAGATAGTTTTTGTCTCAATGGTGTCTTTCCAAAAGTCAAAACCTAATGTAGACAACTGAGCATAAAAGGCCGCAGAATAAACTTGCTTTGTTTTTGTCAACATACTTTTCCTTCATGTCCTATTAACATTTTTAAAGTAAAATGATTCTGGATTGGAAACATTATACCCTAAAAAGTATGGACATTTGTCATAAAATGTTTTTGAGCTACCCTTTGGTGGCGTAGGACAATGTTCCCATTGGTTATAAGTAAATACATTTTAAGATTTGCAGATTTATGCAAGAAATGATGACCAGAGTGATTATAACAGTACATTTGTTCATAGTCTGATGAACCTTCTAAGTATTCATGATTTGTACATTTTGCAAACATTTCTAAGTCTGACATCATATTATTAACAGTCTCAAAGTCAAAGTCACAATCATCAGAAAATGTGCTGGGTAAAACAAAATCACTCAAGGAAACCTTGAATTGGTGTAGAATTTTCAACATCTCTGCCGGACCAAGAATGTCATATTCAGTACTGTCCCAAGCTGTACCACCTGGTATAGGAATGGCTGTGATGTTTACTGCTGACAAGTCTCTTTGTTCACAATGGGATGATTTGTGTGGTTTGAGGAGTAAGTTCATGTTCTTTCATACTATGTCCTTTGTACTATATTTTCCATTGATCAGCATCCCCAAGGTAAATACCAGAGTTAACCAAAGTAGAAGAAAAAGTACACCTACGATAATCCATACTTCAACCCATGGTGAAACCAGATATGTCTTTTCCAGTTCTCGAAAGAGATCTGTAATTTGTTCTCTGAAAGTTTTTTCAGCTAGTGGTTTTTCTGGTTCACTTGGATCCTCGGAAAACGTATCAAAGTTAATGAAGTAGCCAGAGGCAGTTCTGTCAATTGTAGGGATTGATTCTGGATTCGATGAAATCGCTGGAATCACGTGATCACATGTCATATTAGTATACTCGGGTGCTATATCATTGTAGACAGGTGTTTCTTGACAAACTGTTATTTTGGTCTCAAGAGGCACAAGTTCCATGGCTTTGTTACATAGTCCTTTGTTCTGTGCTGCAGCGTCTTCAAATGTTATCAGTCTCTCAGTCTGAACCTCTTGGATTGTAGCCAGATTCAGGCATCGGCTACATCTTTGGAGTCCACTTGGCCTACTACTTATAATGGGCCACATGATGTGGTTTCATCAGGTCAATGGATACAAACCTGTTCTCCTTTCTTCCAACAAGAGGCGGCAAAAACGGGTACTGGTTGTCTGTAAGAAAGCCCAAATTCCTTCTTGTCCGCGATCTTTTCTCTGACTAATTCCCCAATCTTTGGAATCCAGGCAGGCCTTGCTGGGACGGGTGGTTTTTCTTCAGTGGTCGTTGATTTCAGGAATACATTGCTTTGACTTTCTCTTGTTTCATTTAAGTACTGCAAAACAGCCAAACGGTCTTTGATATCAAAAGGTTTTTGTTCTACATCTTAAGTGTGACAATCAAGGTCCTGGACAATCATTCTAGTTCCAAAAAGTATTTCATATGGAGTGATTCCCCCTAGAGAACTTCTTGGCAGATTGTTAGGACAACGTTGGACACTTATTAGATGTTTGACCCACCCGTCACCTGAGCCTAGTACCCTAGCTGTTATAGATTGCTTTATGTCCCGTTTTTTTCGCTCCACAACCGAATTTCCCTCAGGATGAAATGGACTAGAATACTGCAATGCAACGCCCAGATTGGCCATGGCCTACTTGTAAGCTTTTGAGCTAAACGCAGGACCCTGGTCAGAATGTAGGGTGCCGACTGCGTATGTGCCGATAAAGACTTGCAAATCTTTTATAACAGTTTGGGCGTCAGCCAAGCGCTGGGGCCACATCCAAATGAATCTCGAGCATGAATCCACTGCGACCATGATATATTTATAGTTACCATCTCTCTGTAAGGGACCGCAGTGGTCCAGGTAAACGCAAGCTAATGGTTAATATGAAATTAACAGGGGCGTCTGCGCCGGGCTATTCACTGTAGAGAGTTTCATCTTTTGGCAGATTTCACATTCCAAAACATAGTTTCTGGTCTGTTTCCTCATGCGCGGCCACCAGTATCGCTGCTTTATTAATGATACTGAAGCAGAAACACCTGCGTGTGCAGAGGCGAGCCCTTCATGTGCTGTTAAGATTAGTCCAAATCAATCAACCAATTAATCAATCGATCAATCAATCCATTTATAAAGTGTGTAGGAGAGTAGGGTCTGCAATCCTATGATCACCCCAGATTTTTGCTTTTTGCTTCACTGGTTTACGACTTTCCCTGGCTGTGGGCCTGCTAATCAGACCCACAGCCTAGCTGTTCTCTCTCTAAATTGACACATGTACCTTAGGTGCATTTACCAATTGGTACTGGGCCACCTTATCAGTCTCTGTATCCAGGGCATAGGTGTATCCAGGGCCTACCAGGGGCTGCAGCATGTATTATGCCACCCCTGGCTGGCCATCCAAATCTGACACAACTGGCTGCACGACAGCTGGGGCAAGGTGGTGTAATCACCTTTTGCTTTAGATATAGTATTCCTATATCTAACCCTAAAATGGACACATGTATTCCTATCAGTCACTCCTATGGCAGGCCTTAACAATCCTGAAGGCAGAGTGCTTGGAATTATGTGAGATGGTGCTCTGGCATGAGCTGAGCCCGTTTGAAGCTTGCGGAACCAAGTCCTAATAGCTGTTCCATGATAACGCGTACCATATACTCTTAAGTGCATTATAATCCTTGCGGTTATTTGCCAACTCTGGTATCGCTTTATCAAAACATGTCGAGTAAGGTGTCATACGAATTGGAATACTAACCCCTCGCCAATTCTGGCGACGGGGTTAGCATTCCACCCTTCTAGAGGGACACGACATGTATGTAACTGAGAACCCCGGTTAAAGCTAACTTGAGCCTCAGCATCACAAAATGGATGCTGCCACCACAGACACAAGTCTGACCTCCTGCTGCTGGGAGTCCTTCCAGCGAGGAGAGCTTGGACAAAGAGTTTCCTGTCAGGGGCGGTGCTAGCACCATCCCAGACAGGGTTTTGTGTATCCCAGGTAGGCAGGGCTGAGAGGAAGGTGACTGCAAGTGGCACCCCGGTGCTCACTGTGCATATGCCGGCTTGAACCAGTTCCAGGGGCACACCAGCCCCTGAGCTGGGGAAAGTCCGGCAAGGGAGAGGGGTGTAACCACCCCCCTCCTGGTCCCACCCATGGGCAGGACCTAGTCGCGTGCCAGCCCCTTTTTTTAGAATAAAGGTAGGAGCGGGCCCCCTTCCCAAATTAGATAATTCTGAATCTTGAACTACTTTCCACGAAAGGAACTCTTGATACTTTCTGAAGACTCTCCCTTGTGGCTAAGGAGTAGCCACCCTGCACCCGCAGGCACCACCTAAGCATCGCGGTTTGCTGTAAGTCCATCCTCCGGATCAAGACTGCCCAGCTCGACGACACCCGGATTCCCTGGCATCTCCGACCTCTACCTGCATCATCAGCTCAGCTGAGATTCGTGGGTGTGACGAGACCTGAAGGGAACCGAGCCATCTTCAAAACTGCACGACGCTTAACCAGCACGACCGCCGAGGGATCCTCGAGTGAGTGCTTTGGGATTTGAGAAGCCCTAACCCTGAGCAGCTCCAGCACCGAAGTCCAGCCCCGCAGCATCCACGAGATCTGTGTGGGGCCCTTCTGCTCTTTGCTGCTCACCGCGTTGTCCGGTCACTTGCCTGCTGGCTAGTGGCCCTCCTGACGACGCACCACGACGATTACACCGCTGGTCTGGTTGCTCCAGACTGGCCCCAGCTCCCCTCCAAAAGAGGAGCACCCCGGACCCTCCTGGTCCACTCCAGACGCCATCTTGACTCCACCGCGTGGGCTTGACTTTGCCAAGCTTTGTTGCCCCAATCCTGGGTCCAGCATCGCCGACAGCAGACACCTTCGTGGGACAGCTCGCACCTCCAGCCTGGTCGCCGACAAAGCCTCCTGGTCAGAGGGACAGCAGAGTCCAGCGTCGCCCACTCACCTGGTCGAGGTGACTTCATCCGGTGCCATCCTGGTGCCCACCTAATCACTGGCTAGTGATTAAGAACTGAGTCCCCTCTGCTTTCAGGTCGTCTCCATCATCGATCCAGGCTTGGATCACTCCGAACATCTTCACTGGTCGCCTGCCAGCAACTTCTTCTTTCAGGCTTCATAGACTACAACGAGGATTCCCGACGTCTTTTGAACCCTATGCAGCCGCAGCCCCTGGGCTAGGTAACCTGAGCATTTCGGTGCTCCAATGTAGGTTCACTATCTAAGTGTCCAGATCCTTTTTCGTTTTCAGTCTATCTAGTCGGATTCGTCCGATAACAGTGACTTTACGAATACTAGTATCCATAGACTTTGTCCCGCATCCCGAGTGAGAGTGCACACTCTGCACCCGATCTCCCTAGGCCTCCTGCTCCTAACCTTAGGGTTCAGTAGTGTAGTCCTAGCGATCCTGAAGCCTCTGGATCTTGTTACTTACCTGCTAGTATTTCGCATTCCACTTTTAGTGTATATGGTTTTTCGTGCCCCTCGGGCATTTGTGTAAATTGTGCAACTTAAAATATTTTCTTAAGAGTTTTGTTGTGTGCTTAGCTCCCTGACTCATAAAGAGATCAGGGTAGACTTGTTATAAATGAATATCCTTTTATTTTCATAACAAGTTGTGTTGTGTCCTTTCACATGGTGTTCATGGGGTATATGTGATGGTATAACAGCTGGCTTAACACGCCCCCTAGAGTTTAGCCTAAAGACTGCTTTTGTCCACGCTACTAGGATAGCTGGTCTATAAGGTTGACTTACAACCAATCATCAATAAGGGTCGTTTGGTATGATACACAGTGATCACTAGAATAGTGAGCACTATATATCAGGCCAACTTCTCACAAAGCGCACTATATACCTGTGAGGGTCTCAAGGCGCTGAGGGTGGGGGTGCTGCTGCTCGAAGAGCCAGGTCTTGAGGAGTCTTCTGAAAGTGAGTAGGTCTTGGGTCTGGCGTATTGTTCCAGGTCTTGGCAGCGAGGAAGGAGAAGGATCTGCCGCCGGCGGTCGTTCGTTGGATGCGGGGGACGGTGGCGAGGGTGGCAGATCTGAGCTGGCGGGTGGGGGTGTAGAAGCTGAGTCAGTCGTTGAGGTAGGCTGGTCCGTTGTTGTGGAGGGCTTTGTGTGCATGGTTGAGTAGCTTGAAGGTGATCCTCTGTTTGACGGGGAGCCAGTGTAGGTCTCTCAGCTGAGGGGTGATGAGGCTGCGGCGAGGGACGTTGTGAATGAGTCGGGCGGAGGCATTTTGAATGCGTTGCAGTCGTCGCAGGTGTTTGGTCGGGATGCCCGCGTAGAGCGTGTTGCCGTAGTCCAACCTGCTGCTGATGAGGGCCTGGGCCACAGTTCTTCTTGTTTCGGTGGGGATCCACTTGTAGATCCTGCGAAGCATGCGGAGGGTGTTGTAGCAGGAGGAGGAGACGGTGTTGACCTGCTTCGACATAGAGAGTGAGTAGTCGAGGATGATTCCCAGGTCGCGTGCGTGGTTGGTGGGTGTTGGTGCAGTTCCTAGCGAGGTTGGCACCAGAAGTCGTCCCAGGCTGAGGGGGTGGGTCCGAGGATGAGGACCTCCGTCTTGTCAGAGTTCAACTTCAGCCGGCTGCTCCTCATCCATTCGGCGACGGCTTTCATTCCTTCGTGGAGGTTAGTTTTGGTGCTGTGTGGGTCCTTGGCGAGGGAGAGGATCAGTTGGGTGTCGTTGGCGTAGGAGATGATGTTGAGATCGTGTTGGTGGGCGACGTGAGCGAGGGGGGCCATGTAGTCGTTGAAACAGCGTCGGGCTGAGGGATGATCCCTAGGGTACGCCGCTGATGATGTCGGTGGCTTCGGAGCGGAAGGGGGAGGCGGACACTCTGTGTTCTCCCAGAGAGGAAGGATGTGGTCCAGTCAAGGGCTTTATGTTGGATTGCGGCATCTCGAAGGCTTGTCTTTAGTGTGCGGTGGCAGACCGTGTCGGAGGCGGCTGACAGGTCTAGGAGGATGAGGGCTGATGTCTCACCGTTGTCTAGTTGCATCCTGATGTTGTCTGTGTCGGCGATGCGGGCTGTCTCTGTGCTGTGGTTTCATTGGAATCCGGACTGGGGTGGGTCTAGGATATTGTTGTTTTCGAGGAATCGTGTCAGTTGTGTGTTGACGACTTTCTCGAAGACCTTCGCTGGGAACTGGAGCAGGGAGATGGGTCGGAAGATCTTGAGGTCCTCGGGGTCCGCTTTGGGTTTCTTGAGGAGGGCGTTGATCTCGGAGTGTTTCCAGCTTTCTGGGAATGTGGCTGTCTCGAGGGAGGCGTTGATTACTTTCCGTAGTTGGGGTGCGATGGTTGCGGCTGCTTTGTTGAATATGCGGTGTGGGCAGGGGTCTGATGGTGATGCTGAGTGGATGGAGTTTATGATCTTGCATGTTTTGTCGTCGTTGACGTTGGTCCAGGCGGTCAGGTGGTTGATGCGGATGGTGTTTGCCGGGTGGGTGGGGTCTGGCGAAGTCGGGGTGTTGAAGCTGACATGGATGTCAGTGATTTTGCGGTGGAAGAAGGTGGCCAGTGCGTCACACAGTTCTTGTTGTTGGTGATGGCGCTGGGGTTGGAGAGTTTCTTGACGATGCTGAAGAGTTCTTTACTATCGTGTGCGTTGTTGTCCAGGCGGGCTTTGAAGGACGATCTTTTGGCTGATCTGATGAGGTGGTGATGTCTGTGGGTGGCGTCTTTGTGGGCTGCGTAGCTGTCTGATGTTTGTTCGTGGAACCATTTCTTCTCCAGTTTCCGGCATGTTTGTTTGGATGTCTGGAGTTCTTCAGTGAACCAGGCGGCTTTCTTGCTGGTGCGGCTGTTGGAAGGTTTCTTGATCGGGGCGAGGGTGTTGGCGCAGTCGTTGATCTATTGTCTGAAGTAGCGGGAGGTGGAGTCTGGGTCGGCGGGGTCAGTGGGTGGGTTCTGGGCGAGGTTGTGGGCAAGCTGGCCTTCGGTAACTTTGCTCCAGCTGCGGCGGATCAGCTGTTGGGTGTGGTGGTGCGTGGTGGGCTTCTTGTAGGTGAAGTGGATGCAGCGGTGATCTGTCCAGTGGAGTTTGGTGGTGTGGTCGAAGGAGACGTGGGTGCTCGTGGAGAAGATGGGGTCAAGCGTGTGGCCGGGGGTGTGGGTGGTGCGGTGACCAGTTATCTGAGGCCGAGGATGGCGAGGTTGTTGGTCAGGGTGGCGGAGTTGGCGTCGTTGTTGTTCTCGAGGTGGAAGTTCAGGTCCCCGAGTAAGATGTAGTCTGAGGAGGCAAGGGCGTGGGTGCTGACGAGGTCGGCGATTGAGTCGCTGAATTGTGGCCGGGGTCCGTGGGGTCTGTAGACGAGGGTTCCTCTGAGGATGGTGTTGGGGTAGGTGTGGATCCGGAAGTGCAAGTGTTTGGTGGTGCTGAGGGTGTCCTCTGAGTGAGTTGAGACCTTGAGGGAGGACTTGTGAGCGATGGCTATTCCTCCTCCTATTCCGTTGGTGCGGTCTCTACGGGCGATTTTGTATCAGTCCGGGATGGCTATGGCGGTTTCTGGTGCCGCAGAGTCGTTTCATAGGTTTCGGTCAGGAAAGCGACGTCTGGGGTGCAGGTGTTGAGCAGGTCCCAGAGCTCGACTGCGTGTTAGCATACGGAGCAGGTGTTGAGGAGTATGCAGCAGAGGTGATTGGGTCCAGTCTTTGGTGTTTTGGCGGCTGTGTCGCAGGTGATCTGCAGCTTTGGCAGGAGAAGGGTCCATGGGAACGTTTCGGTCGGCCTGGAAGCACGTAGGGTGTCGGCCGGCGTTGAGTGCTAGGAGAGTGCTGGCGTCGTACCGGAGTCTGGCGCCATGGTAGTCGCGGGTTCCAGGGGTTCTGGCACTGGGCGCGGTCCAGGCGCGGTCCAGGCGCGGCCACGCAGCGGTCGCCATTTGAGGCGGGGAGGGAGGGAGGAGCAGCTGGGAGGTGGGAGCGGGGTGGCGAGGGGGCAGGCCGCAGGGGAGCAGCAGCGGGAATCGAACAGGGTACAGAAGAAAAAAAGGGGGGAGGGGGTGACGAGCAGGGCGCAAGGGCAAAAGGGAGCCCAGGTACAGAGTAACAGGAAAACACAATGGCACAACAGAGGAACAGTGGCAGCAATAAACTTAAACAAACCAGACAGCACGTTCAAGGCACAGCAGGATCGAACTCACACTCGCGGCAGCGTGGGGGAAGGAGCAGGCACACAGGTGGAGCTCTGCGGCAGGAGGGGAGCGACCTGGCCTGTAAGAAGGGTCAGGGGTCGTTCCATGTTTGGAATTACTCTATCCCCCACTCCAGGGATTCGAGCAAACAGAACATTATTTGCATCAGTTATATACGAGTATTTGAGTGGAAAGCCTTTTGGTAATGTTTTACCACTGTCTTTGCTTGAAGCATTGAACGCTTGCATTATTTCGCTGTCTATTTTCGTTTTTGATTGCAGCTACGGAAGCCGTTTGCACAGCTGCCTTCGCTGCTTCATCAGCCAATGAATTCCCTGCAACGTGAACGTCATCACGTTGATGACTCAGTGTATGGATCACGTGAGCTTTTTGTTGTTCTTTTCATAATTGAACTACTTGTTCCCAAAGCAATTTATGCTTGATTGTGCCACCTTTTGCATCTTTGAAACCGTTTTCAATCCAGTTCTGCAAGTATTCATTGTAAGATTGAGCACAATAATACGAATCGCACACTATGAGTATGGGGAATTCGCGATCAGTATTTTCGAGCGCCATCTTGAAAGCCTGTAGTTCAGCTCGCTGAGCTGTACAATCTCTGAGAGATTATGTTTTTGTCACCATAGGTCAGAATTTACCATCGCGCCAGCAACCTTTAACGATCGCACACGCAGCACTATAAGGTTGTTTAACCCCAATTGCGGGTTGTGCAGATCTGTCTGTATAAATTATACATCCGTTCTGTTCTAGAGGCAGAATCTCAGTGGGCAGAGGACATTCTCTTTTGTATTGTGTTTTTAAATAGGGTTCAAAAACGTATTCAACGTCTGTTGCAGCAAGAGAATTAACCCATTGTATCCATCTTGGATGTAAAGCCTTTGCAGTAGGAATGCTCGCTTTTGTTACTGCTTCTAAAACAGGTACAGGAGCAACTACCATTATGCGTTTTCCCTGTGCAAAGGCTATCTCTTTTGCGACTGCAGTTTGAACCGCTGTCAGAATTTTTTCTGTAGAAGTGAATTTTATTTCTGCTTGTGTGTACAAGTGTGATTTATAAGCAATTGGTACTTTTTCCCCTTCATTAACCCCTCCGCCGCGGCCGGAATTCAGCACCTTTGCGGCACATTCCGACTGCGGGTGTGGTCATGACGGCTCCCGGCCGTCATCAGCACACGCCCACTGTAACTGATGGCGACCGGGAACCGTCATCAGCACCGAAGGGGTTAAAGGTTAAGTAAGTGAATCCGCATTTTCCTGGAATGATTCGGATTACTAAGTTGCATATATTTACGCATGTTTGCAAATGTGTGGTTGCTAACATGTCTGTTTGCACTGAAAGCTAAATTTCTGTGTGTTTTTAGTTCAATTAATTTGTTTGAAATCCGGTTTGATTAATTCGTAGAGAGGTTTAACCCTTTCTGCATAATTTAGAATGTAAGTTCTTCCAAAATTTAGGAAATATAGAATTGACTGTAAGTTTTTCCGCGTTTTGGAGGTTGGAGCAGCGCACATTTCTCAAGAAAGTTTGCCGCCAGGCTTTTGCCTTCCCTTGATAATTCCTATCCTAGAAACAGGACGCGAGGTGTGCAATTCGTGATTTTTTAAAATGTAATTTGTACCACTCAGAGGCGAAGCCCAATATTATGGTGTTCACCCTGTTTAAGTGCCTGTCTAAGTCATCGTCTTTTCGATAGATGTAATCGACATATAATAATGCTTCATCATCATACGTTTGTAGTAACTCTGTTACTCTAGCTGAAAATAACTCTGGCCTATTCTTGAATACCTGTGGGAGACGACAAAACTGACGCTGTGTCCCCATGATTGAGAAAACGGTCAAATACCTGCTTTCTGGTTCAATATTTTGACAGAAGAAACCGTTAGAAATATCTAATGTTGTCTTATATTTTTTACGCACAATGTTATTCATTAGTGCTGCACCCTATGCATTTTGCACTGCAAAAGTTTTGCAACAGAAGTTTAGATGTCTGTAATCCAAAACTAGATGATATGTATTGTCTGGTTTGATACAGGAAACAAAGGATTGTTCATTGATAAGGTGCATGTTTCAATCACCACTTAGTATTAAAGTTGATCATAGATCTCCCTGACTTGTTTTTTAGCTTCTTGCTTAACAGGATACTGCCTTTGTGCAGTCGGTTGAGTTTTTAATTGTATTTTATGTTGAGGAGAATCCTTAGCCCATCCTACATGATTTTTATATAATGCATGTGCCTGGGCGACTGCCCATTTTCTGGCATATGTGTATTTTTTATGACTTGAAATGTGGTTGGAGAAGGCTGGCATAATGATGTCTTCGCCATGTGGGCACTCCCTGACAAATTCAGGTGGCCAGTCTTGTTCAGCTGGAAGAATGTCATAACTTTAGAGGGCTTCTCCCAAAAGAGCTCTCTTATTTTTCTAGTTATATCCCCCTCCACCTGGAGTGTTATTTCATATAACTTGTGTGGAACACTAACCCTGTACTCATTCAAGTCCACTGTCTCCAGATGATCCTTCAAGATCTTGCGACTTACGGTTACTTCTGCTGCGCTGTCTAACATTGTCTGAGCCTACTCCCCGTTCTTGAGTCGTGTCCTCAAGATCCTCGGTGTAGGAAGGTGGATACCTGACTATGGTTACCCCTTATTTTTTGCCTAGTGTTTAGCTGGTTTTCGAGTTAGTTGGCCTGGGATCCTGCTAATCAGGGCCCCAGGCTATCTGCTCTCTCTTTAAAATGGACTCCATGTACCCTAGGTACATCTCCAATTGGATACTGGGTCACCTTATGAGCCCCTGTACAGTGTACTATAGGTACCCAGGGCATAGGTGCATCCAAGGCCTACCAGGGGCTGCAGCATGTATTATGCCACCCCTGGCTGGCCACCCAAATTGACACAACTGGCTGATCACTCAGCTGGGGCAAGGTGGTGTAATCACCCCTTGCTTAGATATAGTATACCTATATCTAACCTTATGTCTGGACACATATGCACCTATAAGTCACTCCTATGGCAGGCCTTAACAATCCTGGAGGCAGAGTGCTTGGTTTTATGTGAGATGGTGCTTGAGCATGAGCTGAGCCTGTCTGCAGCTTTCGGAACCATGTCCTTATAGCTGTTCTAGGATATTGCCATACCATATACTCTTAAGTGCATTATGAACCTCGCGGTTAAATGCTATCTATGGTTTGGCTTTATCAAAACATGTCATGTAAGGTGTCATACACTTTGGAATACTACCCCCTCACCAGTCCTGGCAACGGGGGTAGCATTCCACCCTTCTAGAGGGAGAAGACATGTTACTTTCCTTAAACGTGGTTAAATCAAACCAGAGCCTCAGCATCACAAAATGGATACTGCTGCCACAGACATAAGTCTGGCCTCCTGCTGCTGACTGAAACTCCGGCAGGGGAGGCCTGGACAAAAGGTTTCCTGTCACGGGGAGGTGCTAGCACCACCCAGACAGGAGATAGTGGATTGGGACAGGGAGGGCTGAATGAAACTAGACACTGCCAGGGGCACACAAGATGTCCCATGCAAACCCCAGTTCACACCGGTGCTGGGGCACTCCAGCCCCAGCTCTGGCGCGAAACTGGACAAAGGGAAAAAGGGCTGTAACCACCCCCTTCCTGGGTCCCACCCATAGGAGGGACCTAGCAGGTGATCCAGCCCCTTGATTTGGAATAAAGGTAGGAGCTGTGCCCTTATACTTTAGATCATCCTGACTGAAACTTTGATACGAAACTCTGGACCCTTCGACATCCTACTCGACGTAGAAGACTGAAGAATCTCCCTTGTGGTCAAGGAGTGACCACCCTGCACAAGCAGGCACCATCAGCGCTCAAAGGTTTTCTTCGCTGTTGCTCCCGCCGGAGCTCGAACAACAGAGACCGACAAGACCTGGACTCCCAGACATCCAACAGCCCGATCCACAGCCCCAGCAAAGCTGAGACCCGTGGAGGCGACGTGAGATGTGGGACCGGCCATCTTGGAAAGCCAGCGAAGTGCTTCCTGTGCAGCTCCCAAGGCACACTCGAAGCTGTGCATTGGGGATTGAGAAGAACCAGCCACGAGCAGCTCTTGTACCGAAGATCACCTCTCCACACTCACCGAGTGCTGCTTGGGGCCCTTTTGCATTTTCCTGCTCGACGCGTCTGTCCGGTCACTTGCCCGTGGGCTAGTGGCCTCTGTGATGATGAACCTTCGAATTTTCACTGCTGGTCTGGTTTCTCCAGACTGGCCCTTGCTCCCCTGAAAAGGAGCAGCTCATCAGACCTTGCTGGTCTGATCCAGAAGCCATCTCCGATTCCTGCGTGGGTTGCATTTGCAGAGGCCTGTTGACTCCGATTCGAGAACCGACACCGCCGACAGCGAAAGCCTTCGTGGGACAGCCCATGTCCACCTCCTGGTCATCGTCGATACTTCCTGGTCCACGTGGCAGCGGAGACAAACTTCACGACAGCACCTGATCGCAACCCGACATCGCCTGGTTCCTTCCTGGTTCCATCCTGGTCACTGGCTAGTGACCCAGACTCTGTCCCCTCTGCTTTTAGGTACTCTACATCTTTGATCCACCCTTAGATCCAACCGGACTCTTCTCTCCTGGTCGCCTGCAGGATCTTTTCATCAAGGCTCCATAGAACTCCACGCTCAAAGGTTTTCTTTGTTGTTGCTCCTGCCGGAGCTCGAACGACAGAGACCGACAAGACCTGGACTCCCAGACATCCAACAGCCCGATCCACAGCCCCAGCAAAGCTGAGACCTATGGAGGCGACGTGAGACGTGGGATCAGCCATCTTGGAAAGCCAGCAAAGTGCTTCCGGTGCAGCTCCTGGGGCACCCTCGAAGCTGTGCATTGGGGATTGAGAAGCCCCAGCCCCGAGCAGCTCTTGCACCGAAGATCACCTCTCCACACTCACCGAGTGCTGCATGGGGCCCTTTTGCATTTTCCTGCTCGATGCGTCTGTCCGGTCACTTGCCCATGGGCTAGTGGCCTCTGTGACGATGAACCTTCGAATTTTAACTGCTGGTCTAGCTGCTCCAGATTGGCCCTTGCTCCCCTGAAAAATAGCAGCCCATCAGACCTTGCTGGTCTGATCCAGAAGCCATCTCCGATTCCTGCGTGGGTTGCATTTGCCAAGGCCTGTTGACTCCGATTCGAGAACCGACACCGCTGACAGCGAGAGCCTTCGTGGGACAGCACGTGTCCACCTCCTGTTCATCGTCGATACTTCCTGGTCCACGTGGCAGCGGACACAAACTTCACAACAGCACCTGATTGCAACCCGATATCGGCTGGTTCCTTCTTGGTTCCATCCTGGTCACTGGCTAGTGACCCAGAATGTGTCCCCTCTGCTTTCAGGTACTCTACATCTTCGATCCACCCTTGGATCCAACCGGACTCTTCTCTCCTGGTCGCCTGCAACATCTTTTCATCAAGGCTCCATAGAACTCCACGACGAAACCTGACGCACTTTGACACCTATGCACCCGCTTCCTGTGGGTGAGGTAATAAGAGTACTTTGGTGCTCCTGTAGAGATTTACATCCCTAGTCTCCTAGTTTTAAGTGGTTAAGTTCTAGTCCAGTCGGAAGAGTTCCAAAACTGCAACTTTCTAACTTTTACGCACCATTGACTTCTATTGGTGAACGCGTGTGCCTATAGTCACTGCACCCGCATCCTGTGGGCCTCCCCCGACCTAACCTCTGTTAGTCTAGTGTAGCCCCAGCGATTCAAGGCCCTAGGCCTTACCATTGCTCGTGTTGTGGTTCTTATACCACTATTTTAGTATATGGTTTGAGGGGCCACCAGGGCCTATCCATATTTGTGCAACTTTTGTATGTTATATGAAGTTCTTTGTTTAACGCTTGTGCTTCTGTCCTCATAAAGAGTATAGGGGCTTATTCTAGTAATAAATACATATATTTTATAATTTATAACTTGTGTGGTGTCCTTTAATTTGGTATTAAAAGGATTGCATATGGTAAAAGAGCTGGCTTCACATGCCCTCTTGAGTTTGGCCTAAGACTGCTTTTGTCCATGCTGCCCCTAGGATAGCTGGTCTATAAGGTTGACTTACAACCAATCACCATAAGGGTTGTTTGAACTGGTGCAAGGTGCTCAATAGAATAGTGATCATCATATACCAGGCCAACTTCTCACACTCTGCATGTCTGCTTTTTAGACCTGCTACCTTCTTTTTGTTGAATTGAGTTTTCTTATTTTTTGGAACGTGTTGATCGTCTTTGGACTACGCGCGTTCTTCCTTTTGCTCTGATCATCCTCTTCTTTCTGATTTCTGTGATGAAGTCTGAAAGGTACGAGAGGAACGTGTATCAGTATCTTGATATCTATCAGGTTTTCTCAAATTATCCCTATTCCTGAGGTTATACCTCCTTTCAGAGGGATCCTTTTGAGGAGACCTACCTCGGGATTGAGAATGCTTCTCTTTAGAAGTTTGTTTAGTGTTTCCCACTTCTTTTTAGGAGCAGTGTGAGTGTTTTAAAAAAAGACCTTTTCAGGACTTTCAGTCAGCTGATGTTTTACTGGTTTACCACACAAACTGTCTCCACCTAGTTCTTCATAGGATTTTTCAATTATTCTGGCTAATTCCTGAGGTTGCGCTGTTACATCAAATTCTCTTAACTTTTGGCGGATTGCCACAGATACTGCTTCACCTTTAATATTAGCTAATATTATTGTTGAGACCTGTTTGAAATCTTTCAGTAATTTCATACCTAGATTTAAAGAAGGCTCTGCCCCGTATTCATTTTGAATCTGTTTCAGGACGTCTGGTATTACCGCCATAGACGGAACACCATGTGTTTTTGTGTAGACTGCAGCAAAGACTGCACCTCAAGTGTCGCAGTCTTACAGGTGTGGTGCGAACCCCAATGGTAAATAGATTGTTAATATCCTGTGTTTCTCATGAGGGGTAGTATCGGGAAATACTGCATCGATTTGAGTAATTTTTTGTGCTATCCAGAATCAAATTTGTTCCCTTTCTGCAGGTAACTTACCAATGACTGATTGTAAAGTCTGTGGTGTGATTTTGTTTGTGTTCCCCTGGTAAGGCGTGTGTTGTGAAATCCTTATAGGAGGTTGGACTGTTAGAGTCTGCATGACATATTGAACCAATTGTCTATGTATTTTTATTAGTTGTTTTAGTTGAACTAATAGTTCATCACCTGATGTTTCTTCAGTGTCAGGATGTAGTGTATAGCTGGCTAGTACCGGCCATGTTGCTCCAGGTCTACCTAGTGGACCGAGCCTGGTAATGTGATTTTGATGGTGTAGGGCGCCTTTAAACCAGAGTGCATGATCTTGGTAAGTTAGTGGAATTTTAATATCCTCTAAAGGAACGTATTCCGTTGGATGTTCCTCTACTTTGTAGAAGTGAAACACATGTGTTACTGAATTTGCTTCAGGGAAGATAATCCATGAATAGAATACCTCTGTCTGCCGATATTTGTGTGCTTCTATCACAAAAATTACCCTACCACCTCTTGATGATAGGCCATTTGTTTTAAGTTTTATAGTGATGGCTTTTCTTAAAATTTCTGGGATGATTATAGCATCCAAGTCATCTTGTTGGAAACCTGTAACATCTAAGCCGGGTAGGGCTGCAGATCCACTGGTTGCGTTGTTGTCTTCTTCGGTCATTGTTTAATGAAAGTTGCAGAGCAAGTTTCAAGGAAACAAAGATAAGGTGCACAATATTTTGGAACTCTGTATCCTTCAACGTTGAATAAACCAAAAACTAATACAAAGGATTTTTCGACTGGTGCTTCTAAAATACGCCTACCCCAATGTACCTAACCTAAGCCTAGTACGCGGGAAGGAGTAAGTGTGGTGTAGCATAGGTTTAGTTTTACTTTGCCAAGAATCTATCCATGGTTTCTCTAGGTTCTAATCAGCTCCATACCTTTAGTTTAGAATGAAGGAGGTCTGGTATCTCAATCTCGGGACTCAATTTCCCAACACCTCGCATGGGGAGCTTGGAAACGCTGGAGCTGGATTCTCGCCGAGAGAAACGCAGCCTCTCGATCAGTGCGTCAGCTGGAGGGTTGACTTCCTTTGGCACTTGCTGTAGCGATCTGCGTCGGTCAAGTAGAAAGTCGAACTGCTCCGAACCACTGTGTCTTGCTAGAGCAAGTGAAGGCATATTTATACCTTGAAGGTGTCTAGTTTGACGTAAAGTTGGGCATAATAACGTCAGGAAAGAACCCCAAGGGAATAGTAGTTATTTGTAAAGTACATGAGCTCTTGGACAAATCAATATTCAAGCAAGGGAAGGTCCCTTACTGCTTATGCCGACTTTCCAAGAAATTGTTGTGACGTTTTGATACGGGTGGAAGTAGCCATGCCTGTATTTGGTCTGGAAAATTCAGTCGGATCCTAAAACGCCATACAACAATAGGTCAGGGGGAGGACGGAGGAAGAGCGTCTGGTCAAGAAGGTCATCAGTAGGTGTCTGTCAACATTCTAGAACGACAAGGAATGCTGCCGTTTATTGAGTGACACTCGGAACTATAAGCTCCTGAACAAAGACCCCACTGAGGAACTCCAGTTGAAAATCAACCGAATCGTCAAAGAGGCTGTTGATGCGGAACACATCTCCAAACAGGAGGGCGATTATCTTTGCACCAAGAACGCGAGGGTACCGTATTTTTACACCTTACCTAAGGTACATAAAGGTAAAAATCCACCACCAGGGAGACCCATAGTGTCGGGCATCCAATCTCTGCTCGAACCACTCTCACGCTTCTGCGATTTTTTCCTCAATCCCCTTGTACAAAAAACACCATCCTACATCCAGGATACTAAACATCTACTAAATGTCATTAAAGATACGGCATTTAATCCCGAATCCCAACTCCTGGTCGGACTGGATATTGAAAGCTTATACACAAGCTTACCCCAGGATGCTACTTTGCAAGTGTTACACGATGTCCTAATGGAAACCACTTGGCAACATCGCACCCCACGAAAATTCATTCTTGAGTGTGCGGCACTGGCTCTTAAGGACAACTACTTCGAGTATGAAGGAAAATTCTACCTCCAGACCAATGGAACCTCGATGGGGAGTGTCTTTGCCCCGAGCGTGGCCGGACTGTACGTTCACCACTTCGAACGTAGCCACATCGAGTCTCCCACTAACCCATACTCGGCCAACATAATCACCTGGCGTCGTTACATTGACGACATCTTCATTATCTGGGAGGGCAATGAAGACACCCTGAAGCATTTCTTGACGTGGATTAACGATCGGGATGCTTATCTGCGCTTTACATGCACGAGCAGCCCCACTGAATTGGCTTTCCTGGACCTTAACATTAAAGCACAGAACAATGGCTTAACCACCACCACCTACTACAAGCCCACCTCACGTAACTCCTTGTTGCGCTTTGACAGTTTCCACCCCAGGCCTCTCAGAGAAAATCTCCCGTTTGGCCAGTTTTTAAGAATAAGGCGTAACTGTAGTAACATTCAAGACTACAAGTCACAGTCCGGAGCCTTAGTCCATAAACTGGAAGACCGTGGTTATCCAACGAGAATCATCTCTAAAACCTGTAAAAGAGCACGCAACCTGAACAGGGATGCACTCCTGGAAACCATACCGAAACCAACGGAACCCCCTGTGATGACCTGTGTCACAACGTACAACACGGCCTCTAATCAGGTGTCCAGCATTATCAAGAAGAATTGGAAAATTATCAATTCCGGTACCAGGAAGTGGGACCTCCCTCGCTTTGCCTTTAAAAGAGCTAAAAACTTAAGGGACCAGTTGGTCTCGACAAGACCCAGAAAAAACCAACGTCCCTCAGGCAACACTATCCTCAATGCGTGGGGGCTGCCCAAACTCACTGGACATCAACCTTGCAACAATTGCAGTGTCTGCCATCTGACCACTCCATCCAAAACACTCAATCTCGAAGATGGCAAAGTATGGACGCAACAGCAGTTCACCAATTGCAATTCTGCTAACTTGGTGTACTTAATAACATGCCATTGCGGCCTAAGATACGTCGGGATGACGACCAGAAAAGTAAGGACAAGAATGACCGAACACAGGAGCACCATGAGGTGTGGCAAGAATATCAGTAAATTAACAGAACATTTCCTGTCGCACAACCATACTCCTAACGATTTTTCGTGGACAGTCATCGAGAAATTCGACAACTGCGATGAGAGAACTCTTCACACAAAAGAACAACGGTGGATTTACCGCCTTTCCACCCACTTGACTGGACTTAATGATTCCATACCATGGAATTCATTGAACTGCTGAACCCTGTTCCCGTCTGGACTCGTGGCCCTGTCCCTTCTGTAGTCCCTCTGTGCTACTCTTTCCAAATGTAAACAATTATACACTTCTGCGCATGCGTAGCTCTTGACACTGATCTTTTTACATGCGCAGCTACGCCCCTTGCTCCACCCCTCTGCAGGTACCGCCCTTCCTGAATGAGTATAAATATCAGGACGCTCCTGATCTCCACTCACTCGGGACACCGCAGCAGGACTACAGGTTCATGGAGCACGGAGGCCGGTAATCTCGTAAGTACTGAGATACAACCTTCACGTCGAAATAGGTAAGCTACCTTCTCTCCCAACAGGTTCTAATCCCTGCCTCCCTAAAAAACTTTTAGGGTCCGCTCTTCCCTGCCTGGTGACCTTTGAGGCTTTAACAGCAAATAGCATGTGTGAGGAAACAGAATTACCTATGCTTGATTCTCACTCATTGACTATGTTCCGCTGTTTAGTCCACCACTTTCACCTCGCTTAGTAACGCCTTATATCTCACTGTCGCCATATAATTTCATGGCCACGTTAGAATCCCGCCGGTAGAGGTCGTTCACACACCTTTTAATTTTCCGGCAGTGCGTTGTGTTTTTGGTATAAAATACTTACCTGACTTTACCATGTACGTCTGTCTTCGTCCTTTATGTTTTGTGTACAGTAAAGCGGAGGGAACCCCCCTCCACACACGTATAGCACCTTAGCGTGTGCGACACATTTCTATAATCACTTCACTTAATATTAATTTTTTCACCCACACTCTCATTGGTCCTGAGGAAAGCCAGTTTTTATAACAAGAAAAGGCCTGGCTGAAACATGTCGACCACATAGGACGCGGGAGTTCATAATTCACTCCACCGCGTCCGCTTGCCTTTTTATACGCTAGCGTGGGCCCAGCTATTAAAGTTCTATATACCCTCGGGCACTGGGACCCACAGCATAGCTTTTAAATCACTTTCTTATACACCCCCTCACAGCACACTCAGAGAAGTATACCAGCTCCTCAGTAATCTGGAGTCGAAGCACACCCGGGACGCATTCGGCGTCACTGTGGTGGGCCCGATGATGAAGCATGCCACCGACTAGGTCGGTGGGTGAGGGCTTAACAACCAAACCAAATGGTTTGCCATCATACGTACTGAGTCTCCCTTTATAAACACAACCTAGCTAGTCCTTTTTTGATAATTACACAACATTCTAGAACGCTCATCTGATGGCAGGGGGGAGAGGGTACGGGGTGAGGAGAGGGACAAAATAGTTACAGTAAAACACATCATAGCCATAAGGTAAGTTATAAATAAGAGGATTATTAGATTGGTTACAGGATGGTAGTTACAAGACTGTAGTCCGTTAGTTAAGCCCCACCAGGAGCAGCATCCTTGAAGCTCAGCCCACACTCTCCAACTGTCTCTCTCTCTCCACTCCACCAGGTACTCCAGCATTCCACTCTTTCATCATGCATTCTAACATTCCACATATACATCACATTCATACTGGCTGAGCAGCAGGGAATGGGTAACCAGGGAAAGGATGCATTTATTAAAGGCAATCAAGGTATAACATAATGCAACACTGTAATGTGCTTGGCTTATTGTACATAGCTGCCAAGGTTTCAAATTGCTATGTGACAATTTCATATTTTCAGTGAAATTATGAGTGGCATTCAACGACTATGAGTGACACTTTCTCAGGAGCAAAATCAAGCAATGAAGACAAGGGAAACATATAAATATCAGACATTACACTCATTTGAGCAAAAAAGAAACTCTAATAAGATCTTTAAATTGCTGTAATCACCACTAATGGAAGGGTATCGTGGGACCCCGGAGATCCAGCTACTGATTACTGAGGAGGCCAGTCACAGTGTAACTGTGTACAGTACAGGAGTCTCAGGGTTTGAAAGTCACAGTGTACAAAGGAAGCCCAGAGATTAGCGATGGCTTGGGGTTTATATAGGAGAGCAGTGTGCACGGAGAAGGAACGGAGATTACATTTAAAACGGTTATACAGGATGTCAATAGACTAAGTATTGAAGGTTACGGTATTTACATGGGGCTCTCATGGGTTTCCTGTGGGTTCTGTAGAAAATACCGGGGAGGCCTCGGCCTCCTTGGTGTACAAAAGACGTCCACAGACTCCACAGCCAGTGCAACTGCACACAGACTGAATAGGGGTTACAGAATGACACTGTAAGGTGTACACTGGAGACCCAGGGGGGTGTCTATTGTTCACCCTCTGGGCTGCCTTTTGCTGTTTGGCCTACCATGCCTGCGCTCCTCACCCTCCCAGGAATTCTCCTTACCAGCAGGGTCTAGGGTAGCTTAAAGCCTTGCTCCTCTGTGCCTGTCCTAAGCCTCCTGCTGTGACCCTCAACTCCACTCACTTTGGAACAGCTTCGAAGCTCTGTGCACAGGAAATTGTTATGATTCACAGTGAGGGCCTTTCTGGGGCTTGAAGCTCTTCCAGCTTCATTCTCCAAAGGAATCTAGGAAAGCTTGGACTTAATGTCCCAGCAAGCAACGAGGTAAACTGAGAAAAGATTCACGCCCAAAACATGTAGATAAAAGGCAGGCAGAAATGACAAGCCTGTTATAATCTATTGTACGTTGTAATAAGCTGCACTCTGTGCTCATTCATGCACAGCGCTATAATTAATAGCAAGCAGAGGTTTTGTCTACTTTCTTCCCACAGATAATGTGCCACCCAAATACGTCCATAACTCGGCCTAACCTGGGCGCGTTTGTGAGGGCGGAGTAGGGGGGAATGGAGCAGGGTGATGGTCTTGTCTGTTGTGAAGCACCTGCAGTAGAGTGTGACAGCGAGCACGTGGGTGTCCGGACCGTGAATTAAAAGCAATTTTAAAATGTGTATGATGCATGTTGGGCAATTAATTGTGTGGAAAATATGTGGCATTAGCAGAAGACATATCAGTGAGTGCGTTTAGGCCAGCTACAGTGCAGTCAAATGTAATGTACATCTACCACCAGAGGCGCAACTAGAGCCAAATTTCAGGGGGGGCGGTAAGAAAAAATTTCAGGGGGGCTGAGTCGAGCTGCAGGGGCTCTAAGAATGGGGTGAAACACATTACAGTCTCATTAACAAGGAAAAGGTCTTTTAAAGACCTGTGATGTACTCGGGTGCAGCTGTGTGTGTGCCCTGGCTGACACGGGGTGGGGGAGGATGAAGCCCTTTGAGTCCGCCTCTCTACCGCTCAATTTTCAGCCAGATTTAGTCAGGTATTGTGGTGCCTGAAGTGAAATATGAGGTTGCACATGCAGGTGTCATACATGCTTGGAAAGAGGAAAGCAAGAAAATACCAGCAACTTTAACTGAGTATTTTTAATGTATGCCTCTGCTTACTTGAAGATGATCTGCAGCAACGGCCAACTGCAGCCAGCGAGAGCTGAATTTCCCGGACGGGGCCGGCCGCTGGATTTATCGCGGCGCAGCGAGTTCATCACAGCAACCTGTGCTGGCCTTTACAACACGGGTCATTCCCTTGGCAAACGTGCCCGGTGTCCGGCTTAGCAGCAGGCGCCACAGCTGCACAGTGGGCTCCACATGCGCAGCGGTACCGTGGTGTTGGGTCCCGTGGTCGCGGGGGTCATGATGACAGATTTTAAGTTGCCACCATGATGCGTTGCTATGATTTGCCATAGCCTAGGCCTTAGGGCAGTGTAGAGTGCTTAGATACTGGTAAGATTCTTTATTATTGTTATGGTTTGTTAATTGCTCGTGCACATGATTCTCATGTTACACGCGCAGTGTTTTCTTTTAAGTGTATTGCTTCTCGTGGCATCCCTCACACGCAACCTTCAACTGTGGGTCTGTGACTTCTACAGTTGAGGATTGCCGTGTGTGGATGTGCTCCTGTGGTGCTCTGTTACTTGGAAATTAAACTCACCTGTTCTTCAACCTACAAAGACTCCTGCTTGTTCCTGTAACCTCGGAACTTACCTTCTTTACATTTGGCGACGTGGGACTTCTTTTACTTGAAATTCAGAGCATCACCAATTTTTGCACCTTCAACTCCCTCATCGGATTAATCCAGGGCATGCTGTGCGTTTTCTCCACGAAAACCCGCTTTGAATTAACCCCTCGCATCAGGATTTCGGACATTTTATTCACTTTCCCGACTTCTCTTCACTGATGCGCTTCCTTATGACGTGAGACGTTCGCGAGTTGAGTCATCTCCTCGCTCAAACCACACGTCACTACGCGCACGCGCGCAATCACGCAGCTACGCAGAGGGGCCATTTTATTTTGTTTTCAAAGCGTTACCATGGTTACATTTTCACGATCGGAAGGATCGGAAGGTAAATTAATCATCGCATGCCTCTGAAATCTTTAAAATACAACGGTGAGCGGATATTTAAAGTTATTTCATTATTTTGTTTTGCATTTTAAACCTTTAAAAGGTCGTTTTACAAAACAAGTTGTTTTCTCTTGAACATTTTTAACAATTTCAGACTTTTGCTGTAAGGTCGTTTTACAAAACAAGTTGTTTTCTTTTGAACATTTTTAACAATTTCAGACTTTTGCTGTAAGGTCGTTTTATTACAAAACAAGTTGTTTTCTTTTGAACATTTTTAACAATTTCAGACTTTTGCTGTATTAAAGCATTTTACATTTATTTTCATTCAAACAACATGGCTACTAACCAGCAAATTGTTGCTCTGAACTATTTTCTACCACTTCCTGGTAAACCTAAAGAACCTTGGAGACATTGGTTCCAAAATTTTGAAAGTTACTTAGTTGCTATTGGGGCTGATGAATATGCACCTAAGAGAAAAATGGCTATTCTCTATAGTAACCTTGGAAAAGAAGGAAGACAGATTTTTAATAATTTGCCAAATCCTCTTCCTGCTTCAGGAAGTGGTGATGAGATTAATGAATATTCTGCTGCAATTTTAAAATTAAATAGAAAATTCCTTGATCAACCTAGCGTTATCCTTGAACGTTTCAATTTCATGAAAAGGCGTCAAGAACAAGACGAAACTGTTGAAGAGTTTATCTCCGCCTTGAGGAATCTCGCTTCTGAGTGCAGTTTTGGCTCTTATTTGGACACAGCTCTTAGAGATCAATTTGTATATAACTGCTGTCACAAAAAAATTCAAGAGCGTATTTTAAGCTGCAGAGATCCATCTTTATCAGAAGTTCTTGAAATGGCCAAAGGAATTGAAAGATCAATTGTTTCTTCTAAGTGTATCTCTGAAAGTACTTCATCTTTTACTCCAAATGACTTGAATGTACACGCAGTTTATTCCAAGGGCAAGCCATTTCAAAGACCTTTTCAAAGGAGAACAAATACTTTTTGTTTTCGTTGTGGTTCCAAAACACATTTAAGTAACAGCCCTACTTGCCCAGCTCTAGGCAAAAAGTGCACTTTTTGTCAGAAAAATGGTCATTTCCAATCAGTATGTCGTAACAGAAAGAATTCTCAAATCAATAACATTTCTTATTTTTCAGGCGAAGATGCTGATATTCAACCTATTGATTCTGATTTAAAAAATGTTACTATAAGTTCAGTTAATATTGATTCTAATAAGGGAAATTTAGCTGTAAAAGAAATTCTCTCTATTCAGTCTGTTTCCATTTGCATGATTGATTGTATTAATTCTGAACGTGTGAAAGATCCCACTTGTCTAGTAATTATTGATCATTTGGAAATTGACATGATGGCGGATTCTGGTGCCCCTGTGACCATTATATCCGATCATTTGTTCAATACCCATTGGTCTTCAAGAATTACTCTTGAACCTTTAGACATCATTCCTAAAGGATATACTGGCAAACACATTGACATGTGGGGTTTCTTTATCACCACTGTAACTTGTTTGGGGAGGTGTATCTACACAAAAGTATATATAGCCACTAATGGCAAATGTATTGTAGGATGGCAAGACCTTGCTAAAATGGGCCTCAAACTTGTTCCTGGCTCAGAATTTCCCGTTCAGATTAATGAACAAAGTACCTTTTCCTTCATTAACTTTATTGATGTAGGTATTGTTAACAAAATTATTGCTGATTTCCCAGAAGTTTTTAACGATTCAGTTGGTATGATAAAAAACTACGAACATCGCATTCGTCTCAAGCCCAACGCTATTCCCGTAATTCACAAGTTGAGAAATGTTCCCCTTAACGTGAGAGACGATTTAAAAAAAGTACTTTTGAAAATGGTTGATGAGAAAATAATTGAAGCTGTAGATTCTTCACTATGGGTTAGTCCTATTGTTGTCGTGAAGAAAAAGGACTCCAGCATTCGTCTCTGTGCAGATCTGAGATCACTCAATCAAAATATTCTCATTGACTGTTATCCTTTGCCCAGAATTCAAGAGCTCCTCACCGGCATTGCAGGATCAAAATTATTTACTCTCTTGGATTTAAGGAGCGCTTACCATCAAATCCCCCTGACTAAATGCTCCTCTGAACTCACCACTTTCATCACTCCTTTTGGGGCTTTTAAATACTTAAGACTACCTTTTGGTTTGGCAAGTGCTGCAAGTGTGTTTCAAAAATTTATGGACAGTGTCTTGGCTGGTGTTAAAGGTGTACAAGCATACCAAGACGATGTTTTGATCCACTCTAAAAATGTTGATGAACATATTAAGGATTTACGAATTGTTCTCTCTCGTTTCAAAGACGTAGGAATCACCCTAGGTGAAAAGAAATGTAAATTCTTTGTAGAAGAATTAGATTATTTAGGTCATTCTATCTCCACCTCAGGTATCAAACCCAAACTTTCTCTCACTCAGGCTATTTCTAGTGTACCTGTCCCTAACAACAAGGACACTTTGAGATCATTTCTCGGTCTCACCGAATATTACTCGAGATTTGTCATGAACTATGCCCAGTTGATTCAACCTCTTAGGATGCTAATCAAAAAGGATGTTAATTTTACATGGAATGATGAAGCAAATCTGGCTTTTGACAACATTAAGAAGGTTATTGTTAATGCTCCAGCCTTGTCATCCTTCACACCAGGTCTCAAGTGTGGCATCTACGTTGATGCCAGCCAGAAAGGGCTTGGTGCAATCCTTTGCCAATGGAATGGTGCTGCAGAACACACTATTGGTTTTGCTTCAAAGTCACTGAATCATGCTGAATGCAATTATAGCACCATTGAAAAAGAGGCTCTTGGTTGTGCGTGGGCTGTAGAAAAATTCAAAGTCTACATTTGGGGCTCTCATTTTTTGTTGTATACTGATCATAAGCCCCTACTTAATCTTTTGAATGGGAATGGTACAGGAAAAGCCTCTTCGAGGTTGGTAAGAATCCTCTCTAAATTACATGACTTCAATTTCAGCATCCACCATATCGCTGGTGGTAGAAATATGAGAGCGGATGCGCTTTCCAGGTTACCCTTAGAAAATGATGATGATGTTCTCAAAGATGACATTGAGTGCGTCGTTGCTTCTTTAGAGGATTTGGTCTTTTCTCCGCTCTCCATTTCTGAGGGAGATTGGTTCAAATGCTATTCTGAAGATGAAACCCTTGTTGCTGTAAAAAACTTAATAGTTTCAGGATGGCCAAGAATTCGTTCTCTTCCTGCCCCTTTAAAATCATTCGCTCAAGTTTCAGATGATTTGACCATTGTCAATGGTATAGTTTTCAGGGGAGATCGTTGTGTTCCTCCTATGGTTTTGCGTAAAAAGTTATTTTTTGCTGCTCATCAGGGTCACTTAGGTGTAGGCGCTACCTCTCGCAAGCTGAAAGAACATTTCTGGTGGCCTGCCATGGATAGCAATGTCAATGATTGGGTTGATTCTTGCAGTACCTGTCTGTCTTCTGACAAACATTGGAAATTACAAAATCTACCCTTACACAGTGTCCCCATTCCTGAAGAATCCTGGGTCAAGGTTGCTGTTGATTTTTCTGGCCCTTTCGAAATTCTCCCTCAATCTCAACGTTATATAGTCTCCCTGGTTGACTATCACTCAAAGTGGTTTGACTTTGATTTCTGTACCAATCCTGATTCCGAGTCAGCCATTAGATTTTTAGAAAGAATTTTTAGGGTGGAAGGTCCTCCTAAAGAAGTTGTCAGCGACAATGGTTCGCATTTTTGCTCCCGTGTTATGGAGGAATTTTTGAAGAAGTTTGATGTCAAACACTTGAAGGTTGCCCTTTACTCCCCTGCATCCAATGGTTTGGTAGAACGGATGAATAGATTTTTGAAAGAAGGCATTCAAACTGCTTATTCTTGCAAAATGAATGTTGAAACCTTTTTAAGGGAAAAGGTTTGGGCCTATTTGATTACCCCTCACTCCACTACGGGCATTTCACCGTTCAGACTACTTAAAAAAAGAAACCCACATGGTACTGTCTGCCCCTCATGGATCAAAGATTTGACCCCACAAGTTTCCAAATGCATTTCCTGCTCTGACAAATTGAGAGTAAAAAGTAATGTTGAGAAACAGCAATCTGTACAGAAGCGGAATTTTGATTCCAAAATCATTTCCATCCCTGAAATATTTACAGTGGGTGATTGGGTCATGTTTAAAACCATGGATAAAGTCAAGAAAGGTCTCTCCAAGTTTTCCATGCCCACTCAAGTTCTTAAGGTCTCTAAAGGTTCCCTGTTTTTAGATAAGAGAGGGTGGCGCAACAAACGCTCACTTGTTAAACTTACCCCTGAGCAAGCCATGAATATTCTCAGAACTAAACATGGGTATGAGAACTCTTCTTATCTTTCTTTTGATTTTCCCACCCTGTTAGATGTTCCTTTGCTCTCTCAGGTAGAATCTTCGTCCTTCAATGATTCCACCCTTACTTCTCAAGAGATCACAGGTGATGTGTCTTCACCTTCTGCTGAGGTCATTCCCCCTCCTCAAGACACCTTAGAAAACATTGACATATCTGGTACATCTCCCTCTTCCTCCAATTCAGATGTGTCAACCAGAACTCACAGGAATTGTTCTATGCCTACACGCTTTAAAGACTTTTATGTAAATTAAGTTTTATTTTCTTTAGTCAAGTTTCCTTTTCATTCTTTGAGGGAAGGGAGGAGATGTAGAGTGCTTAGATACTGGTAAGATTCTTTATTATTGTTATGGTTTGTTAATTGCTCGTGCACATGATTCTCATGTTACACGCGCAGTGTTTTCTTTTAAGTGTATTGCTTCTCGTGGCATCCCTCACACGCAACCTTCAACTGTGGGTCTGTGACTTCTACAGTTGAGGATTGCCGTGTGTGGATGTGCTCCTGTGGTGCTCTGTTACTTGGAAATTAAACTCACCTGTTCTTCAACCTACAAAGACTCCTGCTTGTTCCTGTAACCTCGGAACTTACCTTCTTTACAGGCAGCCTCCCACAGACTTAACTGCAGCCCAGGAGTTTGCAGTTGGATGTAACGTCGCGCCGGCCGGCCGGCCGGCTGGTGCCTATGACGTCAGTCAAATTGCAATGCGCGCCGTGCGGGAAAGCCTCTATTGATACATTTTAGCACTAGCAGCTTCTAGCTAAGCCATCCCCCAAGAAGCCCCGTTTTGTGAGCTGCGAGCACACCACGATGCGATGCGCTGCCAGCCACTCTACTCCAGCTTAGTCTAGTCAGTATAGAAGCCAGTTTGACAGCCAAGGCGCTATCAGCTTTTTATGCGTGACAAAGCATTTCAATGCGGATCACCACACTGAAATGCGTTAATATCACGCCTGATGCGTGATACTTGGCAGTACTGCTTATTGTCATACGAGTCGACTCTTGAGTGAACACGCAGTAGCATTGTAAACCCTTTACAATAACACTTGCATTACATTTTACTTTATAGATCCCTTCACTGAGGATCTCTCTTAGCGGCTGTATCCATCGCACACAAGGGACATGTACATTAACTCTTAGAAACCACCTAATGTTAAACCATGTGTCCGCTATCACTCACTCTCTCCCCTCCACTACCGTAGTAAGCACTGAACAAAGACAGAATAAGAGGGCCACTCTGGTCAGTCACTCATGAGTGACACTAAAGACCTCTGCAAACTATTGCGAAGAAGCACTTCCTCACAGATGGTACCCGTTCGGTAAAGCGCTTTGGCGACTCGTCAGAGGCATGAAGCTCTATATGAGCACAATTAACATTACAGTTGCAGAGATATAAAATCGTCAGGTTTTACCCAATAGTTGAGAAAACTCCACCATAAATAACATTTTTTCCAAAATAGAAGAGTAATCAGTCTGCAGAAAATAGAAAAGTCTGCATTTGACATAGATTGTAAATGTCTTCAGATTATCTACGTGTTAACACTTTGTATAAAACCTATTTAGAGGAAAGTTTTTACCGCGGAGACCGAGCTAATTAAAACTGTGAGAGGATAACGTCGGTGTTGCAGGTCTAGTCTTTGTTCCCCTTCACCTTACTCCTCCCCTTCTTCACTGTTATTGGTGACTGTTATGACGTGCACTGGAATGTGGTGTCAATATTTATATGCCGTGTACGCTCTCCCCAAGCACTCCGCTACCCTCCTCACAGCTGTTCCTTCCCTTACGTGAGCTCGTCTATTTTAATAAATACTTCATATAATTCTACACTTTCGTTCTTCATTATTGAACCACTTATCCACAACATATTTTCGGCTCCCTGTCCCTTTTCACTTCAATCATCGCCGTATTTGCATATCGATTACTAAATTCCAATGTATCACCGTGTTAATTTAACTATCACATTGCGCACCATTTACCATGAACTACAACGCCCAGAAATCCAGTCACAGTCGCGGTTTGCCCGCTGGGTAGAGCAGTCTATCTTGCTTTGTTTCATACACGCAGCACCCAGTCAGAACTAAATTACCCATACTACCTACTGACAGCTTAGAAATGGCGTTGTGACGTTGTATCCTCTTTCACCACGACCTCCCCCTGACAGAGAGATTGCATGTCGGGTATTGTAATGTAGCAGACACCATGCTCGCATTCATTGAGCAGTAGTCTACTGCACTCGAGAACTACAAGACCCAGTCATCCCTCCTAATCCACTGGCCTCCGGGCTTGTGCTCCCGCGCTCTCCGAGAGCCGCATGGTCGGTGTTTGTGCGCGCTGACGTCACGGCGCCTCTCGCGCCGCTGCTCTGTCCTCGCTAACACCGTCCTGTGCCATCGCGCGCTGCTTGCTGAAGATGTCGGGGGACGATGAGCCGCAGGAGCAGACCATCGCCGAGGACCTGGTGGTGACTAAGTACAAGATGGGAGGCGACATCGCCAACCGTGAGTCTCGAATGGATATGGTTGGACAGGCTTGGTATAGACCCACCTAGGATGACGGGTGCCGGGACACGCGTGGGCGGTGATCCCCTGGGACGACTAGGCCGCTGTTGAGTGGGACTCGCCACATGCTCTTTTTGTCACTTTTCTGGAGAGCGGTAGGCATGCGTGGCTTTCGGCCGTCTATCTCTTATGACCCTAGTAGGGCCTCGTGTTCTTGGGCTCCCTGGCCCTCCTCGTCACTGAAATGGAAGTTGTACTATCAAACCTTATTTATATTGTTAGCTTCGGTCCACGTGAGTTCCCCTGTAGTTGGCAAATATGAGAAAAAAAGAGTAGAGCAATATTTGAATAACTTTCCAGAAACCTTTTAGTGAAAGCCATTCTTTCAGAAGCGGGCCTCCTGGTGTTTTAAGGACCCACGTGTAGAGGTAACCAGTGGATGCAGATCTGTCAAAGGGGGGTGGACGGGCTACGGTGGAGCGTATCCAGCCTTTTACAGGGTGTCGCGATCTCATCCTTTTTCTGGACTCGAGTGTGTGCTCTTTGACTCCTCACATGTCTGCTCCGAGTTTTACATTCTGGCGGACTATGCCGCTTACTTCCCAGATTCTTCCCCTTACTGCTTAACTTTCTTTCTGCTTCCCTGTATTTGCAAGCCATTTGCTTACCCACGCCTTGTGTTGGACGCGGGGTTGGTCAGCGCCAGCAGCGTCATATTACTGCTGCAGATGGGGGCGTGTTATTGGGACCACTAACTGTAGAGTGCTGCTCAGCCTGTTCGGGCTGAGCAGATGTCACACTGCTCCTGGCGGGGTTCTCCAATTTATATCCTAAACTAAAATAAAGATCAACTTACAACTAATGACCTCGGCTTCCTGATATATCTCTTCTTTACACTAACGCACTGAATGCACTTAGCTCTCTTACCCATGAATTTTACTATCTGTTAAAGCACCAAGCACGTTACATACTGTGATGTTTGGACACTTAATCCTTGTACTGTAGTTAATCCTTGTACTATAGTTATCTAATTCATCAAGCACTTTCATACAACAGGGCGCACGTGACTACCTAATATAAGTATTTTATCCCACCATAAAGCTCCAAGCACTTTAACTTACTGGGCCTTATAGATCATGACTACGAATTGCTGTCGACACGACCCTCCCTCCAACAAGCTCGTAGATACTGGGATTGAGGAGTTAAAACACATGGACCGATTGGACTTTATTGTAGTTTTAAACATTGAAGTGGTTTATCTTTTTTTGTTTCAATTGTTAGTTTTAATTAACCATAAAGTTATACGTTATACATACAGCGTCAAATTTCTCTTGGGTGAAATCAGTAGGATCGACAAAACGCCCATATCCAGAGGCCGATTAACTCGCGTTTTCTTGGGTGTTTTCACCATCCCACAGTGCATGTAACGTAGGGGTTGGCGTCACTCCGATTTCAATGGAATGTATTTCGATTGCAGATTTTGGGCTGGGGCTACCCTGAGATTAGTTATATAGTAGTGAGTTTGGGGATGAGATTATAAATGAAACTTTTGCATTGGCGTTCCTTGCTTAACTGTACACTCTAAACGTCATATCCCCATCAGCTCTTTGACCGGTCCTGTTGACCAATAAATATTTGGTGTACCGTCACGACTGGCCGTTTTCCAGTCACTCTAAGCCAGAATCTGTGACGGTCACATGTCACTAAGCAATATTAGGGATGCTGTTGAGTAAAGTCCTCCAAGGTTCATACAGTGACCTAAATACATTTATCGGGTAAGCGCTTTGCCTTTAGAATAGGTAGCGTACGTACGGAGCTGAAAACGGTATCTGTTTCGACCTTCAAGATTTAAGTTCGAATCCAACACATCAGAGTAAGCATTATGTTCTTTGGGTGGGTACACTGAGCATTTCTAACTTGGGTAGTAGTATTTCCTTATTTAGAACACTTACAAGCAGCAAGACTGGTAAGGGGCCTTAAAGGCAGGTCATGGGGCTTCTTTCTCCTTTGGTGTATGGGTTCTAATTGTACGGCCAATAATGCCTATGGGTTTCTTTAGATACGTCCGTGCACTCGAAACAGTTATGAGGCGCCAAACCATTTAAATCACCCTGGAATAACGCGTTACCCCTGTGGGACAGGCAAAGAGGGAGTGTCGCTGATGGCCAATTCCTCGTTCACTCAGGTTTTATAAATGTACTGTATGTGCACTATTTGATTCAATGCCAATTAGATTCCCCATGTTAGACTTATGTTTTGATTTGTTACCTTTCCCTCAAATTGTAAAGCGCTCTGCTATCCTTCGGGATCAAGTTTGAGCTATATAAAACTTCATAAATAAAATAAATAGTTGCCTTCATTGAGAAAAAGGAATAAAGTCAAAGCTGCTCACGGCATATATAAAGATGCGGTGTAGGCACTCTGGCCCGACATTTAAATCATCGGACTCAGTCGGTTTTGAGCTGTCTATTCACTTTGCAGTTGAAACATGCATACCTACCAGCCAGAGTTGAATGCTTTTTTTTTTTGCTCTTAAAGTTGGCTCGTAACTTGTCAACTTGATGTCTAATTATGGTTGAGATTTCATATGGTGGAGGAAAACAACTTCAAGGTGCTCTGCTAGAACCCGACAAAGATGTCACACACGAGTTCTTGGCACCTGATTTGCCATAACATTCTTTCTATCTGCAGAATAAAGCATAAATCCGATATTTGTAAAGACCGTAAGGGTTTGAAGGCGCTGGGCCGTCGGGGAGATTAAATGAGCTATTGCCCAGCCAGTCAGCAGCCCCCCTGGCCGCTGCGCCATATCGCTCCCATAGGTCAGCTCGCCGTTGGCGTGCTGCTTCGCACTGCAAGAGGTGCCCTATGCTATACTTGGCAAGATACTGTTTAATCACGTAGGTGTGCTGCACCTGGTAACTATTTGAATCCTTCAACCCACAACACGCACATTTTTCGGGGGTCGCCTTTTACATTAACCATTTGAAGACTCTGTTCATTGGAGTGTAACATCTCTCCGCTACACGAAGCTGACTAAACGACTAGTTCAAGTTCAAAAGACCTTTATTCGAATTTGATAAAATTCATAAAAGTACCGAACACAGCAAAAACACACATATACATATAATACAAAACAATTATATAAATAACATTCCATAATAACAAAGTAATTCATACAGTGATTGAGCAGTAAATTTCGTTATCTTATAAAAAAAATTACAGTAGTATCATTATGACTGATTCTGATTTCAGGGACTTTCCATTGTCTTGCGTGCACGTATGGCTAGTCTTAAAAAAGTGCTGGTGCGAAAGGTCAGTTCATCAGTGTTCAAGGTAAGCAGCAGCATATAGGATTCCTGAAGTGTGAGAGGTCTAAGTTTTCTAAAATATGGGGTTAAAAGCCATTTGATATATCTCACATAAAATTTACAGAAAAACAAAGTGTAAATCATCTTGAGTGCTTATACCATCGCAAGGGCAAGGGGTAAGATCTGTACAATGTCGGTACCCCAAAGGAAAAGACGGCAAAAATTTCACAGTTCCTGCCCTTAGCCGAAATAATAAAGATCGCTCCCAGTTTGACATGGGGAGTGAGAGGTAGGGCGGCATAATTTGCATACAGAGACCATTTCCTATGTATTTCTTGACCCTTGATTTCTGAGATTCTCTTCCAAACAGTTTCGGGGGTCGCCTTTTACATTAACCATTTGAAGACTGTTCATTGGAGTGTAACATCTCTCCGCTACACGAAGCTGACTAAACTACTAATGATTACATTACTTTTATCCCTTAATACAGAATTGGAGTATAGGAAAGCTGGAGCCTTCAGATCTGACTCCCGTGTAGTTTGTCGACGCAATCTTTTGGACGTCATTTTTTTGTTTTTACTTCTATCGCATTTTGGTGGGCATGCGCAGGCATTAACTCGCTACTCTCCTCCAGACCACGCATTAGGCAGTGGCAGAATCAAAGCAAAGGTTCAGTGGAAGAGCGAGTTTGCTGATATCCATTCATTCAGTCAAACGGACGTGGCACCCAGGGGGTGCGGTTTACAATTGCAGATATGCCATTACAAAATGTCGTGGGTCAAGCGGGGTGAATGCACGTGTAGGGGGGAGCGTCCTCGTAAGTTGGGGCGCCAAGTACCACGCGATTTCCGCATGGCCAACTGGAGCGGGGATTTCTCTGCCCATATCCTTTCTCTTGGCGGGAACCATGCAGTTCCTTTGTTAGTTTCAGAGACTCCTTTTGTTGCCAGTGCGTGCAAGGCCCAACATTTTATTTGTTGCAACAGTCACCCGACCCTGGCTTGCAGGCATCACGTTTCAAGTCCAAACCTGACGCTTAATGTTTCCTCATCACTGAAATTAAAGGTTTTCTGCTCGGCTTTTCTTAATTGGACCCATAATTGCTTAAGGGAAAGGCTTAATACTTGCTCCAAGACCTTTGTGAGTATCTCCGGTTACGTCTGCATCCTCAGACAATCATTAATTCTTCTCGCATTGAGACACTACGGCTGTATCGGACTCCTTTCAGTCTCCCTCCTCACCACCTGTTGTGCTGTGTGTTCTCATCACACTTAAGAAATACAAGGGTGCGAGTTACAGGTGTAATGCCAGGAACTACTACTTTTGTTTTCTTCTAACGGAGCATGTATGCTGAAGTGACATTGCAAAAGGCAGCTTCCCTTACTGGAGTGGATCCCTAACTGCCAAGTTGAAAAGTTTGTTCATGCATGTGCCTGGTGGTTGGCCTGCAATACTGGAGTGATTAGTGCTTGTTTTAGTTAAAAAAAACTTCTTCTCGCCGGAGGCACTGCGAGACAGCATTCAGTCTCCCGAATTCCCTGATGTATGTCACTTTAATAAGGCACCCTGCAGTTGATGCTGTAGGAACAAAGTTCCTTTTTTGTGAGAACATCCGCCAGAAAGTGTGCAGCTCAGTAGTGCATACTCATTAACTAATGATGTGGTGTGGCACCGAGTTCCGGGAGCGAAAAGTTGGAATCTGAGGCAACCCTAATAACGCTGCCCATCATGTCATCCATATACATATATAGGCAGGTTTGTGCTTATGTACGCAAATACGATACTGTTGAATGTACACCTACGGTCATTCACACGGCTGACGCAGCCAGGTACTGATGCCTGCTTAAAAACACATCTCGGCTCTAGAGTAATTTTGTGCGTTTAATACTATTCAGGGGTAGCGGAGGACATATAAGGTAACACATTCAGATAATTTGGATCCCTGGCACCAGATGGAAACTGAATACTTATTGATGCAATATTCCCAAAGTCACTTATTTTTTGCCTTCTTTTGTTATGCATTTTAAACTTTCCTAGTCCTGGCATAAATAAACCTAATTTTCAATAAAAAAGGGATGCACATACTGTTCTGCCTTTCATGTGGCTAACGTGGTAAATGCATTTTTTTATTGTGATTGCAAATAAAGTAGTAGCCTCTTGTCTTTCAGGGGTCCTCCGGACTGTAATCGATGCCGCCACCTGTGGGTGCTCGGTCCTGAGTCTTTGTGAGAAGGGTGATGCTCTGATCATGGAGGAGACCGGTAAAATCTTCAAAAAGGAGAAGGAAATGAAAAAGGGTGAGACCTCGCCTCATACATGTAACCCACGCTGTGCTTTTGAAATTTGTCTTGTACGTACCTTCTCTTCGTCATAACGAGGCTGACATTAAACGGCCCGTTTTGTTTCTACTTGAAACCGTGTATGTCAGGCACTTCTTATTTTGCACAATAAATCTGTGCTGCACACACGTCTATATGGACTAAGAGACCAGGCTGGCACAGTAATGGCCGACTTGAGTTAGTTAGTTGTAACTATGAATTGGTACTTACACTCCCCATCTTTTCTACAGCATGCTTAATTTTCATTTGTTTTTTAGCATTCCATTTAGTTGAAAAGAAATCTTGTAGCCACTCTCGGCGTGTTTTTTCTTTGTGCAGTGAGTGGTGGGGTACTTTATTCATCTTATGTGCTGCGCACTTTGCATATCGGCAATCTGTATAATTAATACCCTTAAAAAGGTTTTGCTTGCTGCATGTTTTGCTTTGCTCCAGCCCGAGTTGATGCTTTTCATCGTGCCCAGCACCTAATTTCCCCAGAGTTAGGCACAGTTCTGCCTCCACCTGCTCCCAGCTTCATTATCCAACCTGTCCTTCTCTTCACAGGTATTGCTTTCCCAACCAGTATATCTGTAAATCATTGTGTCTGCCACTTCTCTCCCTTGAAGAGTGACCAAGATTATTTACTCAAGGAAGGGGACTTGGTCAAAATGTGAGTATGTTGCAGTCTTTCCACGTTTTAATTAAGTCTGTTCCCTGGTTTACGCCATATTTAAGGCTAAGGTGATTGATTTCTGCCAAACAGGCTTTATTCTTGCCTAGCATAAGATCTGTACTCGGAGCATTGCACAGACTGCATTCTCAAGGGTCTAGCAGAGGCTGTGTCCCAAGACATGTAGTGTTCATTAATTAGCTGGCTGGTTTTTCCTTATATGTGCCCTATTTTACCAGTGTCTTTATGGCTAGCCCCCTTTTAGTCAGACTTGTATTGAGATCTTTCCGGTTTCTTTGCAACCATGTCAGTTTACTTAAACACAGGAATCAACCATCATATATGAACGCTGTCGTGTAGCACCAATTACATTTAGTTGAAGGCAAGAAATCAGCAAAATGTCTCCGGTGGAATGCATGTGTAAAGGACTCCTACGTGTTCTTTACTTGCGTAGTGCCGCTAGACCGGCTATCATAAGGCCAGTCATTTAAAAAATGTATATTTGTGTGTATAATTTTTTTTATGAGCCTATTGACTGTCCTGTTTTAAGCCCTGGCTTGGCGTCACAGCTGTCTGATTAACATGTTGCAAATTCTTTTCAATATAGTGGGTTGTCTCTACTCCGAGAACTGTTACGGTCGCATCGTGCTATTGGGTATTCATGATGCATTAGTCGAGTTCCTTTCTTGGCACTCGTGAGAGACTACTTCGGGTGGCGGTTGGTGACATAAAAGAAACAGTGGGGCACTATATCCTTAAAATTACATAAAATAAACATCTGAAACAAAAGTTTCACATACCTTTTCCTGCAATACATCTTCCATGCTCTCCAGTCCCTTGCTCAAGACCTCTCCATGCGTGAGGCAGTCACAGCCAACTACCTTATCCAGTCCAGACACTGCTCTCATGCTGTTAACAATGTTAAGCCGCAGGAGTGGGGCATCTAGACTGACTGGCGCAGGCTGCCTCAGTGCTCCGAAAGGCACTGGAGGCTTGTGCCTGCTCTCCAACCCAGCTGTCTAAGGCATCTGGGTTTGAGAGGTTTAAATTGCGCATGCCTTGCTGGCTGTAGTAAGTTCGTTCGCTGGCCAAACCTACATTCACACTTCAAACGTAAGTGGCTGTTCGTTGCTGCCAGTCAGCAGCAGTGATGCCCTGGCCCAGCCCCCACACTCCGTTCAGCAGAGTATAAAAATAAAATGGTAATAGTCCTTTGTCATTTTGTTGTTCACTCTTTCTGCAGCAGTGTGAAGGGGCTCCTATGGAGGAACAGCCGCTGACTACACCTTTGAAAAGGGCAGTCCATTTTCTAGGCACATTCAATGTGTATTCTATAAAGAAACCAATCTTTTTGTTATTCCTGTTCTACTGACAGTTTTTACTGTAATAAAAAGCAACACATGTAATAAACAGCACTTGTACATCAAAACTGTATTAGTCAACGCCTTTGTTTACATGCGTTGGCACCTTAAAGCCAAATCTATCCGCTTTGGCAATACTTGTTTTGATTTGGGGGAAAAGGGCAATGGGTTGATCTGTGTGGGCTGCATCCTTTTGTTTGACTGTTCTCTATGCTTATATTGCAGTGACCTGGGAGTTCACGTGGATGGCTTTATTGCCAATGTTGCCCACAGCTTCGTTGTGGGTGCCACAAAGGTATGCATGTCCTACTGTATTTATTGGAGCATGGTCCAGCATGTCTGTAGAGGCACCGAACTGGAATGTAGGTGGAACAATCAAAGACAGAGTATTTAAAGAAAATGCTTTACATGCTTAGTGAATTTACCCAGATTACCAAACAAAACAAGATTTTGACAGTTTTTAGCAAGAGGGCATTGAAAAACATTTGGTACATTTTGCATACATGCACCAAGGCTGTAATGTGACTTGTTGCTTCATATATAAATGATAGATCTGAAACCGAATCTTAAGACTTTAAAATCCTATTTTGTCCTCTTGACCTAAAGCACCTTGAATAGTATCACAAAGGGAGCACCAAGTTAAGTCTCTGCCACAGATTGTGGTCTGACTGGTATGTTAAGTAGATGAACAGGAGGTGTGCTATTTTACTCCGAAGACCATAGTAAATTGTTGCGTGCCCCAGAAACTTTCAGGTGTATGCTGCTTTTGCCTGGAAATGTAGCATTGACATCTAAAAGAACATGACTATGTATCATACACAAAGCAGCATAACCAGCCACTCCACAACAAAACAGTCAAACCTATCGCAGTATAACCCACCAACTTCACCTTACAATAATGAATGCAAGTACAAGTTAGTTAAAAATAACACAACTTGCACTCCACACAACAAGTACGCAGAAACAGTCTTCATTACCACCCCCATACTCCTGTTTTCATAACAAAATGGCAAAAGATGTTTGGAGCAACCACTGCCTTAACTTACTACTACAGGCATGGAATAGTGCAAGTCAAAATGTTCGGTAGTTCGACCCAAAGACTTGTATAGAAGTCAGAATTAAGTTTGATTTTTAATTTCCCATAGTGTTAAAGTACAATTCATAACCCCTTTCAGCACTTGATATACCCCAGATTATACACCGCAAAGCAAGAGGCTTTCATTTGGTGCAGCTATTTTTGTAATTCCGTACATATATCTTTAATTTGAACAGATATTGGAGCAGTAGTATATTCTATCCAAGTACCCAGAGAGGGTTGCTTAACTGTTATGTACATCACCAATTTTCAGATATGAGGAAACATTTAAATTTCCTACGTATAGTACAACAAATCCTAAATCAGTTTGGTGAATTGCAGCGGTAAATACGTTCCGTTAAGCACCTGTTCTGAAAAGTTAACATGCCTGAGCCATATCCTGATAAAGCAGAAAGGATTTGTATAAATATATACAGATGAAACTAGTATCAAATATTCTTTTTCGCAATGACTAATAGCACATGTATGCACCTCTTACATACATGTGTCATTCTTGAGCACTGGGGGTATTGAGACCTCCTTAGATCTTCTCCTGTTTAAGCACTGGCTCCAGCAGTACACCACCAAAATGAGAACTGATCCGAAAGCTCTACATAGTTGAAGCAGTTCAGGTCAAACACGTTTGGTGAGACATTGCTGTCTTTTGAGGTATATGTTGAACATTCCGAGTCCTGTGGTAGGCCACATTGAGAAGATCCTGGATCTTAAATGGTTTGAGATTGTATGTGTGGTTGTAGACTGGGACCAACCTATGGCATTGTCTTTGTCTTCTGTACCAGTATAATACAGATGTGGAGTAGAGTGCCCTGGTGAACTGAGTGAGATGGTGTTGAGATGATATTTAGTATTAGGGTGGTACACCTTTGTGTTCCATTTTTGGAGCTTGGAGCCTTCTGTTCAGAAGGCTGTTTGTGATCATGGTGTTGGTGGAACTCCAGGGCATTTGCTTGGTTTGTGATTCACAGTATAGACATCGAGTTGGATATTTCTGGCCTCTTAACAAGCTTCTCCCTGAATGGTTTTATTGTAATCTAGCCAATCTTGTCTTGTTGTATAAAGCAAGATTGTGTTCTTTTGAGCAAGGAGGCTGTTGGGGTGTCCGTATGTTGGAGACTGAAATAAAGTTTCTTGTCAGTCAGTGGGTCCTGATAGGTCTCTTGGTGCAGAGAGGCATTTCACAGGGGTAAGTTTAGATAAGCAAATTGCCAGCCAGGCGACATGAACTTCCCATTTCAACTAGGTAGCATTTAGAGTATGGCCTGGAGCTTGAGTAGGACCAAAACCTTGTTGATGGATATCTAGGGATTCAAGTGAAGGGAGAAGGTATCTTGTGTTCGGTCTTATCAAGGCAGATGTTAAAGTATTGAAGAATGATATAGGAATGTGGTGGCGCACTGTTAATGTGATCTATTTTCAGAGGCTGGCAAGAGTTGGCGTTGAGTAAATTAGTTGTGTGAATTAATTGGAGAACAACCTTATGAGATGCAGCTGACACTTGGCTTCATGGACTTTATCAGATTAGAAGGCAAGTGCTAGGTGCAGGTCCGGCTTTGCAGTAGTTGTGGGGTGGGCATGGGAAGGTGGAAACATTTGGCAGAGTATGGATTGGGGGGGGGGGGGTTTAAGCAGGAGCTCAAGGGATTTAGCAGGATGTGGTGAAAGGGGTTTAAAGCTGTGTACAATAAAAGCAAGTGGCCAACATTTTATGGTCATGTGCAAGAGTGGAATGCCTGTTGATGCAGTTTTTTTTTGTCCTCATCGAGCAAAATCCCTTAAGGTAAGGAGGAGTCAAGGGCCCCAGTGTCTATTCAGAGCTTTGGTAACGGGGGGCCCGGATTTTACTACTCGTGTCATGATCGTGTTTGAAGAAAGCCAGAGGTTTGAGTGGTCTATATTGGGCATGTCTTTTTCCCAGAGATCTTGTGGCGTTTTGTACTCTTCCTCTCTTGCTCTTATTAGGGACCAGTACCAATAGGAGACCTATTTTTTAAAGGTGGCTGGGTTCAAGAGTTTTTGTTCAATGATCTTGTCGCCTTGCAGTTTTTCTTTTAGTGTATTCGCCCAGCTATTTAGCTGGTAGAGTTTAAATCTTGATATCGACCCCCTGGGTTTCCTCGTATATTTTCTCCCTTTTCACCATCTGGTTTCTTTCCAAGAGCTGTCCCCAGTGGTCTATGCTATGCTTTCTTAGTGGGATTGATAGTGCATCTTTTAGACAATCAGGGGTACCCGGTGATTTCCAGATTGGCGCATGTTTGCTAAAATACGGTATTTTTAGGTTTCTTCTTATTTCCAGCCAAGGTCTATCTACAGCGTTTATCATTTTAAGTTTTTTATTTTTTTGAAAAATTTCGGCTGGCCAAATTTGTATAGGTAGTGGTCTTCATTAGTGCCAATGAGTGCTTTTAGGTATGTAGGCCAGTTCTCCCATTCGGTCAGCAGGATCCTGGTGTTTTTGAACTGAAAGGATCTACAATATTCCAGTATATCCGGGCTGGCAATCCCCCCTTGTGTTTTGTTTCTTCTAAGTTTTTTCCAGGCTATTCGGACACCCTTTAGCGGCCCAAATAAAACTAGATAGCTCTCCCTGAAGTTTTTTCATTTGCTCCGTACTAAAGCTCAGAGGGATAGCGTTGAATAAGTATGTGCATTTCGGTAGAATAGTCATATTTTAATTAAATTTGATTTTTCTAGGAATGATAGTTGTAGGCCTGACCAGGCCTTTAGTAGTGGTCTTATTTCTTTGTGTATCCTTGAGAAGTTCAGGTTGGTTATATCTTCTAAGTCTTTTGTATATTCAATTCCTAGGTATTTGATTTTGTCTTTAGTGAAGGGGTTTCCTGAGGTAGTGTTCCACTCAAAAATTTCTGTTTTGGTTTGGTTGACCTGGTATCCTGATACTGCTCCAAACTGGGCTATAGTGTCTTCTATTATGGGGAGTGAAATCATTAAGTTCCCAATAAATATCATCAGGTCGTCTGCATATAATGCTACCTTTTTCTCCCAACCTTGATGTTTAAAAGTTTGGATGGCCAAAGGTTCAATGTAGAAATTAAATAGGAGGGGGGGCGAGGGGCATCCTTGTCTGGTGCCTCTTTTAATAAGTACGCTGTCAGTAAGTGCATCATTTACTAGAATTCTTGCATTTGGTTTTGAGTAAATATTGGATATAGCGCTTTCCATTTTTTTCACCTAGATTAAATTTAAACAGGGTAGCATTCAGAAAAGGCCAACTAACTCGGTCGAAAGCTATTGCCGCGTCAAAAGTTATTACAGATAATGGTGCAGTATCTTGAACTGCAATGTCAATGGCAGCAATGAGCTTGTGGGATAATTCATGTATTTGCCTGCCTTTTAATGAAACCCTCTTGATCTGGGTGGATTAGGGACCCTGCCACTGCCCCATATCTTTTAGCCAGGATCTGTGTATATATTTTATAGTCCGTGTTCAAGAGGGAGATGGGCCTGTATGATTCGCATTTTGTTGGGTCTTTCCCTGGTTTTAGAATAATATTGATGATTGCGTCGTTCCATTAATTTGGGAGTTTTTGGTTATCTTGAAATATGCAGTTTAGGAGTTCCGTAAGTGGAGATAATAGTGTTTCTTGGAGATGTAAGTATAGTTCATTTGGTAGGGAGTCTGGGCCGGCGGCTTTTCCTCTTTTAAGCAATTTAATTGCAGTTCTGACTTCCTCTTTCGAGATCTCTTGGTTAAGGGCAAGCCTCTGTTCCTGTGAGGTCACTGGGTTAGTTAAATACGTTAGAAAGTTTTGAATTTGATCCTCTGTGGTAATTAGATCTGTGTAGAGGTCTTCGAAGAAGCGTTTAAATTCTTGCCTAATTGTAGTACCTTCTGAGGTGTATCCTGTATTGTCCTATCTTTGTGATTATATTTTTATTTTTTTCAGTTTTTGCTTTCCAGACTAGGATCCTCCCGCATCCTTCCCCATATTCATAATGGGAGTTTACTAGCTTCCCATTTATCCCTTACTCTTCTTTCCAGGAAGTCATGGAGTTCTGTTTTCTTATTTCTTATGTTTTCCTCTGTCAGCGGTTAACTTGCTACAGCCATCAGTTTTAAGGTCCAGTTCTAGCGATAGTATATCTTTTTCAATCTGTTTGACAATTAACTTCCTTTCTTTATTCCTGTACGATGCTATGCTGAAGTTTCCCTCTGATAACTGCTTTATAGGCGTCCCAGGCAGTTTGTTTTGTAGTTCCGGCCTTGTTAAGATCAAAGAACAGTTTTGTTTCTTCTTCAAGGTTTTTGGTAATAGTCTTCCACTAGGAATATACTCATATCTACAGTCCACCTTTGATGAAGTGCTGAAGTTTTAAGCATCAATATAAGTTATACCGCTGAGTGGTCAGAAATATGTGCAGGGAACGGCTCGACCTTTTCTGTTTGTTCCACCAGACTCCTACTGATGAGAAAATAATCTATTCTGGAGGTGTCCTATTTTGTTCTTATACGTGAATCAATGGTTTATATTACCTTTTTCTTTCCATACATCGACCAGGCCCAGGTCCTTCGTATAACGCCCTATCCATTCTCTCATATTTTGCAAGTTAGGGAAGTTCTTTGCGGGGTGTCTGTCTTCTGAGGGATTTAGTAAGATATTAGTCTCCTACCATTATAATTGGGGAGTTGGTTGCTAGGAGGTTGACATATAGCTTCTTTAGTGGTTCAGGGTCATCCGAATTTGGGCCATGGTAGCCGACCAGGGTATATACATTGTTATAGATCATTGCCGTCACGATGGCCCATCTGTCTTTTCTGTCGACTTCTGTTTTTTTTGATTACTGCTTTCAAAGATTTTTTTAAGATGATTGCGACTCCTTTTATATCACAGTTTTGATTCGTACAGATACAGTGCTCTATCCAATCCTCAGTTTTACATATTGGTTCCCACTCCTCCTTTGTTAAATGTGATTCCTGGATTAAAATTACTTCGCTATTACGTTTGAAGTACTCCAATATTTTCATTCTCCGTGATTTAATTCATTCCATTCGTATTCCACGTTAATATTTTTTGTTCCTTTTCTGTCTTCTTATTATTGGCCATCATAATTGGTCTTGTCCTTGTCCCCCTCGTCTGGGTCTTTGTACTCCTCTAATGTTGCTGCTTGGACTTTATTTTTTTCATTTTTTACCCCATTTTGCTCCCCAGTGTGCTTTATTTTATTTTTTTTGTGCTTGTGTGTATTTTTCTTCCCCCCACCCTGTTTTTTAAACTTCTGCCAATGACTTACTATTTGCAGGCCACAGCAGTCGTGATGTGAGATTTCAGTCCTTAGATGCTAGAATTGGGGAAACTTGGGATATGGCTGTTTGGAATTAGGACTGCAAGGAGGCAGAGGTGGTTGTAGAAAATGGGGTTTGGAAAATATATAGTATATGGAAAGGGGTACAAGGGCTACATTTTGGAAGCATGAGACTGCTTGGCAGTTTGGTATTGCTGGGTCCATCTGTGGGCATAACTCGAGCACAACGTTTTTATAGTTTTCTAATGATTCACCCATGGCATTAAGATGTCTCAGGGAGGTGGCTATTGTGTGTGTGTGTGTGTGGATATGTATGTGTGTATATATTTTCTGTGCGCACCACAATATTCACATATATATAACATCAGATCAAGAGTCTCCGGATTCATGCCACACGCTGTGCAAGAATCGGATAAAAAAATTCTGCTGAAAGATCGAGTGGTAGACAACCTATTCTAAATCTAATATACAAAATCTTCACCATGGGTGGTGTTTTAAATGACAACTGCTCAGGTACGTCATCAAGAGTACCCATGGTTATTAACTCTTAACACACAGGAAACGAATAGGTTGATTTTAAGGATAGCTTGTCCGCCATATAAATTAGTTCAGGCGAGTCCCACAATTTAATTGAGCCCACTTTTTTACACCCCTCGTAAACAAATCTTAGTGTACCTCCAAAGCATGTTCAAGTTTCTTTACATCTCTCAATGAGTCTCCATATTCAGCTAGTTCCGGAGTTGTCCAGATTCAAATCCAGAATAATAATGGTTTTAAGTGGGCCAGATCAGAAACTTCTTTTTATGCCAATACCAAAATAAAATGGTACCAGGGAAGTGCTTGTCGGGACAGAAAGCAAAGATCAATTGAAAGTATTCTCTGCCACAACAAGCATATTTGTATCCTTGTAACCCCTAACTTCTGTGCCGTACAGGGCAGCACCTAGGGCCTTCACACAGTGAGCTTTCAGGACCGGGTAGAGAAGTGTATATGTATTCTTCTGAAAACCAGGATGGTTTTGGATCTGTGCGATATTGTGAGTGATCCTTTATTTACTTGGTGGACCCACCTAAATTTATCCGAAGGGGTCCCCCCCAAATAGTTAAACCTAAAAACCTGTTCCAATTGGTCTGTTCCAGCAATTTCGGAACAACTCTTGTTAGTATTCTTACCCAAAACCATAAACTTAGTTTTTGCAGTGTTTAAATCCAGGTCCCTGTGTCTGCAGAACTCCAGAAACTTATTTAGCAGATTTTGTAACCCCATCGGTGATTAGGAGATTAATAGGGAGTAGTCTGCAAACAGGAGTATGGATGTTTCGCCCCGTTCAGGGTGGGAGTCCATTACATACTTTGCCAGTGCCTTGGCCACGTAATTTATGTATGTGAACCAGACAGGTGCCAAAATGTGCCTCTGTCGGGCCCTTGCAACTGGGATGTGCTTTGTCAGCTCCCCTCTATCACCACAACTGACCTGCGCATAGTTCTTTTCATACAGCCTAGCCAATAGTTAAGTGAACCCACTCGGAATTGCTATGCTTGCTGGTATTCTCCTAATGTTCTCGCGGGGTATCGGGTTGAATGTGGCACACAGATTAACAAATGCCACGTCGTTTCTGGCTGCCCAACAGGATGTATTTCGAATAAAAGAGGGTGAACTTAAAAACCTGATCTAATGTGCTAACTTTGCACACATCCTGCCTGAAAGGGTGTTGAGATCTTCTGACCATCCATCCCCTCTTGCCATCTGTGTAAGACCTGCCTAGAGAATATTTTTTGAAGTATATCTAGTAGGCTAATGGTCCTATTATTTGCCGGGCAATCGGTGTCACCTTTTTGAAAGATTAAGATTATTTCCGCCCCTTTCCAGGTGTCCGGAATCTCCCCGCCCCTAGCTATTGCATTCGGAAGATTTGCATAGCTAGCTCCCAACCAAAGTTCTGATTTGTATAGATCACAAAGTATGCATTCGGGACCAGGGGTCTTTATTGCCTTTAAACTATTAACACCATCGCTGCTAGTGATATTTTCCTCCTGTGCTGGAATTTTCAAAAGTCCATTGAACATGACGAGCTGGGCTCGTCATCAGCCTGGTAGGAGGCTACTTCATGACGAGCCCAGCTCGTCATGAGCCTGGAAGGGGTTAATAGCAGAAAAGGTGTCCTATAAGATAAAAAATGTTATCAAACTCCCTGGTTTTGTAACATCACCCTCGAGGCACTCCTCAACCACATTGAAGGACTGGTGTGGGGCCAAGTGTATTATGTGGGAAAGTGTTTTTCCCATCTCTCTGGGGAATTTTATTCCTTCTGGGGTTGGTGCTTCTGCCTGTCCCATGTGCAATGATATTCTAGAACGACTGGTCATCATTCTATGAGGTCATGGAGCAGGCCTTGACAGTTGGCATCCTCCCACTTCCTCTTAGAATGGTCAATTGCATACTTGTATTCACGATACACTGTGCAAATCTTAAGTCTGTTACAGGACCTAATAGCGCTTTTCAGCAATTGCTTGGCCTGTTCAGTCGAAGAGTACCGTTTTGGGTCTTTAAAAGGGGCATGTTTATCACAAGATTCCTTATAAAAAAGACTCTAGCTTTTTTAAAGAAACCCCCATAACAATCTAATTGGTATAGCCATCTCGGGGAAATTCTCATAATTAGATTTTAAAAAAATATGAACCACTGATCTCAGCGTGGAGCTACTCATTAGCCATATCCTCTGGCCAAAAAACTCTTCTACAGTTGGTCACAATGGGGTCGGGGACCACAGTACTGTGGTTGGACATCAGTTTCTGGAATTCATGCCCCAAGCAACTTAAGTCCTTAAAGGCACCTTCAACAACCGTTTGCATGTATATGTATGTGTTTCTCCCATAGGCTGACATTACCGAATTTAAGGCTCATACCTCAAACGGCTGCAGACGTTGAGCCCGAGGCTGAATGAAGGAAACCAGCAGCAGTAAGTTGAGATGCTGTGGGTCATAGGGACACAGTCAGTCGAGCTCCCTAATGCCCAGGAACTTCGTGTGCAGGGGTGTCGTTGGAAGTCAGATTCTTCTGCCGGTCGCGATCAGGAGGTGCCTTGGGATTCACACCACGTGTGTTGTCATGGAGTCCAGAAGGGGTCAGCCAACCCTGGACTTGAACTCTGGATCAATGGATAGCCTTTTCTGGATTGGTGAGCCACCTGGACACAGGCCGGACGCTTAGGGTGCAGATTGGTCAAGGGTCACTGATCCGGAAGCCACCAGAGTCCTTGGTCTTTTCTTTGTGGATAGAGCCTCTCTTCTTGGGAGTTCTGGTCCTCTTCAGAGGCAGGCAGTCCTCCAAGAGTTTGTGGAGGCTGCTGACTATCGGACAGGTGTAATTTTTCCCCCGCAGGATTTTCGGGGGCTGCTGGTAGGGCTGAGGCCAAGTCAGTTGGCATCTTCTGTCTTCTTCGTCCTTTCCCTTCTTAGGTTGGCTAGAACTACCTTTCTTGTCTGAGGGGCCACCTAAATACAAAAATTAGGGCCGTTTTTAGGAGAGTAGCTGGTAGGGCCAATGGAAACCGTACCTTAACCTGAGGTGTCTTTACCCTCAATTAAGCCACCCTCCTGTTGGGGACATATTCCTACCTCTGATTGGAGGATTCCTCTCCTTCAAGATGGTGGGGACTGAAAGGTGTACTTCAACTCGCTTCCTACACCTTCCGGGTGGAGTTGGCAGAGGTGGGCAAGCCTCATATCCGTCCCAGGTTTTTTCCGGCGGTTTTCCTGCCCAAAGTGGGGGTGTAAACCAGGGGCAGCCGTCTACTGCTACAAAGGCGTAAGGTCTTTGAAGCTTCCCTCTCGAGCACTGTGCCTATTCGAGGGGAGGAGTGACACCTCCACCCAGGATGTGCTTTGTATCTGGTCCCAGAGAGCATTGGCTCCCGACCCAGCGGTCCGCAAACATGTCTAGTGGTTACAGGTTGCCTAAAGCCAGTCTGTGGCCACATCAGGGTTGGTAGATTTTCAGGGTGCACATCTGAGGTAACCGGAGTAGATGCTTCAGTAAATCCCACACTGGCATCACTGTGGGTTTGTAAGGAGTTGTTTGGTACCAAATACTCAGTTGATGTACTTTCCATGGCTTCCCTGGCCCATACAATATTAAGAAATAGACCTCAATATTGTACGGGCGTGCAGATATGCCCACACCTAGATGTAGTGCACCCTGCATTAGGGCTTGTAAGGCCTGCTAGAGGGATGACTTTCTTGTACCGTAGGCGGTACTAGTTGGCATGGAATACAGGCAGTGTGACATGTCTAATTTGTTAGGGACCCTCTTCTTTCCCAATGCACCAGATACCTAGGGACTTAACAGGGCGCCTGAAGTGCCAATTGTGGGACGGTTTTAGGGAAAGAACAATGGTACTGGGAAAACAATGGTACTGGGAGCCTGGACCGCAGGGACCCGGTATTCTACAGTCAAGTCAAATAATTTATATAGCGCGCTACATACCCAGAGGGTCTCAAGGCGCTTGAAGGGTGGTGAATTATTTGTCGAATATCCAAGTTTTAAGTTGCTTTCTGAATGCTAGGTGGTTCTGAGTGAGGCGAAGGTGAATGGGAAGTGAGTTACAGGTTTTAGCTGCCAGGTATAAGAAGGATCTTCCTCCCATGGTGGTTTTGTTGATGAGAGGTACAGCAGCAAGGGCTTGGTTAGAGGAGCGTAGCTGGCGGGAGGGGGTGTAGAAGGAAAGTCGTGTGTTGAGGCATTCGGGTCCGAGTTCGTAAAGAGCTTTGTGTGCGTGGGTTAAGAGGCGGAATGTTATCCTCTTATTGACGGGGAGCCAGTGGAGGTTTTTCAGGTGACTAGAAATGTGGTCTTTACGCTGGATGTCTGGTATGAGTCTGGCTGATGCGTTCTGGATGCGTTGAAGTTTTTTCTGAAGTTTTGCGGTGGTACCCGCGTATAGGGTGTTACCGTAGTCCAGGCGGCTCGTGACCAGTGCGTGGGTGACCGTTTTTCTAGTTTCGGTGGGAATCCAGTGAAATGTTTTTTTGAGCATGCAAAGAATGTTGAAGTAAGATGATGAAACGGCGTTGACTTGTCTGTTCATCGAGAGTGAGGAATCCAGGATGACGCCCAGGTTCCGTACGTGGTCCGTCGGGATGGGTGCTTTTCCAAGGGCCTCTGGCCACCAAGAGTCATCCCAGGCGGAGGGGGAGGTACCTAAGATGAGAACTTCTGTTTTTGTCTGAGTTCAGTTTCAGACGGCTGTGCTTCATCCACTCGGCTACTTTTTTCATTCCTTCATGTAGGTTGGTCTTGGCGGTGTTTGGGTCTTTGGTGAGAGAGAGGATCAGTTGAGTGTCATCAGCGTAGGAGATGATGTTGAGGATGTGTTGGCGTGCGATGGTCGCGAGGGGGCTCATGTATACGTTGAAGAGGGTGGGGCTGAGTGAAGATCCTTGTGGCACGCCGCAAATGACTTCAGAGGCCTTTGACTTGAACGGTGGGAGGCGAACTCTCTGAGATCTTCCGGTAAGGAACGAGGTGATCCATTCCAGTGCTTTACCTTGGATTCCGATGTTTCTAAGGCGTTGTAGGAGGGTGCTATGACAGACTTTGTCGAAGGCTGCGGAGTGGTCAAGGAGTATGAGGACGACTGTTTCTCTGTTGTCCAGTAGAGTTCGAATGTCGTCTGTTGCTGCGATGAGGGCGGTCTCGGTACTGTGTTTGGCTCGGAAGCCAGACTGAGGAGTCGAGTGATTTGTTGGTTTCGAGGAAGGCGGCGAGCTGATTGACGGCTTTCTCAATGACTTTGGCCGGGAATGGTAGGAGCGAGATGGGGCGGTAGTTTTTGAGTTTGGTGGGGTCAGCTGTGGGTTTTTTCAGAAGGGCACTGAGTTCGGCGTGTTTCCAGCTTTCCGGGAAGGTGGCGGAGTTGAGGGAGCAGTTGATGACGTCTCGGAGGTGGGGTGCGATGATGGAGTCTGCTTTGTTGAAGATGTGGTGAGGGCATGGGTCTGTGGGGGAATCCTGAGTGGATGGAGTTCATCAGGCGGATGGTGTCCTCGGTGGAGATTGGGTTCCAGTCATTAAGGATGTTCAAGGGGGGTGAAGGTACGGAAGGTTGGGTGGGTTGGTCTCCGGGTTGGTTGTCGAAGCTGTTGTGGATGTCAGCGATTTTGTTGTGGAAGAACGAGGCTAGGGAGTCACAAAGGGTTTGAGAGGGAGTGATGTCGTTGGAGTTGGCTGAGGGGTTGGTAAATTCTTTGACGATGTTGAATAATTCCTTGCTGTTGTGGGCGTTGTTGTCTAGTCGGTCTTTAAGTGCAGCTTTCTTGGCAATCCGGATCAGTTGGTGGTGTGTGCGGGTGGCGTTTTTGAAGGCGTCCTTGGAGCTGGTGTTAGGTTTTTTTTTCCAGGCCTTCTCAAGGGAGCGACAGAGTTTCTTGGATTTCTTAAGATCATCGTTGAACCAGGGAGCGTTTTTGCTGCCTAGTTTGAATTGATGTTTTTTCAGAGGTGCTAGGTTGTCAGCGCTGTTGGTTAGCCATTGAGTGAGGTTAATGGCTACTTGGTTGGGGTTCGAAGAGTGGGCAGGGGGGTTTTGAAGAAGCGATGAGGAGATCTGGTCGATGGTGATTTTGTTCCAGTTTCTTCGCAGAGTAGGTTGAGGGAGGTTGCGGGTTGTGGTCTTTTTGTAGACAAAGTGAACGCAGTTGTGGTCCGTCCAATGGAGAACTGTGGTGTGGCTGAAGGAGATATATTTGCTGGAGGTGAAGATGGGGTCGAGTGTGTGACCTGCATAGTGGGTGGGGGTGTTAACAAGTTGTTTGAGTCCGAGGTTGGCGAGATTGTCCAGAAGGGTGGTGGCGTTGCTGTTGTTGCTCTTTTCAAGTTCGGGGGAGAGTATGTAGCCTTACGGCTAGAGCTGTCGACCTCAAAGCTGGGGAACTGGGTTCGAGTCTCGGCAACGACGCAACACCCTGTGTTTATGGGCAAATCACTTAATCTCCCTGTGCCTAACAAAAATGAATGTGTTATTCTATAACAAAACTGGCACTCATGTAAAGCGCTGTGATGCCCGAAGTCTTGGGTCTAGTTTGCACTGTATAAAACTCTTTAAAAAAAAAAAAATAATAATAATAATAATTGGATCGAACGCCAGGCAAAAAGTGGACGGGTACTGCAACAGAACCCAATTCAATTAACGAGGTGTACTTTCTTCAGATAAGTAAAACTATTAACTACTGAATTTTTATGATTTTGTGTGTAAAATCTGAACCCATCAATAAAGTTCCAGTGACCGTACTGTTCTTTATTTTTAGTGTATTTTCTCTTATATAATTCTTGTAAGATGTGGTCCAGAGTGTAGGCACAGCTTTTCATTTCAGAGTGCAGAAAATGTTTGCCCAATTTCTTTATTTTACCACCAGTAGTAATTTGAAAGATTTATATTTATATATATTTTTTACAGGAAACTCCAGTTATTGGACGCAAAGCTGATGTTCTGAAGGCAGCACACTTATGTGCAGAGGCTGCATTGCGTTTGGTGAAACCGGGGAACCAGGTAACATGGCTGCAATTGGGATACTGGTCACTTTAATAAAGTAAAAAATAATGCAGTCTCCTGCGTCTTGTAGTACTGATGTGAAGTCTAGTCTGAATGATGCCAAGCTACAGATTGTGTGCCATTTCTGTCATTGTGCTACGTAGACCGGAAGATTTGTCTTTAACAGTAAGAAAAGTTGTAAAGTGTTCAGCGGAGTCTCTTAAGGGTTGTAGGGTAATAATTTCCATTAAAACTGGCGGCAAGCACAGCATTGGCCACCTGCCCGGTATGTGCTTGCTGCCCGTTACGTAGACAAATTGTAACATGCTTAAATACTGCACAGTGGCAGTTGTTTGTTTAAAGAGATCTCTTGACAGTAAAATACATATATTTTCAGCTTATTGTGCTTTATGTTCAAAGTCCGGCTTAGTTATGGTTTGAGGCACAAACTAGTAATTGATAATATGTTGAGGTCTCAGTACGACCCTGCTGTATACATGTAAACAGAGCTGTCTCGTCAAAATAGCTTTGCTTTCATTGCTTCTGATGTCCTCCAAAACAGTGCAAAGAATACACTAGTGCTTCCTGTTTTTTGTAGAACAGCTTCATTTACACACTGTTTGTGGCCTCTGATCCACTAATTTGTATTATTGTTTTACAGAACTCTCAGGTAACAGAGGCCTGGAATAAAATTGCTCAGTCATTTAACTGTTCCGCTGTTGAAGGTAAGTCCTTTAAATATGGTTGATAAAGACCATAAACTAGGCTTTTTTCATAGTTCTGTTGATTGACTGCTATGTGATGCACAGTGAGGGGTGAAAGGATGACTGGAAAGCCTGCCCTTCTGCGTTTTGAGACAGTGATGCAGATAACATTCTAGTCTGACAGTTTTAAGCATTGGTATGATCCGCTGTTAAGTAACACATTGGGTGTTTAGTAGTGTCTAAAGTCACTTTATGTTCTATTTTGTGTGTACTCTTGCTTGCCCTTCATTTTAATCGTTTTGACCAGTTATTTAAACTGTTTTGACGAAGATTGGAGCTGCCAATGAAAATCTGGGTGCGAAAATGGACTGGTCTAGTAAAATATATGCAACCAACTGGCTCTCCAGTGGTACAGAAGAACAGTGTGGTAATGCAATTATGTTTCTTTTTCCAAGGGATGTTGTCACATCAGCTGAAGCAGCATGTGATCGATGGCGAGAAAACGATCATCCAAAACCCAACTGACCAGCAAAAGTATGTTTGGTAGTCTCCACAAAAATGTAAAAATGTTCATGGTGCTTGCTCTTTCCTATAGTGCGCGTATTAATAAGGAGTTTGCAGGCCGTGACAAATCTCCAAGCCAGCCCACCTGTTATTGCGAGTCCTGAGCAAGCTTTATTTTGGGCCTACTTGCCCCTTCTGGCGAGCTTACAAACAGATGTTCTGTTCACTCATAAAGTGAAGGAGCACTAAAAATGCCTTTAAATCTTTTTTTATATTGTCACATTTATTCTGTGTTCAGAGGCGGGTCAATCGCCTGTCTCCATCTAAAATTAGTTTTCTTTATCGGGCTGCAACGTTGAAGGATTTTGTAAAGTGAACTTGTCTTACAAACGTGCAGTACAAAAAATGTGAAATGAGACTTGTAGGATGTAATGCTTTATTCCTGCATCCATTTAAATAGCGAATTGTACAAACATTTCAAAACAAATTGCTGTTATGAAAGCCCTTGGTTTGTAATTCTGATAAAAATATTTTAATAGGATGGAAACAATTCTGAACACGTTACTAGGTGATGGGCAGATGATAAATGTTTGCTGAAAAAACAATTTCTACAGATTGTTTATATAAAATAGATTTAGAAGTAAAACTGCATGTTGGTGGGAACATTTTTGTCTATTTCAATGTAAAATGTGCTGTCTATAACTGGTAATGTAATCTACCACCTCACATTTTAGTACTATATTTATAGTTTTTAAAGATGAACTGATAAACATTCATGCCCTGATGGCAATGCTATTGGCTGGATTCCTATTATTCATGGAGCATGCATTTTATGTATTAAAGCAAACCAAATCGTTTTTTTGTACAGCAGCAATGCTGATCTTGCATATTAGAAGGCACTGTCATATGTGATAATGAAGAAGTAAAGGCCATTCAAAATTAAATATTTGCCTAGGATGAAATAATGCGACCTACAAATGGGTCAAGTGCATTTCAGTTCTGTTGAGTAGCTTATTCAAGTTGGTAGACCTGCAGGTCTAGTAGTAATTTTGATTTTCGAGGTCTAGTTTGACTCCAGTCAGTGATGCTGAAGGGTGACCACATCAGAAATTGAGGGCAGTCAAAAAGCTGGACTACATCAGACGTACCTGTTTTTGTTTCAGGTGGGGCTAGTCCCTCCAGTAATCGCAAATAGGTAGATGTGGCGGCCAATACAAAGTGCAGAACCGTTAAATGTAATCGCCTCTTGTTGATAGCTAATCTGAATATTATCGTTGTCTAGCATGACTCTGGACCTTTCTATGTAGTGCAAATAGGTCTGTTTCAATATTTTAGCACAGTGGCCTGTGTTTTGCTTGGTTTCGTTAATGTTTAATACCATTTCTGGAAGTAAATCCGGTTTCCAGTTGATGCCTGTGTATCCCATGCTAGAATTTTTTACCCTTTGTCCGGATGTCTTTGATGTATCTCCATACTGTCTTTCTATTCTAGGAAGGACCATGAAAAGGCTGAGTTTGAGGTGCATGAAGTTTATGCCGTTGATGTCCTCGTTAGCACTGGAGAGGGAAAGGTAAGAAAGGGCTATACAATTAAGCCTCTTCGAAGCTACAGACGAGACCCAGTGCAGCAATGTGTGCCTCATTTAAAAATCTTTAGAACCATGGTTTTGTAGGTATTCCCCTCCCCGACACAGTGTCTCAGGCCTATGTCCCAGTACGCACTCCATGCCCTTGTACTTTTTATCCTGCTGAAGACTCCTCCTCATGCATGTGTGCAATTAATCTGCAGCAATCTTCTTTCTGCACACCATGAGCCATGCTTTTCACAGAAACATTCTTATTTATTTGACCTGGGTCTTTTTGAGTTAGGCTTGTTGAATGAGCATCTCTTGATCATCCATAGCTCCTCTTTGGCTGTGATTGCTGTATTCTGCCACTGATTAACTTTATGAACATGACTCCTGTCCAGGTCATCTGAACTTTTGTCTGCATGCGAGTGTTTCAACAGTGTCTTCTTGCTGCTTGTCGGGCCCAGCTCAAACGTGCAGCGTTTTCCCAGTTATAAATGTGATTTGTTTTATTGTTAATCCACTTAACTGCAATTTCACAACGTCCCTTAATCACTGTAAAATGGATAGTAAGTGACTTAGCTTTTAAACTACAACATTAATAAAAAAAATAACATAGTAAAAAGCAACCTTTTTTTAAATAGGAGCCGTTTTATTTTTTCAGCCAAAGGATGCTGGGCAGAGGACCACCATATACAAAAGGGACCCTTCCAAGCAATACGGTTTGAAGATGAAAACCTCCCGTGCCTTCTTCAGTGAGGTTGAACGACGATTTGATGCAATGCCGTTTACTCTCAGGTAGTGTCTTGGGGAAGGACTAGAAATCTGTTCCGATTCTTTATATTTTTTTATTCAAGTGATATCTTAAAGGGGTCTAGCCATGTGATTAGGTGTAGCATTTTACTGACCTCCACTTACAACTGTCATTTATGTAAATTGTATTGTGTAAACTGCAGTTTCCGTGTCTTTTTAAATTGCAGCTTATCTGTGCAATCGCTGAAGTAGAGGGAATTAGAGAGCCACAAAGTTTTGTCGAACTGGAAAAGCGTGCCAATTTTTTTTTTTAGACTTGGCCGCGGATTCTGACCCTTTAACTGAATTGTGTTTGACATCACAACAGTACCAAGACATGTTCGAGACCCTCTATGGCTAGCTTAACTAACATTTGGTTCTGAGTAAGGGCAGGACCCCACTAGCTGATTGTGGGCGACTTCCTCAGCAGCCCCCGTGTGGACAACCTCCAGGAGGGTTCCTCCATTCTTTTCTTGGGTATTTCTTTTTTTTTATTTCACAAAAATTTTTATTGAGAGAGTTTGGTAGTGATATGAACAGAACAAATAATAGCAGATAAAGTTCATGGTACAGGTACATATCGAGAAGCGGTGAGGTAACATAATATGGAGTAACATAACATGCGGGGGGGAAAAGTAAACAGGTAAATAAAGAAAATGACAGTTAAGCATCAAGTCCGTACAACACGAAGGCATATGTCAGCAGGCAGATAGATCGGTTATATAGCACAGTAGGGTGAAGCACGACCATCAAATAACATATTGAGAAATTGCTTGCGACAAAGTATTAGGTGACTCACGGAGGTTTGAAGAGATCAAAGTGAGCGTCAAGTGAGGCCCATATTTTCCTGTGTTGTGGGCGCCAGGGGTGAGAGGCAAGTGCAATGGTGTCGGCACCCCTGAGGTTAGAAACCCAGTTGAGCCAATGGGGGAAGGAGGCTTTGGCTGTATCTTTCCAGTTGGATGTTATGACTTTAACCGCCGCTGTCAGTAAAAGATCAAGTAGGGCTTTGTCGTTTTCATTTAAAGTGACAGCTTTGGAAGAGCCCATAACTAGAGTAGCAAATTCTCTCGGGAGAGAAATGTGCAGGGCTTTGTTGACAAAGTCAAATATCCTGTCCCAGTATGTGGCAACCCGGGGGCATTTAAATATCAGATGTTCAAGGTCCCCTCCCGCTTCCAAACAGTTCCAGCAGGAGTCATTGTCTTTGATGTTGTGCAGAAAAAGTCTCCTGGGGGTCCAAAAGGCTTTGTGTAGGAGCCAGAATTTAGTTTGGGATAGAGTCGGGCTAATTTTGTGTCTTGTGGTCGATTCCCAAATTCTGGCCCACTCGTTATCAGATGTGGGAGTGGAAGAATATGATTCCCAATAAGATTGTAATGCAGAGACCAGGTTAGATTTCTGCGGTTTGATCATTTTGTACATTCTGGAAACCTGGTGGCCAAGTCTATTAAGGGTGGATAAAAGGTCCGGGAGTGAGGGGGATGTGTTGCCCAAGTTTGCTTTGGTTAGGGCCGCCTTAACTTGTAGAAAATAGTAGAAGTCGATGTTCTCGAGTTGGAATCCGTCTTGTAATTCCTTGAATGTGAGTGGTGTCTGGCCCACGTAGAGTTGGTGAGGGAAGTGTATACCCTTCCTGATCCAAGAAGGATTATACAGTGGTTTACCTTTGTATGTTATAGTGTTATTCCGCCATAGAGATTCCCATTTTGAATTACGAAATTGATGGGGTAGAGATTTACTGATATGGAGGAGGGAGTTCTTGGTGTTTTTAAATATGATATTAGAGTCAATGTCGGGATGCACTTTGATGGTAAGGAGGGAGGAGGGGTCAAGGCCTTCCACTAGGGATTTTTCGATGTGCAACCACTCGGGTGTGTAATCAGGCTGTGGCGTGAGCCAAATCGCACCTTGCCTGGCCAGGAAGGCGGTCTGGTAGAGTCTAAAGTCGGCCAAATTGACACCACCCAAGGATTTATCTAGTCGTAGCTTTTTCATGCTGATCCTGGCTTTTTTCCCCTGCCAGAGGAAAGAGGTAAGTACCTTATCCAGTTTTGAGTGGAAATCGTTAGAGCGCGTTAGGGGAAGCATCGAGCTCAGATAATTGACCAATGGGGAGATCATCATTTTTATCGTCTCTATCCGACCCCACCATGTAATGAATCGCGGCGACCAACCATCCAAGATTCTTTTGATTTTCGCTAGTGTGGTCGATTCATTGTGCTTGAGTGTACTTAGTATGTTGTCAGTGAATTCTATTCCTAGATACTTAATGACATCCGGTTGCCAGGCTAGACCTGAATTCCCAAGGACTTCTTTGGTGGTATGTACATTAAGTGGTTTAACTTCGGATTTGTCCTTATTTAACTTATAGCCGGACAATGCCGAGTATTTACTGATGGAGGACATAAGCCCCTTAATTGATAGGGTTGGGTGTTCTGTGGCTATTAAGATGTCGTCGGCATATGCCGCTAGTTTGATCTGAGTGTTTCCGAAGGTGACACCTGTGATGTCCTCATTTTTCTTGATGTCGGTGAGTAGTGGTTCAAGAGCCAGCAGAAAAAGAGCCGGTGAGAGTGGTCAACCCTGTCTAGTTCCTTGGAATAGGCGGAACGGGTCAGAGAGTGTTCCATTAATAGATATACGGGCAGAGGGGGCGGAGTATAAGGCCATCACCATTTTAATGAAAGAGTTACCCAGATTGAATGCGCCCATACAATGTTGAAGAAATGGCCATGAGACTTTATCGAATGCTTTCTCAGCATCTAGGGTTATTGCAACCATCGGCATTTTGCAGTTTTTCGCTTTTTCAAGTATATGGCATAGGAGTCTGGTGTTGTCATTCGACATCCTGTGTTTCAAAAATCCTACTTGTGATGGACTTATCAATTTGGGCAGCACGGCGTTTAGTCTAGTTGCTAAGATCTTGGCATAGATCTTACAGTCGATATTTATAAGTGAAATGGGGCGGTAATTTTTAGTCTGGAGGGGATCTTTCCCTTCCTTGGGTATAACAATTATTGTGGCTTCACTCATCGAGGGAGAGATACTCCCACTGGAGGCGGTGGAGTTGAACACGGATTGGAGTGTCGGGGAGAGTTGATTGTCAAAGGCTTTGTAGAAAGAGGCAGAAAAGCCATCAGGGCCCGGGGCTTTGTTGCTTTTGAGTGATTTTATGGCCGTCGAGATTTCTGTGATACTGATGGGTGACCCTAGATTTAATTTGTCTATCTCTGAAAGTCTGGGGAGGTCGAGGGCCTTTAGGTATTTTATACATACTTTTGGGTCCAGGGGCTTATCATTCCTGTATAATTCTTCGTAAAACTGCTTAAAGGTATCAAGAATCTTGGACTGGTTGGTGTGCGTATTATTAGCGGGATCTTTTATAGAGGCTATGGTTGTTAGTTTCTGTTTGTGTTTAAGATAGGAGGCCAGCAGCTTCCCGGCTTTGTTTCCCTCACATAGCTTCAAGGCTTTGAAGCGGTTGATCCACACGCCTGCTCTCTTGCTCACGATGGAATTATACTCGTATTTCTTTTTTATGAGTTGGTCAAGGGGTTTGGAGTCTTGAGGGTTGGTTTTGTGTAAGGATTCTAATGATCTGATCTCCTGCTCCAGTTGCTCCAGTTCTTTGTTTATCGCTTTGTTGGCTCTTGCTCTTATATTAATAATAACTCCACGGATCGTGGCTTTGAGCGCGTCCCAGAGGATGTTCGGATCTGTTTCAGGGACATTATTTAAGAGTAAGTATTCTCCAATGGCTTTAGTAATCTGTAGTTTGTCATCAGGATTGGTTAGCGTTTCATCGTTGAAGCGCCATCTTCTGGGCGGTTTGATAGAGCGGGAGCCTGCAAGTTTGGTGTGGATACATGCATGATCGGAGATCAGTTTAGGGGCGATGTCGGTTTCCTCGATGAGGTGTGCAAATGTAGAGGATATTAGGATAAAGTCAATACGCGAGTAGGAGTTGTGGGGAGTGGAGTAAAAGGTGAAGTCTCTCCCATCAGGGTTTTGGAGACGCCATGAGTCTTTAAGGCAGTACCTTTCGCAAAGTCGCAGGAGTGCCTCATGTGAGCGTGATGGGTGAAAAGCGCATTTGGACTGCCTGTCTAGTAAGGGGTCTAGAGGAAGATTAAAATCGCCTCCCACAATGAGAAGGTCGTCCTGAGGAATATGCTCCATCGAGCGGGAAACGGAGTCCCAAAACCCGGGGTCGTCCGAGTTGGGGCCATAAATGTTCACTACGTGAATTGGGTCATCTTCTCTGCGCAGATGGGCCACCAGAACCCTTCCCTCCGTGTCATGAGTGTGTGAAACCAGTGTTATGTTTGACTTCTTTGATATCAGGGTAATTAGACCTCCTTTCTTGTGCGGTGCAGGGGATGACAGAATATGGGAAGACCAATGGATGTTTAAGAAACGTGTGTCCTCTTCCGATAGTTTAGTTTCCTGTAGGAGGATAATATCCCCCTTAGTTTTGGCGATGTAGTCAAACACTTTCCTCCTTTTCACAGGGTGGTTAAGACCCTTAACATTCAACGAAACTATGTTGAGGTCATCTGCTATTGACTTAGTGTTAGACATTAGCGGGCAAGGTTATCGCTAAGTGGTGATCTGGTGGGGGGCAGAACAATGAGTCAAACATCCCCGTGGAAGCCTGTGTGCTAATGCAATAACAAGTGAACAGAGCTAGCGATATGGCTATGGATAGAACTAGCGACCTTGTGTTGTAGCTGAATGAAACGGACAGAAAAAGGGACAAAAAATAACACAAAAAGATATACAATGCTATAAAGTACCAACAATTATTATCTGCTGTAAACTCTCTTTTTCCCAATCCCCATGCAAGCCCTCCCAATCCCCCCTCCCCCCCCCCCCCCCCCCCCCCCCCCCAATACGTACGTAGGGAGTACGACGACAGTACCCAGCTAGGCAAAACAGGAGTTATTAAACATTAGCAAACGATATACATTAGTTCCAAAGTTAAAACGTAAGAGGATTTAGATGTCCAGACTAAGTGTGGCAGCGGGTAATAATTACTGCAGCAATAATACGTGCGTATTGATAGTGTTTGTGCGCATTAATATGCTGTAATAAACCAGGAGTAACTGACTGCAACGTGCAGACGAGAACAGTAGAAAGGTTAGAACCAGCTAAATGTTGTGTCAAGAAAACTTGAATCGTTATATCGGATTGAGCTCCCTGTAATAAGGGCAGTATATGTGCACAGAAACATATATTAACAATAATGACAGACTAGTAGCGACTATTTGCGTTGTGTAATAGAGTCTAAGTGTGAGAGTAGAACCTGCTCGACATTATGCAAGCAAACACCAATACAGTTGCCAACCAAAGGAGATCATGAATCGTCACTTATCTAACAGCATTGATAGTATGCTTGGAAGCGATAATTCGATAGTGGGAAAATAGGATATATGCTTGGTAACAGCGAGTGGGCGGACTAGCAAGCAACTATAGGAGGCATCTATCACAAAACTACAAGCATACAGTGGTGTGACCTGGAAAGGATAGCGATCCGATAGACCTGTACTTTGTCAGGATAGTCACGTGGTCTTCCTTTTGTTAGAAGGGCCATTCGATTGGTCCATTTCCTGCGGTGGGCCATTTTGCAGGTAGTTTTCCAGATCTTTCGGGTCCGTGAAGAATTTTGGGCGGCCGTTTATTGTGATTCTGAACTTGGCTGGACCTGCAAAGGAGTAGGGTATGCTCTTGGATCTGAGCTTGGCGCGGAGTTCCAGGAATCCCTTGCGAACCTCCACTGTGTCCTTGGAGTAGTCCTGTGTAAAAATGATCCTCTGACCTTCCCACACGATGGAGTGCTGCTTCCTTGCGTATTGTAGGATCAATTCGACATGCTGATATCTGAGTGGTTTGCATATCATTGGTCTGGGACCCTTCTCGTGGTTAGTAGTGAATGTGGGGATTCTATGCGCGCGATCCAGCTCCAGACCATGCGGGAAAGCAATGCCGGTGATCATGGGGATCCATGCTTCCAGGAAAGTCACGCAAGAGTCCGCATCTTTTTCTGCGTTTTCGGGAATGCCAAAAATTCTAATGTTCCCTCGCCTGTTGCGGTCTTCCAACTCAGCATGCTGGCGCCTGAGGGTGTCAGTGATGCTTTCAAGGCGCTGTATTCTAGCCGCTGATTGACGTGAGAGGTCCTCCACGTCGCTGATGCGCTGTTCCGCTGTGTTCAGCCCGGATTTTAGGTCATTCATATCAGCTCTGATAGCCGTTAGTTCAAGCTGCATAGCGTCAGTATTCGCCTTAGTGGATTTGGAGATAACTGTGAGGTCTCCTAACTTTTTCAAAATCATTTCCATCGTGGCCGCCATGTCTGGTTTGCTCTTAATGGGGGAGTCAGAAATTTGCGGCTCTGGTTTCACCTTCTTAGAATTTGTCTTTTCTTCTCTGCCCGCCATTCTGGACGTGGGGTGTGAGAAGAGATGTGATTACCAGCTAGCTAGCGACGATGGTGGGATCAGACAGGGAGTTGCCAAACAGGTTAGGGCTGTTGAGACTCTCAAGGTTGGCTCCACGCGGTGATTCTCCCAGAGCCAGGCGAGCCTAGTGCAGGCTAGTTTATTGGCGTTGTTAGTGTAGTTGCGCTGTGTTGTCTCCTGATCCAAGGCTTCCTTGTGAGGCTGGTAATATTAGGAGATTAGCTGAGTCAGCTTATAGGGAGAGCAGAGTTAGGTGCCGGTTAGTGAGATGATGGTTAGGGGCACGATGCCAAAGTGCTTTAGAAAAGTGACCTAGAAATGCGACCCCCCAAGGATCGAGGAAAACCACACAGAAAGCAGACAGGAGGTCTTCTGCCTGAAGGTAGAGGAGAACCGCTTCACTTTACAGGCGCCCACATGCTGAATTGCTGGTATTTGGAGCAGGTAGGAGTCGGAGCATTTTTTCGATGGCGGCCGCCATCTTTAGGTCAGGCGAGAAGGGCAGAGAGTGTCAGCACAGCGCTGTGAGAGCGTGTTAGCTCTCGCTTCTTACCGGCATAGGTGGAAAATCGGGGAGCAGCTGACATCCCCGGCTGTGGCGAACTCGTCCAGGTGTTGCTGGTTACCAGAGAGGTAGTCAGGCATCTCCGACGTGACGGAGCGGCGCCATTTATGAGAAATCGGCGCTGGCGCGCGATCGCCCCAAAAGATTGCAAAACTCCTCGTCAGAGCCTCGAGAGGAGAGATCAAGGCACCGGAGGGCTCAGCAGGGTGTGAGGCATCAGGAACACCGCTTTTGCTGCTGGATAGGACAGCGGGTCAGCAGGAAACCGATGGAGTCGTTCTCCTGTGTTGCGGAGCTCGAGGTTAGGCGGCCATTCGCACTGCCGTCCAAGCCACGCCCCCCTTTTCTTGGGTATTTCTAAAGCTCATGGTTAACCAGGAGGACCTCCCAGCGCTAAGATAGCCAACAGGTTACTATGTCAATGCTGAACGCAAAGGTTAGCAAAGAGCTGTTTTTAGCTGCTTTCTGAAAATTGGTTCTGATTCGGTTTGCCATCTATGCTATGGGAGAGCATTTCAGAGCGAGGGAACCCAGAAAGCGTAGGGCTGTTCTCCACTTCTGGTTTTCATAGTCCTCGGTTCTGCTAACAGTTGGTGGTGACTGGTGGACCACAGCGTTCTGGTGGGGTTGTAAAAAGTAAGTAGTCTTGTATTAGTCTGGTACCCTTTTTTCATGCATAGCTCGATGGGCCATGCACAGTGGCTTGAAAATCATTTTAAGCTCTGCAGGCTGGCCAGGGCTACAGTTAGAAAGTGTCTTTTAGGGATTTTCAACAATATGCAGGCTGTGGCATTCTGAATGACTTGGAGTCTTTTTCTGACCGATTTTGGTCTACCCAGGAACAAGGAGTTCCCATAATAGTGTCGCAAAATGACTAGGCCTTGTAATACTATCCTGCTTAATGGTTCAGTTGACCATCTCAGCAGCTTTCTTAAAGTTCTTAGCATTCCAAAGCATGTTGTCAACCGTATTGTTGCTTGAGTTGCCATTGAAAGCTTGCTGTCAAGCCAAAATTACAGATTCTTGACCTGCTATTTAGGCATGGGTTGACGTCAAGAAATTCTGGCTAGTTGAATTGCATCCCCCTGGAGAGGTTGTCCGCCCCCCCCCCCCCCCCCCCCCCCTCATTCCCCAGCCCCCACCACCCAATACCGTCCTCTGTTTTCTCCCCATTAAGTTTCAAACAACTTGCTGTTATCAAAGAAAGGTACATTTACTCACGTCACCCACTCTGTATGGAGGCTCAAATAATGTCCCCCATACCTCTTGGACCACACACCTCTTGTAGCCCCCTGAACTGGCTAGAAAGATATTGCCACCATGGTTGTCACACCAGGGTTTTGTATTAAATGCCTCCTGTGTCCTATGTTGGGCTAGTTTCCCCTCACACCTGTGTTTAACTAACCTTTGCAGAGGACCTGTTTTTGTTTCTTAATGGCATCCTACTTTGGGCTGCAGTCTCCTATTAGTTCTCTCTAAATAAGGAAAATCCTCTTGTTCCTTCCAATTACTGGTTTTTTGATATGCACACACTTGAGTGTTCCCTCCCGGTAAGTCAATTCCATGTTGGTGACTCTTGGTTTTATCATGGGTTCCACTGATAACTTTTGAGTTTCCTTCTGTACATAATTCTCAACTTGTTGGGGAAGTACCCATCTCTTCTCTATGCAGTATCACAGTGAAAGTTTTCGCCGTACTTCATCTGACTCTAAATGTAAATTAATTTATATAGCGCAAATCACAGAGCGGTTTCTAAGCGCTTGCTTAGGGAACCCGTCCTGGTATTCCCCTGTGAGATAACACCAGCAGGGTATCCGCAAGGTGCAAGCCAGGCATCCCGCCGCGAGGGGCCGTTGTGGAGATTAAGCAAGCTATTGCCCAGAGTCGCAGAGTGTGAACCCGTGAATAGAGTAGGCACCGGAGCGAGAATTGTAGAGTCCATGGACATTTTAGGACTCAAGACCCCGCCGAGCCGGGAATTGAACCCTGGTCCCGGGCTGACCTCAGCTTCCAGGTCTGCCTCCTCTAACCAGTGAGCCACACTTCTCCACTCCAACTTGTGTATCACTCTGCTCTCCGCTCTATTGACAAGTTGTGCATTCCAGCCCCTTTTAGGACTGACTCCCACCTCTGTGCACCCAACTCATCCATGTTTTTTGTGTCCTTACCAGATAGCAAAAGCTTTTTGGCTGCAAAGGACCTATTGTGGGCTTACCAGAAACCTGGGCTTAGAGCCAAACCATTGCTTCCACATTGGCTTGCTTCGTCACTCATTTGAGTGCTGCTTATATGATGGCTTGCCTTTCCCTTCTATTTGCTCTTTCCGCACGTTGGCATCCTTTTTAATTGTATGGCTTGCATCTTTCTACTGCTCACATTTAGGGAACTTTTTTCTTTTAGCACTCCTGGCTGTGCATGTTTTCTGGCTCTCCCTTGTTGCACTGCTTCCTTTTCTTAAGCACCGCTTCCCTCTCTTAAGCACCCAACGTATCTGCGCACTGAATTGCTTTCTCCCTTGTGTGCTGCTCTTTTCTGCTTCCTTTCCCCTATATGCTCCAAGGTGCCTCCCTTATTTGCTGCTCTCTAATCTGCTTCGCCACCCTGTCCTCTGTGTTGCCCTCTCCCTCGTTTAGCAATGACGCCCACCCCTTCTTTATTCTATTAAATTACCCCAACACTTTCCCCACTTACTGTCTTTATGAGTGCCCCCCTGCTGCATCAAAATCACTCACACTTGAGTTATTTTTTTTTAATTATCTAAGTTGAATCTGCCCTTTTAGACCGAAGAATTAATTTAAAAAAAAACTAAATGCTTGCCAACATGTACGTATAATAATCAGATTAAAAAAACGGGCACAATCTTTTAAACTCTAACATTAGGGTTGAGCATCGGCAAACAATGTTGCAAATGTCTTCCCTATAATAACTACAGAGATAGCATGAAGTCTCTTTAGTCTGCCTCTTCCAAGCTCGTGAATTAAACTAAATTTGAAGTTTCCAAGCCAGAAGCTCGCAGAAGCTTTAGTTTTGGATTCAATCCATTTAATCTTCCTAAATATTTCCGAAATTTTAAGGGACCAAATAAAGCGTTGACCACCCATAAGTGTTACAGCCAAGTTAAATTGTTCATGTGCTGCAGAACTTCTAAGGTCACTTATTGCCTCCCACACAATTGTACTAACCGTAGATCTTGAATAATTTTTTTAACTAGTAAAACTATTTTAAATGCGATCCAAGGCTACTTATTCAGTCTCCTGAGGCCAAACTCTAAACTGATTTGGGCTGGTGAAGCCTGCCGAGGTAAATCGAACGGATGACAAGTTCTTACAATGACTTCTATAATTTTTGTCTGCTTTTCCTCTTAATATCACACCATATGTCAAGGAAGGGGCATGTTTATTTGCCATTACTTGCAACAGTGGTTGAAGAGACCAGCTTTTTAAAGAATTCCCCAGTAAGGCAAACCCAACAACTAATCAATTGTTCCTTCTTAAAAGGGCAGCACGCTGATTATTAAATGAGCCTCATTCCTTATAGGGTTTTTTTTTTATGTTGGACCATTGCCCATCCTACTCTTTTCCAAGTGTCTTTATACAATAGTTGGATCTTTAAGGAGACGAAAAATATCCCAGTTCATAAGCTTTGCCCATTGGATAGTTCTCTGCACTGCATGGAATGCGGAGCGAAAATCAACATGACTTGGTTACGCTTGTTTGTGGAGTCCATCTTGACTTCAATAACCACGTTAATCGTATCTTTGTCTGCAGCTTCCTCCTCCTGTGTAGACCTCCTTTTCTCACATAATGTCAGCTGACTCTGGTCTATACTGATGTTTTAAAAATGGCATAAACTTGACCAGTCTGTCTAGAATGTAATTCCCCCGTGCCAGTTAGACTTTTTATTATGGGCTTTCCGAAGCCTCTTGCTCTGTTTTGTAGGCATAAAATAGCAGAAAAAAGACCCACTCAAACCTCTGCCCCGGCTTTAAATACCAAATTGCTATTTGGATTGTGACAAAATTAAGTTTCCGTTTCAGAGCGTCAAACAGTCGGAGGCCAAGGCTTTTTAGACAGCCGCACTGGCCTAATGCCGGCTGCTTCCGAGCCAAGAGGTAACCCCGGCTAGCCTTACCTGCCCCCGCCAACTCGTGATCAAAAGACCAGCAATTTCAAAAGTTCTTTCTGTCGTTGCTCTGCGGGATTCTACCCTGTTTTACTCTAAATAGCTTTTCTCTAAAAGGATGTCAAGTACAACAAACTCCTGACCAATAAGTTATCTTAAAAATATTTTGGTCAAGCAAGTCGAAATCCAAAGCCAGGTACACGCTGACAAGGCGTAATGCCACCCCACACCCGAAAAAAAAATTTGTATCCACAAGTTCTGGTAGTTTTCAGGCATACTTCACTAATGCTGGACCATTTCATTTCTCCTAGCCTAGTTTGTTACAGCAAATTGAATCCGGCTGTGGACTGGTTTGTCGGTTTGAATTTATAGGGCTGAGTTCTTGCCGCTGTTAGGTCTTTATAATTTTTATACATAAGCTGCTGCATGCTTACTCGCTGTTACCCTTTCTCTTGCAGGGCGTTTGAGGATGAGAAGAAAGCCCGAATGGGTGTGGTTGAATGTGCCAAACACGACCTGTTGCAGCCTTTTAATGTCCTTTATGAGAAGGAAGGTAAGCCACTTTGAGATGCACTAACCCTTGCGTTATCTTTGGTGAATGTAATACATTCAGTATTTAACCTGATTTTGGAGACCAACCTATACCTCGCAGAGTAGTGGGTGCATGCAGCCGATCTCGTGCATACTGAACAAGCTGAGGCCATGCACTTTATTTCAGTGTATTAATGGCAGTGGGGGGCTTCTCGTGTCCTTATTTAAATGGCTGAAGAAGCTAATGTATTAGAGCACCATCACTTGGTGGGGGGGGGGAGGGAGGGGTGCTGTTAATGGGCAGAGATCTGGAAGGCCCATGGAATCGCTAGTCATGGACACTCTGGGAATGTGTTTAGGGCCGGCACTGTGCAGCCATCTTATACAAAGCAAGTGCAGAGCAATTGCTTTAGACTAGAGCTTACAGCACTTGTTGGCCAGATTATGCTCACATATTTCTCTCCTTTTACAGGGGAGTTTGTGGCCCAGTTCAAGTTCACGGTGCTGCTGATGGCTAATGGTCCTATGAGGATCACCAGCGGCCCACTGGAGCCGGAGTTATACAAGTCTGAACTGGATGTGCAGGATATCGAGCTGAAGGTCTGTGCATTCTGCGGTTAATCATACATTCTTTACTTTGCTTATCGCTGCTGTTGACTTTAGTTTGAATAACTGGAACTGCAGGCATGCCTCGGTCTGCAGATATGCTGGGCGCAGGTAACAAACTTCCTTAACTGTTGTGTGCTCCTATGGTCTTCCTTGACGTCTAATCAATTTTGCTCCTCCTTTCAGGCACTTTTGCTGAGTTCTGCAAGCCGGAAAACCCAGAAAAAGAAAAAAAAGAAGGTATGTTTTTTCTTGGCAATTTGTGAAAGGTAAAATGTACTTTTCTGATTTGAATTTGAAATACTGTTGCTTCAGATAAGCTGTAGTCAAAGGGATAGGGTTGGCTATAAGTGGCACGTGCACTAAAGGCGCATTGTTGCTGTGGAAATAAGATGTATGAAGCTCTGAAATGGTCACTCAATAACTGTTTAATTATTGCATTGGATGCTGCCTTCTGGCAAAATGTCAATCTCTACCAAGCAATATTTGATAAGTTTGTCGAAAGCTCAAAACATTGTATTCGAAGGTATGCTGAAATATGCCTTTTTAACTGTAAAAACCTGCATCTGATCAGTTGGTCTTAGGTTTTTCCAGAGTGCTGCACTGCCTCTACCTTGATTCTGCAAAGTCTTTAACGACATGAACTAGAGCCAAATTCAGCACAAAATACTTTGTTGCTTTGCATTATCTTATTTTGCATGTTTCCTTTTGCAGGCCTCCAAGAATGCAGAAAATGCCACCAGTGGAGATGCCGAAGAGATTGAAACCACCGACTGAGACCCTTCTCAATTTCCTCACTCCAATTTGCCAGTGGTTTTGTAGTATTTGCATCCACCCTGTCCCCATTCTCCCCTTTCAAGAAGAAACAAAGGGGGCCTGTTTTGTCGTATGAGCTTCGGACTTCCCACTGCGTACAGTCGGCATCTGTGGACACTGAGGGAGGTGGCTCTACTTCAGACTATTCAAAAACACGAATTAATAAAAAAAAAGCAGTCTAAAGCTGCTCTTCCTAAGACCTTGTCCTTGTTCTCAAAAGTGAAGTAGGCCTTTCCTGCCCATATATCTTTAGATGCCACATTGAGCATTCTCAGGCGCTTACTCAACGACTGTCTTTAGGAACCCTTCTGAAATTCTTGTTGTCTGTGCGATGTGCAACTCCACCTTGCTGCCCCTGAAACTAGGAAATGTTCTGCTCTAGGCCACTAGTTTTCAGAACATATTGTGCAGCCCCAGTTGTATTCAGAGCAATTTGCTGTAGTATGCACAAGGCAGGGACTTAAATGACCCAGAGAGTAGTTAGTCAGTGGGTTAAAAGTTGAATCTCATAATTATAGTTCTGATATCCCTTTAGTTTTGGAGAGGAAGGGAAACTGTAATGATCCATGACTACCTTTTGAGTGGGGTATTGCAATAGGGCATAGTGTGTTAAGTATTGAAGTCTTCCGAAATCGCCACCGGTTACATCTTCAAGCAGCGCTTGGAACCTCCAGCTGTTTAATGTAGAAGTGACATGGTCTGATCTGTGTCCTTTGGCAGCTGCTGGCAGTTTGACACTGCATTAGGTCTCTGCACTGTGGGTTTTTCCTTTTTGTGGGTGTATTTGAACATACAGGTGTATAGAATCTGGTACTGACTAAGGCTCCCAGTACACACGCTCCCTCCCCCTTTATCCTTGATGGAAAAAAATGTAAGGCCACTCTGCTGTGATTTATTTTTTTTGTACATAACTGGAGCAGTTTATCCCCTTTGTTGGGCCTGATCCAGCACACTGCATCAAGGTTTGTCTTGGAATCCAAGCACTTAACAGCTATCGAGCTGTGGCTATATCACTGAAATGTGAGTCCCTTTTTTCAGAGGCATGGGCAGTGCCCATGTTATTGCAACATTGTCATGAACGGAAATGCATTTATAAAAGTACCAAAGGTGAAGTCTATTAAAGGAAATTGAATTTGAAATGTGTTCCTTTTTTGTCCGTGCCAGTCTTGTCTTTGGGCCCCTGCTTTTTTTTAATTTATGTTTTTTTAGATGGTGTTTGTTTTAATTCCGTGGGAGTTTAACCGGTGGTCGCTGAGTTGAAATTTCAATTGAGCAGTATTCTTCCAACTGTAGGTAGAAAATTGACCAGACTAATTGTTAAACCGAGCAGGAGACAGTAGGATTACACGTTGGAGCGCCTTTTTTCAATGAGAAACTTTTTTTTTAATGAAAGGTGACTGCACACAATATTGTGGTCTTAAAAAATAAAAAACAGTTATTTGGAGTTGCAGGATGATGTTGCTCCTGGCACCGGTCACTTCTGCAATATCTGTTTCCTTATGTAGATTGGCTGTTATTGAGGATTTCCAAATTGAAGATTTCCCTCCCCAATCACATCGGCATCCGAAGCGATCAGAAATCTCCTGCACAGTCAATATGCTTGTATTCTAATTTGGCAGAGGTTATAGAGGGACTCTTGTGCACGTAGTAGCTCTTTGGCCGTACTATTTCTTTTGTAATTCTACGCAAAACACCTGTTTGCTTAAAAAAACGAAAAAAAAATTCCTTTAGTCCTTGAAGTAGTTTTGTGTTTTGTTAATAATGGTAGTATTAAGACTTTGCACGGACATTGTGTTGTCTAGGGAGTGGTATGGTAATTATTGGTGGTGGTGCAGTGCTCTTATTTAGTTATGGTGCTATCGGAATCCCAGCTGACCCATGTGATGGGATGCCGTTCAAAAGAAGTACAACTTCAAATCTCGTTCCAGCTGAGACATTATCACAAAAGCCTACCTCTTGCCAGGTATGCCACTTGGAGCAGTGAATTTGTTTAGAAGATCTTAATTAATAATCTTGTGGAAGTCTCTCGTAATTTTATTGACTAATTTACACCTGGGTGGTGGAAATACTGATGGGATTTTGGCTTAAATGATCCCAGATTTCCACTCAAGACAGTCTTGATGAAAGATTGTGAGACAAATGGCCATTGTTGCCTTTGTTTTACCTCCTCCACTCTTCCTGTCACTCATTATGTTCGGATCGTTAGGTTGTGTCTTGTGACCAGTGCCTTTGGTTATTTGTACCTGTTACTTGCAATCCCCTGCCTTTCGATGTATGTCCTGAGAAGTAATCCCCTAACCTAACTAATGAGCTTACTTTCCAAGTGTGCTGTGATATGATTTATTCGCACCTTTTGGATTATCAACTACAGGGTCATGTGGCCGGGCCACTGGACCTGCTGATCTACAGAAGAGCACAGCAGGGACATTAAGATTACATTTAGCAATACTCTTTGTAAGAAGAAAAAGTAAAAACGTGTCTCCGACCAAACAAATTTAGTAGCTTTTGAAATGGTGCAGGCGGAATAATGTTCTGCTCCGTTACTTGCTGGGGTAAAACACTTGTTAGGTATGATATGAAATGGGACTTTAGCATTGTACCAGCATTTTTCTTCAAATAAAGGCATTGTAAAGTGATGTCTGTGTGATCAGAATCCTACATCTAGTGTGTGCAGTGTTTTGTCTGGGAGATGTATATGAATCACAAAGCCTACCCTCTAATGGTTAGAGTATGTCACATGTACACGAGTGAAGCTCTAAATGAGTAGGACAGTTCATTCTTTTTTATTTCAGTAATGTTTATTTTTTACAATCGGACCTTTTTTTTTATTTCAAAGTTTTTTTATTTAACAGATTTCCAGTACAGTAGTAATACAGTAGTGCAGGAATGGGTAAAGACTTTCTTTGAACAAGGTGTGCGCACTTGAGGCTGATGTGGTGGTGGTGTGATAACTGTCGTAATAGGGCTTGTGGATTTTTTTTTGTTTGGTATGCTAGCTGGCCTAATTAATTATTGATGAGTTTTCCTTTGTGATGCGCTACAAGCCACTGGGGCTTCTGCGGAGAATGTGTAGGATATAGCCTATCAAGTTAGTGAGGGGGTAGCAGTTCCTCTAGCTGTTAATTCCAGTATTGTTGTAGCCTTCTTACGTTAGTGAGGAGTGTTTTATTCATAAAAATATATACCAGGCTTTTGGTGAACTTATTCCACTGGTCTGCTGTAGTGTCGTTCACATTTTGCTTTCATCCACAATAGCATACTATATAGCCGCGGGCAGCTCACTTCAGCCGCTGTCTTGCCAGACTGAGTGATGGCTTTCTGCTCGTGCCCAATTTGCCCATAGGCACGATAAATAGTCCCATTGTACATGGGCCTGCTTGTGCAGTGTGCTTTTTATATATGTAATATAGATATACATAAAGTAAAATACATATTGTGTGGCTGTATGTTCCTGCCACCTAGTGTTGGGCACAGATGTTCATAGGTTGTTTTGCAGCATAAATCTTTACTTTCACATGCTGTGCATAAGTCTGCCATCCATTGGTACGGTTTGCAGTTGTATTTTTTTAGGTGTGGGCATCAGATATCGGTGCCCATTTGATGTCTTGTGCATCCTTCAATATCCCCTGCAGATTCGTTTTAATGCTTTGGGTCGAAGCACGATTGAGTGCTCAATTTTAGAAGTGGGAAATTTGAGTTTTTTGCGTAAGACGTTAAAAAAAAGCGTGGAAGAGTCTAAGGTCTTTGCGGCTGTACTAGGGAATTAAAGAGCACTGTAGAACGTTTAAGGGTTTTCACTGAAATTTGTTCGGTCAAAGAATGAGCGAAGGGCCTTTTGCCCCAAGTGGACCACTGTGAAGTGTGTAATCTTAGCTGTGGGATCACATTGCAGATTGCTGTGAAGTGTGCTGTTGCAACTGAAATCCATAAACTTATGAAAAGCAAGCATTGGCAATGCCAGTGAGTTTCGCTTACAATTGAAAGTGCTTTTGGTCATTAAGGGATTTATGCTCTTTAAGTCATACATGCACTCTTTTAAACTTCAGTGCACCCATTTGTCAATCCGGTGACACGTTCTTTTAGTCCTCTTCTGGCACAACCACAATAAAACACAAACTCCATATACAAGATAAATTAAGAGTGCAAATAGGAAAAAATGCTACTTTCTAATCCTGGTAGGGAATTGCTTGCAGTAGTAAAACTAAACAGAGTAGGTGTATGTCCTGCAGGATTATTTTGCACATTCTTTTAAAGGTTCCAGCATGGCTGTTACATTTAGACCCACCGTTGGCCATCTTGAAATGGTAAAATGATACACCACAGACAACAGCATTTCATAATGTTTTACTTTAGAAGAGGTGGCCACGTCGGATGCAGCGCACTGCAGATAAATTGAGCTGCAAGTGATCCATTAGCAGTGCCTTGAGAGCTGTAGTATCCTTTTTAAAAATTAAAATATACAGATGAGGAAAAAATGATAAACCTGTTAAAGGAGATAACGAAAGGACTGGCCAAATAGCCCGCACTTTAAGCGTACTCTTTCAGATGTATGCAGGCGTGATCAGAAAATGCTGTCCTTCACAAGGGGGTTATGGCTGAACCATTACCCCTCCAGTATACTGTTATTTACACTCCGTGCCCATCCATGACAAATAGAACAGTGGTGACACTCACTCTATGTAGCTGTATTTTTGTATTTCATGATTTTCGTTTATTGCAAGAGCTTGAAAGAGTCTAGCAAGAATTATTTCAGTGCAAATATCCTAGGCTTTGTCCAAGGCTACCCAACACAAAAATCGTGACGTACAAAAGATGCTATGTAGCATTTCAGGTAACAAATTACCCATCTATAGGTTTTAATGCAATTAACAATCCACCCTTAAATGTTTTATCAATTTTAACATACGTTTCAAAATGTCGGACCAACTGTGTTCATCATATACTGATCATACCTATACCACTGGAAATATATATATTTTTTCTGCTAGTTAATCAAACACTTATTTGCTTGTCAGCATAATTACCCAAAACCTCTTTCACTGTGCTTAAGCTTTTTCACAAGGCAGCTGCCAGGCTTAGTCATAAAATGATGTAGTGTACAAAATTACAGTGTGCAAAGCAAAATATATTGTCTAATAAGGTCCAACAAGGATTCTGACCGTGCACATCTTCTATACCGACGGTTTGGCAGAGGGGGTAACTGCACCAAAAGCTTTGCCTACTGTGATAATTCACGAGATTCTATGTAACAAAATACGTACTGGTCTTCACACAGTGTAATAACTCCCATAAAAGCCTATTGCAGTGAACTTTTTTTTTTGCAGTAAATAAGGCCTTACTTTTAGGTCTCGCGCCTAGCATAGCAGTGCGCAGCACGAGACCTCTTGTACGGGGTTCTGAAAGCTGACCACACACTTGTGCGTGTGGTTTTGCTTTCGCGGGCTGCAATTGCCTTTAGCGTGCTTTAAAAAAAAAATACAGCACGCAATTGGGCAAAGGTGGATGCATGTCCCGCCTTTGCTCCGCCCAGTCCTGTTAGTGTTTGTTATGTGCATTAGCGCGGCACAGACAACAGGCTCCCTCGTCCCCGCTCCTCTGTGGTGCACGTGCACCACTGATTTCAATTCAGCACGGAATGTGAACTCTGCATCTCATGTATCACAGACCCACTTGAATAACTAATTAGCTGCAGAGTCTCACACATCATACTGAAAAGGCCTCTGCACTGTGATCACGCAGGTCATGTCAGTGTAGTCGATGACAGCCTGGAAATAGTGCGCTCCTTAAACCCTTTAATATATGCAAACCCAAAGTAACATGCATACACACGCTGGCCACTGAAAGACAGCACGAAATGTCTGCAGCGGGCTCCTACTCCCAGTAGCTCCCTGGTCCTGTAAATTGAAACAAGTGGACCCGGAAAAGCAGTAGTCAAATCTCAGCAACCGCTGACTATACCCAGGCCTGCCTGGGTCGCTCTGGACAAACGAAGTCTGCTTGATGCATATCACTTTAGTGGGTTGAGACAAAGTGGGATCCCTTCTTTCAATAAACCAGCCCCATCTCCAAATCCCACAGCTGGGACCGCCGCACATCCAGTAGGTCTCCGGCCTGTCGGGGGGCCTTTTGTCTGGTCCTCACCCTTTAATGAGTGACACCCGCAGCTATTGTTTTTGACACTCACCCATCTGTCGGAGGGTCGGGGTTTTAGAAGGTGGTTCTGACACTGAGCCGTCCGGATTTTTGGCTTTTGAGCACCTAATGGTTGAGCTTTTACTGTGGGGGATCCTCATAATCTCACCCACAGTGAACTCCTAATATAGGAGACTGCATGGAGATTTGGCTGGTGCACCCTTGACTTGACTAGGCTGCTGCACAGCAGCTGGAGTATGGGACACCGTGTTGGTTACATGCAGACACGGGTGTACATGCGTGTGCACACGTGTACGGGCTGCGCAGGGGAGATCCTAGCGTGCACCCAGGAGCAGCTACAGAGTGAATGGTGTGGCAGGACTTAAGCAGAACTGGGTGGTGACATGGAATAGGCTTTATACGCTGGAAAGGAACATGCCAGGGAAAGTCAGTGTGTCTTACTGTGTTTTTACTTCATTTCCCTGTGGGGCCCATGGCTAAAATGACTTCCACAAAGCTTACAGATTGACACGCACTATTGTCCAGTGTAGCAGATGTGAAAATGAGTATTCTGTTGAGTCCAAAGTCATATTTGTACTGCTTTTGGGTCGTCTGGAAATGACATATATCTCGGAGTCCCTGGCTGGAGTCTGGCCATGACAGGTTAGATGAATGACCTTTCTTCCCAGAGCGAAGATCTTCCCTCCAAGGAGAAAAGATGGGTGGAGCTAAAAGCCAATTAATCAACTGCTGTCGCTGGGTGCCAGGCACCAAGCTGAAGTAAGGGGGGGAAGGAGTTGAGTTTCAGAGGCTATGTGGCAAGAGACACTGGACGACGCCATTTTGAACAAACCCAGGTGCTGGACAAGAAGGGGGCAGGGAAGTGATGTGTCGCAGTTTGATAGGACACACAGAGACTTCCTGCCAGCCTCCTACTCCACTTTTAAAAAAGTACTTGCACAGGAAGAGAAGCTCTCTGGGGTGTGGTCTGCTGAGGTGAAAGGTGCTGGAGCTTGGTGCAAGGGGCAGTTGGAAGGAGGACACCCTTGACTGCCCCCAGGCCCCTAACAGTGCCAGAAGAAGAGCCCAGGACCGGGGCGCAGAAGAAAAGGCCTCTGCGCAGGAAGAAGAGGCGCAGGGATCCAGTGAAAACCGCTCCCTGCAGAATGCACCCTCTTTGAGACCTGGAGGACAAAGGAGAATGCTCCCAGTGGCTGTGGGATGCCGCGAGGAGACGCAACAATGGGCAAATTGGACTCCTGAGATGCCCCCGAGAAGGTAGTCGACCTTTGACCCTGCCTGGGACCGACGACTTAGCGCGTGGGGCTCCGCCGCTGGTTGCAATCATGCCCCCTGGGTGGGTCAGGTCCGGGGAAGAAGCAAAGCCGAGGGGTGCCCCCCGTGAAGATGTCCGAATGGGGCCAGGAGCCCACCCTGCCCCCCCCTCCAATGCGGGATGCGGAGGAGCACCATCGCGCACCCCTTTCCCCCCCCCCCCCCCCCCCCAAAGATGCCTGGGACTCCATCCCCGGGCCCCGAAGTCATGGAAGGGGCCCAGGAACCCATCTCCTGGGCCCCGAAGTGAAGCGGAGGTGGGGGAGTGCCGCGGCACTCCGAAGATGTCCAGGGACCTGGGCCCCAGCGAAGAGGAGGCCAGGGGAGTGCTGCAGCGCTCCCTCTCTTCCCCCCCCCCCCCCCCCCCCCCTGGTCCCAATGGGCTGATGGAGTCCTCGCGTCTGCCCGCCGGAGCAGGCAGAACAGAAGGGATCGGACGGCTCCCGCAGCAGCACGGAAGAGTGCTGGCCGCGTGGGGAGCCGGCGGGGGCAGCTGGGGGTGTGCTCCCCAGGTTGCCCTCCAACAAAGGACTGCTGGGGTCCGGGGTGAGACCGGGGCCCCATGGGAAGACTGTCAGTGGTGCGAGGGGCCCGGGTGGGACCAGGCCCCAGAAAAGAGGAGCGGTCGGGGGTGGGCATAGCGGGAGAGCCGCTCATCCAGTATTCAGCAGCAGGAGCTGAAGCTCCCCATAATGCCTTGCAAGGCATGGGGAATGGATCGGTTTTGGTGGCCCCCAGAGGAGAGGGGGGTCACCCTTAAGTGTGAATAGGTGCTGGGGGGAGCTGCTGGAGAAGCAGTCTCGTCCCCATCACAAAGCTAAGTCCCTCCTTAAGTTTCTTGAGACTTTAAAAAGAATAACCCCTCAACGCTCTGCGTAGATTGCATCACCTCCTAGGCTGGAACTTTGGATCTACAGCTGGGGGTTTGTGCATTAAAGAAAGATTGAAGGGCTGAGTGGGAGATGTCTCAAAGGGCATCCCCTGGAGGTGAAATGGTGTAATGACATTGAAATGCATTTACTAATGGATATTTCTTTTGGGAGGGACTGAATTCAGTTTGTAAGGTGATGTCATAAGCAGAGTGGATTTAAGTGGCTAGGCACTCCTGCTAGGGTGTCTGACTATTTACAACTTGATCCTGTGATCATCTGTGATGCCTTTAGGGGCTGTAATTGCAATGCATTATAATGATATCCAAATGTGCTGACTACTGTCCTTATAAAGTGTGCGTAAACCTGTGTTCTTGCTGCTGCGCTTAGGTGAAGTTGTTAGCCCTTAAGATGTAGAGGCGCATACTGTATGGTCAGTAGGAGATGATCAGTCAGGGTCCTGTGTCACCAAGGCAGGTGTAGCCTGTTTAATGCATGTTGTGGTTGTGGTGGGTCGCCAATGGGATGGTGCCAGTGCGCAGGGCCCTCGCTGCACCGTTCAGACCAATTCACTGCATTGGGGCAAGATGTGCATACATGGGAGTGGTGGTACTGGACCCCACCCCCCCCCCTGCGGGAGGGGTGGAGATGTTGAGCAATGTCACAAAGTAATTCCATCAGCTTATGTATATTTGTAAATTGGTGTATAGTATTGAGTGGTATGTGTGTTTAATAAATGTACTTTCTTTTATAAAGCAAAGTACAGACTGGACAATCAATTGAGTGTTATTTTTGCGCGTTTATCAAAAATGAGGGAAGAGGAATGATTGTCCTATCAGTTCCCCGGAATATGCATAGGTTAATCAAAGAGGATAGGACACTTGTAACCACTTTGCCAGGAGATGTATATTGTAAAACCCTCATAAACGCCGTGTTATTCGAAGTAGTGGTTTATCTTGTTCTCCGCCCCACACAAGCGTTATGGCAGTAGTCATTGGGTCAGACAACTCGTGCTTTTGCCAGCCTCGCCCGAGGCAATCTCTGGTGTATCGTGGCAGTATCCAGAGAAAAAAGAAGTTTGTAACCCACTGGTAAGGTAGAAGTTAAAAATAGTCTCCAATCAACGAATTGGGCTTTAATGATGTCGTTGGATAACTATAATAAAAAATTGTAATGGGTATGCTATAGGGACTGAGTTAAGGGTCCTCAGCATATCACTTTAATGGAGTACGTCGACATGTTTCAGCTCCCTGGGCCCGTAGGTCTATGGAGCTTTCGTCAGGACACAAAAAAACACATACAATACACAAAATATATAAAGTATTTTCACTATTTGTGAAATGAAACGGGTGACTAAAATTTGATAGTCTTACCACTCAGGTTCAGCATTCACCACCTAAGAACGAGAAATGGGTCAGTACCTGGCATTTATTTTTAGTGGTCAAGGCATGCTACATTTCTATGCTTCGGTGTATTAAATTTACACATTTACTATTAGTACATTTGGTGAAAACTATCTATAGAGACACTCATAGCGAATTAAACAAGAAAGGATTAGTGAGAGAGCGTTCACAATTCAATTCAAAAGATTTATGTGCACAAAAAGGTTGAGAGAAAAAAGAGCGTTGTCTCTGAAAAGGGGGGGGGGGGCTTGCGTGGTTAGAAAGATGACATTTAGTTCATACCTCTATTTTGGGGTGAGTAGTTCTAAACCTGGGAAAGCAAAAAGGTGTGTGTGATAAACTTTGAAAAATGGAACCCTGGGGTTATAAATGGAGGTACCTCGTACGAGTTCTTACCTAGAGTTCGTATGAATTTTACTCCCTCAGAGGGATTGGATTTATAGTCCCAGGCTGTAGGGGTATCAAAATATAGCATTAGAGAAAGTTATTTTAAGTTACCCGTGTTTGCAGACAAATACCGTTTAGCTCTCACCCGCGTGGGAAACTGATTCCGCGTCTGTGCTGGCGCTGCCCTCTGGACGCCGGAGTCACGTTTCCGGCTAGGTTGTCAAGGTGACGTGTAGTCGTTATAGAAAGAGGACTTACCAGTGCTCGTAATATTTTCAGGGAAAGAACTGATTTGTGAAACTGGTAAGTATATAACAGTCCATTTTAGTTCTTCAATACTGTGTTTTTGTTCTACAAAATGTGAACAGAGCTTCGTTGTGTTTTTTTGAAGTCGGATATTGCTCTTGTGTTCACCTATCCTTAGTTTCACTTTCCTGCATGTCATCCCGATGTACTTTTTTTCGCAGGGACAGGTAACCATATAGATCACATGCGATGAATTACAATTGCTGTGTTGTTTCTGTATCCACTTTAGTGTCGGAGTTAAATATAACACTTTTGTACTGGTCGTGGATTTGCAGGCCAAACATGACCCGCAAGGATAGTGTCCTGTCACTGGCGCCATGTGTGCATCTCTTATTGGTTTTTCAAAGGACAGTTGTCTCGGTCGAGTGTGGACAAGAAAATCACGGAGATTCTTCGTTCGTTTATTGGCAAAACGCGGTTTTGGCCAGTCGTATTTGCCTGTATTGAGAATGTGCCAGTTTTTTTTAATTAGTTTATTTACTTGGTAAGACACTGGACAGAAAGTTGTTACGCAGGTCATGAGATCTTCAGTTGGTGTCTTTTCATAACTGGATAAGAGACTTTCTCTCGGTTGGTTCAAAGCCCTCTTACGACATTTCGATACAATAGATGGTTGTATTCTCTCTTTAGTAGTCTCTCACTAAGTTCTTTTGATTGTACTTGGTAATCGGCCGTCTGGCTACAGTTCCTTTTCAGGCGTAAAAACTGGCTATATGGCAAGTTATCTCTTTGAGGTTGGGGGTGGTAACTCTTGTAAGATAACAAGCTGTTTTTCGCAGTTGGTTTTCTGAAAGTTTTTGTCTCTATGTTGTTCTCCTTTATATAGATGGTTAAGTCCAGAAAATCGATACTGTTTGTATCCGCAGTGTGGGTAAAGAGTAGCCAGCGATCTCGTGTGTTCAGCCATTCCATGAATTGGTTCAAGTCTTGATCATTACGCCAAATCAGCAAAACGTCGTCAATATAACGTTTCCAGTAGAGTATACTGGAAACGAAAGGATTGTCCACTGTCAGAACATTTTTGGTTTCAAAATTGCTCACGTAGAGTCCAGCCACTGACGGCGCAAAAGCACTACCCATTGAAGTGCCATGGCTCTGTAAGAACAATTGGCCATCATATTCAAAGTAGTTCTCTGTTAACGCCAGCTGGCAACATTCTAGGACAAAGTGTCTCGGGGTATGAAAATTCCAGTCCTCTATAAACAAGACATCTTCAAGCATTTCCAGAGTCTCTTTTTGGGGAAGGCTAGTATATAGGGATTCGACATCCAAACCCACTAACAGCATAGTGGTTGGGTCGAAGGTTTTATTTTTCAATTGATTTAACAAGTCCCTTGTGTCCTTTAGATAGGCTGGAGTCTTTTGTACCAAAGGCTGGAGAAATTGATCAGCAAATTTAGATAGTGGCTCCAAAATTGATCCTATACCCGATATTATCGGGCGCCCAGGGGGCGGGATTCTGTTATGTGTTTTGGGGAGGGAATAGAAAAACAGAATTTTTGGATCTGGTGTTAGTAAGAATTCCGCCTCTTTTTTGCTGATCCATGAATGCGTCTCAGCTTCATACACCATAGTTGCAATTATTGTTTTCAGTCTTGGTGTTGGGTCTGAATCAATTTTGGTGTAGAATTTTTCATCTGCCAGTAGTTTCAGGCATTGGTTTCTGTATCCCTCTTTTCCCAAGATAACAATGCCACCACCCTTATCTGCGGGTTTAATTACAATTTCTTCATTAGATTGGAGCTCATTCAGGGCTTGGCGTTCTAGTCTTGTCAGATTCTGAAAAGGCTTTTTGGTATTTTGTTGAATTTTGTCAATTCCAGTAAAGATGGCCTGTTCAAAGGCTTGGATTTCGATAGGCGCTGCACTACTTGGTGGAGTAAAGGATGACTTCTTGCGTAAGTTGGTGTCGCCTTCTTGGGTTAATGGGGGTGACCCGGAGAAGTGTGCTTTAAGTTTCAGGGTTCTGCAAAATTCTGATAGTTCGCACTTCAGCTTGAAGAGATCTAGAGTGGGGGTCGGTACGTAGCCGAGTCCTTTATTCAAGACTTTTTCTTGTTCTTTAGACAGAGTTATCGTGCTTAGATTCACTATTAGTGACTCGTTTTGCTCGTTCCTGGTTTGGCTGTTGTCATGCTCCGAGTTTGGACATGTGGTTGTTGGTCTTGCCAAGTTATATTTCTTCTCCTTCCTCTTTGGTTCTGGCCTCGCAATAAAAAAGAATCCTGATTTTGATTATTCATTCCTTGTAGTGGCATTCCCATCATATTATGCATTTGGTGTGATCCTTGGTTGTAAGGATTCATCCAACCGGGGAAAGGTTGCATGTATGGTTGGAAGAATTGCATAGGGGCGCCCATGAACTGTTGTCTCGGCCATCTGTTACCTCTTTGAGGTCGAGAGCGGAAGTTTCGAAAATTTCCTTTTCCTCTTCCTGAGCCTGAGTCTTCGGATCCAGTCTCTGATCCTTCGGAGGAGTTCCACCCATCTGAATCATTGTCTGTATTGGAGTCAGGTGTTTTGTAATCTGTTTTGCTATATTGGTGCATCTTCTCCTGACTGAATTTCTTCAAATCTTTACTTAATTTTTGTAACTTGCGACACCAACTTACGCAAGAAGTCATCCTTTACTCCACCAAGTAGTGCAGTGCCTATCGAAATCCAAGCCTTTGAACAGGCCATCTTTACTGGAATTGACAAAATTCAACAAAATACCAAAAAGCCTTTTCAGAATCTGACAAGACTAGAACGCCAAGCCCTGAATGAGCTCCAATCTAATGTAGAAATTGTAATTAAACCCGCAGATAAGGGTGGTGGCATTGTTATCTTGGGAAAAGAGGGATACAGAAACCAATGCCTGAAACGACTGGCAGCTGAAAAATTCTACACCAAAATTGATTCAGACCCAACACCAAGACTGAAAACAATAATTGCAACTATGGTGTACGAAGCTGAGACGCATTCATGGATCAGCAAAAAAGAGGCGGAATTCTTACTAACACCAGATCCAAAAATTCAGTTTTTCTATTCCCTCCCCAAAACACATAAGAACAGAATCCTGCCCCCTGGGCGCCCGATAGCATCGGGTATAGGATCAATTTTGGAGCCACTATCTAAATTTGCTGATCAATTTCTCCAGCCTTTGGTACAAAAGACTCCAGCCTATCTAAAGGACACAAGGGACTTGTTAAATCAATTGAAAAATAAAACCTTCGACCCAACCACTATGCTGTTAGTGGGTTTGGATGTCGAATCCCTATATACTAGCCTTCCCCAAAAAGAGACTCTGGAAATGCTTGAAGATGTCTTGTTTATAGAGGACTGGAATTTTCATACCCCGAGACACTTTGTCCTAGAATGTTGCCGGCTGGCGTTAACAGAGAACTACTTTGAATATGATGGCCAATTGTTCTTACAGAGCCATGGCACTTCAATGGGTAGTGCTTTTGCGCTGTCAGTGGCTGGACTCTACATGAGCAATTTTGAAACCAAAAATGTTCTGACAGTAGACAATCCTTTCGTTTCCAGTATACTCTACTGGAAACGTTATATTGACGACGTTTTGCTGATTTGGCGTAATGATCAAGACTTGAACCAATTCATGGAATGGCTGAACACACGAGATCGCTGGCTACACTTTACCCACACTGCGGATACAAACAGTATCGATTTTCTGGACTTAACCATCTATATAAAGGAGAACAACATAGAGACAAAAACTTTCAGAAAACCAACTGCGAAAAACAGCTTATCTTACGAGTTACCACCCCCAACCTCAAAGAGATAACTTGCCATATAGCCAGTTTTTACGCCTGAAAAGGAACTGTAGCCAGACGGCCGATTACCAAGTACAATCAAAAGAACTTAGTGAGAGACTACTAAAGAGAGAATACAACCATCTATTGTATCGAAATGTCGTAAGAGGGCTTTGAACCAACCGAGAGAAAGTCTCTTATCCAGTTATGAAAAGACACCAACTGAAGATCTCATGACCTGCGAAACAACTTTCTGTCCAGTGTCTTACCAAGTAAATAAACTAATTAAAAAAAACTGGCACATTCTCAATACAGGCAAATACGACTGGCCAAAACTGCGTTTTGCCAATAAACGAACGAAGAATCTCTGTGATTTTCTTGTCCACACTCGACCGAGACAACTGTCCTTTGAAAAACCAATAAGAGATGCACACATGGCGCCAGTGACAGGACACTATCCTTGCGGGTCATGTTTGGCCTGCAAATCCACGACCAGTACAAAAGTGTTATATTTAACTCCGACACTAAAGTGGATACAGAAACAACACAGCAATTGTAATTCATCGCATGTGATCTATATGGTTACCTGTCCCTGCGAAAAAAAGTACATCGGGATGACATGCAGGAAGGTGAAACTAAGGATAGGTGAACACAAGAGCAATATCCGACTTCAAAAAAACACAACGAAGCTCTGTTCACATTTTGTGGAACAAAAACACAGTGTTGAAGAACTAAAATGGACTGTTATTGAGAGACTACCGGAGAACACCCCCAATGTAGAGAAATTGCTCTACGAGGGAGAACAACGCTGGGTGGACCGACTCAAGACAAACAAACATGGACTGAATGATGATATTTCATGGCACCATTTTGTTCGCTGAACCGCACTGCTCGATAATAAGAGAATAACCTGGTAATACTTCAACAAATACTTACCAGTTTCACAAATCAGTTCTTTCCCTGAAAATATTACGAGCACTGGTAAGTCCTCTTTCTATAACGACTACACGTCCCCTTCAAAACCTAGCCGGAAACGTGATTCCGGCGTCCAGAGGGCAGCGCCAGCACAGACGCGGAATCAGTTTCCCACGCGGGTGAGAGCTAAACGGTATTTGTCTGCAAACACGGGTAACTTAAAATAACTTTCTCTAATGCTATATTTTGATACCCCTACAGCCTGGGACTATAAGTCCAATCCCTCTGAGGGAGTAAAATTCATACGAACTCTAGGTAAGACCTCGTACGAGGTACCTCCATTTATAACCCCAGGGTTCCATTTTTCAAAGTTTATCACACACACCTTTTTGCTTTCCCAGGTTTAGAACTACTCACCCCAAAATAGAGGTATGAACTAAATGTCCTCTTTCTAACCACGCAAGCCCCCCCTCTTTTCAGAGACGACGCTCTTTTTTCTCTCAACCTTTTTGTGCACATAAATCTTTTGAATTGAATTGTGACCGCTCTCTCACTAATCCTTTCTTGTTTAATTCGCTATGAGTGTCTCTATAGATAGTTTTCACCAAATGTACTGACGAATAGTAAATGTGTTAATTTAATACACCCGAAGCATAGAAATGTAGCATGCCTTGACCACTAAAAATAAATGCCAGGTACTGACCCATTTCTTTTTCTTAGGTGGTGAATGCTGAACCTGAGTGGTAAGACTATCAAATTTTAGTCACCCGTTTCATTTCACAAATAGTGAAAATACTTTATATATTTTGTGTATTGTATGTGTTTTTTTGTGTCCTGACGAAAGCTCCATAGACCTACTGGCCCAGGGAGCTGAAACATGTTGACGTACTCCATTAAAGTGATATGCTGAGGACCCTTAACTCAGTCCCTATAGCATACCCATTACAATTTTTTTATTATAGTTATCCAACGACATCATTAAAGCCCAATTCGTTGATTGGAGACTATTTTTAACTTCTACCTTACCAGTGGGTTACAAACTTCTTTTTTCTCTGGATACTGCCACGATACACCAGAGATTGCCTCGGGCGAGGCTGGCAAAAGCACGAGTTGTCTAACCCAATGACTACTGCCATAACGCTTGTGTGGGGCGGAGAACAAGATAAACCGCTACTTCGAATAACACGGCGTTTATGAGGGTTTTACAATATACATCTCCTGGCAAAGTGGTTACAAGTGTCCTATCCTCTTTGATTAACCTATGTTATTTTTGCGCACCTGCAAATGGCGATTACTAGCCCACACCACCTCCTTTGAGTAAGCCTCAGACTGCTCTGCAACGCTACTCAGTCAGGCATTGTCCTAGGGTGTTTGGTTACCAGTGAAGGACAAATGTGTCATGTTTGTGCAGGCCTCACAGATGCTCTCTCGTTTTCCAACATTGGTGTCTAGCGGCGGGAAACATAGTATCCCATTCAGGTGTGCATTTATAGCATTTGATAAGTCCAGTTTAGCCACACATTACCTATGCAGTAATGAGCAAATGGAAGAGCGCAAGGTTCAGAGAAGGGTTCAAAGTTTATGTAAACTAAAGGTATGGGAAAGGAAAGCCCCATGCCCATGTGCCATGTGAAGATATTATGGTTTAAATGTAAACTGTATTGATATGACTGCGCTATGTTGATTATCATGTGCTAGCGGGATGGTGCTTTCCAGGAAATGATTACAAACAAATGTTCTAAACCATATTGTACACCTTTGAACCCTAACACTGCACCTGCATGAGTAGGGTGTCTCCTCAAGAGATAGGGACAGAAACTGTCCAGAGACACTGGACAATACCATTTTGAACAAACCCAGGAGCTGGACAAGGAGGGAGCCCCTGGTGAAGTGAAGAGAAGGAGGGAGGCGAGGGAGCGCTGTCGCACCCCCCCCCCCCCCCCCCCCCCATTTGGTGGGGCTGGGGTCTCTGGCTAGGCCATGTTGTCTCCAACAGACAAATTCCCTTAGAGTGCCCTACGTGTCTTAGCTCATCACGTGATCTGTTCTAGAAACGTTGACCGCTTAGCCTGCCTTTACCTTTTTCCACGAGACATTCATACCCTTTCTGCTTAACAAAAACTGCAAATAATTCTGCCTGTCCGTCAAACATCCTTGTTCCCAATCCTCCGTGGCACCTGTATGGGCCTCACAGCTGCCACTGTGGCCTTTACAACATCTTGCCGCTTTATATGCAGCACTTACCGGTCCTCATCGAACACAAGTCTTTCTTCAGAGCTCCCAGTTCTTCACCGAAAACTGCTTCGCCTTCACTGAAATGCTGACAGACTTGCGGTACAAATGATTCCTTGCGATCTGTGGTCTTGGCAAGGTTAGACCAAGTTGTTTCAGAGAGTAAGTGTACCTCTCTCCACCTGCTGTCTGTCACCCATGTACTTCTCTCTGTCCCGCTCACCCTTGTGTAGTTCCCCATCCCTCCGGTTACCTTCTTCCCGTCTGCTTTCCTACCACATACTCCACTTTGCTCTCTTACACCCATTGTCTCCCCACTCTGTGCTGTTTCTGTCTTCTGCTTTCCCCAACCCATGCCCTCTGTACTGCTTCTCCGAACCCATTCCTCCCTTGTTCCAATTCTTTCAGTGCTATCCTAGATAAGTAATGATTCAAAAACCTCGATAGCGCAATGAGTTTACACTGAAACTGTGCACTGGCACTTCCGTGTCTTGGTGTTTTTATTAGGTCTCGAGCTGATCATGCGCTGGTCTGGCCGAGACATTTAGTAGCTAGCTTTTGAAAGTGCTAAAGGCTACCAGCGTGTGATTACGTGCACGTGCCGCCATCTCTTTCCTCCGTTGTCACAGGTCATTAAAACGCAGTGCTCTTACTTTCGCCGCACCACTTTTGAGGCGGGGCTTGTTATTTAGAGGAGTTGAGCGAAATGCTGTGCATGGGCAGCCTGCTGTGCCCCTTCTGTTCAATCTCTTAGTACTTGGGCCGGCTCCTCAGGCGTCGCTCCGGGCCCCATATGCACGAAAAACCTCTTGTGTGCCTGCGCAAGTAGCCGCTTGTCCTCGCTCTTTTCAGGTTACTGCTGCTGCACTTTAACTGTAGGGAGCATGTCAGCTGCATGCTGCCGATCTTCGCTGCCCCCTGCTACCCCACTGCCGGGGTCTTTAATGGTGCACTCGTGTATGCCCCCGACCGAGGCTAACCGAGTGCACCTTGGCCACACTACTGCTGCGATTCGTATTCCTCGAAAGAGTTTGCCTCGAGGTAAATTGCAAACGTGAAGCACTCTTCAAAATTTCAGCACGCTGTTATTTGCAGGCTGCACCCATTGTATGCCACAGTGCTTGTGCAAATTAACAAAGCAGTGTTTTCTTTTAACTACATTCCGATTTTGAAATGCAACAGGCACTTTATTTTCAGGCCATATTTACGCATGCTTTTTGCAGTACATGTTTTGTGTTTAGCGCACTATTCATTTATGTAAGAGTTATTGCTTAATGTTTCTCATTTTTGTACTAGAATGAGGGGGCAATGACTTGATTGGCGTTAGTTTACCCCCGATGCGTAGCGGCAGGGCTGTTTCAGCTGCATCTCTACTGTTGCTTTTTCCTCCTCATCTGTGCTTTTATGGCTCTCGCCAGTGTGCATCTCTGCTCCTTGCACTTTCCCCACGTAAGGACCGGGCATGCTGACCTGCTCCTCTGTACTCTATTCTGCTGTGCCACACTTTTCACACACAACAGCTATTTTCTCACATGAGCGCCTGCCGAGGATGCCTCTTTACTTTCTTAGGTTGCTTTCCATAAATGAGCTCCCTGCCAATACCCATTGCTGCCTATGCTACTCCACCCTCTTTCAGTGGGCCATTAAACTTCACATGTAATGTTACCAGGGCAGTGTCATAAACCCAGCACACTAGAAGATCGACATTTTGTATTTAGATTACTGTGCACTTTGTATGTCTGGGTTCTAATCCTATTTCAAGAAACATGTTTAGAGTTAGCATTTGAACATTTGAAATGCTGCTGAAGATTTATTCATTAAATCTGCATTCACCTAAATTGTTTAAAAAGTTATTTATTTTCCAAGTCCTGGGTAAGGGATCGTTTGAAGTGCTGCATTCAAATTGTAATATCACCTGAAACACTTCATTTAAGTACTCTTTCTGACAGCGTATCCAGGATCTGTGTTTATTTATTTTTTGCAAATGTGGCAGATTCGGTCTGGTAACTTTGCATCCAACAACTTATTAAGGCTAAAACAGGCCCTGCAAACACATATAATTTTGACAGTCCTTCTGCAGCTGTTTTACGGTTATTCATAAAGGATAACATAATTCAATATAGCCTTTGCAAATACCTGCACATTCTTCATTGCACCTAATTACACTCTACTAAATACCAGATAAATGCATCCCACATAAAACTACTATGCCACATTGCAACCATCCATACAAATGCATTCCACACCATGCCACATAATTCCCATCAGCATAATTTTTATTTTTTGAAGACCTTTATTGTACCTCTAATAGTACACAGCTTCTAGCCTACAACCCCCTGGGCCGGCTGCAATTTAGACATTAACATTCTGTAATATTAGGATAACACAGCCTTTGTGCCGATATCCCAGAGGTACGGCGGCGTTTAGTAACAATGTGAGTACACAATGTACAGTATGAGTAGGAACTGGATAGGTCTGTGATTTTCCTTTTTTTTTAAACCAAAACAAACTTGTTGAAATTGCTTCCGAATTCTTAGCACAGTCTTTGTTTTTTAGAACGTACATCATCGGCTTTAACATGTTAAACATAACATTTGATATTTCGGGTAAGTTAAAGGATAAAGGCATATATTCTTTGCAACATATCGACCGCTTCATACATCAAGTAGATTTCATTACTGTTCTATTCAAGGCTAACGTTTCCCCATCATATCGGGTCATGGGTAGTTCTGAAGTTAGATCCTCACAGAAGAGTGACATCTACGTATCAGTCATTTATTATCCCCATGTCCCACCAGGCACTGGCTATATAGGTTCTCCATCCCTCCCTTCGGCAATCAAAACTCCAGGTCAACGCTACAGTATCATTACAGGGTATCCCCCTCATGGACTACTTTCAAGATCAGACATTTCCTGAGGTGGGTCGCATATTTGCCCTCTGTATTTGTTCCATTTCCCCCATACCCTAGTCCATTTATTGGGGCATCCCCGATGCACATATACTGCCTTTTCTGCCAGCATAGCTGTGTCCATATCTCTTCCCCATTGTACGCATGTGGGTCCTATCCCTGAGCCCCAGTTCTTGGCAATGTTTCGTTTAGCAAGGGCTAGGCCCAATGTTGCCCATGTCTGCATTCCCCGATTCATGTCAGTGGGCGACCAAATATTCAGTAAACAACATCTGGGTTCTCTTGGTAATTCGACACCACTTGCTTCTGATATTTCGGAGAGTATTCGGTTCCAATAGGATTGGATCTTGGGGCAATCCCATATTATGTGAAAGAATGTGCCCGGGAGACCGCACCCATGCAGGCAGATGGGTTCTGGGATGTGGCCCAGTCGGTGTAGGAGTGTGCGGGAGTAATATATTCTGTGTAATATTTTCAATTGCACCAGCTTGAGTCGTGACGGGATGGAGGCTTCCCTGGCAGACGCTAGTGCGTATAACCAATCTTCATCCTCTATGTCCCCCAGTTCTATTTCCCATTTGCTCCGGAGGACAGCCGTGGGGTCGGGCATGTTATTGATAAGTTTGCAATATGTGAGGGAGATCGCTTTTTTGTCTAGGCTTTCAGTAAGGAGTCTATCCTCCAGGGGGGGAAGATCCAGCCAGTTGGGTACCTGCCGGAATTGCCCCCTGTAGTGCATGCTTGATTTGCGCGTAGCGGTAATGTTCGGTGTCTGCCATCCTGTATTTTTCTTTAAGGGCCGAGAAGGTGACTATCTCACCTTTTTTCCATAAGTCCCTGATTTTGGAGATACCAATTAAGTCCCACTGCTAGAAGCCCTTTGTGTTTGCTAGGGTACCTAGTCGCCGCGTGTCCCAAAGTGGCGTGGCAAGCGTGAGCACTCCCTCCCACCCCAAGGCTCTCTGCTGCGTGCCAGATCTGGATCGTGTGAGCTGTTGGGCCTGTAAGGGTGTGCCCATCAGCATAATTTAACTCAAAATACCAGTTCCACGCCACACAATTCAGCTCCACACATTTCCATTCTGTTGGACAGGCCACATGACGGGCCGCTCTCCCCCGGCTCGACCAGGCCCGAGCCCAGTCATACAAGCACCACACACCACCATTGTACGTCCTACGTCCCCTCAGGGACACCTGCCCTCGAACATGATCACCTCATGGGCCCGATCCACTGCCGACCCATGCGCTCAGCCTGGGCCGCCATCTTGGACACTTCATCACGAGGCCGCCTGGCCCCCGATCGACCTCAACCCTGGGCCTAGCCCGGCCTCAGACATTCCGGCACCACCCTCCACCCAGGAGGTGAGCGAGCTACTTGGCAGGTCAATGGGAGAAAGAGGTGTCGATGGCTCTCCCCCGGCCAGTGCCGCTCGCCCATCGCCTCCCCGGGCGCTGGCTCCACCCCCCCGCTGGGTGTCTGGACTCCCTCATCCCGGACCTCCCGACCTCCAAGTGCGAGGGTCCGGACATCAAAGCCCGCCAGCCCTATAACTGGGGCAGCTCCAGAGCAGGAAGGCAGTTGTATCTTGGAGTCGAGAGACGTAAAGAGGAACTCACCCTGGACGGACTACTGGCGCTGCCGTAGCTCTGTCCTGTGCACCATCGTCCTGCCTGTTGGCGCTGCCACAGCCGTCGTAACCTTCATCCTTCATCGTCGTCCGGATCTGCTGGCGAGGCCGCGGACCGTTGTAACCGTCATCTGCATCGGGACCTGCTTGGCTTCTCCACGGCCCGTCGACCATCCGTCATCCATCCCGGGACCTGCTTGGCTTCTCCACGGCCCGTCGACCATCCGTCATCCATCCCGGGACCTGCTTGGCTTCTCCACGGCCCGTCGATCATCCTTCGTCCATCTCGGGACCGGCTTGGCTCCTCCACGGCCCGATCAGCAAACACACCGAGCTCGAGGATTGAGAGCTATTTAACTCATTGGCAACTAAGACTGTCCCGCTACCCCTTTTTCCTCAACCAGAGATCAGAACCGAGGGGACCCCTGAGTCCAGACCTCCTTGTATCATATCAACGTAACCTAAGAATTGCCTATAAAGTCTCGTTAACCTTCAATCTTGTGTGGTGTCCGTCTGTGGGGGGGGAAGTTACCTATCTGTACAGTCGTTGGAGACGGCTCTCCCTGGAGACCTCTCCCCGTAATCTCGGCCGACCCTCCCGGTCCGTCTAACATTGGTGGCCAGCGGCGCGATCCGAATCACCGCATAACGTACAGAGAGTAGCTCACCCCACAACGAACAACAATGTCAACTAAAGAGAGCGGATCAACTGAGAAGTTCCAAATGGAAAAACTCGAGGAATACAGCCATCGTGAACTAAAGCAGTTCTGCATCGAACTAGGTATCGCTACCACCGGACTAAGTACCAAGGACGATTTCAAGCATGCCCTAGAATCTTGGGCAGAGACCGGGGATGTCGAAGCCCCTGAGCAAAGCACCGCGAAAAATACCAGCACGGGCCCTGAGGGGCAAAGAACCAGTCTCTCGCAAGACGAGATCCAAGAAAGAGAAAAAGCCCGACTACACGAACTCGAAATGGCCCGACTCAAGATGGACATAGAACTCAAATTGGCCGAGCAAAAAATAAACTTAGAGCACCTTCGCCTCCGAGAAGAAAGAGAGGAGAAACAGAGGCAAAGGGAGCTCGAGGAAAAAAGACTAACGTACGAGCACGAGCGGAACCTAGCCGAGATCAACCTGCGCAAACAGAATAAAGAGTTAGGGGTGCCTGACCGACCGTCCACCCCAGGGACCACGGAGAAAAAAGTGCACATCCCCAAGGATGTGGTCCGAGAATATTTTCGAGAAGACGACAACCAGCAATGGTTTAAGGCCTATGAAATCGCGATGACTGCGCACCGGATCGATAGAGCCGACTGGGGAGCCGGCCTATGGGGCAAATTCCTTAATGAGGGCCGCGATACTCTGTTACAGCTCCCAGACCACCAGATGACCTCCTACGACCATATGAAAGCGGCCCTCCTCACCCGCTATGGCCTCACGCCCGAGATGTACCGTCAGCGGTTCCGAGACTGCACACGCATTCCAGGTACAACTTGGGTGGACTATGTAACGTACTTTAGCAGAGCCTTCGAAGGCTGGATCAGAGGGAACAACGTCACGACCTACGAGCAGCTGTTCAATCTGATGGTATGGGAGCATCTGTCCAACAATTGCTTCATTGAACTACGCCAACACCTCCTCGACAGCAAGTTAACCGATCCCCGGCAGCTCGCAGCCGAAGCTGACCGGTGGGAGATCACCAGAGTGGGCCGGAATGGGTCCTACGAGCAGAACAGGAACAACAATGGTCACCCCCGACCCAGAGGAGGAGGAGGGGGCCAAGGACGAGGAAGAGACAACACTCCGGCCGCCCCCACTACCAGCACCACCCCCCCGGCCAACCGGGGCAGCACCCCGGCGCGACCGGGATACAGAGCCAATGTTACATGTCACCGATGCCAACGAGTCGGCCACTATGCAAACGACCCAAGCTGCCCGCAGTATCAGAGTCCAAGACCCCGCCAGGTGGCCGCCGCGGCACTAGGGGAAGAACAGATCTCCGAGGAACAAGAAACAGACGAGCAAGAGTATCAAGAGTGGGAGCCAGCAGCCATGACTCTCGCGTGCTTAGGGGGAAGAGACATGGTCCCGCGGGTCCCCCTACCCGCTAACACCCAGAAGTACAGCCAATGGGTGAGCATCAATGGACAACGGGCCGAAGCCCTTCGAGACACCGGGGCCAGTGTGACAGCCGTCCGCTGTCATCTGGTGACCCCAGAACAATATCTACCGAACATTCTCTGCCCTGTACGATCCGCCGACAACTCAGAGAGTCTGTGTCGGATGGCCTGCGTCCCCTTTGAGTGGGGAGGGGTCTCCGGCATGCTGAAGGTAACGGTCCGAGACGACGCCCCCGTGGACTGCCTCCTCGGAAATGACCTGGAAAGCTCCCCGTGGGCAGCCGTGGAGCGAAAAGAACACTTGGGGATGTTGGGCGTCCCAGACTGGGCGTGCGTCACCACCCGGTCCATGGCCGCCCGTGCCAACCCTCACCCCGAAGAACCAGAATGGCCGGCGCCACCGCCCCCGGTCGCCCCCGCCGAGACCCCCGACCATGGTATCCCCCTCGAACTTGCCCAACCTTCCGACCTTGCTAATCTTGACCAGTGGGCTCAAGAAGGGGGACCCACACAAGAACAATTTCGTCAGGAGCAGGAGACTTGTCCCTCCCTTGAGGGACTCCGACAACAAGCGCTCGCCCAAAGCGCAGGGGATACCTCCGGAACTCATTGGGTCTACTGGGACAATGACCTATTGTACAGCGAGCAACGAATCGCCGAGCTAGGGGCCAACCGAGTACTAGTGGTGCCCCTCCGCTTTAGAGACTTCCTGCTAAATCTGGCCCACGATGTCCCCCTGGCAGGGCACCTGGGACAAGATAAAACCTACAGCCGCCTAGTGACCCACTTCTTCTGGCCAAAAATGAGAAACGATGTGCACCAGCATTGCCGATCTTGCCCCACGTGCCAAGCCAGTGGGAAGAGCGGCCGCAAATTAAAGGCCCCCCTGCAACCCTTTCCAGTAGTCACGACCCCATTTGAGAGGGTCGGAATAGACATTGTGGGACCCCTAGACCCGCGTACAAGACAAGGCCATCGCTTCATCCTGGTACTAGTGGACCACGCCACCCGCTACCCTGAGGCTATTCCTCTCCGGACCGTGACAGCCCCAGTGGTCGGCCGGGCCCTGATGGGGATCTTCTCCCGTGTGGGGTTCCCCCGAGAAGTCGTCAGTGACAGAGGCACAAACTTTATTTCCAAATATATGAAGTCCCTCTGGCAACAGTGTGGGGTCACCTACCGCTTCACGACCCCCTATCACCCCCAAGGAAACGGACTTGTTGAGCGGTTCAATCGCACGCTAAAAGGGATGATCGGGGGATTGGAAGAGCCCCTCCGTCGCCAGTGGGATGTGCTGCTGCCGTGCCTCCTCTTCGCCTACCGGGAGGTCCCACAGAAGTCCCTAGGCTTCAGCCCATTCGAGCTGCTCTATGGGCACCCAGTACGGGGGCCACTCAGCCTGATCAAAGAAGGCTGGGAGATGCCTCCGGCCAAGAGTCCGCCCGATGTCTTCCGGTACCTCCTCACCCTCCGCAACCAGTCCCGAAGGTTCAGAGACCTAGCAAAAGCCAACCTAGAGACAAGTCAAGAGGACATGAAGAAATGGTATGACCAGAACGCCTCATCTATTGAATTCGAGCCGGGGCAACAGGTCTGGGTAATGTCCCCCACAGAACCGTGCGCTCTCCAAGACAAATGGACGGGACCCTTCAAGGTAATCGAGCGCAAGGGTCCTGCCACCTATCTGATCGATATGGAGTCCGCCCGGAATCCGCTCCGAGTCCTCCACACCAACAGACTGAAACCCCACTTTGCGCGAACAGAACTCAGTCTCTTGATGGCCACAGACAATGGGGTTGAAGACGACTCCGAACCTCTCCCTGACCTCTTGCGGACCCAGGAGCAAGACGGCTCCGTGGATGGGGTCCGACTCTCGGAGTCCCTCACCAGAGAACAACGCCACGAGTGCCAAGCCCTCCTATCACGATTTGCCAGTCTGTTCTCCCTCACCCCAGGTGTCACTTCCTGGTGTGTGCACGATGTGGACACCGGAGACAACCCTCCTATCCGCCACCGGGCCTACCGCGTACCTGATCGGGTACGGGCCTGCATCCAGGCGGAAGTAGCTAAGATGCTCACGCTCGGGGTCATCGAGCCCTCAGACAGTCCATGGGCCAGCCCGGTCGTACTGGTCCCCAAAGCGGCCGCCCCCGGAACCACACCAGAACTCCGGTTCTGTGTCGACTACCGGGGCCTGAATGACGTCACCAGAACGGACGCACACCCCATCCCCCGGGCAGATGAACTGGTCGACCGAATGGGCGCTGCCCGCTACCTCAGCATCTTCGACCTGACGGCAGGTTATTGGCAGATCGGCCTCACATCCCGAGCACAAGAACGTTCTGCCTTCTCCACCCCCGATGGCCACTATCATTTTAAGGTCATGCCCTTCGGCATGAAAAATGCCCCAGCGACTTTCCAACGGCTCGTCAACCAGGTCCTGGCGGGGCTCGAAGAGTTCAGCGCCGCCTACCTGGACGACATCGCTGTGTACAGCCACCATTGGACCGAGCACCTCCACCACCTCCAAGCAGTACTACAAGCCCTTCAGCGAGCTGGCCTCACGATCAAGGCCAGCAAATGTCAAATTGGACAAGGGTCGGTGACCTACCTCGGACACCAGGTGGGAAGCGGCCTAGTGGCCCCTCTACAGCTGAAGATTGCCGCCATCCAGAACTGGCAACCCCCTATCACTCAAACTGAGGTGCGAGCCTTCCTGGGCCTCACGGGCTACTACCGAAGGTTCGTGAAAGACTATGGTACCATCGTGGGGCCTCTCACCGAACTCACATCAAAAAATCAGCCCAAGAAAGTGAACTGGACCCCAGAGTGTCAAGCGGCATTCGAACAGTTAAAGGCCGCCATGTGTTCCGCTCCTGTGCTCCAGGCCCCAGACTACAGCCGGGAGTTCATCGTCCAGACGGACGCCTCCGACCAGGGCATTGGGGCAGTCCTGTCCCAAGTGAACACCGAAGGCCTTGATCAACCGGTGGCCTTCATCAGCCGGAGACTCCTACCCCGGGAACAACGCTGGAGCACCATAGAAAGGGAAGCCTTCGCTGTGGTATGGGCCCTCAAGAAGCTCCGGCCCTACCTTTTTGGCACCCACTTTCGGGTACAGACTGACCACCGACCCCTGCAGTGGTTGATGCATATGCGGGGGGAAAACCCAAAACTGCTACGCTGGTCCATCTCCTTGCAAGGTATGGACTTCACGGTTGAACACCGGCCTGGGTCCGACCACGCCAACGCGGATGGCCTGTCCCGGTTTTTCCGCCTCGACGAAGAGAGTCCCCAAGAGGATGGGTAACTCTCCCCGCCTTCAGCTGGGGGGGACGCATGTTGGACAGGCCACATGACGGGCCGCTCTCCCCCGGCTCGACCAGGCCCGAGCCCAGTCATACAAGCACCACACACCACCATTGTACGTCCTACGTCCCCTCAGGGACACCTGCCCTCGAACATGATCACCTCATGGGCCCGATCCACTGCCGACCCATGCGCTCAGCCTGGGCCGCCATCTTGGACACTTCATCACGAGGCCGCCTGGCCCCCGATCGACCTCAACCCTGGGCCTAGCCCGGCCTCAGACATTCCGGCACCACCCTCCACCCAGGAGGTGAGCGAGCTACTTGGCAGGTCAATGGGAGAAAGAGGTGTCGATGGCTCTCCCCCGGCCAGTGCCGCTCGCCCATCGCCTCCCCGGGCGCTGGCTCCACCCCCCCGCTGGGTGTCTGGACTCCCTCATCCCGGACCTCCCGACCTCCAAGTGCGAGGGTCCGGACATCAAAGCCCGCCAGCCCTATAACTGGGGCAGCTCCAGAGCAGGAAGGCAGTTGTATCTTGGAGTCGAGAGACGTAAAGAGGAACTCACCCTGGACGGACTACTGGCGCTGCCGTAGCTCTGTCCTGTGCACCATCGTCCTGCCTGCCACAGCCGTCGTAACCTTCATCCTTCATCGTCGTCCGGATCTGCTGGCGAGGCCGCGGACCGTTGTAACCGTCATCTGCATCGGGACCTGCTTGGCTTCTCCACGGCCCGTCGACCATCCGTCATCCATCCCGGGACCTGCTTGGCTTCTCCACGGCCCGTCGACCATCCGTCATCCATCCCGGGACCTGCTTGGCTTCTCCACGGCCCGTCGATCATCCTTCGTCCATCTCGGGACCGGCTTGGCTCCTCCACGGCCCGATCAGCAAACACACCGAGCTCGAGGATTGAGAGCTATTTAACTCATTGGCAACTAAGACTGTCCCGCTACCCCTTTTTCCTCAACCAGAGATCAGAACCGAGGGGACCCCTGAGTCCAGACCTCCTTGTATCATATCAACGTAACCTAAGAATTGCCTATAAAGTCTCGTTAACCTTCAATCTTGTGTGGTGTCCGTCTGTGGGGGGGGAAGTTACCTATCTGTACAGTCGTTGGAGACGGCTCTCCCTGGAGACCTCTCCCCGTAATCTCGGCCGACCCTCCCGGTCCGTCTAACACATTCTGCACCATATAATTCAACAAACCACATAATTCAAATCAACACACTTACACAACAAATGCATCCAATCCACACCTCAAAATTCAACATCATGTTGCACATTTCAACAGTTTACCACATAATTAAATTCCACTACATAACACAACGCATACCAATACATATATTTACACTCCATAACACACACTCCCATTCTACATAATTCCAGTTAATTTAATACCATATAATTCCACTACACAAATACACACACATTCCAACCCACACAACTCCACAACTAACAAGTTCAATCCAATCCATATAATTAAACTCCATACTACATACAGCCACTCCATAAACAAAAGACATTGCCATTTAGAACACCATTAGCTCCAACTTTCACTAATAGGAGACCAATTGCATTGCAAGTGCTTGTGTTATTGTACTTTGTGGCAGATCTGCTCCACTGTATCTCTTGGGGCTCTACAAGCAAATTTGGCGATGAAGAGTAAATTGTATTTTTCTTAACTTTTTAATTAAAAAGTTATTCTCTTTAATTTCCTGTAATTACCATAGTTGAAAAAACAAGCATTTGAAATGCAATAGGTTTTGCGAGTTTGAGCTATTGGCACTATAAATGACAATTCCTTTTATTTCTGTTTTGATTTAGATCTGGGGCATCTGAAATTTGATTTTCAAACAGTTACATATGAAAGTAGTCTAACCGCACAACTGCTTCACAGCTCATTTTGGGTAAGAACCTGGCCTTTTATTTTTGTTTTCATTTGTAAAACGTAAAAACATGGCATTTTTATTCATAATGCCAAGAGCTTAAACTCTCGTAAATATGAGATATATTGCATTTATGATAAAAGGCATTGTCTTGTATTTATGAGTTCAAGCTATTGGCATTATAAATGACAGTGCCATTTATTTATGTTTTAACTTTAAAAAAAAAAGTTTTATTTAAGTTTTCATAAGAAAACATCAAGTGACCTATACAGCAATAATACATTGCAGAGTACAGAGGTACACATTGGTTCGTCCATCAAGAGGTGCAGTCCCCCCCCCACATAAACATTTTGGCCTAGAATATGGAGTAGTTTGTCCTGTAACTCCAGTTCTGTAGTAGGGGTATCTCTGTTATAGTCATAATCTAGTGAATAGTCCCGCCCATGTGCGTGGACCCCGGCAATCAAAAACAATCTCTTAAGTTGTCAAAAAATGCAGAACTGCAAAGACACTTAAGAGAGAATTTAAAGACCAATAATGCAGCCTATATCCACAGGCTACACTGTCCAGTACTTCAACTAGAAATTCCACCAAAAAAACCACACACCACAGCCTGCCCAGTTTCTTCCATAGAGAAACTTGCCTCTACCAGTAAAAGACTCTGGAATGATAGAGAGGAAGGCATGGGCAGACAAGCCCCATAGGCTGCCATTATGTGGCTTAAATAGGATACTGTGCCTTTAAGAGAACTTTCCAGAACTTCTCCCAGTATCCATAGCAGGTCCCTTTTACTTTCAGTTCTTTTTGAAGGCGTAGCACGCCAGACCTGTAGCATTCCTTACATGAATATCTTTCTCCACCGGGGAGGAGGGAGGGCGGGCGGGCGCTTATGACTATAACAGAGATACCCCTACTACAGAACTGGAGTTAAAGGACAAAGGACTCCTTCTGTAGTAGGGGATCTCTGTGTATAGTCCTAATCTAGTGAATAGAATGGCAAGCCTATCCCCACACCAAAGCAGCGGTGGAGAGATGAAAATTAACACCACTATTGTGCGTACAAATTTTGCAGCGAAGCCTGCCCAACCTGAGCGTCTGCCCTGACATCAGTGTCCAGACAGTAATGCTTAGCAAAGGTATGAACCGACTTCCAAGTGGCCGCCTTGCAGATTTCTGCAATCGGAACATTACGGAGCAAAGCTGTCGTGGCAGCTTTTCCCCTGGTGGAATGAGCCTTGGGTTTACCCCCTAAGGTCTTATTAGCTTTTTGGTAACACAACTGTATGCAGGACACAATCCACCTAGAGATGGACTGCTTAGAGGTAGCAAGACCTGTCCTGACCGATCCATAATTGATAAATAATTGGTCTGACCTACGAATATCTTTGGTTTTATCCAGATAACATTTCAGCACCCTCCTAACATCCAGGGAATGTATAGACCTTTCTGCTGGAGATGAAGGATTTTGAAAAAACGTAGGCAAAGTTATGGTCTGGTTGACATGAAAATCAGAAATAACCTTGGGAAGAAATTTAGGGTGAGTACGCATAACAACCTTAGCAGCATGAAATACAGTATAAGGTTCTTGGCAACACAACGCCTGAATTTTACTCACCCTGCGGGCCGATGTAATGGCCACGAGGAAGGCCCCCTTCCAGGACAGGTGCTGCAACGAAGCCTTATGAATAGGTTCAAAAGGCTCCTTCATCAATCTGGACAGCACCACATTCAATTCCCATGAAGGCGAAAGAAGCCTGACAGGAGGGAACACTTTCTTCAAACCTTCCAAAAAATCTTTGAGACAGGGATCTGGAAGAAGGAAGTCTGTGAAGGGCATTTCCTGTAGGCAGTCAATGCAGCGAGATGAACCTTAATGGAAAGAACATTAAGTCCAGACTGCGCCAAATGTAGAAGGTAAGGAAGGATGACGTCTTCCTTACACGTCGTCGGGTCATAGTTCTTGGACTTGCACCAGATACAGAACCTCTTCCACTTGTAAGCATAGGAAGTCCGAGTGGAAGGTCTCTTAGACTCCTAGCCATGCCGCCAAACTCTAAGACGAGAGGATGGGGTGCAACATCTGTCCCCCGAACTTTGTGAGAAGGTCTGGCCTGCACGGCAGCCGTATGTGAGGAAGGAGAGACCAGTGAAGCAGGTCCGTGAACCACCATTGCCTTGGCCATTCCGGGGCAATGAGTATCATCCGAGCCCTGGACCGAGCCAGCTTGATGAGTACCGCCGGAATCAGGGGAATGGGGGGAAAAGCATACAGAAAGCTGTTCGACCCGTTGATCCATAGCGCATTCCCCAGCATCCCCTGCTGGTAGTACATGGAGGCGAAGTCTCGGCATTTGCTGTTTTCGGCGTTGGCGAACAGATCTACGTCTGGAGTCCCCCACCTTGCGAAGACTTCTCCTAGTACTTCGTTGTTTATGACCCATTCGTAGTTTTCCTGAATCAGTCTGCTCAGTGCGTCCGCCTGAACATTCTGCACACCTGGCAGATGGGTAGCCGTTATCGTCAGTCCTCTGGCCAGAAGCCAGTGCCAGATCACCTGCGCTTCCTTCGACAGAGTGCGTAATATCGAACCCCCCTGCTTGTTGAGGTAATACATCGTGGTCGTATTGTGCGTCTGTAGAAGCAGAGAGTTGGTTTGAAAGGACGGAGGAAAGGCCTTCAGTGCCAAGTGAACAGCTCTGAGTTCCAGGAAATTGATGTGATACGTGGCCTCCATTGGGGACCACGTTCCTTGAATCTGTAAGTCTCTGGAATGCGCCCCCCAACCGTGGAGAGAAGCATCCGTCACAACAGTCTGCTTGGGAATGTCCTTGTGGAAGGGAACCCCTCTGAGGAGATTCTCCGCTGAACACCACCACTTCAGAGACTGAAGAGCATGCAGAGACAGTCGTATCTTGTCGTCCCAAGATCCTTTCCTCTGATCCTACTGGTCCTCCAAGCACTCTTGCAACGGTCTCATGTGCAGTTGTGCCGTGCGTGTGGCGTTGGGAAGATAAAAGAGGCCATCGATCCCAGTAGAGAAGACACTGTCCTCACTGTTGTAGATGGAGAGGTCATAAAAGCCTGAGCCTTCCAGACACGCTTACTGATAGCGTATTGATGGAGGCTCCCAAGTACTGTATGCATTGGACCAGAGTCGGGACAGACTTGGACGTGTTGATGTGTATTCCCAGCTTGTTCAAGAGAACGCACGTCTTCTGGAAGTGCGCTCGAGCTTCCGAGAAGGTGGAGGCCTTGATCAACCAATCGTCCAGGTACGGGTAGACTAACACCTTGTTCTCTTCCAGGGGATACTCATTAGTCATAAGCACTGAATTATCTCCGCCCATGAGCGGGGGTCCCCGCTCATGGGCGGAGATAATTCAGTGCTTATGACTTTAATGAGTATACCCCTGGAAGAGAACTAGGATTACAGGTAAGTAACTAATCCTCCTTCCTCAGGTGTTCTGCTACCACTGCCATGCACTTCGAGAATGTTCTCGGTGCAGACTTTAGTCCGATTGGAGTACTGTGCATTGATAATGATTGGCGCCGACTTGGAATCGCAGGAACTTCCTGTGTTTGTGTGCAATGGGCACATGGAAGTATGCATCCTGTAGGTCTATAGCACATAGCCAGTCTCCCTGTTGCAACTGAGGATAAATCTGATGCAACAACAGCATGCAAAACTTCTCTCTGCGAATCCACTTGTTTGCCTGTCGCAAGTCCAGAATGGGCCTGAACTCGTTCTTGTCCTTCTTGCGAACCAGAAAGAACCGGGAGTACAGACCTCTTCCTCTCTGAGACAGAGGTACGTCTTCTATCGCCCTTTTCCTTAACATGATATCGGCCTCCGCCTGGAGCTCGCGCAGCTGAAACTGCGAGCTGACCGGTGGAATTGCTGGAGGCGGGCTGGTGAACCGAAGTCTGTATCCATTCCAAACAATGTTCAGCACCCACTTGCCCCGAGTAATTTTTCTCCACTCTGCCAGAAAAAATTGAATGCTTCCCCCCACCGGAGTGGGAAAAGGATGCAGGGGAAGTAAGTGCTCAGGGCCTAGACCCGGCCAGGCCTTTGGTCGCTGGTGCCGACTGTTGGCTGCCTCTGCCCTTCGGGCGCTTCTGGAACGGCCTTCGGAACTGCTGCTGTTGCTGTCCTGAAGCTTGGCCACGCCCTCTGCCCTGTCCACCAAACCGTCTCTGGAACGGGCGGTACGATTTCTTTCTCTTTGGGCTTTTCCAGACCCACAGCCGGGAGTGTTTCGGCTTCCGCCTTCATGCGGGCCATTTCGTCATCCGCATGTTTCTCAAATAGGGTTTCGCCAGAGAATGGAAGATTGGCAACCCTTTGCTGTGCAACAGGTTTCAGTTACGTAAGGCGGAGCCAGGTGTGTCATCGCTCGTTAATCCCATGGCAGAAGCCATGCGCCGCCAAGAGGGAAGAATCGGCTGCAGCGCTGATGACCTGATTCGCCACCAACATCCCCTCATTTAACACCTCCTGGAAATCTTCTCTCTTGTCACGAGGCAGGTGTTCCACAAACTGCTGGAGGGAGTCCCAGAGGGCACGTCATAGCGTCCCAACAAGGCCATGGCACTCGCAGCCTTCATGGAGGTCGCCGACGTCCCACACACCTTCCTCCCAGCCGTATTCAGCCATCTAGACTCTTTATCTGGAGGGACTGTGGATGACGGAGTGGTGGCATGCTGTTTACGAGCCGCCGTCACTATCACTCTTAGAAAAGCTGGATCAGAATCGGGAGCCCGGTAATTTTTCCTGTAGTCTGGGCCGCCTTAGTCACCGCCGGGGTGAGAAAAAGGTCCATGGCCGGATCCTCCAGTCACGGTACCAGTGGCAATAAAGGACGAGACAGATGTTTCTGGTGCAGTGTCTCGAAGATTACTTAGTCTTGGGCGTGGGCACCGTCAACGAGATGCCCAATTTTGCTGCACCTCTTAACAGGACATTTTGAAAAGCCACCAGATTGTCTACCGGTGACACCCTTGTCTCCGGTGAACCTGACAAAGTCTGAGAGTAGTCCCTGGTTCCTGAGGACCTTGTGTGGGAACGAGACCTGCGCCTCCTGTGGCGTCGTCTCGACCGCGTGGATGACCTGTCGCGCGATCATTCCCTCCTCCTGGAACGAGAGCGCAACCTCCCAGTTTGTGGGCGTTCCGCAAGTTTCCGTGGAGGCGTCTTCCGTGGTCTATCCTGGGGTTTTGGTCTAGGCTTCCCCTTAGGCGGTGTAGGAAGTGGGGGCAGTGACACCGACCTTGGCGGAGGAACAGGAGGTATCTCCGACCGAGGAGCGGGCACATGCGGCGGAAGTGGTGGCTGTCCTGAGGGCGGAAGTGGTGGAAGCGGAGGGTTGATGGGAGGATCCTCCTTAGGTACGGGAGGAGGGGGCGACTTCGGCCGAGGTGGTGTGTATATACCACCGAGTACACCGACCCCGGTGACTTCTTCGGGGGAGTGGACTGCGAACCAGCCCCTCCAGTAGGTGATCGCTGTCTCCGCATACCTGCTGAGAGGTATCTATTCATTATGTCTTCTTACCCTTATACTTTCATTTTGGTTAATCTGGTGTATCATTTTGTGTTTGGCGATAACAATTTTGGTTAATCTGGTGCGCTCACTAGCCCTTTGGTTTTTAAGTGCACTCTTGGGATTGGACACCTTCAAGTAGACTATACTTTATGCCGTGTCCCCCCCGAGTAGATTGAATATTAAACAGTCCGTATTCGACATGGGCCCCTTGTTTTCACGTTGATAATGAAATGATTTACGGGTCATCTATACCCTTGCTTGACGCTATGCATTTTTGAGTATCTCATTGTGCTCAGTCTGCTTTGTCTACCCTGAGTTATTGGAAAAGGAGATAATCCTGTCCCTAACCCATGATAACAACATGATGTATGTTCAACATTAAGCTATTAGAATTAAATACTCCTTAGCTCTGACATTTATGAATGTGGCGCTCTTATGACAGGCCATTCATATATACACCTTATTTTTCAGGTGATATTTCGCTCTGTTTCCTAGGAGCCTACTGGCCCTCAATTTCCAGTTGAATCAGCGCCACAAAAACGAGGCGGCTTTTTTGGTAAACATTTGCTATTCTCACGCTTTTGCTCGAATAGGTACACTTTTGTTAGCTTAATTTTATTTTCAATTTGACTCTAGGTGCCCTCCCTCACCCCACCACACATCACAGTCCTGAGGAAGAACCCATAGTAAGGTGGAAATCAACCTTTGTCTATCAGGGGTCGAAACGTCGACTTTTACATCTTCACCTATCCATGAACAACATATTTTTTTTACTGTGTTCTGTTATATGGGCTAGGTGTACAATTGTTATCTTATGTGGCTTAGTAAATATGCTTGTGTGATGTCAACCTTGCATTATGTGACCACACTGGATCTTTGAAAACTTTTCTCTAAACCCTAATCCTCACAAAAAACCACTTACCTACACCCACTTAATCTCTCTTTCTGGGTACATTGTATATATTCAGTGAAGAATTTTTGTCATATAATGTGCTGTGATTAGAATGTGATTAAATAACATCACTCATTAATCAATTGTGTAATTGTTTTCACTCCTTATTAAGTATAAAGCCTTATCTGTGCTCTCTAAATGTACATACTGGGACCACTTTCTCTGTACCACTCAAGAAGAAAAGCAGGCTTTCCACCATCTAAAACAAATCATTCCTCTTGAGTCTTCACTATACAAAACCATTCTTACTACAAACTGATGCCTCAGAAAACGGTCTTGGGGCTGTATTGTCACAGACCAATGACACAAATCATGAGAGACCGATAATATACATTAGGTGAAAGCTCTTTCCACGAGAAACCAAGTATGCAGTAATAGAAGCCCTAGCCATCAAATGGGCCACTGAGTCTCTTCGTTATTACCTAGAAGGTAAAGAGTTTCTTCTATATACAGATCATGCCCCGTTGGAATGGTTGTCCTGAAACAAGGGGCATAACCTGAGAATCCTACGTTGGTTCTTTATATTACAACTATTTTGTTTTACCACTATATATAGAAAAGGAAAAGATCAGGCTAACGTAGACTACTTATCCAGATATCCTTGTGACCCCTTTCTTGTGCTCAAGAAACTTATGGGAATGTGGGGAACTGTCTCGAAACCCCAGTAACTCGCGTCCTGATGACGACAACGAGAGCCAGGAAATAAAACAAACACTGAAGAGGGACTCTTCTTTAATTCTGCGGGGTGGAGAGACAGCGTCCTTAAGGGCGAGCCAACCACGTACTAAAGAGGTGGTACACCAGGGCCAATCAGATGTGAGAGGAGGAGAAAAGGAGATGGGAACACTGACAAGGCACAAACAGGAAGAGGAAGAAGACAACAAAAGCGAGGATGCAGTTGGGGATAGCCCTGACTAGGAAGAAGAAGCCGGTGAGGAGGAAGACGCTACAGTTGTGGAGAAGGGAGTCTCCCATAAAGACCTTGACATAGAAGACGCTCCCACTGAGGACGGGGATCAGCCTGACGACTGGTTCAAGGAGTGGTGGTTCCCGGAGGAGTCCGCCACAACTCTGGAGAGTTGCTGCATCAGGCAGTATGTGATACAGGCGAAGGGCGGATATTGGGCCAAGGCAAGAGAGCATAACTTAAAGTTCCGCTTTTAGGGCGCCCACCTACTATTTCCTCAATATATTACCCTTGTAAGAGTTTGCGCACCTTTTCCTTACCGCCTGGAGTTGCACCCACCTTTTTTTTTTGTCCTTTCCTCTCACACAAAGGGGTCCTCCAAAGATGTATTAGGAGTCTAATACTACAAGGAAGAAAGGAGACATGAGGGGTTCTGATGAATAGTATGCATGCTCTTTTTTTGTGGTTTCCTTTGCTCACTCATTCGCTTTAGCACAAATTCCTCCACGTGGGTGTGGTGAAAGAATACCGATAGATACAACAACAATCCTGACCGCTTCTTTTCTTTTGTGTTTTTCCACTCCACGGCAAGCCACCTGGGACTCCTCCTTGTAGACGCACCTAGAGGAAACCAAGAAGAAACAAGCCTTTACAATGCAATGGTTTTGCCTTTGTTAAAGTTAGAGCTATTGGCATTGCTCTTGACATTATTTTTTATTTGTTTTTTTTAACATAAATGAATGGTATTGTCATTTACAATAGCAGGGCACAGGGAAGGGGGGGGCGAGGAGAGACTAAGGAGAGCTGCGGGCTCGGAAGGGGGGCGAGGAGAAATGTAGGAGAGCTGCGGGCTCAGGGAAGGGGGGGGCGAGGAGAGACGAAGGAGAGCTGCGGGCTCTTGTTGTAATGCTTGCATGGATGAGTTGGTGGATGCATGGATGGGTGCATGCATGGATGGATGGGTGTATGGATAGGTGGATGGGTGGATGGATAGATGCATATATACAGCCAAGAACTCAACAATTTATGCAATCCACCACCCCATCCAACCAACAACCCATCCATGCATCCACCCATACATCCATGCATCATGCATGCATCATGCATGCATCCATCCATCCATCATTCATCCATCCACCCACTGCGTCCCACTCCGACCCCTCTAAATATAACTCATTTTTTCTGTATACAATGCGACGGTTTCGCCTTTGTAAAAGTTAGAGCTATTGGCATTGTAAATGACAAATTTTGTATTTGTGTTGGTTTTGAAAACAGATAAATAAATGGCATTGTCATTTACAATGCTAATAGCTTAATCTCTCACAAATGCGAGACCTATTGCATTTGCACACACACACAGAGAGCACAAACACACACACACACACACACACAGCCACACACACACACAGCCACACACAGAGCCACCCACAGAGTCATTCACACGGACACCTGCACAACGAAGAACAGCGGGTGGTGGACGGACACCAGCACAACCAGGAAGAGCGGGGTGGGTGGACACCAGCACAACCAGGAAGGGCGAAGGGGGGGACGGACACCAGCACAACCAGGAAGAGCGGGGGTGGGGGGTCGGACAGCAGCACAACCAGGAAGAGCGGGGTGGGGGGGACGGACACCAGCACAACTAGGAAGAGCGGGGGTGGGGGTTGATGGACTGCAGCACAACCAGGAAGAGCGTGGGTGGGGATGGACACGAGCACAACTAGGAAAAGCGGGGGTGGGGGGACGGACACTAGAACAACCAGGAAGAGCAGGGGTGGGGGGGTAACGGACACCAACAACGAAGAAGAGAGGGGGTGGGGTCTCGCCTTTGAAAAAGTTTGAGCTATTGGCATTGTAAATGACAATATTTTTTTTTTGCTAGCCATGGTCATCGGTGAGGGTCACAGGGCACAGGTGTCAGAGCTGAAGGCACGGGTGAGAGCAGAGGGGTGTGAGCTGAGGGCAGAGGGCTGTGAGCTGAGGGCAGAGAGTGAGAGCTGAGGGCAGAGAGTGAAGACAAGGGGTGTGAGTTGAGGGCAGAGGGGTGTGAGCTGAGGGCAGAGGGGTGTGAGCTGAGGGCAGAGGGGTGTGAGCTGAGGGCAGAGGGGTGAGAGCTGAGGGGTGTGAGCTGAGGGGTGTGAGCTGAGGGGTGAGAGCTGAGGGAAGAGGGGTGAGAGCTGAGGGAAGAGGGGTGAGAGCTGAGGGCAGAGGGGTGAGAGCTGAGGGCAGAGGGGTGAGAGCTGAGGGCAGAGGGGTGAGAGCTGAGGGCACAGGGTTGAGAGCTGAGGGCACAGGGTTGAGAGCTGAGGGCACAGGGGTGGGAGCTGAGGGCACAGGGGTGGGAGCTGAGGGCAGAGGGGTAAAGAGCTGAGGGCACAGGGTGCTGGTGCTCAGAACCAGTGAGACCTGGCCCACTTAAAGACCTGCTTACCCCCATATGTTCATGGGATATGTAGTCTGTGTTATTTTTTCTTTATTATGTTCTTTAAAGGCTGGTGATTTAATAAAGTGAAGAAAGTAATGCATATTCCACACCTCGTACTGGCTGAAACAACATAATTTGCAGTATAAGAGAGGGAGGCGGTATGCAACCTGGTCCGGAGTAGATCATGGGCACCCAAAGTGGCGAAAGTGAGCAAAGAGAGCGCTCACTTTCCTGCCAGTAAAGGAAGCTATGCCACTGGGCGAAATTATCCCAATTGGCCAGCCAGGAGGGAGAATGTGGTGCACTGAAGCTGCGCCGAATTCGAGCACAACCAGACAGCTGAACGGAAACGTAGACAACCACTTGCACTCACCCCAATGGAGCGGCTGCAGGAAGTGAGTGAATCTTTTCGTAAAATGGAGACTTCTGCTCAGTGCTACATGGGTGTGATCAGCCTTAGTGGCCAATTTGTTAGCAGAGAGTACAGCCAGGTTTATTAAACATAAAAGCACTGGGCTTCTGTTGCTGCATAGGGGCACCAGTGAACTATCTTTGCAAGCACCACAGCGACCGATGGGCCACAGTTGTTCAAATGCAAGTCCAGGAATGAACATGTTTGTGACTAATTGCTTTACATCCTGGCACTCGCTGAATTTAATTAAACAATCAACCTTGAATGTAGGCACTAATTAAATCAACGGAAAATAGGGGTATCTCTTAGAATAGTGTACGTATTACGGGTCAGTGTTACGATTGCCACCCAGCAACATTAGTCTTAGCATACCCATTGTGTCAAGACAACGGATTCACGGAATAAATTCCTCAGGAAAAAACAAATATAACTCAACAGAGTACCTCAAAATTAAACCACTATTGTACATTCTCGTCACTCAGAGGAACTTCAACAAGCTGTCTGTGCTTCAGCTGATGTGCCGATCCTATGTAGTGCTGCGCTGCCTCGGAGCGCTATACGGCAGCAGCGCTGTGATGAGCATCAAGTGTCGGCGCTAATGCTGCAGCTGTGACTGAGCCTCCCCGGCCGGCGCTGGAGTTTATCCACAGTCCAGCTTGCCGCTGGCTGCCGACAGAATCCCTGTATTGTGACGTCACGCGGAGCTTTTCCGGCTAATGTGCCGCTCAGTGGCACTGGCCGTGGCAGCCTGCCGGGCAGGTCCCGCCTCCCCAGCGAGAGTGTCGACATGCCAGTTACTGGGTATTATCTCACAAATGAACAAGCAACGAGGCACTGGCTACTTCAGAGTAGGGTCGATTCCTTTTCCAGGTGCGTTTTATTTAGAAGAATACACCGCTAAGCAGTCTAGATACCGCTCGGTGCCTCGGATGAGGCTGGTTTGAAGGCGCACTACGAGGCGTGCGTGGTATTGTACTGATGTGTGTGGGAGGGCGGTACATGACAAACAGAGCACTCACCTGGACATCTCGGCCGTGCCGTCAATAGCGGACCAGATTCGGGGGCGTTCCCGGCTTTTGGCTGACGTAGCGTGACGTAGCCAAAAGGGAAAAACTCTCGGCAACGCCCCCGAATCTGGTCCGAGATTGACGGACAGAGCCCTCTCCCAATGGCTAGCCTCCATTTATGGAGCTAGCCAATGGGAGGAGGGGGCGGATACCCGACCCCACAGAGAAAATCATAAGGTTTTCCTAGCACATGCGTACTTCGTACACATTTGCTAGGCAAAACCTAAAAAAGGAGGAATAAGTTAAGTTAATTTTGAAAAAAGAACAAGGTAGAGGGGTGGCAGTCAACTGCGGAGTGCACGGGTTTGCATTAACTTTCTTATTCCCTATCATAGACAAATGCTGAGGGGTTGGTTTATGCAGATATTGATTAGTATAAGTACTCTGAGTGTATGAATACAGAAAATATTGATTTCCTCTAAGTTGGAGACCTTGAGATTCTAAAACAGTACACCAACGTATTTGCCAAAATGGCAGGTGTAATGAATCTCACTATGTAGTTATACGAAAGCAGAACAGGTTCTCCACCAGTAGATAGTAAAAAGATATTTAGAACCTGACATGGCATGCAAATCTAGCATTGTACAGATATGCTGCCTGTTGTGTCTAAATGGCTTTAACAAGCCCCCAGTTCGAATTCAGGATCCTACCGTACATTACAGACCGAGAATGCACAATTGTTGTAATGTTGGCTATCAGGCAGTGTTTTCACAACATTTACTGCTGAGAATCAACATAAAGAAAAAAAAGCAACATAACATGTTAAACTAAATGCATCCAGCACAGCACCAATGTGGCATATTGGTGGGTATCCGCATGACCACAATAGCCCACACCCGACCGATACTCCACACACCAACCAACAGGAGAATATGCTAATCAGAATTTTTTATATCCCCCCACACAGCCCGCATACACCAAGACATCCTATCATTGCTCCACAACACCATTTCTACTGTTTGTTTACTACCTCACATAACAGCATGCGTAAATTGCAAGACAACACCTGAATCCTCTAGAACAGAGTTCTTCAATCTGTGGGGCGCGCCCCCCTGGGGGGGCGCGCCACCGTCTCAGGGGGGGCGCGTAGTCCGCCATAAATCTCCTGATTAAAGAAACAGACGGCAGAGTGAAGCTGTAGGGGCCCGAAGAAGGGGTGAAAACTATTAAAGCCTCATTAACAATACGAGATTTCTCTTTCAGCCATGTAATCGCTGTAAAGGGACTAAGCACAGGTGTAAATGAAACGTAATTATTGTGCGAGGGTGCAGCACTGATAAAGGGTTTAAACTGCCCTTCTGAAGACAAAGGTGAACCATATGGTTGGAGAGGGGATTGAGCGGCTTATATATCTGAAAACAAATGTGTGCAGGGGCCTCTGTTCATCTCTGCAGCGTGCGGGCTCTGTTTCATATCAAAATGCAAGTAATCTCATAACGTGTTGCAGAGGCCTCCTAGGGACTCATTGAGCAGATCTTTCCTGAGAAGTTTGCATGGAGTGCAGGTTTCAGCTTTAGGCCGAATTTCACTGCGCCACCAGGACCCTGCACAAAATTCAGTGAAGACATCACGGACTTCATCACTCCACACGCGCTCCCCTCCAAAGATTACATCCTTCTGGGAGACCTCAATTTTCACCTTGAAAAGAACAACGACCGCAACACCGCCACCCTTTTGGACAACCTCGCCAACCTCGGACTTAAACAACTTGTCACCACCTCCACCCACATCGCAGGTCACACACTCGACCCCATCTTCACATCCAGCAACCATGTCTCCTTCAGCCACACCACAGACCTCCTCTGGACTGACCACAGCTGCGTCCACTTCACCTACAACAAACCAAAACCCAGCATCCACCTCCAACCTACCCTGCAAAGAAACTGGAACAAAATCACCACGGACCAAATCTCCGCTTCGCTCCTTCAAAACACCCCAGCCCTCTCATCCAACGCTAACGAAGCCGCCGCCAACCTCACCATCTGGCTATCCAAAACCGCTGACACCCTAGCGCCACTGAAAAAACGTCAAAACAAACCTGGCAGCAAGAAGGCCTCTTGGTTCAACGATGATCTCAAGAAGTCCAAGAAACTCTGCCGCTCCCTTGAAAAGGCCTGGAAAAAAGACCTAACCACCAACACCAAGGATGCCTTCAAAAACGCCACCCGCATTCACCACCAACTAATCCGAAAGGCCAAAAAAACAGCATTCAAGGATCGACTTGACAACAACGCTCACAACAGCAAGGAACTTTTCAACATCGTCAAGGAATTTTCCAATCCCTCGGCCAACTCCAACGACATCACCCCCTCTCAAACCCTCTGCGACTCCCTAGCCTCTTTTTTCCACAACAAGATTGCAGACATCCACAACAGCTTTGACAACCAACCCAGAAACCAACCCACCATACCAGTTGCTGATCATCCTCCCCCGGCGAACACCCTTAACGATTGGAACCCAATCTCCACTGAAGACACCATCCGCCTAATGAACTCCATCCACTCAGGATCTCCCACAGACCCATGTCCTCACCACATCTTCAACAAAGCAGACTCCGTCATAGCACCGCACCTCCGAGACGTTATCAACTGCTCCTTCAACTCCGCCACCTTTCCGGTAGACTGGAAACACGCTGAACTCACCGCCCTTCTGAAAAAACCCACAGCGGACCCCACCGAACTCAAAAACTACCGCCCCATCTCGCTCCTACCATTCCCGGCCAAAGTCATCGAGAAAGCTGTCAACAACCAGCTCGCCGCCTTCCTCGAAGCCAACAAATCCCTCGACCCCTCACAATCCGGATTCAGAGCAAAACACAGCACTGAGACCGCCCTCATCGCAGCTACAGACGACATTCGGACTCTATTGGACAATGGTGACACCGTCGCCCTCATCCTCCTTGACCTCTCTGCAGCATTCGACACAGTCTGCCACAAAACACTGTTACAACGCCTCAATAACATCGGAATACAAGGAAAAGCACTTGAATGGATCACCTCATTCCTCACCGGAAGAACCCAGAGAGTCCGCCTTCCACCATTCACGTCAGAGGCCTCTGAAGTCATCTGCGGCGTACCACAAGGATCCTCTCTCAGTCCCACCCTCTTCAACGTATACATGAGCCCCCTCGCGGCCATCGCACGCCAACACAACCTCAACATCATCTCCTACGCGGATGACACGCAACTGATCCTTTCTCTCACCAATGACCCCAGCACCGCCAAAACTATCCTACACGAAGGAATGAAAGAAGTTGCCGAATGGATGAAACTAAGCCGTCTGAAACTGAACTCAGACAAAACAGAAGTCCTCATCCTAGGTACATCCCCATCTGCATGGGACGACTCCTGGTGGCCGGAAGCCCTCGGTAAAGCACCCATCCCGACAGACCACGCACGGAACCTAGGCGTCATCCTGGATTCTTCACTTTCAATGAACAGACAAGTCAGCGCCGTATCCTCTTCTTGCTTCAACATTCTTCGCATGCTCAAAAAAACATTTCGCTGGATCCCCTCCGACACAAGGAAAACAGTCACCCACGCTCTGGTCACGAGCCGACTGGACTATGGAAACACCCTCTACGCAGGTACTACCGCAAAACTCCAGAAGAAACTCCAACGAATCCAAAACGCCTCAGCCAGACTCATATTAGACATCCCACGCAACGAACACATCTCTGGCCACCTTAAAGACCTCCACTGGCTTCCCGTCAATAAGAGAATCACTTTCAGACTGCTTACCCACGCACACAAATCACTCTACGACATCGGTCCAGAATGCCTCAACTCACGACTGTCCTTCTACACCCCCTCCCGCCATCTACGTTCTTGCAACCAAGCCCTCGCCACTGTACCTCGCATCAACAAGACCACCATGGGAGGCAGATCCTTTTCATACCTGGCTGCTAGAACATGGAACTCACTCCCCGCCTACCTTCGCCTTACCCAGAACCACCTAGCATTCAGAAAGCAACTTAAAACTTGGATATTCGACAAGTAATCCCCCCCCTTCCTAAGCGCCTTGAAACCCTCTGGGTATGTAGTGCGCTATACAAATTCTTTGACTTGACTTGACTTGACATCTTTATTTTTCTTGTTTTATTTAATTTGCGAAGGCCTGCTTGGCAACACCCCTGACAGTTATTTTTTTTTCTTGTGCCTCAGTCATGATCATCTTCAGAGCAGCCGCCTGTCTGCCCTGTAACAGCTGAGAACTGTACATTACATAGCAGTCTGTCTTCTCACTGACAGTAAGCTGTGTTAGTAGTTGCTTGCACTAACCTGTTTTGGGTCAGGTGACTGTGAGAGCCACTGTGGTGCTTGCCAACATAACTTTTCAGCGCACAAAGCAACACAGAGTCAGAAGAGCATGCCGGGTAGCTCTGTGTGACAGGCTGTAACTGGTGTGATGGGGCCACCAGCGGGGCTTGGCAAGCAGTGGGCAATATTCAGGACCGGGGTGCACCGCTCAGTAATACAGCTTGTGGTTTATGATGTGACTCGTCTTAGAGTTCCTTGTTGCTCACACAGGTGTCATTTCTGATATGTATGTTTCCCTCGTCTTCACTGCTTGAGTTTGCCTGCGAGAAATTGTCACTCATAGTCCTTGAAATGTCACTCATAATTACACTGAAATTAAGAAAATGTCACACATAGCAATCTGAAACCTTGGCAGCTATTTTGGGGGGGGGGGGGCTATCCTGGTTAATTCCTACAGCTGAAATGCTTTAGCTGCATTGGGAGGCAAGGAGCCCCCTTTTCTAAAACTGATAGCAACTATTTTGCAACTATTTACTGCAAGTGTCTGGGAATGTACCCTGCATTCAGACAACTTGCTCCTCATTCTCGCCCTTCACTTTCATGCTCACCCTGCACTCATGTGACACTTCACTCACCTGTCCCCCTCACTGCTCAATCTGCAATCTCACTTAAACAAGCCCATCACTAACCATGCATTCATTAGTCCTACTCTGCACTAACATGCACACCCAAATTCATATGGTCACCTCACTCACCCTGCAGTCACTCCACGTACCCTACTCTCACACTGTCGCATACCTCACTGTGCACTCACATGAGCACTCCTGCCACCCTCACAGCACAGAGGGTTAATGTGCCTGCTACAAAGAAGGTGTACCATGCAGATCAAAGAACTGAGGGGCATATGTTCAAGGAAGTTGCGGAGTGAGGCGTTTAGCAGTCATGGGTTAAAGCCTCTCTCTACCACTTCAGAAACGGAAGGCTGCACCATATTTACAACAATATGGTGCAGCCTTGCGTTTCCCCTTAGCAGTGTAGTGCCAACGCAGACACCATTGCACCATAGTTCAAGGGTGTCTGGGTGCAGGGAAAATATTGTTCATGTTCAGGAGGGGGACCTTCCTGTACATAAACAATCTTTAAATGCCATTTGTCTCACTTCCATGTGTGCTGCTTAATGCAGCACACACAGAAATCACAAAATGGATTTTCTTTTAAAGAGTACAAATACAAAGCATTTTGCTTTTTCCATGTGTGCTGCACAAGGCAGCACACATGGATGAATGAAAAATAAGGAGAAATAATGCATTTCTCCTACTTTCACCAGCTTAAGACCAGGTTTTCCCTGTTCTTAATTTTAACGCTGCCTCACTTTTACGCTGCCCTTGTAAATAGGGCGCAACATCAAAATCAGTGCCTGTTGCAGTGGAACGCCCACTGCAACACCCACTGCCTACCATTTCACGCTAAGCATAGTATGAAAGAGGGCCGTATTTACAAGGCAGCGTTAAGCCAAGTTAAGTGGCTTAACTCTGCCCTGTAAATACGGCAGTGCCCCTATCACCACCACAACGTCGTAAAAAGTGATGGTGTGGTGTCTATAGGTGCTTGTACATATGCCCCTGAGTATGCTGAAACTATGAGTAGCACTATAAAAAAAAATTATATGTTTGCCAGAAAGGTGCTATAGAGAGATGAGGTGGATTGTTGGTGAGTGGTAGTGAGGGAATTCATGGAGAAGGAGGAAACACTCATTGTTTTGAACATTATTTGCCGGATATGGCCAGGGATATGCGGGTGGTGGTCAATTATGTAGTGTACCAGATTCCAGAAATTTTTGTCAGGTGGTGGGGGGGCCCGACATTTACAAAAATTCAGCTGGGGGGGCTCAACCTTCAAAAGTTTGAAGACCTCTGCTCTAGAATGAAATCAGCCAACAGAACTGAACCATATAATCATCAACCTATCAATTATTAAATCGCACCTCTACTAAACAACTGCAGAACCACAAAAACACTACTAATTTCACATCTCACAAACAATACTAAACTCCAGTATTTAACCAAATCCTTCAATCACAGAGATAAGGTTCCAGATACTGTTATGGCCACTGGGCAACACTAATGACAGAGTTTGTTGTGCATTAATATGTTTAACAGAATATTTTCTCATCTTGAAAACATTATATTGTCATGAGAATTATAATCTGAAACTTGACGACATTGACAGAAAATAAATTTGTAGGACACTAGAATTGCTCTCTCCCTATAAGCAGCTGTATACACCCACAGTGGAATGTGTGATTGCATTGATACATGCACAATGTGTGCAAAAGGAACCTATTAGTCCAACACACCAGTTTGTGGAGGCTAAACTTAGATTTATTTCAATCCTTCCCCGGATGCCAACTGTAGAAAATACCATGGCAGATTCCAGAAACTAAACATCTGGGTGCCAGGCAGACACGTCCAACCCTGCAATTTACTCTCTTTACGGATATTCCTAGTAGACGGGTGGGTGTGCGACCCTTAACCATGCTGGTTTGGGAGAATCCCCGAATAATATAGAGGACGTACGCGTGGATTGAGCATTTTGAAACCACACCACATACCAGCCTCTCAGACATGTGTTCCAAATAGAATTGGCTCAGCATCCCCCCTTCAGTATATGAGCAAAATAGGTGGAACAAGATCACTTTGACGCCAAGCTTTCAAGGCGATATAGGAAAGCAGGCTTCAGGATGTTTTTACATTTTCCAATATATTTGAGCTGTTCTTTAACTGCTTCTGATTTAAACATGAGATATCAATTTTTGCTCGAAAAGCACAATTTCAGCAGACATGGTTGATAAAATCCATACGCACACAACGCGCTCTTTTCTTCCAAAACCTTAGGCTCCGGGCTATGGCTGCACAAAGCCGGCCAGCTGTGCGGAATGCATGCACTGCAGAGCAGACGGCATAACAGGTTGTTTATGTGAACGTCAGTCACAGGTTTGAAAGTTTCTGTTTTTCAATTAGTTTAGCATTCGCAGCACCTGCAGCCCCCTGCGGCCCATCTCTAACCAAATGTAACTAAATGTGACTCCTCCAGTCATACACATCAGCAGACTCAGGGTTTAGGACCTGAATTACATTGTGGGGGTAATTCTGTACGTGAACAGTATCGGACTAAAAACAGGAAATGCCTGCATGAGCCTATTTTAAGTTTTGCAGGTAATACCTAACATCACTGGCATAGCGATGGGGAGCCGCAGGGGGCAGTCTGCTCTTACTTGCGACCATCGCGGGGTGGCAAAGGCAGAAATCGCCAGCACACACCCCCTGCTCTTACCAGCAGCTGTCGCGGGCGCACGGCAGGGACCTCCACAGGCGGCAAAAAGTCTAGCTACGCCACTGCCTAACGTGGTAATACCAGGGGTATTTTGTACTTGCATATATTTTTCAACACAAAATATGCATTTTGTTTCTTCAAACAGTCAGGTAGTACCCAAATTACACTTTTGCCCATCCCTCAGCAAAGCTCTGAACATCTGCGCTGCCTCGGAGCGCTATACGGCAGCAGCGCTGTGATGAGCATCAAGTGTCGGCGCTAATGCTGCAGCTGTGACTGAGGTTCCCCGGCCGGCGCTGAAGTTTATCCACAGTCCAGCTAGCCTCTTGTTGGCTGCCGACAGAATCCCTGTATTGTGACGTCACGCGGAGCTTTCCCGGCTAATGGCCGTGGCAGCCTGCCGGGCAGGTCCCGTTCCCCAGCGAGAGTGTCGACATGCCAGTTACTGGGTATTATCTCACAAATGAACAAGCAACGAGGCACTGGCTACTTCAGAGTAGGGTCGATTCCTTTTCCAGGTGCGTTTTATTTAGAAGAATACACCGCTAAGCAGTCTAGATCCCGCTCAGTGCCGCGGATGAGGCTGGTTTGAAGGCGCACTACGAGGCGTGCAGTGGTATCGTATTGATGTGTGCGGGAGGGCGGTACATGACAAACAGAGCACTCACCTGGACATCTCGGCCGTGCCGTCAATGGCGGACCAGATTCGGGGGCGTTCCCGGCTTTTGGCTGACGTAGCGTGACGTAGCCAAAAGGGAAAAATTCTCGGGAACGCCCCCGAATCTGGTCCGAGATTGACGGACAGAGCCCTCTCCCAATGGCTAGCCTCCATTTATGGAGCTAGCCAATGGGAGGAGGGGGCGGATACCCGACCCCACAGAGAAAATCATAAGGTTTTCCTAGCACATGCGTACTTCGTACGCATTTGCTAGGTAAAACCTAAAAGGACAGTGAAGGAACAACTGTGTATATTATATGAAATCTTACAACAGTATACTGGACTCAAGTGTTGAACCAATCCACCCCCTCCCTTTCATGCAACTGTCAAGTGAACAACTGAAATAAAGATCCACTATTAACCTTATACAGCCTCCTCGCTTCTGTTTCCGCCCATCCCGCTGGCGGTTTAATTCTAGCTGCACCCAAGAGTCTGGGCTCTGCGCACGCAGGGGTCACCGCTACAGTCTCATTACCTAAGCGGCGATTCTGGTGGCCAAGTTTGTCTAAACAAACAAAGGTGTATGTCTTAAAGTGTGACATCTGCCAGCAGATGAAAGGTTCCACCATAGCACGGCCACCACAAACACCATTTCTCATTTCAGACCGACCTCTCGCATGTGTCTATTTGGATTACTGCGGTCCCTTAAATTCAGACGGGGCTCATAAGTTCATCTTGGTGGCAGTGGAATTTCAATGGGTTTGGCCTTAGCGCTCGGCTAACGCTCGAACTGTTATAAAGGATTTGCGAGTCTTTATCAGGACATACGCAATTGGCATGTTACATTCTGACGGTGCAAGGAAGCCATGGAAAGTATGGTTGTGGCTTTGCAATACTCCTCCCCCTACCATCCCGAGGGAAATTCGGTGGTGGAGAGGAAAATCCGGGACCTAAAACAAACCTTTAACAGCAAGGGTATTAGATGCGGGCGGTAGTTGAGTAAACCACTTATAAGGGGTTCAGAGGGAACTGAACACTATGGCAAGAAAATCCTCCGGCGGACGTACCCCCTATGAGATCCTATTTGGTACTAGAATGTGGGTACCTGACCTCGATTGTACCAGCACAGTGGCGGATGTAAAACCATTTGAATTGATTGTTTAACTGTTTTACAGGAACTCAATGAATTCTGGCCATTACAAAGCAACGTCCATGTAAAATGCACTGCCACTGGGGAAGTGAAACTGGTATCTGCAAGTCCCGTATGGGTCCCAAAAGTTGGGGTCCTGGTCGGGGAAAATATTGTCGATAAGAACGAGTTTGGGCCATCTTACAGAACACCTGTACCTGTCCTGGCTGTTCAAGGAACAAGAACAGTACTTCTTCCGCATCTTACGGCTGAAAAGAAAAAAGATTTGTCTCCATTGATATGATGAAACCACACTGTGTGGCTGATTCTCAACAGCAGGCCACTGGTGTCCTGAGTAGCCACAGATCTCCTCTCACTACTATACAGGAAGTTCAGATGGAAATATTAATAATGTTTCAAGAGTCCTCTTTGCAAGATGCCGGAGTAACCAATAACAGAGTACCAATTACACCTGTTGAAACTGAACATCCAAATGAAACTGAAAAGCAAATTGCAATTCGGCCCAACAATGAACTTTACATCAGCGTGTCTTCACAAGAAGCAACTGCCTGTTCTACAAACACTGCTGAGCACCCAAAGATAGATCGAACTTAGTCTGGCTACTTCTCGATTGCTTTTCTTCGGATCCAAGAGAACCTGGGCAATCGCCACACATTTCCAAGAAAGAACAATTTTAATAATTCTATCTCTGACTGATGAATACTTACTTAGTATACCCTTGGTTGCATCTTTGGTTTACATTAGGGATCCATTTCCTGTTAATCTAGATTGGTATAGTAACTGTCTTTTTTTTTTACTACTGAATGGACATTATCACCCACAATGCTCTGCAGTACAAAATGTGTACTTGGTCTTGAAACCACATGCATCATCACATCGTGAACAAAGAGACTTATCCCTAGTGAACATTTCAGCAGTTCCAGTACCGGATGGTATCGTTTGGGATAGGGTCTCATATGATGCATTTGGCCCTATTGAACATTTGAAAGTTCCACACGTGTTCAAAATTTCAATTAATGATTTCTTTACCCCGAGTACACTCTCTGATGATTGGGACATTGAGACTGTAAATACTGTGCTTTCAGATTTAGAACAATCTGCTGCTTTTTCTTACAGGGAATTGTATGAAGATACACCTGACTACAATAGCATGTTTTGTTACCAGCATTATGGTCATCACTTTTTGCACATAGTTAGTGTTCCACGCACTATAAACACTTACCATCAATGGGAACATTGCCCAACACCACTGAAATGTAGTTCTGCCACATTCACACAGTAATTTGCATATTTTTCTGGGTTCAATACATCAGACCCAATGTCATAATACTATATGTTAGTACAGACTAATGCAACCGTGAAGAAAATGATGCTAACACAAAGCTTATATATTCAGCACCTTTCATCTTCCAACTGTCTATACAAGGTTTTGACTATTGGAGGGACATGCTAGACACAAAATCCATCTGGTGGACGAAAGATTGGCAGGTTCAGGGAACAGAGGCTTTATTTAGAGTTTGCCTCATACCGTTACAGATAATATTCCTGAACAGAACAGTGCAACAAACTACCTGCTACACGTTTTCAAAAATTAAAGACCTAAAAACACCACGCATCTCCTTACCCATACCTCTTGAGGCTATATCAAATAACACACTGATTAGTGAGGAGGCACTGGGTGCAATGCTACAGAATGGTACATACAATTCTTCAGCACCCAATTGGGAGGCATGGTTGGTTTGGCCTATCGACACAAATAGTTGTCAAGCGAGATTCAAGGGTACCACCAAAGGGTTTAATATCAATAGGCCTGTCCCATGCTATGTACACACAACGACCCAGGGATTGTGAATTCTGATAGTGTTGGGAAGTTGTGCCTAGAATGGCTAAAAACCTCAATACTACAACAGGTGAAGCAACACGTGTCCCTTCTATCAGACAACATGGATCTTAGGGATTTCTTGTTAGGTCTCAAGAAACCGTGTAAGAAACGCTTCTTGTGTACCATCCACAATAAACTATGGAAAGTCTCCCAACAGAATGCTGCTGAGAGATTACCTGACATTTTTAGGATTAACCTAGAAAAGGCCCTGGCTGTGATAGACAGTGGTATGACCACCCTTTCTTCACTATTTATTCACTAAGCAACATTGTGTCATTAGCAATCAACATAATGGAACACGATGTGTCTATTCTACAACATAGGCATCCTCAATTGTGCTCCATTATACTTTTAATCTGGATGCTGCAATCATTGCATTCAGGCCACGTGCCATGGAAATACATTAACAGCACAAGTTTGTTTTCGGATTACAATCTGACCAACAGACAGTTGACTATGGCACGCAGAGATGCAAAGTACACCAAGCTGCTCATTGAGAAATTGGAAAAACTACCTTTTACTGTAGCAGAGTCACCATCTACTGAATTGTTAAATCATGGCTATATCACACTGCCAATCACGACATTTCAGTTCAAATACTGCCTTAGATACATCCCAGCAGGCAGATACGAAGCGTTGGATGATGTGTTCATACAGGAAACCTGGGAGTTACCATATAGATATAGGTGCAGTAAGAAGGACACTGGCGTATTCTTAAGTGGTAAAGACTGCGGGAAGGCTTCTCCAGGTATGGGGGACACCCTTCACTACATGAGAACACAACCACAGGCCAAAGAGTCAGAAGATAGGTGGAGGGACGACTAACATGGGTGCATCCTCCTAGATGGGACATTGATTACTGCCATAGAGAATCCAACGGAAGGAGAGGAATACATATAGTGCAACAAGTGCGCTGTTAGGGAGATCGACATGTCTGAGGGGAGGAGGGAGGTGGGGCTAATGGTAGGGTCCCACTGAAGGGGGGGATTGAGTTGGGGGGGGCCTGTGTTCTTTGTTATCTGGTACTGTGAATAGGTGTCGACAGTGTTTACATAATCCCGGGGTAGCACGATTCAGCCCCTCAGGGCTACGACACAAGTCGGATGGGAAATGACTCCTGCATTTGAAGAACTACTCTTCGTGCAAAGAAGGAGATGATGGACTAGACGAACTACTGGGATGCGGGGCTATGACTTGATATAGATACATGCGACTGCCGTATTGCGCGCTTCTACTGTACTCTGTAAGACCATATGAATGTTGCGCTTGTGAGAAATGAGAAAAATGAATAAAGTCTGTTTTAAAAAAAAAAAGACTGGGAAGGCTTTAAGTGGGTCTTTAGTGTGCAAAGAAGTGTCTCTTCATGGAACGTGTAATGCATCGAAAGCGAAATTATCTTGTTACTTGAAATGCTCCCCAGCTGCTGTGAATCATCCAGTTTTTAAATTGCTTTCGAATGGAAGTTATTTAGTGCTGAATTATCAAGGCTGTTGGGGAATGACGCCAGGCATCACATATCTAGTCACAGTAAACTTCAGGGTTGTGTGCTGTAAGCAAGTATTGTTTCCCTCGGCTCGCACCGTTGAATGTTTCCAGTATATGGTTTGATTAGTTGAGCAGACTAAAAGCCATGTTATTTCAACAAAATATGGTCTTAACTTCAGACTTTTGATCTCCAGGTTGCAAGGTCTTCAGCAGAGATACAGGCCCTGGTCCGTACGAACTTCCTGATCCATTTAGGAGAAATGGTTCATCATATCTTTAACATGCCTGATACGAGTGAAATGGTACACTTATTTAAGCATCTTGAATCAGGTCTCTTAACCACCTTTCAGACCATCTTTGGAGTAAATCCAACCTTCATACACTCCATACTTGGAAGCATTTTAGGAGGGCTTCCTTTGGTCCTGCTTTCGCTAGCGGGCATCCTGACTTGAATACTCATGCTTCACAATGGACGTCGCAATCTCTCACAAAATCAATCAATCAATCGGGGGATTTTAAGCGTGCTACTCACCGGTGAGGGTCTCAATGCATGGGGGAGCAGCTCCGGTCAATTGAAGAGCCAGGTCTTGAGGGACTTCCTGAAGATATGCAGAGTGTGGACATATCTGATGTCCATCAGGAGCTTGTTACATGTCTTGGCCGCGATGTAGGAGAAGGTTCTAGCTCTGCGGTTGCGCAAGGGTTCGGCAAGGCTGAGGTCGGTGGATCAGAGGTATCTCTTGGGTACGTTGAAGGAGATTCTATTGTTGAGATATTGGGGTCTTGTGTTGTGGAGGCATTTGTAGGCATGAGTGAGTATCTTGAAAGTTACTCTCTTCTTGACTGGGAGCCACTGGAGGTTGCGCAGGTGTTGGGTGATGTGTTTGTGTCGAGGGATGCATAGGACGAGTCTGGCTGCTGTGTTCTGTATGGTCTGGAGTTTCCAGAGCAAAGACATGTTTATCCCGGCATAGAGGGTATTTCCAAAGTCCGGTCTGTAGATTATGAGTGCGTGGGTGACGGTCTTCCTTGATTCGAGGGTATCTATTTGAAGGTCTTCCGGAGGATGCAGAGGGTGTTGAAGCAGGTGGAGGTGACTGCGTTGACCTGTTGAGTCATTGAGAGGGAGGAGTCTAGTACGATGATGAGGTTCCGGGTGTGGTCTGTCGGGGTGTGGGGCTGCCGAGGGCGGTGGCCACCAGGTGTTGTCCCATGCAGAGCTAAAGGGTCCGAGGACGAGGACCTCTGTCTTCTCCGAGTTGAGCTTCAAGCAGCTGCTGCTCATCCAGGATTCGACGTCCTTCATTCCTTTCTGGAAGTTGAATCTGGTTGTGATGTGGTCCTTGGTGAGGGAGAGGATGAGCTGGGTGTCGTCGGTGTAGGATACTATGCTGAGTCTGTGATGTCTGACGATGGCGGCGAGGGAGGCCATGTAGATGTTGAAGAGCTTGGGGCTGAGCGATGATCCTTGGGGTACTCTGCAGTTGATCTCTATGGGTTTGGAGAGGGAGGGTGGAAGTCTGATTCTTTGGGTTCTGCCAGTGAGGAAGGAGCGGAGCCAGTCAAGGGTAATTCCCTGTATGTCGGCTTCGTGGTATCTGGCGGTGAGTGGGCAGTGGGAAATGGTGATGAAGGTTGCAGAGAGGTCGAGTAGGATCAGGTCCGCGGTGTGTCCTTGGTTGAGGAGGGTGCGGATGTCGTCTGTAGCGGCGAATAGACCGGTCTCAGTGCTGTGGTTGCTGCGAAATCCAGATTGGGAGGGATCGAGGATAGAGTTCTCTTCGATTAATTTCTTTAGTTTGGCGCATTGGCGGTCTTCTCAGTGACTTTGGCCATGAAGCGGGAGGAGGGAGATGGGTCGGTAGTTCTTGAGGTCCATGGGATCTGCTCTGGGCTTCTTGAGTAGGGGCCTGACTTCTGCGGGTTTCCAGTCATCGGGGAAAGTGCCGGTTTTGAAGGTGGCGTTGATGGTGCGTCGTAGTTCGGGTGCGATGGCAGCGTAGCTCTCTGGAAGATGTGCAGGGGGAAGGGGTCAATGGGAGCCCCTGAGTGGATGCCTTTCATGGTTGATGCGGTATCTTCGGTGGTGACTGAGGTCCAGGAGGAAATGGTGGGCTGGCTGGCATTGCTGGAGGAGGGAGTCGTTTCGAAGTCAGGTGTTGTTGAAGTTGTCATAGAGGCCCTTCATTTTCAGATGGAAGTAGGAGCCAAACTTGTTGCATTGGTCCTGGGAGGGGGTGATGTCTGTGGTTTCGCTGGGGGGTTTGGTGAATTCCTGGATGATGCTAAAAAGTTCCTTTGAGTTGCTGGAGTTGGCGCGGATCTTGTTCTGGATGAATGTCCTTTTGGTGGATCCGATGCATTGTTGGTATTAGAGAGAAATGGAGAGACCACTGCTGGTACGATGTAGTCATGAGCGCATGGTGTTCTACCTGACTACGCCTCTGCTTCAATGGCTGATTGAGCATTGGTGCCTGTCTTTCAGACGGGACAGGCTAGACTGTGTCCTCCTTGTGTTCCATTGCCTCTTCTGCGGATTCGGCTTCGTGCTGGACCTGCATTTGACACTTCCATTGGTTGCGCCGCAGGACATAGAAGCGCTACTGGTGCCTTTGCAGGCCCACACGTGCAGTTGTCCACAGCGTATTCCCATGTTGATGACTGCATTTCTGGAGCCTCAAAGGGAGGTTTCTGCACCTGTTGGAAGGGATATCGGCTCTGCTTCAGAGGTGCAGGCATCGGTATCAGGCGTGCAAGCATCTAAATCTTCCCGGCGGCTGCCGTGGGAACCAGAGATGGCCATCTTTGCTCATCGGATATGATACTGGAAGTTCTTGAGGGACTGCCATCTGCGGATACGATGTTCAGCGATGTTGAGTGTTCAGCGCAGGATTCTTAAAACAATCGGGATTCTCCTTTGCTGGGAACCGTTTGTCTACTTTTCAAACATTTACTCAAATTGAAGGTCGAAACTGACTTCGTTTTTTTTTTGCTCGGCTCTAACGGAGCTTCATGGCTTTCAAGGTGTTCAGTGCAATAATTGCAAAATATACAAGTGTAGAGGACCTTTTAAACTCCTTTTTCAAGGGAAAAAATTACTTGCTTTCATGGACAACTTTTTAAGGCTTTTAAAGATGCTTTTTAGTATGTTTATTGTAAGTGATTTTTATGCCTTTTAATAACATTAGCTTTATCATCGCCTATCTGACCTTGTTGACCTTTTGATGCGGGGTGGGTGTCATGTCTTTTAAGATAGTCTCATCAATGTATACCTCATTTTACATACATTATCCCATCCACACGACTATAACAATTCTAAACAGGTGACCTTTTACCTAATAGCTTGCTCCTGTCTCTTTGACACTGGGCTCTCCATCTCCTATCTGAATCACTGTGCCTGATGTACATAAGCATGTCCCCAGGCACGGCAGATTTATTCTACATAAGGGTCACCACTTTTTTTCATCCTTGGCCAACAGCCAGCTGTGCTTGATCACACTTGTTTGGAAAAGCATTTGTGATCGTTTTCAAAATATTCATGATTGTTTTCAAAACATCCATGGTGTTTTAAAAACGTATTGATTCTAGAAAAAACCCTGGAGTGACCACTTTAGTTTAAAAGACCCTCACTCCCCCCTACAAATTAGAGGAGACTTTCTTCCAAGCTGAGACAGGGGTCCTGCATGGTGAATCTCCGACAAGCAGCAGTCTGACATCCCTTGCGGGTTGTCATCCACAACGCAGAGACGGGGTCCTACATTCCCAACCATCAGGTGAGGGGCTGGTTCATCCCTGGGGGTTTCTTGGCTACAGATACACATAGCTATACGCATATACACCTACACATCCTTGTTAGGCTAGGTACATTTAGGCAAATTACTTAGGGCGCACATTTTAGGAATATACAAGTGCTACTGTTTTTATCTGAACTGTTTCTGTTGATCTTATTAGCACTATGGTAGAAATGTATCTACTATTCCCTACATTGGTACTGGCAATCTCTTTTGTATGCTTCTTTCTACTGATTGTCGCAGCACATATGTTTTACACCAGGTTGTTGCTGGACCAATAAATTGTTATTGAAACGTCCTAATCGCCATCCTGTGTGTTCTCTGAGAGAAAGCAAGCATGAGCGTCTTAGCAAAACATACTGTACTGTTTTCCATGATCCCTGAGGAATCAGGGTTGTCATGTTCAGTAGTTGCCAGGGACTACCTACACCACTGTAGAATACAGGGGGGTGGTAGTGGCACTGTAGAGCTAGCTGGTCTAACGGCTGACATATCCTGGGGGGTGTATGGAACCAGTTGGGACACCAAGCACCCCGTTTAGGTCATCCAAAACACGCAAGTCCTGGGGGTTTCCTAGGAACTACACAACAGAATGTGTACAAGCGCACTGTAAAGGCCTCCTTAGCTCTCTCTCCAACCATGGGTGTGCAATATGCCTTAGAGTTTTTGTTGGATGATTATTTTTAAAAATAAGCCATATGTACTAAATAAATGAGAAATGTATTCTTTTGAATTATCTTTTATGCTAGCTCTCTGAAGGACCTATGTTAAGAGCACTCTTTTAGAGGGATTAGAGGCCCAGGCCTGACAATTGGTGCCTAGATCAGTGAAAGAAGGTACCAAGATCCAGATGGGTTTGTCAAGTGAACCTTTATTACACCTCATCTGCATCTAGCATTCCAGCAGCTGCCAACTCCAGAACTCTACACAGGATCAGCTGTTCTGGAATGTTTGACGTAATGGGAGCTTACGCCATGCAGAACAATATGAGGTAAGATTAAAAATCACCACAATCGATTCTACAGGTGTATTAAGTAGTTAAGTAAACAGACTCACCAGACTTAACCAAGCTCTTGCTTGCCACATGAAAGACCGTATCTGCCATACTGTTTTAGTATTTAACTTTGTTAGGATAGTTGGCATGATATGGTCGCAGTAATAGGTTTTATTGATCTTACTTTATTTGAATTCTCTTTAAGTTTCCACCAATGGTCATGTGAAGTGAAATGAAGTTGGGACGCCATGTACAATTCTAGGAATTTGAATAACACCAGCTTTGTTTAGAAATTGCAGCAAATGTGCCAGAAACCGAGACTGAGCCTAGAACACCATAATGGGTGGTTACCAGTCTCAGAACACTTACAGGGTTCGAGAAGTGGCATACTATTGGAATGTGAGCAATAAATCAAGGGTAGGATGCCAATTGGATGGTACAATTTGAATATCTTGAAACTAAATATGATTTTAATATATCCTAAGCATTCAGATACCTATAACTGAAACACATGTTAACCAAGATGATCAGAGCAAAGGATGAAACAAAAGAAGATTCTCCATTAGAAAGAAAATTACTGATTGGATATTTGGCCAGTAGGACAATTTCCCTAGCATATAATACATTCATAGCGAATGGGAAAACGAGGTGGGGGAAGATGGCGGGCGAGGAATGGGAGGAGACTCTAAGATTCCCCAGAAAAGTCTCTATCAAAGCCAGCTTTAGATTAGTACAATTAAAAGTACTCTATTTAGGGGGCAGAGTCAAGATGGCAGCCTGAGCGAACCCATCACCCGCTTGCTCCCCTCCAGTCACCTCCAAAGGATCACCTAGTGGAACCCTGTGACTAATACCATCGCCTGTAACCCCAGACAGACGTGGGCAAGCGATGAGGTTGATCCCTGGGGTCTGTACCGCATGCTGAGGCCTGAGCGTTGCAATAAATGCCGGGCCTGCCACACTCACAGACAGAATGGTGACGGCGGAGGGGTTGTTCCATGAGTGGAGAGGAGGCAAGTATGGCTCGGCGCTGCACCAGCAGACCAGGCTTTTTGGGTCCAGCTGCGCCCCTTACAGGAGATGCGAGGGGCCGGAGCAAAATGCCTCGTTGGAGACTGTGTCACAGTCTGATGCTCAAGGTAAGCCCTAATCACAGTGGGTAGCTCCTCCTCACTTTGGCGCCAGCACTTGTCCGGGACCTAAGAACGCTCATGACGACCTTAGATGGGGCCTATAATCATTAAGTGCAAAACCTGCACATTTGTTGTCGAGATCCCCGAACAGTGAGGTCCGCTGTGTGTTAGATGTGTTGTGGTCACGATAATAATCACTGGAAGCACCATCGGGTTCAAAGGAGATTTATTCACATAGCACAGCACCAGCGCGCCCGTTCACCTCCGCCAGCAAAGCTTTACTGACAGAGGACCGGCCGGCGCTCACCTTCGAACGTTCAGTCGGGACATTCCACTGTGGCGCGGGGGAGCAACCACAGTCAAGTTACAACATACCCCCCTTTCCTCTACACGTAGGTAGAGAATTGAGTGGTAAACAATGAAAGTACAGGATTAATGGGAGACGGGAGCAAGGAAATAAACAACAAGTCAGCCAACAAGAAAATCATTCAAATGTGGAGGAAGTCTCCTGATCCGTAAGGGTCTCTGATGGGCTTGAGCCCCATGAAGATTCTGAAATGCATCACTTGAGTTGGTTTCCCTTTGATAAGTGCCCAAGTTATCCCCTCCAGGGCCTGGTGCCCTAGTCTCTGTACCTGTGCGGGCTCCGTCCAGCAATTGGCGATCCTGAGCTAGCATGTACCCTGAGCATGTATCTTTGGTGATTGCGTTTCTATTAAAGGTTTCAGAAGAATGGTCGCCAGAGCTGTACTTAGCCACTCTACGCAAGTTCCACTTTTCTCCGTTTTCCAACACCACATAGAAGGGATGCACTTCCTTCACCTTGAATGGTCCAAGAAACGTACGCATTCAGCTGACCCAACGTCCAGACCGGACTTTGACGCAATCGCCAACCAGAATGTTAGACCAGTTTTTCCCCATTCCTAGAACCTTCCTGCAACCATGCACGGGAATTCTCACATCACACTCACCGCCATTCTTTCCTTCCACCAACTCTCGGATCCACGGAGGTACCAGTTTTGAGGTAGGTTTCCTGCCTCGCATGGCTACAAAAGGAACCACACCGGTGGTGGAATTTTCTGTTGTGCGATAAGCCCACACTAACTCATTAAGAGTTCTTTCAATGTCAAGATTATTAGCGAGCGCCAGACTTCGGGCGGCCTTGATCATGCGATTGGCTCTCTCTACAATCCCATTGAATTGTGGGTTGTACTAAGTGGTGAACACATGTTTTATTCCGCATTCACTCAGGAATCCCCTCATCTGATTTGAAGATAATTGAGTCCCGTTGTCCCTGTTAAGGATCGTGGGATAACCTTACTCCTAAAAATCGTGCGCAAGACTTTAATAGTAATGCAGGTAGTTATTTCTGGAAGATAAGCAATGAGCCATCGAGTATGGACATCCTTAACTACTAGACCGAATCTCTTGCTGGGGTGGACACCATGCATGGGTCCAATAAAATCAAGGCATATACTATGCCACACCACACCCGAGTCCTGGATGGAACTAGGGGTGGATTGGGGTCCCACTTTAAGCCGTATCTCAGATTCACAGCATTCACTGCACCTCTCCACCCACCTAACCACATCACCATCCATTCCCGGCCACCAGAACTCGTTTCTCAGCCTTTTCTTTGTTTTGGTTTGTCCTAAATGCCCTTCATGAGCCAAGTCAAAGAGTTTTTTCCGAACATCAACAGGGGGAATTAACTTATCTTCACGCATAACGATCTGATCACCAACAATAGCTAGCTCATCAATTACGGCGTTATAGGACCGGACACTGATTGGCAAGGTACTTTCCCTGCGCCTGCCTTTGGAGATGAGATTCTTGACATTCTTCAAAACCTCATCATGCGACATGGCCTCTGCCCACTCTTTCTGGCTGACCGCGCCACAACTCCACAGAACTACGTCATTCACACACGAGATAGCTCCTTCGCACTCCTTCTTAGCCACTCCTGTTTTGTCCACATCCTCCCATTTCAAAGACAAACGTGACATGCAATCAGCCTGAAGGTTGCACCAGCCCGAAATGAACACCAGATCAAAGTTGTACTCCTGTAATCTTGAAGCTAACCTGGCTAGCCTGCTGACCCCTTTCCTGTTCCTCCTGGAGAGAGTATCTTCAACAAGGGCTTGTGGTCAGTGCGAAGTTTAAACCTACGCCCCCACACATACATTCTGAAATACTCTACACCCCAAGCAGCTGCTAAGGCCTCTTTTTCTATTAGGGAATAGCATCGTTCAGTAGTAGTCAAAGTGCGAGATGCAAACGCTACTGTCTTTTCGCTATTTCCGTCACTTTGTGACAACACAGCTCCTAAGCCGGTGTCACTCGCATCAACTGTGATGATGGTCTTCTCCTGTACAACAAACGGAACTAGAATGCTGGCATTGCATATCTCAAATTTGATTTCATTAAAACATTTCAATCCACTCATCCCATTCTATACTTGGATTCCCTGGCTGGTTTAGGAAATGAGGGGGTGTGGACACAGCAGAGAGATCAAGTGCATTAACATCCATATTTTACTTTTACGTTCACCCCAAATTGCCAGGCTAAAATGTCCAAGTGCTCTTCTCTCACGTTCACCACTATGTAGAGTGAAACCAAAACAAGGTATTGAAATAGGACACAGCTTTGTCACAAGAATAAATACTGCCTTACTTTGGACATATGCTCCTATTGTACCTTCAGAGACCAGAATGCACTATTTTGCCCCATAAGATAACAACGCCACTTCATGAATGAGAGCACCTTTTCAACGTCAGAGCTGACTGTAACATTTAGCCTCTTCACAAATTTCTGCTAGAGTTACTGCGTTGACTCTGCTCCTCAAATAACAGATCTAATTGTGCCACATGCTTTTTCTCATTACATTTAAATGCACATGAGTACCACTTTATGCCCTTAGGTGGCCCCTGCTCTTCCCTTAACACCTTGGGTGCTTGAGATATTTTCCTCCTGTGCTGCATTCCCTGAATTCCCATTGTTCATGACGAGCTCAGCTCGATAATAATCACTGGAAGCACCATCGGGTTCAAAGGAGATTTATTCACATAGCACAGCACCAGCGCACCCGTTCACCTCCGCCAGCGAAGCGTCACTGACAGAGGACCGGCCGGCGCTCACCTTTGAACGTTCAGGCGGGACATTCCACTGTGGCGCGGGGGTGCGACCACAGTCAAGTTACAACAAGATGCAGTGGTCGAAGTGGGTGGGATCGGAAGGGCACAGCGTGCCCCTACTTCCTTTATTCAAACGGATTCCATTCCCCTACTTTTTCTTTTCATAACTGTGTTCCAGGACGGCAGAAATAGTAAAGGCATTCAGATAATCCTCGGCTTGCTTTTGTGGACGTTCCTGGACGGGTGGGACGGGCAGAGAAGGAAAAGGACTCTATCTCTTCCTTACTGCCCAGAGAAGACACGGACAATATCATCTCCTTTTCTGTGCTGGCAGATGCCCCCACCTCTCTCTTCCTATTATTCCCTCTCTTTCTGTCTTGCTCCTCACTTACTGAAAACCGTTACTTGAAGAAACGGTTCACAACCTCTCTTTCCTTCTTTCATTTAGTTGCTTCCCTGTGAAATGGATCCCTCCCAAAAAAAACACTATTGCAGAAATGCCCTATTTATGACATTTTTCTATTCCAAAGTGCAGCCTCAGGATGGAGAGAAATAAAAGGTTTTAAATATGAAAAATAAATACATAACTAAAGAAGCAAGACAGAGTGGTTGCAAAGTGGCCAGATTGGTTTTATTCACATTCAAACACATCAGCCTCACTTTACAGACTTTGCAGTGAAGCACTACTTTTGTTTTCTCGTCTTTCTTTGAACAGCATTGTTGTCCCCAGGTGGGGAAGTGCACCATTCCTGGAGGTACTGCAATGCCTGGTTGATTGGTGGATTGGAAAACAAAATGTGTACCATGGCTCTGAGTTTATGGATATGGTCTTTTTAAACCAGACTGCTTACGTTTTGGAAGGATATAAGCAATGGACATTGAAACTGTACCCTTCAGGGTCCTGTAGTCATGTCCTTAATTTTTCAGTTAAAACCACTCACTGATTTCTGAATAGTGAGTGAGAGATCCTTAAGGTAACCATGTTGTTTCTGCTTACATTTCACATGCTTTACTTAATCTTGCATTCCCTAAGAGTGTGTGCTTTTACTTTTTTTTAGGCAGCATATTACTCTTATCAAGTGCATAATTTGAATTGAGCCACATCCAAGTGTTTATAGCGGGCACAATTAGATTGTAGTTGAAGGCAGTGCGAGTTTCTCTCAGTGGGGCAGTATGGTGTTCAGTGGGGGAGAGGATGTGGCACTATGGCCAGAGCTGTTGAATTTTGTGACCAGTCCACCAGACTACTCTACTGAGGGAGCATATTACCATGCTAGACATTAGAAGGGCCTACTAGACCTTAGAAGGCCTGATGTCTTAGCACAAGCATGTGTACCCTAGTGGTGTCAATTGTGGGCTAACCTTGAAGGCTTGTCCACCACAATCCATACTGAAGTTCATCTCCAGTCTTGGGGGCAGGCCTACGAAACAGCACACCCTAGAGCAACAGTGATCCAATCACTGTGACTCTGTCACTGAGGTCACATGACCCTTGAGCAGGTTAGGGCGGGTGCGAACGGTGTGACTGCACTGGGTACCTATTTGGGGTGGGTGCATAGTGTTTGCAAGTAGATCATGGTTTTAAAAAAAACTTGCTGCCTCCTTCCTGGCCTCCAGCAATTTTCAGGAACAATGAAAATGTCATGATAACTTCGGTGATTAAAGTTCTTCCTAAAAAGAGATCGGAGTTTTGTCTAGTGGAAGGGTTGACTCCTATAAAGGTAGCACACAGGGTTAATGTGCCTGCTGCAAAGAACATATACCATGAAGATCACAAAGTGCACATAATGTTATCTAGGTTAGTAGAATACTGCTTTTGTCCGAGAGATCCTTATGTTACTTGCAGTTTATAAGTTAAAATCCTAACATAGAACAGTGAGCTATTAAACTATACTGTCCACTAGTATGGTTGTCATGTGGCTTCTACACCTTGTAGTCCTTTATCTTATGTAACATTTCCTATATAGTGATTTACACACATATAAATGATTGTCTCTGTGTAGTGTGTGCGATATAAAGTGCTCTGACACCGTACACTGGTATGAGTGGCCCTGTAAATCAAATTAAATGCATATGAGAAAGAGTGTGGTTATGGAGACGAGGGGGGCTGTTAAAGGGTGGTAGTGAGGGAGTCCGAGGCGTAGGTGATCATTGGGGCACCAACAAACATTGTTGCACAGGGCGCCACCAGCACTAAAGCCGGCTCTGCCATCGAGGCCAGTCCGCCTCACACATTGGTACCTCCATTGGCCTTGTTTCAGCAGTAGTAGCTGCAACTCACCAAGGATCGGCAATGCAGGATTTGCACGCCACCAAACTAAGTTTGCAAACTTCACAGTCTCTCTGTTTCATGCACAAGCACTTTTAACATGTGCTACCTGCTCTGGAGCCACTGGAATTATGCAGCAATGGGGGACAAAATGATCCTGCTGTGTTGACTAAATTATGCAACAAAAAAAACGCTGCAGTGTAATCTATACTAATATAATAAAGAGAGAGCCCAAACCTTTGAGGCGGGTAATCTCAGCAACCACAGCACTAATCACAACACCCAATACAGCATTGGAAAGGGCAGTTGCAGCAGAAGGACATAGGCTATGCAGACGCTCACCATATACATTTAAAAGGTAAAAGAACCGTGCCAGCAAAGTAGTCCCTTGTGGGCGTGTCTGCGTTGTGCTGTGGGCGTGTGCTGGGGGCGTGACAAATGCTGGGGGCGTGTGGTACGTTCCGCCCTTCATGCCATGTCTTATATCGTGTGCTGGGGCATGGCTGTGTGCGGGGCGCGGGATTACGGGGAAAAAAAAGCGAGCGGTGTGCCCAATATTTCATAGTTTTTTCTTCCCAGGTTCTGTACATTCCAGCTCCGGGTGTCCACCCTGCTCCCTTTAAATACCCCTGCACCCCACAATCATAACCCACCCTTACTCTTTAAAATACCCCAACACCCTTAAACACTAACTCATCTTAACCCTATAAATATACCCTGTACCCCAAAATCCAAACCTATCCCTAAACCCTAAAAATACCCCTGTACCCCAAAACCCAAACCTAGCCCTGAACCCTATAAATACCCCTGTACCTCAAAACCCAAAGCTACCCCTGAACCCTAAAAATACCCCTGTACCCCAAACCTACCCCTGAACCATAAAATACTCCTGTACCCCAAAACCCAAACCTACCCCTGAACCCTTAAAATACCCCTGTGCCCCAAAACCCAAACCTACCCCTGAACCCTAAAAATACCCCTGTACCCCAAAACCCAAACCTAGCCCTGAACCATAAAATAACCCTGTACCCCAAAACCCAAACATACCCCTGAACCCTAAAATAACCCTGTTCCACAAAACCCAAACCTAGCCCTGAACCCTAAAAATACCCCTGTACCCCAAAACCCAAACCTAGCCCTGAACCCTTAAAATACCCCTGTACCCCAAAACCCAAATCTACCCTTGAACCATAAAAATACCCCTATACCCCAAAACCCAAACCTAGCCCTGAACCCTAAAAATACCCCATAACCCCTAAACCCTAAAACTACCTCTGTACCCCGTAACCCAAAACTATATCTGAACCCTTAAAATACCCAAACGCCCCAAAACATATACCTCAGTACCCCAAAACATATACCCCTGTACCCATACTTACCTCATCCAAACATTTAAAAAAAAACATGCTTTTACCATTCATGCATTTACAACGAATTTCGTTGTAAATGTATGCGTGGTAAAAGCATATAAAATGTAATGCCATGCGTTATAATGGCATTGCGGGGTCATGGTACTTTCGTAATGAAAGTATGCGGAATGATGGTATGCGGAAAGAAAGTTGTGGAATAATGGGTGTTTACCCTCCCCCGGTAAGTACATTGGTTGCAGGGCGGCCCACATCTCCAGCAACATACTCATATTTTTTCACCACCAATTTGAAAAATGCACAGGTCTCTCTCATTGATGGCCAGCACCGACATACACTTTTAGACACACCTCCCGCCACAAGTTCTAGAATTGCGAACTTTAGAGCTGGGGAGCTATGTTTGAATCTCGGCATCAGCTCAACATCCTGTGATTCCAGGCAAATCGCTTTGTCTTCCCGTGCCTACCACAAATGAATGTGTTCTTCTGCAATGTAAATTGTGCTCATGCCATGTTGCCGAGTTCGCGCTATATAATATTGCAAGGAAAAATAAAGTAGGGAAACTCGAGTTCACACACTACTGAATGCGCACTCTTAAGTGCATCAGCAGTGCACTGTGAATCGGAGCGTGTCACAGGCCTGTCACAGATAAGAAATGCTATCAAAACGAAATCCTACAAAACAATATACTACTGGCCGGCAGCAATTCATACCCGGACAACGTCGGGACGGGCTGCTAGTGCAATATATTTTCATATACTTTATTATTTAGACGTTTGTACACGTTAAGTCTCTGCAAAGATTCTGCCTCATTAGTATCAGTTTAACATACAAATGCAGCAGCAGTGAGAAAGGTGATCAGTCAACCTTTGCAAAGGGCCGTCCACTTTGCAGTAACTCAAGTCACGTTTTTTAGTAACTTTTTATCAGTTTGAGCTACAAAAATGATTAGTTAAAACTGTAAGATTATGCTGTGGATGATGTATTATGTGGCAAATATGGCAGAGCCATAATTATATAGAAAACATTTGCAAACTAGGATATCTTGCCATTCATGTTTGAACTGCTCTTGTGGAAGAAGGGAGAAGTGCTAATGAGAGAAACTACATGGCTTGGAGACAAATGGCTTGTGATTCCACTTTTAAGCGTATTTGGGACATTGTGTGATTGGAAATATATCCCACTTAGTGGGTGCCGCTCGCCGCAGTTTGCTTTCCCTTAGACTCTGGTGGTTGCTGCTTTTCACATCGGGACTGCGAGGACCAGCAGCCCGTTACTGCTTTCAGCGGTGTCCTCTTCCCGCCCACTACCTGCTGGTATTTAATTGAACACACCTCCTGCTCCGTGGTACGCGCGCGCCGGGCAAAGCCCGGGCCAAGGGTGGGCCCGTTTGAGCCTGTTAGAGAATGTTGGAAGACGGGACGGGCCACACCCCTAACACCTGTTTACCAAGATTAGACCTTTATTTGTTTGATTGATCCTCAGCTGGTTAGCTTTGAAAGCCGACCCAGACATGTTCTTTTGGTTATATATGAGGACTAAGGTATCTTTTACTCCACATCATCGCAATGGCTTCCAAAGTTGGAAAGGGTGGAAAAATTACAAACACTGGCTCAATTATGGGCACGCTTGACCAATTCATCATGCGTGCTTCATCAGCTTTGGCACATGAAATCGAGCTCACCGAAAAAAGACTGTCATTGGATCCTGCCCTTAATAAGAGATCTTCCCTGGGAAGGCTGGCTCGGGTGGCGTCCCCTACTTGCCTTCCAGGTCCTAGTGTATCTTTAACTGAAGGCATTGGGGAGGACCGAGGGACACAATTAGGTTAATCCATAAGTGACCAACTAAATTCAACATTGGGTGAAATTGCGGAGGTGTGAAATGATTCCACTAGATGCAGCACGTTGTCTGAGCCTCCAGAGAGTTGTGTTAGGACAAGAACCACACGAAGCTCAAAACCTGGGCAAATAACACTGGTAACTAAAAGGAAACGAGTAGGTGCTGTCCAAAAGGGCAGAAAAGCCAAAGTCAAGAAACCCAATATAGGTCAAGAAAGTCCCAGGGTTACATCAGGAAGTTCGAAAAATAGTATTGAAGAGCTACATCCTACAGTCGTTGTGGACACTCCAGTAACGGGTTCCAGGATGGAATTTCCATCTGAATGGAGTGAGGACATTGGGGAGTAACTTGAACATCTTTTCTATAGGACTTGTATCCCCATCTATAATAGACTGGATAAGATTGTAACCAGACTCACTAACCTAGAGTCATCACGGGCTCAGGAACAGGATAAAGGGGACACGGGGCCTGTAGCTGTGGTAAAGAGATTGGATGTTCTGGCTAATGGGGCGGAGGCTAGCTCTAGTCTTATCCCCCAGCCCCAGGAATCAATGCCTACGATTATTACGAGTCGACCACCTTTGTCCCCCATTGACCCCCCACTACAGCCCACCGTGGGCGGTCCTACTGGTGCACGGTCCCTGAGCAGAAGCTCAGGAAGGGTGGAGGGCTTGAGGTCAGCGAATCACCAATTAAGTACAACTAATATGGCGTCCAATGATCCACCCCTAGATAGCTTACCATGCATCGATCTTCCACCAGCGTCTGTTCCTTATGTGATAATACTAGTGGGGGTCCCACCACTGAAACAAGACCAAAGGAAGAATTATTTGGATCTGAAGAATAAGTGTATCCACTGGCTTAATGTGAATCAGCCACTTCCCCCTATGGTGTCGGCTGAAATTTTGTTTGTTGGAAGGGTGGACTTGGTGGGGTCGAGGAAAAAGACTGCCAGGGACGATTGTGTTATTATTAATTTTAGGGATAGTAGAGCTGCTGAGCATATCTGTGGTTGGGCGCATGTATGTACTGAAACCCAAATTAAATCACTCCCCTTGACTTATTTTTATCCTGTTAATTATATGGCCCCCGAAAATGTGCCTACAGGTGGAGGGAGATCAGACATAGGGAATAAGGATGTCATCAGTATGAGAAATAGGTACGAGATGTTATCAGGCCTAGAAGATTGTGATTTACGTCAGATCACCCATAAAGAACGTATTACTTTAGGTGTACGGCCTGATGTAATCCCATACAAGAGTAGGACAATAGTAGCTGTTCTAGGAAATTCTGTAAATGGGCCAATAGACCCCCTTCCCGAAAGAGCCTCACCTCGTGTAGCAAAATTAGCCTTAAAGCTGGTAAATGGAAATTCACCATCTATCATGGGAATCGGAGAAATAGAAAGTCCACAAATTGAAGGTGTAAATAGGAGCCCAGGGCAGGCCCACATACAGAGTGGACGTTCATTTGCACTAGCATCGGACCTTCCCACAAAATACCCATATACTATGTCATTGCTATCCTGGAACATTGCGGGACTGGGTTCCAAAATATTTCTGCCCGATTGGTCGGACTTTATCGAAAACATGATATATGTCTCCTCCAAGAGACATGGGCGCTAGATCCTGTGTTCCGACATAGTTATCTTAGCTTCCAGGTTCCATCAATAAAACAAGCATTTACAATGCAATGATCTCGGCATTATTAAAGGTAGAGCTATTGGCATTGCTCATGACATTTTTTTTTTTTAAATCATAAATAATTGGCATTGTCATTTACATTGCCAATAGCTTAATCGTTAAATAAATGGCATTGTCATTTACAATGCCAATAGCTTAATCCCTTGCAAATGCATGACCTATTGCATTTACACCCACAGAGCCAAACGCACAAAGCCACCCACACACACATACAGAGCCACCCACACAGAGCCACCCACAGAGTCATTCACATAGAGCCACCCACACACACAGAGCCACCTACACAAAGTCACCCTCACACAGACAGAGCCACCCACACATAGAGCCACCTACAAAAAAAGCTATCCACAGAGCCACACACACAGAGCTACACACACATACACAGAACCACACAAGCAGAGACACACACACACACACACACAGAGCCACCCACACACACAGAGTCACCTCCACACACACACACAGAGCCACCCCCCCCCCCACACACACACATACAGAGCCACCCACACAGAGTCTCACCTATAACTGAGACTGCTTCTTGGAAAGCGGGGAAGAGGCGACCCTTTGATACGACTCCAGCAGTTGGTGTCCGTAAGGGGCAGATCCCACATTCCTTTCCATGCACTCACACTTCTAACTGCTCCTAAATGTCTGTGGAGGGCATGCCTGGTGGAGGGATGTAGAGGGAAAATGTTGCCTTCCTGGTGGCATTGGCCCCTTTCTGAAATGGATTCCTAGTGGTTCCCAGACACTTAACAGCTGCTGACCTATTCACATGTCTACAGTCTGCAAATATGCGCTCACTCCTTGCTGAGACAGAAACTGCAACATTTGGGGACAGACACCGTTGCTGAGGGACTGGTGCCAGCGTAGGGAGACAGGCAGACTCTTACTTGTGTAAGGACGGACATGGTGTTGGGGCACACCTCAGTGGTGAGGATGGGCACTGGTGCTGCGAGGCATACACAACTGTAGGTGGCGATGGATGTATGGGAGGGACATGTATGGGGATAGACACTGGTATGAGGGACAGATACTGGGGGAGGGGTGGACACTAAACGACAGGCACTGGTGAAGTGGAACAGACACAGGCGACAGGAGCCAGACACAAGTGTAGGTTGCGGCGGATGTATGGGGAGGAACATGTAGGGGGATAGTACTGGTATGAGGGACAGATACTGGTGTTAGGGCAGATATTGGGGGAGCGGTAGACACTAAGCAGCAGACACTGGTGAAGGGGAACAGACACAAACAGACACTTGTGTAGGTGACGACAGATGTACAGGGAGGGATATGTATGGGGATAGAGACTGGTATGAGGGAAAGAGAACTGTTAGGGCAGATATTGGGGAGGGGTGGACACTAAGCGACAGACACTGGTGAAGGGGAACAGACACTAGTGAAGGGGAACTGACACTGGTGAAGGGGAACTGACACTGGTGAAGAGGAGCTGACACTGGTGAAAGGGAGCAGACACTGGGGAAAGGGAGCAGACACTGGTGAAAGGGAGCAGACAGTGGTTAAAGGGAGCAGACAGTGGTTAAAGTGAAAATACAGTGGTTAATGGGAAAAGGCAGTGGTTAATGGGAAAAGACAGTGGTTAAAGGGAGCAGACAGTGGTTAAAGGGGGTAGACAGTGGTTAAAGGGAGCAGACAGTGGTTAAAGGGAGCAGACAGTGGTTAAAGGGAACAGATAGTGGTTAAAGGGAACAGACAGTGGTTAAAGGGAACAGACAGTGGTTAAGGGGAACAGACGCTGGTGAAGGGGAGCAGACGCTGGTGAAGGGGAACAGACGCTGGTGAAGAACAGACGCTGGTGAAGGGGAACAGATGCTGGTGAAGGGGAACAGTCAGTGCCGCTGAGGGACTGGTACTAGTGTATGGGAACAGGCAAACACCTGTGTGAGGACAGACACTGGTGTTGGGGCAGACATCAGTGGTGAGGGTGGACACTGGTGGCGGGAGACAGAAATGAGTGTAGGTGGCAACAGATGTCCGGGGAGGGACATGCATAGGGATAGACACTGGTATGAGGGACAGATATTGGGGGAGGGGTGGACACTAAGCAACAAACGATGGTGAGGGGGAACAGACTGGTGAATGGGGTCCTGTACTGTTTAAGAAAGAGAGAAAGAGATGAACTGTGGGACAGGTGTGGGAGCGAGTGAGATAAGGGAGATGAGACAGGCGAGAGGGCTCCCCGGCATACTGGGGGGGTGGGAGACAGTGAGGAGGCGACATAGTGAGACAATAAGAGGGGAGGGTGTGCGGGAGAGAGAAGGGAAAGGAGATTGAAGAGAAAAGAGTGAAGTCCAGGAAAGAGTGGAAAGACCGAGGAGGGAGAAAGAGCGTAAGAGACAGACAGAAAAAGAAAGAAAGCGTCAGCCATACGGATTCAACATGACTTAATGTTTTGTCAGCATCTCGCCAACTGGAAAGCAGCCTCACTTCAGCCTTCTTTAAAACTGCAAAAAACTAGAAGTGGTTTTCAGAGGCTGGAATGTGGGGGGTCTCTCTTTTTCAATGGAGTGACACACACTAGATGAAGTCTCACGCCGGGTCCGATCCAGCCCATGTGAGGGCCAGGGTACAACGTGCAGGCTTTCATGAAACATCTACTTTTACTACAAGTTGGAAAGGTGGCAGTTAAAGTTCGTATAAACTCAACAGGGACACTGGACACCTCGATCTATTCTCTCAAGGCACAGGATCCATTACAATGTGACCTCAAGCCCCCTAACCAGGAAGACAGGCCGCCTGGAAGGCGACTGGTAAGATAGCTCAGTGGAATAATGCATGTACAGCGGATAGCTGTCTGTTACCTTAATGTCAGGTTTTTTAATTCTATTGGGGCCACGCAGACTTTCATGCATATAAGGTCGATTAAATGACTATGTCCAATACAGCCATCTTAACCAAATACCTACATACAATTCGGTTTATATAATGTGCTATGTATTGTAATTACCTTATAACTAGGCACAAGCACTTCACTCCATTATAGGATTTTGTTTGCAAGTGGCTTACAGTTTAGGACTACAAGTTCCAGAATTCAATGGACGACAGAGTGAGACATGAAGAGGGGAGGGTGCGCGGGAGAGAGAAGGGAAAGGAGATTGAAGAGAAAAGAGTGAAGGCCAGGAAAGAGTGGAAAGACCGAGTAGGGAGAAAGAGCGAGAGAGACAGACAGAAAAAGAAAGAAAGCGTCAGCCATACGGATTCAACATGACTTAAGGTTTTGTCAGCGTCTTGCCCACTGGAAAGCAGCCTCACTTCAGCCTTCTTTAAAACTGCAAAAAGCTAGAAGTGGTTTTCAGAGGCTGGAATGTCGGGGACTCTCTTTTTCAATGGAGTGACACACACTAGATGAAGTCTCACCCCGGGCCCGATCCAGCCCATGTGAGGGCCAGGGTACAACGTGCAGGCTTTCCTGAAACATCTACTTTTACTACAAGTTGGCAGTTAAAGTTCGTATAAACTCAACAGGGACACTGGACACCTCGATCTATTCTTTCAAGGCACAGGATCCATTACAATGTGACCTCAAGCCCCCTAACCAGGAAGGCGACTGGTAAGATAGCTCAGTGGGATAATGCACGTACCGGGATAGCTATCTGTAACCTTAATGTCAGGTTTTCGAATTCTGGTGGAGCCACGTAGACTTTCATGCATATAAGGTCGATTAAATGACTATGTCCAATACAGCCATCTTAACCAAGTGCCTACATACAATTCGGTTTATATAATGTGCTATGTATTGCCGGGGGCGGGGTCCTCCGTGGCTGCTTCTCTTGCACGGGGCTCTGAGCCGCTGTGGTGGGGTGACTCTTTGCTAGTCTGAGGGGCACGTCGTCCTCAGTTGGTCCCTTGGGCGGGGGGCCAGGTGCCCCTCTGTGACGGGTGCCCAGATAGCAGTACAGTGCGTTGGCTGGGCCGTCTCTCGACCTCCGAGCGGTAGACTGTCTTTGGTGGAGCTGAAGGCCTCAGCGGCGTGTGAGGACCGAGAGACCCCGAGGGAGATGTGCCCTCTGCTGCAGGCCCTTGTTAGCTGATGCGCTTCCTGCTTCCTCGAAGACCACAGCACGAGCCCCTGACTGACGCAGGACCCTAGAGAGATGCCAAGGTTCTGCCAGACGCCCTCGCACTTTAGTAGGTGATTTTCGCAACGGGGCTGCCTGCTATGCGCTACAGGTTCTCTCCAGGGGTCTGTGCTAAGTTCTCCGGAGGTGGTGTTCTGTGTTGCGGTTTTCCGTGGAGTGTCTCCTCTCTGTGCTTAAAGTTCCCTTGGTGTGTTTGCTTTCTATGCCTCCTGCTCCCTAGAGGTACCTGTTCCAGGCAGTGCAAGGTCTCTCCACGTCCAGCAAGACCTCCGGACGGATGCTTTCAACTTGACTGCTCGCTCTGTGCTACTCTGTGGGTGGAGTGTTTGTGCGGCTGGCTGCTTCAGCATGCCTGCTCCCCATGCGGCAGAGCCCCACTGTGCCTGCTCCTTGTGCGGCAGCGTTTTCCAGACGTGCCTTTCCTCGTGAGGCAGGTTCCCCCAGACGTGCCTCCTCGCTCTGTGCTGCCCTCTGTGGAGTGATTCTTTGTGCTGCTGGCTCCTGGTACAGCACAGTCCTCAGACGTAATTCCTCCTAGTGCTGCAGGGTCCCCACACGTGCCTGCTCGCTCTGTGCTACCCTCTCTGTGGAGTGGCGTGTTCTGCTGCTGACCCCTTCAGTGTGCCTGCTCCTCGTGAGGCAGGGTTCCTTCACGTTCCTTCACGTTCCCCGTGTGGCAGGGTCCCCGGCGTGCCTTCTTCTCTGTGCAGAGGTGTACGTTGTTGCGTTGTTCTCCTGGCTCCTTCAGTGTGCCTGCTCCTCTTGTGGCAGGGTCCCTCAACGTGCCTGCTCCTCGTGTGGAAGGCGTGCCTGCTTCTCTGTGCAGAGGTGCGTTGTTCTCCTGGCTCTTTCAGCGTAGCGTGCCTGCCCCTCGTGTCAAACTATTCCGTTCAGTGCCTTTCGTCAGCGTGCCTGCTTCAGGTCCACCCGGAGGGTTTTCCCTGATGTGGGGTTCAGTAAGTGCCTTTATCCGTGCAGAGGTGCGTTGTTCTCCTGGCTCCTTCAGTGTGCCTGCTCCTCTTGTGGCAGGGTCCCTCGACGTGCCTGCTCCTCGTGTGGCAGGCGTGCCTGCTTCTCTGTGCAGAGGTGCGTTGTTCTCCTGGCTCCTTCAGCGTAGCGTGCCTGCCCCATCGTGTCAAACTATTCCGTTTGGTGCCTTTCGTCAGCGTGCCTGCTTCAGGTCCACCCGGAGGGTTTTCCCTGATGTGGGGTTCAGTAAGTGCCTTTATCCATAGTCCCTCAAGTGTTACCCCTGAGCTCCAGCGCTCAGAGACGTTGAGTCCTGCCAGAGATCCTGCTTTTGCACTCCTACCCGCAGGACTGCCCTCCTCTGCTAAACCACTCCTGCCCCCCATACAGTCCTCCTCCCCCGGGGCAGCCGCCTGCATAGAGACGAGTCCGTGAGGGAGTGAAATCTGTGTGTGACTCACTGCAAGGGTCGGAGCAGTCAAAGGTTCACCAGTGTCATAGAAAAAATATATATCCAGCTCAGGGAGGGAGGCGAATTGTGCTGCTGGACTCCAGAACACCTAGCTGGGGTGGGGGAGGGGGCACAGAGCCCCGAGACCGCTAGGCGTGGTGTAACCCCTCCGTGTGTTAGAGGTGGCTATCTGCCCCGGCTCTGGTGGCCTGCACACGGGGAAGTGGGAGCCAGGGCGGCAAATCACTGTCAGCGGGCGGGAAGTCGAACAGATTGCATGTGCCATGACTTTCCCGTGCCAGCTTGTGCTGGCAGGGGTGTGATTCGGAAACTGTCATTACGAGTCACTTGAGCCCGAGAACCCATTAGGGTAAATGGACCTGTGATGCAGCCATACATTCCTCTCCTCTGCTCAGTGCCTGGCCTGCGAGGTTTGGAAGATGTAGAGAGAGGAGAGCGCGCGAGCACGGCAGAGGGCTGCGACGGGAAGGCTACGGGGTAAAGATGGGACGGAGGGTGCAGACTTATTTCGGGGAAAGAGGCAGTCAGGAACTCTCCTTTTGCTTCAGCGTTTCAACGGAAATGGAGATGTTTCAAGTTTTTAACATTTTCATGAATTACGAGATTACATCACAGGAAGGATGCCACAAGGGTTTAGACATAAATGACTAGGCAGGGCATGGCGTCATTGACATTATATAAAGAAGCAAGAAAGATATTTAAAACAAGACCGAACCTCGGAGCTGCTCCTCACAACAAAAAAAAAAAAAAATGGCAGCCGCAAGCTTCCGAAATTTTCTGATTCGGGGGCGTGTTTAGGCGTTCTGAGTGACGGGTGAGGTCACAGGGCGAAAGAACGCCAAAAACACGCTCCCGAATCCGAAAGAGACGGGGCTAAATTGGAGTGACGGCTCTCTCTTCCAATGTCTGGCCTCCGTTTAGGAAGCCAGCCAATGGAGGAGAGAGGCGGGTTAAACCTCACTACTAAGAAACATTAGATCTCCTACCGGAAGCTGGCAAGCCAGCATTTCCGGTCCTCGACCTAAAAAGACAGGGGCCGGCCAGTGGGGGATTGGTGATCTGGGTCCGGCAGACACTACTATGCAAAGTATCTCAAATATTTACATCAAATAATGACATCCTGGCAGCAAGAATTACATTCGGGCCCCTGCCTGGACATTTATAATGTTTATGCAAGAGGCCTTCCAGGTGGGCGAAGATCGGAAATAGTAACAGCTGTAGAGAATTTGCTGGATGTCATGCCCAGTAATAGCTGGCCGATAGTTGCGGGGGATTTTAATACCACGTTCGAGCCATTAGGGTTAGAGGAACAGTGTCTTACGGAAGAAGAAGACACCAAGTGGGGTATACCTAGTCTTGAGATTCCACCCATCAAAAATTGGACAGAGATGGCTATCCAAATGAAGGGGTTGTGTTTGGGATATCAGTTGAGGGCCACTAATGGACGCACATTGTCTGATAGGACGGGGGTAGACACATTTAACAATGGCCACAGGGCTAGCCGTATTGATTATGTGCTAGTCAGTTTAAAATTGTGGCAGTTCCTCAAAGACATGGCTGTAGTTACGTGTGTAGAAAGTGATCATAATCCCCTTATTACTACTATGGTTGGGCTGTTTGCTGAGGCTACACTGAGTAGGGAAGAGGTAGTGCCCCGTGACCTGGTACTAACTAATGATATGCGCCACCTAAAATGGTGTAACCTCATAGAATACCCGGAAATATTGACAGCTATTACAAATGATGTAGACAATGTATTAGATATGCTGGAAAGTAGTGAGGATAGTCAGAACTCGAAATCCCTAATAATAGAGATGCATATAATACTTTTTGACCGGCTGAAGTTATACTTCTGTAAACCTGCCAATAATAGGAAAGGTAAGAATAAGAAACCTCAGGGGTGGTACAATGAGAAATGCCGGCACGCGAGGGCAGAGTTGGGATTAGGCTTAGGAAATGGGGACTCAGTTAGAGTAAGACAGGCACGTGATCTCTATAGGAAAGCCATAAAGGCAGCCAAAAGGTCATGGGACCAGGGTAGGTGGGAGGAGTTAAAGGATGCATGTGAGTCTAGAAACCCAAAGTTATTCTGGGATAAGTATAAATGGGACGGGGGGAACGTCCAGACACCCCGCAGAATAACGTTGCTCATCATCTCTGGGTAGAGTATTTTAAACCTCAGTATGCCGCCCAAGCAGATGAGCGAAACTCTGATCCGTTCCAATATACATTTTACACTAGTGGAGTATTCACATTAGAGGAAGTGGATAGAGTATTAGATACGGTTACACCTGGAAGAGCCCCCGGTATTGATTGTATCCCTGCGGATGTTTTTTTAAATAATAAACCTACTTGGTGTGTATATATTAGGCACGTAGCAAATGCAATCGCATGTGGCACTCCTATCCCGCCTTCTTGGAAGGGGCGGAGATAATTCCAGCATTTAAGAAGGGCGACAAATCATCGGTAAGTAACTATAGGCCAATAAGCCTTATAGATTCTGTGCAAAAGATTATGGGGAGGCTGATTTTATTCAAAGTCCAGACATGGTTAGAAGAAAACCAAATTTTAACCCCACTGCAGGCTGGCTTCCGTCCACTCACGAGTACTATAGATCAGGTCTTCCGTTTTATTATTATTTATTGGAAGACAGTAGTGTTGGGGAAAAGGGCATTGTACGCTGTGTTTGTTGATTTGAAGGCAGCTTTCGATCTGGTGCCACGCAGTAAGCTGTGGTGTATCTTGAGGGAGTTGGGGATGGCACCGGAACTGTTATCCTTGATTGTTCGCTTACATGAGGATAACCATGCCTGGGTACGGTGGGGGTCCAGAGGTGAGGTCACTGAGTCAGTTGCCGTTGATAGGGGAGTGCGTCAGGGGTGTGTTTTAGCACCTACTCTGTTCTCACTCTTCGTCAACGGGGTGGCCGATTTCCTGTCCCCGGTCCCCACTGATGCGCCAGTGTTGACAGGTGATCATATTCCCATCCTCATGTTTGCAGACGACTTCCTAATTATCTCCAAGACACCTAGTGGCCTGCAAAGGGCCCTACTTCGGTTTCAGGATTTTTGTCACATTCGGGGCCTAGAAATCAACACAGAAAAGACCAAGCTTATGTCCTTTAATGTACATAAATCTTTTTGCGGCAAAATCTATATGAATACTGCCCCATTGGAATAAGTAAATGCCTATACTTATTTGGGTGTAACCTTACAGTCTGATATGAGGTAGACAAAATAACTCGACCTTGCCGTTTTAAAACATAAGCAGCAGTCAGGGATTCTTGCAGCCAAATTTAAATCTTCCTTCACTAAACCAATCAGCCCAGTGATGGAGCTATATGGTATGAAGGTCTTAAGCTCCGCCTTATACGGAGCCGAGTTATGGGGGTTCAGTAATTTAAACCAATTAACTATAGCTGAGAATACCTTTTTACGTAAGGTCACCGGAGTCCCACAGAGTACACCCATGCGTCCCTTACTGTTAGACTTGGGAAGGAAAGCAGTAGAAGATCTGGCGAAACTCCGCCCTTTATTATATTGGCGTAGATTGTGGTGCACTGAAGAATTATCGCACTATGCCAAAGGTCTTAATGAACATAGACCGCTTTCACAAGATAACTTGGTTAAATGAGATCAGATTGCTTTTGGCGAATTTGGGCATGAGCGAATTGTGGAATGACCCTTCCAACGCTGTCTTTTCTTCAAAAAAGATCTTGAAGGCGAGGTATTGGGAAATTTCATTGTTTCAGTATGTTCCACTGGACTCTCTAAGGATCTAACTGGCCGTTTCTTGGACTTCAAATCAAGGCCCGTTGTAGAAAAGTATTGGGATGCTATTGAGAAACCCCATGATTGTAAATTGTATTTCCAGCTAAGGGTGGGAACCTTACCTGTTAGGGTTTTTACTAGTAAATGGACAGCAGCCACCAATAATGTATGCCCATGGTGTCCTGATAGACAGGAAAATGCTAAGCCATCTATTGTTCTTTTGCCCACTATATGCTAATCCATGCAGAATGTGGGTTAAACCTATATGTAAGTTATTAGGTTTTAGAAGGCACGACAAAGCTTTAAGAGTCTTAATCACAAGGAGGAGCTACGCGGGCATCCAAGATGGTCACGTAAGCAGAGGGCTCCCGCGACCCGCGCCGCCCTTTCGCAAATATCCTTGATATATCCTGATTTTCAACATGGGCTTTTGAAGATCTACTCTTGCTGATCCTAATATACTTTCAGGAACAGAGATCGGACTTCGGGAACCATCTTTACATCGTCTTCAACTTTCTGGCCCTCCCCCGAACGAGACCGGGGTCTCTGCTGCTCTGGCTGGCCGAGGAGTAAGTCAACAACAGCGGCGAAGGGGCATCCTTCCCACCGGTGACATTGCTACTTTCAGTTTCGATTTCTCCTCGGCCTCCCAATTGACTGTTCTGAGAGTGATCCGGCTTTCGGGCTTCGGTGGCCTTGGCCCGCTGTGCTTTCCTGCCTATCCCTGGTCTCACATTCTACGATTTTGGACTGAAATTCCGCTTTGGCACCTCAACGACGTTTGCCATTTACACCAGGTCTAGAGGGCCCCCTCGGGCGCAGCTTCCAATATGGCGACCAAACCTGAAGTCGAGAAGCGTAAGACAAAGGTGCCGACCCGTGGGGGACCCGTCCAAACTAATGTTATAGATCGATACATGCAACCGAAGGGTTCCCCCGGTGGTGCCGGCCGTAGTCTTGAAGACCCGAGGACGGACCTTATGGCATCATCGGAGGTCTCGCTCCAGGACCTAATGCGTGCCATCACTGGGATGAAGGCTGATATGGGGCTACAATATGACCTATTGTGTCCAAGATCGACACGGTGGCCGTTGATGTCACACTTATTAGAGCTGACTTGGCTACGACCAAAGAAAGGGTCAAGGCCTTGGATCTGAAGGCCTCCAGTCTCGTTACTGATATGGCGGATGCACAGTCGGAGATTGGTAACCTGCGATCATCGCAAGATATGATGGCCAGACGTCTGGACGAGTATGAAAATAAGGCCCAGCGTAACAACATTCGTTTGGTGGGCCTGCCTGAGAACCACGGCGCCACCACCGTTGACTTGCTTGTGGAGGATCTGATCGTCACCCATCTTGCTCCCGCTGGACTCAGCAAATTCTTTGCGGTTGAGCGTGCGTATCGTTTCCTGGGTGGACAAACTAAACCGGGGGCTCCCCCGAGGCCATTAATCGCTAGGCTCTTCCACTTTCGGGATCGAGAAGCTATCCTTCAGGCCTCGCGCAGGCATGGCCCATTGAAATATGAGAACAGTTCAGTCTCCATATATCCGGATTTCACTCCTCAAGTCCAGCGACACTTGCGGACTTGGGACTCAAGTATGCGATGCTGTTTCCGGCTCGACTGCGCGTCGAGTACCAAGAATGTACTTTCTTTTTCGATCGACCGGACTGTGCGGGCGACTGGCATCGACCGGACTGTGCGGGCGACTGGCTTGACTCGCTGCCGAAGACGGACGATGGGAGCGGAGGCCCTGGTGGAGCGGACGGGGGTGCAGCGGCACAGGAGTGACATTTTGGTTCATGATGTCTGGTTGCT